>NC_092872.1:350317531-351567531 GCF_028372415.1 Notamacropus eugenii | reverse complement strand
TAAGAAATCAAAGGGCGTAGAACATGATATTCCAGAAGTCAAAGGAACTAGGACTAAAACCAAGAATCACTTACCCAGCAAAACTGAGTATAATACTTCAGGAGAAAAAATGGTCTTTCAATGAAATAGAGGACTTTCAAGTATTCTTGATAAAAAGACCAGAGCTGAAAAGAAAATCTGACTTTCAAACACAAGAATCAAGAGAAGCATGAAAAGGTAAACAGGAAAGAGAAATCATAAGGGACTTACTAAAGTTAAATTGTTTACATTCCTATACAGAAAGATAACATTTGTAACTCTTGAAACTTTTTTCAGTATCTGGGTAGTTGGTGGGATTACACACACACACATACACACACACACACACACAGCACAGGGTGAGTTGAATAGGAAGGGATCATATCTAAAAAATAAAATTAAGGGGTGAGAGAAGAATATATTGGAAGGAGAAAGAGAGAAATGGAATGGGGCAAATTATCTCTCATAAAAGAGGCAAGAAAAAGACTTTTCAATGGAGGGAAAAAGGGGGGAGGTGAGAGGGAAAATGTGAAGCTTACTCTCATCACATTTAACTTAAGGAAGGAATAAAATGCACACTCACTTTGGTATGAAAAACTATCTTACAATACAGGAAAGTGGGGTAGAAGAGGATAAGTAGGGTCGGGGGCATGATGGAAGGGAGGGCGATGGGAGGATGGAGCAATTAGAAGTCAACACTCTCGGGGAGGGACCAGGTCAAAAGAGAGAATAGAATAAATAGGGGGCAGGATAGGATGGAGGGAAATACAGTTAGTCTTATACAACATGACTATTATGGAAGTCATTTGCAAAACTACACATATATAGCCTATATTGAATTGCTCGCCTTCCCAATGGGGATGGGTGGGGAGGGAGGAAGGAACAGAAGTTGGAACTCAAAGTTTTAGGAACAACTGTTGAGTATTGTTCTTGCATACAACTAGGAAATAAGAAATACAGGTAATGAGGTATAGAAATTTATCTTGCCCTACAGGACAAAAGAGAAGATGGGGATAAGGGAAGATAGGGATGTTAAAAGGGAGGGCAGACTGATGGTAGGGGTAATTAGAATGCTCAGCATTTTGGGGTGAGAGGAGGGGAGAGATGGGGAGAAAATTTCGAACTCAAAATTTTGTAGAAACGAATGTTAAAAACTTAAATAAATAAATTTAATTTAAAAATTTTAAAAATTCAAATTTAAATAAAAAAATTATCTGCTTTACAAAAGAATTATTCCATTTAAAAATGATTCATCATATATGCCTTTAAAATAAGTGAACCAGCATTTACAAAAATCTGATTCTTTTCTTATACATATTTTAGGACCACAAATATTATTTACATTGGATTACACACGAAATTAAAAGTTCAGAGATCATTCTAAGCAAAGAGCACCTTCAAGTAATTAGGGTTTCGTTCTTAAGCAGTTATTTTTCAGGAAGTTTATTTGAATATCCTCCTATATTCTTCCTTTTCTAGTCTCATAAACTCTCCTCCAACGGAAGCATATGAGATGCTAAAAGCCAGAGAACTTCCAGCATGACTCATTTATTTTGCCTTTGTTCTTATATAATTCATAACATTATAAGCTTCAGTCTTATTTTTGCAAAGGGTATTTGGGACCAGAAAGTGTCAATGTGACTTCAGCAAATGTCAGTGCTATACCAAAACCTTTCTGCACAATGCCTTATCTACCCCACTATGCACAATTATACCTTACTATAAGGTATAAACAGTAAGTATATACCTTACTATAAGGTATAAATTATACCTTACTATAAGGCAAAACAGATAGCCAAAGCAGAGGTCAATGCAGGTCATTTCCAACAGTCTTATCATTTGGGAACTTACAGGAGCCACATTTCAAGACTTGCCATTCTTTGGACAATGTTATTATTACTATATAGACTTAAGAGTACTCTTTTGGTAAAAGAATCTTCTCACAAATATGGTCCACTGACATGTCACTCTAGAGAAGTGCAAAGAAATTATGACAAAACATCAAAATAGATACCAAAAGGATGTCATGTTACAGGACCTGAAATAAGTGTGACTAATTTTGCTACAAGGTTCCAAAAGACAAAGTACTGAGCTATAATTTCCCAGATACGATAATCCAGTAATCTATTCTGATCTATACACATACATTGAATTGTGTGGATTTTAATGCTTCCTAGATTGGCAATAATCAAGAAATCCATTTAAAGCCAACTAACAATATCAATAGGAAAAAAAGGAAACTGTGACAGTGGAAACAGCACAAAAATGGAGGCCATGAGCTATAGTTTTTATGCCCCATGGTCTCCATAGGACCTATCTTTCCAAAGTTTCAGTTTCATTTGTAAATCAAATGTGACAACAATGAGCCAATTCACAAAAAGTTACTGTGAAAAAACATAGGGTTTGGAATAGCATGGACTTTCAGAAATTATCTAGTCTAATTCCCAGATTGGAAACCAAGGCCTAGAGAAGGTTCCCCACGGTCACATAAGGAATAAATAGCAGAATCATAGTAAGAACATAAATCCTCTGATCTCCTGGCAAGTGCCCTTTTTTACAACACAAGGAATAATTCATAAAACTTTAAATGTAAGAAAATATTTGTAAAAGGAAACAAAGTCACTTAATATTATCTCATAGGAATATTTTCTAAAATGTTCTATTAAAATCCTATTCATATGTCTCATCACGACTTGGAGGTCTAAGAGTTGTACCAGCAAAGAACTCTGGCAGGATCCACATCCAGAGAAAGAACTATGGTCAGAACGTAGGTTGAAGCAGGGTATTGTCTTTTTTTCTTATGTTTTGTTGTGTTTTGTTTAGTTTTTCTAATGGTTTCTCCCACTCATTATAATTCTATGCAACATGTCCAGTGTGTAAATGTATTTAGTAGGAATGTGTGTATAGAGAACATATAAGATTGCATGCCATCTTGGGGAGGGAGTGGAGGGAGAGGGGAAGAAAATTTAAAACTTATGGAAGTAAATATTGAAAACTGAAAAAAAATAAATTAGTAAAATTGAAAAAAACAAAAACAAAAACTCTGGCAGGTCTTGAAAATCTGGAAAGGCTCTAAGGAAGGTCTCAGCAATGATCTGCTTGTTTCTGTTGTCCAAAAAATTAACCCAGCTAAGTGCACTGAGGCTTACCACTTGCAGGATTGGCCACCTGGTGATGAATTATTTTGGCTACAGCAACTCAGAAAAATTGTCTAGAGACATATGAAGAGGGCTGGAATGTAGACTGATGGTGGATATAATCAGAGATCATAAAAAGCTTGAGGGGTAAATAACTCATTATAAATACACACACATACATATACATACATACACACATACATACATATATGTGCATATACACATACTGGAAAAAGTGACTTGTACTCTTTAAAAGAGAATTAAAATACTTATTTCCCAATGTCATTAATACTCAAAAACCATCTAACACTGTTGTTTTTTTCAAATTCTCCACCCTTGAGAGTCCACCAAAAGCATTTCTCTTTCTCAGTAAGTAAAAACAGTTTATAGTTATTGTTATAAACAAAATAATAATGTGCCAATTATTAAATCAATGGAATGAGTCTAAAAGTAAAATGTACAATTCCATTCTTCTCATATATTTTGATCAGAATAACAAAATTAACACCTGGAACCCTAAGACATATTTCTTCTTTCACCAAAAGACTGCCAGGCTAGCTTGTAACTATTTTTTTCTTAAAACATATAATAGATCTTTATCAAAATTCAATATAAGCTCCAGCACTAACTGTGTGGGGGAAAAAAACAATAAAGACGTTCAAGTGGTGCACACTTTAACAAAGTCCAACATATGAAAACTCTGATTTAAAAAAAAGAAACTAATGAACCTTTCTTCTATAAAGGTCAATAACCCAGAGGAGAAAAAAATCATTTAAAAACCACAAACGAGTAAAAATCAATTTGGACCTTTGCTTTAAGTCATTTTAACAGAAAAATAATATAAAACATTAAATTCATTAGCTTTTTAAATTAAGAAAAACATGAAAGACTAGTTAAAAACTTTTAAAAATACATTTACATACACTTCATTTACATAGCATCATCAGGAAAGAAGGCTTACCTCACAAGTAAATTTTCTAAATAAATGAGCCTTACACCCTTAAGCATTAGAACTTTAAGAAAATTGTTAACCATTTTTTGGCAAAAGTTTCATGGGGTTGAAAATGGGGAAGGCTTCCAGCAAGCTGAATAGAAATCCAGGGGTAAACTTATGGGAATACACAGATGGAAAAGCAGCAGGAAAGGGTTGCAATCTGAATCACTGGACGCAATATGGAAATCACTGAGTTCGGGTAACTATTTGAGTATTTTGGTAGAAGTCTTTCTTAAATGTGTTAGCTTGCCTGAATTGTTTAATTTTGTACCAGCTTTTGAAGTTTTGTTTACTTAGAACATATAGACATGATTTACATCTTAGAAATTAATTTTGGATCCTTAGAGGAACATTCAATTTACTACCTAGATCTAAAAGTCCCTTTAATATTAAAAAGGCATTTGTTTCCTTATCTTTGTTGAGAAATTAATATTATCTCATCTCACAAATGCTTAAAAATTTCAATGAAACAAATTTTATTTCTTCTAAAAGCCATTTTTTTCTTTCCTAATCAAAACCAGTGTTTTAATATAATTGGCAATACATGATGGAATATAATAATGGCAATTTTATCCCTGGGTACAGCTTACATCTCCTACTTGACTATAAACTAATTAACAGTAAGACATGGCCTAGATCTGGCCCACACACAAGGAGTTCCCCATTCCTTATGTGTTTCTTCAAATTATGAGAAGAGCTCACAATAGGACTCTTTCAACTGAAAACACCCCTAAAGTATTTCAGATAGGATTTGATTTGCAAATATACAATTTACATATAGCTTTCAGGAAGACATCTTTTATGCAACTGAAGAATACCTTGTGTTCTAAAGAATCTTGTCATCTTTTTGTACTCCAAGTGGAGTCAAATCTAATAAATCATAAAAAATTTGCCCATACTCTACACTGCTTGAAAAATCTGGTCATATATTACCAAATACAAATGATTTCCCCCCCAAAAATGACATAGGCCATTATTTTATAGTTGCTTATGTGAACTTTCTGATTTTTGCTTACCTTTCAAAATGCTGCTTCATCTGCTTACATGCATAATAACTTCCATCTTTTAGGTTCTGCATCTTTATAACCTCAGAAAATGTTCCTTCTCCTATTTTGCCAATTGCTTTATATTCTATAAACAAAAATAAGTTGCTTCATAAGTTGTTATTGAAGTACTGATTTTTACACTCATACTTTACAACAAACGTAAAATGGATTCAAACATTCTTGACTTTTAATCTAAAGAAAATGCCATTATTAAAAAGCATGTTTTCCTTACTTTTAGACAATCTAATCTACAGAAAAATTCTAATTTATAAAACATTCATTCATCCAATAAATACACATTAAACACCTGTGTGATAGATCAGTCAATCAAAAAGCATTTAGTAAGCACTTACTATGTTCCAGCTACTGTGCTAAGTGCTGAGGACATAAAACAAGGCAAAAATAGTCACTGAATTCAAGGAGACTATAGATCGACTGTTGCATGCAAGGAAAAGCAATAAGACGTCTACCAATGTAGACGGATTATGGAATAAATGGAAGGGAGTTAATTGTTAAAAGACTGGAAATGATAGGAAGTATCCAGTTTACAAGGAGCTTTAAATGCCAAATGACCACCAGGATGTTTGGTCCTGAAGATAATAGCCAGCTGTTGGAGATTACTGAATAGCCAGGTGACATGGTTAAACCTATACCTTAGGAAAATCATTTTGGCAGCCAAGAGGAGGATGGATGGGAATGGGGAGAGATGTGGCAGGAAGAACAATTAGAAGGCTACTGCAGTAGCTCAAGCAAGAAGTGATGAGGGCCTGAACTAGAGTGGTGGTTCTGTTAGAGGAGTAAAATGAAAAGAAAGAAAGGGGCTGTGAAGGTAGAAACAATTAGATTTGATCCTGCCCTCATGAAGCATACTACCTAATAAAGATAGGGGTAGCAACCAGGATAGGGACCAGATCTATAATTTTACTGGTATTAGTGAATTTCCCACTCCTCCAAGAGAACGCAAGAAGACACCTTCTCTGCAATTTATTCAAAAGTTGCCCAGAACATTGAGAGCTTAAGTAACTTGCCCTGAGTCACATCCTAATACAGAAACAAAATACCAACACAGACAGCTATAATACATGATAGGAGCTTTGGTGCATGAGGGGCCTCATGGCATGGGGAGGAACCTTGGACTCCTGAGGGCTATGCCAATAAAACACAAATTCAAGCACAACATTCCAAACTGGAAGGCTTTGCACGCTGGTCTGGGAATCGAGTGTGTGCACACTACTGTTCAATCATTTCAGTTGATTCCTACTCTTCATGACCCCATTTGGGGTTTTCTTAGCAAAGATACTGATATGGCTCACCATTTCCTTCTCTAGCTCATTTTACAGAAGAGGGGCTAAGTGACTTTCCCAGGGTCACAAAGGTAGTGTCTGAGGATGAATTTAAACTTCAGTCTTCCTGACTCCAGGCCTGGCACTCTCTCCATTGTACCACCTGTGTGCCCTGCATGACTAAGGATTGGTATAACAATGATTTGACAATATTATCACTAGAAAGTTAGACACCAAATAAGTGATTTGTTTTGGCTACAGCAACACATAAAAGCCATCTAAGAAAGCAAGAAAGCATCACCCAGTAGATGGAAGCCAGGAAAATCTCCAGCCTCTGATATATCCTGGCTGTGGGATTCTGGGCAATTGCTCTGGACAGTTGTCAGATTCTAGAGAAGGTGCCAACCTGATTTGGTGGAAGGAGCCTCTTTACCAGGGAGTTCCCTGTACCAATGAAATCACATGTCTAGTCCTTATCCTAATAATAACTGACATTTATGCTGGGCTTTAAAGATTGCAAAGCTCTTTCTTTCAAAAAACTATATTGAGGGCCAGGGTGGAGTGCACTTGACAAGATCAGGATAGACCTTTGGGGGAAACTGTTCTTTGAGACTGTGCTCATTATCATCCAGAATGGCTCTCCATGCCCCCCAGATGTTGCTGTCTCCATGAGACAAACAAGAGAATTACAGAAAACAAGGGATATGTAAAATAGATGCCCTCTAGGCTAACAGTCTTTAAAGATAATAAGACTGGCCAAATCACTGGGACAGGAGATGAGCAGAATGTCACCTAGACTTGCAGTTTCTGTCTATATATACCCTAACCCTCAGATCAATAAATGGAATTGGTCTAACTTTTCCCGCCTCCCATGCCTTTCTTTTTCACCACATCACCAAGCCATGTGGGGACACAGGCCATCCACTACATAACTATCTGATTTGAGCTTCATTTATAACAGTCTTTTGAGATTGGTGCTATAGGTATTATTATTCCACTGTATAAATAAGGATACTAAGGCTCAAAGAAGGTAAATGACTTGCCAAGTTTTCATGGTTAGTAGGTGAGAAAGGAAAAATCGAGTTCAGGTGCTCTTGACTTCAAGTTCAACTTTTATCCACTATTCCTCCTACTAAGTTGTGAAGGGAGTTTGTAATCTTTATGGATGCAAGGAGAACCCTGATGAAATCACTTCTCCTTGAAACAAAAGTTTAATCAACTTAAGTATGCGGATATCAGTAGCAACTTATCAATAACAAAATAACATTACAGATAATCTTTTCTGATCACATACGTTATTTGTGAATAGATACAAACATATATATATTTATACATCCATAAATACACACACCTATATGGATTTGTGTATATGTGTGTGTATGTGTATTTTACCCCACACAAGCATCTACCCAGATTTTTCCATCTTCTACTGAAGTCCTGCACTAATTGTTGTCTCATTGTGGTGCGTTAGTGATCCTGAGCTTTCAAAAACTGTAAGAGAGGAACCCAAGATCTGACAAGGCTTCCCAAACTGGAAAGATTTCTAATACTGTCTCAGAACTATACAATCTCAAGGGGACCACAAGGCTATCTGGTTGAGTCCATACTTAAAAAAGAATCCCCTCTACAGCATATCTGACCAGTAGTCTTAAAGCTTTTGATTAAAGACCTCCAATGAGAGTGGAGTACTCTATTTCCCAAAGCTGCCCATTCTAAAAGTCATAGTTTACAGGAGATAACCCACTCCTTTTTTATAGATGAGAAAGTTGAAACCAAAGTGATTTGTCCAAAGTCAAACGAGGTAGGATATTTGAACTCAGGTCATTTACAAATCCATTGCTCTTTGCATTGTACCACACTATCTCCACCTAGGTGATGAATAGTATGTCTATGGCCCAAGGACCAGCCTAGCTAAGTTTATAAGTTCACTGCTAAACTGGCCACTGTGTAATGAATTTTTAGTTACAAAGCAACTGTCAAAGACTGTCTACTAAGTGAAAGAGAAGTTATGTTCTGCATTGGTGGAAGAAGAACCCACACTGATGAAAATGCAGGTCCATGAAGCATAATATTTCCATGACTGTAGGTAGCATGTATGAAGTAACCCCAGTTCTTTTTGTACTTTGCAAGAATCATTTCACAGAGATTTCCCCTTGCATCTGTATATTCTTTGAATTTTGCAGTAAAGTGGAACACTGTACTGCACTGCACTAACATCAGAATGCCTCAACCGTTGGCCATTTAATCACATTTTCTTCTAATAAGGAAAACATCTGGATATGCACCATAAATATTAAGTACACACGTCACATGTTGATAAGTCTCATAATAAGCAGGTTGAAATTATACAAGGATTCTAACAGAAGTATGATAAGCTCCTTTAGGGTAAGGAGACTGTCTTAGTTTCTTATTTTGCCTCCACCCAGGACAGTGCCTGAGGACAAATGGTGATTAGTAACTATTGGTTGAGTGATTGATATATACATTGCAAAATTACAAAAAAAAATGAGAGGGGGAGAGGTAAGGGGACAGAGAAGAGTCAAGATTGGCTAAAAGTAGAATGCACAGTAGAATAATAAGATAATACTAGAAATTATGGAGAGCCTTGGGAGGCAGACAAATTTGCACTTGACTCCATAAACAGTAGAGATGCCGCTAAAGTCTTTTGAACAGACAAGTAACATGGCCAGATTTATGCATAACAAATATTATTCTGATAGCTGTATTAAGTATAAATCAGAGGAAAGAAGCAGAAGTCCCTTTATTTTAAATAAAGTCCTGTTTCCTAAGAGTAACAGTTCACATTTCTATAGAATTTATGCTGTTCTTTCCTTAAAACAATATTGTTTTAACAATCTCACTACTCACATTTTACAGATGAGGAAACTGAGATTCTGAGAGTTTACATGACCTGTCCACAGTTACACAGCTTCAGACCCTGGCCTCTAAGTTTAGTATTATTTTGTCCGAAATCATGCTGCCTCCTTTCCAAACTGACAGGAGGAAGATTAGGGGTTGATATATGAATGCAGGAATCATCTCATTGGAAATGACAACTGAACCCACAGAAGCTAAAGAGATTACCATGGAAGAAAGTATACAGAAATATGAGAAGAGAGTCCAGAAATGCACCTTGAGACAATTCACCTAAAAGACAAGGAGATAGATGCTGATTCAGCAAAAGAGACTGCAAAGGGAAGATCGGTAAAAAAAAAAAAAAACCAGGAGAAAACTGTCACAGAAGACAATAAAAAGAAATATCCAGGAGGAAGAGATGGTCTGCCACATGAGAAATAGCAGATGAGTCATGTACAATGACAACTAAGAAAAAGCCATTAGACACCTAGTAAGGGCAGTTTCAATTGAATGGTTGGAGCAGAAGTCAGACTGCAACAAGATAAAAAGTGAAAGGGTAAAAAAAATGGATAGTATGAAAAAGATGCAGCAAATAAAGATCACTCTTTCTAGGTATTAAGCAGTGAAAGGCAAGAGAGATACAGGACAACAGTTTGAAGAGGTGGGGAGGGTTAAGCAAAGTTGTTGGTTCTTAGGGGTGTAAGCTCAGTTTCATGAGGACAGTCTCGGGCAGGTAAAAGTGAGGACCTCTAAATCTTAGAGTTCTCATGAGGCCTCCCAGGGAACAGCTGGGAATTGGGGCGTGAAACACGGGCTATCTCGTGCATTTCCACCTCTTCTCAGTGGGAAACTTGCTGGGGAGAGCATCCCACCCTTGAGATTGGCCCGTGGTCTGAGCACACCTGTTGCTGACTAGCTAGGGGCTGAGAGCACGCACGGTATTCATGTGCAAACTATGTGGCAGGAGAGCTTAAGTAGGGACAGGAAAGCCTGAAGGCCCTCTTCTGGATGCAGAGTCCCCTCCAGGGGCTCTTCGCGCTGAGGGGCCCTTGGAGGGAAGAGGGTCTTCCCCCTCTCCCGCTCCCATCCTCTTGCTGTATGATCCTTTCCCCCTTGGGAGGAGGAGGATTCCTCTCTCCTGAGGAAGAATTCACCCTGCACATGTAACAAAGACCCTGAATAGAGCCTAACCCTTGTTCGACTCTGGAAAGTCTCTTCTCTCAATACGTTTATCCGGTTGGCCGCCGAAGACCAGTGAAAAGGTAAGACTCGGGTAGGCCATCGGCCTCTAGGCCGAACAGTTGGTTTTTAAGGATGAGGGATACCTGAGTGTGTTGTAGCAATAAGGAAAGAGACAACACATAGGTAGAGATTGAAGATGAGAAAATGATTGATAGGGCAAATTCCCAAAAGAGATAGGATGGTATGAAATCAAGATTACAAAAATTCAGGCTACTTAATTTTGGCAAAAGAGAAAGGCCTCTTCTTCAGGAATCAAAGAAAGGAAGAGAAGTGTTTTATGATATGAAGCAGAGTTGATGAGGTAAGTCATGACAGATGGCCTTGATTTTCTCTCATGGGGAGGAGGAAAAATCATCTACTGAGTGCAAGAAGATAACAAAAAGGATTGAAAAGAAAGGGAGTTTGAAATAGTAACTATAGGGACTATGATAAAAGGATTGCCTTGTAGTTCAGCTGAGGTAACATGATAAGATATAATAAGAATCGGTAGTGAGGACAGTCACCATGGTTATACAACTTCCTCAAGGGCCATCTAACAGTTCAGGAATAGGAGCTAGCACAATGAATGATCAGGATACCATAAGACTGAGGATAAGATACGTATGAATGACAGAAGCACAAGGGGAGGAGAAAGTCAAGGGTGGCTGGCATAGCAGAACTGATCAATCACAGAGTGAAGACTGAAAAGTGGATAATGCATGCAGCGAAGGGCTGATGGTCCGAGAAAACAAGGAAAAATGGAAGGACAAGAGGGATCATGTGAGGAGAAAGTGGACAGTGGTGGACTGAGTTGACTTAAAAGTCAGAAACACCTGGGTTCAAGACCTGTACCCTGGATGTGTGACCCTGCACAAGTCACTTAACCTTTCAGAGCCCCAAACAACCTTTTTTTTCTTAAAAGTTTACTTACAGGGGCGGAGCCAAGATGGCGGAGTAGAAAGACGCACATACACATAGCTCCGAACCCACAACCCACAGAACGGCTAGAGGGGACCAACTCACGGTGAATTCTGCACCCAGAGGCCATGGAATATTGGAGCGAGGGAGATTTCTGTTCCGGAGAGACCTGCAAACCTCTCGCAGGGGGTCCTTTGCACTGCGGACTGGGCACCGGGACTGGGAGCAGAGGGCAGCCCTGCAGTGGCCGCGACACCGTGAGGAAAATATCCGAGCAGGCTACGGGGACGGGATCTCCAGCGGCCACGCGGGTCCCTCCACCCACAGAGGGACCTGCAAACCTCTCGCAAAAGGTCCGTCACGCTGCAGACGCGGAGCCCAGCCCAGACCTGCCGCGGCCGTGGCTCCGAGAGGTACAGATCCCAGCAGGCTTCAGGGACGGGATCTCCAGCGGCCGCACAAGCCCCTCCACCCACAGGTGACGGGGGTCGGTGAGAGAGTCTCTTTGGCAGGTCGAGAGGGGAGTGGGGTGCCCCCATGGCTCGGGCCCCCCCGGGAGATAGAAGCTGAGAGGCGGCTGCAGACAGGGGCTCCCCAAGCGGGCGGGAGCCTGGATCCATTGTGGAAGGTCTGTACATAAACCCCCTGAGGGAACTGAGCCTGAGAGGCGGCCCTGCCCCAACCTGACCACCTGAACTTAATTTTCACACTGAATAGCAGCCCTGCCCCCGCCAAAAGCCCTGAGGCTGGAAGCAGCATTTGAATCTCAGTCCCCAAACGCTGGCTGGGAGGACCAGGAGGCAAGTGGGTGTGAGGAGAATATTCAGAGGTCAAGTCACTGGCTGGGGAGAATGCCCAGAAAAGGGAAAAGAAATAAAACTATTGAAGGCTACTTTCTTGGAGAACAGACATTTCCTCCCTTCCTTTCTGATGAGGAAGAACAATGCTTACCATCAGGCAAAGACACAGAAATCAAGGATTCTGTGTCCCAGCCCACCCAATGGGCTCAGGCCATGGAAGAGCTCAAAAAGAATTTTGAAAATCAAGTTAGAGAGGTGGAGGAAAAACTGGGAAGAGAAATGAGAGGGATGAAAGAGAAGCATGAAAAACAGATCAGCTCCCTGCTAAAGGAGAACCAAAAAAATGTTGAAGAAATTAACACCTTGAAAACTAGCCTAACTCAATTGGCAAAAGAGGTTCAAAAAGCCATTGAGGAGAAGAATGCTTTCAAAAGCAGAATTAGCCAAATGGAAAAGGAGATTCAAAAGGTCACTGAAGAAAATAGTTCTTTCAAAACTAGAATGGCACAGATGGACGCTAAGGACTTTGTGAGAAAGACAGATATCATAGAACATAGCAAGAAGATTGGAAAAATGGAAGATAATGTGAAATATCTTATTGGAAAAACAACTGACCTGGAAAATAGATTCAGGAGAGACAATGTAAAAATTCTGGGACTACCTGAAAACCATGATCAAAAGAAGAGCCTAGACATCATCTTCCATGAAATAATCAAGGAAAACTGCCCTGAGATTCTAGAACCAGAGGGCAAAATAAATATTCAAGGAATCCACAGAACACCGCTTGAAAGAGATCCAAAAAGAGAAACTCCTAGGAACATTGTGGCCAAATTCCAGAATTCCCAGGTGAAAGAGAAAATATTGCAAGCATCTAGAAAGAAACAATTCAAGTATTGTGGAAATACAATCAGGATAACACAAGATCTAGCACCCTCTACATTAAGGAATTGAAGGGAATGGAACAGGATATTCCAGAAGTCAAAGGAACTAGGACTAAAACCAAGAATCACCTACCCAGCAAAACTGAGTATAATACTTCAGGAGAAAAAATGGTCTTTCAATGAAATAGAGGACTTTCAAATTTTCTTGATGAAAAGACCAGAGCTGAAAAGAAAATTTGACTTTCAAACACAAGAATGAAGAGAACCATGAAAAGGTAAACAGCAAAGAGAAGTCATAAGGGACTTACTAAAGTTGAACTGTTTACATTCCTACATGGAAAGACAATATTTGTAACTCTTGAAACATTTCAGTATCTGGGTACTGGGTGGGAGTACACACACACACATGCACACACGCACACATACATAGAGACAGAGTGCACAGAGTGAATTGAAGAGGATGGGATCATATCTTAAAAAAAAAATGAAATCAAGCAGTGAGAGAGAAATATTGGGAGGAGAAAGGGAGAAATTGAATGGGGCAAATTATCTCTCATAAAAGAGGCAAGCAAAAGACTTATTAGTGGAGGGATAAAGAGGGGAGGCGAGAGAAAAACATGAGGTCTACTCTCATCACATTCCACTAAAGGAAAGAATAAAATGCACACTCATTTTGATAGGAAAACCTATCTCACAATACAGGAGAGTGGGGGACAAGGGCACAAGCAGGGTGGGGGGGAGGATAGAGGGGAGGGCATGGGGAGGAGAATGCAATCCGAGGTCAACACTCATGGGGAGGGAAAGGATCATAAGAGAATAGAAGTAATGGGGGACAGGATAGGATGGAGGGAAATATAGTTAGTCCTATACAACACAACTAGTATGGAAATCATTTGCAAAACTACACAGATTTGGCCTATATTGAATTGCTTGTCTTCCAAAGGGAAGGGGTGGAGAGGGAGAGAGCTAAAGAAGTTGGAACTCAAAGTGTTAGGATCAACTGTAATGTTCTTACCACTAGGAAATAAGAAATACAGGTAAAGGGGTAAAGAAAGCTATCTGGCCCTACAGGACAAAAGAGAAGATGGAGACAAGGGCAGAGAGGGAGGATAGAAGAGAGAGCAGATTGGTCACAGGGGCAATTAGAATGCTTGGGGTTGGGGGGGGAGGGGATAAAAGGGTAGAAAATTTGTAACCCAAAATTTTGTGAAAATAAATGTTAAAAGTTAAATAAAAAAAAAAAGTTTACTTACAGTACTTTTATTTTTTCTTACACAATTGCATGTTGGGCATTACAATTCTAGATGCTTATGTGACCTACAAATTTTGGCTTTCTACTGTAATGTGAGAATGGGAACATTAAGGCAATATACAATACTCTTACCTAAATTAACTAGATGCACAAATTTACAGGTTGTAAATGCAAAGTTTCTGCAACTCAAGGTTGAATATCTTAACCCCATGACATTAGGGAAAAGCAGTTGGGAAAAAAATTGGTTCTCAAAGCTTGGATTCAATATGTATTCCTGCTAGGATGCTGACAAGATGTAATACTCTTTAATAAACTATTTCTTGCCAGACTTAGGAGAAAAACTCTGGAAGCCAGCTCATTTAGATGCTGGAAATGTAACCTTTAGATATCCTAAACAGATGTGATGCTTTATAAAACTAAACTAAACTGAACAGGTGATGAGTGTCAACCAGCCACATAGATATTATATTACCATATTATCCGACTGATTCTCCATAGAAGTTAACTCTTTGCCTTACTTATCACATGAAGTGACCTGTATAAGGGGGTTTAGATCAAAGATATCAACAAGATACACTGAAATGAACCCTAAGGGAACAAATGTTAATTTGAACACAAGATTAAATCAGTAATGTTTCAACAATCTAAGAAGTAATGAAATTTGTCTAATATCATATATAAATTTCCCCTAGGACAACTTTTTCTTTTCAAAGAAGATTTATTCCAGCTTCATGGGGCAAATTTCAGGTGTATACTTCCCAGGGCAAATTTGTATTTTGTGACTACTCAAAGTAAATGTTACAAATCTGCTAGCAGCCCATTCAGAATCATTTTGCAAAGGACAATGGATGGGCCAAATTCATTATATTCCTGCTTGTTGATCTATATTTGCTCTAAGATGGAGAAAGAAGACAGAATAAAACCACTAATTCAGATGGAATTGCTCCAGGGAAAGCAATGATCTTAATTTTCGTTGTACCAAGTGTCCAGGCTGTGATTTTCTTCTGTATTCTCTCAGCAATACCAGAATACATAGTAGTACCTCCAGACAATACGTTGTTGGCATACAGATTCTCCTTTTTGGATATCAACATCATACATCATGACAGAATTGAAAGTGGCCTCACGAATAGCACAGGATTTCATATTCAGAAAAGATGGCTGGGAGAGAGCCTCTGACACTTGAACCTCTCACTGCCAAAGGTGATCACCTAACCATAAGGAAACTGATAGCTCCTCACATAGCTTCTCATAGATGAAAAAAAAAAAAAACCCAGCTTTCTGCCACTCAAAGTCTAGGACCTTAATAAAAAGATTTGTTCTGTGAAGTTTGGATTCAGTCAAAGGACAGCACTTAAGGACCTAGAGGGCCACATGTTGCCTAGAGATCACTCCGGTCCAGGGCAACATAGCACAGCTTCTCTTTGATGTCATGAACAATTTCCCTTTAAGCTGTGGTAGTAAAGCCAGTATCTTCTTTCTGTCAATATCTTAATGAAGTAATCTGTCAGGTTACATTCAGCCAAGTCTAGATGAAGGATGGTATGGGAAAGGGCATAACCCTCACAAGTGGGCATACTGTGGGTGACATCACTACAGATCATAATGACACCAATGGTACAATCTGAAGTATACATAGTGAACGCAGCCTGAATAGCAACATACATGGCTGAGGTATTGAAGGTCTCTGTTGGTTTTGAGGTGTAAGGGAGCTTCTGTAAGAAGAACAGGTTATTCCTCATGGGCTACAAGGTGTCATGGTGACAATGGGGTGGAACAGTAATGCAGGTGATAAGGCCCAGAGCAAGAGAGATATCCTGACTCTGAAGTATCTTAATGAATATAGAACAGTCTAAAAGGATTTCCTTCACAGTTGTAAAAGTCTTTAGTCACTTCCTCGTCTCCGCCTTTGAAGAGGGAATGTTTTTTATTCTGATAACAAATCCTGCTAGTTACATTCCAAATGCTCCCCTTTTCTCCTTTATCATGTTCCCTCTCCCCTAGTTTCTCTACCTCCTCTCTCTTCTGAGAAATGCTTTATCTATCCTAACTTGCTACAGAACACTGCCAGATTAGCTAAGTACTCAAAGTGGACCTGAAAGGTTATAAAATCAAAGTCTACTGAAAGGAAATTGTGGGAAGATGGAAGAATAAGCAAGGAAACTACCTGACTCTCCTAAATTCCTCCACAAATAACTTAAAATAATGCTTCAAGAACATTTTAGAGTGGCAGAAATAATTAAGAACATTTCAGAATGGCAGAAATAATTAAAAGTTAAGGTAAAGCAGCTGTCCAGCCTAAAACAACTTGGGAGGACCCTTTGGGTGATGGTCTGGCCAGATTGAAATGCAGATACCACCTGCTATATCTACAAACAGCAAGCCCTGGGGGCAACTGTGTAGACAGCAGTCTTAGCTTGGGAGCTTTTGTCCACATACTATATGGAAGTCTGCAACTGATCAGGTGAAGACTGCGGGAGCCCTCTGCTGGTGCTGAACACAAGGCCCAGGCAGGCTGACCAGACCGAACCACAAGATGTGGATGTAGACAAAGAGTAAGGACAATGGTGAGTGCGGTTGCAGAGGTGAGGTTTCTGCTGGTTGTGGTCACTACCAGAAGCACAGGAGTCCCTAGTTTTGGTTCCAGGGCAGAGGGAAGAGCTGAAGCTTGCAGCTGCCAAAGAAACTGAAGGAAGTAAGAACATTTGCAGTGACAGTGATACTGGAGTTCCTTAGTCGAGACTCAGGGGAAGAGACAAGTACCTGAGGTCACTTATAGACCAAGGTATAGACAGGGGAGCAATGACCACACCTGGTGTGGATTACAGAATAGTAGAAGAACTATGAGGTATAAAGGCCTTCAGGCTAGTTCTGCTAAAACAGCAAACAGAAGAGCCCTGGGGCTAGTTGGGTCAGGAGGTGGTCTCCACCCCAGCCACAGGAACTTTCACCTCCTAGACAGTGAGGGGAGTCAGACATCTGAGAGGGGAAGATTGATGGAACCACTGCTGATACGGAACCGCAGGCCTACCTATGCTGCCAAGAAGTGGCCTGGGGTGAGAAGGAACTAGCACATGCCCAGTGGGTACAGTAATAGTGGGGCAAGGATGCCTCTAGCTGTGGGCCTTTATAGGAGAGTGGAGTTCTTAGCTTCAGTTCCAGACCAGAGGAGAGAACTGAAGGAAGATCTGAGGCCAGTGGTACCATCCTTCATACCCCAGGTCTAGAGGTGATTACAATAATAAAGCTGCTACCAAAATAAATGAGCAGGCAAAGGAGAAAGAACCCAACTAGAGAAAGTTACTATGGGAATAAAGAGAGCTAGGGTTCATCATCAGAAGGGGATACTGAAGAAAAAAAGACCTCTCCTACCCCAAAGGGTAACATTAAATGGTCACTTGCCTGAAAAGAATTCATAAAAGAACTTTAAAAAGACTTTAAAAATCAAATGAGATTGAGGAAAATTTTTTTTAAAGAATAAGAACCCAAGAAAAACAAGAAGATTATGAAAAGTAAGTCAACCAACTGGAAAAGGAGATCCAGAATCTTAAGGAAGAAAATGATTCCTTGAAAATTAGATTTGTGGGGAGAGAATTCTGGGAAGATGGCAGAATAGGTTGGAAAACTCCAAGCTTTCAAGTTTTTCCCCCACAAAAGGGTAAAAATAGCACCTTAAGGCAAACAAAGTGTGGGTGGAGATAAGTAAGAATAAGGGCAATTCAAGAAGATAGGAAGAAAAAGCCCAGGATGGAGGGGCAGAGCCAAGATGGCGGGGTGAGAGTACATACTCACCTAAGCTCTAGGACAAACTCATTCAGATACCTCTAAAAAGAGAATCTAAACAAATTTTAGAGTGGCAGAATCCACTAGGAGATACAGCGTGACAGATTTCCAGTCCAGGACAGCCTGGAAGGTTGATGGGAAGGATTTGTTACACGGGGCTAGAGGAGTGGAGGCTGTACCAGTGCGGACTCCGCCATACCAAAGACAAATAGGAACCACAGGTGGTCTGAAGCAGAGGTAGCAGTGCGGATTCTTAAGCAAATCAGCCCAGGATAGGAGTCCAGTGGAACTAAGTAAGAGATAAGCACAGAACCCCAGGTAACAGCAGCAGCCACTCCTGAAACTATTAGCCTGTACATTAAATATCTGTAAGTCACCTACTTGAACTTCTGAGAGTCAAGATGGTGGAGTGATGGGTAAATGCTCTACCCCTCCCCTTGTTGTCCTTGAAAAACCCAGAGAATATTTCCCCAGGAAAAATCCTGGAACAGTGGGATCAGCTGAAGGGGTAAACAGTCTCTTAGACTGTGAGGTTAGGAAAATCACAAAGGGGGGGGGTCCCTTCTTGCTGTGGCTGAAGGGAACCAGTGCAGGACTAGAGCTGTCCTAGAAAGCCCCACCACAGTGAATTGGGGGGAGATTCTGAGCCCCAGGGGGGTGGAGCGCATAAGCGCCAACACCAGGACCCTAGGCGTGCCTTCTCACAGCCAGGGAAATCGGGAAGACATTAGCACAGATCGGGGTTCATCAACTGCTGAGCCTGCCTGTGCTCTAGCTCAGAAAAGGAGACCTTCCATGGCCAGACAACCCCTCCCCCACACCTCATGCAGGGAGCACCAGGGTAATTCTAGAGAAACTCAGAAAAAATTCACCTGGCTTCTGCTTTGGCACACCTGCTACCTCAGCACCAGGTGAGCTGCAGCAGTCTGGCTTCTAGCTGAAAGAACCAGAAGGCATAACACACAAAGCCTCAAGTTCTAAGCATAAGAACCATGGGACAGAGCACTCTATGCCCCAGAAGCAGAGATCCACTCTACAAGTCAGGAAAAAGGCAATCATCATGAGCAGGAAGCAAACCAGAAAAGAAAAGACCATAAAATCCTACTACGGGGACAAGGACCAAAACACAAATACTGAAGAGGTCAGCACTGAAATTGTACTCCCATCTGAAACCTCAGAAGGGAATAGGAACTGGTCTCAAGCCCAAAGGCCATTCTTGGAAGAGGTCAAGAAGGATTTTAAAAGCCAAATTAGAGAGATAGAAGAAAAACTGGCCAATGATTTTAAAAATATGAGAAAAGAATTCACGGAAGAATTTTTAAAAAATTGTACAAATGGATAAAGAGATAGAAAACCTAACTGGAACAACTGGACAAATGGAAAAGGAGATGCAAAAGTTAACAAAAGAAAACAATCAGTTAAAAATTAGAACTGGGCAAATAGAAGCTAGTGACTCTATGAGACACCAAGGATCAGTCAAACAGAATCTAAAGAATGAAAAAAATAGAAGAAAATGTAAAATATCTCATTGGAAAAAACAACTGACCTGGAAAATAGATCCAGGAGAGAAAAAAAAAAATCTAAGAATTACTGGTCTACCAGAAAGCCATGATGAAAAAAAAGAGCCTGGACAATATCTTCCAAGAAATCATCAAGGAAAACTGCCCTGAGGCCTAGATCCAGAATGCAAAATAGTCATCAAAAGACTCCACCAATCACTCCTAAAAGAGATTACAAAATAATATTGTTGCCAAATTCCAGAACTATCAAGCTAAGGAGAAAATACTACAAGAATCCAGAAAGAAACAATTAAAATATCAAGGAACTACAGTCAGGATCACACAGGACCTTGCAGCTTCTACATTAAAAAATCAGAGGAACTGGAATATGATATTTAGTAAGGCAAAGGAATTTGGACTACAACCAAGAATCAACTACCCAGCAAAACTGAGCATAATATTTCAAGCAAGGAGATGGACATTCAAGAGAAGCATAAAAAAGTAAACGGAAAAAAAACCCTTGTTATTCAATATGGGCAAAAAGTTTACATCCCTGTAAGGGAAGATGATACTTGTTAAATCTGAGAATTGTATATTAATTATGATATTTAATAGGGATATACATAGTTAGAGGGAGTGGATATAAATTAAGTGATGTAAAAAATGTGTTTTAAGGATGTGTGAAATGTGTGAAAGGATTGTAACTGGAGAGGTGAAAAGGAGGAGGCAGGAAAAGGTAAATTATACCACAGGAAGAAGCACAAAAACAAATTACAGTAGAGGGAAAGAAAGAAGGGAGATGAGCACTTTTTGAGATTTACTCTCATCTGATTTGGTTCAAGGACGGAACAACAAACTCAGTCAAGTATAGAAACCTAACTTGCCCTACAGGCAGCAGGAGGGGAATGGGAAAAGAAAAGGGAAGAGAGGCTAAAAGAGAGGGAAGAAGTAGTAAGGGAAAAGGGGTTAATAGAAGAGAAGGAAGACTGAGGAAGGCAGTCAAGGAAGGAGGTCAGTTGTGGAGGGGAAGGGGGAAGGGAGAACCAAAAGCATAAACAGGGAAAAAGGATGGAGAGAAAGACACAGATAGTAATCATAACTGTGAATTTGAATGGGATGAACTCTCCCATAAAATGGAGGCAGACAGCAGAATGGATTAAAAACCATAATCCAACAATATGTTGTTTACAAGAAACACATTTGAAACAGAGGAATACACAAAGGGTAAAGGTAAAAGGTGGGAGCAGAATATATTGTGCTTCAGCTGATGCAAAAAAAAGCAGGAGTAGCAATTCTAATCTCAGATAAAGCAAAAGCAGATATAGATCTAATCAAAATAGATAAGGAAACCATATCCTGCTAAAAGGCATCATAGACAATGAAGCAATATCATTACTAAACATATATGCACCAAGTGGTATAGCATCCAAATTCTTAGAGAAACTAAGGGGATTACAGGAAGAAAAAGAGAGCAAAACTATACTAGTAGGGGACCTCAACCTCCCCTCTCTGAACTTGATAAATCTAACCTCAAACAAGAAGGAAGTGAAGGAAGTGAATAGAACTCTGAATAAGGTAGATATGATAGATCACTTGAGAAAACTGAATGAGGATAAAAAGGAGTATACCTTTTTCTCAGTGGTACATGGCACATATACAAAAACTGACCATGTACTAGGGCATAAAAACCTTACACTGTAGTACAGAAAGGCAGAGATTGTCAATACATCCTTCTCTGATCATAATGCAATAAAAATTATATGTAATAAAAGGCCATGGAAAGATAAAAAATTAATTGGAAACGAAATAATCCAATCCTAAAGAATGAGTGGGTTAAACAACAAATCATTGAAACAATCAATAACTTTAGTCAAGAGAATGACAATAATGAGACAACCTACCAAAACTTATGGAATGCTACAAAAGCAGTTCTTAGGGGAAGTTTTATATCATTGAACATGTGCATGAATAAAATAGAGAAAGAGGAGCTCAATGAACTAGGCATGCAGCTGAAAAAGCTAGAAAAAGAATAAACTAAAAATCCTCAAGTAAAAAATAGAAATACTGAAAACCAAAGGAGAGATTAATAAAATTGAAATTAAGAAAATTATTGAACTGATAAATAAAACTAAGCATTGGTTTCATGAAAAAACCAATGAAATTGATAAACCTTTGGTCAATTTGATTAAAAAAAAAGAAAGAAGAAAAAGCAAATTACCAATATCAAAAATGAAAAGGGTAAACTCACCTTCAAGCAGAGGAAATTAAAACAATAATTAGAAGTTACTTTGCCCAACTGCATGCCCATAAATTTGACAATCCAAGTGAGATGGATGAATATTTAAAACAATATAAATTGCCCAGATTAACAGAAGAGGAAGTTGAATATTTAAATAACCCCATCTCAGAAAAAGAAATTGAACAAGCCATCAATGAACTCCCTAAGAAAAAATCTCCAGGGCCAGATGGATTTACAACTGAATTCTATCAACATTTAAAGAAGTTAATTCCAATGCTATATAGACTATTTGGAAAAATTGGTGGAGTCATACCAAATTCTATTTATGATACAAATATGGTTCTCATACCTAAACCAGAACGAGCTAAAACAGAGAAAGAAAATTATAGACCAATATATCTAATGAATATAGATGCAAAAATTTTAAATAAGATACTAGCAAAAAGAATAAAGCAACTTATCATGAGAATAATACATAACGATCAGGTAGGATTTATACCAGGAATGCAGGACTGGTTCAATATTAGGAAAACTATCAGCATTATTGATCATATCAACAACAAAACTAACAGAAACCATATGATTATTTCAATAGATGTAGAAAAAAGTTTTTGACAAAATACAACACCCATTCCTATTGAAAACAATAGAGAGCATAGGAATAAATGGAGCCTTCCATAAAATAATAAGCAGTATCTACCTAAAACCATCAGCAAGCATTTTATGCAATGGGGATAAGCTAGATGCATTTTCAATAAGATCAGGGGTGAAACAAGGATGTCCATTATCACCACTGTTATTCAGTATGGTACTAGAAATGTTAGCTTTAGCGATAAGAGAAGAAAAAGAAATGGAAGGAATTAGAATAGGCAAAGAAGAAACTAAGTTATCACTCTTTGCAGATGACATGATGATATACTTAGAGAATTCTACAGAATCAAGTAAAAAACTGCTTGAAATAATAAATAACTTTAGCAAAGTTGCAGGTTACAAAATAAACCCACGTAAATCATCTGCATTTCTATATAATAGTAACAAAGCCCAATAGCAAGAGATGGAAAGAGAAATCCCTTTTAAAGTTATAGTAGACACCATAAAATATCTTGAGAATCAACCTCCCAAAACAAACCCAGGGATTATATGAACACAATTACAAAACACTTTTCATACGAAGTCAGATCTAAGTAAGTGGAAAAACATCAGTTGCTTGTGGGTAGGCTGAGCTAATATAATAAAAATGACAATTCTACCTAAATTAATTTACTTATTCAGTGCTATGCCAGCAAGACCACAGGTTTTGGAACACTATATATCAAAGCAAAAGAACTGGAGTTCCAGCAGAAAATGTGATACCCAGCAAAGCTAGGAATAATCCTGAATGGAAAAAAAAAATGAACATTTAATGAACTGTAAGAAATTCAGAACTTTGTTAAAAAAAAAAACAAACCTGAACTTGATAGAATATTTGACATAAAAGAGCCAAGAGAAATATATGGTACATACCAAAGACTAATTACAAGGGACTCGGTAAGGACAGACTATTTACCTTTTATTCATGTAAAATATAAAATGTACTCCTAAGATTATTAGTAATTGGGTAGTTTATAAGAAAGATTGGGGTAGAAACTATAAAAAGTTTATATGACTATAAAAAGTAAAACCGTTTAGGAACAGCTAAAATTATACAAATGAGATGTGAGAGGAAGAACCAACACAAATGAATTAGATGGGGGAGGAGGGATGTAAGTTCTGGAAAACTACTTTCATTGGAAATGGGTTCAGGAGGGAACAATACATACATGTATCTTGAGAAGCATAAAAGTCTTCTAATTTCAGAGAGAAATAAAATGCCAAGGGGATATGGAGGGTGGGGAGAAGATAAGGGAGGAATCTCGAGAGGGAAGGGTAAAGGAATAAGTTAAGGTGGGATATAGAAAGGTGTTTAGATTAATGGGAATGGCAGAATAAGGGAGGGTTCCTTGAGAAGATAAGAGAGGGATCTTCAGAGGGGAGGGTGAGGAAATATGCCAAAGGTGGGGATGGGGGGGTATAGAAAGGTGTTTGGATTTATGGGTATGGGAGGATAAGGGAGGGATAGGGGTAGGTTAAATAATAGAAGATAGGAAACAAGATATGCACAAATATAAAAACAGATCAGAAGTAAAATTTGTTAGGGAAAGTCTATTTCTATGTATGTGTATATATATATGTATATGTGTATACATCTATCTCTATATAAATATATCTGTGCTTAATTGTAGCCATCTGAGGAAGAGGAGGAAGGAGGAGAAAAGCTGAAAAAAGAACGAATTTAAAAGTACACAGTGGAGAACAAAAAAAAACTTACAAGGAAACAAAGAAAAGATGGACAGCTTTCAAAACTCGTAGTATTTATTATACAAGCCTTCTTGACATGGAAATTTATTGCTATATATTTTAAATCCTCTCTTACATTCTGCTGTACACATGACATGCTTTTTTTTCTTTTCTTACTTTATATTTGAGTTTATTTTAGTTTATAATTTTTCTTATCTTATTGTGTATTTGTTTTAGTAATAAAAAAAGAAAAAGAAAGCAAATTAGAACTGGGCAAGGGGAATCCAGTGAAGTTATAAAAGACCAAGAAATAATAAAATAAAACATAAAGAATGAAAAAAATGAAGAGAATGTTGAATATCTCATAAGAAAAACAATAGCTTTCTCTAAAAATACTTGGGCAGTTAGATGGTGCAGTGAATAGATTGCCAGACCATTTATTAAGCACCTACTAAGTGCCAGACAAAAGAGACTCCCTGCCCTCAAGGAGCTTACAATACAATGCAGGAGCTAATAATCTAATGAGAACTATGCCTGAAAGAACCTTCTGAACTTATAGGCAGTTTCTTCATTTTTAAATTTATTTTTTAAAATTTATTTTAAAAATTTCCATAGCATGGTATAATGTTTAAAAAAAGATGATTGCATATGAAACTACCACTCCATTGTGTACAACTTGCTATTTCTTTTAAATACATAATAAAGTTACCATGTAAATTTTTTTTTAAAGTGTTTTTGCATGCAACTGGGAATTAAGATGTACAGGCAATGGGGTATAGAAATCTATTTTGCCATACAGGAAAATAGAGAAGAGGCAGATGGAAGAAGTGGGGAGTAAAAGAAGGGAGCACAGACTGGAGGAAGGGGTGCATGGGGTGCATGCTGTCCTGGGGTTGGGGGTAGGGAGGATGGGGAGAAAATTTTGAATTCAATTTCTTGTGGAAGTGAATGTTGAAAACTGAAAATAAATTATATATTTAAAAAAGAAAAGAAAAGCATAATTGGCCAAATGGGAAAATATATACAAAAATTCACTGAAGAGAACTTCTTAAAAACCACAAGTAGAAACAGAAAAAGATACAAATGGTGAATTCTTATCCTTAAAGCTTAAATATTTATTTATTCACTCCTTGGTAAAAATTATTGGGAAAACCAGAAAGCAACCTGACAAATACTAAGTACAGACCAGTATCTTTCACTCTTTACCAATATAAGGTCAAAATAGATATATAACCTAGATATAAAGGGAGATATCATAAGTAAATCGGAAAAACATGAATTTACCTACTATGAATATATTACCTACTATGAATAGGAGAAAAATTTATGAATAAACAACACAGAGAGCATTGCAAGATGTAAAATGAATAATTTTGATTACATTAAATTAAAAAGGTTTTGTACAAATAAAACCAATGTAGCCAAGATCAGAAGGAAAGCAGAAAACTGGGGGGAAACTTTTATAGGCAGTTTCTCAGATAAAGGTCGCATATCTCAAATATATAAAGAACTCTGTCAAATTTATAAGAATGTAAATCATTCCGCCACTGACAAATGGTCAAAGGATATGAACAGGCAGTTTCTGGAGGAAAAAATCAAAGCTTTATATGGTGATATGAAAAAAAAGCTCTAAATAATTATTGATTAGAGAAATGCAAATTAAAAGAACTTTGAGATACTATCTCACACCTATCAGATTGGCTAAAATGACAGAAGGGACAAATGACAAATATTGGAGGGGATGTGGAAAAATTGGGACATTAATACACTGTTGATAGAACCAAAAACTGATCCAACCATTTTAGAGAATCTGAAATTATGCCCAAAGATTATAATACTGCATATATCCTTTGACCCAGAGATACCACTATTAGGTCTGTTTCCCAAGGTGATCAAGGAAAAAGGAAAAAACTTCTATGTTCTAAAATATTTATAACAGCTCCCTTTATGGTGACAAAGAACTGGAAAGTGAGGGGACATGTATTAATTAGGGCATGGCTGAATAAGTTGTGATACATGACAGAATACTAATATGCTATAGGAAATGATTAAAAGGTTGATTTCAGAAAAACATGGAAAGACTTGCAGGAAATAATGAAGAGTGAAATGAGAACAACCAAGAGAATGTATATAGTAACAGCAGTACCGTTTGAAGAGTAAATGTGAATGACTAAGCTATTCTGAGTTACATGAATAACCAAATCTACTACAAAGGACCTATGAAGGAAGATGCTATCCACCTCTAGAGACAGAAATTATACATGGAACTACATATTGTATAGTGTCACATATATATCTGTGTCAAATGTTGGCCTTTTCTTGTCCAGGGTTGGGAGGGAAGAAAACAACTTGGAACTGAAATATAACCAAAAAAATTTTTTTAATTAAAAAAATAATAAAATCTGTATACTAGGCAGCTGAAAGCTGCTACTCAGTGAGATTAGCCTTCCTTGGCAAGTTAATAAATTTCTTTGCTTTCAATTTGACTTTCTATCTTCGACTCACAATCATTGGACCCCCAACCCAACAGGTCCATTCCTCTCAATTAAGAGAATTCCCTGGCATTAGCTTCCAGGAATAACATGATAGTCCCTCTGTACTCTGCCTTAGTCTGACCTTATCTGGAGTACTGTAATCAGTGTGGGGCACTACAATTTTAGAAAGGTCTTGATAAGATATAGAGCATCCAAAGGAGGGCTATCAGGATGATGAAGGACCTCAAGTTTATGCCATAGGAGAGGACTGATGAAAGAGAGAGAGATGCATAGCCTGGAGAAAAGGAGACTTAAAGAGCACAAGGTTCAAGTATTTGGAGGGCTAGCATGTGTATGAGGGATTAGACATGTTTTATCTGGTCCCGAAAGGCAGGGAATAATGGGTAGAAGCCACAAAGAGGCAAATTCAGGCTTGATATCAGGGAAAATTTCCTAATCCTTACAACTGACCCAAAGTGGAATGGGCAGCCTTGAGAATTAGTAGATACATCTTCAAGTAGAGGCTGGAGGAACACTTCTCCCTTATGTTATATATAGTAGGGACTCCTTACACCTACAGGTTGGAATAAGATAGCCACTGAGGTCCTTTCCAACTCTAAAATTATGGGATTCTCTCTGGGGGTCAGTTTCCTCATCTGTAAAATGGGGATAACAATGCCTACTTTGACAAGTTGTTCTACAGCCAAAAATTAGGTAATGTGCATAAAGGACTTTATGAACCTTAAAGCACCATGTTAATTATTATGCTGTCTGAATCATGACTTTTAATATATACAAAGTAATTTGTAAATGGCAAAGCATTATAGAAACATCAGCTATTATTAGTATTATTATTAGAATTATTATTGCAATATTGTTTTAATGGAAAGAGTTCCAGTACTCTGGATACACAAATTGTAACATAATCTCCACAGTACCTCATTGTATTAAAGGGAAAGGATGTACACAATTTACAACAGAAACAAAAACTACACTCATTTCCCCTTTATGATCGAAGAATGGAACGGTCTGACTTCATGCTCAAGTTATATCACACAGCATGACAAATTTTCAAAGAATTGGATTTTTTTCAAAATGTAGATACTATACATTTAACACAACAATGTAACAATATTTAACATTTTAATAATTTAATAATTGTTAACAATTTAATCTAATTTTGACGATACAACAGGAATACCTTTCAGGATCTTACAGTGTGGCAAGGTAAACAGCAGTTACATTTATTAAATACTATGGAAAATAATTCTGCCCAGTTAAGCTTTCTGGATTCTTTGGATTCTGGATAAACTGGAGTAAACTACTCGCATATATTAAAATTCAACATGAGACTTTATTCAGTGCTCATGACTAACATTTCTGTATGTTCCAAGAGCATTCTGTATATTGTATGGAAACAAAATTTCAAAGTTATAGATAGTTCTGTTTCTTCCTCTGTAAAATGTGTCAATTGGTCCAGCGCTCTTTCAACTTCACAGAGTCTACCTCAAATAAGAGACTGCTCTCATGTGTGTACAGCCCAAGAGGGAGTGGAGGGAGGGTCACAGGGGGGAGAAATTGGGAAGAGAAGGTGCAAGTTATCCTCCAACTCTAAACACCTATCATTTTACAAACCAAAACAAACCAAAAAAAAAAAAGGACAACCCACCCCTAGCTGCTCCACCTTAACCCCCTCAACCTGATCAAGGTAACTAGCTGCAGGCCTAACTCAACCCTAAGCCCCCCACGCAGAACCGAACCTTCCCGGTCCCAAAGTCCAAAGACTCGTTTTAAAGAGTCGTTCCTTCACAAGAAACACGAGGCTGGCTCCACTGGATTTCATTCTCTATGTGCCTCCAGCACCCAGCGCAGCACCCGGCAAGCTGGAGGTAGGCCCCAATATACAAGAGCGTGGTGCGGGGGAAAGAGCGGCTCCCCAGCGCAGGAGCCGCGGGCTGAAGCACCGGCCTCAGTTTCCTCATCTGTAATCCCACGATCAAGAACAAACCAAGGGGTCGGACGAGACTCATCTCGGAGTCCCTTCCACCTCTAAATGTCACGAACTCGGGGGTGGGGGGAGGCTGAATGAACCAGGACGAATCACTAGGGCGCCCGCCCGCCTCCTCACCCGCTCCATGCCAACCTTTTACCCCGGCCCCTTCCCCCCCGGCAGGCGTCCCCTCTCAGCTCAGACCCCCGGGTGGGTGGAGACGGGACACCCCGCTCCGACCCCCGACCCCCGCCCAGCAGCCCCCACGCCCCACGTCAGGCTCCATCCACTCACTCTTCATCCTCAGCTCCGGCCGGTGCCGGCTGGTCCGGGCCGGGCTGGGCTGGGTTTGGCGGAGGTGGCCCACAGACCACACGCCGATATGGGGGGGAGTCGGAGGAAGAGAAGGGGAAGCGGGGAGGGAAAGATGACTTCTCCACTCCCCGAGTCCCCTGAGGCGGAGTCCCCAGACGCGGACCCTCGGCTAAAGCCCCCTCGGGGGCGAGCCTCGGGGTCCGGCCGCCATGTTGTATCGCGGTCACCCTGGCAACCACCAAGGCCCCAAGCTCCCTTAGACCGGAGGGAGGGCAGAAGGGCAGCTGCGCACGCGCGCACAAGCTGGGCGCTCCCGCGAGCGCTTCTTCTTCGCTGTTTCCCACCCCCTCCCCCCACGGCCGTCTACGCCTGACCTCATTGTGGCCCCGCCCCGCTCCCGCGCTCTCCCGGCGCCACCGCAACCGCATTACAGACTCTCCCCGCCTTCTCCGTTGCTAAGCACCTGTTTCCCCGAGGCGTTCCTCGGTTTCTAAGGTTCCTTGAATCGAAGATAGTCGCTCTCCACTCGTCTCGCTGGGCCTTCGTAATCAGGGACTCCTGCACATGGTGTTGTAGCCGCTCCGAGGTTCCGGGGGGATGCTTTTATTAACTGATCACCACTCTCGGGCAGTAAATGTAATGAGCCAGGTCAGCCAGTCAATTACCGGATCTGTCTTTCAGTCAACTGGGCCTTAAGAAAGTTAGCTCCAGAGGAGAAAGGGGCTGGAGAGGGCATTCACCCTCCTGGTTGTGTCGATGAGCAGAGCGGAGCCCGGAGAGCAGTCTAAGTCAGACAGTTCATTTATGTATCTATAAACATAAAGCACATAGAACATCGTACACACAGTACATTCTCATAGATGGATGTAGAGGGCGGAATTAGGTGCAGCGCCTTGTGGGGCACAGAAGGCAGAAGGGGCACAAATAAATGCGCAGAAGCGCAATTGACGAGAATAGTCAGTTACCTGTGTAATTAACAAGCCTGGGTAGCGTTTCATTCTAGAGTCACTCGTCTATGGTGGAGTTGTCATTTTCAGTCCAGACAACCCTTTGAGGATTTTCAAGCTCCTTGAAGATGATGGTAGTTCAACAAGCAACAATCTATTAGACACCTACCTCTCGTCAGGAGGTGGATACAAGAATGAAGGAGGCTTGGTCCATACCATCACCTTATTCAGTCTCAAAATAATAACTATCCTTTGGAGGAATTTCCCCTCCCAATTTTCCTATTTCTTTTGTAGTAAGAGCATGCGAGGTTCAAAACCAACATCTACCAACATCTATTCTTCATCCCAAGTCCCATTGGTTCTCAATTGGTTCCCAAATGTCTCCTGCATCTAACCTTTCTAGTTCATAGCTGTTGCTACAGCCCTTAATCAAAACCCTCTTTATCTCATAACCTTGAGATTTTTAATATTCTAACTGAATTCCTTGCTTCTAGTTTCCTACCCCTCCAAACTGTACTACACATTTTCAAATTTTCTTAAAACACCAGTTTTCTCATTAGTCCCTTGCTCAAAAATTTTCAAAATTGTCTCATTCTTTACAGTCTAAATTCCTCAGTCTTCTCCCCTATTTGATTTGTCCTGCCTATACGATTTTAAGTCCCACTACCAATTCACATAATATTTATTAAGTACTTACCACATGCAGTATATTATATTAAGTGCTAGGAAAGATCAAAAAAAAGATGAATAGATGAGATTCCTTCCCTTATGGAACTTGTAATCTTGTGGAAAGAAAGTAACACATTCACAAATAAAAATATTACACAATTAAACATGGTAACTGCTGAAAAGATGCACAAACAAAATGTTAAATGAGGTTTGGGAAAGACCATTGCCAACTGAAGGATCAACCAGGGCCTCAAAGAGAAGGTAATGTTGAGACAGATCTGGAAGGATGGAGTTGACAAAAATAACAATTATTGGAAAAGCTCTGGGAGGACAGGCATCCTATTGGTAGAGCTGTAAATTGATCCAGTCATTATGGAAATCAATTTGGAACTATTCTAAAAAGTCACTAAAAGGCACATACTCTTCAGCCTAATGATACAATGTTCAAGGAGGCTAATGAAAGTGATACCAATAAAGAAAAAGAAAGAAAAAAGGGTCCCTGAAACATTTTTAAAGCACAGAAGACAGTGGGGAATTCAGATGGAGGCACACACAAAAAAAAGCAGCCAGAATGTCAGTGTTGCTGAACCATAGAATATGTAGAGGAGAGTAAAGATTACTATCATAGATGCCATTCACAGCAAATATATATCAGCAATACCTATACTGAATGAACTCAGCAGTCAACTGACAGAAAACTGACTAAAGGCAGGAAAACCAGCTCAGAGCAGTGTCATCTGATCAACACAGATGTTCCAAGTAAGGCCAGTGTCAGAATATGCACTACGACCACTGTTGTCACAAACTGAAACCATTTAAAAATTATTCTTTGTCCCAAGTAATTCACACACCACTGTGCATGATTCAAGGGTTTCTGTCTCTTAGTTTCTGGAGGTACTAAAATGTACTTTCCATCAAATAATTAATCTTAACCTTGTATGATGCCTACATCATACAAGCTCCTTAGAATATCAATTGCATACCTCCTACAGCTCTAAGAAATGTTGTTGTAGGAGGATAGATTTGTATCAAGAATGTTTCTATATTGGGCATTTTGTTTTTGGTGCTAGTTACTAGGCATCTTGTCTAAAACCTGCTCACACTTGATGTACTGGTAAACTGTCTTTTTCAATTTTTGCATGCAAGACATGGAATCAGCCTTGCTCACCGGAAATGCTTGATTTTAATGTTAAGAATCATGCCTCATTCTGGAACTTTAATATATTTCAATATTCACTTCTACAAGATTTTGAGTTTTAAATTTTCTCCCCCTCCCTCTGCTCCCCCCTCCTCAAGCTGGAATGCAATCTGATAGGGGCTATACATGTACAGTCATATTAAACATATTTCCACATTAGTCATGTTATAAACAAGAATCAGAACCAAAGGGAAAAAATGTGACAATTTTTCTGCAACACTTTTTCACTACTGAAAAAGGATTATAAACCATTGTCTAGGTGCTGTCCTCTATATGGATTTTGTCAAGTATTTGTCAATGATTAGCCAGCTCTCTAATTCACAGTGCACATTCTTAGTGAATTGTCTTGGCCTTATTCCTGTATAGACTATGCTGTAGTCTCTTACTTTGTTCTTCAAGACTTTTGTAACATCTATGTATGTCTATATCTATGCATAATACATATCAGTGGATAAAACAGCTTATCCCCTGAAGTACAAATCTCAGTAATACCTGGGAGATGTTAACATCCATAAAATTATGGTACTTTTTAAGTATGACACTCGTATTTTTATACTATTAATCTACAATGCTAATAATTGACCTAGGACCAAAGGAAAAAGAGAAAACAATTAATGAAATTATAAATGGAATTAAAGTTCTTGAGGAAGAAAATTGAAAGGAAAAAAAAAATCATTGGAACTTAAGGTAGAAAACCTTACCCAAGTAGTGACCTACTGAAAAAAATTGTTTTTAAATGTAAAGCATATACTATGAGAGACAACTGATCTAAAAAACAGTTGGAAGGGAGATAATTTAAAAATCATTTCATTCCCTCAAAACCATGGCCAAACAAAAAACTTGGACACCACATTTCAAGAAATCCTAAAAAAAAACTTCTCAGATTTATTAGAATCAGAGGACAAAGTAAAAGTAGAAAGAATATATTGGTCAGCTCCAGAAAGAAACCCCAACCTGGAAACATTCAGGAATATCATAGCAGTCAAGATCTAGAATTTGACAAATAAAAGAAAAAAGAAACTTTAAATACCTAGAAACAAAGAGCTCCTTTATAAACAACCACTATACTGCAAATACTTTTAAAAAGAGAAAATCTTAGAATACAATATTCCAAAATACAAAAGAAAAAGGTCTGTAACAATAACTTAACCTGCAAAACTGAGTATAATTTATTGGGGGGAAATATTTTTTAATAGAATAGAATATTTTTAAGCATTCCTGATGAAAAGAACAGAGTTGAGTAGAAATTTTGAAACACAAAAAGAAAAATCAAGAGAAATTTTAAATAGGTGATTATACTTGAGAAATTGGAAGGGGCTAAGTAACAATGAACTTATGTTCTAATAGGGGAGAGGGAATAATGAGCACTGAAGGAGTTAAGCAGAAAACAAAACAAAATAAAAAATAAAGGAATAAGGGATTTTAAAAATTTCTTATTTGTTTATTTTTAACATTATTTTCTTTTCAAATTCTGAGTTCCAAATTCTCTCCCTTCCATACCCATTGAGAGGGTAAGCAGTATTATATCAATTATACATGAGAAATCATGAAAAACAGGTTTTCATGTTAGCCATATTTCCCAAAAAAATACAGGAGAAAATTATACTTCAATTTGCACTCAGAGTTCACCATTTGTCTCTCTGGAGGTAGAAAGCATTTTTTCATCTTGAGTCCTTTGTTATTGTCTTGGATCATTGTAGCAGTTAGGTAGACAAGTCTTTCACAAGTGACCATCATTATAGCATTGCTGTTGCTGTGCACAATAATCACCCAGTTCTTACTTCATTTTGCATCAATTCATATAGTACTTGCCATATTTTCCTGAAAATGAAACAACCCCCTTGTCATTTCTTGTAGCACAATAGTACTCCACCTCAATCAGATGCCACAACTTGTTCAACCATTCCCCAACTGATGAACATCTTCTCAATTTCCAATTCTTTGCCACCACAAAAAGAACTACTATAAATATTTTTGTACATATTTGTCTTTTTCTTTTATCTCTTTGATATACAGACCTAATAGTGGCATTCCTGGATCCAAGGGTAGTGTAATGTAAAAAGGATTTTTATCCTTTGTGTTCAGTCTCCCCGGATCCATGACCATAACAATCTCTTGCTACCCTAAAAAATATCACATGTGTAGATTGTAAAGACCACGTTTTACCTGTGTAGATTATAAGGGCCCTATAAAGTAGGCGGGCACTGGTCAGTGAGTAAGGAACCCTTACAAGCTGGAATGCTGTGTGTTCCTTGACCAGACCCCTTCAAGGCTTGAGGAGGAGACCTCTCATAGGCAGAGAAGGGGAATGGAGACCTCTCATAGGGGGAACCCTTAGGATTGAATGCTGTATGTGCCTTGACTGGCCCGAATCAAGGCTTGAGGGGATTAGGGGAGTGTACAAGTTGTCCCTATCTTGATTGACCCCATCGAGATGTATTGCCCCCCTTCTCACCAGCCCCTTTGAGAAGGGTGATTAGGGAGTGCTGTAGGAGTTAGTGGTCTCATTGTTAGCAGCTCTTGTGAGAACACTAAAACACTGGATTAGAACAAAGTAAGATTATTAACCCCTCCAAAGGTGTCTGCCTATCTGACCAGAACAAGAGTGAATCTGTGCTAGCAGTCCTCAAGTGTGTTGTGTTGACTGGGGATACAGGTATGCATAGTTTTATAGCCCTTTGGGAGTTTCAAATTTTTCTCCGGAATGGTTGGACCACTTCACAACTGTACCAATAGTTCATTAGTGTAACTATTTTTCCCTCATCCCCTCCAGCATTTGTCAAGTCTGATAGGTGGGTAGTACTTCAGAGTTGTTTTAAATTACACTTCTCTAATCAATAGTGATTTAGAACATTTATTCATATGACTGTGAATAGTTTTGGTTTCTTCTTCTGAAAACTTCCGTGTTTATATCCTTTGACAATTTATCAATTGAAGAATCACTCTTATTTTTTATAAATTAGACTCTGTCCTAGACTCTGCATATATTTGAAAAATGAAGCCTTCATCACAGAAACTTGCTCTAAATTTTTTTTATATTGTTTCATTGTCTATGTTACTCTTTTTTTTTTTTTTTTAGTATAATGCAGTTTCTCTGATTATCTCTTTTAATTGAATCTGGTTTGGGTTTCTTTTTTGTTTTTTGCTTTTGCTCTATCTAAGATCATGATTGCTGCCCCTGTCTTTTTTGGTTTAGTTAAAGCATATTAGATTCTGCTCTAGCCCTTAATTTTAACTAAGATTTTTTTTTTAAGTTAAACAAATCATTCTTGGCAGTTAATTCTCATTCTAGAAATGATAAATGATAATATTAGTGAACATTTTCCTAATGTTTTATGGTTTACAATGTAATGTACTTTACATCCATTATCTCATCTAGTCCTCTCTGTAACATTAAATAGGTAGTGAAATATTAATATTTCCATTTTACAGTTGAGGAAACAAGCTAGGAAGAGAAGTAGCATTTCCAATGAATAGTCAGTGAATGTGCATGTTGCTTACAAAATACCAGAACTGAAAGAAATCCAAGAAACAAGAATTCTACTTTTTAGAAAAGGAGAGTCTATCTTCATTCAGCTCCTTTTACCACTGGAAGGAAGCCAGAATAAGATCTCTCTATATCATTTGTTTGTCTCCTCTAGCTAAAGAATTCCTCTAAATCAGTGCTTTTTCAAAATGTAAATTAATAAAAACACAGCAAGCTGTAAGAAATTCCATGATGAAAAGGCACCTGTTGGGGTCTATGTTCCAGGGACCTCTAGTCTTGCCAGACCAGTGTAAACCTAACATCTTCCACTATTCAGGCAGCCTCAACCCTCAGGCTAACTTCCAGCAATGCCCCAAATAGGCCTTAGCTCTTCAGGCAGCCTTGGCAACCTCAGCACCAGAGGTGCCAATTCTCCAACCAGCTTGGACTTTTTTCTCTTCTCCCTTGTCTAGGAAAGGACTAAAATTCATTTGAAAGGTAACGGAACCATAAGAGTCATACACTAAGCTCCAACCTCCATCCCCAGTTTGCTCTGGGGTGGAGGGAAAATAATAATACGTTACTTTAAAGAGTTTCGGCTCACTTTCCCCAACCCCGAGGTTCAGTGCCTCTAACCATAGACTGATGCACACAGCCCAGCAAAAAAAGAAGAAGGTTTACTTGAATCACAAACTAGCAAATGAATGAACATTCAGAGGAACAGTATCCTATTTGCAAATTTTAGCTTCAGCAAGAAGGTCTAGTTCTTGTTCTTGCCAAGGCAAACTCCTCAACATGCACACTTGATCCTATCCCATTTCAACTTCTCTAGAAGAGTGAACCTCTGCCATCCCCCAATTATCTTATCTTACTCCTACTACTCTTATCTTCAATTTCTCCTCATTTACTAGTGCCCTACCTGTTACTTCCCAGTATATGTCTCCCCAGTTCTTAAAAAACCCTCACTTGATCTGATGATCTCTCTCAGTCTGTCTATTTATCTCTCACTTTCTGTAGCTATATTCACTTGATCTGATCGCCTCTCTCTATCAATCACTTTTGTGGCTATATTCCTTGAGAAGACTATTTATAATAGGTGCCTCCACTTCATTTCCTCTCACTCCCTTTTTTAACTCTCTGCAGTTTGGTTTCTGATTTCATCATTCACATCAGTTTGCTCCAAAATTAGTCTCTTTTTTTTCTAATGAAAATGTTTATATTTTTTTCCAATTACATGTAAAAACAATTTTTACCATTTATTTAAAAAAACATTTTTGAGTTCCAAATTCTGTCCCTCCCTCTCTTCCTTTCCCCCTCCTTGAGAAGGCAAGCAGTTTGATGTAGATTATAGATGTGCAGTTGCACAAAGAATATTTCCATGTTAGCCATATTGCAAAAGACAACACAGGCCAAAAAAAAAAAAACTTGAGAAAAATAAAGAAAGTAAAATACAGTATGTTTCAATCTGCATTCAGACTCCATCAGTTCCTTTTCTGGAGATGGATAGCATTTTTCATCATAAGTCCTTCAGAATCATCATGGATTGCTGTATTACTGAGAATAGCTAAGTCATTCACATCTGATCATCATATTATATTGCTGTTACTGGGTACAATGTTCTCCTTATTCTGCCCATTTCAGTTTGCATCACTTCATATAAATTTTCCAAAGTTTTTCTGAAAGCATCCTATTCACGTTTCTTTTTTTTCCAAATTTATTAATTTTTTGTTTTCACTTTTCAACAATCACTTCCTTAAGTTCCAATTTTTCTACCCCTCTCATCCCTCTCCAAGACAGCATGAAATCTTATATGGGCTCTATACATACATTCCTATTAAACACATTTTCACATTAGTCATGTTGCATAGAAGAATTAACACGAATGGGAGAAACCATGAGAAAAACCAAAGCAAAACATAACAAAAAAGAAAATAGTCTGCTTCATTCTGTGTTCTGACTCCATAGTTCTTTCTCTGGATATGGATGGCATTTTGCATCATGAGTCCTTTGGAAATGTTTTAGGTCCTTGCTTTGCTATGAAGGACTAAGTCTATCAAAAATTAGTCCTCACACACTGTGGCTGTTACTGTGTATAATGTTCTCCTGGCTCTGCTCACTTCACTCAGCATCAGTTCACATAAGTCTTTCCAGGTTTTTCTGGTCTACCTGTTTATTTTATAGCACAATAGTATTCCATTACATTCATATACCAGAACATATTCAGCCATTCCCCAACTGATGGGCATCCCCTTGATTTCTAGTACTTGGATACTACAAAAAGAGCTGCTATAAATATTTTTGTACATATGGGTCCTTTTCCCATTTTTATGATCTCTTTGGGATACAGCCCTAAGTGATAGTACTGGGTCAAAGGATATGCACATTTCTATAGCCCTTTAGGCATAGTTCCAAATTGCTCTTCAGAATGGTTGGATCAGCTCACAGCTCCACCTACAATGGTGTTCATCATTTCTTGTAGCACAATAGTATTCCATAACAATCATTTACGACAACTTGTTTAGACAATCTCTAGTTAATGGGTATCCCCTTAATTTCCAATTCTTTGCCATCATAAAAAAAAATGCTATAAATATGCTTATACATGTGGGTCATTTTCCCTGTTTTTAAAAATCTCTTTGGGATAGAACTAGAAGTGGTATTCCTGGTCAAAGGGTATGCATAGTTTTATAGTCCTTTGGGCATAGTTCCAAAATTGCTTTCCAGAATAGTTGGATCTGTTCAGAACTCCATCAGCAATGCATTAGTGTCCCAGTTTTTCCACATCCCTTCCAACATTTGTCATTTTCCTTCTCTGTCACATCTGATAGACATGAGATAGTACCTCAGAGTTGTTAGGTCTCTTAATTGCTTTTTCACAACTCTTATCCTTTTTAACTTCAAAGGTGGAAGAGAGAATGAGGTTCCCTAAAACTCTGTCCTGAGCCATTAAAGAGAAACCTACTACCTACATCAAAGAGAGGTCTACTACTTCAAAGCTGAGAGATTCAGGGAATGAGGAGGTAGAAGTCAGAACAAGTACTCCAGGACCCAATATAAGAGCAAGGAAGACCAAGCATCCAGGTGAAAGTGCAAGGGGGTTTGAGTGGGAAGAGCTAGGCCCTGGAACAAAGCCTCAATTGACAAACCAGAACTAAAGCTGAAAAATGAGTAAATCAAAGAAAACACTAAGGAGTATCAGAAATTATTACAAATTTAATTCCTTAACAATTAGAAGCAAAGATATGGCTTTTCCATGAGGACTACATAAACATCTAGAAAAAATAAAGTAGGATATAAAATATAAAAAAAGGAGGGGGGGGGGGGTCTTAAGGAAAAAAACTGGAAGAAGAATAAGTACCTTAGAAGAAAAAAAGGTAAATCTTACCCAAGTAATGGAATCCCTGAAAAATCGGAATAGACAAATCATAACTCAGTGATGACATATAATACAGCAAAAAAATTAGGACAAAATCAAAGCACTGGAAAAAAGGATAAAAATGTCAACTGAAATAAAAAAACAATTGACCTAGAAAGCAGGTCAGAAAGAGATCTTTTCACTCCCTAAAAACCATGATTAAAAAAAACCAAAAGCCTGGTCACTATATTTCCAGAAACCATAAATGAAAACTGTCCAAATCTATTAGAATCAGAAGGCAAAGTAAAGATTAAAAAAAAAAATCCACCAATGATCTGCTAAAAGGAACTCTAAAAGGCAAAGTTCTAAGAATAATATGGAGAAACCACAGGGCTCCAATGTCAAAGGTAATATACTGCAAGCATCCAGAAAAGAAACAGGTAATATACCAAGGGATCATGGTCAGGTACACAAAACGTAGAAGGTTCTACCAAAAACCAAAGGAAATCTTGAAATACAATGTTCTAACAGTCAAATGGGATAGACTGCCTAGCAAGAATAGTTTACTCTGCAAAAGTGTATATAATTTTACAGGGAAAAGATGGATCTTTAATGGAATAGAAGACTTTCAAGTATTTCAGACAAAAAGATTAGATCAGAGTGGGAACTTTGATATGCAAAAACTCAAGTCCAGAGAAACCTAGAAAGCAAAATTTATCTGAGTAATTGACAGAACCTATATGATGATGTAGTATTAACATTCTAAAAGGGAGAGAAGAAACAGGTGTCCCTTCAGAACCTTAATGTATTCAAAGGGTACTGAGGGAGTTAAGTAAGAAAAAGGGGGAAGGGGAGATTAATTCTGTTCTGAGGGTAAAAGGAAAAATATATTATTGTAGAAAGAAAAAAACGGTATGGAATTTGCTACTTCTCATAACTGAGGTGTGGGAGAAATATGGAGGAAGAACTGGGAGAAGTAAGAATGCAATATATATATATACATATATATATATAATACTCAGTGTTCTGTTTTACCTATGGAAATGCTTTGTTTATGTTTACATTCAGAATTAAAAATTAAAAAGAAAAATAATTGATTTTTGCAATTGCCTGGCACCACATGTGCTTTCTATTCCATTTTGTACATTATCATACTAGTATAAAGCCTGAGGGAGTGAGGGAGAGTGGGAAAGAGTGGAGGTGCCGGGGTTTAGTTCTAAAGAAGCTTGACTTACTATAAGTAGATACGGCTTTTCTCCAAATCTCAGGCTCAGTATGACCACACTTGGAGTTACTCTAAGAAACTTTTCTTTAAAAAAATACCTAGCTTGGTTTCATGTATAGGCTTTCTCCTAAAAGAGACTTACAGGGTCACTTTTAGGAAATTACTCATTGTATAGACTATAGAGTAGTAGATATCAGATATAGGAGAGCTATTTACTTTCTCCACCACAAAGAAATATTTAAAATACAAAAAAACCACACATTTTAATAGATCTTTATTGGTAAATTTATCACCTTAGAGTTTTTTTTATCACCCTTCCTCTCTCTCCTAGACAGCCAACGCTTGGAATTAAGAATTTTTTTTCTAAAGGAAACTTTTTTAAAAATGAGCAAAACTGATGAATACATTGAAAGAAAGCTCTTAGACCCAGACCTCGGCAAAGAAGCAGGAGGAGGTATCCATTCCTATCTCTTCTTTGGAGTCAAGCTTATTCTTTATAATTTTGCAGCGTCATTAAAAAAAATGTTTTGTGATTGTTGCTCTTTGGATTTTCATTGTAGTCGTCATTGTATATTTTGTTTTTCTGACTCTGTTTACGTCATTCTGCCCCAGGCTAACTCCAAATGCGCTCTGTATTCCTTATGCTAGAGATTTCTTAAAGCACAGTGATACTTCATTACCTTTAGGGGTGGGAAGGAACTAGCTCTAATTGACCTGAAAGCTGATTGTTAAATTTTCAGTAGGTGCATTTACACCTTAGAAATCAGCAATCCCTACAAATCAGAACCTGATTTATTGTTTTACTAATTGTCTAGAGCTAAAAAGGTATTAATAAAACTCAGATTAAAAAATATGTGCTTTCACTCACCCAAAGAATCCATTCGACATTTATCAGCACACCTTTGATTAAATTCATGTAACACAATCTATTTTGTCAATCTCCAATTCATGTGCATCTGAATTGTTTGCAAACCACAAAAAATTCTGCTATAAACATATTTGGTGGATATGGAACGTATTTTTGGTCAGCTCCTTAGAGTATATTCCTAACAATGTGATATCCTAGTGAAAGGTGTCTTTTTAGGCATTTTATCTGCATTATTCCAAAACGCATTCCAGAAAACGGCTGTACCAATTCCCAGCTGCACTAACAATCCATAGCATGCCTGAATTTCACAACCCCTTCAATATCAATTATTCCCTGTTTTTCTTTGTCAGTTTCTTGGATGTGAAGTGATCTGATGTCAATCCTTTAGTAAGAACCTACCATGTGCTTAGCCCTGGAGATACAAAAAGAGGCAAAAGACAGTCCCTACCCTCAAGGAGCTTACAATCTAAAGAGAAAGGCCACTTGCAAACAACTAAATTTCAAACTAGGTAAATATAGGATAAACTTGGTCCTTCAGAGCAAGGACTGCCTATGCACCTTTATGTCTCCAGCGCGGTATCTGGCACATCGCTGGCATTTAAGAAATGCTTCTTGACTTGACTTGATACCTTTAAAAAGGATGTTATTGTTAGTGTAAAAGGTCCTAGGCTTGGAATCTGGGGACCCACGTCTGAATGTTGATTTCGGTGCTTGGCTGTGACCGCCCGGGTTTCCTTCTCTCCAAGCGGACACATAATTTTTGCACCATCTCGGGTACCGTCGTGCAAAGACTTTGCAAAGACCTACGAGTTGATTGGATTTTGTAGTATGACCCTCACGCGGTGGAAAGGGGGTTTGTGTGATTGGGGCGGGGGCACGTTTTGGGGGTAAGGAGGTGAATTTTTGTCTCATCACGAAGTGGGTAGGGTGAGTGTCTCGGCTTTTGGGGTAATAAGGGAACCCCAGGCTGGAGAAAGCGGAAAACGTGGGAAACTCAGGGCAGATAAATACTAGCCCCTGGGTGCTGGGCGAAGGGGGCAAACAAAGCTAGGGCTGGAGGAGATAATTTAGAAAACCGCAGGGTTTAAAACAAAAATCTTTCCCCGTGCCGCCTGCAATCCTTCCGGCTTCGGCGACTTCAGAGAGAACCAGCCATAACTAAACTTGGTATATTTTGCTTTTAAATTCAAGTTTTCCGAGTACCTGAAATTATTTTCGTTCACTTCTCTTTTTGTAGCTGATTGTGGGATTGTTAAGAGAAAAATAAATTTCATTCCCATGGCCCGTACGGGGATCGAACCCGCGACCTTGGCGTTATTAGCACCACGCTCTAACCAACTGAGCTAACCGGCCACTGCTCGGGAGCTCGTCTTTTTGGTCTCTAATAGAAGATGCACAAGCCTCTCTTCGTTGGGTTCTGTCTTTTTTCATTTCTTCATTTTTGGAGCTGTTATTGTGATTTCGTTTTCTGTTTTTTTAAAAAAATAGTCCTGCTGTCGTTCTAGATTGATTCGGAAAAGAAGCAGCTGCTCTGGCCCCGGATAATGGGATACTGGGGAAGGAAGCTGGAGGGGAGTGCCGCACCCGGCGGAAGGAGGGAAGGAAGGAAGGAGGGAGGGAAGGAAGGAAGGAGGGAGGGAAGGAAGGAAGGAAGAAGGGAAGGAAGGAAGGAGGGAGGGAAGGAAGGAGGGAGGGAAGGAAGGAAGGAAGGAAGAAGGGAAGGAAGGAGGGAGGGAAGAAGGGAGGGAGGAAAGGAGGGAGGGAAGAAGGGAGGGAGGGAAGAAGGGAGGGAAGGAAGGAAGGAGGGAAGAAGGGAGAGAGGGAAGGAGGGAGGGAAGGAAGGAAGGAAGAAGGGAAGGAAGGAAGGAGGGAAGAAGGGAGGGAGGGAAGGAGGGAGGGAAGGAAAGAAGGAGGGAAGAAGGGAGGGAGGAAGGAGGGAGGGAGGGAGGAAAGAAAGAAGGAAGGAAGGAAGGAAAAGAAGGAGGGAGGGAGGGAGGGATGGAGGAGCTTCACAGATCAGCCCGCGCTCCGGAGGCCTTAAGCGCCGTCCGTGTGTACTCTCAGCTCTGCTCTTTTGGCATAATATTGTGTCTAAAAAACTGCCACCCGTGTTGCCTCTGTTGAGGAGATGGAGGCACAAAATAGTTCAAGGGTTATAGTTGAAGCCTGACATTCTGGAAGGTGAGGTTGTGTGTGTGTGTGTGTGTGTGTGCGTACACACACATACAGTAAGCATGTATTAAGCGCCTACTGTACGCCAGGCTCTCCACGGGACAGACAGCACACCAACAAGCTGTACGGAGGATAAGAAGAAAACGCAGGACGCATGAGGAGTGTGGCATCCCCAGCACTTCTCAGGGCCCGGCACGCAGCAGGTCTCTTTGTGACCCCATTTGACGTCTTCTTGGCAAAGATACGAGAACGTTTCTTCTCTGGCTCATTTGACAGATGAGGAAACTGAGGCAAACCAGGTGACGTGACTTGCCCAGGGTCACACACAGCTAAGCTTCTGAGCCCGAATTTGAACTCTGGAAGATGAGCCTTCCTGACTTCAGGACCTGCACTCTATCCTCACTGCCCTAGATGCCTAAATTTATTAAGTGCTTAATGAATGTTTACTGATTGACTCACTGACCCTCAGCAGCTCCTTCCGGGACTGAGCCTCTGATAAAAACCTTTTAATTGATCTCCTTGCTTCCAGTCTGCCCTTCATCCAGTCCACCATCTTCCAGGAGACTTCTTCCCCAGGCACTGGTCTGACCAGCTGACTCACCTGTTCATGGAACCTGGCTTCCTCACACTCCTCAGCTTGACATTCAAGGTGCTATACAAACCAAATCCAGCCCACCACCTGTTTTTGTACGGCTCTTGAGCTAAGAATGTTTTTTACATTTTCATCTGTGGCCGTATTTGTCCCTTGGGCTGTAGTTTGATCTGTTTTTTAAAGACACTAAAATTCAAGAAAGGCATGCCTTGTCTATCATGTTCCCTTTGTCTGTTGCTCCTCGAAAGAGAAATCATTTTGTCTGCAATTCTTTCCCTTAATTCACTAATGAAGGTTTTTAACTTGGATCTTTTCTCCAGGGAGATAAAAGGAAAAAAGGGTTCAATGATACTCTCACCTGGGACTAATGGAAATTAGTCAAGATTCCTCTGAGTTTAGGGTTAGGCTAGTAGCAGCAGGAGAGAAAGAAGAAAGAAGAAGCCCATTGGGGTTCGGTGGCAGAAGGCAGCTTGAGGCATCCCAGAATGTTTCAAGTACCACTGGAGAATATCCTCCAAAAGTCAATCCCACTCAGCTTCAAAAAAACAGTTTAGATGGCTCTCCTCTTATCCTCCCCAGATGGGATATATTCCTTCTCAAAATTCTCATCACACCTCCTGCCTATGTGTCACCTGTGCACATTCTCTTTTGCATTATGTCTATCTGCATATACACTTAGAGCTAGGAGTTACCCCCTCTCTTACTGAGTTACTATCTTACATGGGCTCCAACCTTCCAAGCCCCTTGGAGATCTTTGAGGGAATGTCCAAAGGTCATTTATATGATCCAGTCACTCTAGAAGAAGACAAAAGCTGGAAAGACAGAAAGAAAGAAAGAAAGACAACAGGAGTGATTTTATGAAACACAAGAGATGCATTGGGAGGGGCTGATATGAATGGGAAGCATGCTGTCCAGGCTAAGGGTAATGGTGGGAAAAAGCAGCTACAAACTTGCCCTAACCTGACTTGGAATGGAAAAAAGGAGACCCATTTGCTAAACAAACAAAGAAAGAGTTTCCACAACTACCTAAGGAGACCCGGTGGGTGAAGTGTGGAGTTATGGGATGTGGATATAAAATAAAAATTTTAAATAGATCAGGGCACTGAAGACCCTGGAGGGATCTTTCTATAATGAAGATTCCCAACACTATGTGAAGTAATAATGTCAATAAGAGACATTCCTGCTTTTCCCCTTATCTTATTAGAAAGTCCTCTAGCCATTAGATAATGATAACTCTTGGTCTTAGATAAATATTGCTTAACATATTAAGAAAAGACCCACCTATTCCTATGCTTTTTGGTATTTTTAATAGAAATGGCATCATAGTTGTTAAAAGCCCTTTCTGTATATACTGATTAATCATGAAATCTTTATTATTTTTTAATTAATATGGTCCTCCTAATATGGAAACAACTCTGTATTCATAGTACAAACCCAACCTAGTTTTAGTGTATAATTTTTAAAAATATGTATCTGGAGCCTCTTTGGTAATATTTTAATTAACATTTTTGCATCAATAGTCATTAGAGTGTCCATAGTTTTCTTTCTCTGCTCTGTCTCTCCTTGGTTTAGGTACGAAGACTATATTTGTCTCATAGATAGAATTTGGTGTGATCCTTTCTTTCCTAGTTTTGCAAACAATTTACATAATACTGTAATTAATTGTCCTTTGAGTATTTGATAGAATTTACTTATAATTACAGATTTACTTGTAAATACAAACAATTTGATAGAATTTACTTGTAAATACAAATCCTAGAATTTTTCCTTTGGAGTTCTTTTATGGTTTGTTCAAATTCTCTTTCTGAGATTTAATTTTTTAAGTTTATATTTCTTGTTCTGTCAATTTAGATAGTTTATTGTTTTATACATATTTATTCATTTTTTAATTATCAATTTTGTTGGCATATAATTGGCCACAATAGTTTGTAATGATTCACTTTATTCTTCATTTGTTTGGAATTTTCCTTTTTCATTTTTGATGCTGGACATTTGGTTTCCCTCTCTTTTTTGGATCAGATTAACTAATGATTCATCTATTTTATTAAGTTTTTTAAAAAACAATATTTAGTTATATTTATTGATTAGTAATTCCTAATTGCCTCAGAAAAGGTCAACTGAAAGAAGCCCCACCCTTCTGTTTTAAGGGGGTCATATTTATATATGAGTAGGGAAAGAACTGGTTGGTTTTGAATGGCCTTTTGGAAATTGTATATAAACATAGCCAGTCAATGGAGGAATGGCATTAAAGATCTGCAGCAGTCAAAGAATGCAAACCTAGGATGATCTCTGGAATTTTAGGATTGTCTAACAACTGTAAACAGTTTTTTTAAATTTGGCATTTGAAAGATCAAATGGAATTGCGTCATGAGAATTTTATTGTGTGTGTTTTTAGTGCAAGCCATTGGGTAAAGAACATTGTATAATTCTCCTCAGAAGCCCTCAGATTTTTCTAGAATTGAGGATATTTAAAAAATTAGTTAATTAATTTTTTGTTTTCAACATTCACTTTTATAAGATTTTGAGTTCTAATTTTTTTCCTTCTGCCTCCCCTTCCCTTTCGCCAAGACAGCATGCAATCTGATGTAGGCTTTACATGTATGATATATTAAACATATTTCCAAATTAGTTATCTTGTTAAAGCAGAATCAGAACAAAAGAGAAAAACTGCAAGAAAGAAAAAAGAGAAAGAAAATAGTGTACTTCAATCTGCATTGTCTCCTTAGTTCTTTCTCTGGATGTGGATAGCATTTTCCATCATTAGTCTTTTAAAATTGCTTAAATCATTGCATTTCTTAGAAGAGGTAAGTCTATTAAAGTTAGTCATCGAACTATGTTGCTGTTACTGTGTACAATGTTCTTCTGGTTCTGCTCACTTAACTTAGCAAAGGGGTAAGCTCCAGCAGTGCCAGCTGGGTGGCAGTGGGCACAGATGTGGGCCACAGAGGAAATAAACAGTGGAGCAGCTCCCAGTGGCAGGAGAATGGGCATTGACATGTGCAGAAGCAAAAGGCAGGTTCCATTGTAGCCCATGACTTACGGTAACGTAAAACTCATTGGTCTCTTTAGGTTGCTGTCGGTCAACAGCCAGTGATCATTCTTCAGCACCTTCTCAGGAGGGATTGGAGGACCAATGGGTGGCATTGTTGGGAGGAGACTTACTTTCTAGCAAGAAGAAGGAGGTGAAAGTGTCTAGTCACCATAGAAGAAAGGAAGCAATTCATCAAAGGATTCTCTTGGGGCAAAATTTTTATATTCCACTACTACCATGGGGCTGTTAGGTCCTGGTTTCTGAGTTAAGGGAAACTGAGTGTGTGATGGTACAGGTCAATTCTCCCTGATCTGGGACTTTGCAGGACATTTCATCGTCTTTGCTCAAGTCCTGATATTCTTGGTGCTATGCCTTCTTATAATCACCTTTTTATATGGAAAGACCTATGGTGAACTGCAAAAATTTAGCATTCTCCTACCACATGATCATGTAGACTAGGGGCTCTGACCTTTCTAGGACTCTCCCAGGCTCAATCATTCCCTCAGAAAACCCTTACATTGTTCTGTTTTCTATACTGTTGTCATTGTGTTTTTTTTTTAATTAAAAAAATTTTTAATTAATTCATTTGTTTTCAGTTTTCTATGTCATAGTTTTTCTTATCCTCTTAAAGTGCAGCCTCTTTTGGGCTTCTGGAATATTGGAAGTTTGAGTTGAGCAATAATAGCCCTGAATTCATTTAAGTGGTGGAAGAAGATCTTAAAGATCTAACAACCAAAGAATAGAATGTGGTAGAACCTAACTCCTTCTCCTAGGAAAATTAGGCTGGTTTTTCCTCATAGGATATTGAAACAATCTTTGAGTCTTGGTTGGCTCTGGAACTAAAGGCTCAGGCTATTGGTATTCTTTCCTGGTTGCCGAATACAGGACCTCCCTAAGCTCACTGATGCTTAGCTGGTGGAAAATGATGGGCACCTTAGGTAAGGGAATTTGACTTAGCTGAATCAAGTGACAGTGTCTTCAGTACCTGTCTTTGTGGAGTATCCTTCTGTTATGGATAACTAAATCTTTTTCATTCTTGAATGATTTATGATTGATTTTGAATGATTTATGAATGTCTCATTTTGTTCCAATATTGAACCTAAATTACCAAGGGACTGGTTTGAGTCAGGCCCAGCGCAGAACAGGGTAGCAATCTCAGAGGAAGCTGATTTTTACCTCAGTATTTATGAGTACCTGATAGTATCCACCAACTCACAAGGTAGGTACTCCAGAGATCAGTTTCCCAATGTTTAAGGGGCTCTGTGGGTCTTTGCCCATTAAAACCATAGCCCAAGAGCCCACATTGATATGTTCACCTTTAATAATCAGCCAGAGAATATATATACCAAGTTCAAATAAAAGCATTTAGTGAAATAACATAGTAAGAAAAGTAGAAATAAAATGCTTCATCATAAACATGGAGAACACTATCATACAAATAACACATTATTAGACAGTACATACATGAAGAGGAACATATATGGGAAACATGTGACTAGGGGGCCTACATGGGAGGACAGAGATTTGGAAAATACATTATGGAAGGACAGCTCCAGCCTCTGACTATTCTGAACTAATATCATCTAGTAATGTAACTGCATTGTTTCTGTCTGGCCTGTACTCCACTTGTCTCTGCCAGATACGTGGTCTCTTTGAAATACCAAAATGACATCACCATTGTAAAGTGAAATTTCATTGTGTCCGACTGTGGCTAATCAGACCTATACAAGCTTGGAATGCTCTACCACAACTTGGGCACAGATACTCCGTGTGAATATTTGGGGTGGATATCCCAAGTTTGCGCATCCTGCATTTACTTTATGCTGTCTCAATTCTGCTTTGCTCAAAGAGCACAGAATCCTTTCTGATGTCAGCATGCCATGCTGAGCGGTCTTGTGCCAGTGTCTCTCATGTTGCACAGTCAAATCCAAAGTTCTTGAGAGAGACCTTGAGAGTGTCGTTGTATCATTTCTTCTGGCCACCATGTGATCTCCTGCCCCATGCAAGTTCTCCGTAAAATAGTCTTTTTGGCAAGCGTACATTTTGTATTCAAACTACATGGCCAATCAGAATTGCACTCTCTGAAGCATAGTTTGAATACTTGGCAGTTCAACTTGAGCAAGGACTTCAGCATCTCGTACCTTATCTTGCCAGAAATACTACTGCTTCAATGGATATGTTATCTTGGCCAGAATCTGCTTTGATGGGCAGTTTTGATTAAATGCTGGTAGGCACTGACGTTATGAAGCTGTTGAACTACTTCTCATTTCTCATTTTAGCTGCAGTCCTTGGCTATAGTGTTATCTCTTCCCTATTAGAAGAATACAATGAAAAACTGTTTTAGGAAAGCAACTGCCATGACCATGAACCAACAAATGATTGACTTCCTTGGGAAGGGAAAAAATTCCAAACCTTCTCAGCTTTTTTATAACTTGTGCCCTTCACAGTTTTGGTTACAGAGGACTCTCAATTCCAGCAAAAGATTCTTAATCTCAGGTACTTGGGGTTTTGTATTACTAGGTGGTGTAGAGAGACCTCACCCTAGCTTATGGTGAGTGAACACTCCCAGTCTGAATTGCTGAAACCTGGACTATCCCTGGTTATTACTCCAGTAAGGATACCTTCCCTCTGTTGATTATATCCAATTCTTTCTCTAGTTTAGTTGTCCACAGTTATTTAAAACAAATTATCCTGGTCCTCACTGCCTAGAAGGCCAAATAGGTTAGATTTCACCATTTTACCCCAGGGTTGTCCCACGCTCTTAAGGGGCTTGGCGGATATCTAGGCTCTTCTCCTTTTGTCCCAGCCCCCACCATGGTGTTCCTTCACTTGTAGGGAGTGGTCCCCAAAATTCATTTCCATTAGCCATAATAGATTAGATTCCATCTACGTAAATATACTTGCTTCAAAATGTAATAAAAATATACAAATATACTCTTCCAACATGTGGGAGACATACTGCTCTACTCCCTACTTATACCACCTCAGTCTTTGGGAAAGAGAAAGGGATTGGGTTTATAGTTTAGCTCAATTCCCATTGAACACAGGTCCCAGTTCCAAGTGCAAAATGCCCCTTTGGTCACAAGTATTTAAGAAAGTATGGAATGGAGGCTTAAGCTGACAGTTAATGCATTCCTTCATAGGTATCTTAAGTACCTCAATTCTTTGCCCACTCCAATCCATGCTTTACACAGTTGGCAAGTTGATTTGCTAAAGTATAGGTCTATTTTATCTTCTTACTCAATAAATTACAATGGCCACTGTTATCTGGAGGATCAAATATAGACTCCTTAGTTTGACATTTAGATCTCTATAATTTGGCCACTTCTTACCTTTCCAGGTTTTTTCTACATTATTTCCCTTCCTCACTCTACAATCTAGGCACACTGTTTTACTTGTTATTCCTCATCCACAAAGCTCCAACTTTTATCTCCATGACTTTCTGCTGACTGTGGAATATCTAGAATGTTTTTTCTCCTAATTCCTGCCTCTTAGATTACCTGGATGCTTTTAAGATTTAGCTCAGACATAATTTTTTGCAGGAAGACTTTCCCGATTCCCCTAGTTGCTAGTGCCTTCTCCTCTGAGAGCGTCTCCTATCTACTCTGTATAGATCTCATATATAACAACTCATATATGTTGTCTTCCCTACTAGGATATAAGCTCCTTCAGAGCAGGTAAATTTTTTTGCCTTTTTTGGAGGGAGTAGGGAGGGGCAGATCTCAATCATTAGCACAGTGCCTGGTACATATTAAGTACTTATGAAATGCATATTGATTTATTGACATTAAAATCTGAACAAAAGTCATTTTATAGCCACTTGTTTTTTCCTCTATGAATAGTTTTGCAGAACTTTTTGGGGGAGTATTAAGGATCTCACTGAGGACATTCTGCAGTATTATCGAACTTCATGAAAGCAGGGTGATGTCATTTTCAAATCGGAACACTGGAGACTTTCACCCTCCACGCTAATTTGGATTCTGGGGGATGTTCTCCATGACAGTGGTAAATACACATGTCAAATATAGGTCTCCCTATTTTATAACCAGAGGGTCAACAAAGTTATTCTTGTTGTTAAATCTTCATAAAAAATCTTGCACAAGCATAGCATATGCATAGGAGATATTGGAGAAGTATTATTTTTGTTTATAAAATCAAAAGATTTTTTTAATAGAAAACAAGCACAGTGGGTTCTTGAATTAATTGCATTTTTGTTAATTGTATGATTATAAAGATGTGATCTTTTTTTAGAATGGGCCTGCTGGCCTCCTATTCACGTCTTTATCTGGGATGCTCTCCCCCTGACATGGTTGGAGATTACTTTCATAAAAATCTTATAGAGATGGGAAAGTAAGCATATGCGTCAGCACTTATTGACATTTTCTCAAATGCCTTTTAAAATTAATAATGGATGAATGTAAAAAGCATTGATTGGGTTTACTATGTGTTCAGCTCTTTGCTAAGCACAGGGATACAAAAAAAAAAAACCAAGATAGTCTCTCATCTCAAAAAACTCACATTCTGAGAGAGGAGAATAGATGGTTTTTGCTGTAAGTCAGAAGAAAAGTCCCAATGGTCCATACATTGAAATGGCAAAGTAAATGGTAGTGTGTCTTCTTTAATGGGCTTTCCATTGATAAAACTGTTTCCAATACTGAAGCTCTGGGTCCTGGACTGGATTCGCTAAAATCTGAGGTGTTTCCCTGATTTTTTCCAGTATCTGGTAAATTGATGGGATCCCTTGATAACTTGAAATCTGCATCAGTCTAGGAACCTTCTGTTCACATTTGGCCTGTTTGCATCTTTGTTTACTGCTATTTCTACTTCCTCATTCAGGACATCAGGGATTGTGATATTAGGGTCCAAATGTGATAGCACCCCTATAGTTGATGGAGAAAAGAGTATTTAGAACAATCTTGACAAGTAAATTAGAAGAACTTGGAACATATTACCTATCAGACTTATGGATAGAATTTATGAATAAACAAGAGATAGAGAGCATTGTGAGATGTGAAATGAATAATTTTTATTACATTAAATTAAAAAGTTTTCATATAAATAAAATCAATGGAGTTAAAATGAAAAGGAAAGCAGAAAATTGCGGGGGGGGGGGGAAGTTTATAGAGAGTTTCTTGGGAAAAGGTCTCATATCTCAAATACGTAGGGAACCATCAAATTTACCAAAACATGAGTCATCCTCACATTGACAAATGGTTAAAAAATATGAGCAGGCAGTTTGTGAATGATGAAATCAAAACTATATGTAGTCTTTTGAAAAAATGCTCTAAATCATTACCTATTAGAGAAAACAAAATGAAACAATTTTAAGATATCATCTCACAACTATCCATTTGGCTAAAATGATAGAAGGGGAAAGTGACAAATGATGGAGGGGATATGGAAAAATTGGGACTATTGGTGGAGCTGTGAACTGATCTAACCCTTTTAGAAAGCAATCTGGAATTATGCCCCAAAAGTTATAAAATTGTGTATACACTTTGACCCAGAAGTACCACTATTAGATCTATTTCCCCAAGGTGATCCGGAAAAAAGAAAAAGAATCTACATGTTCTAAAATATTTATAGCACCTCTTTTGTGGCGGTAAAGAACTAGAAACTGAAGGGAGACACCTCAATTGAGGCTGAACAAGTTATGCCATATGATTGTGATGGAATACTACTGTACTGTAAGAAATGATGAGCAGGTTGATTTCAGAAAAACATGGAAAGACTTGCAGGAAATAATGAAAAGTAAAAGGGGCAGAACCAACTATGAACAGCTAAGTTATTCTGAGTATATTCAAATCAACTATAAAGGATGTATAAAGGAAGATGCTGTCTATTGCCAGAGAAGAAAGAACTCATAAGCAAAAGTATTGAAAACTGATATTGCTATTGGCTGACATGTCACTACTTGGCAAGAGAGATCAAACGTCTATTGGCACTGGCTTTATCTAGGCTCTTTTGGCCTCCCTATTTTAGTAACTGACTTATATTAGTTAAAATTTCTTTAAAAATTACAATAGTTTATGTCAATTTTGTAAAATACTTTTCTTTTTCTGACCTAAACAGCTTATTTAAATAAATCAGATTAGAGTTGCCTCAATTGCATACCATATCTTCTCATTTTTCTTCCTCTAATTTGGTATGATTTTAATTTTTATTCTAACAAATCAATGACTATATATAAGCAGCTGATTTGGAAATAACTCCCACATCAGTAACCCATTGTAAGGAATATAGCAGCCTCCCCAACTAGTTAAACAAAGAAACCTCAGGGAAGCTCAAAAACTCGTAAGAGGAAACTGAGTTATCTTGTTAGAGTTAAGACCAGAAGTAACGGAACATTGGGTGATGGCAGGAAGTTTGAATATCAACTAGTCTCATTCCCTTCCTTTCCATTATCATGAATCAGAACCGGTCATCAGGCGTTCCTCCATTTCCTTCCTCCAATCTCTGGTCTCAAAGGATGCATGCACATTAGGAATTTAAGGACACAAGGTCAACGTTAGATGCCAAGGTAACTACTGACCAGCCTCTCAGTTCCTTGAAGAGGCTCATTAGAGCTTCTCATGGCCGCAGCCTTAATGAATTGTGAAGTTTCTGACAAATCAAAAGAGGGACAATTATGTTGGAGGCCCTTTCAACCTGGTGATTTATTCAGACTATTAAAAAAAAATGGTCTCCATGATTTGGAAATGATATGGTTCTGGGCATTCCTCCTTCTTTATTTCTCAACGTTGTTTCTTCCTGCTTCCTCAGCTTTAAACACCTTGTTTTCCATAGTTAAATTTCTATTACATTTGGAGTATTTCATTGTACTGATTCTATGTACACAATTGGGACTTAATGGAAGTCATAGCAAGGCCTAGCAAAAGCCCATTACAACAGCAATTACCTCCTTTCAACAGACTCTTCCTATTAAACACCAAAACATCTTAGTGCCTTGCACCATCCATCTGGAGAAAATTCTATCTGTTGTACCATGTTTATTATCCACCCCACCATCATAGCATATTGCATCCCTCCTGGACTGACTTCTGAATTTAGTTCATAGCACCCTACTCATCCTTCCTCTAAGTCTTTTAAAATTCATTTTTTCCTAAAATCTATGCTGTATACAAGTTAGGCCATACCCATATTTTCCTTTCCTTTATCACAAAATCTAAAAGGAGTGGCCACAAACCCCCAAGGTTTTCATCAAATAGAACCCTGTAACCAGTTTCTCCCTGTTCATCAAGATTAATTACTTCTTTTCTTTAAGTTGTATGTCTACTCATTGGTCAAAACACAATAGTCACGCATCTAGAAATGTGATTATATTAATACTTCTTGATGGTTTAAAAACTGCTTTATTTGTAGAATGCTCTTCCCCTTTTTTGCCAGCTTCTATAACTGGAAGGATAATGAAAATAGTAAAAATAGATGTCATTTATATAGCTCTTTGGGGTTTACAATGTACTAATTTGCTCCTCACCATTACTCTGTAAAGTAAGTGCTATTATTATTCTCATTTTATGGAGGAAGAAACTGAGGCCAACAGAGGTAAAGTGATTCGCCCAGGATTAAAATAGTAGGATAAGGATAGGAGTCTGAGAGTGGCAGCATCTCCCAGATTTTGTTTCCCTTGTTAGGGAGTATGATACAAACATAGGGACTTATGGGGGATGGGTAAGAGTTTAATAGTCAAAGAAGGTGGCTTTGGAAAATACTCTCTTCTTCATTACCACAATAAATCTGTAAAACCATTGGTGTGTAGGGCTTCATTCTCGGGGGGGTCCATTGAATCCCATCTATGCCTTTTTATCCTCTGGCACTTGTTCCTGTCCTCCTATAATACCTCTATTTCTTTAGTGTTCTTAATAGCATGTGCATGTCATTATAGCATACGGGTTGTCCATTTGCTGTTCCTTATTCTTGTCCTTGCTACGTGATCTGTCTGCCTCCTTTTCTGGTTAAGCATTTCTTGGTGATATTGTTGTCCTTGTCCCCATTGTGCGCCCCTCCACTGCCCTTTGAGTGATCTACAGTTTTGATGCCTAGAGTTATGAAAATGCATTAGAAGAAAACAAGCATGATGACTGCAACGGTTAATGCCTTTACTTTTGTATTACTTTCTACCTACTTTGTATATATACTGCAGGTATTTATTTACATCTTGTTGTGCCCATTAGAATATATACTTCTAGAGGGTAGTGGCTGTTTTTTGCCTTTCTTCGTACCCCCCAGGCACAGTTCCTCACATATAGGAACATGTAATAAATGTTTGTTGACTGACAATATCTGGTAAATAGTAAATACTTAATAAATGCCTTTTGACTCAGAAAAAAAAAGGAAACTCGCATAAACAGAAACCCCTCCTTTACTTATTTAGTGTATAGAGTTAGGCCAAGAGTGGACTAAGAAGAAGGTTGGGGGCTGGATTGCATTTGAAAAAGCAAGTAGCACTTCCAGTAATCCCAAGCTATTTTCTGATGTGAAAACAAATGTGATTTTTTTAAATGTGATTTTTCTTCATACCAAATCAATAAGGATTTACTAAGTGTCCACTATGTGCTAAGCATTGTGCTAGGTACTGTGGATACAAAGTAAAAAATAGCTCCTGCTTTCAAGGAGCTCACACTCTAATATAAGGGAGACAATATGCAAATAGATAGGAAAAATTGGAAATAATCTCAGAGGGAAGACACTAATAGTAACTGCTAGCATTTATGTAGTGCCTACTATGTGCTAGGCATTGTGCTATGTTTGTAGTAGCAAGCACTCTAGCACACTCAGGATGGCCTACTAGCACAGGTTCTTTGATCTGTTTTTAAAGGAAAAAATACTCAAAAGGGATTAACAATCCTACTTTTAATTACATTTACTAGTTTAGGGGAAAGGTCAGCACTCTGGACAAGCAGAGAAATTAGCACAAAGAACGACAGGGCTCCAACTGTCTGAGTAAAGCAATATTGCTATAACATACATCACTGGATTGAGGGAGTACAGACATCTGAGCAGTCAGGGGGCTCTGAACGTACAGCTACTCAAAGTCTCAACCTGAAAATCAAAAGATTCTTCTAATGAGCGAACCCCCAAAGCAAAATACCAATCTCCCAGTATACGTAGTTTTCACCTAATAGGCTCAGAAGGCAGCACAACCCATGTGTTGCAGCACAGCTGTGAATTGTCAGGGTTCAAAGGAGACCAATCCGTTAGAGGTTTTCAATGAGCCTGAGAAACTGAACTCCAGAGAGAAAATAGGAGAGAAATCCCACTTTGCTTGGGCTTACAGTGCTTTACAAATATTTCATTTTATGTTCCCAACACCCCTTGGAGGTAGGTGATATTATTATCCTCATTTTACAGAGGAGGAAACTGAAGCAAATGGAGGTTGAGTGACTTGCCCAAGACCACACAGCTAATAAGTATCTGAGGGTGGATTTGAATTCAGGTTTTCCTGACTCTGGATCCAGCACTCTATTCTCTGTACCACCTACCTGTCTAAGTGGATCTGAACTCAGGACTTCCTGATTCCAAGTCCAACTGTCCACTGAACAACCTAGCTGTGCCACTAGCATTAAGGGGTATCAGGAAAGGTTTTTTGCAGAAGTTATGATTTTAATTGAGACTTGAAGGAAGCCAGTAGGTAGAGGTGGGAAGGGAAAGAATTCTAGGCATGGGGAACAGCTAGTGAAAATGTCTGGATAATACAGGGTGTACAGCTTTCTCATACGCATACTACACACTTCCCCTTGATATGTGCCTCTTGATGTGTTCCCCTTCTTGCTACATGCATTGTATGACCATTAAAATGAAATTTTAGTCCTCCCAGAGAAGAAATTAATACTCATAAACTTATTACACATGAGCATTAGAAGCAAGACTTAACTTTTACTCTACTTAGTTGACTTATAATCTCAAAACAAGATAAAACCAGTTGGATACTTGCTTTGCCCTTTATTTTTTATGTGAGACATAACTGATTCGTTATGTTTCCCATTCAGCTGATTGTTATTCTGAACTTATGGAAACAAATTTCTCTGTTATATCTCTCAATTTCTCTCTTCTTCTGCTAGAAGATAATCTAGTACTAATCTATGTTGATAGTGTCCCTGTTTAAAAGTCTCATCCTTGATAGCTATAGGCAGAGAAATTCTCTTACATATGCTGATTAGCCTGATGAGCCAAAATGTTTAATCAAAATCCCTCACTTCTTTCTTCTACAATCAACTTATTTTCCTGCATTTGCTGCAAGTCAAAAGACTTTCTGGTATGTGTGGATCCCTAGATTTCATAAGTAACGTATTTCACAATTTCTGTGGAAACAAAAGTTTTAATCATTCCTCACAATACTAAATGAGAAAAGAAAAAAACAACATTGCCATGTACACAGTAGACCAATGTTCAATAGAAAACAATAAATTTCCATTTCAAGAAAATCTATATAGTAAATACTACAATTGTTTTCAGGGATGCCCAACTTTTCTTTGCTTCCTTGTTGGTTTTCTTTTGTTCACTGCTGTTCACTTTTTACTTTATTTTTTTCCCTCCCCCATCACCCTAAAGAAGACTACAATTAAGCTTGGATATATATAGTTATCTATAAACATATACATATATACACTCATACACATATATGTAGGACCATACTATGCTTATTTCCTATCATGTTTTTCCTTCATAAGTCCAGGTCTTTCCATGTTTTTCTAAATCAACCAACTCATCATTTCCTATACCACAGCAATATTCTGACTCAATCATATCGTATCTGAGAGATTGTGTATGAAAGTCCCCCCCTCAATTTTTTGCATCCCTTCTATTCTTGACTACATAGGTTTTATTGAAACCTGTATCTTCTAAGATATTATAGTAGCTCTTTTTATGGGAGCAAAGAACTGGGAAGTGAGAAGATGCCCATCATTTGGGGAATGGCTGAGTAAGTCATGGTGTATGATTGTGATGGAATATTACTCTTCTGTAAGAAAAAACAGGCAGGTTAGTTTTAGAAAATATGGAAAGACTTTTATGAAATAAAGCAAAGTAAAATGAGCATAATTATGAAAATATTATCTACAGTAATATTAATATTGTTTGAAGAGAAAATGTGAATGACAAAGCTATTCTGATTCAAATCATCTATGAAGGACTTCATGAATGAAAAGGCTATTCACCTTCAGAGAAAGAAGTGATATGTAGAAGCATGCATTGTATGATTCTACACACACACACACACACACACACACACACACATACACACACATCTATATTCATATCTATCTCAAATGTTAGCTTTCTCTAATGCTGAGTTAGGAGGGAGGGAAGGAGAAAACTTAGAACTCACAATGTGACAAAAAAAGCAAGAAAAAATCAATGAATTGAGCGTGCAACTTAAAAGGTAAAGAAGCAACAAATCGAAGAAAAGATAAGTATGAAAAAATCAAAACTGTACTTAATTGCTAAATAAAAACAATAGCTAGCAGTTATATAGGGCTTTAAGGTTTGCAAAGTATATGCATTCGTTTGATTTCATCTGACAGATTAAGATAAAACCTTTTTAAAATAATCTAATAAAACACAAATCATTAGTTAATCTGATTTTTAAAATAATTTATTTGTATTCAGTTTTCAATAATCATTTCCTTAAGTTTTAAATTTTTCTTCCCTTCCTCGCCCTCCCTCCTCAAGACAGCATGAAATCTTATATGGGTTCTACACATACATTCTTTTTTCTTTCTTTTTTTAAGTTAATTTGTTTTCAGTCTTCAATAATCACTTCCATAAATCTTAGATTTTCTCCCCCTCCCTCTCCAAAATGGCATGCAATCTTATATGGACTCTACATATACATTTTTATGAAACACATTTTCACATTGGTCATGTTGCATACAAGAATGAAAATCAATGGGAGAAACCATGAGATAAACCAAACCAAACCAAATTATAACACAAGAGAAAATAGTCTGCTTCATTCTGCATTCTGATTCCATAGTTCTTTCTCTGGTTGTGGATGTCATTTTACCTCGAGTGCTTTGGGAATGTTTTAGGTCCCTGCATTGCTGTGAACAGCTAAGTCTATCAGAAACAGTCCTTGCACACTGTGGCTGTTACTGTGTATAATGTTCTTCTGGTTCTGCTCCTTTCACTCAGCTTCAGTTCATATAAGTCTTTCCAGGTTTTTCTGAATTCCTCCTGTTCATCATTTCTTATAGCACAATAGTATTACATCATAATCATATACCACAACTTGTTCAGCCATTCCCCAATTGAAGAGTATTCCCTCAATTTCCAGTTCTTGGCCACCACAAAAAGAACTGCTATAAATATTTTTGTACCTGTGGGTCCTTTACCCATTTTTATGATCTCTTTAAGATATAGCTCTACAAGTGGTAGTATTGGGCAAAGAGTATGTGCATTTTTATATCCTTTGGGCATAGTTCCAAATTGCTCTCCAGAATGGTTGGATCAGTTCACAGCTCCACCAACAATGAATTAGTGTTGCAACTCTCCCACATCTTCTCCAACATGTATCATCTTCCTGTTTTGTCATGTTAGCCAATCTGATAGGTGTGATGTGGTACCTCAGAGTTGTTTTGATTTGCATCTTTCTAATCAATAGTGATTTAGAGCATTTTTTCATATGACTATAGGTAGCTTTAATTTCTTTCTCTGAAAACTGCCTGTTCATATTCTTTGACTATTTATCAATTGGAGAATGACTTGTATTCTTGTACATTTGACTCAGTTCTCTATATATTTTAGAAATGAGGCCTTTATCAGAGATACTGGTTGTAAAAATTCTTTCCCAGTTTTCTGCTTCCCTCCTAATCTTGGTTGCATTGGGTTTGTACAAAAACTTTTCAATTGAATGTAATCAAAATTATCCATTTTGCATTTCACAATGTTCTCTATCTCTTGTTTGGTCATAAATTTCTCCATTCTCCATAAATCTGACAAATAAACTATTCCTTGCTCCCCTAATTTGTTTCTAATATAACCCAAATTTTATACCCAAATTGTGTACCCATTTGAATTTTGTTCTGATATATGGTGTCAGGCATTGCTCTATACCCAGTTTCCGTCACACTATTTTCCAGTTTTCCCACCAGTTTTTGTCAGTAAGTTCTTATCACAGAATCTGGGATCCTTGGGTTTATCAAACAGTAGACTGCTATAATCATTGACTACTGTGTCTTGTGTACCTAAACTATTCCACTGATCTACTCCTCTATTTCCTAGCTAGTACCAAGTGATTTTGATGATTGCTGCTTTATAATACAAATTGAGATCTGGTATGGCTACGCCACCTTCCCTAGCATTTCTTTTCATTAATTCCCTTGATATTCTGGACCTTTTGTTCTTCCAGATGAATTTTGGTAGTATTTTTTTCTAGCTCAAGAAAATAATTTTTTGTAATTTGATTGGTATGACACTAAATAAGCAAATTAATTTAGGTAAAATTGTCATTTTTATTATATCAGCTCGTCTTACCCCAGAGCAACTGATGTTTTTCCAATTATTTAGATCTGACTTTATTTGTGTGAAAAGTGTGATTTTTTCTTTTTTTTTAATATTTATTTATTTTTAGTTTTCAACATCCGTTTCCACAAGATTTTGAGTTCCAAATTTTCTCCCCATCTCTCTTCTCCCGCAGTCCCAAAACGCTGTGCATTCTGATTACCCCTTCCCCCAATCTGCCCTCTCTTCTATCACACCTCTCCCTTTCCTTATCTCCATCTTCTCCCTTTTCACGTGGGGCAAGATAGATTTTTATACCCCATTACCTGTATTTCTTATTTCCCAGTTGCATGCAAAAGCAATTCTCAACATTTGTTCCTAAAGCTTCGAGTTCCAACTTCTCTCCCTTCCTCCCTCCACACCCATCCCCACTGAGAAGGCAAGCAATTCAATATAGGCTATACATGTGTAGTTTTGCTAAAGACTTCCATGATAGTCATGTTGTGTAAGACTATATTTCCCTCCATCCTATCCTGCCCCCCCCATTTTTTCTATTCTCTCTTTTGACCTTGTCCCTCCCCAAAAGTGTTTACTTCTAATTATTCCCTCCTCTTATCCTCTTCTTATCCCCTTCTCCCCTAAAAAGTGTGATTTTTTTTTAAAAAAAGAAAACCTACTTGCAAATATAATAGTCTGGGTGAACCATAAAGCAGGTGGGAAAAGTAATGTATAAAAGAAGAGGGGAAAGGTAAGAAGGGGTAGGATAATGAAGAACTTTAAAGTTAGTAATGATCCTAGGGATGACAGGGAACCACTGGAGTCTGCTGAGTAGGAAAGTCATTTTAGCAGCAGTTGTTGTTATGTTTGTCCTTCCTTCTCATCAAGATGAGGGCACCACTTGCAGCTGACTTTGAGTTGAGGGAGGGAGGGCTGGGCAGGTCACCAGCCTCCCTTGTCCTCCTGAGCCAGCTGGGTGCAGTGGCCTGATATTCACCAGGAGGACTGGAGAAGGCCCAGCATGCACTGGGAGACCCTGGCCCTCCTTCTCCCTCTGAGTGGGATACACCCATTGCACCAAGAGGCTTCTTTAAGTTACTCAAGGAGCGGCCCCTTTAATCAAACACAAACAAACAAAGTGCGGTTCCTGAACTACTCTTTAGTTACTCCCTTCACCTGTCCAGGCCTTGAGCTCCTGAGTGAATCGGCTTCAAAGCTGGATCTTGGAGCCCGCAAAGCGGGAGTGCCTGGTAGAAGGGAAAGTCTGGAGGAAAAGAGCCCAATCAGAAATCGGTTATACCACCCGGGAGGGGCGGCCGGGCCGGGACCTGAGGCGGGGCCTGGTCTCGCCCCACCCCTCCTTCATTCGACACGTGCTAAGGCTGCCACGTGAAGGCTTCCCCTCGGGCCGCTGACAAAGAGGCAGATCAAGGCTTTCGAAGGAAGCGGTAAAGGAGCATAAAAACAGCTAGCACTTGGATAGCGCTTTCCTGTTGGTAGAGCACTTAACAAATATGATCTCATTTTAGATCTACAACCTCCCCTCCCCCGCACCTGTTCCCATTTTACTAAGGGAGACAAGCTGCGTGGTGCCTGGGGTCACACCAGTGTCTGAGGCCGAATTAGAACTCAGAGCTTCCTGACTCCAGGTTTAGCCCTCTATCAGAATACAATCGAGTATAAATCAGGGGAGGCAAAATGAGGAAGAGGGAGAAATCGGCAGGACGGAAGTGATTCACACTTAGGCCTTCGGACCCCAGATCTAGTCTTCTGGGATTTGGGTTGGTCCTCAAGGAAAGGAGGAACAAACGAGGAAGATGTCCGAATTAAACTAGCGGTCCTGGGAAATCCCGCGATGTCAGTAGTCTACCGATTATCTCCTCAGTGAACAAAGTTGTCTTCGGAGGAATCTTGTCCTTGGAGGACCCCGTAGTCCCAAGCTTCCCCCCCCCCCTCCCCGTGATGCCCAGCGACGCCGCCGTCCAATGGCTTCGCGCGCCTGAGGATGTCGTCACCGCCGTCGCGCTCGTGCAGTTCCCGGATTTGAGCTGCGGCTTCTGCTCCCGCTCCCGGCGCGCCTTTTAGGCTGAGCTATGGCCGAAGCGGAGGCCGAGGAGAGCGGCGAAGAGGGCGACGTCTTCCGGGAGCTCTCGACTTCAGCTCTGGGCCGGAGCGCGGGCTGCGCCCCTCCGGCGGGGAGTCTGGCGGCGGCCCCGGCCCCGTGGGAGGAGGCCGAGCCGCCGCAGCCCGCCTCATTCTCTCCCGCGGCTCCCCTCACGCCCGAGGACCTGCAGCGGGTTTTGGAGCAAGTGAGGAAAGCGCCGCCGCCGCCCCGGGCCCCCGGGCCCGCGGGCCTCGGGCCGTCCGGGAGCTGCGGCTTCAGCGTCGTGCACGACGCGGCCCGGCGTCTGCAGGACGCGGCCCAACAGGTGGCCCAGCACTGGGGTCCCGACCTCCCGCCGCCGCCGCCTCGGCTCCTGCAGCCCCAGGTGAGACGTCCGCCCGTCCTCCCCCCGGCCTCCTGCGGTGACTGCCGCGGGCTTTCCAGGGTTTGTGGACTCGGGGGATTTTAGAATGGGAAGTGACTGCACAGACGATGGGAACGTTCGCTCCCAACCCCTCAGTCAGCATCCAGGGGATACCGAGGCACTGACAGAAGGGATTTACCGAGGTCACACAGGCGAGTAGCTCAAGAAAGATAACATGTTCATGAAGGGAGCAAGCACTGATTAAGTGTATGACCTGTTACGGTGCCAGACGCTGCTAAGCGCTCACAGCAACCCTGGGAGGGAGGTGCTGCTAGTATTTTCACTTTACAGTTGAGGAAACTGAGGCATACAGAGCTTAACTGACTTACTCAGCGCCAAAGAAGCCAGTACATGCCTGGGGCTTCCTTTGAACTCAGGTCTTCCTACGTGGTGTCCCGCTCTGTGGGCTGGCAGAACTGGGTCTGGATCCAGACTGCTGTACTCTAGTCCTTTACGTGTTTCAGTCCTAGAATCTGAGTTGGGAGGAACTTGAGAAGTGATATAGTTCAACCTCTCTGTTCTATAATATTTCTGATGAGCATCTTTGGTGGAGAACGTTTTATCTACCGATAAAAATTCCCAATTTTTTTTGGCAGCAATAGTTTTTAGTCTAATTTGCTTTCCTAAATATTTAGCTGAAATATATTAAATTGAGCAAACATTTAGTATTAACCTGCAGAATGTGGAGCATTGGTCCTGAGGCTTTCCAAAGTTTAGATAAGATTGGGACCCTACCCTCATGAACTTCTGTCTGGTAGGATCAGGCGACATAGGCAAATACAGAGAGCCTGGAAACATTAGGATGTGTAAGAGATGGCAGTGTTCCATTTGTCTGGAACTTATAGTACCTACAGGGTCATAGTGTAAGGAAAAGACTGGAAAAATAGGGTGGCCAAGTTGTGGAGGGCCTTGATTTCCAGACTAAGGACTTTGCTCTTTAGACTGTAAGAATTTGGGATATTTAAAGAACAAAAGTTTGATGAGCAGGATTGTTTTTCATTCTGTGTAGTTCTGCTTACAAAACTCCTTTGCTCCAAGGTTTTCCTTGGCTTTCCATTGCCTACAGATGGAAGTTTAACTCCTTAGAATATAGGTGTTATAGGCTGAACGCAGGCCTTCCTGAGGCCAGCTATCATACATTATAACAAAATTCCTCTCCTATAAATAATTAAACTCATGGAAGCTGATGAGATTATAGGGAGAATGAGACTGAGAGAGGACGGAAGAAGGGTGATGGAACAGGGGAAAGAGAAAAGAAAGAGTAAGAAAAAGAAAGGCCCAGGACCAAACCTTTGGGAACACCTCCAGTTAGGGGGTGTGATCTGAGTGATGAGTCAGAAAAGACTGAGAAGTTATCAGGTAGGAAGAGAAATGGAGAAACTGGAGAGATTGAGCTTAATGAAAGCCAGAGGAGAGGACAGTCACATTGTCAGAGGCATCAGATAAGGTCAAGAAGTATGTGGACTGAGAAATGACCATTAAATTTGGCAATTGAAAGACTGTTGGTAACTTTGGAGGGCAATTTTGTTTCAGTAAGGTCAGAAACCAGATTGCAAAAGGTTGAGGAGTGGGAGAGATGAGAGTGGAGGCATTGAGTCTAGGTAGCTTTTTTAAGGCCGTTGGCTGAGAAAGGGAGGAGAGGTACAGAATGATAGCTTGAGGTGATGCAAATGTCTGGTGAAGTTTTTTTTTTAAAGAATATGGGAAATTTGGGCATGTTTGAAGACAGGAAGGATGGAACCAGTGGAGAGGTTGAGAATCATAGAATAAAGCAGTGAATAGAATGAAATCTGGAGAAGACAGGAGGGATGGAATCAAGTGCACATGGGGAGGGGTTGACCTTAGCAAGGAGATGGGCCAACTTTTTGTCAGAGACTAGGTGGGATGGAGGAGAGTAGGAGATGATTTCAAGGTGTTTTGAGATGAAGAGGAAGCTTATATTTTCTCAGTAAAGTTACAGCCAAGATCTTCAGCTGAGAATGGGGGTTGGGGAGGAAGTTTGGGAACCTTGTAGAGGGAAAACAAAGTTTCTAACAGTTTATGTGGGGAGTGAGATAGGCATTCAGTTGTGGGGGAATAAAAGGATTGCTTTGCTGAAGTGAGGTATTAAGGTTTGATAGTTTGAATGGTAGTAAGACTTCTTCCAGTTTTGTTCAGTGGCATGTGAGTAAGAACAGATTCAGATAGTGGGAGTAAACCAGAGCTGAGGTTTAGCAAGAGAAGAGGGTTGTGATAGGACCAAGAAGGCAGAGGAATGTGTAGAGCTGAATTGGCCACCTACTAAGTTAATGTTGGAGAGGGAGGAAAGTTAAGTCACAGTAGATGTCGTAGCCTGAGAAAGTACTGAAAGATCATCTGTTTCCTGAGTATGGAGAGGAGAGAGAGGGAGGCATAGGGAGAGGTAGAATGCTGGATTACAGTTAGACAAGTGTCAGAGTTTCTAATTAAGGAGATAAGATTAATTGTGAGGTCTAGTGTATAATAATCCTTATGGCTGAGGTGGAATTGAAGGAGTAGGATATGAGATTTAAGAAGCTGAATTGGGAAGTTGAGTTTGGGGTGCACCTTTGTTAATATTCAGATTGCTTAGATAATGGTAGGAGTTGGGGAGGAAATAAAAATAATGAGCAAGATGCAAAACTGCTTGGGAAAAGGAGAATGACCAGGGGTTGTATTACAGTGTAGATTGGGTGTAAAATTTTAATTGAGTGGACCTCAAAGTTGGAAAATTTGCTGAGGGATGAGGTAAGGGGGAGAATCAAGAAGTGCTCTTTGGGAGTAATGAGTATTTCAGCTCCCCTTCCAGGATAAGTGTGTCATAGGTATGAGGAAAGGTACAACCTGGTTAGGAAGGAGATTCAGGAATGTAGGAGGCTGTAATTTTTTCTAGAAAGTCTTGCTTGACCCTTCAAGTGTGAAGGAATTTCTGACACCTTTGAACTATCACAAATATTTGCTGTCTCTCTTCTCAAACTTTTATCTAAAATCATGCTTTCGGAACTGAAAAGGTCATCAGAAGTCATTTTAAAAAATAACTTTTTTTAATGATATCTTTTATTTTTACATTATCTGTATTTTCCCATGTCTTTCCCTTCCTCTCCCATTTTTTATAACAGAATTCTTTTTTGGAAAGAAGGCAGAAAAGAAAAAAATTCAGCAAAATCAATACATTGAAAAAATTTGCCATTATTTGCAATTTCATATCTATGGACCATTTTGGGACCACACTCTCTATAACTCTTCTTAGGTATTCACTTTTGATTGTTTTATTGTTTTTCCCCCCAATTTTTGGCCTTTAAAAAGGTTTGAAAGACATAATTTTCTGGGTAATTTTAACCATTTTATTAGTGACACTAGCATTTTAATTAAAAAAATGGTCATTTGGCTCCTACTCTCTTAGTCTAGGTGATGGGCCCATTGGAAGAGGGGTCTTTCTAAGGCTGGCAATCAACTCTGGTTAACAGTTAACTAGAGAATGAATATTACAATGAAGGTCTGACTAAGAACTCTTGATTATGTCATTAATTTTATTGCCCCGCCTTGACCAATCTGTTCAAAGAATTTATCCCTGCCCAAACCTGAATGGAACACAAAGGTTTCCCACTTGGATGGAATCTGGATAGAGAAGAAGGTTAGCTGACCTTCAAAGAACCAAGGTCTTGAAATGAGGATAAAAGAAAAAGGGGGAAATCTGGATTTCCCCAAATCATTGGTAATTAATAACATCTCTCAATTTTCATTGTAGTCTTTGTACATGTCTCTGCCTTCTTCACTTGTTCTTGTCTTTCCTGGCTTCTCTATAATCATCACATTCACTTCCCATAGTGTAATGATGTTTACATTACATTCTTATACTACAACTTGTTTGTTTCCAGCTCTTTGCTACCACAAAAAATGCTGCTAAAAATGTTTTGGTATACTGTAATTGGAGCATTTTTATTTATGAAAAGGTCATCTTTTTCAACTTCAATCTGAAAAGAATTCCTCCTGTAATAATCCATGAAAAGTGATCACCTAATCCTGCTTGAAGACCTTCAGTAATGGGAAATCCAGTAATCTATTTACTGGAGTGTATTTGGTGTTCAGGGAGTACTAATTCCTCTGGTGTGAGAGCTTACTGAGCCCTTTTCAGGGTTGATCTTCCAAATTAGTGTCCAGCTGTCAACCTGCTCTCTTCTGTGGCTTCAAGAAGCTGTAGTATACCCAATGGCCAGACTCTGCTAAACTGTCTGGCAGTTGGATTAAACCAGGTTGAGTATAACCTATAGGTCTCATGCCCATCTGTGAGTTAGGGGGATGTCTTTCCTAAGCATGTGAAGACTTCTGCCCTGGCAGGATGGGTGGATGAGAACAGTTTGTCCCAGTGGCCATGAACGTGGCTAAAGCAGGTGCAGTGGGATGCTTAGAGCTTGCTTAGGCATTAAAGACTCCAAGGTCATCCATTGCATCTTGGGCCATCACTAGTTCTCTTGACTTTTGTCTTGCCACTGGACTTTGATGACTCAGGAAGAAAGAGTGAGGCTGAAGATTTTGTGCAGCTCTGCCTCTCAAATCTAATTTGAGAGTCAAGACATCCTCCCATGATGTCATTTGTCTGCTGCAAAAATGAAGGATGAACAGCAACATGTCTTACCACTTCCCTTAGACTATAAACTCCTTGAGATTAGTGACTTCTTATTCTTCAATGTATTCCCATAGTGCTTAGTGCAGTGTCTTACGCATAGGGGTTAAATAAATATTTGTGGCAGAGCCAAGACTAGAACCCAAGTCCACAGCTTTTTCTGTTCCATCATGGGGTCCAACACTGACCTAGAAAGTAGCTGAAACATGGAGAATGTTGTATAAAATAGTTTAGATCAGTAGTGTCAAACTCAAGTAGAGAGGGGGGGCCGCTAATTCATATGTAAGGATCCTTGTGAACCAGTTACTCACTTAGTTACAAAATGTAATATTATCAATATTTTATTATATTTTTATTTATTTTGTTAAATATTTTCCAGTTACATCTTAATCTGGTTTGGAGGGCACTCAGAATGTCTTGGGCCCAGTGTGTTTGACATTTGGTTTAGATAAGAGTGGGCATAGAACTTGTGCTTTGTAAGGGTGATAAAACCCAAATACAAATAACTGTAATACATAATATTACACAAGTCTTTTGAAGAGTTGGAAAACAATGCTATTTGTTGTATATGTATGGGGAAAGATTACCAACTGGAAGATCAGGGAGGCTTCCTGAAAGAGGTGGCTTCTGAGTTGGGCTTTTAAGGATGACCGGGAATTCAATAGGGAGAGAAGGTGGAGGGAAGACAGTCCAGGTTCATTATATAAACTAAGACCCAGAGGTGGGAAAGCATAGATTACATTTATGAAGGGAAAAATAGTATTATTTTTCTGGAGTATAAGAGTACATGGTGGGAATAATGTGAACTAAGACTGGAAGGGTACAGTAGTGTAAGATCGTGAAGAGCTGTGAAGGGCCATGAAGCAAAGGAATCTGAACATTGAGTAAAGTTAGTTGTACGGAGTTACTAAGGTTTTCAGCAGAATAGTGAAAAGATTAGATCTATGTATAAAGAAAATCATTCATTATGGAATAATTTGGAAAGAGGGGAGTTAACAAATATTACACTTGAGATACATCATAATACAGCTAGTTACACAACTTTAGTACTTAAAGAAGTGAGGACTTGTCTTACATTATAATCATTTATTTTTGATACTTCCCTTCATACCAGAAGTTTCACATTTTTTTATGATACTGTAACAAGTTATATACACAACTGGAAAACATTAGATATATTTTTCAGGCTTTGAATACTTTTCATTATTGTGCCAAAATGACATGTTCGTTAATGAGCTAGGTAAGTGTGATCTTGCCTCTACCTATATTAGAATAATTGGTGAACGAAGTTATTGGTTGCTTTGAAAAATTTGGTCTGTTTCTTTTTTGTAAGGAACATTCTGTCTGGAGCCAAAGCACCAAGGGTATTGTAATCTATTTTTGCTTACATACATACCATGAAATGAATTGTATTAATGTCTGTTTGTATTATTATTGCTGTATGGCAATAAAACATGGAGTATGACAGTTCCTGAAGAACTGAAAATGAAAATCACCCCAGAGGGCAATGGAGACCACATGGTAGAAATGCTTAGGCTGCACCATAAAATCAGTATGGAACTTCAAAGAATAGGAGTAAAAGAAATCAGGGAAGAAAAGATAGAGTGGGCTGGTCATATGGTGAAGATAAAAGATGACAGGTAAACAGTCAGAATGCTCTTTTGGTTTCCTGGAGATGTTAGGAAAAAACAAAGAAGGCCTTCATCCAGCACATTGGGTGGTCTCCTCTCTAGTGAGCTAAGGAGAAGACGTGATCAGGAGTTGCATAGGATTGGCAAAGCATAGATGGTTTGGGATCTGTATTGTTGGAAGAAACATCTATACCGTTAAATCACAGATCTGTTTGAGCAATAAATATTGCTTCTCCTCTCCCAAAAGTTTTAGAATTGTTACTAGTTTACATGACTATATGCATTATGCTTTTGGCATAAACTATTACTTTAGTATTTGAATATAGCCAAATTATACACATCCTTCCCTTCCAAAAAAGTAGCATCATATGTTGGTATTCCAGTGCTGTTTAAAGAAATCATGATCCACCTCAAATTAATGTTATCCAATTTCATCTGTTTGGGTACTGGGCCTGACTCAGGCTGCTCCCTAGGGACCCTAAGGGTTCTTTACCAAAACAAAAAAAGTTATGTAGCCTTAGCTAGAGGATACTCTAGGGGAATAAGCTTTGAGGACACTTTAAATTTTTTGCCTGAGGAAAGTTCCCTTGCCTCAGTTATCCATTGTGATTCTCCAGCGTAGCCTCTGACTGCTCTTGGAGCTCCTCCTGGCGTTTAATAAGGAAATGATGTCAACAGTCTGAGCCCTTAGTCCCCTGAGTCAACCAAGGCTTTTTTTTTCAATTTTATTTTTTGTTTTACAAGCATCAAAGAAGCAAATAAATGCGAACTGTTATTATTAGCTAATATTTTCAGAGAAGATGGTGAAGGGCCTAGAGATTGTGCCACTTATAAAGATTTATTGGAACTGGAGCTGTTTACTTTAAGAGGGACATATTAATTATATTCAAGTATTTGAAAGACTGTTATGTGGAAGAGAGACTAGACTTGTTCTGCTTTTCCCTATGAGACAGAATTAGGAGTAATTGGCAAAAGTTACAGAGAGGCAAATTTGAGGTTGGTACAAGGAGGAAAAAGCCCCACATCAATTCTCACCTGGACGATTGCCATAGCATCCCAATTGGACTTCTGGTTTCTAGTCACTTTCTTCCCCAGAACAGCCTCTGTAATGCTGCCAAGGAAATCATCCAAAAGCACAAGTCTTTTGGATAAAATAGAAACTCCTCAAGTTTGTGAATTAAAACCCTTCACAATTAGACTTTATTGCATATTACTCACTATCGTGTGCTTTCAAACTAGACTGTTGTTCCTATATTTGAAACTCCACCTATGTTCCTTGGCTGTGGCTCATTCCTGAAATGCACTCCTGAGTCACCTTCACAATTTATAATCCTTAGCTTTCTTTAGTTTTATTTGCTAAGCTTTGTCTGATCCTAACCAGTTGTTAGTGTTTTCTCCCCCTTCTCAAATTATCATCTTTATTTATGTATTTTCTGTCCAATAGAATGTAAGTTTCTTGAGGGTGGAGATTGTTAGGTTTGTTTTTGTCTTCTACTGGTGCCTAGCACACAGTAGGTGTTTAGTAAACATGTTTATTGAATTGAATTAGAAACTTCTTGACAGTTACAGTGTACTGCTTTGAGAAGTATTGGTTTCCTTGGAAATCTTTCTGTCTGAAATCTTCAAGCATAGGCTAGATGACTACTTACTGAATTATATGGAAGGAGAAGTTCCTCCCTTATGGTTGGAATAAATTGGTTTTGAGATCTTTGAAGTAGCTTCTACTTCTGAGAATCTTTGATTTCTTTATGTAAACTGCTTTCTAAACTATTACTCTTTCACTCGTATGTAAGTTGCTTTATTCACTAGGTTGCTTAAAAATTATTCCTTTGAATAATTTTATCCAGTTTGTGAACAGCAAAATTTTGCTGAGAATGCAGTGAAAGTACTCCTTATAAAAAATTCTAATTCAGCCTGATCTAAATTAGTTTCATGAACTGCATTTAAAATTCATCAACTAAAATTTATGAAACTTTCTTTACAAGACTTTTGGGAAGACTTTTGACTTAAAACATTTTTCATTGTTTTCTTTAAAAAAAAAACGAATCAAGCTCCCATTTACAAATGCAGCCCTTTTTAGTCCAAGACATCCCCTTAGGATGCAGAAGCAGTATATAGCTTTCCCTTCCACATTTTAGGCGCTGTGGTGCTACCATAATTTGGAAAATGTGTATAAAAATTTTTGACCCTCCCTTCATACTAAAGAAGTCTGACTTTTTTCCCTATAGGGTGTTTGTAGTACCTTATTGTAAAATTTGAGTTAAATATTTGTTCATAGGCTCTGTGTCATCTGCTGGCCTATTCCTACCATTGGTGGCTTCTGCAAAACATCCCCCAGATTACCATTTAATTTTTTATGCTAATCTGTGATATATTGAAACTACGATGGGGAAAGTTGCAATGTGAAAGGATAACACTAAAATTGAGAATTGCTAATAATTAACTTATTACCAACAACCAGTTTAGACAAATGTTTTTATAGAAATTGCATGTTTCGCTCTTCAGTGGATTATTGCTATTATATTATAGTTTATTGACACATACCTCTTTGTTTATGTGTAGTGGTATGTATGTCATTCTAAGTACCTGTTATTAGTGTTGCATTTTTTTCTATTTCTGTGATCACTTGCTTAATTACTAGTTGTTATTATATGTATGTATGTTTAAATAACTTAGATATTTAGTAATTGAAGTAGCTTGTCAAATAGTGCTTTGCATTTTGATATATTTAGTGTATATAATAGTAATGTGAATTTGGTGTATTTTTTTTCTTCAGAGATTGCAAAGTTTTTGGCTGCAGGGGAAAATAATAACCTTAGCTTCAATAGACTCTCATAGAGACGTTAGAAATTATTGTTACATATTTAAGAGAGAGAGAAGAATCTTGGAAAAAAGTTAATTGTCATCTTGAGAGAGTTAACTATTTGTGTGAGTAGAGAAAATTCATGGGAAAAGAGGTTTCTCCGGTTTTTATAAACTGGGGTTGGGGGTTCAATACTAATTAATTAATTTTATGAGAGAGATGTTGCAGTTATTATAATTTATGAGGAAGCATCAAAACATAGCTTTTGATTGCCCGTAAACCCAGTGTGAGAGAATTAATAAGCTAACGAACCAAGTATTACGCTGAAGGGGAGTGGATTGATTTTTGTCCCTGACAGCACCTGAGAGGTGTTGCTCAGGGATGTTATGACATCAAGATATCCATCACATTGACTGCTACATGTAGGTTAACAAAAACTCTGTTACATGTAGGGTAAAGCTTACATACACAAGCATAGTTACTATTTTGCTATTAATGCCAGTTATCAATAGCAAAACAGGAAGATGTTCTTTAAACACAGATTTTCAGAGATACCTGTTGAAACCCAGTATAACTTATACCTGGGCATCATTAAATCTTTTTTTTTTTTTTTTACCTATATAATATTGGCAGTCTGTAAAATGTGTATGTATTTCTTTACCACTTAAAAAGATCCATAATGGTGTGTGTCTTCCCTATACTGAGATAGATTGGAACTCTTCTGTGATTTAATTGATAGTTTTATAAATTTCTGTGGGCAGAAAATCTGTAATAATTATCTGAGATGATGACTCCATACTCCATACTTTTCCTCTGATGACAAGTCTGATGCTTGTTCTGACTTGAAAGTTTTCCACCTTGGTAGGTAGACTCTGTGGCCAAGAACCCAGGGTTGGTTACCTCCATGTTGTGAGGGGAGGACTTAGGTGGAAGGTATATATGTATGTGTGTGTGTTTGTATGTATATATACACACATAAACCTACACATGTATATGTACATGCACACACATGTGTACACACATGTATATCTGCATGTGTTTCACTAGGTAATGTCCAGGGAGGCAACATGATGTTATGAAAAAACCCCACTGTATTTGGAGTGAGAGGAGTTACGTTTGAATTATGACTGTTGCTTACTGTCTGGGAGACCCTCTAGCAAGTCATTTAAACTTTCTGAGTTTCAGTTTCTTCATATAAAAATGAAGAGGTTGGACTAGATGGATCAAAAAGTTCCTTTCCTATATTCTATATTTCCTATATCATTTGAACAAAATTGATATGAACTTTAAGCCTATGTGGACTTTAAAATCTACATAGAAGAGATTTTAGTTATACTATCTTCGCAGTGCTTATTTAGAAGTGACATGATTGTGGTCTTAATGTTGAATGTTGGATTCAAGCTCAGGAGAGCTGTGCTGTAGCAGTTTAGGAAAGAACATAACTTTGTATTTATACCTTTTTTAAAAAATTTTCTGTGTTTAAGGAACTAGAAGCCATTCGTGTCAAGGTAAAATCCGGAGAAAGGCCAATGCCACCTCTTGCAGCAATTCAGCCCAAAACAATAACTTTGAGTCAGCCATTCAATGGGAATACAGATTTGTTAGGATTGAGTGTTGTTAATCCTTCGATTATTCGGATGCAGCCTCTTCTAAGAACTGAACAACAGGATTTGGCGAATACTTCACCTCCACCTCCTCTTCAGCTTCTTGTGCAGAGACCACTGCCTCCTCTTGGACCAGTGTCTGTGGAGAAGTTTATGGCACATAAAATGCTGAATGGACAAAGGGCTACTTTTGTTCCTTTGTCTTCATCTAACACTTCGACAATTACATCTTCAGCAGTTATGTCCAATTCAGCAGATTCACTTATTTCCACCCCCGAGATCGAGTGCACTGAGAAGTTCAAAAAATCTTTAAAAGTGAAAACCCGATCAGGGCGAATTTCACGGCCACCAAAATATAAAGCTAAAGATTACAAGTTCATCAAAACTGAGGATTTAGCTGATGGGCATCAGTCAGATTCTGATGACTATTCAGAACTGAATGTGGAAGAAGAGGATGACAGGAGGGAGAAAGATACATTATTCAGTTCTTCTAGTGGTTACCTGAAGCCTAAAACTTTTAAATGTCAGACTTGTGAAAAGTCATATATAGGACAAGGAGGACTAGCACGGCATTATAAACTTAATCCAGGTCATGGGCAGCTGGAACCTAAAGTATTGATAACAGATAAACCTGATGGAAGTGGAGGAGCAGGAGATGGCATTGTGAAGATAACGGCTCCTGAGCCATCAATCCCAACCGCTTTAAATAGTGAAAGTACACTAGCTCCATGCATGGCAGGGCCAGATTCAGCATGGAATGGGCAACAGGTAACACTTCTTTTTTCTTGAATTCCCTATCTCCTGTTTCTACCTATGTCACTGACTTTAAACTGGAAACTCTCCTTGAGATTTTTGAGTTCTTGCACGCTGCCATTCTTGTACACTGTGAATATTAAATTGCGGCCTAAAGGCTCCTCCCATTTTTTTTTACCCCAGTCACTAAGAGCCTGGAATGTATCAAGAGTTTATATGCTGAAACTTTAGCTGCTGGATGACCTTTAGAAGGGCAGTTTATATAGCTCACTTTGTCTAAACATACACTCATAAATGTGTTGTCATCCTTTTCTTTAAGTAGATCCGTTTAGCAAATACTTAGGCCACCATAAAGTGCTGTGTTGCAAACTAGCTACCATAAATTGCTATGTTGCAAGCTGTATTATAATCTACTTTGTTTATAAACCCCATGCCTTTTTTCCAAGTAGGTAGATCCCAAATTCTGACTGACTGTATTTTGAAGAGAAAAGCCATTTCTTCTGGAACTATGAGGACAATAGATTTTAAGAGATGTATCATTCCTAGCTGTTGGGGAATCATGGTGTCCAGGTCTGGGGAAACCTTTTAGATAAATTAAGAACTAAGGCAGTATATACCTTTATCTGTACTTCTCTTAAGTATTTTACCCTGATGTATTCTGAATTTGTATATTTTCTTTTACCCTTGAAGTAGGAATAAAGAATAGACCTGAATTTTATTGGTATAGAAAAATCCTGGATGAAGAAACTCTCTACTAATGAAGTTTGGCACGTTCTTTCTATAACTTAGAGTCTCAGGGCATTGCTCAGAGCACTGAGAAATTAAATGACTTGCCCGGGGTTAAGTAGCCAGTATATGTCTGAGATGGGACTTGAACCAAGCTGGCTCTGAGGCAAGCTCTGTTTCCATTATGGCACTCTGCTCTTAACTGGCAGATAAAACCCAGAAAGCATAATCATGTGGTTTGGATTGTGTGGAGATGGTGGGAGTAAAGAAAGGAAAAGGGAACTGGTCTACTTTTCCCCTATCATGTATCTCTATAATGATACTCTTTATACTGCCTAACTTATGCAGTAAATAATTGGTAATGTGTTGTCATGCTCCTTAACATTGCTCTTGAGTGACTCACAGCTTTAATACCAAAGACTGGTGTTCCATGATTTGATGCTATATAGCACGACCTGAATATTATTGTTAAAGAGTTGGGTCTTTGTTTCATTCAGAAGTTTAGAGTCATTAAAAGCACTGTGCATTTTCCCAAAGGCAATTCAACCAACTCTCTTACTGTGTTCAGTTAATTTTGTTGATACTTTTTCCTTTCTTGACATCATCACTGTCTACCTCCCTTCTCTCCACTTAATTCCCCCTCTCACCTAAAAGACATCCTTAGTAAATAAGCATAGTAAAGCAAAATAAACTCACACATTGATTATGTCTGAAAATACATGTTACTCTGCACTTTTTGTCCATCAGTATCCATTGTTGTCAGCAGGTGGGAAACATGCTTTCTGGGATTGTTATTGATTATTGTGTTAATTGTAGCTCTTGGGGTAGCTAGGTGGTGCAGTGGATAGAGCAGGAGTCAGAAGGACCTGAGTTCAAATCTCACTAGCTGTGTGACCTTGGGCAAGTCACTTAACCCCAATTTCCTCATCCTGGGTCATCTCCAGTCATCCTGATGAAGATCTGGTCGCTGGATTCAGATGACTCAGGAGGAGAAGTGAGGCTGGTGACCTGCACAGCTCTCCCTCACTCAAAACAAAGTCAAATGCAAATCATGTCATTATTTCTCTGATGGCATGGTCTTCTTTGGCAACGAAGGACAAGCACACATTAGTCTAAGCCAGGGGTGGTGAACCTGTGGCCTCAAGGCCCTTGGGTACGGGCCTATTGACTTAATTGTAGCTCTTAGGTCTTTTTTAAGTAAATATTTTAAATATATATTGTATATTTATTATAAATATAATTTATTTTTAAAATGTATATTAACTTTGACATGGTAGTACTAACACTGGTAATACTTCTTTGTATCCTTCTGAATTTCCTTTTGCTCTCCTGTTTATTTTTACGTATTTCATTGACTTTTCTTTGGATCACTGACTACAGCCTACCTTTACCCACATGCTGTCCCCTTCCCCACTAAAAGCTCTCTCTGGTAGCAAATAAATATAATCAATGAAAACAAATTTGTGTTTGTATTGTATAAAAAACTCAAATATCTCATTTTAACCTACAATTCAGGTAGTCATGCCTCCACCAAGAAGTAGGAAGCATATTTCATCTCCAGGCTGCTGAAATCATAATTACTTCTTGAACTGATCTTAAATTCTTCAATGTTTCACACTTCTTTTTCTTTTTTTTAATAGCACTGTACTCAATTGTATATTGTTCCCTTGGTGTGTCAGTTCATAAAGTCCTCTCAGATCCCTCTAAATCTGTTCTAATTTTTATCTGTTTTTTTTGGTATCTCTGAGGCATAGTGGTATAATTGATGGGTATGTACATTTTAGTGACATTCATTCCAAGGAATGTTGAGACCAATTCATAACATCACCAGCAGTGCATTTCTTTAACTTCTTTCTTATTTGTCTGATTTTTGAAAGGGATCCATTGAAATCACCAGCTGCTATAATTTTACTATCAGTAATTTGATTTTCATAAAAATTCCCAATTAGTGTAAATAATCCCATGAAATGGTTACATGCACTTGAATTTGCAGTTTGAAATTATGATTATGTGAAATATAGTAGCTGGTTCTGGCCTAATGGAAATAAGGCATCGTGCATTTAAAAAAATATGACCACCACAGGAAGTTGGTTATTCCCACTAGTTGGGGCCTAGGTGTATATGCCTTTTGGTACATATATATTGAGTATTGATATTCGTTTTTTATGATCCCTTTTAGTATAGTGCAGTTTTCTTGTTTATCTCTTTTAATTGTGTCTGTTTTTATTGTTGCCTTGGTTGAAGTAGATTGCTGCCTTTATTTTTTTGAGTTTGACTGTAGTAAATTCAGTTTCAGCCCCTTTGTGGATCTTTGTTTCAAGTGTATTTTTTGTAAATGTTATATTTTTTTTATTGTTAGCCTCTGTGAGTTTATGGGTTAGATCATACCATTCAAGAGTTATGATTGTTAATTGTGAATTTCCTCCAACATATATCCTCTTACTCTTTTTGCTTTATTTGCCACTCTCTTGCCTTCTTTATGAAGGTGGCGAAAGTTGTGAGATCAATTGAAATGATCAGCTTTCACCCAAAATCACATCTCTCCCCTCCCCCATTATTCTTATTAATGTGTCTTAGAATAGTTCTAGCTTCATTTTTGGGGCCATTGTCACCTTGTTGCTGGTTATTCTGAAGTCTTTCTATTCTCTCCTGAACTCTGCTGACAGTCAGTCTTGGACCTGGAAATTGCTTTTCCGATATCTCAGATTGTGTGTCCCGTAGACATCATAAACTCAATAGGTCCAAAGTAGAATTCATTATCTTTCCCCATAAGCTCTCCTTCCATCCTCCTTCCCTGTTATGTTGAGAAGAGCATCCTGTTAGTCCCTTAGGCTTACAACCTAGGAGCCATCCTCAACTCCTCACTATTTCTTACCCTCCATATCTTATATGTTGCCAAGGCCTGTCAGTTTTATCTTTGTAACCTCTCATGTCCCCTTTTCTCCTCTGACGTTGCTGCTACCCAGATACTGGCTCTTATCTATCATCTCATACCTGGATTATTGTAGTAGCCTCACTCTAGTCCCTCACCACTCTAATCCAGTCTCCATTCATCTGCTGAAATGATTTTCCTACAGTGCAGGTTCAACCTTGTCACCCTCCTACTTAGTAAACTCTGTGGCTCCCTACTGTATCAAGATCAAATTCAGAATGCTCTGTTAGACGTTCAAAGCCTTTCATGACTTAGTTCCTTCTTACTTTTCTACTCTTCTTATGCCTTCTTCCCAGCACGTATTCTTCAATCCAGTGACACTGGCCTTCTTCTTGTCCCACGAACAAGAGACTCCCATGTTGCAACTCTGGGCATTTTCTCTGACTGTGCCCCATGCCTGGAATATTCTCCCTTCTCCATTTCACCTACTGACCTCCCTGGCTTCTTTTTCCCAAATAAAACCTCATTTTTTGTTGGGAGCCTTCCTTAGCCTCCACTGAGTCTAGTGCTTTCTCTCTGTTAATTATTTCCTTTTTATCCTGTGTATAGCTTGCTTTCTATATATTTGTGTGTTGTCTCCTTCGTTAAATTGTAAGCTCCATGAGGGCAGGACTGTCTTTTACCTTTTTTTGTATCTTCCGCACTTAGCACAGTACCTGGTACACAGTAGGCTCTTAGTAAATTATTATTGTAGATTCATTATTTTTCTTGGTATCTTATCTTCTGTTTCTTTTCATGAGTAATATTTATTCATTATTTTGGAATTTTGTTTTTACATTTCTTCAATTGTTCTAGGAAGTAATAATCTTTGAGGTTGTTTTTTTGTAACCCTTTATTTTGTTTAGAACTCAAAGAGGCTTTAGAAATTATAGTTCAACCACCTAATTTTACATGAGGAACTTGAAACCCATAGAGGTTGAGTGACTTGCCCAAGACAAATGTCTTACATGACCTATAGCAATAGCAAAGCCAGGATGTTGAGAAGTTGGGACTATTTTCTCATCTCTCATTTCTGTTGTAATTTCTAAGTTTGGACATTTGTGCCTGGCACTTTTTGGGTGTCTGACCCTAACCTGTTTCCCTCATGTTATTTGCCTGTTTTATCGTTACCTTACCCATACACCCAGCTGCATGCAAATTGGAGCACATGTTCTTCCTCTTCCTCTCCCTTCAAGCCTGTGTTCATCTGCATCTGTCTTTTGTCATGCTGTACATTATGCCTAGAAAACCTTTCCTTCCCTTTGTTACCATGCCTGTCCTTTTTAATGGCCAACTAAAATGCCATATGTTCTTTTTTTTTTTTTAAACAACAGTAAGAAATACTAGTTTATTCTTTGTTACACAAATACCCATTGGCATTCCTACTTGCACATCTTTACTCACTTGGAACTCATTTTTAAAAATTGTAAATGTTTATTTATTTATTTTTAGTTTTCAACATTCATTTCCACAAAATTTTGAGTTCCAGATTTTCTCCCCATCTCCCCTCCCCCACTCCATAACGCCATGCATTCTGATTACCTCTTCCCTCAATTTGCCCTTCTATCACACCCCTCCCTTCCCTTATGCCCATCTTTTTTCATTTCTTTTAGGGCAAAATAGATTTCTGTACCCCATTACCTAAATTTTTCATTTCCCTGTTGTATGCAGAAATGTTTCTCAACATTCGTTCCTTAATACTTTGAATTCCAACTTCTCTCCCTTCCTCCCTCCCCACCCATCCCCACTGAGAGGGCAACCAATTCAATATAGGCTATATATGTATAGTTTTGCAAATAACTTATATAATAGTCATGTTGTGTAAAACTATATTTCCCTCCATCCTATCCTGCCCCCCATTTAATCTGTTCTCTCTTTTGACCTTGTCTCTCCCCATAAGTGTTTACTTCTAATTCCTCCCTTCTCCCATTTACCCTCCCTTCTATCATCCCCCTCACCCTACTTGTCCCCTTCTCCACTGCTTTCCTGTAGTGTAATAATAGATTTTCATACCAAATTGAGTTAGCATGTTATTCCCTCCATAAGCCAAATGTGAAGAAAAAGCTTCACTTTTTCCCTCTCACCTCCTCCCTTTTCTCCTCCATTCACTAAGCTTACTCTTGTCTCTTTTATGAGTAATAGTTTGCCCCATTCCATTTCTCCTTTTCTCCTCCCAATATATTCCTCTCTCACCCCTTAATTTTATTTTTTTTTAGATATCATCCCTTCTTATTCAACTCACCCTGTGCTCTCTGTCTTATATATGTATATACACATACACGTGTGTGTATGTGTGTAATCCCTCCAACAACCCAAATACTAAGAAAAATCTCAAGAGTTACAAATAGTATCTTTCCATGTAGGAATGTAAATAGTTCAACTTTAGTAAGTCTGTTGTGATTTCTCTCTCCTGTTTACCTTTTCATACTTTTGATTCTTGTGTTTGAAAGTCAGATTTTCTTTTCAGGTCTGATCTTTTCATCAAGAATGCTTGAAAGTCCTCTGTATCATTGAATGACAGTTTTTTTCTCTGAAGTATTATACTCAGTTTTGCTGGGTAGATGATTCTTGGTTTTAATCCTAGTTCCTTTGACTTCTGGAATATCATATTCCATGCCCTTTGATTCCTTAATGTAGAAGCCGCTAGATCTTGTGTTATGCTGATTGTATTTCCACAATACTTGAATTGTTTCTTTCTAGCTGCTTGAAATATTTTCTCCTTGACCAGGGAACTCTGGAATTTGGCTACAATGTTCCTGGGAGTTTCTCCTTTTGGATCTGTTTCAGGAGGTGATCAGTGGATTCTTTCAATATTTATTTTGCTCTTTGGTTCCAGAATATCAGGACAGTTTTCCTCGATAATTTCATGAAAGATGATGTCTAGGCTCCTTTTTTGATCTTGACTTTCAGGTAGTCCCATAATTTTTAAATTGTCTCTCCTGGATCTGTTTTCCAGGTCAGTTGTTTTTCAGTGAGATATTTCACATTATCTTCTATTTTTTAATTCTTTTGGTTTTGTTTTGTAATTTCTTGGTTTCTCATAAAGTCATTAGATTCCATCTGCTCTGTTCTAATTTTTAAAGAACTACTTTCTTCAGTGAGCTTTTGAACCTCCTTTTCCATTTGGTTAATTCTGCTCTTTAAAGCATTCTTCTCCTCATTTGCTTTTTGGGCCTCTTTTGCCATTTGAGTTAGTTTATTTTTTAAGGTGTTAATTTCTTCAGCATTTTTTGGGGGTCTCCTTTAGCAAGCTTTTGACTTACTTTTCATGGTTTTCTTGCATCTCTCTCATTTCTATTCCTGATTTTTCCTCTACCTCTCTTACTTGATTTTCAAAATCCTTTTTGAGCTCTTCAGTGGGCTGAGACCATTGTATATTTATTTTGGAGGTTTTGGATGCAGAAGCCTTGACTTTTAGGTCTTCCTTTGAAGACCTAAATTGTTCCTCCTCATCCAAAAGGATGGAAGAAAATACCTGCTGGCCAAGAAGGTAACTTTCTATTGTCTTATTCTTTTTCCCTTTTTTTGGGCATTTTCCTGGCCAGTTATTTGACTTTTGAGTTCTTTGTCAGGGCTGAGATTCATGCCATCTGTTCTTGAAAACTTTTTCTGATCCTCCCCTTCCCTTGATGGTGGTCTCCTGCCTCCTCTGCATCTTCATATCACACATATCTAATGTATTTATAATATAGGCATTTTTGTATTTCTCTTACCCTCTTAGAACATAAACTCCATAGGGGCAAGGATTGTGCTTTATCTAAACTTGTATCTCTTCCAGAGCACATAGCTTGAATGTTTCCTAGTAGAAGGATGTAAAGTATGATTTGTGGATTTTTATTTTTATTTTTTCATTTTGGGGGTATGCTGATACAGAACTATGATTCTGAAGAAGCTGGGACATTATTGGAGTCAGAAGAAAAAAATGGAATTCACTTGGCATGTTGGGGATCTAGGAGGACCAGAGGATCAAAAAGAAGTAGAAGGCTAAGGGCATCTGTAAAGTCAAGTTGTTCAAGCAAACACAGCAATTCTGTTCAACCTACTTCATGCACAGGTGTAGCAGAAGAACCGAATGTAGTGAAGAATAAAGCAAGCCTTAAAGAGGTATGTGTTTCCATGTCTTCATGGAACTTCATATCATTTCATTGGATTCACTTTGGGGAAAATTTACTGAAGGTCTATTTGCCCTTAGATCATTTTAGTTGCTATTAGTTGTAACAATTCAACTATGAAATGTATTTTGGGAAATTGAGCATTATAGTAAAATCAAGCATGATGATGTCAGAAAAAAATTGGTTATATATGTGGTATATATATAAAAACGTGTGTGTGTGTATTTAAATTCTAACAAACTGGACATGCTTTTTCATTTGCTTGTAGGTAGTTTTGAGGTATATAGGACTATCATAGGACTATTCAGCTTATTTGACACTTACTGGAAAAGTTCACTGTTCTAGTATAATAAAGTAATTAAGGTTTCATTTCTTTGAGAATATAATAAAATTGTCTTCTGCTCGAACTAACTCATTTGCATGGTAAATTGACCTGTGAAGTGCTGTTGTCTGGAAATGCAGTACAACATAGATAATGCTAATTTGTGGTTTTCTAAGTCATTATGTGTTTGAATACTAGCCTAAGATGTGGCTCTGACATTTTTCTGAGTTCTTGGCCTTTTATGGGCAAATTTCTTTACTTCTTTGAACTTCAGCTTCCTGTTTTGTAAGAGGACGATGATTGCCTTACCTAACTTACTAAAATCAGATTTTAAAAATTGATGTAAATAAATATTTTTTAAACTATAAAGTGTCATACAAATATAAGTTAATAATTCTGTTATAGTAGAGGATAATAGAATTCCTTGTAATAGAGGTATGATGCAATGAGAGAGAGCACCAGATAACCATTATGAAGAATAGCATAGCTGCCATATTGGGTTTAATTATTAAACTCACTGTTAATCTTGCTTAAAAATACAAGTGGAAGAAGTAGATTAGATGGGATATTACCTTTTTTGCTTTGTTTTGTTTTTAGACGGAAACTGCTGTTAGTGACATAAAGTTCTGAATATTGATTCAGGTGAATTACCTTTAATCATGAACACTAATTATCTTTCTTACCTTTTCCCCCCAAACATTTAATTACCCATACAGTTGAGGAAATTACTCATACAGTTAAGTAGAAGGCTAAGGGTGACCATAAAGTCAAGTTGTTTAGGCAAACACAGCAATTCCATTTAATCTACTTCATGCGCATGTGTAGCAGCAGAACAAAATGTAGTGAGGAATAAAAAAAGTGACTCAAGAGATATGTTAAGACCTATATTATAACAGATAAGCAGTCATAGGATATGAACTGGCAGTTCTTAAAAGGAGAAAAACAAATTGCTAACAAAGACAAAGTATTCAGCTTCCTTATTAAATAAAAGTAAATTAAAACAACATTGACGCAAAAATGTCTGTTTAAAAACAGGCAGACTATTAACTAGTTTTAGCCTTTTAGAAAGCTAAATGAAATCATACATAGTAATTATAATATTATGTATGCCCTTTGACCCAATAGTACCAGTATTTTGCAACCACAGAACCTCAACAGGAGGACATCTGAATTAAAATGGGGTACACATTGGGATAATAACACTCTCTAACTCAAGTTACCTCAGGTGTTTTTATTGCCTAATGGTACCAGAAATGGTTCCACTACTTCTATTTCATATCAGATAACTTCCTAAATAAAACTTCTTTGCTTAGGTCATAATTAGTAATAAGGTACAGACTGCCTATGTCCCCTTTGCATCTTTCTATTGACCTTTGATTCTTTGGAGATTTTGATGTTCCAAGATCTGTGACTATTACAGGGAGATGAATATTATAGGGAGAAATTTTGAGTTAAAGAGATGGGGCTTTCGGCTGGGATGCAAGTTGGCATTGAGGAGTTTTCCAGATTCATTATACAAATAAATGTCTTGTTAAATTTTGGACCCAACTCATCATCTCAGATATACAGACTGCTAACTCAGTGGGCTGGTTGCTCAACTGTTTGTAATAGGGCAACAGGCACTTTTCATCTACATAATTTTTATAGGACAGTGGATTTCATTGGGGAAGTTCCATGAAGTTATGGGTTTTATGCAGTCAATATAATTTCATCTGCACTTTATAAATTTTTTTAACATGATCTTCATTTCCTAGTATACCCAGTCCTTCATGCCTTCTACCCAGAAAACCAGCTAACTCACATCCATTGAGTCTGACATGATATACAGGAATTGATATTCTTAGTCTCATATGTCTGTAAAGAAAAGATGGAAGAACATTCTCTTATCTCTTCTTTAGGGTTAAATTTGGTTACAGTTATATGGGATTTAGTTTTTATTCCCCCTCCCATTGTTATAGTTATGTATATATTGTTTTTCTTGTTCTCATTATCCTACCTTGCATCAGTTCATGTAATTCTCTGTGTTCTCCATATTTATTGTTTCTTACAGTGCAGTAAGACATAGGATAGTTGTCTTTAGATATTTAATGACTTATATTTAAGAGGGGATAGATTTCCAGTCGGTGGTAGAAGTAATAGTAAGGCACATTTTGCTTATATTTAAGAAAGACATTTCTAATGACTAGAACCATTCATAAAAGGAATGTTATATTAAAAATAGTGACTAGAGCTTTAAAATTTGCAAAGCAATTTTCATACATCATCCCATTTTTCATAGCCCTGTGATGTATTATTTCCTCTGTCCCCCATTATATAGATGAGGAAATTAAAGTTTAGAAAAGTTGTGATGCACATGATCACACTACTAAGAAGTGAAATAGAGAATTTGAAACCTGAATTATCTTGTCTCCAAGCCCATGCTCTTCTGCATCATTATGTTGCTTTTTCAGCGTGCTCCCTGCCCATGGAAGCACATGAGCAGATACCAGTGTCAACAGTATTGCATCTCTCTGATATTATGGAAGGGATGTCTTGGTTAGGAATTTGGACTAGATTCTCTCTGAGATTCCTGTTAAGAATATGTAAAAACAAGTAAAATTTACTACTGACTTGTTGGATGTATAGAAGGATATGCATAACTTTTAAAAGTTGCTAAATGTCATGTTTTGGTAGTTGCTCCAGCAATGCGACCATGAAGATTTAATGGAGCTGGCTCTACCACGTCTAAGCAAGCTTGTAACTGTCTATGAATTTCTTCTCATGAAAGTGAGTATTCTCATTGTATACGAAATACACTGTTTTGGATGGTGATACTTCATAATTTAGAAAGTTGAGTTTTATTTTCATTTTAAATGAGCTAAAGGTATTTGGAATTTTCTGTATGATAGATTTTTGCAAATATTTATCAGATCTGTAGTGGATGTACATTTCTTACTGCCTTCAAAATATAAAAATCTATATTTATTGTTGAGTGCAGTGATAGAGTTGGGATGGTATAGTAGGTAGAATCTGGATTTGGAGTTGAGAGGACATGGGTTGAAATGCCACCTCAAAGACTTCTAGCTGTGTGACCCAGGGCAACAATCAGTCCTGAAGCATTTATTAAGCACTTATTTAGCCAGGCAGTGTGCCAAGCACTGGGAGTACAAGAAGCAAAACTCGAAACTAAACAAAAAACCAAAACCCAAAACTGGCCCATGGAGTCCTCGTAGGAGAAACATGTTAAGTATTGATTTATACACAGCATAGACATAGAAGATGTGCAAGTAATCTGAAAGAGGAAGGCATTAGCAGCTGATGCAGATAGATGGGCTAGAAAGAACATCTCCTTCAGGAGGTGGAAGATGAGCTGAGTCTTGAAGGGAGCCAGGAAAAGTGAGTGTGAGAAGGTAGATATTATGCCAGGCATGAGAAACATTTAATTTGAAGGCACAGGGCCTAGAAAGTTGTCATGTTTGGGGATCTGTAAGTAGACCATTGTGGCTAAATCCTGGGGTATGTGCAGTGGAGTAAGGTGTAAGAATGCTGGAAAAGTAGGAAAGAGGCCAGGTTATAAATAACTTTAAATGCCAAACAGGATTTTATATTTGATCCTGGAGGTAATAGGGAGATATTAGAGTTTATTGAACTGGAGGCATGACATGGTCATAGCTATATTTTAGATAAATTACTTTGTCAACTGAATAGAGGATGAATTTGGGGTAGGGAGAGACTTGAGGAAGGGAGAATAATTCGAAGGTACTAATCCAGTCAAGGGGTAAGGAAAATCAGAACTAGGATGGTGGCTCTGTGAGTGGAGAGAAAGGCAAGTTTACTGAAGAGATGAAGGTAGAAGAAATTGGCTATTTAGCATGAGTGACGTGTCAAGATAAGTTTTTGAGCTTGGGTGACTAGGATGATGTTAGGGAAGTTTGGAAGGGGAACAGCTTTGAGGTGGACTGGGGCAGAGCTTGTTGGAGTTGGAACAGGAAGGATAAGGAATTTTGTTTTGAAAAGTTGAGTTTGACATGAGATGAGACAATAATTGAATCCATGGGAGCTGATGAGGATCATCAAGTGAAATAGAGTGGGAGAAGAGAAGAAAAGAAGGCCAGGACAGATCCTTGAGGAAATACTGGTGGGGACGTGGGCATGACCAGGATGAAGATCCAGCAGAGATTAAGAAGAAGCTGTCAGGGAACTGGGAGAGAATAGTGTCACAAAAACCTAGAAAGAAGAAGTATCAAGGAGAAGAGGGTGATTGACAGTGTCAAAGACTGCAGAAGGGTCAAAAAGGATGAGCACTCAGAAAAGGCAGTTAAGAGATTGTTAATTTTTTTCAATTCCAAATTTTCTCTCTTCTCCCTTCTACTCCTTCCTCTACTTACTGAGAAGGCAAGAATTACAACATCCATTATAGACATGAAATAATGCAAAACATTTCCACATTAGCCATGTTCCAGGAAAACAATAACTACCACCAATAAAACAAACCAAAACAATAACCCAAGGAAAAGAAAAGAGAAAAAATATGCTTCAATATGCACTATGAGTCCTTCAGATCTCTATATGGAGGTAGATAGCATTTTTCATCTATCATGAGTCCTTTGGAATTGTGGTAGATCAGTGTATTGATCAAAGCTTTTAGTAATTTTTGAGAGAGCAGTTTTGGTTGAATGATGAGGTTGGGAGCTAGATTGTAGAAATTAAGAAGAGAGTGAGAGGAAAGGCATTGGAGGCACTTATTGTAGACATCCTTCTCAAGAAGTTTAGCCACAAAAGGGAAGAGAGATCTGGCAAAGATAGATTGGGTTTTTTTTAAGGATGGAGGCAACATGGGCATGTTTGTAGGCAGTAAGGAAGCAGCCAAATAGCAGATGTGGCAGAGAGATCAAGGAGGTTGAAGATTCAGAAAAAGCCATTAGATTTAGTAGTAAAGAAAGATCACTGGTAACTTGGTAGAGGAAAATTTCAGTTGAATGATAAGACGTGAGTGCAGATTACACAGGGTTTAAAAGGGAGTGAGAGGAGAGGAAAGGGGCAAGGATATGGAAGTTCAAATCTGGTCTCAGACGATTGTTTGCTGTGTGACCCTGGGCAAACTACTTAACCTGTTTGCCTCAGTTTTCTCATTTGTAATATGGAGATAATAATTCTATCTACCTTCCAGGGTTGTTGTGAGGATCAGATGATATAAAAGTGCTTAGTACAGTGCCTGGCTGGTTGGTTGTTGTCCTTCCTTCTGGAAGAGGACCAAAATGACTTCCCTGTGATAAAGTCAAGTTTCAGTGTGACTGATTGTGGCTGATCAGACCAATACGAGCTCAGAATGCTCTACTGCAGATTGGGCACAAATAGTCCAGGTGAACATTTGGGGTGGCTACTCTAAATTTGTGCATCCTGTATTTCCTTTGAGCTGTTTCAGTTCTGCTTTGCACATAGAGCACAGCACCCTCCCTGATGTGGGTGGTCCTGTGCCAATATCTCCCATGTCAGACAGTCACTTCCAAAGTTCTTGAGAGAGACCTTGAGAAATGTCCTTGTATCGCTTCTTCTGACCACCATGTGATTGCTTGCCCTGTGTGAGTGCCAGGCACATAGTAAGTGCTATATAAATATTAGTTATTATGATTATTACTAAGTGTAGATGGCATTCTTAAGGAGTTTAGTTATGAAGGAGAGGATAGATAAAAGATGGTAACAAGAGGGAATCATTGGATCAAATGAGGGTTTTTTAGACATAGAGGAGATAAGGGTGTAATTGTAGGCCGTAAGGAAGGAACCTAGGAGATATTAGACATAGTAGAATAGGGACGATAATGGGGGTAGTTTTATGATAATGGGATCAAGCGCAAAAGTAGACTGCTTTTCCTTGCAAAAAGAAGGGCCGTTTCTCCACTTAAGATCAGAATCACTTAACCTTCATTTCCTCATCTATACAATAAGGGGATTGGACCAAGTGATCTTCATAGTCCCTTCCAGCTCTTAATCAATGACATTGTAATAGGCGTTTTTCATCCTTTTGTGTCCATTTGAACCCATGCAAGAATGGTAGGTTGTGACATTGTGCTTCTGCCATTGACTGGCACTTTACTCTTTTTCTGAGTGATTTGCTGTTTCCTTCTCCAGTTGATGAAGGTAAACTGAGGTTAAATGACTTGCTCAAGGTCACACAACTAGTTAAAGAGACTGTATTTGAAGTCAGGTCTTCCTTACTCCAGACCCAGGTGGAACCTGGAGTTTTCATCCACTGAACCCTCTTTGACAGAGAATTGGTGGGCGACTGTAAATGGAATGAAGCACATGTCTGATTTTTCCAATGAGTTGGTTTGGTTTGCTTAAATATGCTTCTTTGGTACAAGTAAAAGTTCTTTGGATTGGAGGGATGAGAGGGTGTTTAGGACTTTATTTGAAAGTAACAGCAATGTTAAAAGTATCAGTATACCATTTATTTTAATAAGAATTATTGATTATATTTTAAATATTATTGCTTCATCTATTAGATGTTTTCTTCTTCACTAAAGGTTGAAAAGAGTCACCCAACAAAGCCTTTTTTCCCAGATGTATATAAGGAATTTGAAGAATTGCATAAGATGGTTAAGAAAATGTGTCAAGATTACTTCAATAACTCTGTTCTGAGTTCTCAGCAACCCCTGGAAATAAAAAATAATGAGGTAATTGACATAGGAAAAGGGAGTTTGTGTATTAAAATTATTTTTTAAAATATCCTTTTACAAATGAACATAGGCAGTAGTGTATTTTTATTCTAACATCTTACCAGCTCTTTTGTAGTTAGCTTTTGGGATAACGTCTTTATTTTGGATAAATTTTCTTTAGAATTCAGGACCTTTCATATTCTGATGCTAACTTTTCAGACTTATTTTCTTACTGTTCTCTGTATTTACGACATTCTGGCCACACTTTGCCTAATGAACATGATCTGAGTTTTACTGCATCTCTGTTTTTGGGCTTACCATTCCCTATGACTTCCTCTTTCTTCTGTTGAATTTCCGTCCATCAGTCAGTAAGCCCTTATCCATTTTTTAAAGTCCAACGTTAATGCCACTTCCTCCATCATTGCTGGTCCACTCCTGTTGGTATTTACCTTCCTCCTTTGGTCATAATTCTGTCTAATATTATTGGCATTAGTGTTTTTCTTCTCCTCCTACTCTACCATAAAACTAAAGGAACCATATCCTATGTAAACTGTGCATCTCCCTCACTGCTGACCATAGAGGCCTTCATTGTTTAAGTTTAACTGAATTGATGATTAGACTTATGTGTTATCTCTTTTGGTTATGCATTTGCACATATACTAATGTTTATCATTAAACTTTATTGAACTAGAAACTAGGAAAACAAACTGATATATTCTTTACTTGCATTATTTTAAAGATCTTTGGAGAGCATCTAATGGTTGATTTGTTAAGTATCTCCTTAGATGCTGCTGTTGGATATCTTACAAAGGTTAAATATTATCCATTAAACAATTATGAATACTAAAAAACACCCTGAAAACAAGGTGGTTTTTAACATACTGGAATGAAATGCTGGACCTGCAAATGTCTGTTGAGAGTAAGAATTAGAACTTTATATACTACAGTAAGCTGAACCTCTAACAAGCTTTTTTAATCCAAATTGGATTCTAGAGTGATTTTTGTTTTGTTTTACTTTAAATTACAAAATGTGGACTTCATCCTTTTCACATGCCAAAATCTGTCTTGCTCTAATGCTGTATACATCCATCTAAATCCATCTCTTATAGGTAGCCCATCAGTGATGTAGCCTCTATGGAGAATTGACATTGCATCAGTTTTTAAGGGGACACTGTCAAGGTTGGTAGGCTCAAAACTTGCCTGAATCCTTTTTTTTTTCCCTTCCTCTATTTTCTTTGGGTTTATGTTTGAAATATCTATGTAGTCTCCTGTCCTTCCTTTTTCATCCTCTGGATGTGAGTTATGGCAATGGGGAAAAAGTAATTTGTAGGTCAGTATGCATGAATGTTTCTAAAGAAATAGACTAGAGACTGTCTCCAGGAGGAAGAGTCATAGATACAGAGGCAGCTTGAGGGGAAGAGCCTGGAGACTTAGGCCTCAGCCTTGGCTCTGACTTTTACTAGGTATGTGACCTTGAGGAAGTTATTTCACCTCTCTGAGATTCAGTTTCCTCATCTGTAAAATGGGTTTGTATTACCTCTCAGGGGCAGTTGTAAAGAAAACTGGAATGCATTTTTAAAATGTGAGCTAGTATCATTAAGAAGTCTGCCTCAGTAATAAGTCAGTTTTACAATGAGCTTTCAGACCCCATGGAAGAGAACTATGAAGACTTAAGAAAACCTTTGCAGTGTCCTCTTCTAAACTTTGCTAACACCGCAGCTTTAATTTTGGGGAATAACCTTTATTGCTGCTGGTACTCATTCTAACCTTATGTCTTTGTTCCCACTTGATCACATAGTGACTAACTTAATAGAGGGCCTGGTGTACCACATTGGGTTTAGTCATGTAGTTATTATTTTCTTGTCTTTGAAAGGTGTTACTTTCTTGAATGTTTTTTTTTTTTTGTCCCTAAATTCTAGGTTGCTGAGTCATTGGGAATTACAGAAGAGCTTCTACAGAAGAAAGAACTAGAAAAGAATGGCGTTTTGCCTCAGTATATGCTCAGTGCAGTTGAAGTGGGACTAGGTGAAATTACTGGACAGAAAAGAGAAAATGAGGTAGGTGTTTGTGGTGGAAAAGTTATGTAGCACTAATGAAGTGCCAGCTCCTACAGGAAGCCTCTCCTGATCCCCTGTTCCCCTCCCCTCCCTTCCCTCACCATTTGCCTAGTGCCCTCCCTCTGGAGGGTACTTCGTATTTATTTTTCATATTTAATTTCCTGTGTTTCCATAGTAGAATGTAAAGTCCTTGAGGGCAGTAATTGTTGGTTTTTGTTTTTATATGTGAATCCCTGAATCCTGTCACATAGTAGGTACTTAATATAAGTGCTTGTTAAATTGTACTGAAAAAAATTCCTGGACTTGGAGTAAAAAGCCTTGGCTTTGAATCCCAGCTCTGTTAACTTTTCAGCTTTGTAACTTGAGAACATTACTAATTAATAAACATTTATTAAATGCCTTCTTTGTGTCAGGTACTGTGCTAAACCCTGGGGATAGAAAAAGAGGCAAAAGATAATCCTTATTCTAAAAGAATACACAATCTAATGGATATAAATTGAATGAATTTATTTATTCAAAAATGTTGGACTCTCCAAAGTTCAAAAATGTCAAAGGAATCAATGAAAAAAAATTTGAAGGAAGGCAACTTAGCATTACCAGATTTCAAACTGTATTACAAGTGTTAATCATCAAAACATTCTGGTACTGGCTAAGAAATAGAGTGGTGGATCTGTGGGATAGAGTAGGTATATAATACATGGTAGTAAATGGCTATAGTGATCCAAAGTTTGAGAAACCCAAAGATCCAAGCTTTTGGGGCAAGAATTCAACATTTGACAAAAATTTCTGGGAAAATTGGAATACAAATTTTGCAGAAATTAGAGATAGACCAGCATCTCAAATAAGATCAAAATGGGTAAATGATTTAGACATAAAGGGTAATATAAGTAAATTAGGGAACATGGAAAACTCCCTGTCAGATCTCTGGATATGGGAAGTTTATGATCAAACGAGAGAGATAGGATCATAGGATATAAAATGCATAATTTTGATCAAATGAAATTTAAAAGTTTTTGCACAAAGAATCCCACTGCATCCAAAATTAGAAGTAAAGGCGTAAACTAGGGAAAATTTTCACAGCAAGATTCTTTGGTAAAGGCTTCATTTTTCAAATATATAGGAAACTGAGCCAAATTTATAAAAACAAGAGCCATACCCTCATTGATAAGTGGTCCAAGGATAAGAACAGGCAGTTTTCAGAAGATGAAATCAGAGCTATCAATTGTCACCTAAAAAAAATGCTTCAAATTACTATTGATTAGAGACATGCAAATTAAAACAAATTTAAGGTACCATCTCCTGCCTTTCAGAAATGACAAATGCTTGAGGGCATATAGGAAAATAGATACACTAATGAAATGCTGGTTAAGTTGACCATATTATGCTTATTTCTACTTGTCTTCTGTTTCTCTTAAAGGTGAATAACATTTTCTTTCATAAGTCCATGTTTTTCTAAATCAACCAACTAATCGTTTAAACCACAACAGTATTCCAACCCATTTGCGTTCTATCTGGGAGATTGTCTGTGAAAATTTTCCCCCCAATTTTGTGCATTCTTTATATTCTTTACTGCATAGATTTTGTTTATACAAGAAAATTTTAATGTAAAATAGTCAGAATTATCCGCAATGCTATCACCTTAGAACATGATTTAAGGTCTGATATTGCTGAATCTGCTTCCTTGGCATCTTTTCACCTCTTCTGGAGAACAGTTTATAGCCCAAAGGGCTATAAAACTACATACTCTTTGATCTAGCAATTCCACAAGTAGGTCTGTATCTCGAAGAGATCAGACAAAAGGAAAATAGATCCATATGTCCAAAAATATTTATAATTGCTTCTTTTGTTATGGCAAAGAATTAGAAATTGAGGGGATGTATATCAATTGAGGAGTGGTTGGACAAGTTGTTGTATATGATTGTGATGGATGGAATGCTGTTGTGCTATAAAAAAGGATAAGTAGAAAATCTTGGAAAGACTTTTTGAACTGATGCAAAGTGAAATGAGCAGAACCAGGAGAACATTGTACATGGTAGGAGAACATTGTACATAGTAACAGCAATATCATACGATGATCAAGTGTCAATGATTTAGCTATTAGGAATACAGTGAACTGAAACAATTTGGATCTTAAAATTTTTAAAAATAAATGTTAAAATTAAAAAAAAAAACAAGCACTGTTCCTGTTACTTTGAAACACTGAAGTCAATATTCCAGTTTTGCTATTTCCCCTTTTACAGATTTGGGCTGATTTGATTTCAGATGTACAGATATACAAAAGTTTTAATGGAGTTTTAAGCTGTTAAAGCTAACATATGTAAAGTTAGTGTATCTAAGTAGGAATTACAATTAGTTAAGCATTTCTCTAGGCAAAACAAACATACACGCACACGCACACACACACAGTCTGAATGATATCCATTTATTTAGCATGTCAAATAAAAAAAGCCAAACTTTAATAGGAATCAGTTCAGCAAACATTTACCCAAAGCACACTCTGTGCTGTTCTCAGCATATTGGGCTTACAAACAGTATTGTTCTCAAGGACTTTACATTCTAGTAGGAAATAAATAATTTTTGGAGGGTGGTGGGTAGTTTGGACCTGTCGCTTTGTTGTGAAGAAAACTCTCTTTGCAGGTGAGTATTTGCTCTGCAACTTACAATCTTAGGATTGCCTCAGGCACTGAGAGGTCAAGTGATTTGCCCAACTCACACAGTCCTTATGTGTAAGAGGTAGGACTTGAATGACATATGACCTTTTTGGTCTGTGGCCAGCCAGCTCCTCTGTCCATTATGTGATATTTTCTAGGTAACAATAGAAACGAGCAGGTAATAGAATAAATATCTGGAATAATATGCTTAATAATTTTGATATGTTATTTTAAAAGAAAAGGTGAATTTATTAATTGAATTATTAATTAGCTATATATCCACTAGCTATAAGTATCTTAATATAATTTCAGACACGTTCTATCTATGTATGGTACTGCATGCTTGAAGGGGGAAAAAAGAAAACCCCCAAGCCCCTCAGTACCTGTGTTCAGAGTATGTATATTCTATGGGGAGGATAAAACATTTACATGGATAATAAGTACAGAATAATTTTGGGCAGGAGAAAACTCTTAACAAGTTCGGGTCCCCAGCTTGTGCTGTATAGGAAGTTCATGATTCTAAGAGAGAAGGAAATAACTTTGAGGCACATGAGAGAGCCTGGGCTGAGTTCAGAAATAAGCCATTTTGGTTGTGATGAGGAGGAAGCGCTTGAAGTAAAGCTTTAAAATAAGGCCAGAGACAGACTGAAGGTCTTTAAATGTCAAATTGAGAAGTTTCCATTTTATTCTATAAGCTACAGGGAAGTCATCTTGCATTTTTTAGTAGAGTGATATTATCAGACTCTGTAATAATAATGGTTGTAGATTATTTTATAGATCTTCAAAGCATTACAGAAATGTGAATAGTTATTACTGTATCAGGGTTGATTACTCTTTGAAACATTCAATTGCTCTAGTTTTAATTCTTAAACATTCGTAACACTATTGACAAGTCAGAAAAGTTACATTTTTTCATATTGTTTAGTGAATTGGCTTTTTATTCATAGATACTTGAAGAAGTGCCGGTACCAGTCAAAAGAACCAGGATAGAAAGTGGATCCAAGAACATGAATGATAATTATGCTAGTCACAGTGGAATCAAGGAGAAAACCATACCTTTGTGTAACCAAGTTAACAATGAAGGTAACATTTCTGTGGCACTCAATGATTGGATGCACTAAATTGCTCAGTAGCATTTCAGGTTATTTACAGATTTTTAAAAAACTAACCTACTGAGGATTGACCAGTTTATTACTTTAAGTGTTGAAGGCTTTTTAGGTTTTTAAGGGTCCTTCTTAAAGTGATACTCTCCCAAGGATATCACTCACTTTCTCAGAAACCCTCCTATAACTCCCCATTGCTTGCAAAGTGATCATATTTTGGACCACAGCTTGGGTGCCTGTATGAAACCTTCCACACAAAAGTCAATGTCCACCTGGTACACTTGTCTCTTTCCAATAATAACAATAATCGAAATAGCAAGTGTTTATTTGGCACGAAATGCTTTTTATATAAATTCTTTCATGTGACCCCCTCATTAACACCCATATGGAGTGCAGAATGTCCATTTTACAGTTAAGGAAATTGGGAGATTAAGTGACTTGCCCAAGGACACACAACTAGTAAGTGTCTGAGGCAGAATTCAAATTTAGGTCTTCTGGTTCCGAGCTTCAGTGCAGCCCCCTTATACCCTTTCTTTCTACATTCTATTTAATTGTGTATATCTTTCCTACTGGAAAGTAAGCTCCTTGAAGATAGGGACATTGTCATGTAGAAAGAAGGTAGTCCTTGAGGGGAACTTTGAGGAAAACTGGGGGTTCTCTTGTGCTGGTTGCAAGTGAATATATTCCAGGCTTAGAGGTTGAAGAGCCACAGTTGTCTATAATTTGGTTGGACTGAGGGTGTAAAGGGGTTTAAAAAATTAAAATTAAAAACATTTTGAAAATGTATGAAAAAGCTGCAGAGTTTGAAGACAGGTTGTGAATGCCTTAAATGCTAATGTGGTGAGCTTACATTTGATTCCAGAGGTAATGGAGAGCTGCTGGAATTTATGAAGCCGGGGAGTGACATAGTCAAATCTGTACTAGAAATGCCCTTGCTAAATATACTCATTTTTTCTCTCTGTAAGATCAGGGGGCTGGACGACATGGTTTTAAGGTCCCATGTTCTGTAACACAACTTAGAATCATTGCAGACCATATATTAAAATTTTTTTTGTTTAGTAACACAAACATTGACTAAAATATACAAAGTAGAAGAAGAAAGGATTGTACATGAAACTGTGACTATTATGTACAAGTTTATTTTTAAGTGAATTCAGCATATTTGAAAAAAATAATTTTTACGGTTAACTTGATTTTTATATTGACTGAATTTCCCCCTTTGCCCCTCTTTTTGCCCTCTCCCAGGAAGCTATTCGATACAACCATTTTTTTAGAAAAAGAAAAAATAGCAAAACCAATTAGTGCATCAATCTGATTAATACATGCAATTCAATGTTATCTTTTAAAAGCTGTCTCCTTGTCTGTGATTGAGTTTAGACTTCTTTCTGTTCTCTTACGTGCATTAAAAAAAATGACCATGTATTTTCTAGCTGTCTTTGTTCAACTGGTTTGATCATTTTGTTGACCTTGTTTTGGATTCATCTGACTGGTCAGTTACAGGTTAATAACCTTCTACCAGACTGCTGTTTGTCAGTTGTCTGCAAGCTAATGTGCAACGTAGCGCTGAACATTTCCTTTCTGTTTTGCTTTTTAGAATGGTTTCTTTTTGTTGAGGTAGAGATATAGTATGAAGAGAGTGCCAGACGTGGTGTCAGGAATACCCAGGTTCAGATGCTGCCTCTGATAATAACTGTGACTATTGGCAAGGCAGTTATCTTCTCTGAGTTGCAATTTCATCTCTAAAGAGAGGATAATTAAAACTGTTGTACAGAGGATTTTTGGTAAGGAACAAAAGAGACCATCTCATTTGCTGTATGTCAAAGTTTTTACAAGTAAAGCATTATGTAAATGTCACTTAGAGGAATGATGATTAGATTCAAGTTAATTGTTGTATAGTCTTCCAGGTACTACTGTCGTTTGACAACTAACCTTTTTAAACACGATAGTGGCCAGTACCAGAGCTTTGGGTACCAGAAAATGCTTTTTTTTTTTCAGCCAGAGCAGAGCAAGGGTATGATCTTTGTTGGTGTAGGTAAATAGACAAAGTCATTCTTAGCTGTTAACATTATTCTGCAAAACAAATTTTGCTGTCATTCTCATCTAGTAAGATTTCATCGTTTAGTTTTTGCTAAGGGAGGTAATATATAACTGATAATTGTTAATACATAATCAAGACTTAGCTTATTCTTACTATAGTAAAACACTAAAATTATACCTTTATACAGGCACCTATGCTCGGCCCAGGGAGAGATACAGAATTCAGATAAGATCCTGTTCCTCCCCTATAAATTAATACCATGTATCTTCTGAATCGTAATTCAATATTTTAAGAAATCAGTGGATCTCTTATCTCATTTGTGGGAGTACTCTTGAGCATCTCCTTTCTGTCTATGTTTATTGTCCAAAAAGGATCTACCTACAGTCTCTGGGGAGGCTTTCCTCTATATCTTTTAATGTTTCTTGCGTACTGTTGGCCTACTTTGGTTGTCTTGTCCTTATTACATGAACTTGATCACCTCTTCTGATTGTACATTTTTTGGGTGATGTATTTTATGTCTGCTAATTTTTATTTCCAGTTCATTTTTAGGCATTTGCAGTTGTGATTGTATGAATATGATATAGGATATGTGATCGTGGTTGTTTTATTATATATATTAAAATTAGTTTATTGAACAATTGTGAAATGTTTATATGTTCAATTTTTCCCAAATGCTTTAGGTTTCAACCTCCAGCTTAATAGGACTACCTCTCAATCTTCAGAAGAAACTTATAATGTGGCCGTCATTGATGTCGGGAGTCAAACTTTAAATGCTGGCCAGCAACCTAAAGCATTTGCTGATGTAGAAAGCAAGAACGAACCTGCAGGTTCTGCCATGCTATACCAGGCTGTTAAAGGAATGCAAGCTTGTTCCCAATTAGAAAATCCAGCTAGCCTGCTTCAAGAACGAACAGAGTTGCTCCCTGAATATGTTCATAATCACCACCCTGACCAGAATACTTCTGATGAATCTGCCATTTCTGATTTCTGTTGTACCACATTATCTAATAAAGATTCCCCATGGTCTGAGCATGAGATTCACAACAGAAGAGAGAGTGAGGATTGTAAATCTCATCAAGAATTTTTTAATCCAGGTAATGAGATTCAGGAGATAACACCACAGCCTGAAAAGATTTTGTCAACAGACGTGCCCATGGACAATTCATGCCAGACTTCTTCAGAATCACAGCATCACCCTTTATTAGAAGCATCTATGTCCACTGAGGACATTCTTGAAAATCCTACTGAAAATTTGGACCAGTTCCCTGAGTCATTACAGAATATCCAAAGGGAGCAGGAGAGTGCCATTGCTGTAGGTGAAAGTCTGGCCTTTGAAATTGCTGATGAGAGCCAGGAATTGTCTCAGGGACATGAACAGATTTTTATTCAAACTTCAGATGGGCTTATTCTGTCCCATCCAGGAACAGCTGTATCTGAGGCTAATGACATTGTTATAGTCACGGAGGTTGATGGTACTGCAGTGCACATCAGTACACCTGATGGACTTCCTTTAGAAACACTGGAAGCATTATTGGCAGCAGAAAGAGAGAGCCAGAGGGAGAACATTACGAATTCATAATTAAGACAGTACCAGAACCATAGTTTCTTCATTTATGTATAATTGTCTGAAGAGATGGTCTATTTCATCAAATGTATATTTTTCTAATGTGAATACTGAAACAGGTAGACCTTTTAACTTATTTGTAAAGAATTTTATATGTCTTGTCTGAACTGAAAATAGCTAAATATAACCAAAAACCATGCAGGTTTTTGATTTAAAACCTCATCTTTAAAATATCTTTGAAAATTTCAAGAGCTTTTGGTGAATGTTGTGAAAACTGCATTAGCACTTGTTTTATGAAACTTTTTACAACTATTTCATTCCCCTTCCATCCCCCACAAAACAGTTTGCTTCACTGCATTTTTGACAGTGATGTCTATATTGGAAACTTAAGGTATTTTCCTTGGGAAATAAGTAGAATATCACCACTGGTATCCCAGTTTTAGAGGTGAGATCGAAGGGGTTTGAGCAGTTTCTTTATGGTCTGTTTCAAGAAAGAACTGGTGTGATATTAGTTAAGTCTTCAGTTTCCTCTGGAAAAGTAAAGAGGCCCTGTACTTTGAGGACCCTTTAAATTCTAAGATGTCTATTTTATTCAGTTTTTATAGATTTTTTTTTAAAACAGAATTTGCCCTAGTCTGTGGTAATGTTCTATACTGAAATCTTTGATGTTTTAGTCATTATACTAGTCCATGGGGGGATAAAAAAAGAAATTTTTTACCTAGTTCCTTTTTTTCCACAAAGGATTACAAGACGGATTACAAGACTTAAATGAGACAATCAGAATTATCAAAAGCAGCATATAATCAAGTGCCAAAATATGTAATACAGACTGTCATAGTATTTCTCTTTTAAAATATAATTTTGGATTATCTCTTGATTCTCACAATAATCTTTTCTCAGGGAACTGAGACAGATACTACATGACACAGGTACAAGAATCAAGACTAGTACTCAAATTTCTTGGTGTTTTTCCTTCTAAAACAATGTTTTATTAAATTTTCTTTACACTGCTGCGACTTCTTAGTATTCATGTACACCCCCTCACCCTCCTCCATAGAACCCTCCCTTTAGCAAAGTATAAGTGATGAAAATGGCAAATTGATATGTCTAACAGCATGTCTCATTCTACACTTGGAATGTTTCATTTATTAGTCTTCAGGATTTAAGATTGGTCATTACATTTATCTGAGTCCTCATATTTTTTTAGTGTTATTTTCCCTTAAGCATTGTGGTCATTGTGTAGATTTTTACCTGGATTTTGCCTTCTTTATTATTCACTGGTCAGTATAAGCCCTCCCAAGTTAATCTGAATTCTTATATTTGTAATTTCTTAATGGCATAGTAATATTGTATTCATATGGCAGTTTGTTCAGCCATTTCCTAGTTCATGGGAATAAATTCTGTTTTCCACCTTCCTTTTTTTTTTTTGATGCCACTAAAAGCGTTGCTAAAAGTAATTTTCGTTATATATGAGACCTTTATACTGTCTTTGACATCCTTAGTGGTACACCCAGTTTGGAGTATTTTTTTTTTCTTTTTAAGTGTTATATTGAAGATTTATTTTGCATCACTACCACTTCACAATAATGTTCCCAACCCTCAGTGGAACCCTTTGGAGTGTAAGCTCTCTGTGAATACAGATTGTTTTTCTTTTTAATTGTTTCTCTAATACCTAGCATGGTACTGAGCATATATTAGGTGCTTAATTCTTGTTGACTCAGAACAAGTATAGTCAAGCAAAATGTTGGCATACTGACCATGGATTCCGAATACCAGTGTATCATTTCTTACCTCTGTTCTCCACTGTTGGTGACAGGGGGAGGGGTGGCATGCTCCACTGTTATTCTTTTTAATCTATAAATGGTGATTACATGGATCAAAGTTCTAAAAATCTTTTTCTTTTTTTTCTCTATCATATTGTTTTCCTAGTTCTGACTTACTCTGTTTTAGGTCATAAAAGTTTCTTTGAAGAGTCTATACTTGCTATTTGTTACAGTGAAATAATTATTCATATACCATTATTGATTCATTTATTCCTTAATCAGTGGACATCCGCTTATCTTCCAGTTCATTAAAATTTCTTAAATTTATGCTTTTTAAAACTTTTATTTCTGAATTTACCCTCCTTCCTACCCATCCAAAGGCTCCCTTGTAGCAAACGTTAAAAAAAGAAAAAAAAGATTACATGCAGTATTCTACATCCATAGCCCTCTACTTCTGTAATAAAAGGTGGGAGGATTCAGTTTTCTGCTGCTGCTTCTGGATTTAAGTTTGATCACTAAGTCATAGCATTCAGAAGGGATTTTCTTTTCTATTTGCATTGTAGTTATTATGCATGTTGTATTAGTTTTGCTTATTTCATTTTGCATCAGTTCATATGTCTTCCTATGTTATTTTCTTACTATAAAGCATAACCAGAAAAATTTGGTATATATGAGCTCTTTCCTTCTGACTTGACATCCTTAGTGTTCATGCCTATTCTGGTGCTTTTTCAAAGCCATATTATTGGATTATTTAATTAGAGGTCATATACTCTGACATTACATAGTGGGACAAATTATAAACTATTTAGATTTTAACATTTATAGCAAAGAGATAGGGAAAATTACAAGAATTTTACCTCAGAATGTCTTCAAGTGGCTACAGTGTTTTTAATGGGTCAGACTTTGTCCCTGCAGCATAAAAATCTCAAGAACCTGTCAGCAATTTAACTGACAGCTCTTAAAGTGTAAAGCACTTGTATACATTTTTATTTGAGCCACATATACATGAGATAGGTACATCAGATACTATACTCTCCATTTTATAGATTAGCATGGAATGGGTTGGGTTGTGGTTTGACCATGGGTCACATTGCTAGTGTTAGAAGGAACTGGATTTTTCTGAGATGCAAGTCTAGTATTCACACTGTTGTATAGATGATCTTATGTTTTCAGAATGTTTAATTTTCTGAGAAATACTCTTAGAGGAATATTAATGAAACAGCTTATCATAATGGCATAGTGGAAAAATTTAGCCTTGAAGCCAGGAAGTCTTGGATTCAAATTCTACCTCTGATGGAAGCTGTGTGACCCTGGGCAAATCACTTAACTTCCCAGTGCTCTATATCAGAGATGTTAATCAGTCAGCCCTCAACACTTCTGAGTGTTTGTCTGAAGCAGATTAAAATGTAATTGGGAAATATTAATTAAATAAAATTATAATTAAACAGATGTAACACTTTAAAGTCATTGTGTATCTTTCAAGGATATTTCTGTACAGAATAGAGGCCCTCATTTCTACGTGAGTTTGACACCACTGTAGAGAAGCTTCCCACCTGCTTTTCGAGGGTAGTTGAATATAGATTTAAAATCAAACCTTGTAGCTAAGTGTTTTTCATTTTTCTTTAGTGAAAAAGTGATGGCCTCTCTGTAAGGAAGTATAAAGTCTACTGCTAATACTATTATTATACTGTAATAAAATTCTGTTGCAGTTATGTAACGTCAGCATGACCATGAAGTCAGAAGAACTGGGTTCTAATCCTTGTTCTGCTAATTCACTATGACTTTGGGTAATTCTCATGGCCTAATGAGGTGCCATGCTCAGTATTATACTTTATTTAAGACAGAGGTTCTTACCTTTTTTTGTGTCATTGACAGTCTGATGAAATCTATGGATTCCTCAGAACAGTGTTTTTAAATAATTGAAGGAAGTGCTAAATTTCACTTAGAGCTTAGTGAAAATAAAAATGTAATTTTTTCTGTTATCCAAATTCATGGACCTTATGAAATCTGTGGCCAGTCGACAACCCTTATTTTAAGGCCATCTTTAAAGGTTTAATGCAATTCAACATTCTATAGTTATTGGAGTAATACGAAAGCAGTACAAATGAAGAGAATTTAATGCAGATATATAATTCAGACCAGACCTGTTATTTCATCAGTCTAGGGAACTCCTGCTGTGGGACTAGATGGGTAGCCTAAAGTCTTAGAATCGACTAGAGCACTGAGAGTCGATTCTAAGTGACTACTCTGGGTCACAACCAGTTTATTTTAGAGGTAGAACTTGAACTTGGGTCTTCTGGCTCTGAGGCCAGCTCTCAATCCATTTTGCCATGCTGCTACACATATGGTATATGGTTATAATACTGTGTATTGTATTATAATACATACTATAAACAACCTTAGGTAGATATTTTTTTGTTAGACCCAAGTTATAAAGTAATACTTAATAGCAGGATTTAAAACATTGTTTACTTGGCATTTACATATTTTTAATATTTATTTTCACTTGTTTTCTCTTTACCTTCCCTCTCCTTTTCCAGTTTTGGGGAAATCTATAATTGTTAAATGCTACCTCGGCCTTGGAAATGGTAAATAATACGTGTGTGTGTGTGTATGTGTGTGTATATATATGGCTCAAAATAAATGCAGACATTGGAAAATGACAGTTTTTATCCTAGAAAAAGTCATATCCTTAGTAATTCTGTACAAAATAGAAGCAGTGGCACATTAATGTTTAAAAATAAGATTTGAGAAAAGTGGCATTATGGATGAATGCCATATTTCATGAGTCATGATGAACCACAAATTTAGAGGTAAAAAAAAATCACATATTACAGAGCTACCTTTCATATAACAAATCCATTAAGTATTATGTACCTACTATGTAGTAAGGGTTTTCCCAAGGTAACAGTTTCAAAAGAAGTCCATGACCATGGTTATTTGATATTTACAATTAGTCTGCAAGAGATAATAGGTAGTGTAGGAAGAAAATTCAGAATTCTAAAGCTGGATTCATCATACAGCTTCTAAGCTGTGATTTATCTATCAGTGGACGTAGAAATATTTAATGGAACCATAATTCAAACCCAGGCCTTGTAACTATCAAAATTCAGTGCTTTTCCCTTTAATGTTGATTAACTGTGGGCAAAAAAAGCAAAGAAAAAGGAGACCTAGAGAAGAAAAGCCAATCCAGCAAAGGATTATCAAGCAGGAAAGTGAGTTTAAAAGGAAGGAAGCTTTTGCACTTTGAAGGCAAGCTAAAGGTGAAATTTTCAGGGCATTAAAGGAAAGAAAAATCTGATGAAAGTACAGATGTTAGGTACACAACAGACACAAATGCATTTTTAAGGAAAATAGTTACCAGCACAGAATTTAAAAATTTGTAGTGCTTTAGTACACATTAAGTTGCTTGGGTGTTAAAAATAAATTCCATGAGGTAGGTATCATAGGTGGTGTTACCTTCCCTTTAAATGATGTATTAAGTGCTACTCTTGTGGTCACACAGCTTAGTGACCACATAAAAAGCCACATCTGAATCCAGGTCTTTCTGACTCTGAAATCCAGCAAACTACTGATTACTATACTATTTTTTGAGGGCTTGAAAATAGAGTTGGATAATGAGCAATTACAAATATCTGAAAAAGGACTGGTTTTGTTTTTTTAAAAATTTATTGCTTTTTTAAAAATGACAATATATTTATCTCTGCCTCACCTTCCCTTTCTAACAAAAACAGTTAAGCAAGTGAAACTGATACACTGCTGACACATTATTCCACACCCAAAAAATCCCATTAACCTGCTGAGAGAAAAAACGTGGCTCATCAGTCTTCTGATCAATATTAAACTATTAATCTGAATTTATTAACCTGAAATTTTTTAGTATTTTTATTTCCATGAAACATCTCTTGATTCTGCTTGCTTCACTCTACGTAAGTTCTTGCAAATCTTACTTAGTTTTTCTGAGTAAAATTTCTTGTTTCTTCCACAAAAAGTGCCATTAATAACAACAGGGCTCTCCCCCACCTCAGTCCCTCTTTATTCAGACAGCTGGGTCAAAGGGTTCAAATAATTTAGTGACTTTTCTTGAAAAGTTCCAAACTGTTGTAAGGGTTGTGCAAAGCTCACTACCAGTACATATTAAGAACTCCTGTGTTAAAACAGCATTGCTGGGTTTTTTTCTTACGTTTGCCAATTTACTGTGAAGTGAAAGCAGTATTATTAAATGTTCATTTCTCTTAGTGATTTCCTGTAATATTTTGTTTGTTAATTTGCATTTCTTAATTCCGAAGGTCATTTGTTCATATCTTTTGAACATTTAGCTGGTTCTTAGTCTCATATTTTTGTATCAGTTTCCTATAGCAGATTTTATTGTTGATTAAACTATTTTTCGCAGTCTAGTTCCTCTTGGTTTTGTTTGTACACATGCATAATTTTATACCTCTATCCTTGGGTTTAGAATTTTCCTACCTATATTTGTGAAAGGTACCTCCTTTCATTCTGATCTCACCCCATTGTGTGGGTGTCTTTTTTTTGAACAGGCTCAGAATCCATTTGGTGTTTATTATGGAAATAAATGCTGGTCTAAACATTTTGTGCCAAACATGGTCAATTTTCCTGGTAGTTTTTGTCAAATAAGGAGCCATCATGGTTTTAACAGTAGGTACTGGATGGATGACTAGCATTAACTTTAAAAGTTAACACCAGAGTGGTATTAAGAGATACATAAAAGAATTGAAGCAACTCATTCAGCAAGTGAGAAAAGTAGAGCTATGACCCTGGAAGGAAATGAATGAGGCAACAATGGGCCTACATCATAAGACCAGGAAAGATTTTGGTTTTGGGAGTTTGGAAAAATTATAATGTTCGATGTCCAGTTTCAAGTAGCATGCTTTCCACATCAAGCCTGCTGTTCTCAATATAGGGCTGGTACAACCACATAGATAAGTAGCTTAAAATGAGATCCTGGTTCGTAGCATGGGCGAGCTCTTCAACAATGATGCGTTTGAGAAGTATTTCCTTCTTGTACATTTCTGAAAGCTTATGGGAAACTTCATCTGAAAATACACGGAAAATGGCTAGAAGGAAGGTCTAAGACAACTCATGTCGAACAAATAAAAATTCACACTTATTTAGTGCTTTATAGTTCACAGAATGTTTTTACCCCAACAATCCTGCTATCTCCACCTTAGAAGGAGGAAAATGTAGCCTCAGAAAGGTTAGATTTTACTTGCCCAAGGTCACTAATAATAATATTAAGAATAAATGGCTAGCATTTATGTAAGAGTTTAAGGTTTGTGAGACCATTACAAACACAATCTCCTTCTTGAACCCTTTACAGTGTAGTACACCATTTAGGTGTACAGTATCTTTGCCTATATGAAAGGTGTTACTGGTCCAAACCAGATTAAAATGTAACTGGAAAATACTTAACAAAGTAAATAAAAATACCACATAATGTTAATTTGTGGTTTTCTAAGTCAACATGTGGCCTGAAGGAGGGATCCAAAGGGATTAATTTCTATTGGAGTTTGCTCTACAATGTTTTAGTGATAACAGCTTTCACAAGGTTGAATAACACCTCTCTCAATACCAGCTGCTAGTTAAAAATGACCAATAGAAACCTTAAACTGTGTCTGAAGTTATTATCTCATTATCTTTCCCCCTTTTGTCCCTATTTCGGTTGGTTGAAGGCATGACCATCCTTCCCAAGTTTTCAACCCCAGAGTCATCCTTGACTCTGCTCACCCAGCTGTTTTGTTGTTCAATTGTTTTTCAGTCATATCTGACTCTTTATGACCCCAAATGACATACTCTTGGAATCCCTAGCTACTTTCAAGCCATTTCCTACCTAAGGTCTTTCCTAAACTGCCCCTGAAATAACCCCATATTGACTTATTTGCATACCTGTTTTATCCATCCATTAGAATTAATGATCACTCAACAAAGTGTCTCACAACAACCCTATGAAAACAGATATTGGATACAGTGCTAGATCTGGAGCCAGGAAAACTCATCTTCCTGAGTTCAAATCTGGCCTCAAGAGAATAGCTATGTGACCCTGGGCAAAGTCACTTAATCCTGTTTGCCTCAGTTTCCTCATCTGTAGTGACCCAAATGGAGTCACAAAGAATTGGACATGACTGAAATGATTGAACAATAATTTCATATATTATCCCTATTTTGCAGATAAGGAAATGGGCTCAGAGTTAAGTGACTTGCCCTTGGTCTTGCAACTAATAAATGATGTAGGCAAAAATTGAATGTAGGCCTTTCCAAGTCCAAATTTCAGTACTTTATTCCCCATATTAACAGTAGGTGAGAATTTAAATTGTAATGTTCTGACTCCAAATCCAGTGTTTTTGGCATCAGTCCAAATGATTAAAACCTAAGTCAATAATGGCACTTTGAAGAGACCTACCTGGGTAATTAGATGCATAATTTGAACTGGTTTATGCAGTTGAGGCATACACATGCCCGCATATACATATATATATATATATATATATATATATATACACACACATACATAAAATAATTTGCTGAAATAATAAATGAAAAAATTTTAATTTAGACCCAGAGTAACTGGCAATGAACTCATGTTAAAAAAAAAAAATCCCTTCTATCAGTTTAAAGAAAGCAAAAGGACCAAACCAGCACCTCAAAATGGTTCTCTTTGGAATTATTTCCCAGATGAACTCATTCATAGTTCAACATGGAGAAGTGAAACTTCATATGTTTGTCGTGAAGAACGTTTTGTAAAAATGTCAGCTATGTTCATTAGAATTAGCAAGGAGTCAGTGTACTAGAACAGAAAGATCCTTGGACCAGAAAAGTCAGAAGACCTGGGTTCAAGACCTAAATTCTTTTACTTGTTGTAGAACTTTGGACAAATCAGACTCTCTCTCTGGGCCTCCGTTTCCTCATCTGTAAAATGGGGGTGAAAATATTTACCCAATCTATTTCATAGAGTTGTTGTGAAGATCAAATAAAATGAGATGTGAAAAGCACCTTATACAACTGTAATGTGCTATATATATACATGGGTAGGGTAATATTACTAATTATCTGCTATGTGACTCAGAATTTATCCTGAATTTTTTTTAGCTCTTCTGTGCCTATGCCCATAAGTCCTGGCATTCTCATTACTAAAATAAGTATAGGTTTCTGCTAATATAGAGGGAATCAAGTTCTCTGTCCTTAACTACATTTTTGGAGAGTAAAAATGGGAATCAGCTTCATTGAGTTCTAGAAGTATCAGACCCTTATAGAAGATTTCATATTTCATAAAGTTATTTTCACATCAACTCCTTAATTTAATCCTCTTAAGATCTGGGCTATTACCATTTTAGAGAGAAGGAAACTAAAGTTCAGATAGGTTAATAACTTGTCATGGTCACATCTTTGCAAAGTGGGGTTTTGCCTCTATGTCCAGATTTCAGTACGCTGGCTGTGAACTCCTTTTTAATTTTTAGGCAATGTATATATTCAGTTAATTATTCCTTTCAAGCTGGCCCCTCTTCTCTCTAAGGGCAGAAATCATCTTTAGAATTTAATTTCAAAGCCCAGCTTAATAAAAACCATTTCACAATTAACCTAACATATGCCCAGTCTTATTCTTTACCTCTTTCATGCCTCAGAAATAAGCAATTTTACAGTTACTTACAGAAGTAGGTAGTGGGCCATGTATGGAAAAGGGGTGTCTGATACTTTCCATTTCCACGATGGTAATTTTCTAGGTTACAAATTCCTTTAGTGGTTGATGTTAATTTTTCCATTTTCACCTGTACCTTAGCCTGGGGAAAACAATTTTCTTTTTTTAGAATCTGAACATCTTAATTTGAAATCTACTTTAATTTCATATCAGTAACTGAGATTACATTTCTAATTTGTAAATTTAAATTAGGTCTTTCTAAAAGTGGGTTTTAAAGCTGACATATACAGTACAGCCAGCTTCTTTTCACAGTTTTTTATGGTGACAAGTTGAGCATATTTTCAGCGTTTGAAAATCAGAGGTTAAAGGATAAACAATTGGATGGGAAATCCAGGTTCATCAGGATCTATGTCTGGGTCAGATACAACAGCTGGACCTAGCTGCACCAGTTTTGAAAAATCTAGGTAAAAAAATTGAAATAATAAGAGATTGGGCTGTATCACATTTGAGAAACAGTGTAAGGCTTCTGCTTGCTGCCACAAAAATCTGTCTTGAACACCAAGTCTTTCAGTGACTCCAAATGCAATGCCCTTTTCTATTGTACCATGTTGTGGAGGGAAAAAAAGGTCTAGAGAGACGAAGTAACTTGTCAGGGGTCACATGGCATATCATTTCCCCTCTGTAAGAACTGCTATTACTTAACTTTCTATTTCTTTTGTATTAACTCACCAACATACAAAAGAAGTAAAGTAATTAAATAATCAATCAAAGCTGATACACTTTCAAAGACAGACTTTATCTTTTGATTTAACAGTCATTTTCTAACATAATGGCAGGATGTATGCAGCAAACTGCTATTCAATTCAAGAGACCTTTATTTAGTGCTTTCCAGTGGAGTGGGAGAATATCACTCATCTACAAATAATTAGAACATGACAAATACCAAGAAAGGTCAGTTGGACAAACAGTTCATTGAAGAGAGTCCAAGAGACTGAAGGTACTTCCTGGAGAAGCTAGTTTTTTGGGTCTACAATGAAGGTTAAGAAGCCATCAGGAGGCAAAGTAAGTGAATGGTAGACTCTTGTTTCATAGGTAAATTCTTCACGTTTTCCTACAATTTATAAAAAATCACACTTGGATGTGACAGAAGTCATAGTATTCATCAATTCTGTTCTTACATGAAATATTCTGTAGCATAAATAAATACGTGTGTAAATCTCAGCATGTCTAGCATGCAGTGCATGTTATAGAAGGCAAAAATCTGTGAAGTGAGCATTTTAAAAGTAAGTGATAAGCAAGAAGCCCAGATTATTAGTTATTGAAATGAAAGAACTTAACCATTCAACTTCTTATCATAATTCAAAAGTCGTTTAGCTAGTTTTTTAACATGCCTGCCCATTGCAGGAATACATAGATCAATCAGTGGATAAACATTAAATGCCTACTATGTGCTAGGTACTGTCCTAAGCACTGGATATAAGGAAATCACTTTTTTAATTGCTGAATGGAGAATGGATTGGAGTGGGGAGAGACTTGAGGCAGGCAGACCCATTAGCATGCTACTGCAATAATCAAGGCATGAAGTGATGAGGGCCTGCAGTAGAGTGTTGGCAGTGTCAGGGGAAAGAAGGGGAGCATACTGGAGAAATGGGGGGTGAAATATAGTGAGGAATCCAAGATGATGCCTAGATTGCAAGCCTGAAGGACTGGTAGGAGGGTATTGTCCTCCACAAAGAAGAGGTGGGGAATTAGGGGGAAAGATAATGAGTTCTATTTTGGATATATTGAGTTTAAGATGTCTACTGGACATCTAGTTTGAGATGTCTGAAAGGCCAAGTGAAAATACAAGACTGGAAGTCAGCACAGGTAGATTTGAGAATCATCATCATTAGAGATGGTCATTAAATCCATGGGTACCCCATACACCACTTAATCTTGTTGACAATCTTACTAGCAAGATTCTTGCCAAAGTCCTCCTTAATTGGCTAATCCTTTACCTGGAAGATGGTCATTTGCCCAAGAGTCTGGTACTACTTTAGAAAGGGTTGAGGAACCATCAACATGGTGTTTGCTGCCCAACAACTCCACAAGAAATGCCAGGCACAGAACAAAGGCTGATATGCAACATTCACTGACTGAACCATGGCCTTTATACTGTCAGTCATGAGGGCTTGTGGAAGATCATGGTGAAATTTGGTGGCCAAGAAGTTCATCAGTTTCATGCTAGTTTCATGATGGAATGCTAGCACAGTTTCTGAAAAAGGAAGATGCTCTCACGCTTCCCCAGTCACTAATGGAGTGAAGCAGGGCTGTGTGCTTGCTCCCATATGTTTTAGCATGATGTCTTCTGCAGTGTTGTCACTCACTCACAAGGACGAAAATGGCATCAAGGTCAGCTACTGCACCAATGGTAAACCAAGACCAAGTAGAAAGAGAATCGGTGCACGGACTTTTGTTTGCAGATGATTGTACACTTAATTCAGCCTCTGATTCTGAGATATAGCAGTGTATGGATTGATTCTCTGCCACTTATGCTAATTTTAGCCTAACACCAAGAATACTGCACTGCACTATCCATATATGGAACCAAATGGTCACAGTAAATGGAGAAATTGTGAATGCTACAGTTAAATTCACTTACTGCATACCAACTGAAGGTCTATAAAGTCATTGTGCTGACTTTCCTGTTGTATCCTTGTGAAACCTATCAATGCCATTCCAGAAAACTAAAGTGCTTCCATTTGAACTGTTTTAGGAAGATTCTGAAGCTTACCTGGCAAGGTAAGATACCAGATGCTGAGATCTCTCTTCAGCTGAACTTCCAAGCATTCAAACCCTACTGCACACTACAATTTTGATAGGCTGGCCATGTAGCCCAAATGCCAAATGCACACTTATCTAAAACACTATTTTACAGATAACTCTGTACACCAGACCTGCATAACTAGGCAGTAGGTAGGGGTCAAAATTAAAATACCGTAAACTTCTTTGGGCCATAGATAGATTTTTTAGTGGCTCACTTTTCAAGTGAAGGTAACTAGAGACAGACTGACGATGGTTGGTTGCTGCAGGTCATGTGACAAATGGGAGAGAATGCATGATGGCAAGCCTTTGGTGGGCTGCAAGCAGCCTGCAGGCCATCTGTTGTGCTGGCCTGCTGTAGACCTTCATTTGGTAGGTAGCCACTTCTCTCCCACATTTTTCTTCAGAGCCTCCCAAATATTTAGCTAGCTTTAGTAATGTACACTTCAACCTCATCATCTGTGTACATCACTGGAAAGTATACTGCCAAGGTAAATGAACTTATTCACAGCATTCAATATTTCTCCATTTGCTGATGGTGCCACTTATGAACTGAGTGGTGCTGGCTGGTGGAGGACCTCTGTTTTCCTTGTATTATCAGGCCAAAATTAGCACAAGAGGCAGAGAACTGTTCCATATTCTGTTGCATCTCACCCTTAGAGGCTTCCTGAGTCATCTTTGAACAAAAAGTTGTACACCAATTCTCCCTAGTCTTGGCTCATACTCTTTTCAAGTTAAATTTACTATCCGTGCAACAGCTGACCTTCATGACATTTTTGTTCTTGCTGAAGGCTATTTTATGGAGAACTCACACCAGGCAAGCAACAGTCAGAAGAAGCTGTACAAGGATACTCTCAAACTCTTTCTGAAGAACTTTAGTATTAATTATGAGACAAGGGTGACCAGCACAGCACTACCCAGCAGTGTGCTCACATTAAGGAAGGTGCTATATTCCATGAGGAAAGCAGAACTGCAATATCACAAAAGAAACATATGCTGTGCAAATCCAGAGATATTTCCATCCCAAATGTTCTAATAGACTACTGTGTCCAATCTGATTTTTGAACTGATATTGGACTGATCAAATGTAGCTGAACACATTGTACCCTGATACCAACACTGTGATGTCACTGGTCCTTTTTGAAATGAAGGATGAACCACAACATATCCACAGGAGCTGATGAGACAGGAGGGTCATCAATTCTACTTGAAGACCTCAAGTTTTAGGGACCTCATTATTACCTTACAAGGCAATCTGTTTCACTGCTGGATAGTTGATTGTTAGGAAGTTCTTCCTTATTTTGAGTGGAAAAATGGTTCTTTGTAATGTACCCTTCCTGCTGGTTCTTTCCTGTTTCATCAGCAGAACAAATCTACTTCTGTATTTCCATGACAATGCTTCAGAAATCTGAATGTCAACCCTTATTTATAGAGACATAGCTGTTATAGTCTACAGTCAGTGCCCTGCTTACTTGCTTGTGAGCTGAATTTATGATCTTGGGGTGGGAACAATGATACACTATGGTTTCTTCCTAAATTTCCTGATTCCTTCTTGTTTTGATGCTTTCCCTTGATCTCTGTTAAAGGAATAGTGAGAGATAGCCAAGGTCCTTGCCAGTAAAATTTGTTTTATTCTTGGTATTTATATTTCCAAGTGTCTGACACACAGTAGGTGCTCAATAAAAACTTGTTAATTGATTGGCCTAGATTCAAATCTCAAATCTATTACTAGCTTTGTTAATATGGGCAAGGCACTTGGCTTACCTGGGCCTCAGTTTCTGCATCTGTAAAATAAGGGTATTGGAGGAGACACTCTTTTAACTTTTGGATCTTAAGTTCTATGATTGTATGATACTATATCTGAAAACAGCTATTATATACCTGCCAAATCTTATTGTCTCCAAGCTAAACATCTCTAATTCCTTCAAAATTTTCTTTAAACAGGATGTATTCAAGTCTCTCTTAGATTGAGGATAAAAGAAATCACAAAGACTATGCAATTTATTTCAAAAGAGAGGAAATGGACCAACTCCAGGTACTCCTTGAAGATAGACTACTTAGGCTATATTTAAAAGGATAATTACTGATTTTATAAGCATTTTTATTTAATGACAGTCTTCAAGAGACAGACACTATCAGAAAAAAGTAATGACAGATGTTATCAAATGAAGAAAAACAAGACACAGAAGATCTAGCAGGTGGACATAAAGCAGCAATGGAATAATGAATACTGAAGACCTGGGCTTATGTCCTGCCGCTAACATTGAGTACTGACTCTGTGATCCTGGGCAAGTCATTCAATCTCTCAGTGCAACTAAGAGTACAAGTACAAGAGTAGGTGTTGAGTGAGGTTTGTTATCACTGGAGGGAGTCTGAACACCAGTAGCCCCTGTTCTTCTCTCCAAAAGAGGAGAGAGAAGGAAGAGTCTCCCTCCTCTAACATTGAATCATAGCTTCTCTTCTTCATGGTGCTAAGAGCAGATTATAGGCCACAAGAGGTTTTATACCAGCAGATCTAGGGGAAGAAAGTCTGAGGACATTAGCACAGAAACATGTCCTGAATCACATTTATGTAATGGAACAACTGTCGTATTGTAGCCTTAAGAGAGATTTGTCTTGTTTCTCTTTAACATAATATTTAACATAATATTGTGTAGTATTGCTATCTATGTTTTTATCCTAAAATTGTGATTTCCATGAGAGCAGATACTGAGCCTAGCAAAATGCTCAGCACACAAAAAGTAAGGAATAAATGAATGGTGACCCTGGGACATCAGGTTAAAATTCTATTTAGCACCCTAAATAAATAAGGCAGGTTAAAATGTAATACTATTTATGAAATTCTATTTTGATACTTCATTGTGCTATGGAGATAACTCTTCCCTCCAGGATCTGGCTGAAAGTAGAATGGAAATTTTGGTAGGACCTAGCAATCTTGAAAATCTTCACACAGAAGCCTATACGTCTCATCCTCAAATCAGTTTAGTCACATCTGAGGAGGCTCATAAACATGGCAATTCAAATCTTGAAGGGATTATGATCTACACAGAAGGATAGAGTACTCAAAACGACACTGCTGGTGCCTGAAGTATTGAAATTAATGAGCACTACACTACAGAAAGATTTCTAACCAAAATGGATAAATAAAATTTAAAACAAACAAAACACCATATTTAGACATTTCAAGGAATAAGCTTACAAACTTATTTATGTAGTTCGTCCTTTGAAGACATCAGGAAGATGAGGAATTAACCTGTATTAACTGGACTAACACTTTAGTTAATAAACTTGTGAAGATGATCTCAGCTTTAGACTCTTACCAAGTTTTCCAAGGTGTCATGAAGTTCTTTGCACAGCATCTCAAGTTCCTCATTATATTTTGGATGTACCTTTTGAGAATGAAACCCAGAAGCAATGCTGTTGCATTCTAGTTCTACTTTGTCTTCAGTACTATATAAACATAGAAAGTACAGTGAATACTAGAAAACCAAAACTACAAATAACATCCCAGAATTAAAGGGACCTTGTAAGTGTTTTAGTCTAAACTACATCTTAAACAATCCTGTTTACAGTGTTAACGATGGGTTATATGTAGGATGAGTATTAGAGCCGAAAGGGTTCTAAGAGATGACTAACTCTGCCACTTTTTAGGTGAAGAAACAGACTCAGAAAGATTTAGTGCTTGGTTTAATGTCATAAAAATAGCAGAGCAGGGATTTGTGCTCAACTTCTTTGATTCTTTTTCATGACAGCCCGTTGCTAGCTAGCTTTCAGACACCTGAAGTGAAAGAAGAGTCATTCATGTAGCACTATCCTTTACTGCTGTGATGAAAAATGCCTCTGTTTTTCAACAATTATTCCTACTTAACAAGTCTGAAACCAAGCAGGATTTATCTAAACCATCTGTTTATGCAAACATCCCATAAATTTGTATGTTGGCTTATTGTTATTATATTTTAATATGTATTTAATTTTCATTCACATTCCAGTTAAAGATGGACAATGTTTTATATTGATAAAGCACATTGATTTATTTGTTGAACAATGCACCTAACTATAGTTACTTCTGAATGAAACTGGGTTGTTATTTCTACCTTTGTCAAAAATCAAAAGACCAACCACTCTAACTAATCACTCACTGAAAAAAGTTCAGAATGGGGGAAATGTGAAATAAACTATTTGTGTTTTGAACTTTACATATACTCACAGTGCACTGATTCTGATGTTTCCTATTTTATTTGCAACAGAAAACCCCATATTGTTGAGAGTCTCCCATTTCGATAATAAATTGTGCCAATCTGCAGCATTGTCCTTAATTTTTCTTGCGCTGACAGATAAGACAGTTCTTCTGGGAGTAACCAGGCCAGAGTTCTTCACTATGCAAAGAAAGGGACAGAAAAAAAAATATTTCATTTTTATTAAAAAGTAGGAGAAATCTATTAGACTGGAAATACTTTTATAACAGTTTCTCTTTCATAGAATGTCAGAGCTGGAAGGAGCTTAACAGTTTTAGAACTACTGCATTTGAAGAGATCTTGAAAATAGAATATGAAATGTTAGAGCCATCAGGATCTGATTAGTAAAGTTGGAAAAGGCCTGAGAATTGTCAAAAATGAATGTTAGACTTGGAAGGGACCACAGAATCACAGAAAATAACCACTCATCTTTAAGTAGTACCTTAAAGTTCTTTGAGGTTTATAAAACACTGTGAGAGGCCTTACAATCACTGAAAATATAACGGAACTATTCTAGACTCATAGAACCTAATATATATGGCTTGGAAGTGCTTTAAGGTTTACTTACCTTACAACAACCTAGTAAGGCTCTGAGAGGTGATGTTACTTACCTGAGATGACAAGCCTGGTAACTGGTGGAGCTCCCTGCTCTAGAGGCAACAAGGTGCTGCAGTGGCCAGAACACTTGGGTACTTAAACCACTAGGAAGCCTTATTTTAGTGGACAGAATGCTAGCGTAGAGGAAGGAAATTCAGACATTACTGCCTGTGTAACTGTGGGCAAGTCACATAACCTCTGCCCGACTTAGTTTTCTCAACGGTAAAATGGGAAAAATAAGAGCACCTTCCTCCCAAGGTTGTTATAAGGATCAAATTAAGATATCTGCAAAGTGCTTGGCACAGTATCTGGAGCATAGCAGGTGCTTAATACTTCCTTTCTTCCTTAATGCTGAAAAGAGGTCACCTATATGACTTTGTATATGTCATTTCAATTCTCTTGACCTCAGTTAATTAATCTGCAAAATTAAATGCTGTTCTGATGACCAAGCACTGATCGACAGGAAAAAAGAATACTGACTGGGGGAGTGTAGAGCACATGCCCTGTTCCCAGTGCCCTCGCTAGGTCTCAGGGTCCCTAAGTGTTAAAATGAGTTTAATTTTCTCAAGTCTAGATTCTAGATGATCCCTTCCAGTTCAACACATTTGGTCTTATGTGGTAACAACAGAAAAGAGTGGGGCTAGCAGTGGCAGCAGATGGGAACATCTGAGGATGGAAACAGCGCCGAGACAGAGCCCTAGGAGGAAGCACTGGGATAGGAAGATTCCTGGTGTGTTAGGAGAGCAGTTTCCGGACACGACTTCTCTTAACTTCATACAGTTTCCTCCCCACACAACTTCCTACAGCCTGCTTTCTAGGGGGTCCCCGGGTAAAGCTTCTCCCTCCGCCCCTACACCTAATTGGCCTCAGCTTCTCTGATTCAGCTTCCTGGTAAGACCAATAAAATGCCCAAGCCATGAGGACTCCATTCCTTTCAGACTTGGTGAATGCTGAGACCATGGGAGTGACTATGCTCTGATGACTGACTACTTAATGACTGACTGAAGAGATTCTTTTCTGGATAGAGATGAAGAGGGACAGTCCAGAAAAGCAAACTGCTGCTGTACCTTTGTTGTGTATCCTTACTGTGTTAGGGCAAAGTTAAGTCTCATCCTTCATTAAATGTTTAATGATTTACTGGTGCCTCATTTCACCTCTGCACTGAACCTGAACTAAGAGGATGGCTTTAGAGCTGTGCCTATAATACCAGGGGAATACCTGAAGTGCTGGTGCAGAATTGGATGTCATCTGGCAGTTCTGTAGCCAATTATCTTGTTCTGGGTTACAGATCCAGGGTAGAAAGGAGCAACTGTGAGCAAGTAGGGACCCTGGCTAAGTAATGAAGAAAAACAAGTTTCTGAAACATAGCTGTGTGGCTCTGAGCTTAGAAGCAAAATGACAACTCAGTTTTAGCCTTTCAGCCCAGCATGTATGCCTACAGTGGAATAACTAGAGCAAGAGGCTCAGACCAGAGGGGAGCCAGTCACTTCAGAACCTCCCATGGGCTAACAATGACTAAATCCAGGAGAAGTCTACTGAAACTCAACCAACAGACCCAAACTGAGCCAGAAACTTGTAGAGCTCAGACTAGGAGTGAGGTGAACAGCCCTCTCCCTAAATCATATCATTTTGGCAGCATTAAGAACTTGAAGGCCCCCAGACTGGGCTGTAAAAGCAGTAGAAGGCCATAGGAGGACAAAAAAGAATATAAAAGGCATAAAAGAAGCTCAGGACAGACCACTCCTGCCTCCCTCTAAATATGCAGAGCCCAGTACTATAATAAATTTCAAAGTCAAGTAGCAGGTTGGATTGGACGGCAAATAAAGAATCTAACAGAGAGTTACTATGAAAAGAGGGAAGAGCTTAAGACACAAATGCAGAAGAAGAAATGACTTGAAAATCTCTACAAGCAAAGCCTCTAAGAAAAATGTAGAATGGACAAAAGCCCAAAAAGAATTCCTAGCAGGGTCAAAAATTAAAAAAAAAAAAAGGCAAAACAATTATTTTTAAAAAACCCAACAATTGAGAGCAGTAGAGGAGGAAAGGAAAAGGTGGAAAAGAAATGAGAGCTATGGAAGACATGAAAAGAGAATTAATAGCATGGTAAATAAAACCTTACTGAAGAAAACAACTCAAAAATTAGAATTGGCCAAAGAGAAGTGCAGCATTACATGAGACATCATGAAATAATAAAATAATATTTCTTGGGCCAAGAAGACTGAATGAGGCCTCCAAACAACCTCAGATTAATACCTCAAAACCATCAGTGAAGCAACTTTCAAGACTAGGACAACTTGGAGGGTCACTGGGGTGGGAGGACAGTGTAGTTTGCTGCAGGCAGTGTCCTAGGAAGCCAGAAGCCAGCCAGACCCTTGGGGGCCAGCAGTGAGGCCCCACTTCTTGTGTAAGCCAGAGGTCTCAATGAGGTACAAACCAGTAGCCAGCACAAGTCAGCAACCAAGCCTGAGTTCCTGTGCAAACCAACAGCAAGACCCTGCCCCCAGTGCAATCCAGCAGCTAGACCCTAGCTAGATCGTAACTGTAGGTAGAAACTTGGGACAATGCCTTCTCCAATCCATGAGCAAAGTTCAACTGCACCATAAAGTAAAAAGTCACAAAATAGCTGGAAAAATGAGCAAAAACTAAACCAAAACCAAACAATAATAACCATAGAAAGTTACTGTGGTGACAGAATGGATCAAGGCACAAACTTAGAAGAGGACAACAATGTCAAAATGTCTGTATTTTGAAAGAAAAATGTGAATTGGTGTCAGGTCTAAAAAGAATTCCTGGAAGTACTTAAAAAGGATTTTAAAAATTCACTAAGAGGAGTAGAAGAAAAATTGGGAAAAGAAATGAGAGTAATGTAAGAGAATCATGAGAAAAGAGTCAATAGCTTGGTAAAAGAAGCAAAAAAAAAAAATGGAGAAAGATAAACAAAAATTTACCAAAGGAAACTCCTTAAAAAGTTGAACTGGTCAAATGGAAAAGAAGGTACAAAAAACTCACTGAAGAAAAGAATTCCTTAAAAATTAGAGTTGGACAAGTGGAAGCTAATGAATCCATGAGACATCAAGAAACAATTAAACAAAATGAAAAGAATAAAAAAATGTGAAATTTCTCATTGGAAATATGACTGACTGGAAAATAGATGGAGAGATAATTTAAGTATTATTAGATTACTTGGAAGCCATGATAAAAAAAAAAAAGCCTAGACATCATATTTCAAGAAATTATCAAGGAAAATTGCCCTGATGTACTAGTACCAGAGAGTAAAATAGAAATTGAAAGAATCTACCAATCACCTACTAAAAGAGATCCCAAAAGGAAAACTCCCAGGAATATTATAACTAAATTCCAGAGCTCCCAGACCAAGAAGAAAATACTAAAAACAGCCAGAAAGAAGCAATTCAAATATTGTGGAGACACAGTTATGATCACACTGGACTTAGCAGCTTCTACATTAAATGATCAGAAGGCTTGGGATATCATATTGAAAGGCAAAAAAGCTAGGATTACAACCAAGAATCACCTACCCAGTGAAATTCTTCAGTGGAAAAAAAATTTACACACACATGAAATAGAGGACTTTCAAGTATTCCTGATGAAACCATGAAAGCTGAACAGAAAACATGATCTTCAAATATAATACTCAAGCATGAAAAAGTAACAAGGAAGGAGAAAATGGAACGAATTCAATAAGGCTATACTACTTACATTCCTACACAGAAAGATATCTGTAACTCTTAAGAACTTTATCACTATTAGGGCAATTAGAAGGATTATATATAGACAGAAAGTGTGGGTATGAGTTGACTATGATGGGATGATATCTAAAAAACCAAAATTTAGGTGTGAGAAAGGGGACTGCACTGAGAAGATAGAAGGGATAAACAGGATGAGGTAAATTATTTTGCATAAAAGAGAAACAAAAGAGCCATTGTGGTGGCCATGTGGAAGGTGAGGGGGTGGCCCAGCAACTTGAACCTTACTGTCATCAGAACTGGCTCAAAAAGGGAATAACATGCACATGAGGTTGGAGACAAAAATCTATCTTCCACAATTGGGAGATAGGAAGAGACAGGTGTAAGAGAAGGGGTGGGGAAGGACTGACAAGAGAGAATGGATTTGAAGAAGGTAAAAAAAAAACCCCAACACTTCTGAGGAGGGACAAGGTGAAAGGTAAGAGAAAAAGAAGCACAGAGACATACACAGAGTAAAGAAGTAGAGCAGAATCTATTATACATCAGCTGAAGTAAAAAAGCAGGGGGACCAATCATGATCTCAGACAAGGCAAAAGCAAAAATAGATGTACTTAAAAGAGCTAAGGAAGGAAATAATATCTTGCTAAAAGGTACCACAGACAATGAAGTAATACCAATATTAAATACACATGCACCAAATGGTATAGTATGTAAATTTTAAAAGAAGTTAAATGAATTGTATGAGAAATATAATAGTGGGGGACCTCAACTTTCCCCTCCCAGAACCAGATAAATGCAACAAAAAGTAAACTAGAAATAAAAGTAGAAACTATTAAGGAAGTAAACACAATTTTAACTAGATATGATAGATGTCTGGAGAACAATGAATGGGAATAAAAAGGAATATCTTTTTCTCAGTGGTACATGGCACCTACACAAAAACTGACCATGTACTGGCGCATAAAAACATCACAACCAAATTTAGAAAAGCAGAAATAGTAAATACATCATTTTTATAACATAATGCAAAAAATTATATTCAATAAAGGGTCATGAAAAGACAGATTAACAACTTCAACAAAGTTGCAGGATATAAAATAAACACACAAAAATCATCAGTATTTGTACAGATTATCAGGAAAAGAAATTTCATTTATAATAATTATGGAAAGCATAAAAGACTTGGAAGTTTGCCTGCTAAGATTCACACAAGAATTATATAAACACAACTACAAAACATCCTTTACACAAATAAAGGCAGATCCAAATAACCAGAGAAATGCTAATTTCTCACTGGTAGGTCAAGGCAATATAACAATAATCACCACCCTACCTAAATTAATTTTTCAGTGTCATGCTAATCAAACTCCCAAGAATATAAAGCAAGAAAAATAATAAAATTCATCTGGAAGAACAAAAGGTCAAGAATATTAAGGGAATCAATGAAAAAAGGGAAGGAAGAGAGCCTAGTAGTATCAGATCTCAAACTATATACCAAAGAGCTGTAATTATCAAAACAATTTAATAATAAGAAATGGAGAAGCTGATGAGTGCATCAGATAAGGTACACAATATACAGAAGCTAATGAGTATAGTGACCTCCAGTTTGATAAACCAAAAGATCTCTGCTATTTTGGGGCAAGAACTCAGTATTCTGCAAAAACTATTGGGAAAACTGAGAAGCAGTCCAGCAGAAGCCAGGCATAGACCAGTAACACACAAACTATAAAGACAAGTCTAGATATAAATGTTGACCTCATAAGCCAATTAATACAGTATGAAGGAAATTATCTGTCAGATCCACGGATAAGGAAGGGAAGAGTTCATGACCAAACAAGAGACAGAGAAGTTGAAGTAAAATAGCTAATTGTGATTACATAAAATTAAAGAGCTCATGCACAAACGAATTCAATGCAGCTAAAATCAGAAGAAAAGACAGAAATGGGGAGGGAAATCTGCAGAAAGTTTCTCTGATAATTCTAGGATATATAAAGAACTGAATCAAATTTACAAAAATACACATTCAATTAATAAAGTCGAAGGATACGAATAGGCAATTTTGTAAATAGCAATATGAAAAAAATGCTTTAAATCACTAAGAATTAGGGAAATGCAAATGAAAACAACTCGGAGGTGCCTCCTCGCACCCATCACGTTGGACAAAATGGCCAAAAACGTAAAATAACAAATGTCAGAGGGTCTATGGGAAAACAAGTACACTCATGCACGGCTGGGGGAGCTCTGAAAATAGTCCAACCATTCTGGACTGTCTCGAAGCAATCTGGGACTGTGTTTATAAAGCTGTTATTAAACCCTGTATATCCTGGAACCCCGTATTACCGATACTAGGTCTATACCTCAAAAAAAAATCAAAGAGAGAGAAAGACCCACAAGTACAAAAATATTAATAGCACCTCTTTTCTGTGAGAGCAAATGGTGGATGCCCACCATTGGGGGACTGACTGAATAAGCTACGGTATGGGACTGGGGTGAAATACTGTATATAGAATGAAGGGGATACCTGTACGAGCTGACGCCAAGTGGGAAGAGGAGAGCCAAGAAAACCTTCACACAGTGACAGCGATACTTCAACACAACGATCACCATCTAAAGGCCTCATGCCATCCACCTTCAGAGAAGATGAGAGAGCTAACGGAATGAAATACATTTTCTTCTCTTTCTTTCGTCAGGACAGGGCACACGGGAGTGTTTGTTTTGCGTGACTACACTTTTGTAAAGGCTTTCGTTTTTCTTGTCTTCTCAAGGGTTGAAGGGAGAGGAACGGGGGGAGGGAAAGAATGAGGGGCTGAAAATAAAATAAAATTTAATTAAAATTAGTCCTTGGCGGCAAAACTCTAAATCTGCATCACTCACCATCCATGGCTTTCAAGCCAAAGATCCAGCGCGGGGGAAGCCGGAGGAAGTTGGAAGAAGGATCCGGTGCTAACCGGAAGAGCGCATCGTCACTTCCGATCTTGACTTGCCCACGTCAATAGCCACTTGTAGCTGTTCCGCCCGCACTTGCCCCGCCCCGCGCCGGGAGCCTTGACGACTGTTGCTACCCGGCGCTGACTGGCCCCGCGGCCGTGCCGGGAACGGGCTCCCACAATCCCCTGCGCGCAGGGCTCGTCTTCGTCGTCCCGCCCACGACGCCCGGCCGGGAGGACCTGGAGCATGAGGGTCCCAGGTCAGTGTCACCTGAGGGAGGTGAGTCCTGTGGCATCGAGAGGCGGGAGCAGGCCAGAGCGAGCTTGGGGCCCCGGGAGGTGGTGTACCTGAGGAAGGCTTCTCCAGCCCCTCCATCTGCTCATCCTCATCCCGCCCACTTCCTGAGTAGCCCTTAGCTCTGTTCCCATCATCCTCCGCCCTCCTCCAGTCTTCCTAGCCGCCTGACCCCCGTCTCCAGTGTAGCCATCCCTGCCCCCCGCCCCGCCGCTCCACACCCCCAGGGTGGCCATCCCTGCCCCCCACTCCCCACCCCCCGTATGGCCATCCCTGTACCCTCACCCCTCACCCTCACTGTAGTTATCCTGGTTTTCCTCACCCCCAGTCCTATATAGGCGTCCCTGTTCCCTCATCCTCCTTCCCCAATGTAGCCATCCCCACCTGTGTCCCTACTGTGTCAAGTATGTGTGTGAGACACCGGTTATACAAAACCAAAAATGAAATAGACCCAACCTCAAGGATCTCTCCAGTCACAATGTATCTTTCTCTGTCCCCTCCTCTCCACCGTGTTAACATATCTGTCAGTTCATTTCAACAAAATGTGAAAGACTAGAGATCTACAAAACTGAAACATGATTCCCTCTCCCCCAGAGCTCAAAGTCTAGTAGGGGATATGAAACATATATAAACATAGTACAACATTATGAATAATAAGTGTATTAGAAAAATGAACAAAATGTATAAAAGTAGCTTGGGGAAGTTATTACCAAAGGGAAGGCTTCTTGGTGTGAGGAGGTTTGTGTTAGACTTTGAATACATGAGCCAAAATCTAAGTGAAGAACATTCTAGGTACGCAGCATTTAGATCCTGCTTCAAGGAAACGAGGGATTCCAGGAGGCAAAGATGAGTGAGAATAGCCAATACAAAGGGACAGAAACTGGAGATGGAAAATTTTTTTTCTTGGGAACAGCAGGTATGCCAGTATAACTGGATATTAGAATGCATGGAGGGGAACGACGGGTAAGAAGCTAGTGAAGGTAATATAGAACCAGGTTGTAAAGAGCAATTCTGTGTCCCGAAGGTGAGTATGTGTATTTCATCTTACAGGTAACAGATGGCTGCTGGAATTTACATACTCAGACTTGTGCTTTATACTTCGCAGCTGTGTGGAGGATAGATTGGGGTAGGGAGAAACTTGAGGCAGGAAGGCCAATAACCAGGCTATTGCAACCATCCTGATGAGTAGTGAGTGACAGAAAGGGATATATATATTTGATGTGAAATTAGAAACAAAGTTTAGCAATCGATAGGTCATTTGAGGTGAGTAAGAGTGATTTGAGTGTAACACTGAAGTTTGGAACCTGAGTGACTAAAAATGGTGATCTTGACAGAAATAGGAAAATTAGAAAGTGAACTAGGTACAAAGAGCATGGGCAGATAACAAGTTGTTTTAGATTTGCAGAGTTTGATATGCCAATGGAACATCCATTTTAAAGTGTTGAATAGTCATTTAGTGGTGTGGTATTGAAGGTCAGGAGAGAGACTAAGGCTGGATATGTACATCAGGGAGTCATCTGTATAGAGATGATAACTGAATCCAAGAAAACTGATGAAATTACCAAGTGAGAGAGAGAAGAGGAATGAACCCAGGACACAACTTCAGTATACACTCAGTTCGGGTTAGTAACATGTATGATAATTCAGCAAAGGAGAATGAGAAAGAGCAGACAAACAAATAAATGAAGCAAAAGAAAACTGTCACAAAAATACAGAGAAGAGGGAATATCCAGAAGAAGAGGGATGCTGCAGAGAGGTCAAAAAGCATGAGGACCCAAAAAAGCCATCAACTTTGCTAATTAATTTGTAATTTTGGAGAGAGCAGTTTAAGTTGAGCAATGAGATTGTAAGCCAGAATGCAGAGGGTTTAGAATTGATTTAATTTCACAAAGATTCTTCTGTAATGTCCTTCATATTTTGAAATTTTTTATAATAATCCTTGATAAATTCATAGTTTAAAAAATAAAATTAAGGAAAAAAGTGAGAGAAGAGAAAATGAAGGTGTCAAGTATAGACACCTTTTTCTAGGACTTTGGCTGAGAAAGAAAGATAAGCTATGGGACATTAAGACGTAGAGGACATACAGCTGCAAGAGTAATTTTCCTTAAACATTGATTTTACCATATGACTCAGTCAAGTCCAGTGGCTTTCTTTTTCTTCTGGGATAAAGTATAAACCTCTGTAAAAATTTTAAACCCTACTCAGTCTCTCCCCAACCTATCTTTTCATCTTCATTGAACACTACTTTCTCTCCTGCACTCTATAGTATGACTAAGCTGGACTTCTCTCTAGTCCTCACACATGCCACTCCATCTACAAATTCTGCTTTTGCAATGGCAGTCCCACATACTTTGGCAGCAGTGTGGAGGAAAGAGTAGGGAAGAACTTGAGTCTTGAAGGCTTTAACTAAGGTAGTGGTTGTGTGAGAAAAGAAAGATAATATGGAGGTGCTGCCAGAGTAGTGATTTTCTCTGTAAATGAAGATGTGACTATGTGACTGTCTTAATTGATAAACTCTTAAGGCTCCGTATTGCCTCCCTTTTCAACTGGGCCCCATCCTATCTTTCTAATCTGTCTTTCTTTTTCGCTGAAATGACATTGCATCTATCATCTCCATTTCTTTTTACTGATTGTCCCTCATTCCTGGAATGCTCTCCCTCCTTACCTCTGCCACATAGACTCTCTTTCTTCCTTCAGAAATAAAGTTTAAGTACCACCTTCTACACGAAACCTTTCCTGATCACTACAACTGTCAGTGCCCTCCAACCCAGAGTACCTTATATTTAACTACTTTGTAAGTATATGTATTCTTTTTATTTTTATTTTTTATGTACATACACACATATACATATACATATATATTTATATCTCCTATGATATCTTGCTGGCCTTTGTGGCAAACACTTCCAGTCCCAACTACCAGGGATACAGAGGCTGGTGAATCTCTTCAGCCCTGGAGTTCTGAACTGCAATGTGTTGAGCTTAATTAATAGTATTACGTACAGAATCAGTGTGGTTAGCCCTTGGAAGCATGGGGCAGGAGGGGAGGATGGGCGGCTTAGGGTGGCCCAGGTCAAGCTCTAAATATAGCAGGTCAGAGCTTCCATGCCAGTCACTGGTGGGATCAGGCCCATAAGTAGACACCCCCATTTCTCCAACATCCCATATCCTTTCCCCTACCTGCATGAGGAGACTTATTTTTGAAAACAATAAAAAAGAAGGTAGGCTTCTTGAGGTTAGGAACGACTTTACTTTTGTCTTTGTATTCCTGGTGTCCAGCACAGTGCCTGGCACATAATAGGGTAGTTCTTTTACAAATGCTTATTGATTGATTGATTTTAATGAGGACTTCTGTAAATGAGTTTGTCACAATAGAAAGGATATAAATTCAAGAGCTATTTTAGAAATAGAATCAACAGGACTAGGTAACTGAATATGAGTTAAAGGGAAAGATCAAAGACAATGCCAAGATTTTGGACATGAATGATTGGTTGAATAAATGATTTAATTAATCAGAAGGAGGAGGAAGGTGTTTATGGAATATCCAGGAGCAAGTTTCCTAGTGATTGATAAATTATTGTTTAGAAGAGAATTCACAGCTGGAGACAATATAATTCAGGGATCATTGGTCAATTCTTCAACAAGCACTTTTTAAGTGCTTACTTTGTGCCAGGTGCTGTGCTTAGTGATAGAAACACAAAAACAGGCAAAAAAAAATAGTCCAGCCTTCAAGTAGCATATAAATAGGATGGAGATGGAGAGGGAGAGGATGAGCAGAGTTATCTAACTGAATTATCCAGTTCAGGTAGCTTGGACTACTCACAGGTTGTGTTTGTCCATTTTCGAAAAGGACCATGACATCAGGGAGATGATATAGACATGACTTGCAGTTGACATTGATTAGAGTGAGGGAGGGCTGTGCAAAATCACCAGCTTCACTTTTTCCTCCAGAGTTACCTGGGTCCAGTGACCAGATATTCATTAGGATAACTGGAGATGGCCCAGGATGCAATAGGAGATCCTGCCTTTTAGGCTAAGGCCTTTTCAGGTTCTCCCTTTGAATGAGGCAATGCTCATTCAGTGAATAGGCCTCTCCAAAGGAAAATAAATTTTGATGGCTGGAAGCTGCCCAGTTAACTTGGGTTTTACTGACTAGATTCTTTCCTCTCTTCCTCCATCCCTTCCTCCTTCCCTCCTTCTTCCCTCCCTCCCTCTCTCCCTCCCTTCTTCCCTCCTTCTCTCCTTCCTTCCTCCCTCCTTCCCTCTCTTCTCCCTCCTTCCCTCCCTCTTCCCTCCTTCCCTTCCTCCTCCCTCCCTTCCTCCCTCTTTCACTCCCTCTCTCCTTCTTTCTCAGACCATACCTTAAACCTGTTTCGCTTTGGAGCTCATAGATTGGACTACAATAGGTCCCTGCCCAAGCACCACTTAATGACTGTATTTTGGGTCCTCCTGGCTCAGAGTGAATGTCACTAATAACTGTTTCTCTTTTGACCCCAAACCCTGAGTCTTTCCCTCCCAGTTAGGTTTTTTTTAAATTAGAGGTGCTATCCCTTGATTCGCTTCTTTAAGAGGCCTGCCTCACTCAAATCAAAGTCAACTGCAAGTCATGTCATTATTTCTCTGATGTCATTGTCCTTTTCAAAAACGAAGGACAAAGAAAACACAACAAGATTTCTAATGGGAGAGACAACATAAAATGACTAGATGTAAACAAGATACGTGCAGAGTAGATGGAAGTCATTGTGAAGAGGGAGACCACTAGCAGCTGGGGGACTGGGAAAGGTCTTTTGCAGAAATTGGGCTTTTAGCTGAGTGTTGAAGGGGTCCAGGGAGACTAAAAGGAAGAGGTGAATGAGCATAACTTTCCAGACATGGGAGACAGCCAGTACAAGTCAAGGAAATGGGAGATGAAGTGTTTTATTGAGGAACTGCAAGTAGGTCACTATGGCTGAATCATAGTGTGTAGGTGGGAGTAAGGTATAAGAAGGCCAGAAAAGTAGGAAAGGATCCAGGTTATGAAGTGATTTAAATGCCAAACAAAGGAGTTTTTATTTGATCCTGAAGGTAATAAGGAGACACATTCCTTGGTGTGATGTGATCACATTTTAGAATTACCTTAGTATTTGAGTGAAAAATAGATTGAGGTGTGGAAAGACTTGAGGAAGGGACAAGACTTGCATAGTTCAGCACTTCTTAAACTGTGGGTCACGACCCCATATGGGGAACCACTGTCAAGGGGAAAAACTTTAAGAAGCCCTGGATCCTAGATGAGACATGATGAAGTTCTGAAATAGAATTGTGAGAGAGACAGGGGAAATATACTAGAGATATTTTGAAAAAGATTTAGGTATGTGGGGTGAGTGAGAGTAAGGAGTTGACACAGAAATTGTGGGCTTCAGTGACTGGGAGTGATGCCATATCAGTCATAGAGGTGTTTGGAAGTAGGAAGACCTTGGGAAGAAAGAGATTGAATTCTGTTTTCCACAGGATGAGTTTGAAATGCTTATGGGACTGTCCAATTTGAGATTTCAAGAAGCAATTAGAGATTTGTGACTATTGATCAGCAGAGACACTATGAGCAGGGGATAGGGAACCTGCAGCCTCAAGGCCACAGGTGGCCTTCTAGGTTCTTGAGTGTGGCCTTGAGGCTGTAGGTTCCCTATCCCTTGCTCATAGTGTCTGTGCTGAGCAATAGTCACAAATCTCTAATTGCCTCTTGACTGAGTCCAAGTTTTACAGAATCAATCCTTTTATTAAGGGGAATTGTTTTGTGAAATTTGGATTCAGTCACAGGGCTGCACCAGAGGACCTAGAGGGCCCCATGTGGCCTTGAGGCTGCAGATTCCCCATCCCTGCCTAGTGAATGATTTGCATAAAGATAATAATTGGGTTGGAGCTCTGATTCAATCCCCAAATGCGATTGTATAGGGAGAAAGGAGCCCAGAACAGAGTCTTGGGGAAAACCCAGTTAGAGCGCATAAAATTGAAAAGTTTTTTGAGTTCCATCTTGTGTTATGTTTTGTTTTGTTTGAGTTTTTCCTCATGATTTCTTCCATTCATTTTAATTCTTCTATGCAACATGAATGATGTGAAAATGTATGTTTAATAAGAATGTATGTGTAGTAGATCATGTTTGTGTGCGTGTGTTTTTGTGCAACAAGTTTTGATTTGTTATATGATTTCTTCCATTTATAGCATGACTATAGTGACAACGTACTTAATAGGAAAGTATATGTAGAATCTATACAGAATTGTATGCTGTCATGGGGAGGGAGGGGGGTAGTGGGGAGTAGGCGTGGGGGGGATAAAATCTTAATTTTATGACAATGATTGTAAAACATTAAAAAATAATAATAATTAAATTAAAAAAAAAAAGAATGTATATGTAGAACCAATATAGAATTGCATGCCATCTCAGGGAGGGAGGGAGAGTGAGGGAGGGGGAGAAAATCTAAGACTTATGTAGGTGATTGTACAAAACTGAAAACAAATAAATTTTTTAAAAATTTAAAAAAAAAAGGTTTTTGAGTTCCAAATTCACTTCCTTCCACTCATCCCCTGCCCTCTGGAGAAAACAAGTAATGTGTCAGTTATACATGTTAAGTCATGAAAAACATTTCTATATTAGCAATGTTGCAAAAGAAAACAGAGAAAAAAACACAAGAAAAACAAAGAAAGTAAAAAAAGTATGCTTAGATTTTTCACTGAGTTCATCACTTTTATCTCTGGAGGCAGATAGTGTTTTTCATCACAGGTCCTTTGGAATTGTCTTGGATCATTGTGTTGATCAGAGAAATCTTTCACATTTGATCATCCTTATAATGTTGCTATTACTGTGTACAATGTTCTCTTGGTTTTGTCACTTCATTTTGTATCTATTCATATAAATCTTCCCATGTTTTGGATGAAGAATTTAGAAAGGAAACGGAAAAGTAACTATTGGACAGATAAGAGAGAAAATCAGGAGAAAGTATCAAGGAGTGAGTGATCAGCAATGTTAGACATTGCAGAGAATGAAGGAAGATCCAGATTGAGAAAAGGCCATTAGATGTCAATTAAGATATAATTGGTAACTTTAGAGAGGGCAGTTTCAGCTGAATAATGAAGTTGGAGGCTAGATTATAGAGGGTTTAAAAGAAAGTCTGAGATTGTGAAGGTATTGAGTATAGATGGCTTCCCAAGGAGTTTATCTGTGAAGGAGAGGAAAGGTATAGGAAGATAGCCAGAGTGAATTTTAAGGATGGGGGAGACATAGGAATGTCAGCAGCAGGAAAGGAGCCTGCAGACAGGGAGAGGTTGAAACCAGAGTAGGGACGATAGGACAATTTGCTGGAGAAGTCAGAAGAGGATGGAATTAAGGGTGCATGTAGAGGGACTGGTCTTGGCAAAGAGAAGGGCCATCTTTTTGTCTCAGAATGGAGTTAAAAGGAAGTAATGGAGGAAATACGAGACCAGCAAAGGGGCAGGTAGAACTTTTGGTTTATTTTATTACTATTATTTTTTTGTTTGCAAAGGTGAAGTCCTCAGTTTTGAGAGTAGAGGGAAGGGTGCCTTGGGGGGTTTGAGGAGAAATTGGAAGTTTTGGTGATGAGAATAAAATAAGTAATCTATTAGGAACAGAATGTTTGTCTTGTAGTGAGGACCCAATTGGGATTTGTTGTTCACTCATTTCAGCCCTACCCAACTCTTCATGACCCCATTTGACGTTTTCTTGTCAAGGATGCAAGAGTGATTTGTCATTTCCTTCTCAACCTCATTTACAGAAGAGGAACTGAGGCAAAAAGGTTGAAATAACTTGCCCAGGGTCACACAGCTAAGTGTCTTAGACCAGATTAGAACTCAGGAAGATAAATCATCCTGACTCCAGGCCACTCTATTCACTGGGCCAACTAGCTGCCTCAGTTGGGATTAGATAACATAAATTTGTAGTTGACCTAGTCTGAATAATTTCATGATTTCCTTTAGCTCTGTTCAGCAGCATTTGTGAATATAATGAAAGGAAGTAGATGGTGGAAGTAATTCAAGGTTGAAGCTGTACAAGTCCTGATTGTTGACAAGAAAGGGAATAAAGGAATTGAGAAGCAAGAACAAGATAGAGTTAAGTTGGTTCACCTAGATTTTGAGATGGGGATAATGGGGGTAATTTCAAGGGTAATGGCTTGGGAAAGAAGTTAGGTGTGAAATGAATGGAGGGCATGTTGCAGATGAAGAATGTGGCTGAAACCTAGGGAAAGATAGAATGATAAAAAAATCATCAGATAAAGTAATTTCAGGTTTTGTGAACAAGGAAGTAGAACTCTAAAGGCAAAACAAAGGTTTTGACTACTGTGTATCTGAACTGGAATGGAGGAGGTAGGTCATGAGAATGGGTAAGACTGAGGAACTTGGAAGCTAGGATATTTGAGGGGATATCAGTTTTTATGTTGTAGTATTTTAGTATGAGGACACGAGATGGAGAGAAAAGAATGTGAGCCAGGTACTGAACTCTTTGATGAAGGAAGGAGAATGGCTTAGTGGTCTGATGGAGTGAGCCTGACTCAGATATCCTTTTGGTTCAGGTTTAAGGCTCGGATGAAATGAAACATTCCTGGGTCATTAAACAGTTAAGAAAAATTAGCCATAGCATAGAAAAGATACCTCACAAGGATACTACAGCACTTAGCATTGTTATATGTGGTTGCCTTCCCTACATGGAAACACATCTACTTAGCAGGGCAGAGTGTGTTCAAGATGACTTGAAAGGTCTTGGGACATCTGCCAAGTGTGAAAGGCTTTAACTCTACACATGTGGGCCATTTTATGCTTTTAGGTGGCCAAGAAGCTATGTCAGTATTGTTAGAATCGATCAGAAAGATATTTCATGGGAGGTGAAGCTTGCCAACCAAGTCCAGGGTATAGCTTTGTCACCTTTAAGAGAGAAACTAGCCTAACATGTTGGAAGGGGGAATAGGGATAACTGATCCTATCACAGGCCCACGTAGATAACAGCCACTGTTTGGGACCCCAAAATACTGGCACCCTGGGCCCTACCTGATTGAATTCGATCCAAACCTTCTTTTAGCCAAAGTAAAACAAAGTTTATTAAAGAGTCACCATATTGGTTTGACTTTTAAACCTCTCCATTTGTAATGCTTGTATTTGACAAGCTGACAGATAGAATCTGAGTGCCTTCTTGTAGGCAAAATGGAACTTATATACAGAAAGACTGTGGGAGGGATCTGGGAATATCTGGGGTGAGGGGAAGAAGAATTTAGGGAGGGTCTTGAGAAGGAGTCCAAGGAGGATCTTAATGGGACTTGGGTGACTACAGGTCAGAATTAAGGGAGTGAGATTCTGATGTGATCCTGGGTGGGAAACTGCTGGAGGCAATTGAAAGATAACAGACTATTGCGGGATGGAAGCTGGCTGGGGTGGGAATCAGGCCCAACAATCCAGAGATAATGGACAATGGAAGACCAGGCTAGGTTAAGGTATTAAAAACCAAATTAAGTGGGAAGATTCAAGGATGTTCCCAGAGTCTGTATCTCAACACTACCAGACCTAGTTTGGGTGATAAATTTGGATACCATGAATCTCAAATGAGGAAAAGTTGCTCAGTGAAAGGTGGTTAAAAAAGGGTCTAGAAGTGGTAGTGGAGAGAAAGGAGTATTTTGACTGTCCCCCTGAGACCAGTGAGTTGGGGAATATTAGAGTTAGTCAGCTGTGTGACAGGTACTGTGCTAACTTCTGAGGATACAGAGAAAGGCTAAAGACAATCCCTTTTCTCAAGAACCTCACAGTTCAATGAGAGGGATAACATATAAACATATACTGACAGGCTGTGTAGAGAGTAAATTGGATAATCTCATAGGGGAAGCATTAAGATTAAGTAGAATTGGGAAAGGCTTCTTGAAGCTGAGAGACTTGAAGGAAACCAGGGATACCAAGATGCAGAGATGAAGAGAAAGAGAATTCTAAACATAGGGAGCAGTTGGAGAAAATACTTGGAGTTTTGAGGTGGAATGTCATGTTCAAGGAATAGCAAGGAGTTATATAGGATCACATTATGTGAGGAAGGAGAGAGTAGGGTGTATGATGAATGGAAAGGTAGGAAAGGGTCAGATTATGAAGGGCTTCAGAAGCCTTCAGGATTTTATCTTTGACTTGGAGGTTATAAGGAGTCAGTGAGATTTACTGAATAAGGGGAAGACACCCTCAGATTTGTACTTTAGGATCAATTTGCTAGATGAGTGAAGGATGGACTAGAGGAGGTAGAGACTTTTGACAGGAAGACCAACCACCAGGCTACTGTAATAGTCCATGTGTGAGGACCTGCACCAGGGTTGTGGCAATATCTGAGGAGAGAAGAGGACATTTATGAGATATGTTATGAAGGTAGAAATGACAGGATTTAGCAACTGATTGGATATGGGGGGTGGGACAGAGTGAAAAAGTCTAGGATGTCACCTAGGTTTCCAGCCTGGGTGATTGGAAAGATGGTAGTTTCTATGACAGTAATAGGGAAATTGGTAAGAGGAGGAGGATTTGGGGCAAAAGATAGTTCAGTTTTATACATTTTGAATTTATGATGTCCCTGAAACATCCAGTTTTAGATGTCCAGTAGGTTCTTAGAGATGTAGCATTGGAGGTTCAAGAGAGAGATTAGAGCTGGACAAATATGTCTGAGAATAATCAGTGTAGAGATTTTAGTTGAATCCATGGGAACTGATAAGAACACCAATTGAAATAGTATAGAGGGAGAAAAGAAAAAGGCTGAAGGACAGAGCCTTGTTAAAGAAAATGTAGCTAATCCTGGAAAGGGTTTGTGGGACATGGTGTAATAAAGACCAGAACATGGAATGAGTGAGAATGCGTTTAAGATGAAAGGAATTTTGTTCATTTTGGAATAGGCATTCCAGAGTATATAGTATAAGCAGTGGGCAGATATAGAGTAAACATTGTGGGCAAAGGGTGGGTAGGTGTGAGGCAGTGGTAAATTGAGCATAGAAAATGGAATTTTTTAAATCGAGGGGTTCAGAATCAAAGTTAAGGAGGTGAGAGTTTGCTAACCATTGAGCAGTATAGTTCATTTTGAGTATAGTTTGTTGGTGAAACTATGGGTATGAATGAGATTGGCCAGGGCAGAGATAATAGGAGAAGAAAAAAGGTCTAGGTAAACAATCTTGGGAAATACCTAAGTAATGGGGCAAGGAAGAATATGGAAAATATGACAGTAAGTGGAGAAAGAATAGAATTTGTAGTATCTCTGAAGCCCCCAGGGGAATATCATGAAGGGTGGAAATCTTACCATTATTAAGTGCTGTACAGATTAAGGAATTTGAGGACTCAACAAAGACCACTGAATTTGGTCATTGATGCCCTCTTGAGATAGAAGTTTCAATAGAGTAATGCAAATGGATGCCAGATTAAAAGGGATTAAGGAGACCATAGGAAATGAAGAAGTAGGAGTATCTTTAGACATGGACAGGTTTTTCCAGAAATTTAGTAGTGAAAAGGAGAAAAGAAAAGTGAATGTAGCTAGATGCAAAAGGCAGAATAAAGAGAAGTCTTTTTTAGGTTTGGGAAGACTTGAATATATTTGTAAGCAAGTAGGAAGGAACCATTGTCAAGGGAGAAACTGAAGTTCCATGAAAAAAAGAGAGAGATTAATTGCTGGAGCAAGGTACTGGGAGGATGCCGAAGTGGTCAAGATCAGGTTGTTGTTGCTGTTAGTCTTTCATTCTGGAAGGGGATCATGATATCAGAAGGACGAGGCCATGACTTGCAAGCGAATTGGATTTAAGTGAGGGGGCGCTGTGCAAGGTCACCCAGCCTTGCTTTCTCAGGACAATTGGAGATGGCCTCAGATGCATTGGGAGACCCTGGCCTTTTTAAGCTAAGGTCTTTCCAAGTTCTCACTTTGACTGAGGCAACACCATTCAGTGATTAAGGCTAGTTCAGAGAATTGGGTGTCCTGGAGAAATCTAAAACTTGGTTAAAAAAGAACTCATCATTCCTCACAAACTCACCCCTCTTCCAAACTTCTCTATTTCTATTTAGGGTACCATAGTCATTCAGGTTGGCAATGTCAAAGTCATCTTTGGCTTTTCACTCACTTCACTCCATGTATCCAAACAATTGTCAAGTGTTTTTAGATTCTACCTCCATAACGTCTTTCAAATTGATCTCCTCTCCACTCCAGCACCTTGCTTCAGATGCTCAACACTTTTCACATATTGAAATACTGATAAATGAGTCTCCTAAGCTTGTTACCATGGACTAAATTTTTCCCCTCTTCCAATCCATCCAACACAGAGCTTTAAAAGTATATTCCTAAAATACAAGTGTAACCGTGTCACAGTCCTATTCTGCCAAATCCAGTGCATTCCTCTTCCTTCTGTTTGCATTTAAAGCCCTTCACAACCTGACTTTAGCCTATCTTTTCAGGATTAAACATTACTCCCCGTCACACAGTTAGTGGTCCAGGCAAACTGGTCTCTCTTCTCTGTTGTTTGTGCCTATGCATAGATGTAGTCCCTCCTCATCACTGCCTTTTATAATTCCTAGTTTTGTTCAAGTTCATCTCAGATGCCGCCTCGTACGTTAAAACCTTATTTGATTTCTCCTAGTTCTTAACACTGACGTCCTTAAAGTTACCTTGTATTTATTTTGTATACAGTCTGTGTATACTTATATGTACATGTTTTTTCACTTGATAGAATGTAAACTCCTTGAGGACAAAACCTTTTTCATTTTTGTCTTTACATCCTTAGCACCTAACATATATATAATAAATGTTTATTGATTAATTGGTGAGGAAACCAAAGACCTACTTAAGGTGACAAAGATAGCAGTGAGTGATAGAGCCAGTCATTCAACAAAGAGTCATAAAACAAAGGTCCTCCAAATCCAAATCCTAGACTTTTGTAACCATTGTATTACACTTCAGGAGTGACCAAAAGTCAGGCCTGAGCTAGGCCTCCTGGCCTTTACGCTGGTCTCCTGGTACAAAATCCAATACTTGTAGAAGATCTGTCAATCATCTTCAAGTTTTCATATTCAGGAATCTATCTTGAATAATCTAAATTCCCTACTGTATTTCTTCCCCATGCCCTCCCAGAGTGCTATTCCTTAAAATAAAAAATTTAAAAAGAGGAAGAAAAAAATTCAGCAAAACTAACCAATATGTAGAAAATGTTAGACTTTATACATAGTGTTCGTCATTTGTGGTTCCCCTCCCGTACCCGCTTCTACAAGGCCCCCAGCAAAGAATTAGGGGAAAGGTGATTTCACACATCTCCTCTTTGGGACCAAGCTTTGTTGTTATAATTTATGTATCTTTTGTAATCTCCTCTACCCCTAGTTTGGTTCAGAATTCACAAAGTTCTAAATAAAAGCATATGACTGCTCTTGTGGAGTTCCAGTAGGTAAACTCATCAGCAGGTGTTACTCTCCTGTTCCTCTGGTGAAGAGGGTAGCCAGTGGCCTTTGTAAACTTTACCCCATCATTTATATCTTAATTCAGTGATTTCTTCTACTCCTGCAGCTTGAATGGTCATTTGTATATTGCTAACTTTAAATTCTGTATTACCATTGCCAACTCAGAACTTCAGTTCCATATTTGTAAGTGTGTGTTGTTTTATTTCTACCTTAATGGTCTACTAGCACCCCAAGTTCTATACATTGCAAATTAAAATCATCATCTCCCATTAATCTTTCTTGCTATCACTTAAAATTATTTTTTATTATTATTATAGTCTCCTTTGCAATTACCTAGGCTTCTAATCTTGGAGTTATTTTTAGCTCTCTTATCACATACATCCATTTTGTTGCCTTGTTCTTTTGATTCTACCTTTGTGGATGTATTAGTAAAGAGTAATCACCATAATGAGAAAACCAGAAACTGAAATGGAAAAGTCACTTTCCCTTGTAGTCCATAGTTTCTGACTCTATATAAAATGAGGGATTTGTACTTAATAATCTCAAAGTCCTCTTAGCTGAATTAACCTTGCCCTCTGATACTTAGTTGGTTTCTTAAGTTCCCTTAAGTGTTTAAACTTCCTTGCTTAGTACAAAGTGGTAAGAAAAGTTAGATTTATAGATATAGCATCTTTTTTGAACTTATCTACAGAAATGAATAAAAAAACAAAACCCCGGGAAATTTGAAATAAGAAATGTGATAGGAAATAATTCTTTATCTTATTGTATCTCAAGGGATGGCTACTATAGTTGTATTTGTTTTTTCAGTTTGTTGATTGAATTTGTGATCATATTATTACCTAACGAAAGAAAATGTTTTTAGTTTTTTGCAAATTGAAGGAAATATTTTGGTTTTTTTTAGTGGGGATCCATTTCATATCATGGATTATTCTGAAAATGAATTTTTCCCAAATTTGTTGACCTGAATTCAAATCCCACCTCTGTCACTTCTTGTGTGATGTTGGTCAAGTCACTTAACCTTTCTGGGACTCAATTTCCTCATTTTACAAATGAGAGGTTTGATTTTTAGCTCACTTCCAGCTTTAGATCTTTGGTCCTGTGAACTAAGTTTTGTTGCTGTGTGTGGGAATATAATATTAGTAATTCTTTAGTAATTTAAGTATCTATTTTATACTTTAGTAGCCAGTATTTTTGGGTTATGGCCAAGAAACAAAACATCACTTGGTGGCTAGCCTTCTTTCTGGCCTCTCCAATATTAGCTAATGAAACTCTCCAAATTTAACTCGGTTAATCCTCAGAGTACAAACGTAAAGTTAGTAAATGGATGTAGACTTTGTGAATTTCAGGTCACCTTCATAACAGACAAAGTAGAATTTTGGTCAAGGAATAATTCACATTTACAAAATAGTATGTTTTATAATAGTACCTAGTGATATGTTCAATACATTATTTCATTTGATCAGAAGTTGAGAAACATCTTCTGTGTTCTAATCACCATGTTAAATTCTGAGTGTACAAATATAGGTACAGAGCTGACCCTACTTTTGAATCTCAGAATCCTTTTCTTCAGGCCTGTTTTCTGGTGCCATTTAGAAGCCCCTCTAATCACACTTGTTGTTATTGCTATCTTTCACCTCATATTATCCCGTATTTGTGTTCCATTTTACAAAATCTTGCATTCCTCAGTATGCAATTTTTTGGTCTTTGTATATCTAGAAGAGTTTCTAGTAATAGTAAGTCAAAACATATGCACAGTTTTATAGCCCTTTGGACATAGTTCCAAATTGTTCTCTGGAATGGTTGGACCAACACAACTCTACCAACAGTTTTTTTATGTACCTATTTTCCTGTGTCCCTTCAAGCATTTGTCATTTACAATAGGTGTAAGATGGTACCTCAGATTTGTTTTAATTTGCATTTCTCTAATCAGTAATGATTTAGAGCATTTTTTTCATATGATAATTGATAGCTTTGATTTCTTCTTCTAGAAACTGCCTGTTTATATCCTTTGACCATTTATCAATTGGAGAATGACCCTTATTTTTATAAATTTGACTCAGTTCCCTATGTATTTGAGAAATGGAGCCTTTGTCAGAGAACCTTTCGGTAAAACCTTTTCCTACTTTCCTGCTTTCCCTCTAATCTTGGTTTTGTTAAAAAAAAATTTTTTTAATTTAGTGTCATCACAATTATCCATTTTACATCCCATAATACACTCTGTCTTTTTTGGTCATACATTTTTCTCTTAGCCTCAAATCTGACAGGCAAAATATTCCATGCTTCCCTGATTTGCTTATGGTATTACCCTTTATGTCTAAGTCATGTATCCATTTGACCTTATCTTAGTATACAGTAAGAGATATTGATCTGCACTTAGTTTCTGCCAAACTGCTTTCCAGTTTCCTAGCAGTTTTTGTCAAATAGTGACTTCTTGCCTCAAAATATTTAATCTTTGGGTTTGTCAAACACTAAATTACTGTGGTCATTAACTGTTGTGCATAGTGTAACTAATCTATGCCACTGATCCACCACTCTTATTTTTTAACCAGTACCAGATTGTTTTGATGATTACCGCTTTGTAATACCAGTTTAAGAACTGGTACTACTAAGCCACATTCCTTCACATTTTTTTCATTGATTCTCTTGATATTCTTGACCTTTTATTCTTCTAGATGAATTTTGTTATTATTTTTCCAACTCCATAAAATAATTTTTTGGTTGTTTGGCATTTCACTAAATAAGTAAATTAATTTAGGTAGACCACTGGTTATTAAAAATTATGTCTCTCATGGTAGATTAGGGGCTAAATTCACCTGAACTTTATCAACATTCTCTTCCAAACAACTTTGAAATAATGCCTCAAATAAAATTTTTGAATGTCAGAGCCATCAGAAGGTCTTGGTGAGATATGTTTCTGGCCTAAGAAAACTTAAGATGTTTTGCTGAGTGAAGTGAGCAGAGCCAGGAGAACATTATACATAGTAACAGCCATGGTATTGTAAGGACTGTTTTTGATAGACTTAGCCCTTTACAGCAATGCAAGGACCTAAAAATGCCATCTGCATCCAGAGAAAGAACTACGGAGTCAGAAGGCAGAATAAAGCAGACTGTTTTCTCCTTTGTTATGTTTTGTTTTTCTCATGGTTTCTCCTATTCATTTGAATTCTTCTATGCAACGTGACTAATGTGAAAATGTGTTTAATAGGAATACATGTGTAGAGCCCATATAAGATTGCATGTTGTCTTGTGGAGGAAGGGGGAGAAAATTTGGAACTTATGGAAGTAATTATTGAAAACTAAAAACAAATAAATTAATAAATAAATAAAATTTTAAAATTAAATAAATTTTGGAGAAAAAAAGAAAACTTATGAGGTTGGCAGGAGAAATCTCCTGTATAGGCTGGAAGCCTGTGTAGAGCCCATATATGCAATCAACAGCAGCCTCAGCATCAGCAGTAACTTCAGGAACTCTTCACCCAGAGACACTAGATGGTTGAACAACTGGTCAGAGATTACAAAAGACCCTTTGCTGGCACTGGGTACAGCTGGCACAGATTGGCAACTTTCTTGGCCATATACAGTTCTGGGTTGCAGTTCCAGGACAGAACGGAGTAGTGGTGGTCAGTCAAAATGGAGCTGGGGCCCTGATCACTGTTGCAAAGCAAAGAGGAGAGCTAGTGCATGTGGCTGCAGGGAAACAGGGACACTTCCTGGGTAAAAATCCAGTATGGAGACCAGAAGAACATGCCTCTTCCAGGATCATACTGCCTTGGAGGCGCCAAAAACTTGCAGACCCTCAAAGAACTAGTTCTGAAAACAGATGCATGAAGAAATGTGAACCTTGGGACAGTGCCTCCCCATCCCCAAGGTGAGCAGAGCCCAACTTTATGATAAACTTTAAAGTCAAGAAATAGACTGGAAAAATTAGCAAACAATAACAACAAAAGAATTTAATCATAGAAAAACCAACTACAGCGGCAGGCAAGACCAGGACACAAACTCAGAAGAAGACAACAATGTGAAAACAGCTACAAAAAAAAAAAAAAAAGCCTTAAAGATGAATGCTAACTGGACCCAAGCCTAACAAGAGTTCTTGGAAGGCTTAAAGAAAAGATAAGAGTGGTAGAGGAAAAATTGGAAAGTTAAATGAGAATTATGCAAGAAAGTTACAAAAAGAGAAATAATAGCTTGGTAAATGAAGTACAAAAATCCATTGAAGAAAACTCCTTAAAAAAGCAGAATTGGGCAAGTGAAAGTTGATGATTCCATGAGACATCAAGAAAGAATAAAACTAAGTCAAAAGAATGAAAAAAAATAAAATGTGAAATAACTTGTTAAAAAAACTGATCTGTAAAATAGATCAAGGAGAGATAACTCAAGAATTATTATACTACTTGAAAGTTATGATAAAAAAAAAGAGCCTTGACATGTGTTCAAGAAATTGTCAAAGAAAATTGTACTGATATCTTAGATCCAGAGTGTAAAATAGAAATTGAAAGAATCCATCAGTCACTTCCTGAAAGAGATCCTTAAATGAAAACTCCCAGGAATATTATGGCCAAATTCCAGAACTCCTGGATCAAAGAGAAAATACTTGAAGCTTCCAAAAAAATAATTCAGATATCATTTAGCCATAGTCAGGCTCACACCAGACTTAGTGGCTTTCATGTTAAAAGAATGGAGGACTTGAAATATAGAAGGCAAAGGAGCTAGGATTACAACTTTGCAGGAGAGTGGAGTCCCTGGAGTGCCCTAGTTCCAACGCAGAGGGGAGAGATAAATTTTGCATCTGCCAGAGGGACTATAGGGAGCAAAAGTATTTGTGGGATAGCATGCCTGGGGGATCCTAGCCATGGCTTGGGGATGGAGAAGAGTGCCTATGGTTGAGCCCCCAGAGAGAGCTCAGAAAAGAAAAAAAAAAGTCATAAGAAAGACCTGATGCCTGGGCCACCATTCCCTCACTCCAGAACTAGAACCGATTACAATAATAAATTGCTAAAATAAAACAAAATTAAAATTAAAATGAGTAAGCAAAGGAGAAAGAACCCTATAGACAGCTACTATGGGGATAGAGAAGATCTGGGTTAATAGAGAAATAAAGTGAAATTTAAAAAGCCACCCCTAACTCAAAGAGAAATATCAAATGGTCACAAACCCAAAAAGAATTCTTAAAAGAACTTTAAAAAGACTTCAAAAATCATATACGAGTCCTTGAGGAAAAATCAGGAAAAAAAATAACAGTGATCCAAGAAAATCAAGAAAATTCTGAGAAGAAAGTTAACCAATTGGAAAGAGGCATCAAAAAATTTAAGGAAGAAACTAACTCCCTGAAAACTAGAGTTGGTCAAGGGGAAGCTAATGATATTATAAGACACCAAGAAATAATAAAACAAAATTGAAAGAATGAAAAAGTAGAAGAGAATATAGAATGTCTTATTAGAAAAACAACTGATCAGAACAGTTCAGGGAAAGACAATATAAAAATTGTTGGGCTACGAAAGTTATGACCAAAATGAGTCAATGCAATAATACTATACAAGATACAGTACAATAATATGACATAAGAAATTATTAAGGAAAATTGACTTGAAGTCTTAGAACAAAAGAGTAAAATAGAAATAGAAAAAAAATCTACCAGTCACCACCTGAAAGGTATCCCAGGATGAAAATTTACAGTAATATCATTGTCAGTCTGTCCAGTTTCAAAGCTCCCAGGTTAAGGAGAAAATACTACAAGCAACAAGAAAAAAAAACAATTTAAATACTGCAGAGCTACAATCAGGATCACACAAGACCTGGCAGCTTCTCTGTTAAAAGACCGTAAGTCTTAGAACGTAATATTTTGAAGAGCAAAAGACCTGGGGTTGAGACCAAAGATAATTTACCCAACAAAGTTGAGTATAATCTTGAACCAAAAAAATGGACATTTAATGAACTGAAAGACTTTTGGGTATTTGTGACAAAAAGACCAGAACTCACTGGAAAATTTGACATATAAGATTCAGGCGATAACATAAACATTAAAGACCAATTTATAAGGGACTAAATAAGATCAAACTGTTTACTTCTTATAGGTGAAAATTTTATTGGTACTCTTATGACTGTCATCATTACTTGGGTAGTTTGAAAGAAAGGCTTGGGATGAGCTGAGTAAGATGTGTTGATTCTAAAAATTAAAACTGGGTAGGGGGAGGTAAAAAGGAGCAAATATTTAATACAAATCAGGCATGAAAGGAAGAATTGATTAGAAGAAGCAAGTGGAGGTGGAAAGCTAGTAGTGCTAGCACTTTACCTTCATCAGAACTGGTTTAAAGAGGAAACAACATATATATACACACACACACACATATATATATAGATATATCTAGAAGGGTATAAAAGCCTTCTAAATTTATAAAGTAATAAGAGTGTGAGGGCATAAAATAAGGAAGGGACTTTTAGAAGAATGTACAGATTAAGATTTAGGAGAATGAGGGGAGAGGGTAAGATAGGAACTTTTAGAGGGCTGGATAGATTAAGGAATAGGAAGACAAGGTAGTATTTAGAAGTAAATTATATGTGTAAGTAGGGTTAGGGTAAACAGGGTGGAAAGGGTAAATAGTGAGAAAAATAGGGTGGAGGTAAATATACAACTAGTAATTATAACTTTGAATGTGAATAGGATGAATTTAACCATAAAACACAAATGGATAGCTGAATGAATTAAAAATCATAATTTAATATGTCATTTACAGGAAAAAATGGAAAATGAGAGATACACACAGTTAAAATAAAGGGCTGGAGTAGAATTTAATATGCTTCAGCAGATGTAAAAAAAAAGCAGGGTTAGCAATTAGGATCTCAGACAAAGCTAAAGCTAAAATGTATTAAATTAAAAAAGATTAACAGGGAAACTTATGCGTCACCAATATTATTCAATATTGTTTTAGAAATTCTAGCAATAGCAAGGAGAGAAGAAAAAGAAATTGAAGGAATCAGAATGGGAAATGAACTATCTTTTTTTTGCAAACGATATAATGATACATTTGGAAAATCCTAAAGATTCAACTAAAAAACTAGTCTAAACAGTAATTTTAGCAAAGTGGTAGGATATAAAATAAATCCATATAAATCATCTCCATTTTTATATATTACCAATAAAATACTACAAGAATTATCTTAACGTTTTCTTTCCTCTCTCTGATTTTTGGGTTGGAGAAACCATGACTTTCCTACTCTTCCTAATGCATATTTCAGCTGAGTTTTGTCTCACCTATTTTGAGATTTAAGTTCCCTCACATGATAATTTGGGAGAGGAGAGTCTATACTTTTGAAGAGGTATATTATGTTTCTATTCGAAAAGGACGTTTATTTCCCCATGTTTGTGGAGATACTTTATCTCCCAGCCTTTTTGTGCATCTTTTGGCACTTGTTAGATTAATAAAGGTTGTTGGAAATCAAAAAAAAAAAAAAAATACTACAAGAAGTGATAACAAGAGATACCTCATTTAAAATAACTGTAGGCAGTATAAAGTATCTAAGAGTATGCCTGCTGAAATAGACTGAGGAACTATATGAACGTAAATATAAAACACTTTATGTAAATAAAGTTAGATTTAAATAATTGGAGGAATATTTGTTCATGGATAGGCAAAGTCAACTTAATAAAAATGCCAATTTTACCTAACTAATGTGTTCAGTTTGAATTTGAATGGCATTCAATGCCATCCCAATTAAATTATCAAAAAAATTTTACTGGGTTAGAAAAAATAATAAAATTCACTTGTAAGACCAAAAGGTCAAGAATTTTAAAGAAATTAATAAAAAATTGTAAAGGAAGGAGGTTTGGCAGTACCAGACTTCAAGCTATATTATAAGGCAGTAAATATCAAAACTGTCTGGTTCTGATTTAGAAATAGAAGAATAGTTTAAAAAAAAGAAAAGTGCTCTTATATTTTCATTGATTAGAGAAATGCAAATTAAAACAACTCTGAGATATCACCTCACACCCATCAGAAGTGACAAATGCTGGAGAGGATGAGGGAAAAATATACACTAATAATATTAATCTAACCATTCTGGTTGATCAAACCATTTGGCAGAACAATTTGGGATTATGGTCAAAGGACTACAAAATTGTGCAAACCCTTTGATCCAGCAATACCACTGCCAGATGTTTATCCCAAAGAGATCAAAGAAAATGAAAATGGACCTGTATGTACAAAAATATTTATAGCAGCTCTTTTTTTTTTTGATGGTGGTAAAGAATTGAAAATGAGAGGATATTCATTTGGGAAGTAGTTGAAAAAATTGTGGCTTATGATTGTGATGGAGTATTGTTGTGCTGTAAGAAATAACATGGAAGGTGGTTTCAGAAAAAAATAGCAAAAACTACATGAACTGAAATAAAATGAAGTAAGAAGAACTGGGAGATTGTTGTGTACAGTAACTGCAATATTGTAATGATGATCAGCTGTGAAGACATGGCTACTCTGAGCAATGCAGTGATCCAAGACAGTTCCAGGGGAATTGAAAAAATGCCGTCTCCCTCCAGATAGATAGAACTGATGAAGTCTTGAGTGCAAATAATTTTTTCACTTTATTTTTCTTGTTTTAAAAAAATAAGGCTAATATGGAAAATATGGAAGTATGCTATGCATAATTTATAAAAAAAGGCAAAAAAAGTATGTCTCTATGGATGAATCAAGCGAAAGCTTCAATTGAACTCACATAGGTCTAATGTGGGAAATATGTTGTATATAATTTCAAAAAAAAGAAGGCAAAAAAGTCTCTATGGGTGGATCAAGATAAAACTTCAATTGAACTCGCATATCATACTTTTTTTTTTCTGATCATTTTCCATCATACACTTCAAGAAGTTATTTATATTCTTATATGGACAATATGGACGTTATTTCTCATGACTAGAATCTTTCCTTTAATCTTTTTATTTATAACATGCTCATTGCATGTTAAATTGTATCTATACCTTTGATATCTGCAGTATCACTTTTTTTCTAAATTTACATGTAAACACTCAAAGGGACAACTACATAATAGTAAAAGTCCCTAGAAAACACTATAGCATGTTTCTGTCATCTTCTCTTTTGTGTTACTAATTATTTTAGCACGGCATCTGAATGTGGTGATGTTTGCCAAATAGTAATACCTGTGCTCTAGTAAGTCTTTCTTGATTAAGAAGATGACCCTAATGGTGTTGGCCACTTCTAAAATCTATAAAGATGAGTGGATGTAAACTGATGGGCTCTGTTTTTTCATTATTTATAGGAATGGAATGAGGTCATATTGAGTCAAAGTTGTATGTGGTAAAGTAATTTATGACCAGGGGAGCCTACTGTATTCATCTGAATGTAGAAGCAACCCTTTTTCTCTCAAATCTGACTTTTATAAATATTTTCCTTTGAAAAATACCTCATTTTAGGACAGTGGCCTAATATTTGGAGCAATATATTATTTGACTTATGAATGGATGGACATTATTAATTTTTTATGACATGACCAGTGATTAAAGTACTACTGAAACTTAAAACTGAGTAGCAATTAGACCCTCATTTCAAAGCTCCAAAGTAATTGTGACAGTTCTTCCCTTGAGTATTTCATGAAAATTTTCTTTAGATTTGCTTTCTCGGCTGCTAGCTTTTAAGTTGCTAGATCTAATTTGTTTCTTAGTCTTCATCTTTAGTGATTTTGTACTGCTTTTGACAATACCAATCACATCTTCCATTTGGATATACTCTACTCTTTTGACTTTTGTGATTTTGTTCCTCTCTTGATTGTTCTTCTTACCTGACCACTCCTCAGTCTTCTTTGTTGGATCATCTATGATGACCCCTTACTATGGGTTTCCCTTTAAGGCTCCTTTCTGGCCCTTCTCTTCTCTTTTTGGACTGCCACACAGATGACTTCCAAATCAATGCATTTGACCATAATCTCTCTGTAGAACTCCAGTTCAAAGTACTATAGAAATAAATTCTAGTTAGTAACATAGAATAAAATCAGTCTGGGAGGGGAAGACCCTCAAGATTTCTGGCCAAAACAAAAACAGTTGTTATTTATACTCACTCTGAGCCATCAGAGCCCAAACAATGACCAATGAGGCTTGGGCTGGGACCTGTCGTTGGCCAATCAATGAGAGCCAGAGCGATTTGGCTTAGGCTTGGTCTTTAAAAAGAAATCTAGCCCATAAACTCCAAGATATTTTGGGAGGTTTCGGTGATCAAAATTTATGTTCCTATGAGCAGAGCACCTGCAGGTAAGGGTATGTCCCTATGTGGACAGAAGGGAGAGAAAAAGGAAAGGGAAGGAAGGAAGGAAGCAGGGAGGGAGGGAGGGGGGAGGGAAGGAGGAGAGAAGAAAGGAAGGAAGGAAGGATGGAAGGATGGATTTTACTTTGTTAAAATTTTCCCCAAAGTTTACGAAATGGTGAGAACTGAATAATACCATAAAGAATGAAATAAGATTATATTTTGACAGGAAAAGACTTGTTCCTGATGTTGTAATTAACCCTGAGTGAGTTGTGTGCAGTCAGCTCATGATCTTATTAATGAGTTAAGATTCAAATTAATTGAAAAAAGAAAGAAAAAGTGATATACAAAAAGGTATGCTATATAATTGAAACAGTTTAACTTTTGACTATAGAAAATAATTGAAAATAAAAAATGGGAAAGAGCAACAGAAATGGCATTGACACAAACTATAATCTATCTAGGAGTTTAGCCAGTGTAAAAAACCCTAAAAAGTACTTTAGTCAACAAGCATCTGACTTAACTGACTGCCAGAAGCAATACTGGGTTAGATTGTAAATTCATTTATAAATCTTATTAAGAAGAATAATGGACAGTTTTTAGCATGTTATATCACAAAATAAAAGCTTTGTAAGGTTTCTTTAAATTGATTTTATTTTCCATTTCTTTCTGTTTTGTGAGAGAATATTGCAACTCCCTAACACTTAGAACTAGCAGAACAACAGTTGCTCATCTGTGTTCTTATAATTTCATTATTGGGAACTGCCTTCACTGATCAAATCCCAGGTTCAGGTTCCCCACTCCTCCATTTATAATAGCTTATATTTTCATAGCACTTTAAGGTTTGCAGAATATCTTCTACACATTAAATTAATCCCAGCGATCAGAATTGGGACTGATAGGTAGTAGTTACAGAAGGAAAGATTTCAACTTAATATAAGGACAAGCTTACCATCAGTTTAGAATTGTCAAAAAGAGAAATAGACTGCTTTGGAAGGTGATGAGTTCCCTTCCTTAGATGATTTTCAAACAAAGACTGGATTACCAGTTTTTTTGAGAGGGGGGTTGTGTAGAGAACATCAGCTTCTTCATCATAAAATGAGAAAGTTGGACTGTATGAACTATTAGGTTCCCCCCAGCTCCAAATCTATGATCATAAGGTCCTTTGAATGACATCTGACTGTACCTTCAAAATAATGTAAAGTATAAATTTTATTACTAATGTCATTTAAATTGGGCAGTTTGTTTTCTTTTTTTAATTTTTAAATTTTGTTTCCAATTTTTTTTTTTTCAGTTTTCAACACTCACTTCCATAAGTTCCAAATTTTCTCCCCCTCCCTCATCAAGACAGCATGCAATCTTATATGGGCTTTACACATGCATTCTTATTAAACACATTTTTACATTAGTCATGTTGCATAGAAGAATTAAAATGAATGGGAGAAACCATGACAAAAATAAAACATAAAAGAAAAAAGAGTCTGCTTCATTCTGCAGTCCAATTCCATAGTTCTTTGTCTAGATGTGGATGGTATTTTGCATCGAGTCCTTTGGGAATGTTTTAGGTCTTTGCATTGCTGTGAAGGGCTAAATTTATCAAAAACAGTCCTCGAAACACTGTGACTGTTACTGTGTATAGTGTTCTCCTGGCTCTGCTCACTTCACTCAGCATCAGTTCATGTCTTTCCAGATTTTTCTGAAGTCTGACTGTTCGTCATTTCTTATAGCACAGTAGTATTCCATTACATTCATATATCACAATTTGTTTCCCCAATTGATAGGCATTCCCTCAATTTCCAGTTCTTGGCCACCACAAAAAGAGCTGCTATAAATATTTTTGTACATGTGGGTTCTTTTCCTATTTTTATGATTTCTTTGGGAATCAGCCTCAGAAAGGGTATTGTTGGATCAAATGGTATGCATATTTTTATACCTCTTTGGGCATAGTTCCAAATTGCTCTCCAGAATGGTTGGATCAGCTCACAGCTCCACCAACAATGAGTTAGTGTTCCAACTCTCCCAAATCTTCTCCAACATTTATCATCTTCCTGTTTTGTCATGTTAGTCAATCTGATAGGTGTGATGTGGTATTTGAGTTCATTTGTTGTTGCATTAGTTATTTGGCATTGAGCCAACTGTCACTTTCATCATGTGTAACACCATTTATACCACTGCTTATCTCATGGTTGATGAAGGGGAGAAATGAAATGATGTTTTATTACTGTAGAATGCTTCATAAATGTGAGTTTCAATTATGATTTTCATAATAATTTTTGGTGTTCCATTAGGAAAAATTTCTAACATTTCTTTTTTCTGTTTTTCCTCAGGGCTCCTTGGACATCAAAATAAACATTTTCTTGTCTAAAGATCATTGTCATTAATCTTTACCATGGCCTCTGGGACTGAGTCAGTTATGTTTAAAGAGTTTTGCCCCTTATACTATCTCCTCAATGCCATTCCAGCTAAGATCCAAAAGGGCTTTCGCTCTATTGTGGTTTATCTCACAGCACTTGACACCAACGAGGACTACATTGCAGTGGGCAGTAGTATCGGGATGCTCTATCTTTACTGCAGACAGTTAAATCAGATGAAAAAATACAATTTTGAGGTAAGTTTGTTTTTCAACACAAGGCTGCATTAAATAAAATCATGTGGCATAGTGGGAAAAGATCTGGATTTGAATATCAATCAGTCTGTCTGAATATCTTAAAAAGTTAGATCCTGCTTTGTAGAAAATGGTGGTATGCATATTTCATAAAAGGGTAAATACTGGAATCAGTTTGGCATCTTATTTTATCTTCATCTTATATCTAAGTCTTTAATAGTCTTTCAAAAGATTTCTGAGTTATTAGGTATTTGGTAATGTTGGCAGTTCAGAGTGAAGATTAATCTTTGGCCCACTTTGTCTATGCTACAGAAACCTATGCTACAAGCTTTGTCAGCTTGTAACAGAAAACAGTCTCCCTGCCAAAACAGCTAGAAAAGTCAGCCATTTATTGTTTCATTGCTTTCTTAGAAGTCAAAAATCTGAAAAACTAATGGCCTTATTTTTCTTTTTTATTTATTTATTTAATGTTCTACAATCACTACCAAAAAGCTTATATTTTTACCCCCCTGCCTACTCCCCCCACCCCCGTCCCTCCCCAAGACGCCATACAATTCTATATAGGATCTACATATACTTTCCTATTGAATACGTTTTCACTATAGTAATGCTGTATAGATGAACTAAAATTAATGGAAGAAATCATATAACAAATCAAAACATAATACACATACACATACACACACACACACACATACGAACAAGATCTGCTACATTCTGCAAATGAATTCCATAGTTCTATCTCTGAGTGTGGAAGGCGTTTTGCCTTAGAAAACCATTGGGAATTATTATTATTATTATTTTTTAAGTTCTTGCATTATTATGAAGTTCCAAATCTACCAGAAAAAACTCTTGCACACTGTGGTTGTTGTTGTGCACAAATTTCTCCTGGTTCAGCTCCTTTTGCTCAGCATCAGATCATATAAGTCCTTCCAGGCCTCCCTGAAGTCTTCTGTTCATCATTTCTTATGGCACAATAGTACTCCATTACATTCATATACTGCAACGTATTCAGCCATTCCCCAACTGATGGGCATCCCCTTGATTTCCAGTTTTTGGTAACTACAAAGAGTGCTGCTATAAATATTTTTATACATGTGGGACTCTTTCCCATTTTTATGATCTCTTGGGGATACAGTCCTAGTAGCGATTTTGCTGGGTCAAACGGTATGCACATTTTTGTAGCCCTTTGGGCATAGTTCCAAATTGCTCTCCAGAATGGTTAGATGAGCTCACAGCTCCACCAACAATGAATTAGTGTTCCAACTCTCCCACATCCTCTCCAATATTTATCATTTTCCTGTTCTGTCATGTTTGCCAATCTTACAGGTGTGAGTGGTACCTCAGAGTTGTTTTGATTTGCATCTCTCTAATCAAAAGTGATTTAGAGCATTTTTTGATATGATTAGAGATATCTTTAATTTCTTCCTCTGAAAATTGCCTATTTGACCATTTATCAATTGGGGAAGGCCTTATTTTTTCAAAGGAGAACTGTTCATTCATATCAGTGCTAAGAGGCTTCCTTTTCTGAATTATATCTTAGATTTGAAAACTGTGCACTGCTTTATTGGCATTGTAATACTAATCAAGTATGTAATATTTTAGTGGAAACAAATTTTATGAAATGGTAATGATTAGTAAAGAAAATTAAATAATGTTTATGACTCCTTTATGTAACTTTTACTCATGTTTTTGTAAATATTAATTTATATTTATAGGACTATAGGATATCAAAATTGAAGGTAACATAGACTGTCAGAGGTAGTTGGGATTGCAAAATCATAGAATTACAAGATAGAATTTTAAAATGTCTTAGAAATTTAGCCAAGGGGAGGAGCCAAGATGGTGGAGTAGAAAGACACACATATGCTAGCTCCGAACCCACAGCCCATAAAATATCTGTAAAGAAGAACTCCTAACAAATTCCGGAGCAGCAGAAGCCACAGAACAACGGAGCAGACAAGATTTCTGTTCCAGAGAGACCTGAAAACCTGACGCAAAAGGTCTGTTGCGCCCTGGACCCGGAGCAGAGCCCAGCCCTGCCTTGGCCGCGCAGCACCAAGAGGAGCAGATCCAAGTGGGCTTCAGGGACAGAATCTCCAGCAGGCACGCAGGTCCCTCCACCCACAGGTGACAAGGGTCTGTGAGAGGGTCTCTTTGGCTGGTAGAGAGGGGAGTGGGGTGTCCCCATAACTCAGGCCCCCTCAGGAGGCAGCAGTGGGGGCGGCAGCAGACAGGGGCTCCCCAAGCAGGCAGGAGCCTGGATTCATTGTTGAAGGTCTCCACATAAAACCCCTGAGGGAATTGAGTCCCGTGTGGCGGCCCTGCCCCCACCTGAGCACGTGAACTTAATCTCACACTGAATAGCAGCCCCGCCCCCGCCCCAAGCCCTGAGGCTGGGAAGCAGCATTTGAATCTCAGATCCCAAGCTCTGGCTGGCTGGATCTGGAGGAGAGGTGGGGGTGGAAAGAAAACTCAGAAGTCAAGTCACTCACTGGCTGGGAAAATGCCCAGAAAAGGGAAAAAAAATAAGACTATAGAAGGTTACTTTCTTGGTGAACAGATAATTCCTCCCTTCCTTTCTGATGAGGAAGAACAATGCTTACCATCAGGGAAAGACACAGAAGTCAAGGCTTCTATATCCCACACATCCAAAATAAATATACCATAGGCTCAGGCCATGGAAGAGCTCAAAAAGGATTTTGAAAATCAAGTAAGAGAGGTGGAGGAAATGCTAGGAAGAGAAATGAGAGAGATGAAAGAAAAGCATGAAAAGCAGGTCAACACCTTGGTAAAGGAGACCCAAAAAAATGCTGATTGAAAATAACACCTTGAAAAATAGGCTAACTCAATTGGCAAAAGAGGTTCAAAAAGCCAATGAGGAGAAGAATGCTTTCAAAAGCAGAATTAGCCAAATGGAAAAGGAGGTTCAAAAGCTCACTGAAGAAAATAGTTCTTTCAAAATTAGAATGGAACAGATGGAGGCTAATGACTTTATGAGAAACCAAGAAATCACAAAACAAAACCAAAAGAATGAAAAAATGGAAGATAATGTGAAATATCTCATTGGAAAAACAACTGACCTGGAAAATAGATCTAGGAGAGACAATTTAAAGATTATGGGACTACCTGAAAGCCATGATCAAAAAAAGAGCCTAGACATCATCTTTCATGAGATTATCAAGGAAAACTGCTCTGATATTCTAGAACCAGAGGGCAAGGAATCCACCAATCACTGCCTGAAAGAGATCCAAAACGAGAAACTTATAGGAACATTGTGGCCAAATTCCAGAGTTCCCTGGTCAAGGAGAAAATATTGCAAGCAGCTAGAAAGAAACAATTCAAGTATTGTGGAAATACAATCAGGATAACACAAGATCTAGCAGCTTCTACATTAAGGGATCGAAGGGCATGGAATAGGATATTCCAGAAGTCAAAGGAACTAGGACTAAAACCAAGAATCACCTACCCAGCAAAACTCAGTATAATACTTCAGGGGAAAAAATGGTCTTTCAATGAAATTGGGGACTTTCAAGCATTCTTGATGAAAAGACCAGAGCTGAAAAGAAAATTTGACTTTCAAACACAAGAATGAAGAGAAGCATGAAAAGGTAAACAGCAAAGAGAAGTTGTAAGGGACTTATTAAAGTTGAACTGTTCACATTCGTACAGGGAAAGAAAATATTTGTAACTCTTGAAACTATTCAGTATCTGGGTACTGGGTGGGATTACACACACACACACACACACACACACACACGTAGAGACAGAGTACACAGAGTGAATTGAAGAGGATGGGATCATATCTTAAAAAAATGAAATCAAGCAGTGAGAGAGAAATATATTGGGAGGAGAAAGGGAGAAATGGAAAAACATGAAGTTTACTCTCATCACATTCCACTAAAGGAAGGAATAAAATGTGCACTCATTTTGGTATGAAAACCTATCTTACAATACAGGAAAGTAGGGGATAAGGGGATAAGCAGGGTGGGGGGGATGATGGAAGGGAGGGCATGGGGAGGAGGGAGCAATTTGAGGTCAACAGTCATGGGGAGGGACAGGATCAAAACAGAGAATAGAAATAATGGGGGGCAGGATAGGATGGAGGGAAATAAAGTTAGTCTTATACAACACGACTATTATGGAAGTCATTTGCAAAACTACACAGATTTGGCCTATATTGAATTGCTTGCCTTCCAAAGGAAAGAGGTGGGGAGGGAGGGAGGAAAAGAAGTTGGAACTCAAAGTTTTAGGAACAACTGTCAAATACTGTTCTTGCCATTAGGAAATAAGAAATACAGGTAAAGGGGTATAGAAAGTTATTTGGCCCTACAGGACAAAAGAGAATATGGAGACAAGGGCAGAGAGGGATGACAGAAGAGAGAGCAGATTGGTGACAGGGGCAATTAGAATGCTTGATGTTTTGGGGTGGGGGGAGGGGACAAAAGGGGAGAAAATTTGGAACCCAAAATTTTGTTAAAATGAATGTTAAAAGTTAAATAAATAAATAAAAAATAAATAAAAATAAATAAAAAATAAAAAAATATTTATAACTCTTGAAACTTTTCAGTATCTGGGTAGTGGGTGGGATTACACACACACACGCACACACACACACGCACACACGCACACACACACAGAGACAGAGAGCACAGAGTGAATTGAATAGGATGGGATCATATCTTAAAAAAAAATGAAATCAAGCAGTGAGAGAGAAATATATTGGGAGGAGAAAGGGAGAAATGGAATGGGGCAAATTATCTCTCATAAAAGAGGCAAACAAAAGACTTATTAGTGGAGGGAAAAAGAGGGGAGGTGAGAGAAAAACATGAAGTTTACTCTCATCACATTCCACTAAAGGAAGGAATAAAATGTATACTCATTTTGGTATGAAAACCTATCTTACAATACAGGAAAGTGGGGGATAAGGGGATAAGCAGGGTCGGGGGGAGGATGGAAGGGAGGGCAATGGGAGGAGGGAGCAATTTGAAGTCAACGCTCTTGGGGAGGGACAGGATCAAAAGAGAGAATAGAAGCAATGGGGGGCAGGATAGGATGGAGGGAAATATAGTTAGTCTTACACAACACGACTATTATGGAAGTCATCTGCAAAACTACACAGATATGGCCTATATTGAATTGCTTGCCTTCCAAAGGGAATGAGTGGGGAGGGAGGGATGAAGAGAAATTGGAACTCAAAAGTTTTAGGAACAACTGTGGAGTACTGTTCTTGCTACTAGGAAATAAGAAACACAGGTAAAGGGGTATAGAAAGTTATCTGGCCCTACAGGACAAAAGAGAAGATGGGGACAAGGGAAGGGAGGGATGATAGAAGAGAGGGCAGATTGGTGATAGGGGTAATTAGAATGCTTGGTGTTTTGGGGTGGGGAGAGGGGACAAATAGGGAGAAAATTTGGAACCCAAAATTTTGTGAAAATGAATGTTAAAAGTTAAATAAATTAATTAAAGAAAAAAAAAGAAATTTAGCCCAGTTTCTTTTTCATTTTTTTTTAAAGGGTGGGAGGTGGGAAGAAGAGAAAATAGTTTTTTGTTGGTCGAATGAATTGAAGTGAGTAAATGAAAGAAATCTAGCCCAGGTACTTAATTTTAGATTTGAGAAAACTGAGGCCCTTAAAGGGAAAGTGAGTTGTCAAAAATCACATAGTGGGTTAGTGATTCATTTCAGAGTATGTTTTTTCTTAACAAACTGCTTAAAGTAAATTATAAATTTTCCTTTTTTGAGAAAATCTGTTTATTGAATGACCTCAACTTTAATATGTTCCATAAAAATGGAATTTTACTGTTAAGCAGACTTTGACCCATTTAGAAACGTAATTTGCAACATTTATGTTCTTGGGGGGTCTAACTTTTTCTCAAAAATTTTTTTTCAAAAAAAAAATGAAAAAACAAGAACCTAAACATTTTTTTTCCAAATTTTAAAAGACATTATTTGTGAAAGTGGTTTTCCAATTACTTTTTGAAGCAAAATTATAAATAGAAACTGCAAAAAAACATAGAGTGTGAGAAGACTCCTAAATTGGAAGTCAGGAGATCGGAGTTTTGATGCCAGTTTTGTTATTAGCTTATTCTCTGCCCTTGGTGAAGTCATTTCCTCTTTCTTTATTCCTGTTGTCTCATTTGTGAAATGAGGATAGGTGTCTCAGGGATGCCTTCCAGCTCTGAAAGTCTTGTCTATGATTTATGAAGATAAATAATTTTTTAAAAAATCCACATATTTTATGTCTTTAAGTAGAGAATGAAAGTAAACCTTTTTTTTTTTATTAAAAAATTTTAAGTTAACATGAATCTATTTTCTTTCCCTGCTACCTTTAACATTATTTTGGGGGGTAATTAACTCAGAAAAGTCACAGAAATTTGTGTTTTCCGGACAGAAAAAAGTAAAATTTTGAATTTTCAATGAGAAATAGTTGAGACTAGTAACACCTTTATACAATGGGTTTATGTTTTACAAAATGCTTTAAAAATACGGCTCAAGTTAAGTGACTTAGTCATGTACCAAGTAAATGACAGAGGCTGAATTTGAATTCAGTTTCTTAATTCCTAAATTCATTTAATTTCAACACACATTTAGTTCATTGTTATTTTTTTCTTGGGCAAGATGCCTCTCTTCCACTTTTTCGTCAGTTTGATCCTCATACAGAAATACAATAATCATTCAAGTATTTTTTGAGTAGTTACTATGTATGACCTAGGTACTAAGTCATATGTGTATATAAAAAAAAGTATCATCTTGCTCACTAGGAATTCATCAGAGATTTATTATGTTTCTGTTATATGCAAAATACTACACTGTACAAAAGGGGAGAGAAAGTAAATAGAACTCTTGTTCTCATGGTACTTACTACTAATAAAGATGGCATATATATATATGCCATATATTATATGTGTGTATATGTACACACATTTGTATACATCTGTACATGTACACATATGCACATGCATGCACACACATGTAAACTATAACAGAGATGGGAAATATAACATTCAGTTTTTTCATCTGCGAAGTGAAGGGGCTGTGCTAGACAATCTTTAAGATCCCCTCCAGCTTCAGGGTCGTCTAGGTGGTACAGTGGTTAGAGTGTTGGACTCTGAGTCAAGAAGACGTGATACTTACTACCTGTTTGACTCTGGGCAAGTTACTTAACTGGCATCAACCTCAGTTTCCTTAACTGTAAACTGGGATAATAATAGTACCTACTGCACAGGGATGTTGTGAGGAACAAATGAGGTTTAAATATAAAGTGCTTTGTAAACCTTCAAGCACTTTATAAATGTTATCAATTATTATTAAATCTTTTATTAACTAGACTAGTATAAACTGCATCGAAGTGAAACCTACTGCTATGTTGGTAATCTTTGCATTTATTTTAGTTTTAAAATGCTTAGACGAGTATAGTTTCCCTAGTTTGACAGGTTTGTTTTACTTTATTAGGGGAAAACTGAATCTATAACAGTTGTTAAACTCTTAAGCTGCTTTGATGATCTTGTGGCAGCTGGCACAGCCTCAGGAAGGGTTGCAGTCTTTCAGCTTGTGTCTTCATTGCCTGGTAGAAATAAACAGGTAAGTGCTAAAACTTTCAGAATGTTTTACGTATTTTGGCAAATTCCTGATGGATTTTATATTAATGGATTTATTTTTAATGCTTTATCATCTGGGAAATAGGTATTCAGAACAATTTAATAATTAATCATTTTAAAGTGCTTTGAAGTTTTCTTGGACACATTTTATTCTGGAATGAAATACTTGATGAAAAATTATACCTGTGTAAATTGACATTCTGATTCTAATGTTTTTAAGAACAAGTTCCATTAGTAGTCTCATTTTAGAGATGTAGAGACTGGTTCTCTCCCACTTATTTGGGAACTGAATGTGGGATGGCAGTAAGAACTATGAGCATAAAGATATAAACATGAAGATAAAGGGGTGGAAGAGAAATAAGTTTTATTCTTTCTTCCTTATCCACACATAAATGATTTTTTGCACATTCATGTCTCTGGCCTTAAAACCTCTGTCATCTTCCTATTTTTCATGTACTTCACTGACATTTATTCATAGCTTCGAAGATTTGATGTAGCTGGTATTCACAAAAATAGCATTACTGCTTTGGCATGGAGTCCCAATGGCATGAAGTTGTTCTCTGGAGATGACAGAGGGAAAATTGTCTTTTCTTCTTTGGATCTTGACCAGGTACATATTTTTAAAGGTTATAAATGTTGGTTTTTAACCTTTACGTTTTTGTAAAACCTTAAACCCCAAACTTAAATACTTTTATTTTTAGCCAGTCATTCTTAAGAATTCTTAAGAATTATTATTATTATATTATTAAGTATTATTAAGAATGTATTTTTAAGTATTCTTAAGCTAAGTATTCTTAAGAATGACCCCCTTCTAATCTCGAATTTTTTATTCATTGTTTTATTGCAAAATTTCTTCAAATGTTTTATAAAACCTATCTTCTCTCAGTAAGAGGGTGGCCTGCATCTCTGATGGAACATTTATGGCTCTCCCTTTGGGCACATTATTTTGGGAAGGTTCCTTAAAGTGAGAGGAAACACTCCCTAAGTTATAATTGTAGACAGGTGTCAAAGGTTTTAGTGGATGTTGAGCTGGCCACTCTACAAACCTCGTGTTAGTGGCCTCCTCCTCACCCCAGAGTTGGAGGTGGTGAAATAGGAGCATGGTAGCAGAGGAGGGTGCTAAAAGAACTATTCCTGGTCCCACCTTCACAGCTACAAGAGCAGCTGGGCATTTCTTCCTAGCACTCTGTATTTTATACAGTGCTTTCTTTTGCCTGTAACAAGTCTGTGATGCAATTATTGTTTCAGTTTTATAGATGAGGAAATTGAGGCTCAGAGATGAAATGATTCATCCAAGGACCTACAGGCGGTAGAAGCATGAGCTCAACTCTTCCTACTGCAAGTCATTTGTAATACTGTGCTTTTCCTCATAATGATCTTCCATCATGCAGCTAAAGACATGGCACCTAAACATAGTAGATGCTAACAAATTGTGAAGCTCAAATAAGACAATAATAGTGAAAGTGCTTTGCACACTTAAAGTGCTACATAAATGGAAATTATTGCAATTTTAGTTAAACTTTTCTTGAGGTGTAGTGCCAATATCACACATCTCCAGTTTATTTATAGTAGTCGTTTTGAGATAATTGGAGATTCTGACCTTTTTATTATAGAAGTATAGTGGGGGGAAAAGCCTTCCAAGGAACAAATGTGAAGCTGGAGTCTCATTGTAACTTTGTAGAAAGAACACTGGACACCTGGGTTAGAATCCAGGCTCTTTGTAGCTGAGTGACCCTAGGAAAATTACTTCACCTGTCATCCTCAATTTTCTCAGCTGTAAATGGGCTAATAGTAGTATATTACCTGGTAATTTCCCTTTGAATTTGAAAGAAAGTACTGTGAAGTAAAAATAAAATTATCCATGTTCTTACCAGCAAGGAATTTTCAAAAGAATTATTTCTAATGGGATGCCACAGAATTTAAAGTGTTGAAGCATGAAGTTCAAGGTGTAAATTTCTGAATTAGTAGACATGTTTTGTTTTCAAGAATGATGATTATCAAAATTAGAATGTCTTAGTTAAAAATTGGTGGTGTATTTATTACTTTTTTCATAAGGGAGTCTGCAACTCCAGTTTGGTATTAGAAGAACCATCTTCAATTGTGCAATTAGATTATAGCCAGAAAGTTCTTCTGGTCTCTACCCTACAGAGAAGTCTGCTTTTTTACACTGAAGAGAAATCGGTCAAGCAAGTTGGAACCCAACCAAGAAAAAAGTAAGACATATATACCTTAATTCGAGCACCTCAGTTGGGTCAGAGCTCTGTCCTTACTTTGATTTTTTGAAATAAGTCCTATGTTCAGATACTTCAGTGAATCTTTGATTTCATCAATGTGAATCCATTGTCTACCCCTCCATATGATCTGTCTACTACGCATCCTATGTGATTCTTACCCATTTGCTCTTGAAGCCCTTCTAGAAGATCTTCCCAGTATCCTGAAGGCCTTAGAACTTAGCATTTTGTAAGGACCCAACTGTTCAACTTATCCCCTGCCTTGCGTGTAGCCTACCTACCCCTTTTTCCAGTCGTATAATTTTCTGGATTATGTCTTTTATTTGATTTCTTGTACGTATTTGTCTGATTTCCCCTTATTGAGTTTGGGAAGCCTAAGATGCTGTGTAATCTACAAGTACTACCCAGAGTAGACCAGTGTTGGCCTAGGAGATGCCCACACCCTTGCCATTGGAGTTTATAGCTGTGCCCACTATTCCATCATTTTAAGTCATAATAGTTTAAATTACCATTTAATAATAGTAGCTCACATTTACATAGTCCTTTAAAGTTTTCAAAGTGCTTTCCTCATAAAGCCCCTGTGCTATAGGTATTGCAATTATTAGCATCCCCAATTAGCATCCCCAATTAGATGTTGAATTAGAGTTTTGCCATTTAAAGAACTGTAGTGTCAACTCACTAAAAGTTTGTTCTGGTGATCTTCATTTTAGAGCAGAGTTTTATGTAAAACTCTATGTAATGAGATTTAATTAGCAAAGCACCTGACAAATCATAGAGACTACTGAGGTAAAAAAAGGAGAACCTAAGTGATTTCATCTTTTGAATATATGGCTTGAACCCCAACAATGGCACTACATTGAGGGTCAAGCATTTTATTATGTAAAGTGAGTGTGACTAGTAGACAAATGAACAAGATTTGTAAAGCTCAAGGAACTGAATATAGGCATGTTAATATAGCCATGACTTGACTAGGGCCTAGTATAGAATTAGGTCTGAGGGGAGAAAAGCTATGTGGTACAGGGGAAAAAACAGTGGACTAAGAGTCAAGGACCTGGATTCTGTTCCCTGCCTTGTCACTGACACTTTGGAAAAGTTACTTCCTCACCAACACACCTTTCCTCCCCCAAATAGTTTTCCTCTCTTGTAAACTATGAATATTTTAATAGAGCACTATGATTAGATTCCAGAAGACCTAGGTTCAAATCCTGTCTCTATTACTTAATACTGGTATGTTCTTGAACAGGTCACTGAGCTTATATGTGCTGCAGTTATCCTTATCTGTGAAATTAGGAGGTTAGAATAGGTGATCTCTAAAGTCTCTTCTAGATCTAAATCCTGTGACCATCCAAAGTATTTTCAGACTTTCTGATTCCCTGGAATTAGTGTTATCGTGGATGTATGACAGAAGAATAATTAGTAGGACTTAGTGGAAGGTAAGGGGGAGAGAGAGGAAGTAAAGACTACAGTTTGCAGCCTTGAGGTGATTCTGGTGATGCTGTTGCTTAATAGGTCACACAGAGACACACACACACACACACACACACACACACACACACACACACACACATACACACACACACACATGCACACAGTAAGGTAAGGCAAGTATCCTCACTTCATAGTTGAGACAACCAAGGCTCAGGGAGATTAGATGACTTGGCCAGTCACATCACTAATTAGGTGCAGATTCAAGACTTGAACCTAGCTAGATTTTTTATGGCCAGCCCAATTCTCTTTCCACTATATCCCAGCAACATTAATGGGAAGCTTCTAAATGAATACTGAAACAGACTGGTTACCCAGCCAACATATTAATTTTATATTCCACAGTAGTCCTGATATTGATAAACTTTGAAGAAATAAAAGGACAACACCCCTATTTTGAGCAGAGGAGGGATTGAAGGATTTTAATAGGTTAATGTTTTTGACATCCTCTTTGTAGAGAATAGAGTGAAAAGATGAATCTAAAACAAGTGGTTAAGGGAAAAAATTAACCTCAGTTTAGACTGACCAAATCCTAGCTTGATAAAACTGTGTAATGGTAGTAATCCCAAATGAAATTTTCTTATATGGTTTCTTCCCTTTTCTCCCCCCCTTTAATTTTAGCACGGGGAAGTTTGGAGCATGTTTTATTCCTGGGTTGTGCAAGCAAAGTGACCTCACGTTATATGCTTCAAGGCCTGGGCTACGATTATGGAAGTCTGATGTCCACGGAACAGTTCAGGCTACATTTATCTTAAAAGATGTATTTGCTGGAGGAGTAAAACCCTTTGAACTGTATCCTCGACTTGAACCAGCTGACAAGGGCAGTTGCACATTCTCAGAGAAACACCTAGGGCTTGTGTCATGCTTCTTTCAAGATGGCTGGGTACTGAGCTGGAATGAATATAGTATTTATTTATTAGACACTATAAATCAGGTAAGTAAAGGCACTGTGTAGGTGTTTGAGAGATTATTAGTAGGTAGATTTTTATTCTGTCTCGTTTCTCCTTTAATGATATTTATATATTATTTATTTAATGTTTGCTATCTTGCTATACCTTCTCTTTCCTTTTGCTTAGAATGGAAAATTGTAGAATGTTTTGCTCATTTTTCTATTTATAATTTTTATTTCATGGTTTTGAAACTTTGAAAAACTATTTTTGTTGATATCTTAATTTTTTACATGACTCTCATTTTCCACTTTCCACTTCCGCCTTCCACTCTCCCCTATCTAGAGAAATATCTCTTATAATAAAGACTAAAAAAAGAAAGAAAAGTAGTTCAGTAGAACTAATACCATATTTCAGTGGTACATGCAGTGTTCCACACCCATACTCCCCCACTCTGGAACAAAGGAAGAAAGAGACATTCTTATATCCCCTTTTGGGGGACAAGCTTGATCATTATAATTTCATAGCATTTCCTCTAGATTTTATTGTTCTTTCTTTTTTCATTGTAGTCCTTGTATATAATTATTTTCATGGTACTGCTTACTTCACTGTGCATCAGTTCACATGAGTCTTCTCTTGTTTGTCTGGATTCTTCATATTCATCTTTCATTACAATGAAGTAATAGTTGATCACATTAATGCACCACAGTTTCTTTTTAGCCATTTCCCAATCAATAGGCATCTATTTTGTTTCCAGTTTTTTGCTACCTCTCTTTCTGTCTTTGACCTTTTTTGGGATATATGCCAACATATACCCAGGGATCTCACTGGTCAAAAAATGTAATTATACTGATTCATAGCTCCAACAACAACACTTACTATTGAAAATTTGCTATATTAATTGAATTGAATTGAAGTTATTTTTTTCTCTTACCCAAAATTCTCTCTAGTTTGTGATTTCATCTCTCTAACAGCCCTTCATTTCCCTTCTTTTTTGGTGTGAGGAGGGGAAGAGAATCAGAGCTTGGATGTTGGTACTACAACTACATTCATCTAGCCTCTTGAGACTCTTTACCCCTCCCCACATCCTGCCTAAGAAAGAAAAATAAAAATGCTTTATGTGTATTTTATTTGAATAGATGCACAGTAAATTCTATCTTGGCTGAGATCACCAGCTTTTTTACCTTTTTGGGGTATATGCCAACAGTGGGATCTGATTTGTCAGGGTATCAATGTCTTAGCCACTTTCCTGGCATGATTACCAAGTGCTTTCCATAGGACATCAGGATTGGAGGGAATCTTAGCAGTTATCTGGTCTGCCCTTGTCACTTACGGATGAGCACACACCATCAGTGAGGTGGAGTATGGTGCCCACATTCATAGAGCTACCTTAGAAGCCATTCAGCAAATTGTCATATAAAGTATTATTATTGCTTGCTTACATGGGGTTCTGACAGATGCTATTTACTTTAGTGGTCTGGTTTTACATTTTTTTACAGGCTACAATTGCTGGTTTGGAAGGTTCAGGTGATATTGTATCTGTATCCTGTACTGAAAATGAAATATTCCTCTTAAAGGGGGATAGGAACATTATAAGAATTTCAAGCAGACCTGAAGGAGTTGGATCATTAGGTTTGTATTTTTTGGAAAATGCGATGGTATTTATTCAGTTAAATCATGAATAATTTTGGGGATTGTAAGATATAAACACTCTTATTTTGCATGTTTAAAATCTTTCAGCTGCCACCAACTTAAAGGGATTTTTAAAAAAATTCTCAATTCTGTTCAGTGTAGTCTTTTACTACTTTCAGGAATATTCTATATTTGTGCTTAAACAAAATCTTGGGCTTAAAAGTTATCTTTGGACCTAGAAAAAAAGAGTTTAGAATGTAGGAAAGAAACCTAGACTTGAAATCAGAGTATCCGGTTTCTCTCTACCTCTAGGTCTGTCATTGACTGACTTTGTATTGTTGGGTTAATCACAGAATATCAGATATTAGAAGGGATCTCAGAGATGATTTCATCCAACTCATAACCAAAAAGGAATCTCTATTATAATGGACAAATGATAAACTAGCCTTTGCTTGAAGACCACCCTCCCCAGCCTCTCAGTGAGAAAGAATCTCACAATTTTCATGTGACATTCTGACTCCCATCTCTTGATTTTTGTGCACATCCCAACCTCTGTCACTTGATAGTTAGGTAAATGAAGGCAAAGCACTTTTCCTTTCAGTGTCCCCCAAGCAACTCAAAAAACAAATAAACAAAAATGGTTGGTTAAAGGTGAGTTGCTATTCTAGATCAGTAGAGTTTCAATACCAGAGTCATGGGTCTGGATTAAAAACAAAAAGAAATAAAACAAATGTTTCCTACCGATAAAATGAAAGTTTCTTGAGGACAGGGTCTATTTTTGGTTTTGTCTTTGTATTCCCAGCACCTAGCATAGTGCCCAACATATATCAGGCACTTAATTAGGCACTTAATAAATGCTTGTTGACTGAATGATGAATCCACTATCTCCAAAGGCAACTCTTTAGATAGATTGCTTGGGTAGTTTTAGTTGTTATTATATCAAACATAAATTCACCTATCTGCAACTTAGTCCTAACTTCTAGGGTCAAACAGCAAGTTTTGTCCCTTGTACATGTGATAGGCTTTCAATATTTTGAGAGTTATAATATCTCATCTACATTTTCTCTTCTCTGGGCTAAATCTTCTTATTTCCTTCATTGATTCCTCATCTAGTATGGATTCAAGGCTTTTCATCATTTTGGTTGCCTTACTCTGGACATTTTCCAGCCTATAAATGTCCTTCCTAAACTGTGTCACCTTGAACTACTGGCCGTGCTCCACATGTGGTTTCAGTAGGGTGGAAAATGACAGGACCATCACTTCCTTATTCCTGGGAAAGTTGTGCCTCTTTTAATGCAGTAGAAAATCTCTTTAGCTTTTTTGGATACCATTTACATGTTGATTCATAATGAGTTTATAATCTTCTCTGATCTCTTTCAAATGTACTACAGTCTAGCCATGCCTTTCCTGTATTGTACTCTTGAAATCAGTTTTTGAACCCAAATTTAAGATTTTACATTAAATCCATATTAAATTTTGTCCGATTAGAGTCAGCCCCAATGTTGTATCCTATCAAGATCTTTTTGTATCTCTACTCAGTTATGTAGTATGTTAGCAATTCATTTCATGCTTTGTGTCATCTGGAAATTTTGTCATTGACAAAAATGTTAAGTGGAACAAGGCTAAGAACAGATCCCTGGTACAGAAAGTTCTCAGTGAAGTAGCTGAACTAGATGTTAGATTTAAGGTCCTTTCTCTTCTAATTCAGAGAAACTCTTTGATGCTGTGAATGTGCTGTTGTATCAGTCCTCCTTGAGAAGGCAAGCAGCACTATAAAGTCCGATAACCTACCACCTCATTGTATTTTGGTAATTTTTTAACCTATAGAGGCTTTTTTCCCTGTGTATGTCCTTCCCATATCCTTCCCTATTATCTACAGTCCCTCTTAGTAAGCTTATGTGTCTCCTAGGGTCGTAGGATTTATAGGGTTAGAGCTGGAAAGGACCTTAAGAAATCATCTAGTCCAACACCCTCATTTTACAGATGAAGAAACTGAGGCCCAGAGAAGTCAAGTGACTTGCCCAAGGTCATGTGGGTCATAAGTAGCAGAGTTGGAATTTCAGTACTGGTCCACTGACTCCAATTCCAGTGCTCTGAAAAAGTACATCTTGTTGTTCCCCATTTGTTCAGAAATTTTTTCAAGATACTTAGAAGCCCAAATTCTAGCATTTTTTAAAAAATAAAGCAGAGAAGAATATTTTTAGGGTGGGTTTTACTTTCACACATTTGTAATCAACAAATTGGTGACCATAGCAGTTGATTCATTTCTTTGATGGGTATCTAGATCAATGATATAAACTTGGTTAGCATCCTTGAGTTTTACTAGTTACTCTCTTTAATTTTAAAATGGAAAGAGTGCTGATTACATGATCTCTGAAGTCCCTTCCAGCTCTAACATTCTGTAATTCACTCCTTTCTCTTCTTCCTCATTTGTCTCTGACCTTAGGGCTGCTGTTATCATTGTTGCTATTCTTAGCATAAATAATACCCACATGGTGGTATTATTGTGCTAAAAGCTTGGAGCAGAAAATCCTGAACAGAAATGTGTATGATTCATTGCACCCACATACAAGTATAAATAACTTTTAAAAGTTCTCATTTTGATGAAAAATTAAGCACTGATAATAATATCACCATCACCTTTGACTATAAAGGATAAACTTGAGCCAAGTAATTTTCATTTGCTTCCTTAAATGGATAAATTAGTATAATTCAATTAAATCTTCACATTTTATTCTAATGTTAAAATATAGAAGACATCTATAGTTAATAGGAAAATTCAGAATTATGCCACTTGTATTTTTCTAGATTTTTACCACTCAGATATATTGGGGAAATTTAAAGTTAAAAGAAAAATAAATTTGATTAAGTCAACAACATATGTTAGGGTTCCACAGTGCGGAGTGTGTCACATTAAGTGCAGACTGAGAAGAGAGGCAATGTAGTGTTGTAGAAAGAGCCCTGTATTAGGAGTCAAGAGATGTAGGTGTAACCTTCTGCTCTCTAGTTCTCTGTTTCCTGTTTTATAAAATGAAGAGACTGAGTTGTGTTATCTTTCAGGCCCCTTCCAGCTCTAACATTTTGTGATTCAGTGATTCTGTAGCCAAGAGATCTGTAGCCTAAAGGTTCTCTTACCTCTGCTAAGTGGTCTGCAGGTATAAACCAATTTGAGATGGTAGTAGCTACCCACTTGTTCTAGCTTAGGGTTTTGCTCTGTTTTGGGGAATGCTTTGACAATCAGGGTGCCTCCTGTTAGGAAAAACTTAAAAACAATCTGTGACCCAGTCCAAGAAGCATTAGAGGGATCTAACCCAACATAACTGAAAACTTCTTTACTTCTGATTTTGTAGAGCTCTGGGATTTAAAATATCTTTGCCTTTATCCTAGGATTTAATATATAATCGGCTGGCAATAAATAGTTGCAGAATTAAACAGAAGCTAGGTCTTTATGCGCATGTGCCTTTGCACTGTTAGATGTTGGAGGAAATCCAAAAATAAATAAAACGTAATCCCTGCTCTTATGGAGTTTGATATTAAGTAGAGGGGATATAACATATGCCCAAATAACTAGAATATATTAATGCATGATAACCAATGAACAAGTATTAATTAAGAGCCTACTATGTGTTAAGCCCTGTGCTAAGTGCTTTATATACAAAGACAAAAATGAAATAACCCCTATCCTCAATGAGCTTACATTCCGTTTGAGGAGAAAGTAGATACATATGTAGGTATATTGAGAATATATACAAAGTAAATATATGATAGTTTTGGGAGGTAAGATGCTAGTAGCTGAGGAGGATCAAGAGAGACTTCTTTACGAAGTGGAATTGAGACTGAGTCTAGTTCATTTGTTGCCTTGGTGTTAGCACAAGGACAGGAGGAAGAGAGTCATGCATAAAGAACAACCAGGCTCTTATGGCTGGGCGAAACGGTGTGTGGAATGAAGAAATGTATAAGAAGACTGGGAAGGTAGGAAGGGGGACCTAGTTGTGCAGAGCATTATGTGCCAAATAGAGGAATTTATTTAATCCCAGAGGTTAAATAGGGAGCCGTTGGAATTTATTTAGTAGGGAGATGACATGGTCACACCTACATTTTAGGAAAATTATTTTGGTGACTGTATGAAGTAAGAATTAAAGTGAGGAAGAAACTTGACAGAGATCAAAGAGGCTTGTGCAGTAGTTGGATGTGTAAGTGCAGAGGAGGAGACATAGGTGAGAAATGCTGTGGGATGGGAAAAGAGAAGATTTGACAATGGAATAGATATATCAAGTAAATAAGAGTGGGGAGTCAAGAATGATGCTGATATTATGAACCTGGGTGACCAGAAGTCATGGTACCATTGAGAGTGAAAGGGAGGTTTGACAGGGGATGGATCTGTGGGGGAAGATAATGAGTTCTGTTTTGAACATGTTGAGTTTGAGATGTCTGTAGAACATCCTTTTCAGTAGACAATTGGTGACTCCTGATTGAAACTCAAATGAGGGACTAGAGTTGGAGGTTGGGGTGTGTTTGAGTAGTAACAGGAATTACCTGCATACAAAATAGTATTTGAACCCATGGGAGCTGAAAAGGTCACCAAGTGAGAGAGTATATAGAAAAAAGAGAAGATGACCTAGGATAAACCTTGATGTACACCCACAGTTAGTGGGTATGACATGGATGATGAACCAGCAAAGGAACCTGAGGATCACTTAGACAGGTATGAGAACCAGGAGAGAACTCAGGGCATAAGTAAGTACCAGAAGAGAGGTGCAAACAAAGTTCTGTGGAAAGTCTGAGAAAGAAAAGATTATTCAAACTTGATGGGATCAGGGGAAACTTTATAGAAGGGGACCTTTGTGAAGTATGACTCCTTAACGTTCAGTTGTCAGGATGTTGTAGAAATTATTTCTTTTAATGTATCATTTGGATTGGATGCTCTGTGAGGTTCCTTTTAACTCTGAGATTCTATAATTTTGAAGAAATTGTTATTTGAAGTGGATCTTGAAGGGTAGAATTTCATGTAGTATTTTGTACATAGCAGCTTCTCACTTGTATGTTTTTAAAATCATACTGAATTTGGAATCTTTGTTAGGTTGATTAATTGCTCTGTTTTGATATTTTTCCTTCTGAAAATTACTGTAGCTATAAATGGGTACAAACACTATGTTTTATAGTTTATATAGCAATTTTCGCTTTACAGAAGCAGTTTCATCACAATAATCCTGGGGTTATGTAGTGTAAGAATGATTATCCTTATTTTTCAAGTAAGAAAACTATGGTTCGCATTGGTTAACAAACTTGTCCACTTATTGTACAACAGTTGTCAAACTGGGACCTCAACCCAGGTTTGCCCACTTCATATCTTGTGCTCTTTCTTCTCTATTACATGTGGCCTTTCTTGATAAGAATTACATTTTTTGCATAGCCTTTCAATTCTTGATAGTTATATACTATATGAATAGGTAGTTTAATTACATCAGGATCCAATAAATAGGTTTAATTGGTTTTAGATTTTTTTCTCAATTCACAAACATTTCCATAATAATGAATTTAAATGAGAAACTATGATCAGCAATTAATGCTACCCTATTTTTATTAATTAGTTTACAACAACCGTGAATTATTTTCCTGCTTTTGATAAATCAGTTTCCAGGGAGTCAAAAGCTTTTCTTATAATCTTTGTGTAGATATTGTATTGTGCCTTTTTAAGCATTTCATTAGTCTTATTCTTTGATGTTGCTAACCTCAAGAGTTCAGGTTCAGAACTTCAAATGGTTTGCTAGGCTCCTGTTCCAAATTGTCTCTTTGCTGCCTAGTGTTTTGAGAACAACAAGCTGAAATAAAATAGGTGATTTTTCTCCCAATAACAAAAATTGACTCTTCCTTTGTAGGTAGAGATGGCACAGAAACCTTGGGATATCCTGAGAAAATCCACCTGCAAAGTTTGGATAAGCTAGGGACCTTTAGTAGTGAAACCAGAAACAGAGGCTCCTCTATCACCAGTGAATCAAGAAGTCGTAGTAGTTCTGTGAACTCTATAGATAGCAGTTCTAGTTTCCTGACAGCTGGAGACCAAGGATCCTCTGAAGTATTAAAAGAAAACCAGCCTTCTCACAGGTTCAGTGTAATTAGCTGTGAAGATTTTGACCAAGAACTTATTGTGAAACCCATTAAAGTGAAAAAGAAAAAGAAAAAGCAAGGTATTGTAGCATCTTTTACAAATTCTACTTGAAATCTTCTAGTTTATACTAGATTTCAACTGCTTGAATGCCTTATTCTCCTTTAGAAATGTATCATTTTCATATATATGGAAGATAATGCTTTTTTGTTGAATATTTTTATTGATTTATTAGAGTTGATCAATGTATCTGCCTGTTTTAGTTTTTTTAATCCATTCATTCAGTAAACATGTATTAAATACCAGTTGTATGCAAAGCCCAGTGCTTACCACTGGGGAAGAAGAATACCTGGCCTCCTCCTTATTGAATTCTTATTTATTCTTTAAAGCTGAATTCAAATATAACTTCTCCCATGAACTTTTCCTAATATCCCTGGTTAATTAACCAGTTTCTTAGTTATGTATTTATTCTTATTTATACTTACCTATATACTTTTTATATACTATTGTGTTACAGTTATCTCTATTTTGTGTCTTACTCTTCTAATATTTGGTACCCTTTGTGGGGGCAGAGACCATGTCTTAGCCTAACTTTGTATTTTTCTCAGTCTTCAATATGATAGTGCTGTACACAGAGTACCCATTTAAATCTTTTCAGTTGATCTCTGTTATTTTCGAGTAAATTTTAAACCCCTTTGACTGGCATTTAGGGCCCTCCAAAATCTGACATTGCCCTTCCTTTTGAACTTCATCTTAAATTTTTTCCTTGGAATAAAAAAGAATAACCAAAGGCAGAGAAGTGGGTAAGTGCAGAAAGTGTCTAAGTAATGGAATTTGGTTGGAATGTTAACTGCACAGAGGGAAGTAATATGAGATAAAGCAGGATAATACTGAATTATGTAGGGCCTGGAATGCCAAGTGAAAGGAGTTTGACCTTTTACTTGCTAGGCAATAGGTAGCCACTAAAGATTTTTGAACATAGACATATGACAATTCTGTGCATGTCTTAAAGAAAAGTAAGAGACCTATATTCTTTTCTCAAAGGTTTTGATTTACTAGCTTTTTAGAAGCTTAACTATTAAATGACATGTTTTGCAAATGTTAGGTGTGGAAATTTTAGGAAACTGATAAGACTTTTCACCTTGCATGTTATTCAATACCAGGAGCGTGGTGTATAAAAGAAATCTACCAAGAGTAAGCTGGGACACTCACAAGCTTACTAAGTTGGGCACTTTAGTTCCTTCCAGTCCCTTTAAAGGAATTGGTCTACATACCACAAGATGTTACTGTTGTCTTTGGTCCAGGCAGGGTACTAGTGTGTCCTTCCTTCCTAGTAACTTGCCAAAATGACATCTTGCAGCTGAAACCTCCCCTGTGTGTTGTCTCCACTATTAGAATGTAAGCTCCCTTAGAGCACGGACTGGCTTGCTTTTCTGTTTGTATCCCTGCTGCTTAGTACAGGAAGCAGTGAGCTAGTGATGTGGATAGAGCCCTGCACCTAGAATCAATGAGACCTGAGTTCAAATGTGACCCCGGAAACTTACAAACTTTGTGACCCTGGGCAAGTCACTTAACCTCTGTGTGTAAAATGGAAATAATAATAGTGCCTACCTGCCAGGATTGTTGTGAAGATAAAATGAGATAAAATATATTTTCAGTGCTTCACAAACCTTAAATACTAACTCTACTGCTACTTAGTCCTCTGTCATCACTAATTAAACCAATTCCCTTTTCCTTGACCAGAATGCATTCAGAGGATGAATGGGCACCTTGTTACTCATAACAAAGAATAAAACTTAGATAAATGTTATTACTCAGAACAGAATAATTTAAGCCAAAAGTTCAGAAACACATGTAACATCTGTCCTGAACTAAGATAATGTACATTGCCAAGATTCTTTCCCTTAACAAATGATTAACTTTAATTTTAGAATAATACATTATTTTCCCTTTTGATTGAAGCACATATTTATATTTTTAATCATTTTCTTAATATTTCCTATATACATAATTTTCAAAATAATTTTCTTGTTTTTAATTAGAAAGCGGGACCAGGAAAACACCAAACTCCCTTGAAGGAACTCCATGTTATGAGCATCCATTTTCTGATGAAAGCCCTCACTCAACAACCACAGACCAATGTTCCATGACCTCAAGTTTTCTGGGCAGCAGTCTAGATCAGACAAGTACAGATTCTCCTGATCAGCAGAGCATTTTCAGTGGGGAATTGCATAGTATTTTACAGGAAAATAATGACTCTGAAACTTTTAGTGTTCTTGAAGTGTCAGAATCTACACCAGACTTATTAGATTTAGAAAATGAGAGTAAAAATGAAATCCTAAAATACAACCATGAAAGTGGAATGGACATAGATAATTTAGCATCTAATGTACCTGCCCTTCTGACTGAAAATGTAGAAGTTTATGATACAGCAGAACTCAAACCCAGACATTTTCTTGTGGATGATGAGCAAAATAGTCAAGAGTCTTCCAACCAAGAACAAGATGACTTTACTGAATTACAAAAAGCAGATGAAACAATACATGAACTGCAAATTCAAGATGCTGAAAGCAGTTTTCCTAGAAAAAATTGCTCAGATACACAAACAGTGCCTTCAAGTCCTAATATCCTATGTGCTGAGAAGTTGCTGCCTGGGGAAAAAAGTGATGAAAACTGGGTAGAGATGCCAGGGTTGCCAGAAGGTTTCTCAATGAATGTAACCCTAGAAAACCTCAGCTCGAATTCTGGCCATAGTCTCATAAAAGATAATGACCTTGATCAGCAGAAAAAAATTATACTTTCTGAATTTGGTTTTGGAACAGAATCAACTCCTCAGGTGTCTACTTCAGTACCTGTTATCCATGAAACTGAGATTGAACAGTCACTACAAGAGCAAGTGTTAACATCCAGTGATGAAGAGGATATTTATGCTCGCGGTCTGCCTTATTCATCATCTGAAGCTAGTGTAGCTGAACTTGGTGGTAGTCTTTCTCTCCAGGATGTGACCAAAGCAAATCTAGAGGAAACTATGTTAAAATCAGATCAGGTCGGTAAAATCAGATCACTTATGAAAGAGTTTTAGAGCTTGAGGAATGATGAATTATATTGGGTTGTTTTTTTTTTTTTTTACTAGTTATCCATCTTAAAATATTTTTGAATTATTTTATGGTTATAAGATCTTCTTCCAAAGACTAATTGTAGTATGGAACTCTGGCTTCTTGGAAGCTACTCCAGTGGTGTATAGAGCTGAGCAGGGACCTCCCAAGTTGAAAAGACTGTGTATATAATCCTGCCAGTATACGCAGAAAATCCAACTAGGTAACAGAAAGGCTCATAAGACACAGTGGAAAGAGCACTAGCTCTTTAGTCAGAGTATCTGAGCTCAAATCTAACCTCTGATATTTACTACTTATATGACTTTAAGCAATTTATATAAATTCCCTGGGTCTTAGTTTCTTCATCTCTAAAATAAAGGGGTTGGATTAGATGCTCTTTAAGATCCCTTGCAGCTCTAGATCTGTGATCCTCTATAATCCTGTACTCAGAAAGTTGGACAATAGGTGAGGATTATTTTATTTTAGCAATTCATGAATTTTTTTCCATATTTAAAAGCCTTGTTATAAAAGTGATAGTTCATATGTAAATGCTAGACATTATCAGTTTTCTATGTCAGTTTATCCAAAACAAACTTTGTTTGCAAATACTTAATGATATTGTCATTGCTTAATACATCCTTTCTTGATAAAATCTGGTTATTTGTTTATTCTGGTCAACAAGACCTTGAAGAGTAGGCAAAAATAGTTATTTAATTTTCCTCTTAGGGAAAGAATGAATTACTCTGTTTTGTGTAGACTTTTTTGATCAGTCTGAGGAATAATGGCAGTCTATTTCCAGATTGGAATTGGGAAAGGGAGTGCTGGTTGGGGAGTTATGTTGAAGGTGTCTGGATGGGAAGTCAGGATAGTTTTCGAGTTACACCTTTATGGTATGGCTTCAGTATTTAGTTTGAAATGAGAACTTCAACATCACTCATATCCATCTATAATTGACAAATTATATTGTAAAGCTAAATATGAAAGATTTTTAGATTATTAGTGCTACTTTTCCTATCTGCCCATCTATTTACTATCTGTGCTTATGAACAGTAATAATAATGGCACTGATATAGTAGAAAAACCACTGCACTTTTGTGACAAAGTCATAAAACTTTGATTCTGTTCGCTTATATGGCGGAAAGAGGATTGGGTTGAGAATCAAAAGACCTAGTTTTAAAAATCTTTGATGTGTAACTTGCTAGGTGTGTTGCCTAGGGAAGGTAATGAAATCTCCCTGTGCTTCAGTTTCCTCATTTTATGATGAAGACAATAATACCCATACTGTTTGCTTTGCAGGATTATGGAGATTGAATGATGTGTTTGTTGGATGTGAACAATTTTGTAGCTTATAAGTACCTACAGAAATTTTAATTATTTGTACTATTATTATGTATTCTTTGTGTAGAAAAATAAGGAAAACAACCATATGCTTTTCTTACTGTATTATCTAATTAGCTTCAAAACTAAACGTGTTGCTGTCATAGTATGACTAGAGTATTGTCTATAGACTTCAGTAGGGAATTACAATATGTTAGAAATCTAGCTGTATAGTCTTCTCAGATTTACAACAAAGTTATTGTAAAATCTTCTCATTTAAATCTTAGGAACAATTGAACATAAGAACCTGAAAAAAATCATTATTTCATTTGTGGTTTTATTCCCTTTGATGAAAATCACAACCTCTTCGTGCCTTAGTACATGGTTTCAAGAGTTTTTCTGGTCAGAATGTGTTATCTGGTCACCAGCCTAACATTACATGCCTTTCAAACTTAGCTGCCAGGTTAGTCTTCAGAGGATTGGCATTCTGTCTATCCCCAGACCATTTGATAAGTCTTTCTAGCTGGGTAGGGACCTGTTAGAACTCCTGTGCCAGTGACTTAGCTTTTGAGAACCCAAGGTCCTTTCTGTGCTAGAATGAGGCATTGGGGAGTCAACGGTAAGGGAAAATTTATCTGTCCTGAGATAAAATACCAAAAAATTACCTCTTTACATGCATCTCAGAGAAGTTATTATTCACATTGTGAAATTTATAGATGGAGAAGTTTCCTTTTGCAAAGGTGCAAAATTGTTTATTTTTATCTGACTTAGGTTCAAAAAGCTCCATGAAAATTCTGACCAGCCTCCACAATTTCAGTCATCCTTCCTATATTTAGAGTGTCTTTGAGTTAGTTGAATACAAAATCCTTTACAACATCCTAACAAGTGGTCATCCAGTCTTTGCTTAAATACTTCCATAATAATCCATCAGTACATGATAATGGCAACTTTTAACAATAAGCACCCCAACATGCACAGGGGGGCCTGCTATCACAGGTTCTTGGATCTACATTCATAAAAGGAAAGACAGCTTTTGAGGGGTTAACAATCTCCTTTAATCAAGTTCATGTATCATAGAAAATACAGAGAAATCTAAATCAACAGACAGTGCTTCCAAACTCTCTGACCTCACAGATCAACAGATAACTGTCTGACCACACATACATAGTTACCAAAGAGGGAAACACCAACATCTGGGTTTTCAAAGCCAGGGGGCTCCTTAGAGGCTTTCCAGAGTCTCATCTGGCCAAACAAAGCACTTCCTGTCAGTAAGCCCCAAAGTAAAACCTTCCCTCAGAATATATATTCTCTTTTCAGAGCCAGAGGGCATGACCCCTGGGGACCCATTGCATCATTAGAAAATTAACAAAAGATGTGGGCCTTCCTACAAATCTTTCCTAATCAAACTCCCCTTAATGGGTAGGCCCATTATTGGGTGGGAAAGATCTTCCCATTAAGAAGCAAATTATATTAACAATAAGCAAAAAGGCATTATTAATACACAACTCCCAAAAGCTAATGGGATCTGAGACTATATTGAGAGTCATTATGTCAGGAATTAGGGAGATGATGCTCCTGCTGTACTTTATCTGCCTCAGACACATCTGCATTGTTGTATTCACTTCTGAGCCCCACCATTGAGGAAGGAGGTAGAGTTGGAAAAAGGCAAATTTAAGCTTGAGGTCAGGGATAACAAATTTCTCTTTATTCATAATCTTTGAGTAGAATTGGGATAATCGCTTGCTGAGTATGTTGAAGAGGCAATTTTTGTTTAGGTGGAGGTTGAACTCGATTTTCACTGTTGTTCTCTGCCAAGTCAGAGTAAATTTGATGTTTTCTGTTATTTGAGGGCAGTGTACTCAGTTTAAAAAATTATGTTGGTAGTTCTTTGGTTTTATTTCTTAATTTGTTTGTTCTTGTCAGAAGTCTCAGTTTTTAATTTATCTGGGAGCTTAGGGAAGTTTGTTTGATAGTATTAATGTGGCTTCTGATTTCTTTGGGAACATTGTCCAATAAGTTTTGTAGATAGGGCAGGGAGAGATATTTTCAGATACTTAATATATGTATTATTTTTGTGTACACATTTAAAATAAATATGAACCTTTGTACAAGGGAGTCTCTTATCAAGTAGGGATTAGACTAGATTCTCAGATTCATTCTCCACTTTTCAAGGAACATATCTGTTGTGTAAGGCTAGATAGTTGTATTATTGGGTTATTTTTTTTTTTTTAGCATATTTCTTTTCAGTGTATTGTGAATGTCTTAAACATCAAGAATTCCCTGATTGTAAGCATTATGAAAAATTAGAGCTTATTATAATAATTTTCTGAACTTATGTTTTTTTAAAGGGGAAATAACATAATCATTCTTTGATACCTTATTTCTAGTGTTTCCTAAAAATGGAGATCTGCTTTCATTGTTATGATTTTTATCATTTTAGCAAATACTGCCTATTAATAATTTTACATGTGTAGTACTACCCTGTCTCCTATGTACAAATCCATGTGGCTCTGTTTTAACCACTATTCCTTAGTTTGCAGAAAGCTGGATGGGATACTCTGGTCCTGGCTATGGAATCCTAAGCCTTGTCGTTTCAGAGAAGTACATCTGGTGCCTGGACTACAAAGGTGGACTGTATTGTAGCGGTCTCCCTGGTGGTGGAATACGGTGGCAGAAATTTGAAGATGCAGTCCAGCAGGTGGCAGTCTCTCCTTCAGGTTAGAATCCCTGGCTTTCAAGTGTCCAGCTTTCTTTACCTAATCTAATAAAAACTACTACCATTAATTTTATTAATGCTAACATGAATATATGAACATGAATAAAGGATAGGAGGAACAAATGAAAATCATTTATTAAATACATCCTCTATACCGACCATCATGCTAAGTTCTGGGGTTACAAATACAAAAGCAAAATGGATTGTACTCCAGCATTTTATATCCTTGTAGAGAAGGACAGCATCATCAAAGGCATTGTGGCCCGTGCAGGGCATTTTGGTTTGGGAAGTGGCAGAGATGGTGAGTTGCAGGTAGAAGGGAGTCAGCTGACATGCCTTTTCCAAAAAGAATGATAATTTGATTACTGGTCCCAGAGCAAGATATATAGAAAGGGGAAGTGGGATGTGTTAGATGGTAGAGTATGTGGCAAAGAGATGGTATGTGATGTGAAACATATCAGGAATCAACAAAAGTATATAATTTGTTTTTGTTTTGCCACAGCTTTTAGAATTATGATAATACATTTGATAAAATCACCTGCTCTGCAATTTTGCATTTCCTTAATTCTCCCCAGTTTTTGCCTAGAATCCCAGTTTTTTGCCTGATTTTTTGCTTTCAATTTTATTTAAGACTTTAAAGAAGCTTGCTGTGCCAAACTCCCATACACGCAAACCTTTTTGGTATAAATGTTTTTTGGTTTTCAAACCAAATTGTTGATTTGACTGGTAGATGATGGGTAGTCTATTAAATGTGGTATATTTCATATTGAAATACAATGCGTTTGCATTTTTTTGATTTGGTTAGTTGTACCATTGAAGGATTAGCAACAAGTTCTTGCATATGTTCAAGCCTCATGAGGTTTTGGATAGATTCAGATTGAATCAGGGATTTGGACGTGAGTGGGACCTTAGAGATCATTTAGTTTCATCCTATAATTTTATAGTTAAGGAAATTGAGGGACAGAGAAAGCAAGTGTAAGTAGCAGAGCTGTGCTTTAAACCAGTACCCTCTGACTTAAAATCTCATTTGCACTGCACCATGCTGGCTTCTGCTGTTTTCTTTTTTATAAATATGCTTACTTTTTAAATAGTTAATGGGCCAGATCCTCTGAGCAGTTAAGCTACTTCCTGACCATATATTGAAGTCACATCAATTCTTTCAAGCCACCAGTGTACTGTCTTTCTTGTATTGGAGTAGAAATTGACTAAATGATACCTAATGGTTTTAAATTACCACTACTACTCCCATTTGCATGAAGTAATTTGCTCATCTATTTTTTTTAATGTTAGCAACTTCTCTCCCTGCTCAAGAGAAGTAAGGCAGGAAGGAAGATAAAGCAGAATGAATCTGTGTGCAGTATTTGAGCTCAGCTAACATATTAGAAAGGAATTGGATACATAAAACAGACAAATTGGAGCAGAATAGAATGTTTATGTTAGGCCGTGTCACAAAGTTCTTGTGACCTTTGTTTCCATGGTATGCCTCAGTTTCCTTGCTTATAAATTTTTGCTGTTAGTATGGACTTATTTATTTGATCATTTATTTATCTTAAATATATATATTTGTATTAATCAGCCAAGATCTGCCTTCATACCTTCCCACCACACATCCCTCCCCACAATGAGAGCACAAGAAAAATGAAACATACTACTAACATATATAGTCAATCAACACATTGTCCATGTTAAAAAAAAATGCCTTATTCTGTATTCTGAGTCCTTCACCTCTCTCAGAAGGTGGGTAGCATTTTTCATCATTATTTCTCTGGAATCCTGGTTGGTCATTACACTGATAAGAATTCAGTACAATAATATTCTGTCACATTTGTAAACTATAACTTGTTCATCCATTCCCAAATTTATGGGCATCCCCTTGGGTTCCCATTCTTTGTTACTTCAAAAAGAACTGTAGATATTTAGGACTAATCCCTACCCTAATCTACCTTTCCTCTTGTTCCCCTCCCCACTTCTCCCTTTTCACTCCTATTTTCCTGTTGATTGAAATTGATTTTTGTACCCAATGCTGTGTATATGTTATTCTTTTCTTTTGAATAGTTCAGATCAGAATAAGGTTCAAGTATCAGCTAATTTCTTCTCCCCATCTCCTCCTCCTTGTTTGTCTATGTGCACACCCTGATTCTATAAGATAATTTTCCCTAACCTTTCTTTCCCTCCTCCTTCATCTCTTCCTGCCTAGGGCATTTCTCTTCCCTTTTCTTTCCATTCTTTTCTTAAGATCATCAAGATGTTAAAAAAAAGCAAACCAACCAAAAAGACCTCACTCCTAGGGCTTGACTAATTGTTCTTCCTTAGTGAACTCTGATGATGGTAGGATTCAGAGGGGATACATATATCATCTTCCTTTATTTGAATGTAAGCTATTTATCATTTTTTAGTCCTTTATCACTGTTTGTTCATGTTTATTTTTTTATGTTTACTCTTCACCCCTGTGTTTGAACTTCAAAATTTTTGTGCAGTTCTGGTCTTTTCATCTAGAATCCTTAAGAATCTTCTGTTTCATTAAAGACTCATTTTTTCCCCTGTGATATTATGCTCAGTTTTTCTGGGTGAGTTATTCTTGGCTGTAAGTTTCTATCTTTGCCTTCTGGAATATCACATTCCAAGTTCTCTGTTCTTTTATAGGAGTGGTTGGCAAGTTGTGTGTGATACTGACTGTGGCTCCTTGCTACTCTGATTCTTTCTGACTGCTTTCCATATTTTTTTTCCTTTTGATTTACGTATTCTTTTTATTTATTTATTTGTTTGTTTGTTTGTTTGGTTTTTTTGATGTTCTACAATCACCACCAAAAAACTTAGATTTTTTTACCCCCCCGCCTACCCCTCACCACCCCCCTCTCTCCCCAAGACGCCATACAATTCTGTATAGGATCTACATATACTTTCCTATTGAATACGTTTTCACTATAGTCATGCTGTATAGATGAACTAAAATAAATGGAAGAAATCATATAACAAATCAAAACATAATACACACACACACACACATAAACATGATCTGCTACATTCTGCAAATGAATTCCATAGTTCTTTCTCTGAGTGTGGAAGGCATTTTGCCTTAGAAAACCATTGGGAATTATTTTATTTTTTAAGTTCTTGTGTTATTACGAAGTTCCAAGTGACTTACGTATTCTTATGGCTGTTATGTTCTCTATAGCTTTCATTTTGGTGTTTCAGGAGTTGAGCAGGGGATTCTTTCTTTTGCTACTTTGCCCTTTGGTTCTAAAAGATCTGGACAGTTCTGTTTTAAGATCTCTTAAAATGGGCTCTTTTTTGTGTCATAGGATTCAGACAGTACAGTAATTCTTAGATTTTCTTCTATTTTTTAAGCCTTTTGACTTTGTTTTAATATTTCTTGTTCATTCATGGAGCCATTGGTTTTGATTTAGTCCATTCTAATTTTCAGGGAGTTTGCTTGGGCCAAGCTGTTAATTTCCCTTCTAGTCCTTTAAAACTTTTAAAAAAACTTCTTCTGTTCTAGGAAGAGCTGTGTTTTTCTTTACATTTATTCCCAAGCTATGTTTCTCTCTTGTATACATTTTAGCATCATTCTCTTCTTCTTTGTGCTTTGCACATCCCTATCACTATAATAGTTCATCATGGCAAGAATCCTTTTTTTGTTTGTTTGTTTGCCTCCCAACCTGCTTCCTGATTTCAGACTTGATATTAGATCTGGGCTCTGCTATACTGATGAAGGGAAGATCTGGGCTGGTCCTGTTGTTGCCTTCTTGGGTATTTAGTGTTGTGTTTATTTCAGAGTTGAGGGACAAGTTAGGGACTTGTGCTCCTAGAGTGGTTCAACTTATGACAGAGTCAGCTTTCTACCCCCCCAGTTTGAGCACTGCAGATTCCTAACCTGAATTTGGATCTGAGCAAGAGTAGATTGTTGCTGGAATTCATCCCTGTCAACCAGTTGAAAAGCTCCTTGATTCAGAGTGGCAGAATTATAGGGTCTCTTTTGGTCTGAGATTCCTGCCCTGACTATTTTTCTGCAGGTTGAGCTAGATGCTGAGAGCTCTGAGTCTCAGGTCTGAGCTGAAACTCTACTTCGGGTTTCTGAATGTCCTTTTTCAATATACCACCCAGGGTGTACTTATACCACCTTATGCTGGTCTGTTTCTCAGAACAGGATAGTGCACAACAAAGGCTGAACCTACCCCTGTCACAGTTGCCCTAGTGTGGGTCTGGGGATAGCCTAGTCTGAGTCTGGGACCTCCCCTTGATCCAGTTCACAGCTTCTTGCTGGGCAACAGAATGCTTCATACCATGGTACTTCAGGCCTAACTCAGTCCCCAGTGTCCATAGACCTCCCTATCTCTCTCTCTATGCTGAACTAAGATGACCAAGTACTCATTGACTTTTTCTGGATTTCCCCATTAGGATTTGATGTGATGCATTTTCTAGATCTGTTTGGAGGAGCTTGTAGATGAGTTCACCACAATGCTTAGCTATTACTGTGGCATCTTGGCTCTCTCTCTAGTCACAATGAATTATTTATAAAAGATTTCCTTTGAGGGTAGCTTTGATAATAACTCAGATTAGAGGTGTTGGTGTTTACGTAATTATATATTTTAATAATTTCTCTTTCTGACCATAATATTTGGCTCATCTAATTAAGTATTTGTTAACTTTCTTTTCTCTTGATTTCATTGATTGATTTTGGTTGATTTTATTTCTAAATTATTTATTTTCTCATCCTTCTGATTCATACTGCATACCACAGCAGTGTTTATTTTCCTAAGATAAATCTATGATCATGTTATTCTCTTGCTCAAAAACTGTCAAATGGCTTTCTATTGCCTGTCTAATTCCTGGGTTTGGCAGTCAAGGCTTTTCACAGTTTAGCCTACCACTTTCCTTGCCTGATCTCTAAATGTTCACTTTTCTAAAACTTTCACTCTAGCTAAACTAAACATTTCCCTCAAAAACCTCTTCTGCTCTTATGCTTTTATTTCTCTCTTGGTATCTTATTCTTACCTGTTACCATGTAAGGTAAAGCTTTCCTCTCTCTGTGTCCACGTATGAAAATTCTAGATATTCTTCAAGGCTCAGTTTAAGTGCAACCTCTTCTCTCAAGTTTTCCTTGTTTACCCCACCCCAAAGTAATTTCACAGCCCTTTAACTCCTGTAGCAGATTTCTGGCAAAGATAGCTGCTTGCATGGAGGCATCCAGCTCTCATACATGTACTCCACAAAACTCTAAAAATACACCACACTGAATGATAATCAAGAAATTCAATAAAAAACTAGAGTAAGTGGCTTCATTTGCTCAGAGCTGCATAAAAAGTTGTCCAGAAGCCCACAAGCAATAGGGAAGGGGACAGACCCACCAAGAAAGTAAGCCATAGCACATGAAAACAATATAGAACAGACGTGGACCAGAGGCAGGGGCATTGAAACCAGCTCTAAGATTGCTGAATTTTCAGTGTGAACATTTATGCTTCAATAATTGGCAATTGCTACAAATTAGGGCTTGATTCATTGTTGATTACAATAAGTATTAATAATGCAGATTAATCCTAAAAGTTTGTGGGCTTGCATTCCTCCCTTCCCCCTCCCTCCACAAGAGAGCCTGGTTGTTAAAAATTTCCCATCATACTCCTATATTGCTTTATAAATGTAATTTGGGCTTAGCCGGAGTGCAGTAGAAAGCTCAGGGAATGAAGTTGTGGTCAGGTCAAAGACCTGGTGAGTGTAATAATAGTTATGAATGGCATTTATGTAATGCTTTAAGGTTTGCAAAGTGATTTCCATCCTTTATCTCATTTGAACTTTACAACACCAGGGGGCACCTGTAGACTGCAAGGCTCTGTATCTGTAGGCAGCCAAAATGGAGCTTTCTGATATGAAAGTTCCAGAGTAGCTGGAAATCTGTAGCATGGACCTTGGAAGTGACAGGATTTGATAGCAACTGCGCTGGTCAGAGAAGGACTCATTCAGGGACATCCCAAGTCCAAGGGTTCTGAGGTTATAGCACTCTGTCTTAAGATGCCATAGAGGGTTTTGAAGATCCAGCACTCTGAACCCCAGGATACAGGGAACTTTAAAATCTACCAACAACAGTCTTAGAGTATATGTACTCTGAAAGGTGGGAAGTTGAGGCAGAGGTCAGTCCAAGAACCTAGGAGAAAACTAAGCAAAACTTACCACTTCACCCAGTCCAAATCACTTACAAAAGCTAGAGAGGTAAGTAAGCAGAAGATAGTAGTCACTATCAAGCAGCTACGAGGCACAGTGGATACAGCAGCAAGCCGAGTCAGGAAGACCTGAGTTCAGATCTGACCTCAGATAACTTGCATACTATGTGACCTTGGGCAAGTCACTTAACCTAGTTGCCTTCAGTTTCCTCATCTGTAAAATGAGCTGGAGAAGGAAAAGGCAAACCACACCAGTATCTTTGCCAAGAAAACTCCAAATGTGGTCATGAAGGGTCAAACACAATTGAAAACTGAACAACGTAAAACAGTCACTATAAATAATTATTATAGACCCATAGATACCCAAAATCCAATCTAGAAGAAGAGGATAACTGCATAACAACTACAGACTCAAGGAAAAAATGGATTTTCCATAGGAGGTACATGAATGCCTAGAAGAAATAAAAGGAGAGGATAATAAGTAACTTAGAACAGAAAGCAGTAAACCTTAACCAAATAATGGACTTCATAAAAATCAAAATAGACCAAACAAAAATCAACAATTACATGAAATGATAAGAAATTTTAGAATGAAATCAAAAGATTGGGGGGGGGGAAGCCCCAGAAGAAAATGAAAGATGTCTTATCACAAGCATCTTACTTGGAAAACAGATTATGGAGGGATTGTTTAAGAATCATCAGACTCCCTGTAAATAGTAATTTAAAAAAAAAAGTAAGAAAGATATCCTAGACACTATATTTAAAGTAATAATAAAGGAAAACTGCCCAGATCTGTTAGAACCAGTGGGCAATTTTTAGTTCTAAAAATAAAATTAATTGATCACCTCCTAAAAGAAATCCTAGAAGCAAATATTTCAGGAATGACATAGTCAAAATATATAGCTTCCACATCAAAGATACTGCAGATATCCAGAAAGAAAGAGTTTAAGTCTCAGGGATCCACAGTCTGGATCATATAAGATTTGGCAACTTCTACTGTGAATGAGGGGAACTCTTGGAATGTTATATTCCAAAATTCAAAAGACATAGGCTTTACAGCCAAAAATCATTTACCCTGAAAAGCTGGATATTTTCCTACAGGGGAAAAAATGGGAGAATTTTGATGAAAAGACTCCAACTGAGCAGAAACTTTGAACTACAAGCACAAGATTCAGATGAAACCTATACAGGTAAACTTATTTGAAAAATTAGGATGGTCTATATGACGTGCTAGTAAGGAGAGAAATAACAAATATCCCTTCAGAACCTTAATGTTTCCAAAGGATATTAAGGGAGTTGAATAAGACAAATAGAAGACCTGGGAGGTGGGTTGGTTTTATTAAAGAGAGGAAAGAAAAAGGAGTATAAAAGAAATATACTAGAGTAATAAAAGGCAGGAAGAATTGGGGGAGCAGACAACAGATGAAGCTGTTATTTGACCTGAAAAAAGAGGGTACACACACACACACACACACACACACACACACACACACACACACACACACACACACACACACACACACACACACACACACGGAGGATAATGCTGGGGAAGGAATAGTTGCAAAACGAACTTCAGCTTTGGAGGGTAAATCTGGAAGGGGAGAAATTAAAAGAAAAAAAGGAAAAGGTAAGAACCAGTGTTCAGAGTCTGGGCAAGGTTAAGAAAAGAGGAGGATCAGTGAAAGGAACCAGATCACTTTAATTATATACAACTGATTTGGTTCACATTCTTTTTTCATCACTTTCCTCTTTGTAAAAAGCAATGAATTGCTAACAAAGAAGATAGTATAATAGATTATGAAGGAAGAAAATTAAAATTAGCAATCATAACAGTGATATCTAAAATATATAGAAAATTCACTCAAACGTATAAGCCCAGCATTGTCTAGTGGATAGTCAAAGAATATGAAATCAGTTCTCAAAAAATGAAACTTGAACTATCAATAGTCATCTGAAAATATGCTCCACATAACAATAAGAGAAATGTAAATGAAAACAATTCTTAGGTTCTAGTCTACCCCTACCAGATTAGCAAAGTGACTAAAAAGGAAAATGACACGTGTTCAGAAGCACAGGCATACGTGGTGGAGTTGTAAATTTGTTCTTCCAATGGAAATAATTTTGGAATTGTTCCCCAAGAGACATTGAATAATGTGTACATATAATGTATATAGAAGCAATACTTCTACTAGGCTTATACTCTACAGAGAGCAAAGAAAAAGGAAAGGACCTAGATACATAAAAATATAGCAGCACTTTTTATCATTTCAAAGAATTATAAACTAAGTTGGGAAATGGCTGAACAAATTGTAGTATATTAAAAAATGACTGAAGAGATGAGTTTGGATCATCCTGGTAAGATTCATGTGAACTAATGTAGACTAAAGTGAATAGAGCCAAGAAAAGAATTTATACAATGATTGTATCATTGTAAAGAAAAGTGACTTTCAAAGACTTAGGAAATCTCCTCAAAGCAGTGACCAAACATGACTCATGACTCCGTGGAGCTTGTTTCCTATCTTTTAACTGAGAAGTGATGGACTCAAGATGCAGAAAGGAACATTTCTAGATGAAGCCAGTGTGTGGATTTATTTTCCTTGACTGTTTATCTGTCACAGGGTTCTTTAAAAAAATTTTTAATTGAGGGTTGTGGGGACTTGGGAGCAACATTAGGGGCTAGCAATAGTAATACTGTAAAAAGGAAGAATAAAAGAGGACTATTGGATTAAAAGAAAAATTCCCAGAGCAGAAGGAAGTACAGATAAGCAGAACAGCTTTGAAAGTATCTTTTTTTCTTTTTTAAAATAAAACAAGTTATACAAAATAGAGATTTCTGGTTTAATATATGATCCTTTTTTTGTTTGTTTGTTTTACTTCATATATGGAAATGCTGATTTTTTGTAAACATTCAGAATTTTAGAAATAATTCCTATAGTACTTTACTTATACCCCTCCTGGCACTAGCTTATGCTTCCTTTTGTTGTATCTGTTTGTGTACCATCTTACTAGATTTGTAAGCTCCATGAAGATAGAGTCTCATAACCATTCTTATATCTTCCACAAGATGTTTCATGTAGTAGATGCTAAATACCTACTTATTAATGAATTTTTTATAGGTGCACTTCTCTGGAAGATTGAACAGAAATCTAACAAGGCATTTGCCTGTGGAAAAGTAACTATCAAAGGAAAGCGACATTGGTATGAGGCACTGCCACAAGCTGTATTTGTAGCTTTAAGTGATGACACTGCTTGGATTATTAGGACTAATGGAGATTTGTACTTACAAACAGGTAATTAACTTTGGCATTGCATCGTCTTTGTGCTATACTTTCACTTATTAATAGCAATCTTAGATTAAGCCAAAATGTTGATGGCTATAGGAGCATATATAGCTCTTCAGCTAAGATTTTAGGGGATCAATTTTAGTCATGATGCTTTCACATTTTCTTTTTGTAATATATTGGTAACTTAATGCTATTGATACTTATTCCATCTCCATGCCTGCAACATATTTCTTCCTCAGTTTTAGAAGAGATTTTAGATACTATCTAGAGCAACTCTCTTGAGGAAACTGAGGCCCAGAGCAGTTAATTAAATTTGTCCCACATACCAGAGGTTAACATACTAACGTAGTAGGACCAGGATTTGAACCAATATGCTCTGGCTCCAAATCCAGGATGCTTTCTGTTATATACAATGCTGCCTGTTAAATCTTCATTTTCTTGAAGTCCAATTCAGGTGCCACTGTCCGTTGAAGCCTTAGCTGTCCCTCTTCTACTCAGGTGAAAGTCATTTTGACCTGCTCATATTTTCTTAAAATATTTTATGCAAATTCGTTCTTTGCCTATCACATTCTAATTCACACTATACTTATTTGTGTACATGTTATATTCCTCCTTTCTTACCTGCTTGTAATTTTTAAGCATCTTTAATGAAAGAAGTATTTTGGTTTTGATCTTTGTATCCCTAGCACCATTTCATGTATATGATTGTTTGTTGAACTGAGCTGAATTTGCAAATTGTTTAGGTTAATTTCAAGTGTTTCTTCTTACAACAAATCCAATGGAAATCATTTATACTGCCTTGCCAAATCTAAAAAGAGACAATTTAAGTGAAATTAATAATAGAATAATTTTTCCCCTTCATAGGGCCTACATATTGAGCATACTAAATGTTCCATTTCATGTCCAGAAATTCCAAAGGGAAATTATTTCTAATAAGTAACATTTTACCTGGTCCTGGGAAACCTTCATTGTTTGGAAGGCATGCAATAGGGCTTGTTTATTAGGAATTAACAGTAATGAAATTCATATATGTACTGTTAGGAACACCTGAAATATTGTTCTACAATAACAACTTTATTTGTCAGTCTCTGGGATTAATTATGGGAAGAAGTACCACTTGACCTGCCCTAATGGACATCTGACTAAATGACATCTGACTAAGTTGCTGAGTCAATGAGAATAATTTTTATCGCTTGGTTTTTCAGTAGTTGATTCTCTCCCAGTGAGCAAGACTTTTCAATCTTGGCGTTATAATTGAGTCACTGTAGAGAGTGTCTAGATCAGGTGTTGGCAACTTTTTCAAAAAGATATTATGCTAAGGTTCTGACCTCTGTTTTTCTGACATAAAGTTGTTGGAATTGATAAGTGAATAAGATTTTTTAATAGAATAGCCAGCCTAGCAAGAACCAGAATTGTCCTTAAGTATAAATATGTCAGAAGTCCCTGTATGATATGAATTAAAAGGTACCAGAAAAGACTTCCAACCACTCTAAAAAATGTCACCTGTCACGCTAGCTAGCTTTACTTTGTCATACTTCTGGAAATTACATTAATTTTGAATTAATTTAGTCAGTCAAGTATTTATTAAGTGCCTACTACGTTCCAGGCATTTCTAAATGCTAGAGATATAAAGAAAGGCAAAAACATTCTCTATTTTTAAGCAGCTCAGCATCTAATGGGCAAAACAACATGTAAATAGCTATATACAAACAATATGTAGACATAGAAGTTGAGGCTAATTTCAGGAGAAAGGCAATAGGATTGAGGGTGATCAGGAAAGGCTTCTTTCAGAAGGTTGGATTTTAGCTAAGACTGAAAGGAAGCTAGAGAAGAAGCCAGGAGGTAGAGATGAAGAGGAAGAGCATTTGAGCCATGGAAGAGAACCAGAGAAAATGCCTGGAGTGGGAAGATGGAGTGCCTTGTTAGAGGATCATCAAGGAAATATAGTGTCAAATATAGATATTCCTAGTTTGGCTTTCAGTCTTTGACAACTTAGTGTAAATTAGTGAGACTTTTTTATCTAGTGGAAAGAACACTGGATTTGGGGTTTGGGAGGTTTGAATCCTTGCTCTGCTACATACCTGTATGACATGATGCAAGCTTCTTAACTTCTCTGGCCTTTAGTTTTTAACATGTAAAATGAAGGAAAAGAAGGTTCTAGAGCCTGGGTATGGAAGAGTTTGCAGCTTGGCAACATCAACATGGTAAATATGTGATTGCCTTGGAAGTAAGTTTAAGTAATAGGGCATAGTAATAGTCTGAAGCCAGAGAGTGTATAGTTTTTAGTATTACAGAGTTCTGTAAACTACCAGGAAAGCCTCAACTGAATTCATTAATACCTTCCTTATGATTGGGAGGTAGCACAATGTGGTGGAAGTAGAACTAAATGAGTCAGACTGGGATTTAAGTTCCTGTTTTGCTATGTAATTTATTAACTTTGTGACTTTGAGCAAGTCACCTAAATTCTTGGTTGGAACTTATAGTATATTAGAGGACATAATGTTTATGTTGTATTGTGCCAGTGGATACACAGGTATATATAATATAGATTAGTATGTGATAAATACTTAAGGAGGGGTATAAAGTGCTATTAGATTGAAGAAGAAACCTTTTCCCACTGAAGGAATCAGGGAAGGCTTTATGGAGGAGGTGGCATTTGAGTTAAGTCTTCAAAAATATGTAGTTGTAGTGCCAGTGCAATATTCACAGTGCCCATGGCAGTCATGAATATCCCGGTACAGTTCTCAGTCGTGAAATACAACAGACTCTTAACATGGAAGACAGAACCAAAAACATTTATTCAGACACCGGAAAGCAAAATCCATCATAATCTATACACAATAAAAATGTAGAGGACAACACCATGCCTAGGCCTTCCCCCTGCCAGGCTTCCTGCTGCATTAAATAAATCACAAGCAGACTCCCTTAAACAAAATCACAAACAAGCTCTTTCACTCACACTAGCCAGCTGCCTGCTTGCCTGCATTCTTCAGAGCTCTGACTGCTCTCATGACTATTTTCTTCTTAGCTCTGCTCTAGCTCCGCCTCTTCCTGTTCTGCTCTTCCTGTTCCACCCATTCAGCAAGCTCCTCCCACCACAGACTCCATGTTCAGACTTCCATGTGACCCAGGCAGGGGTTACATGGGCCTATTAATGTATGGGAAAGATCTTCCCATTTAAATTACCATTATATGTGGCCCTAAGATCTTTTGTATTCATTACATAGGTCAAGTCTGTGGGGCAACTAGTATCAACAACTTTAACAGGATAACAGAAAATAAGCATATAAAACAATATTTCAGGCAACTGGTGTCAACAGAACTTTACAACAATAACAGATCACACAAAATAAGCACATAAAACAATATCTCAGGGTGGGACTTGAGCACACACGTCCCATCACTCCCTCCTTGAATGAATGGGGCTCAAAAATCTTAGGGTAAGGGGCGAAGGTCTCTTCTTCCATAGCTACTTCCTGCTGAGATTGGACGTAGAGCTGTCCCTGCCCCAAGAGGTCCCATTTGAGAGGTCATTTCTTTAGCTGCCATCCAAAGCTTGGTTGAAGCCAGGTCCAGGGGTGACATGTCATGGTCGTGGACAGGGGGTGACATCTGGCTTAAGCAATCAGGCATCTGCAGATGGAGGGTACTAAGCCTGCAGAAAACAAATCTGACAAACAAGGTGAACAGACAAAAAGCCAAAAAGAAACAAGGAGACAATAACCAGAAGTAGGGTAGATACAGGATCAGCCATGCTTCTGGAGTCCATGAGCCCACTATCATAGCCTCGTTCACTGTTGTTTACTGTTTTCTAATTTGCAGTTTTAGGGTCATCATTCTGGGTAGAAGTATACTTTCTCTAATCTCAGCTGTGGCCCAGCCGATCTCCCTTTCTCCCCGAAGGTGTGGAGAACTTGGATACAATGTTTCAGAGGAATATGAAGGGGTAGTTCTCATCTCCCTCCTCAGTCTAATATCAAGCCTCTTTTCTCCATACATTTTATATAGTTCATTAGTTGGAATGCCATCTATTCTTCCAAAATCTACCCCTGCTCTCACTAGAGTAGTAAGCAATTCTTTTTTTGTCAATCTATTCTGATTTTGAATACACTGGGTATTTACTCTTCTCTCTTGAGGAAACTTACCTTTTTCACTGATTCTCACCATCCAAGATACTAGTGATTCTCTCGTCCTTTGGGTGAACTGACTCAAAATATCTGTGACCTCCTACTGAGTAAAATCCTTAGTTACCTCCTCAAACACTGTGTGGCCCCCTCTTGATTCTTCTGTTGTGCTTCTGCCTGAGAATCCATTCACACATCCTTTCTTTTGTTACTTTTTTGCTTCTTTTTGTGGTCTAAAACTAACAACAGCTTTTTCTTCTACCACCTGAGACTCTTTAGCTTGCTCTTCCAAGACAGTTTGAATGCTGAAGTATAAAAAGCCTTTCAGGCAAACCAGCCAACTTCCTTTTCATCTGAGCTTTTTCTTCAGCAGCTTATCTCTGCTTTTACATATAATTCGATGGTTTGTTAACAATGCCCATCCTCTTCCATATACTCCTGGTTATAATTGGTATTCCTTGCAAGCATCTTTGTAAGTCTCTGGGTTCTCCCTTCTGTAGCCTTGGTTCCCTGTTTTCACAGAGCCCTGTGCTTTTAGCCCATTCTCTTGCTAGGGAGGAATAAGGCAAATCTTCCCATTCTGGAACATCCATTTCTTCTTCCAAAGCCTTCTTGCCTCCAAATACAGGTCTGATATTTTGCAATCACATCTTCATTGCCATTTGTAGTGCCAGTGCAATACTCACAGTGCCCGTGGTGGCCATGAATATCCCAGCGCAATTCTGAATTGCAAAATACAACAGATTCTTAACATGGAAGATAGAACCAAAACATTTATTCAGACACCAGAAAGCCAAATCCATTATAATCTATAGACAATAACAATGCAGAGGATAACACCATCCCCAAGCCTTCCCTCTGCTAGGCTTCCCACAAACCAGCTCCATTAAACAAATCTCAAGCAGGTTCCCTTAAACAAAATCACAAGCAAACTCTTTCACTCATGCTAGCCAGCAGCCTGCTTGCCTGCCTCCTTCCTAACTCTGACTGCTCTACTGTAGCTCTGCCTCTTCCTTTTCCGCCCTTCCTGTTCAGCAAACTCCTCCTACCACAGCCTCCATATGACTCAGACTTCCATGTGACCCAGACATGTCACATGGGCCTAGTAATGAATGGGCAAGATCTTCCCATTTAAATTATCATTACTGTAGCTGATGAAAATGAGAAATCATTTCAAGAGTAGGGTATCCATGTGATCAAACACGTAGGCAGAAAAATGTGGGCCATATTTGGGGAAAAGTGAATAATTCAGTTTGACTAAAGCACAGAGTAAGTGATGAGATGTAGGATAAGATAAGTCCAGAAGACATAGTGTAGCCTCCATTATGGAAAAACTTTGGTGCCAGAATAAGGAATCTAATAGACCATGGAAGATTGTTGAAGACTTCTGGGCAAAACGAGGAACCAGATAAGAGGGGCATAGTAGTGTGAGAGGGATTGAAGGAGGAGAGGGTCTAGAGTATTGAAGTGGTCCAGGAGAGACATAATAAGGACCTGAACTAGCATAGCAGCTATAGGTATAAATGAGAAATTTGAAATACAGTGATTCTTTGGGGCTTTATATCTTTATCTTACTTAAAGGTTTGAGTGTGGATCGTCCTTGTGCCAGAGCTGTGAAGATTGACTGCCCATATCCTCTGTCTCAGATCACATCTCGAAACAATGTTGTATGGGCATTAACTGAACAAAGGGCACTTCTGTATCGAGAGGGAGTAAGCAGCTTCTGTCCTGAGGGAGAACAATGGAAATGTGACATTATAAGGTAAGAAGACATTGGTAAGGAAATCCTTTACAAAATTGGACTGCCAAAGAGAAAAGTGTTGTGTACTCACATGTAATTAAAATTGCTTTCTGTCTGAGATGCCATATAATAAGCTTTGATGGAAAGAAATTCTTTATTCAGAATTTGACTTCTCTTTATTCCAAAAGATTTCTTTTTCCACATTTAGTAAAACTGGGTGGAATCCACATTAGGCTAGTACCAGATTTTCAATTTTCATCTAATTGTGTTAAAATTAGCCTTTATACTTGACACTAAATTGACACTCAAAATATTTATTATTTTTTGTACCAAATAAGGCTGATGGTATGAAAGTGTTCACAGTTCTAAGAAAAAACAGATAAAGATGTTGTTTTGAGCATCCCTAGAGTACTGAATCGTCCTTTTTTTCTGAGTTGTAATAATGTGGTACAAAAGAGTGAGAACTTAGGGAGCCTTTGCTGCTTTTCTATCACATTGCCACCCTTTCTCTTGCTGCCATTTTGTGTAGTGGAGTCAAATTCTGATTCCTCCTCATGTCGTGGAGGTGACTTCAGGTTCTCAGAGCCATGTGTTCTAATACATGATGGTAGAGTACAAATCCCTAAATCCCTCACTTCCTTGGAGGTTGATTGTTAGGTCCTCAAGGATAAGATTATGCCTTAGTCATTTTATTCAATGGATATTTAATTATTGAATGGCAAATATTGGAAATCTGAATATGTAATCTAGTTATTTGATTTTTTTTCTTCGATTTTTAATGCCTACAGTGAAAGGCAAGCTTTGGAACCTGTGTGTATAACTCTTGGAGATCAACAAACCATATGGGCTTTGGACATCCATGGAAATCTGTGGTTCAGAACTGGTGTTGTTTCCAAGAAACCTCAAGGAGATGATGACCATTGGTGGCAAGTAGGCATTCAGCTATCAATAAGGGCCACTATCCATCCATAGGTAGCCTCAGGAGATCTCAAGATCTGTCTTTGTCTCTCCCTCTGTCTCTGTCTCTCTGTTTTTCTGTGCACATTAAAAGCATCATAGGATTTTCATCATTGGAAAGATAAATCCTACTTTAAATAAAGTAGGCTTTATTTTTCCTATTTAGAAATGTGCCAGTATATGTAATACTAATAATAATAAACCTAGCAGCAGCAATCTGAACATCTAGTTAATGATGCTGTTTATGTTTGTGGAAATGTATTAAGGGAAAGAACAGTAGATGTATATATATAGTGCTAAACCACAATTAAAGTTCAAATGTCTTTACTTAAAAGATTTGAGATTTATTAAGTGAAGGCAATTTCAGGAAAGAACGAATTTTTTTCTTTCTAAATGTTCCCAGAAATCAGTATATTTTGAGTATATAGTGGGATGATGCATCTTAAAACAATCTTTTCATATGGCTATCCCAGTGATTTCTTGTGTGTCTTAGCACTGACTCAGAATCAATTTTCTCAAAGGAAATTGTATCATTTTCCTTTCTTTCATCTACCTCCACATAGATACATGCTTTGGTAGCTTTCATTGTTGATTTAATTTCATTCCCAGTCACCAAGGATCTACTGTAAAAATTAATAAGGGATGACAATGAAAAGAAGTTTTGGTATGTGTCATATTTTGGGGTTTGTGTTTTTCCAGTACTACCTCAGACTTGTGTTTACACAATCAGTCATACTGCTTATTTTTTAAGTGGTTGTGAATCCTTTATATGAGCAAAGCCCTCTTTGGGTCTTAGTTTCCTTATTTGTCAAATACGAAGGGGAAGGGTTGGACAAGGTGACCCTTATTGTCTCTCTCCCCGCCCCCCCCCCCCCCCAGCTCTAAATGTATGACATTGAGAATGTGGAAAAAGAAGTCATATTTGGTTTTTAATAAAGATTAAACTCTTTTTTGCTCAATCAGAAAAATAAAGGTTTTTCTGTTTGTGTTTTATAATTTAAATTAAAACATCCATGGACAAACCATGCTGGAGTATTGAGTGTCTACTATATAATAGTATCTGCTTATGTATTTTACCAGACACTCATTTTTTATTGATTAAGGTATGCAACCTCAGTGACTCTTTGTATAATCTATTATCTTATGGTCAAACCTCACTAGAAATGATCAATTTGAAAAGAATTGTTACTAAATGCTAGTGATTCTCTTCACCTTCATTCTTGACTAGGCTACCAGATACTTTCCAGACAAACTTGTTCTTCAAATTTATTATTCTTTCTTCCATGTCTTTCCTCTTCATGCATGGAACACACTCCCTCCTTACCTCTTCTAGCTCTAGAAGGAATCCATAGCTTCTTTCAAGGCCTAGTTCATGTGTCCTTTCTGATCCCCTTAGTTTTTAGTACTTTCTCTCTCCTCTAATGATTGTGAATGAACTTATCTATTTAATGATTTTTTTTCTCTGTAGAAAGAACATCAAGTCATGAAGGGCAGGAACTGATTTTCTTTTTGTATTCCCAATACCTAGCCCATATTTATCTGTCTATAAAAAGTGCTTAATAAATGCTTTTTGGACTGGATTAAATAGACTAGTGTAGTGACTCTCCTACTTTTTGTTCTTGGGTCCCATATGTACTCTTAAAAATGATTTAGATGTACCTTGCCAAGACCTTTTGTTTTATGTGTATCTCTAGATACTTATATTTAAAATTAAACATCTCAGTGTTGTTTTAAAAATAGCTTTGACTTCTCGGTCTCCCTCATGGACCCCTAGAAGTATCAGGACCACACTTTGAGAACCAAGGGGTTTAGGAGGTAACATTTGACTCAGGTCATTAAGGGAATTTGAAAATAGAAAGTCAGAGAGATATGGATGTAAAGTAGGTACTAACAATAGAACAAACAAGTGTACAAATGAGCTCATGGCTGTCATATTCTGTGGTGTTCTCTCTAGGTAAGCATCACAGATTATGTGGTGTTTGACCAGTGCAGCTTGTTCCAGACAATAATTCATGCCACACACACAGTGGCAACAGTTGCGCAGGCTCCTGTAGAGAAGGTGGCAGACAAACTTCGAATGGCATTTTGGTCACAGCAGCTTCAGTGTCAGCCGAGCCTGCTTGGTGTCAACAATAGTGGTGTTTGGATCTCGTCAGGCAAGAATGAATTCCATGTAGCAAAAGGAAGTCTAGTAGGTTAGTAGATTTTTTTATTCCTTTTGTTCCTAAGAGGTAGCCTCATTATAAAAGTAAATGCTGAAAGATAAGCTTAAAACCTTCAAATGAAAAAGATACATAGTGGTTTAAATACAAATTAATAGAAAGAAGTCTTAAAGTTTTATGTTTACTCTCCATTTTTTTAAACTTGACATTACTTTTGTTAGAAACACCGTCTGGATGGTAAGTGATGAATTCTCATCAGAAATGTATTATAATATGTTACGATTAGAGCAACTCTGAGTGACCATTATATAAATTTTATGTTTACATGGAAAAAAACTCACCCAAATTTCAAACTTTACAAAATGCTAATGAAGTGGAATATTGTATCTCTCTGAGAAAAAATATCCTGCCATGGCTTAAAATGGAATAATTGTAAAGACTCTTCAGAGAGCTTTCTAATTAAAATATATTCCATTCATTTTCTGTTAATGAATTGCCTACTTTGTGAATTTGTCACAGTACTGAACCCAACTGTTACCTTTCTCTTCTTCTTTGCTCTCAAAAAAGATGAGTTCATGTATATCCTTGTGTGTATCTGTCTTGACAGGATTCTCAGGCAGAACAGACATAAAGCTTGAGATTTATTCTTCTGTGCTAGATAATCTACAACTGACTGTAGAGGATTTGGTTAATTAAAAGCCAGATAAGAAGAGGAACCAAAATGATTAGTTCTCTTAATTATTTCCAGGGACATATTGGAATAATGTTGTTCCACGTGGTACTGCTTCAGCAACAAAATGGGTGTTTGTGTTGGCTTCTGCTGCTCCTACTAAAGAAGGTTGGTCAGTTTTTGTTTAGGTAAAAAATTTAATGCATAGGCCAACTGTATAAATGATTTGAAAACAAATTTTATTATTATTTTCTACTTGAAAGAGAATGTGGTCATTTTGCAGGCATCTCAGACACATACAGTTTTCAAAATATTATTAGCCATTACCATGAACAAAATAGTACCAGCCCACATAAGCAGTTTAGATGGAGTTATCCAAGGGAGCTAATGCTTGAGAACAGATCAATTTTCCTAAAGTATGTTTATATCTAAAAGCATAGTTCCTTTATCCCTAATACAGGGATAGATAGAGTTTGTCTGAAGTAGGCATGAGATGATTTTTCCATGGCACTCAAAAATACTCCTCAGTAAAATTGAGGAGTAGGTGATTTTTGTCCTTCCCAAGTCTTTTGTACCACTTTCTCACTTCCTAGCAGTCTCTAACACTTAGCCTTAAGCATCCAGTGTCTTTATTTCCCTCTGGTTGTCCAAATCCCATTCCTTTGTTACCTCCAATCAGACCAGTCCCCCTAGAAATGTCCTTTACATTCTTCTGCCCTCTGAAATTCCTCTCTCATATCATAATCTCCTGCCCTTTCTCATTTTCTTTATTGTTCCTAAACCCCTTCTCTTTCCTTAGCCTGATATTCAGTCTCTCACCCTTCCTGTTCTTTTATCCATTACGCTTGCTCTCCTGCACTGTCTTCCCTTCACAGTCTCCGACTCTGTGATTAGTTGATCTGTGTACTGTCTTCTACTCTTGAATCTCTTGATTCCTTGTTCTATCCTTGTGCCTTAACATATTCCACGCTTGATTACCACATGCCACCCCCTCCATCTGCTTTCTCTCCTCTTACTCAGTTGCTGTTGAAAGCGATAGGAGGAAATCCCACATTTAAAAAAAGAGAAAGAAAAACACATTATCTGATATCAGGTGGATCCTCTCTGCTATGCTGCAATACTTCATTCTTCCCAGGTTGACTCTATCACTACATTCACAGTAGATAATCCTCAAGATACCAGCTCCACGTCCTCCTTTCTCTCAGCAAGGAGCTCCATCTTCTATTTTATTTATAAAATAGAGGCTATTTGCTTTGAGTGTCTTCTTCTCTGTTCCACATAAACTTTTCAAAATCCTTCTACTTGAATTCCTGGTTTGCTCCAATCTCAGGAGAAAGTGGCCCTTTGTTTTGCCAGAGCCAATCTCTCTTCTCTACATGTGCACTTAATCCCATTGCCTCTTATCTTTGGGGGGAACTTTTCTTTCTAGACAACTTTCTTTCTGTCTAGCTGTTGAATCTTCATTCTGTCCTTGTCCACTCTCTTCTCCCTAGTGCCTACCAATATATCCAGGTCTCCCTCATTGTTAAAATATCTTTACTTCATCCTGTTAAGCTGTTGCTCCCTTTACATTTTTCTGCCCAAATCTTAGAAAGAGCTGCTTCCACTTGTTACTTCCACTTATTTTCTTGCCTACTGTATTTGTATGATGAATTTAATAACTAATAAACATGAACATTCCAGTGGACAAAAATATGAATATATGTGAAACTGAACTTCTCTTATGTCAAAAATTTTTTTCAATTTTATTTTTTTCTTTATTTAAAGTTTTTAACATTCATTTCCACAAAATTTTGAGTTCCAAATTTTCTCCTCATCTCTCTCCTCCCCCCACCCCAAAACGCCTTGCATTCTGATTGCCCCTTCCACCAATCTGCCCTCCCTTCTAACACCCCTCCCTTCCCTTGTCCCCATCTTCTCTCTTGTCCTATAGGGCAAGATAAATTTCTGTACCCCATTACCTGCATTTCTTATTTCCCAGTCATATGCAAAAACAATTCTCAACATTTGTTCCTAAAACTTTGAGTTCCAACTTCTCTTCCTTCCTCCCTCCACCCACACCCATCCCCACTGAGAAGGCAAGCAATTCAATATAGGCTATATGTGTGTAGTTTTGCAAATGACTTCCATAATAGTCATGTTGTGTAAGACTAACTATATTTCTCTCCATCCCTCTCCTGCCCCCCATTTCTTCTATTCTCTCTTTTGACCTTGTCTCTCTGCAAAGGTATTTACTTCTAATTGCTTGCTTCTCCCGTTAGCCCTCCCTTCCATCATCCCCTCCAACCCCCACTTTCCTGTAGTGTAAGATAGGTTTTCATACCAAATTGAGTGTGCATGTTATTCCTTCCTTGAGCCAAATGTGATGAGAGTAAGCTTCACTTTTTTCCTCTCACCTCCCCCCTTTTCCCCTCCATTGAAAAAGCTTTTTCTTGCCTCTTTTATGAGAGATAATTTTTTTAATATATTCATTTTATTTATTTTTAATGCTCTACAATTGCCATAAAACTTAGATTTTTTTCCCCCTACCTACTCCCCACTACCCCCCTCCCTTCCCAAGATGGCATAGAATTCTATATAGGATCTACACATACATTCCTGTTGAATACATTTTCATTGTAGTCATGCTATGTAGAAGAACTGAAATAAATGGGAGAAATCATATAATAAACTAAAACATAATACACACACACACACACACACATACACACATACACACACACACAAAATGATCTGCTATACTGTGCAATTGAATTCCATAGTTCTTTCTCTGAATGTGGAAGGCATTTTGCCTTAGAAGACCATTGGGAATTTTTTTTTTTTAATGTCCTTGCATTGCTATGAAGATCCAACTCTACCAGAAAAAACTTTCGCACACTGTGGTTGTTGCTGTGCACAGAGTTCTCCTGGTTCTACTCCTTTTTCTCAGCATCAGATCATATAAGTCTTTCCAGACCTCAATGAGAGATAATTTGCCTCATACCATTTCTCCCAATATATTCCTCTCTCACTCCTTAATTTTTTTTTGTTTTAGATATGATCCTTTCCTATTTAACTCACCCTGTGCTCTCTGTGTCTCTCTCCATGTATATGTGTGTGGGTGTGTATATAGTCCCTCCAACTACCCACATACAGAAAAAAGTTTCAAGAGTTACAGATATTATCTTTCCATGTAGGAATGTAAGCAGTTCAACTTTAGTAAGTCCCTGATGATTTCTCTTTCCTGTTTACCTTTTCATGCTTCTCTTGATTCTTGCCTTTGAAAGTCAAATTTTCTTTTCAACTCTGATCTTTTCATCATGAATGCTTGAAAGTCCTCTATTTCATTGAATGACTGTTTTATCCCCTGAAGTATTATACTCAGTTTTGCTGACTAGGTGATTTTTGGCTTTAATCTAGTTCTTTTGACTTCTGGAATATCATATTCCACTCCCTTCAATCCCTTAATGTAGAAGCTGCCAGATCCTGTGTTATTCTGATTGTATTTCCACAATACTTGAATTATTTCTTTCTGGCTGCTTGCAATATTTTCTTCTTGACCTGGGAAATCTGGAATTTGGCCACAATATTCCTAGGAGTTTCTCTTTTTGGATCTCTTTCAGGAGGTGATCAGTGGATTCTTTCAATATTTATTTTGCTGTCTGGTTCTAGAATATCAGGGCAGTTTTCCTTGATAATTTCATGAAAGATGATGTCTAGGCTCTTTTTTTGATCATGGCTTTCAGGTAGTCCCATAATTTTTAAATTGTCTCTCCTGGATCTATTTTCCAGGTCAGTTGTTTTTCCAATGAGATCTTTCATATTATCTTGCATTTTTTCATTCTTTTGGTTTTGTTTTGTAATTTCTTGGTTTCTCATAAAGTCATTAGCTTCCATCTGTTCCATTCTAATTTTGAAAGAACTATTTTCTTCAGTGAGCTTTTGAGTTTCCTTTTCCATTTGGCTAATTCTGCTTTTTAAAGCATTCTTCTCTTCATTGGCTTTTTGGAACTCTTTTGCCAATTGAGTTAGCCTATTTTTAAAGGTGTTAATTTCTTCAGCATTTTTTTTGGCTCTCCTTTAGCAAGCTGTTGACTTGCTTTTCGTGATTTCTTGCATCGCTCTCATTTCTCTTCTCAATTTTTCCTCTACCTCTCTTACTTGATTTTCAAAATCCTTTTTGAGATCTTCCAATGAGCTCATTGCATATTTATTTTGAACATTTGGGAAACAGAAGCCTTGACTTTTATGTCTTCCCCTGGTGGTAAGCATTGTTCTTCCTCATCTGAAAGGATGGGAGAAAATACCTGTTCACCAAAAAAGTAACCTTCTGTAGTCTTATTTTTGTTTCCCTTTTTTGGGCATTTTCCCAACCAGTTACTTGACTTTTGGGTCCTTTGTCAAGAGTAGGGTATACTCTGGGGACCTGCAAGATCTCAGTTCCTCTAAGGTGGCAAGGGAGAGGAGTTTACTCCCTGGCCAGGCTGTGATTCACACCAGCTGTTCAAGTCCCCCCGGGGGATTTAGGTGGGGGGGGGGGTGCTGCTGCCTGGGGCCAGAGCTAGGGGAGGACCCTGCTTGCTTGTCACCTAGGTGAAAAAGCCCTGTCCCTGACCTTTGAAGCTGCCTTTGGCACCTCTGGGTTGAGGAATCTGAGAACCTTTGCTGCTCCTGGGGATTCCGCCCCCGAGACCTGTTCTGGTCCTGCTCCTCCCAGTGTCACACAGCCAAGGATGGGCTGTGCTCTGCTCCACGTCCAGTGCAACAGACCTTTCCCATTGGCCTTCCAGGTGACCCTGGACTGGAAATCTCCTCCACTCTGTCGTTCTGTGGCTTCTGCTGCACTAGAATTTATTGAGAGCTGTTCTTTACAGGTATTTTATGGGCTGTGGGGAAAGAGCTAGAGTATGTGCATCTTTCTACTGTGCCATTTTGGCTCTGCCCCCCCCCCCCCAATTTTTTTAAGATGCCTATTAAACTTAACTGGAAATGACAAAGTTGCCATTTGTGTCACCTAAATTTCTTTTTATTTTTTGTAATTACTAAATATTTTATTGATGTTCTTTCCTTCCTTCCTTCTTTCCTTCCTCCTTCCTTCCTTCCTTTCTTCCCTCCCTCCCTCCTTTTCTTCTCCTTAACTTCCCACTAAGTCACCCTTCTTACCCCAAATACAAGTCATCCCTTGAAATAAATAATATTAAACCAAACAGTTCTTCACACTGGCCATGTGTAAAGAGGTATGTCTTATTCTGTATCTCTAGTCCATCATCTTCTGTCAAGAGGTAGCTGGCATGCTTTGTTGTCACTATTCTAAAGCTGTGATTATTTACTGCATTGATTGAAATTGTATAATCATTCCAAGTTATTTTCTGTTACATCACTGTGGTCATAAAAATTGTTCTCCTGGTTCTGTTCCTATCCCTCTTTATTAGTTCTTGTAAGTCTTTACCTTATCTCTCTGAATATCATATTTATCATTTCTTATTGTGCATATTCACTCTTTCTTATTGTGCATATTCACTCTTTCTTATTGTGCATAGCTTTTCAATCATAAAACCATTTATTCATCTTTTTTCCTAATTGATGGGAATCCATTTTGTTTCCAAATCTATAATACAGTAAAAAGTACTGTTATAAATATTTTTGTACTTATTGGTCCTTTCCCTTGGTCTTTGATTTCTTTGCGATATATGCTCCCACTGAGTTTTCAGCCCCTTTAAACCTTGCTTTCAGTTCTAATACTGAACTGAAACTGTTCTTTCCAGGATTACTAGCAATCTTTTAACTGCTAATTTCTTTGGCTCTTTTGACTCTGACTCTGACTCTGACTTTATTTGACTTGACCATTTTGTGTCATTTGGTGCAATGCAAATTACCTCTCTTCTTGGATAGTATCTCTTCCCTTGTATTTTATAACACTGTTCACTCTTGGTTTTCTTTTTACCTGTCTGACCACCTCTTATCAACCTTCTCTGAAGGATCATCATTCATTTTCTACCCCCTAAGCATGGGTGGCCTCAGTGCCCTATTTTGGTACCTTTTTACTCTACATATATTCTCTCAATGGTTTTATAAATTCATTTCCTATTGTTAAATAGTTTATTAATCCTCTCTTTAAAAACCTTGCCTTCACTTTCTGGTAATCCCCTTACCCATAATAGTCTTGCCTTGTAGCAAAGACATACAGCTAAGCAAAACACATCAGCCCATTAGCTGTTACTGAATATGAATGGCTTATTTTGCACTTTTAGTCTGATACCTCTCTGCTGAGAAGGGGGCCTACCTTACCAGCATTCTTCTGAGCTCATAAATGGGCACTTCATTGGTTAGAATTCTCAAGTCTTCTGATGTTTTATTAATTATACTACATATATTATAATATGGTATTGTATTATAATGTATTATATCAATTATTATATCTTCATATTACTGTGCTCATCATATGAGTTGTTTTTCTGCTTATTTTTTTATTTCACTCTGCATCATCTCATACCAATCTTTCCAGGTTTATGGAGCACTAGACTTCCCTGTTCAGTTGCTTTGGGGTCTTACTTACCTGGTGTTTTCCTTTGATCAACTTTTCTAATTTTTAACCAATACCAAATAGTTTTGATCCTTATTGCTTTATGAAAGTATAGTTTGACATTTGAACAGGGACTGCTTTTTTTTGAAATTTGTATCCTCAGTGCATAACACAGTACCTTACAAATAGTAGGTGCTTAATAAGTGTTAGTACAATTGAGTCGAACTGTAAGGTTTTGTTTATGTTAAAAGGTATAACAAATGTAAACATGTTTATAAAAAATAAAATTTATTGCCCAGTAACTGGTAAACGGGTACACACATAAACTGGAGATTCTCTAAAGAAGAAGCATAAGTTGTCAAGAACTGCCTGAAGAACTTTGTTTTCTAGTACAGAAATGCAAATCAGTGCTGCTGTTAAGATACCATCTTAGGCCCATTAAGTTGGCAAAGGTAGATAAGACTAATAAAATCCAAGGCTAGTTGAACTGTGCAAAGATAGGATCTTTACTCCAGTTGTAGCTGAGCTGTGAATTGGTGGAGTCTTTTTGGAAAGCAATATGACGTTATCCAAAATGAGCTACAAAACTGTGTGTACCCTCTCAAGGAGGGTCAAACAGAAATAGTCTTGGTTTCAGTAACTGTCATAGTAAAATCAGAAAGAACCTGTGTGTCCAGCAGTTAGGAAATGACAGGGAACAATTTGGTATGTAACGATGTCATTGCACCCAAATGACAGATGTGAATAATACCAAGAAATAAAGGGAAAATGATATGAAGTGATGTGGACTGAAGAAAATAGAACCAAAAGAATATACATTCCAAAAATAAGAACAGCAGCAAAATCCAGGAGAGCTTAGAAGGAAGAAAACTCTAAACAGGAAACATATAAGCAATATAGAGAGAAATGTAGAGAACCCATCTCAGAGCCAAGAAGACCTGGGTTCAGTTCCTGCCTCTGACACACCTGACTGTGTGACACCTTGGGTAAGTAAGGTGACCTGTCAGGATTCCAAGATTAAGTTGAAAAAGAGGTGCTAACCAGCATTGGTATAGGGAGTTTCCTCATCAGAGAGTTTACTATACCATTGAAATGCTAGGCCCCATGCTATCTGTACAACTTTTTTTGATAGATTTTTCTATATCTGATTTGCTACTGCTGGTTATATTTTTTTGTTAAAAATTAATATGCACATTTTAATAAACTCTAATAAAGGAAGTTTTTCCTGTACAGTCTGAAAAATATTCTTGTTTGTGTATTTGAATGTGTTTGATAATTACTGTTTATAAAAAGAAATTTTTTAAAGAATGGGGTCATCATTCTGGCTGTCTGCTTCTTAAACATTGCCAAACATTTAATCTAAAGTGGAAATTCAATGCTTTTTTCATCTTAATATGAAAATTAAGTTATATGAAGAAAAGTAATCTTGTATTAATGAATATCAATAAATAGAGCACTGTTTCAGAGCTTTCCAATGCTTAAGGCTGTAAAAAGTTAGCTGAGATTTGTAGCCAAAAGAAAATTCATTCAGTCCTTTTCATTGTGCTTTTTTTTAGCAGTTCAGTTAACATTTAACACTTCCTGAGTCCCAAACTCTTTTAGTTGCGTGGGGGGGAGAAAAGTTTAGCTAAAATATTGTTCTTATTCTTGATGAAGTTTACAGTCTGGTGGAGAATAGAGCATGTACACAAATAACTATAATTCATTCATTAACTCATTCATTCAACAAATATTTATTAACTGAGTATAATGTCCAAAGCATTGTACTTGAGGTGGGAAGGAAAGAGAGAGAGAGAAAGAATAAGCATTTATATTTGTGCCAGGCACTAGGCTAAGCACTTTTTACAAATATTAGCTCATTTGAGCTTCACAATAGCCCTGTGAGGTAAATGCTGTTATCCCCATTTTATAGTTGAGGAAACTGAGGCAAACACTTTAAGTTACTTGTCTATTCCTTTGCAGAGATGGGAGATCCACAGATATGTTACACTGAATATATTTTCAGATTTTATTTGATATATTGATTGGTTTTGCTGATTTTCTTCCTCTATTCTTTTTTCTTAAAAAAAAATGATTTGTTATATGAGTTGGCTTTCTGGGAGAGGGTAGGCAAAAGGATACTGGAATAAATTTTGGTATTATAGAAGAAAAGCTGTTAACCCAGGAACTCTATGAACACAATTACAAAACACCTTTTATCCAAATAAAGTCAGATCTAAATAGTTGGGAAAACATCAGTTGCTCATGGGTAGGTCAAACTAATATATAATAAAAATGACAATTCTACCTAAATTAATTTACTTATTCAGTGCCATATCAAACTACCAAAAAATATTTTATAGAGCTAGAAAAAACAATAAAATTTAACTGGAATAACAAAAGGTCCACAATATCAAGGGAATTAAAAGAAATGCTAGGGAAGGTAGCTTTGCCATACCAGATCTTAAATTGTATTATAAAGCAGCAATCATCAAAACTACTTGGTACTGGCTAAGAAATAAGAGTTGTGAATCAGTGGAATGGGTTAAGTATACAAGACGCAGTAGTCAATGACTATCATAATCTTCTGTTTGATAAACCCAAGACTCCAGTTTCTGGGATAAGAACTCAGTATTTGACAAGAACTACTGGGGAAACTGGAAAATCATATGGCAGAAACTGGGCTTAGACCAGCATCTTAAACCGTATACCAAAGTAAAGTCAATATAGGTACATGATTTAGATATAAAGGCTGATACTGTAAGCAGACAGGGAGAACAGGGAATATTTTACCTGTCAGATTTGTGGAGAACAGAAGAATTTATAACCAAACAAGAGATGCAGAACATTATGAAATGCAAAATGAATAATTTTGATTACGTTTGATTTCATTTAATTTGAATTACATTAAATTGAAGAGTTTTATACAAACAAAGCTAAAAAATTAGGAGGGAAGCAAAAAACTGGGAAAGAGTTTTTATAACTAGAGTCTCTGATAAAGGCTTCACTTTGAAAATATATGGAGAACTGAGCCAAATTTATAAGAATACATGTTATTCCTCAATTGATAAATGGTCAAAGGATATGAATAGGCAGTTTTCAGAGGAAGAAATTAAAGTCATCTGTAGTCATATGAAAAAATGCTCAAAATTACTATTGATTAGAGAATGCAAACAAAACAACTCCTAGGTACTACATCATACCTGTCAGATTGGCTAATATGACAAAACAGGAAAATTATAAATGCTGGAGAAAATGTGGGAAAATTGGAACACTAATGCATTGTTGATAGAGTTATGAACTGATCCAAACATTTTGGAGAACAGTTTGAAACTCTGCCCAAAGGGCAATAAAAATGTGCATACCCTTTGATCTAGCAATACCACTTCTAAGGCTGTATCCCAAAGAGATGATAAAAAGGGGGAAAGGACCCACGTGTGCAAAAATATTTATAGCAGCTTTTTTTGTGGTGGCCAAGAATTGAAAATTTAGGGGATGCCCCTCAATTGCGGAATGACTAAACAGGTTGTGGTATATGAATTTAATGGAATACTATTCAGCTATAAGAAATTATGAGCAGGCAGACTTAAGAAAAACCTGAAAAGACTTACACGAACAGATGCTGAGTGAGGGGAACAGAACCAGGAGAATATTATATACAATTATAGCCACATTGTGTAATAACTAACTTTGAAAGATTTGACTCTTCTCAGCAATGCAAGATTCTAAGACAACTCCAAAGGCTCACGATGGAAAATTCTATCCACATCCAGAGAAAGAACTGAATGCAGATGGAAGCATGCTATTTGCTCTCTTTTTTGTTTTGTTTCTTCTTTCTCATGATTCATTCCATTGGATATGTCTTCTTTACAACATGATTAATGTGAAAATATGTTTAATATGACTATATATGTAGAGCCTCTATCCGATTGCACACCATCTTGGGGAGGGAGAGAGAGAAGAAAGGGGGAGAAAATTTAAAACTCAAAATCTTATGGAACTGCATGATGTAAATTAAAAATAATTAATTTTTAAAAGGTATCAACAAAATTTATTTTTAAAAAAATGTATCAGTCCCTGCCCTCATGGCATCAAGTATGGAGCTATAGGACACATACACAAATAATTAGAACACAAGATAATGCATGATAAGTTCATTAGAGAGGTGCAAAAAGTCCCCCAAAGCTCCTGTGAAATGTAAAGGGCAAAAGGGCCTTGTTTTTTGGTACTTCTGTTACCTCTTATTCTAGCTGTGTTGACGGCATTGTTTCAAATGGACTTTGTATTTTTGTGTGTATATCCTTTGTTGCCAAAGAAGACCATGGCATCAGAGAAATGATGACGACTTGCACTTGACTTTGTTTTGAGTGAAGGAGGGCTGGGCAGGTCACCAGCTTCCCTTCTCCTCCAGAGCCATCTGAATCCAGGCCATCTGAATCAGGATGCACTGGGAGACCTTGGGCCCTTTAGGCTGATGTCTTCGCAGTTGCTCACTTAGGGTGAGGTATCTCCCATTCATTGAATAGGCCTGTTCAAGAAGTAGCCAGGGCATGGCCCCCTTAATGAGGCCAAGAAAAAGAGACATCAGGCTGGGAGGGAAACAGCAACAGTTACTATTGATAACCACTTTAAAGCTGGGGGGTCCAGAAGAGCCCTTAGGCAGGGGCCCATTGGCATCCCAGCTTCAGAGTGCAGTAGGTTTAAGGTCTGGGGAAAGGAAAAGACAGGACAGGACAGGAGGGTTCAAATCCTACCTCAAATACTTGCTGCTGGTGAGACCAGTAGCTCAATAAGTATTATCTAAATAAAAGAAGATTTGTGAGATGTCTGTACTTTAGTACAGCTTCTAACAATGGCTAAGATACTTATACACCTCTATAAAGTCATCATCAGAAGCCTCACTGTGGAGTCAGAGGTGACCTTGTATTTCTTGAAGTATACTATATTGATAGATCATAGCTATTAGGCCCTACCATCCTGGAAAAGCTTTGAAGACAGTTCTTGCAGCAAATGATATCTACTTTTCCTGAATCAGACCATCTCACCACTAACTAGTAAGCTGGTCAGCCACTTGATAAATTCTTTGGCCATGGCAATGAGTGAGAAAACAAAGACACTTCCATTTCAATAGTGAGAGTCAAGAGGCACTAAGAACCAATTTTTAAACACTTAGGGAATTACTTTACATCTTAGGAAAACAACCACCTTCCCAGCAACTGAGAGGAAAGAGCTCTGAAAGTGTATTTGAGTTTGAGTTAACTAACCAATAGAAACATAGTAAGCAATAGAAGTCACTGGTGAACTTGCATTTTAGTCAGTAGCTATACAACTTTTGTAGTTAGTTTGCTTGACATGTGCATAAAATTAAAATGCTGCCTTGTTCTACAGGTAGCTCAGATAGCTCACTTGCGAATGGCGCTTAACAACAAATGTGACTTTTCTTTCCACAGGAAGCTTTTTGTGGTTGTGCCAGAGTGCCAAGGATCTGTTCTGTGTGAGTGACCAGAACCCACAGTTCCGCCCTTCCACAGTTCAGCTCCCTCCTGATACTGAAATGATAGCGTACTCTGCCTGCCAGGACGCCGTGTGGGGCTTAGACAGCTTCGGACAGGTGTTCATCAGAACGTTGTCCAAAAGCTGCCCAACAGGAATGCATTGGATGAGGCTGGACCTTTCTCAGCTAGGTATGACTATTGAGTTATCTGTCTTTAAATTCTGACTTCAGTCACTTATGCTCTAGACACAATGTGATGCCAAGGAAAGAATGCTGAACTTGGAATCAGAAGATCTAGGCTTAAAGTTTGGCTGTGAAACTTCCTAGCTAAGTGACCCTAGGCAAGTTACTTTGTGTTATTTGTTTTAAAAAAAAGTAGTCATATTATTCCCAACCTGCTTCATTGGGTGGTTTTGGGGAAAGAACTTTATAAAACCTTAAAATATTTAACAGGTATTATTTATTTATTTAATTTTATTATTATAATTCTCCTGAACAAATCATATTAACAAATAACAATTAACTTTGTGCCACATACTATGTAAAATGGTAAAAAGCAAAACGCACTGCTCCTATCCTCAGAGTGTATATAGTCTAATTGGAGAGACATGTAAATAACTAGGCATATACAACATAAATTCAGATTAAATAGATGGTAGTCTCAGAAGGGAAAGCATGAGTCCAGGAAGGGCCTCCCTCAGAAGGTAGAATTGGAACTGAAGCCAGGCAAACTGTGTGGAAGACAGAGGTGAGGAAAGAGAGTTTTTCAGGCATGAGGGATGGCCAGGGTAAAGGCACAGAGGTGGGAGATAGTGGAGTGTCATAAATGAGGACCGGCAAGGAGGCTGGTGTCATTGGATCATAGTGTGTACGGAGGGCGGTAAAATGGTAGGAAGGGGAGAAGGGTGGAAGGGGCCAAGTTGTAGAGAATAGGACTGAATATATGATCCTGGTGGTCATAAAGAGCCATCAGAGTTTATTGATTAGAGAGGGATAATATGGTTAGATCCTTGTTTTAGAACAGTATTTTGACAGCTAAGTGGAGGGTAGATTGGAGTGGTAAGAAATGAGCCAGGGAGGACAGAGGAGGCTATTGCAATAGTCCAAGTGTGAGAGGTGATAAGGGCCTGTAGTGGGGGATGAGCAGTGTGAGTGGAGAGAAGTGGACTATGTGAGAGATGTTGTGAAGGTACAAACAACAATGCTTAACAACACATTGGACGCTGGGTTAGTGCCCATGAGGACCTGAGGATGTTGATACCCTCAATAGTAATAGGCATGGTGGGAAGAGGAAAGGACTTAAGGGGAGAGAGAGTTCTGTGTTTGGAGTTGGAGATACCTGTGGGACATCAGCTCTGAAATGTAGGAAAGGCAGTTTAATATAAGGCAGTGAAGACCATTCAAGCTCAGGGGTGAGACTAGGAAAGTTTATTTAGATTAGAAAATCTTTTGTATAGAGATAAACCTGTGGGAGCTGATGAGATCACCAAATGAGATACTATACAACAAAAAGAGAAAAGCACCCAAGACTGAGTCTTGGGAGCACCCTTGGTTAGGTATAACATGGTTGAAGATCCAACAGAGAAGACTGAGAAGAAATGGTCAAATACACTTCCTTATTAAGACTACCAGAAATTCACTTTATTAACTTGCTTTACTTTTATGAAATTTCTCCTGAAAGTTTCTAAATTTTTTAATAGTGAACATTTATTAAATCTGTATCTTTCTCTGTCTGTCTGTCTTCCCCATTATAGCCCATCATATACCTGAAAGCCCCTGAAAATTCTCCAATCTAAATACCTTCATTTCTTTGAAGTGATCTCTTTGCTATCCAACTTTCCCTTCTTTTGATGCTTTCTGGATTACAAATTACCTTCCTAAACAATGTTGCCCAGAACTGAACAGAATCATATAGATGTGCTCTGATGTGGGCAAGAAGCTTTTAAAGCAGAAGAGTATGATAAAATTGCACATTAAGAAGTTAAAAGTCCTAACTAGTCTAGTCTTTTAAGGTCCTTTATGATATGACTGTTACCTGTCTTTTCAAACTTATTTCCTATTACTGTTCTACATGTACTCAGCTACATGTTCAGTCTTACTCAACTACTTACTGTTTAACAAAAGTACCCAAGATTTTCCCACCTCATTGCCTTTTGTTCATACTATATATGCACTACCTTGAAAGCCTTCCTTCAATTCCTTCTTGACAACCTTACCTTTTAAAATTCTACCCATCCTTCATGGCCTAGCTCAAATATTCCCTCCTCTGTGAATTCTTCCTTGTTATGCCAGCTAGATATCAGTCTTTTTTTTTTTTTTTGCAACCTCGCTTATCTTTAATTCCTCAATCTTAGCCTATATATCCAGTCTTTTGCCAAATCCTTCCAATTCTAGCTCCATAGCAGCTCTCCTATCCATCCTTTTCTCAACACTCAAATAGCCATCAACTTTTTGCTCGGGCTATTGCAATAACCTTCTAATTGGTCTTCCTGTCTTAAGGCTCTCTTCCTTCTCCATGTTAACCTCTATATGGCTTCTAAAGTGATATTTCTAAAGCAGATGTCTGACCATGTCACTCCCCCTTCAAAAAGTCCAGTAACTCCTTGTTGCCAACACAGCCATTCAGTTGGCAAACCTTGTCATTACCCTTTCTACAATATTTCTGCAGTTGTCTCATTTTTTCCACTCAGACAGCCACCACTCTAGGCCTTCATCATCCTTCACCTAGACATTTGCAATAACCTGTAGTACTTCATCACCCCCAATCTGCACTGCTTCCAAAATAATTTTCTTAACATGCAAGTAAGACTCTTGCCCCTTCCATCATCAAAAAATCTCCTGTGGCTTCCCATTGCCCCTAGGTTCAAATATAAACTCGTCTGTTTGACTGTTTTTCTTTTTTTTAAATTTATTCGCATGGCAGAAATCAACAAACATAAAGAACTGATAAAGAGAATTTTATATGAAACTGATAATCTATATTTATATGCAACTTATTTTTATAAGTATATAACAAATTCAACACTGTAATTCTAAAACTGCACTGTTTGTCTGTATCTCCCTCTGAACTTCCTTCTACTCTCTTCTGTGCATTTAAAATATTTCATTAATGTTCATTTTTCTTTTTTTTTATTATCACTAATCACTATTCCCTGCTCTCTCTCTGTAACTCTTACCTCTTCCCTCCTCTAAATAAAAGTCCTTTCCAGAATAAGCATCAGTCATCAAGAATCATCAAAACAAAATAGCTATTTTTCTCTGCACCTTTAGTCCATCACCTCCAAATCAAGAGGTGGTAAGCATGATTCAGAGTCAGTCTTCTGAGGTGGTCATTGCATTGTTCAGTTCCAAAGTCTTTCAGAGTTGTTTTTCTTTATTGCAGTGCTGTTGTCAGCATATAAATTGTTTTCCTGGTTCTGTTTACTTTATTGTGCATCAGTTCAGACAAGTCTTCCTAGGTTTTTCAGGATCTGTTGCATTGTTCATTTTTCTTCTTTCCTTCCTTCTGTCCTTCCTTTCCTTCCTTCCTTGTGCCTCTTGCTATTTTTAAAAATAATTTTTATTCTGAATTTGATAGTCATTAATAGTTTCAATATACAAGGGCAGAAAAAATGTTGTATATGAAACTATGAACACGTCATATAGCTTATTTTTTTAAAAATATTAATCATTAATAAAGTGGTAATGATACTGCCTTTCTTGTCTGTGTCCCTTTCTGAAGCTCTCTTCTTTGTATTTTTAAAAATGTTTCACTGACAGTCCTTCTTTTTAAAAATATCAGTTATCACTGACTATCACTTTTCTCTATTATACTGTCTCTCTTCACCAAATCAGAATTCTTCCCCTTGTAAGAAATAATTATAGTCAGCCAAAAAAATTTATGTTATAATGGTAGTGTCTAAAAATGTATGTCTCATTCTATACCTGTAGTCAAGCGCTTCTCCACCAAGTGGTGGAAAACATATTTCATCATTGTCCTGGACTTGTGATTGGTCGCTGAAGAAAGTTCTTAAGTCTTTCAAAGCTATCCTTTACAGTATTGTTATCATTATATAAATTGTTCTCCTGGTTATATTCATTTCATCATCAGTTCATACTTTTGCATTAGTTCATACAAGTTTTTCTAGGTTTCTCTTAATTTGTCCCTTTCATTATTTATTAGGGCTCAGTAATAGTTCAAATATATTCATTTATCATAATTTGTTAAGCCATTACCCACTTGATGGCCACATGCTTTGTTTTTTTGTTCTTTGTTACTTCAAAAAGTGTTGCTATAAATATTTTTGTACATATAAGTTTTTCATCTCTTTAGAATACATGCCCAGTGGTGGTATAATTGTTTCAGAGGGTATCCACAATTTAATAACTTGTGTGATATTCCAGCATGGCTGGACTAATTCATAGCTCAACCAATAGCACATTAGAGTACCTGTCCTTCCATACCCCTCCAGTGATTGTCATTTTACATTTTTTTGTTTTAGTCATCTGACTATTTGTTGGAGGGGGTAGAAGCTCAAAGATGTTTTAATTTTCATTTCTCTTTTTATGAGTTATTTGGAGCGTTTTTTCATAAGGTTGTTAAAAGCATGTATGTCTGAGAACTGCCTTTTCATTTCCTTTGACCATTTATCTCTTGGGCAGTGGTTCTTGTTTTTATGTATTTGAATCAGTCTCTGTTTTTGAAGGCCCTTCATGACCAGACCTCACCCTACTTTTCAAACCTTATTAAAAATTATTCCCCTTCCTATACTGTACATTCCAAATAGAATGACTTTGTTACTGCTCTTCACACATGATATTTAACATCTCGTGTCCTTATCTTTGCACTGGTTGTTGCCCTTTGCCTGGAATTCACTTCCCCCTCACCTTTATGTCTTAGAATCATGTTTCCTTCAAAATTCAATGCATGTAATACCTTCTACATTAAGCCTTTCATAATTCCCAGCTGCTAGTGCCCTGCCTCAAAAAAGATTGTCTTGTAAATATCTTGGAGATATGTATATTTGTATATATTTTCTTTCCAATAGAATATGAGCCCCTGGAAAATAGGGACTGTTTCCTTTTTATCTTTATCTAGGACTTAAGTACCAGTGCCTAACACATAGGATGCATTTAATAAATGTTTGATCGGTTGGTTTAGATGAAAGGTGATGAGGGACTAAGAAAGTTATCATGGAGGAGATAGTATTTGAGTTGAGCTTTTTATGGGATTGGTAGAGATTGAAAAGACAAAATAGAACACAAGCAAAAACATGTAGATAAATATAGGTAAGGCATTTGGCACATTCATCAGACAAAGAGTAGACCAGCTTTACTGGAGCTAATCAAATTTTACAGAGAGTAATTTGAGAAGAAGCTGAAAAAGAGGAGGGTGCTATATTGTAGAGTATATTGAATGCCAGACAGAGGCGTTTGAACTTCAAACCAAAGGCAGTAAGGAACCACTGAAGGTGACTTAACCAGAGCTATATATGTAAGAGAGGTTATCTTGGTAATGGTTTGAAGGACAGGTTGAAGTATGGAGATGGAAAGAGCTATTATGAGCTAGGTTGTATTGAGGACCGGAGTTAGGGTGGTAGCAATGGGAATCGGTTAAAAAAATTGTTCAAATAAGTTTTATGGAAGCCTTCTTTTTAATGTCATTTTAAAATAAATGTTTTCTTAAAAAATTTTAACATTAACTATATTTAATCCTTTTTTTCTTCCCCCATCTCTTAATTGATTCTTTCCATGTGAACAAATGAAAATAGTTAAATAAAACCTACTGAACAGTGAAATGTGTCTAATAGTAGATAGGATATTCTGCAACTCTATTCCCTTTTATTCCTGCCTTCCCTGAAAGAAGGCAAGTGATTGCTCATCTGTTTTGGAGGTTAAGATTTATTATCACAGTGACTTAACATTTAGCTTCACTATAGTATTCTATTCTTTTTATTTGCATTGTTGTAGTCATTGTATATTGTTCTCCTGTTTTTTTCCACTTTGCATCATTTCATAGAAGTTTTCCTGCTTATCTGAATTGCTCATGTTCATTGTTTTCTTTTGATGCAGTTGTACTCTACTACATTTGTGTACCACAAATTATTTAGCCAGATAAATAGCAGATCTTTATTAGTTAAATGATTCTGACTTTTATTATCAATTAGACATGAAAACAGTTTCATAAATTTTTAAGAAATGAATGATAAAAAGGAAAAAGCTGTTGGATACAAATAGAATGAAAAATGGAATACTAGCACAGGAGTGGAAAATAGAGGAATCATAGCTACTCTCATTTTTATAGCACTTTAAAATTTGCAAAACAGTTTTCTGTATATTTTTTTAATTGATCCTCACATTGACCCTATGATGTAAGAGGAGCAGAGATGTTAATTTTCATTTATAGATGAGAAAACAGCCTCAGAATGGTTTGCGACTTTCTCAGGATTACATAGCTAATAGGTATCAGAACCTATTACCCAGTGGAGAAATTGTCCTAGTCTCAGAAAAATCATGAAGGGAAATAGAGAGTATATGCAAATACAAATAGCTAAAATGAAAAGCAGAATGAGATGAGTCTTTGAAAAGCTACAGTGTGGTATGGGAATTCAAAGGAGAGAGAGGTCAGTTCCTATTGGGGTTTATCAAATTTCATCTCACCTTACAAAGAATCCTGTTCAAGGCCCACTGGGGGTCACTCCTGAGCTTATTTTAAGGTTCTGAAATAAGCAAGTAGCAGACTTGGTATTTGAACTCAAGTCCTCTGACTCCCAATCTGGTTCTCTTTCCATTACTGTTGTTCTTAGGGATACCCCTTTATTTTTTCAAATGTTCCTGTGAGTTCTCTCATTTATTTCCACCACACAGAGCAGGAAAATAGGCCTTTTGGCTTGCTTTTTGTCAGGACCAGATGTTCCCCAATCTTTTCTTTCCATGTTCCTGGCACTGCTCCCTTATTGGACTTTGCCAGCCTCAAACAAGGAGGCTAAGGCCCTTATGGCCAAGAGAATAATCATGTGGAAAGTCGTGCCAGCCTCAGCTCAGTGTAGAATTGAACTACCCATCCCATAGTTCTTCCCTACCCCCCACCCCATCCCAGTACACACATAGAAGCTGCTTCACTTCTTGACACTAAAGCAGATGCCTCATTTCTGAAGCCTGGAATCCTGCTTGATAGTCAGAGCAAATGGGGGAATTTCTGTGGAAGGGAAGCCTCACTTCTTTGCAATACTCTTATGTTTTTAGTCTTAAGTACATTAGACCATTAGTAGTATTAATGTTTTATCTTGGTATTCTGCTGCTGGTTTAGTTTTTAGGTAGACTTTTTAAATAAATCTGGCTTCATTTCATCAAGACTTTCCTGATCATCTCCTATTTTCCTAGCATTGTATAAGGAGTTATGGGGGAAAAAAAAACCAGTACCTGTCCTCAAGGAGTCCATAGTGTGATTGAGTATATCATTCAGAGCTTTGAAACAAGATAAAAAAAGATAATTAATATGTACTGTAATAGATAGTTCAGGCACTGTGGTAAGAGGCCAGGAATTTAAGGGGCCCTTGAGCCTCTAATCAGCCTCACAACATTCTCATTACAGTGATAACATTCTTCTTTAGCAGCACCTATCAAGCTTAACATATATGTCAAGATCATTACAAATTATCAGAAAACTAATGCTGTAGTTCTTTTTGTAATCATCGTCATCATGCCTTACATTAATGTAGCACTTTCATTCAGGACAGGCTCATGAGGTGTATGTAGGTAGCACAAGTAGTACTATCCCTGTCATACAGATGAAGACACTGATACTTGGAGAGAGAAAGTATCTTGCCCGTAGTGACATGACAAGTAATTGAGTCAGTATTTGAACAAAGATCTTATGGCTCCGTGCTCATGGTTCTTTTTTAGCGTATCAGAGATTTTATCATTGTAGATAAAAACATTTTAAAAAAAGGTTTTCATGCCAGTCATTTCCAAATATACTCTTCCCCTCTCCTCTTCCACCATAGAACCTTCCCTTATAACAAGCAAAAACCAGTTAAAACCAAATTACACAGTACTGGGTTCTGATGACATAATTCCTCCCTGTACTTCCTCTAGTTCTTAAGAAGTGGGAAGTATTTCATTCTCTCTGCCATCTGGAACTAATATATTCTCATATTGCAACTAATTCATTGCATTTAATCTGCATTCAAGCTATTGTTTAATGTTATTTTCACTTATGTATTTAGTCATTGTTTACTTTGTTCTCTTGGTTCTGCATGCTTCACTCTGTATCAGTTCATACAGATCTCACATTTCTCCAAATTTTTTGTATTTTCTATGCTGTAATAATCTTTGTAATTTATTAAGTTAAAAAAAATCATCATGGTTACCAGTAATTGTAACACCTTGAAGACAAAAGTAGAATGTTTGATCTGAAAGGCAACGTGTGGTATAGTGGAAAGGATGCTGGACTTTGTAGGAAGAAACCAGGATTAAACTCTTAATGGTTAGTCGCTGGATAACTCTGTGCAAATCTTTTTCTCTCACCAAGTCTTAATTTCCTTATCTGTAAAACTGAGATAATAAAACTTGAACTCCACTTAACTCATGTGATTGGAAAGTGTTTTGTAAACTTTAAAGTATGGCCTTGTTATTATAAACTAGAGCAATTTTGTAGAAGGCCAAGAAACCAATAAATGCTAAATTCTAATAAAGTAGGTCACATTAAATTCTTCTAGTTTTTGCTGATAGTACAAGCTAATATTTTTTACGACAGCATAGTGAAGAAGAATTCCTGAACTCAGAGTCAGTTGATCTGGGTTCAAGTGCTGACTGTTCTGTTTACCACTTATGTGTGTCTGGGCAAATTTCTTCACCTCTCTGAGTCTCTTTCATCTCTTATAAAACTGAGATAACAATCAAATAAGATAATGAATATTAAGTACTTTGTACCTACAAAGCACTAAATTAATGTGAATTGTTATATATGAGAAACTGAAATTTGATGTCTAGTCAAAATGAAAAAGGTAGATTTTATTTTGCTTTGAGAAAAATGTTTTAAAAGTAAAAAAAACTACATGTAAATTTTTGATTTCATAATAATTGATCAGTTGAGTTGACAGGAGTTCCTATCTGAGCACATGTAATACTTTCTGGTCTCTTGGATATATTTGCTCTTTGAACTATTTCAGTAGTAGATCTCTGTGACATTTTTGATTAGGTAACTTAAAGTGTCAGAGTTCCCAAATGGAATAAGATACATGATCTTTGTAACTTAAGATGAAACAAGCATTCTTTACCATTGTTTCTCTTTTGTTATAGCACTGTTTGGAAGGACATTTTCTTTCAAAGTGTTCCTGCTTTGAAAATGCAAAATAAAAAGCACATTCTTCTAGATGTAAATAATATTAAGCAACGATATGCAATTCTGTATTTGATTGCACTGGAGCATGTTAAGATCAAATCACTTTAACAGCTGGGACGCTGTGTCCCAGGATCATGTATATTAGACACTCTGTGATGCACAGTCAAAATGGGTCTTAAATTCTATAATTATGTTAGCCAAATGTCAAAGAAGGAACATACTTTTGACCTTTGGATGTTCCTTCCCTATTGCCCAAAATAATGTAGTATTCAAAAGGAGTTATAAAGACTGAGAAATCATAACATTCCCCTTTTTACTATAACCACATTGTAGCATTATTAATAATAGATTTGTTTCATAGGTTGCCATGGCCAAAATAATTCATTACCTAGTGGTCAGCCTCCTAGTAATGAGCCTCTTTCAGCTAGGTTTGTCTATGAAAAGCAGACAAAGTCTGTTGCCAGGCCCACATTCTAAGCCTTTCAAGTATGTAACAGCCTGCTAGAGCTTGTACTCCCCTGGCCTTGCCTTTGAGAACCTAGAGTTACTTCCACTTGGTATGAGGCATTAGAGTAGGACCTTGTGGAATAAAGGTACATGTTATTCAAAGGGCAATGGAAAGACTTGTGGTTTGAATAAATGGCTATGATGTGATCAACAATGAAATTTATTTTAAAAAACAGCAGAAGAGGATGTTATCAAAGGGAATGTATGATCAGAAGAGAAGGTGGGCTGGTCATGCATTGAGAACGAGGGCTAACTGGTGGTCCTGTGTAGGTGCTGCATTGCTACCTATATAATGGCAGGAGATACAGGGGAATCTCCTGGCATGTTGCATGCATCCCTAGGGGAGATTTACAGGAAACCATAGACACAAGTCACATAGGATGAGAAGACTACGGCTAACATTGTGATTCACACCATGGTAGGGGATACACATCACTGGAATCATAGATCCATCAAAATATCATAAATAGCTTCCTCTAGGGCTGACAAAATGAAGAACCAGACATTTTCTTCAGTTTTCATGATCTTCCAAAATTCTCCAAAATAAGAATTATTCACAAGAGGTAAAAAATAATTGTAGCTAACTCCATGGGCTAAGCCACCAAGAACCCTAATGAGGTAACACCTCATAAGTTAACAGAAAAGGCTAATTCCTAAGACCTAAAGTACACTCTCTCCCACCAGCCCTCATGCTCTGGCAAGATAGGATCCATGAATTTGTTCTCTGAGCTTCACTCAGCAATTCCCTTGCTGCTGCTATAACAATCTCTGCCAACACAGCCTCTTCAGCCCTGCCCCAGTCCTTGCTTTATCATTTTGTTGTAAAGAGCAACAGAACTTAACTCTCCCCTGAAGGTTCTCCCCAGAAGGGGAAGATACAGGAAACTGGACGGTTGCTCTGCCTGGGGTGGCAGTATGCTGCACCCCAGCATTACTTAGCCATAGAACTAAAGAACAGAAGGATTAGGGCAGGATGCCAGCATGTATTTGGGGGCCCCCTGCACCTGAAGAAAAGGGTACTAGCATCCAGCTGAAGCCAGTTCTTCTACCTCAAAAGTCAGTTGGGGAAGGTACTGAAAGTAGTGAAAAATTAATTCCTTATCATGAGAAAAGACTGAAACAGTTTTAATATCTAGCTCTTGGGGATCCACCACCAAAGGAGAAGAATTCAGAAAGCAACTGGAAAATATAAAGATAAAAGATTGAAATTACCAAAGATCTCAGAATGGAAACTCAGTTGAGCACAAGCAGATAAATCAACAGGGAAGATATAAAAACAGAAAGAAAGATGGTCCCCTGGGACATCTAATGAATCCAAACATCTCAGAATAAATGTAAGACAGAGGAAAATGAATCAATACCTGATGAGGCAAAGGAACTGATGCATTCCCAAGAGAGCATGGAAACACACACAGCAGGATGTTTCTGAATATTTCAAGAGAGAAATAAGAATTGTGAAAGTAGAATTTATATCCTTTGTAACATAAATAATTTGAAGAATAGAAAAGTTTGAATCCATAATAGTAAACCTCTCTAAAGATTCAGAAAAGAAATCATTTGATAAAAAAAGAAAAAGCATATGATAAAGAAAAGAAAAAGCAATACTGAACACATGATCTCTGTACACACAGAACATTTTTATCTTGCAGTTAGAATGTTTAGAAACAATTTAAGCATCATAGGCCTTCCAGAAACACGTGAGTCAAAAAACCTGAAAAGCATTGTATAAGAAATAGTACAAGAAAACTGCCTAAAATGTGTGAACAAAGAAAACCAGTGCCAATCAAAAGAATCCACAGATTGCCTATGGAAAAACAAAATTAAAAAAACCCAGTGCTGCATACTCCAGATCACAGTGGTTAAAGGAACAATTCCAGTGACATACTAAAGTTCTGCAAGTAACCAGGAGCAAGACCTTCAGATAGAAAGGAAGAGAATTTTGAACAAGACTATCCTGTACCCACTAGAAACCACAGAAAGGAATAGAACAATGTGTTCTGAAGAGCAAAGGCCCTTAATAGCTTCCTCCATTAAAATATTCAAGTACTTCATTTTGCCTTTGCCAAGGTATCTGAATTTTCAAAAGATATGAAAGTGGAATGCAAATTCCAACAGATATGCCACTATCTCAGCTGTTTGGTGAATCAGTTTAATGCTACATTGTCCTCAGCATTCAAGTCCTTTGCCCCACTTATTACCGATAATTTCTTGCCAAACTTCTAACCTGGAATTCCTCCGACCATCTGCTCTTGTCTTTTCTCCTATTCATATGCTGCTGAATGAAGCTAAAAAAAAAATCATAAAATCATGGTGACTAGATACATTACAAATTTATGTTACATAATATCAACTGAGCCATCACTGCAGTAAGACAATCTTTTGAAATCTCCCTAATCAGCTCAGTATAGCACTCACCACAGTGGGGTTTTCCAAACCTTTTCATCCCTCAAACCTTCCATGGCACCCCCTTCTAAAAACCGTGCCTAATATTTCATTGAAAAAGTGGAGCTCATTTTCCAGGAGCTCCTTTCCTTTCCTCTTCTGCATCTCACAACATGCAGATTTCTTTTTCTCTTATTTATGCTTTTACAATGTTTTTGTATGTAGCAGATGCTTAATAAATGCTTTTTTTCATTCATTCATTCATTCATTCATTCATTCATTCATTCATCCATTCATCTCCTTCACTGTTGTCTCACATAAAGAGGTGGCCCTGCTCCTTGCTGGCACAAACCCTTAATCGCTGTCTTTTCCGGCAGATTGGTCTCTTATCATCTCCATTTTCTCACTCACCTTCAGTGTCTCTCTAGACAGAGATGGCTGCTTCCCTGCTATCTGCAGTTGGTTCCTCCATTTCCTCTCCTTTTACTCTCTTCTAAACCCTTTGAAGTCTGGCTTCCCACCTCATCATTCAGCTGAAACAGCTCTCTTTAAAGTTACCAGTGATTTCTTAATTGCTAAATCTAATGGCCTTTTCTCAGTTCATACCCTTCTTGACTTCTCTGCTGCCTTTGGCACTAACGTTTACCCTCTTCTCCTTGATATCCACGTTGGGAGAGCTCTCCATTCTAAATTTTCTAAATCATACCCACTAGTGGTGGGTATCTCACAAGGCCCTGACGTGGACCCTCTTTTCTTTTCTCTTTGTACTTCCTTCTGTAGTGATCTTACCAGGTTCCATGAATTCCAGTAGCAGATGATTCTTAGATTTATTTATCAAATCCTAACATCACTTCTTTCCTGATGTTGAGACTCACATCTCCAATTACCTATTGGATATCCCAAACTGAGTATTCCATAAATACCTTAAACTCAACATGTTCAGAGCAGAAGTTATTATCTTTCCCCCAGCCTCTCTCCTCTTCCAAATTTCCCTATAACTGTTGAGGGTACCACTATGTTCTCAACCATCCAGGTTCACAACCTAGGTGTTATCTTTGATACCTTGCTCTCTTTCCTACCCCCCATTATCCAGTCTCTTGCCAAGTCCTTTTGCTTCTGCATTGTGAACATCACTTACGTATATATGTCCCCTTCTCTCCTTTGACACAATTGCCACCCTATTGTAGGCCCTCATCACTTCATGCCTAAACTATTGCAATAGCCTTTTGGTTGGTTTCTCTGCTTCAAGTCGCTTCCCACCCTATTCCATCCTCTTCTTAGCTGACAAAGATCTAAATCATAGGTCTAACTATGTCACTCTCCTCTTCAGAAAATTCCAATTCTCTATATTCCCCCCAAGATAAAATATGAAATCATCTATTTAGCTTTTAAAGTCCTTCATAAATTGATCCTTTCCTACCTTTCTAGTCTTCTTACACTTTACTCCTCCCTGCATACTCTGTGATCCAGTAACACTGACCTTTTGACTATTCCTTGCACATGACATTTCATCACCTCACATCTCTGTCCTTGTTCTCTGGCTGTTCCCCCTGCCTGGAATAGTCGCCTTTCATGACTCTGCTTCTTTTATATCTCATCTAACATCCTCCCTTCTTTCAGAGTCCTTTGCTGGTCCCCCTCAATACTAGTGCCCTCTGAAGATTGTCTCTAATTTACCTAGTTTTATCTTGTTACACAGGGTTGTTTGTATATTGTCTCCTTGTTAGGATGTGAGCTCCTTGAAGAAAGGGATTATTTTTCCCTTTCTTTTTGTGCCTGGTTTAATAGGAGTCTGGCACATGTGCAGAACCCATCAACTTGCTTAGGTGACATCTTTACATGTAAAACACTAAGAAGCTACATTTAGAGAATTGTGATGTCACGTAAGGAAAGTGCCTGTGTTTAGCTAGCACATTGACTTGACTTAATCTGACTAAGCTGGAAGACATGGCAAGTTATTGTGCCTGTTACAGTACTAACCTACCTAAATTCATCTCAGAAGGTTAGATGCAAGATGGCAAATTGTTTGCCAACTAAAACTCACTTTTTGATCATTAAATCTTAAAGGAGTTGTGATCCATATTAATGAAAGGAGTCCCAATGTAATTTGGTTTTCGCAACAATCCTAGCAATACTATTGGAAATATATTTCTCCTTACTTTACTTATAAGATTCTTAAATTTAGAGAGGAGAAATGACTTATCCAAAGTTACTCAGCTAATAAATACATGAGCCAATATTGAAAGTCAGGATTTCTGACATCAAGTTCAGCACTTTTTCCACAGTAAAGGGTACTTCTTATTTTAATTAACTTGAGAAATCTATAATCAAGGAAAACTATGTCTATATTCAAACACTAGTAGTACTTATTGAGGCAGCTGTCTAGAGTCAGGAACACCTGAGTTCAAATCTGGCCTCAGACACTTACTAGCTGTGTGACCCTGGGCAAGTCATTTAACCTCTGTTTGCTTTAATCCACCAGAGAAAGAAATGGCAAACCACTCCGGTGTCTTTGCCAAGAAAACTCCATGGACAGTACTGGTGTACTGTGGTCCATGAATCATGAAGAGTCAGACACAACTGAACAACAAGTACTTATTGAACACTTTTTATAAAAAAATGGAATTTTCCATATATTCATTATAGTACTTATTTGTAAGCAACACTTAAATCTTCTCACCATTCTCTAGAGCAGTGGTGACAAACTCAAAGAGAAAGGGGATGTTAAGATGTACAGAAGGATCCTTGTGAGCCACATGTTGACTTAGAAAACCACAAATTAAAATTATCAATATTCTATCGTAGTTTCATTTGCTTTGATAAATATTTCCCAATTACATTTGAATATGGTTCCAGCAACACTTTGGCAGCATGTTTGATATCTCTGCTCTAAAACATAGCATGTTTAATCCTCTGGGAAAAATGACAATTGTACCATGTTTATTTCTCATCACAAATAAATACAGATGTAGTAAGCACAGTAATGTTTAGCACATTTTTAATCCATCAATAAACATTTATTAAGCACCTACTGTGTGCCAGGCACTGTACTTACTCTTGGGGATAGAAAAGGGACAAAAGAAGCTCCTCAAGAAGGTTACCATCTGATGGGGGAAACAACATACAAACAGAAATATACAGAACAAGCTATATACAGAATAAGTAGGAAATAATTAATAAAGGGAAGAGACTGGAGAGATTGGAGAAGGTTTCCTGTAGAAGGTGAAATTTCAGTTGGTACTTAAAGGAAGCCAGAGAGATCAGTAGTCAGAGTGGAGAAGAGAGCATATTCCAGGCATGGGGGACAGCCAGAGAAAATGCATGGAACTGAGAATTGGAATGTCTTATTCATGGAACAGCCAACAGGTCAGTGTCACTGGACAAAGAAAAGTGGCAGAGGAAGTAAGATGATTGTGTGTTTGTCCTTCGTTGTTGAAGAAGACCATACCATCAGAGAAATAATGGCATGACTTGCACTTGACTTTGTTTTGAGTGAGGAAGGGCTGTGCAGGTCACCAGCCTCACTTCTCCTCCAGAGCCATCTGAATCCAGTGACCAGCTACTCATCAGGATGACTGGAGCTGACCCAGGATGAGGCAGTTGGGGATAAGTGACTTGCCCAAGGTCACACAGCTAGTGAGTGTCAAGTGTCTGAGGTGAGATTTGAACTCAGGTCCTCCTAACTCCTGCACTGGTGCTCTATCCACTGCACCACCTAGCTGCCCCTAAGAAGATTGAATAGGTAGGATGAAGGTGAACTAAGTGATGAAGGGCCTTGGATACCAAACAGCATTTTGTATTTGATTCTGGAGACAATAAGGAGCCACTGGAGTTTGTTGACTATGGAGGAGTGGTTGGACCTGTACTTTAGGAAAATCACTTTAGTGCCTGAATGGAGAATGAATTGGAATGTGAAGAGATTTGAAGCAGGCAGAGGTGATGAGGGTCTACACCAAAGTGGTGGCAGTGTCAGGAGAGAAGAGGACCTATTAGAGATATATGGCAAAGGTGACATTGACAGCATAAAAAAGGTGATGTAGACAACAGCTTGAATGTGGAGGGGGAAGGGTGTGATGAGAAATAGTGAGTAGTCAAGGGATGACTTCTGGGTTTCAAGCCTGAAATATGGGAGGATATTATTGCCGTTGATAGTAATAGGGAAAGTAGGAGAGGGGGGAGGATTATAGGGGAAAATAGAGTTCTGTTTTAGTAATGTTAAGTTTAAGGTATCTACTGGGCATCCAGTTTGGAATGTTTGAAGGCATTTTGGAGATGCAAGATTGGAAGTCAGCAGAGAATTTGGGACAGGATAGATAGATTTGAGAATCAGCATCAAGATGGTAATTAAATCCATGGAAGCTGATAAGATCACCAAATGAAGTAGTTATAGAGGGAAATAAGAAGAGAACAACAGGACCCTGAGGGACAGGTATAGTTAGAGGATGTGATTTGCATGAGGATCCAACCTAGGAGACAGAGTAGTCAGATATGTAGGATGAGAACCAGGAGGGAATAATGTCTTGAAAACCTAGAAAGGAGAGTACGGAGAATAGTGTGATCAACAAGTGTCCAAAGCTGCAAAGAAGTCAAGGTGAATGAGGGTAGAGAAAAAGTTACTGGATTTTGGCAACTAAGAGATCATTAGTAACTTTAGAGAGGGCAATTTTAGTGAATGGTAAGGTCAGAACGCAGATTGAAAGGAGTTGAGAAGAGAATGAGAGAAGAAAAAGTGGTTGTACCATTATAGATGGCCTTTTCAAGAAGTTTCCCTACAAAGGGTAGAGGAGATAGAAGACAGTGGTTGGTGGGGATGGAAGGATCAAGTAAGACTTTTTTCAGGATGAGGTATCATGGGCATGTTTGTAGGCAGTAGCAAATGAGCCAGTAAGACAGGGAGAAATTGAAAATCAGCATAAGAGTGGAGATGACACAGGTGGCAATCTACGGAGGAATGGGATGGGATCAATTGAACAACTAGAGGAGTTAGCCTTTAGCCTTAGTAAGGCCACTTCAATATGTGTGACTGATGAAGGAAGAGATAATGGCAAAAGGCATCTGAGTGATAGGAAATGAAGAAGAGAGTAGAAGAGAATGCTCATGGTACATAGCCTCATTTTTTTCAGTGAAATGTAAGGCAGCATTTTCAGCCCTGAGAGGATTAATGAGGCATGAGAAAGTTTGGAAGAGGCTCTGTGGAAAGTGAATAGTGAGCTGATGAAGGAAGCCTAATAGGATTGCCTGGCAGCAGTGAGAGTAGGGTTGAGCTTTGTGTAAGATTAATTTGTCTTAGTCCCAGTCAGAATGTTTGCATAATTTTCTCCATCTTTGTTAAGCAGCACACAGTATAGGAGCAAAGACAATGAATGATGGAAGTGTTGCAAAGGCTGAGCTTGGCTGGGCTTAATTGGCAACATAAGGGGGTTAGGGATTCAAGAGAACAGAACAGTGTAGAGTTGAATTGGTTCACCAAGGGGTCAAGATGGGGAAAAGAGGAGAGAGTGGTTATTGCAGGGGAGATGGCCTGGGAGAGAATTGAAAGGTCAAGGGATCAGAGGACAAAGTAGGGTTTTGTAAAGGAAGGCAGAGGGAGAAGTAAAAAGGTTGTGTCTGATATGGAATTTCATATTTGTAGGTGATAGCAAGATCAAGAGTGTGACCATCTTTGCGTGTAACTAAAGTGGAGTGGAGTAACTCATGGGAAGTTAGAGTGTTTGAAGGAGAGTCAATATGTATATTGAAGTTACCTAGTATGAGGGTAGGAGTTGGGGAGGAGAGAAAAATTGTTAGCCATGGTACTTATTGATGCAGGATGGAGGTCTGCAGACAGCTACCAGGATTTTGATTGAGTGGCAGATATAAATAACATGAACCTCAAAGAAAGAGAAATTTTTGAGTGAGAGAGGTGGGGGGGAAACCTGAAAGAGGCACTAGGGAGCAGAGAGCATTCCAACCTTTTCCCCCCTTGACCAGTGAGCAAAGGAGAACAAATAAAGGTACAACCAGTACTGGAAAAGGAAGCTGTGTCATCAGAAGGAAGTCAGGTTTCAGTAAGAGCTAGTAGAAGGAAGGAGTGGGAAAGGAAAAGGTTTGAGATGAAGGGAAGTTTGTTGCTCATGGAACAATCTTTGCAGAGGGCACAGTGGAAAGACTGAGTGGTATTTGGATGAAACTTTGGTACGAGAGGATTGAATGAGAATGAGGGAACGAGTTTGGATGATGACCTACAGGAGGTCAGAGTCACTGAAATGTGAAGGGTATGACCAAGTCTGAGAATGTTCATCATTAAGTGAAATGAGCCACTTTCCAACAAATAAATTTAGTAAATATTTTCCTTACAACAACCCTGTGAGGTAAGAAGTACATGTATTAGTGTACACATTTTACAGATTATTTTGCCTATGACCTCGTGCAGCATTTTATTTTGCACCTCTTTAATGCATGTATTATATAATATTATATAGAAGTTATCTTTTGGTATTTTATCATCCCACTTCTTTGCAAGTATCCGCAGTGGATGGATCAAGACCTATCTCAGTTTTCTATCTTTCCCAGGGTCTTGCATTGTACTTTGCATACTGTAGGTATTTTAAAGTGTTTGAAGAACAATTGAGCCTGGCTTCTGAGTGAGGCCCATAAAGTTGAGTGACTAAGTCATTAGCAAATATTTGTAATATTTGTAATGGTCATCAACTTGCAAAGAAGGCTAGGCAAAGTTCTGTTCTCTGTGTGTCTTGTATTGTTTATTGTCTGTGTGACCTTAACCAAGTCACTGCCCCTATCTGGACCTCAGCTTCCTCCGTTGAGCAGTCTGAGGGATGGACTAGATAAATTCTCATATAGCTCCCACTTTAGGATTTTATTTAGGATTTATCCTAAAATCTGAGTAATGAAGTAATAACTTGAACCCAGGTCTTTTGACTCCCAGTTCAAAACCATCCTATCCTTCAGACATAACTTAAATCCTTTGTACTGTCTTTGACTGAGAACAGGATTGTTTTTAATTAATTTTTGGAGTGAGTCATTTCTATTTAGTTGTCGTCTTAAGGCTAAATGGATATAAATACTAGTCTGTCATTCATTATGGATGCATATTTACTTTGTTGGAATGTTTACCTTCAAATGCTCATCTGTGCACTCTTTGGCAAACATCTTATATTTGCTGGTAACTAGATTGCTTCTTGCATACTAACATGTATTTTTAGTCTGTGACATAAGCATTCTGTTAGTATGAGCAGCTGCCGAATGTAGTTCAGATTAGGACAGTTTTAAGAGAAGGCACTGAGCTGTAGGACAGAGAACCCTGGATTTGAATTCAGAGGACCAAAGTTTGAACAGCTCCATTACTTATTCATCTTCATTATCTTTTACAGCACATATGCCAACAAATAGAACAGTGAAGAGAGGCTGACTGGGTGCTTTTTTAAATTTTCCCACTCTATTTTGGGAAGAGAAAGAAGGGTAGCATGGTGTTTGCACAACATTGTTAGAGTTCTGTAACACCCAAAGTAGTATCCTGGTGCTTTCTTGATACCCCCTGCCAGAAAGGCAGCATTATCTACTGATGGTGCTAAACCTACTGGAGCAGTTGGTTGGAGATTTACTGCAATTTAAATTGGACAAACTTTTTGTCCATTTGAAATTGAAAATTTTTAGAAGCTATATTTGTAACTTCATACATTGCACCCTGATAAATTGCAGTAATATTTTCTCCCAGTTGATACCCTTTTCGGTTAAAATGGGTTTAATCAATATGGTGAAAAAGAAATCTAGCATCTTGAACAAGGGAGAGGAGAATGCCACTTTTTTTTTGCCTTTGTTGGACCATACATGAAATATTGTATCTAATTCTGGTCACCACATTTTGGGCAGGATATTGACAAACTAATGTTGAATCTCCATTTTTAAAAATGTTAAAATGTCATCAGGGAGGTGTACCCCTTGGTTCTCAAAAACCATTAAGGGGAACACAAACTCTGGCATATCCTACCAACCTAGAAAGGTTTAAAAACAAACTAGAGATGACGTGAGGCTGAACCTAGCTAAGTTCAGACAGTCTACTGCACAGTGAATTTTTTAGCCACAGCAACTCTCAGAAACCATGTATTAAGACAAAGAGGGGTTATCATCTTCCACTTCCCCTCACATCAACAAAATTACAAATCTTTAAAGTGCCAGCGAGCAGGAACATGTCCAGGAACAGGCAGGTAGGCTGGTAAAAGCAACCCAAACCAAATCATGTGAAAAAAATATCGGTCAAAATTAGAACTTTTTAACCCAGAGAAGAGATCTGGGGAACATGATTAATGCTTTCAAAAGTTGAAGAAAACACGTGGAAGATTGATTAGACTTATTCTGCCTGACATAACTAGAACTAATAGTTTCAAGTTAGAGGCAGGCAGATTTTTGACTCTGTTTAAGGAAGTGCAGTTGTCCTGACTGTCTAGGAGCAAAATAATCTTGAGAAGAGAATGAGTTCAATACGTATGGAGATCTTCAGAGCCTGGATGTTGAGTTGTCAGCGATGTTGTAGGGAGAACTTAAATGACTTTTGAAGTCTCTTAGATGTAAGATGCCAAAAATCAAAATGAAAAAGATTGTTTGGTAGATATAGGTAATTAAAATTGATTCCATTCTAGAATTAGTTAATTGTAGGTTAGTTATACTGTGAAAGTTCTGGTGTCCAGAACAAAGGAGTTGATATTCTTGTTGTACTTTGACCTTATCAGACTACATCAAGAATATTGTGTTCAATACTGGGTGCTGTGTTTTAGGAGGGACATTTTTAAATAAGGGAACATTCAAGAGAGAATGACTAGAATGATAAGAAAACTTGAGCCTAGAATATAAAAGACTTGTGAGAGGAGGTAGAGGAGGGGGCATGATGGTAGTCCTCATATGTGTAAGAGGATGTCATGGGAAAGAGGGATCATTTGTTCTTCTTGTCCCCTGAACACAGAAACAGAATCTGCTCAAGTTCAAATAGGAAGTGAGAGAAAATTCTAGAAAAAGAAACTTCAGTCTTACAAAGAAGAACTTCCTAATGATAAGAGCTGTCCAGAATGAACTGCCTTAGGACACAGTAGGCTCCACATCTCTGTTAGTCTTGATGTTTACAGAATGTGTCTGTTGAAGATTAGATTGCATGCCCTTTGAATTCTCTTCTGACTCTGAAAATCCATGATCAAATTTCCCTATTCTTTGTATTCAGAGGGTAAATTTTATATCCCCATAAGGTTTCCAAGCTCTAGGACTAATCTTGCCCTACAAGGCAAATCTCAGATATAGGTGTACCACAGGAAGCACAAATTTTAAGAAAACCTGTTCCCTGTGGGTCCAAGGACTCCAGGAGACAGGGTTGTATCCCTATCCCAAGCCACAATTAGAGGACAGCAACAATCCACAGAGCTTCCTGCTTATATACATTCATAGTGCAAAATTTCAGCTACAGAAGCTTTCAGAAAAGTAAGTCTGTCTCTCCTAGCTATTAGCCTTACTTGTCCTTTATTTTTTTTGGGAAACCTTTTTTTGGGGGTGGGGTGGGATTTGGGGAAATGTTTTGTGACATTTGTTAAAATCCCACATTTGGAAGTGACTTCAGAGATCATGTAGTCCAATCTCTACTCAAGGTATGAATCACGCGTACAACATCACTAACAATTTGTCCTCTAAACAGTTCATTGCTAACCCAAGTGATTTGGAGCTGACTACCTTCTAAGGCATTCCATTACTGGGCGACTAATTATTAGGCAGTTCTTTCTTATATTGAGCCAAAATAGACCCACCTATAACTTTCACTTATTGGTCCCAGGTCTGCCCTTCGTGGCCAGGCAGAATAAATTTTCTTCCAGGTATTTAAAGATGGCTCTTATACCCCCTAAGTCTTCTCTTATCCAGACTGAACATCCCTACTTCATTCAGTTGACTCTTGTAAGACATGTTTTTTTAATCTCTTTGCTAGTCCAACTGCCTTCCTCTGGACGTGATTCTTCCAGCTTAATTCAAAATTTATTAAGCACCCATTGTATACAGAAAGCACCTGTTGTGTGCTAAGCATTGGAGAAGAGAAAAGAAATTAGATAAAACATAGGCCCCTCCTTGTGGAGCACACATATAAGAGATCAATTTACATGGATAATTCTAATGTATATTACATAATAAACTACATTAGAGAATTATAGAGATTTTTCTAAAATTTAGTATCTGACCAGAACCACAGAATCCTAGAATTACAGAATTTGGAAACTGAAAAGGACATCTGTATCTATCTAGTTCAACTCATATGTGAAAGGAATCCTCACTGTAACATTCCTGACAAATGGCCAACTTCTTGCCATTGATACTGATGCTATCTGCTGGGTCCAAACAGAACAAGTTTGCAGCCCACTGAATGAGCTTGAAGATAGCTATAATCCTACCCTTCCTACTCAGTCTTCTCTAGGCTAAACATACCTTGTTCCTTCCATCCATTTCCATATGATATAAACTCAGGACTTTTCACCATCCTGGTTGCCTTTCTGTACTGTATCAACAGCGTTCTTAAACTCTCATGCCCATAACTGAACACAATACTTCACATCAGGTATGATGAGGGTAGAATATAGTGAGACTGCCATCTCCTTATTCCTAGAAGGTATGCCCTTAATGCAGCTTAGTATCACATTAAGCATTTTTGGCTGCCACACATGGATTATTCATAAAGAGTTTGCAATTCACTAAAACCCCAAGATTTTTTTTTAAAACAACTACTGCCCACTCATAAGTCTCTCACTTTGTCCTTGTGAAGTTGATTATTTTGTGCACTAGTGCAAGAATTTGTATTAATCCTAGTTGAATTTCATCTTCAATCAACTAACATTTATTAAGCATACATTGCTATGTGCCAGACACTGCTAAATTCTGGGGATACAAAGAAAGAAAGGCAAAAAACAGTTCCTGCTCATAAGAAACTCACAGTCTAATGAGGAAGACAACATGTAAAAAACTATGTACAGATAAGCTATATACTTGATAAACTGAAAATAATTAATAGGGGAAAGGCACTAGAAGTAAGGGGAAATCAGGAAAAGTTTCTTGCAGAAAGTGGGATATTAGCCAAAACAAGAAGAAAGCAAAGGAAGCCAGGAGGCAGAGATGAGGAGAAAGAGCATTCCGGGAATAAGCCAGTGAAAATACTTAGAGTCAGGAAATGAGCATCTTGTTCTAAGAACAAGGAGATTGCTGGATCACAGAGGGGAGTAAAGTATAAGAAGACTGTAAAAGTAGGAAGGGACCAAGATATGAAAGACTTGGGTTTAGGAAGATCAATCTGACAGCTTACTGGAGGATTGACTGAAGGGGAGAAAGATTTTGAGGCAGAGAAACCAACCAGAAGGCTATTTCAATAGTGCATTCATGAGATGATAAAGGCCTGCACCAGGGTGGTGTACAGAAGTATCAGAGGTGGGATGGGAGCATATACGAGATGTTGCAAAGATAAACTCCACAAGACTTAGCAAGAGATTGGATATGGAGGGTGAGAGAGACTGAGGAGTCAAGGATGACACCTACGTTCCAAGCCTGGATTATTAGTAGGTACTCTTCTCCATAACAGGGAAATTAGGAATTGAAAAGTGTGTTGGGGGAGGGGGGCAGGAGATGAGTTGAATTTTGGACATGTTGAGTTTAAGATATCTATGAAACATCTATTTTGAGATATCTACTAGGCAGTTGGAGATGTAAGATGAGAGGTCAGAGCTGGACAAATAAATCTGAGAGTCATCTGCATATGAAGTGATATGAGATGTTAATTGAAACCATGGGACTTGGTAAGGTCGCTAAGTAAGACATAGAGAGGGAAAAGGGCCTAAGATAGAGTCCTGTAGGATACCACAGTTAGAGACAGGAGGAAATATAGATGGGAGGAGAACCAGGAGAGAAGTGTCAAAAAATAACCTCGAGAAAAGAGGATAACTAGGAGAAGACCATGACCAACAGTGTCAAAGGCTGCAGAAGGATCAAGAGGGATGAGGATTGAGAAAGTCATTAGAATTGACAAGAGACTTGGAAACTTTGGAGAGAACAGTTTAGAGCAATATTCAAGTGACTTTTGGGTCCTGACATTATCTAGTTTGTTAGCTATTCCTCCTTGATCTGTATCATTTACAAATTTGATAAGCCCACCATCTAGAGATTCTTCCAAGTAACTGATTAAACTGTTTAACAGCACAGCCCAAAACACACGTTCCTGAGGTACTTCACTGGAGACCTCCTGCCACATTGATTTTGAACTATTAATAACACTCTAGAATCTGACTATTCATCCAGTTCTGAATCTATTTAATTGTATTCTCATCTAAAATATATTTTCCCATATTTTCTACAAAAATAGTATGAGATACTTTATTTAAAAATTTGCCAAAATCTAAACTATAGCTACAGAATTTCTCTTGTCTACCAGTTTATTGATCCTGTAAAAAAAAAAACAAAAAAAACCAAGGGGAACAAGGTTAGTCTGGCATGACCTATACTTGATGAAACCATACTAGCTCTTATCTTTATAGACATTAGCAAACTGTCTCTTTAATGATCCATTCTAGAATTTTACCAGGAATCAAAGTCAGGCTCAGTGACCAGGTTACCTTCCACTCAGTAAACTCAGTAAACTCCTTTGGCCCCTATTACTTCTCAAGTCAAATAGAGACTCATTTAAAACTCATTACAATCTGGTCCTGTCCTACTTTTCTAACCTTATTTCATATTACTCCTCTATATGTGTTACACAGTCTAGCCATACTTGCCTCTTTGAAGTTCTTCACACATAATCTGTATCTCTCCATCTACCATCTCCCTGCTTTTGCATTGGCCATTCCTCTATGCTTAGAGCGCTGTCCTCCTCAAGATTCCTTTTCCAAATTTCCCCTTTTCTCATTTCAACTCTCTGCAGCTTTCCTTGGCATTGTGTGGCCTATGGGTATGCTTTGTGTTCAGAACCAAGGCTGCAGTGAAGTTGCACAGTCCAGCACTGACAAACGCTACTAAAAAACACCTTGGATTCATTACATATTTGATTTTGAATTAATTTTTGGGCATTGCCCATTCAGAATGGGGTCATGACCCACAGTTTAAGAAACTTGCATATGGAAAGTAGTATTAGTAATTGTTCTTTTTTTTTTCCCGTCATTTGTTCATTTATTTATTTGAAAAAAAATTTTAGATTTTATTTTAGACCAAAGCATGAGAATACAAATACAGAATAGAAAAAACAGCCAAAAACATATCATACTAAAACATAAAGTATTGGAACTTAAATACAAAAGTTAAAAAGAAAAAAAAGCATGTCACGTACATAGCAGAGTATGAGAGAATTCAAATTGTGTAACAACAGATTTTCATTTCAAGAAAGCCTGTATGATAAATAATGCTTATGTTGAAAATTGTCCATCTTTTCTTTGCTTCCTTGTAAGTTCTTTTGTTCCCTGTTGTGTACTTCTTTACTTTGTTCGTTTTCCCCCTCCCCCAACCCCCCAGAAGGCTACAATAAAGTTTAGATATGTTTCTCCATAGCCGTGGATATATACATACACATATACATATATACATACATATATAGACATATACTTTCCCAAACATGTTCTCCTTTTGATCTTTATTTTTTATGTTTGAGCATATCACTTGTTTCCTATTCCCCTGTTTCTTCAACTTAACCCACTATCTTGCCCAACTGTTACTTGCGTACCTCCCTCCAAGGATTCCTCTCCTATCCTCCTATTCCCATAAATCTGAACACCCTTCTATATCCACCTTTCACCTATTTCTTCCCCCTGCCCTCTAAAGATCTCTCCCTTGTCCTCTCTCCCTCCCTATGCCCCTACTTTTTCATTTCTTCTGAATTTAGAGGACTTTTTACTCATGTATATATATATTATATATATATGTACATATATATATATACATATATATATATATAGATATAAAATATTCCAGTTGAACCTTTTCTTGAAGGAAGAAAGGGGTTCTTTGAGACATATGTGAGGAGTGAGTACATTCCAAACATTAGAGATAGTCATAGCAAAGGTATAGAGATAGGATATAGAATACCATATGTGAGGAAGAAAGTGAAAAGCAGTTTGTTTGAATGGTAGACAGTGAGAGGGGGAGTAGGGGAAGTAATATACAGTGAAATTGAAAAGGTAATTTGAGGCCAGCTAGGCTATGAGAGACTTTCAATTCTATCTTTCATGCTGTAGGGAATAGTTAGACACAAGTTGATGGAGTGGGGAGTTCCATGGTTTATATCTCTTCTTGTGGAAAAAACAACAACCACATTAGTAGTAGTGTGGAGGATAGACTGGAGTGGAAAAGGATTTGGGGAAGGATTAGCATGCCATTTCGGTAAGCTAGGTAAGGGGATGATATGAGCCTGAACTAAAGTAGTGGCTTTGTGAGTAGTAGTTGGAAGAATTCAAATTCGAGGGTTATTATGAAGGGAAAAAGGGCAAGATTGGGCAACTGATTAGAAATAGAGGATGAGAGATAGTTAAGAGTTGAGGATAATTCTAAGATTACAAACCTGGGAGACAGGAAGAATAGTTGTGCCTTCAGCGGAAGTAAGAAAGTTTAGCAGAGGATTACGGTTTGGGGTTTTGGGTTTTTTTTTTTTTTTGAGGAAATTTGTCTCTTTTAGATATGTTAGGTTTGAGATTTCTCTGGGACATTATTTTGAAATGTCTACTGGACAATTGGTGATGTAGAACTTGAGGTCAGTGGAAAAAGTAAGGCTGGGTACATAGCTATATCAATATAGGTAGGTAGGTATAGATCTGTAAGTCATGTGCCTAGAGCTGATCAATCCATAGAACTGCTGAGGTCACCAAGAGAGAAAGCGTAAAGAGAAGAAGGCACAGGACCTAGACTGAGAAACTCACAATTAAAGGATATGATACGGATGGTAAGTGGTCAAAGAAAACTGAGGGGTGGTTGAATAAGCAGGAGACATTAGTAGCACAAAAACCCAGAGGAGAGTACCTAGGAGGAGAGGGTTGTTTGCAGTGTTGAATGCAGCAGAGATCAATGGGACAGATTAGATACACAATATTCAAAAGCAAACTGGTACAGTAGCCTAGTAATTGATAAATCCAAAGATCTAAGCTATTGAGGTAAGATCTCACTATTCAACAAAACTTCTGGGAAAACTAGGAAGCAGTATTGTACAAACAGTATAAATCAACATTTCACAACACATACCCCAAAAAACTCCAATTGCGTATAGAACTTGAAATAAATAATTTAGAGAATTAATTCAATTAATTAATAATTAATAAATAAATTAGAAAAAAAGAAAGAAATTACCTTTCAGAGCTATTGATTGGGAAAAAAATCAGATGATTGAAAGGATCACAGAAGATAAAATGGAAATTTTTTATTACATAAAATTGCAGAGGTTTTACACAAAAGTAATGCAGTTGAAATTAGAAGCAGGCAACCCAGAAAAAAATATTTCAGCAGATTTCTCAGATAAAAGTCTCCTCTCTAAGATATATAAGTTACACATATGATTAAAATTTATAATAATAAGAGCCATTCCCCAAGTGATCAGTAGTTAAAGGATATAGACAGGCAGTTTTCAAACAAAAAAACCAAGCTATCAATAGCCATATGAAAAAATTCTCCAAATCTAATTAGAGACACACAAATTAAAGCAATTCTGAGGTTCCCCTCACATCTATAAGATTGGCAAAGTTGACTGAAAAGGATAATGATGAAGGCTGGAGGGACTGTGGGAAAACAGATAACACTGTACAGTTTGGTGAAACAGTAAATTGGTTCGATTATTCTAGAAAGCAGTTTGGAAGTGTTCCCAAAGTTATTAAACTGTGCATTCTCTGTGACCCAGATAAATCACTAACCTGGTCTACACCCTAAAGAGATTAAAAAAAAGAAAAAAGGACCCAGATGTATAAAAATATTTATAGTAACTTTTTTTTTAGTGGTAAAGAACTACAAACTAAGGGAGTAGGCTCCTATCAATTGGGGAATGACTGACCAAATTATGGCATATGAATATGATGGAATCCTATTGTGCTGCAATAAATGTTGAAGGGATTTATTTCAGAGACAGTTGGAGAGACATGTATGTACTGATGGAAAGTGAAATGAATAGGACCAGAACAGTGTATAAAATAACATCATTGTAAAGACAGATAACTTTGAGAAACTTAAGAGCTCTAAACAAGGGGTGGTGGTGATAGAAGGGAGAGAAGATTGGGGGAAGGAATAATCAGAATCCACACTGTCTTGGGGTGGGAAGAGGGGAGAGATGGGGAGAAAATTGGAACTCAAAATCTTGTGGAAGTGAATATTGAAAACTAAAAATAAATTAAGAAAAAAACTTTTTTTGAGTTTTATTTTTTATTATTAATTTAATTTATTTATTTAAAGTTTTCAACATTTATTTCCACTAAATTTTGAGTTCCAAATTTTCTCCCCATCTCTCCCCTCCCCCCACCCCAAAGTGCTGAGCATTCTAATTACCCCTAACACCAATCTACCATCCCTTCTAACATCCCTCCCTTCCCTTATCCTCATCTTTTCTTTTGTCTTGTAGGGCAAGATAAATTTCTATATCTCATTACCTATATTTCTTGTTTCCTAGTTGTATGCAAGAGCAATACTCAGCAGTGTTCCTAAAACTTTAAGTTCCAACTTCTCCTCCTTCCTCCCTCCTCACCCCATCCCCATTGGGAAGGCAAGCAATTCAATATAGGCTATATATGTGTAGTTTTGCAAATGACTTCCATAATAGTCATGTTATGTAAGACTAACTATATTTCCCTCCATCCTGTCCTGCCCCCCATTTCTTCTACTCTCTTTTGACCTTGTCCCTGCCCAAGAGTGTTGACTTCTAATTGCTCCCTCCTCCCATTGCCTTCCCTTCCATCATCCCCCCCGACCCTGCTTATCCCCTTTTCCCCCACTTTTCTGTATTGTAAGATAGGTTTTCATACCAAAATGAGTGTGCATATTATTCCCTCCTTAAGCCAAATGTGATGAGAGTAAGCTTCACTTTTTTCCTCTTACCTCCCCCCCTTTTCCCTTCCATTGAAAAGTCTTTTTCTTGCCTCTTTTATGAGAGATAATTTGCCTCATTCCATTTCTCCCTTTCTCCTCCCAATATATTCCTTTCTCACCCCTTAATTTCATTTTTTTAGATATGATCCCTTCCTATTCAACTCACCCTGTGCTCTCTGTCTATCTGTCTGTCTCTGTGTGTGTGTGTGTGTGTGTGTGTGTGTGTGTGTGTGTCTATAATCCCACCAACAACCTGGATACTGAAAAAAGTTTCAAGAGTTACAGATATTGTCTTTCCATGTAGGAATGTAAACAGTTCAACTTTAGTAAGTCCCTTATGATTTCTCTTTCCTGTTTACCTTTTCATGCTTCTCTTGATTCTTGTGTTTGAAAGTCAAATTTCCTTTTCAGCTCTGATCTTTTTATCAAGAATGCTTGAAAGTCCTCTATTTCATTGAAAGACCATTTTATCCCCTGAAGTATTATGCTCAGTTTTGCTGGGTAGGTGATTCTTGGTTTTAATGCTAGTTCCTTTGACTTCTGGAGTATCATATTCCACACCTTTCAATCCCTTAATGTGGAAGCTGCTAGATCTTGTGTTATCCTGATTGTATTTCCACAATACTCAAATTGTTTCTTTCTAGCTGCTTGCAATATTTTCTTCTTGGCCTGGTAACTCTGGAATTTGGCTTTTTGGATCTCTTTCAGGAGGTGATTGGTGGATTCTTTCAATATTTATTTTGTCCTCTGGTTCTAGAATATCAGGGAAGTTTTCCTTGATAATTTCATGAAAGATGATGTCTAGGCGCTTTCTTTGGTCATGGCTTTCAGGAAGTCCCATAATTTTTAAATTGTCTCTCCTGGATCTATTTTCCAGGTCAGTTGTTTTTCCAATGAGATATTTCACATTATCTTGCATTTTTTCATTCTTTTGGTTTTGTTTTGTGATTTCTTGGTTTCTCATAAAGTCATTAGCCTCCATCTGCTCCATTCTAGTTTTTAAAGAACTATTTTCTTCAGTGAGCTTTTGAACCTCCTTTTCCATTTGGCTAATTCTGCTCTTTAAAGCATTCTTCTCCTCATTGGCTTTTTGAACCTCCTTTGCCAATTGATAGCCTATTTTTAAAGGTGTTATTTCCTTCAGTATTTTTTTGAGTGTCCTTTAGCAAGTTGTTGATTCACTTTTCATGATTTTCTTGCATCTCTCTCAATTCTCTTCTCAGTTTTTCCTCCATCTCTCTGCCGCAGCTGGGAATTCTGCCCTCGAGGCCTTGCTTGGGTCCTCCCGCGCAGCCAAGGCTGGGCTGGGCTCCGCTCTGTGTCTGGTGTGACAGACCTTTCCCATCGGCCTTTCAGGTCACCCTGGGCTGGAAATTTCCTTCACTCTGTTGTTCTTCTGCTGCTCTAGAATTTGTTGAGAGTCTTTCTTTATAGGTATTTTATGGACTGTGGGGGAAGAGGTAGTGTATGTACGTCTTTCTACTCTGCCATCTTCGCTCCACCCTGAGAAAAGAACTCTTAAACAATACAATGACCAGTCATTATCTTTAATGAAGGCAGCTACTGCTGTGATTTAGTCTTTGACTCACCAGTTCTTTAGGATTAGATTATTTATTCTCCAATTAATACTTAATCTTTTTCTTTAACTGCCCTTCATAGTATTTTAATAATAGAGTTTTTATGGTTTTGTGGTTAGTAAAAGGTATATTAAATATTTCTGGCTGCAATATTTCCTATTACCGTAGATACATCATTAGATCTTTCTAGTGCTTCAGTTTTCTTATCTGTAAATGAGGATAAAAAAACTAGCCATACTACCTACCTCAGAGTTATGATCAAACAAGACAGTGAACTTAAGAATTGTGTCAACTGCAAAGTACTATATGAAATGTGAGCTATTATTATGTTATGATTAACTTAATTCTCAATTTTTTAGCTTCAACCAAAAGCGAAAACTATTAGGAAAGCTTTTGATTGACAAAGGAATGCTTGAACAAATTTTGGCATCTGAATGCGCTGAGATATTACTGTATCATAAAAAACTGTTAGCCAGGTCTGCTGCTAGCTCTGGAATATCTGAAAAAGGATCAAAGACATATCTGCCTGACTTCTGTTGATTCTCCTATGAATGAGCACTTAATGTGCTAGCATTTAGTTCATGTAGATAAATACAAACCCCTGAGGACCTACTCCTAAGATTAGATAATCTTTTGTCTTGTGAGTTCTGGTGCCATATTTTAAAAAAGACACTTAGGTACTACTCTAAAATCCTTTGCCCTACTAACCTTTCATCATTTCCAACCTCTGAATCTTTGAACCTAGGTAACATCTACCATTCCATTTCTTTCTACTTTTTTGTTCCATGGCTCCTGAGCTTCACTAGAGAAAATCAATAAACTGATATGACCAGGTCTTCTGATTTAGAATCATTGGATTTAGGGAATTCAAAAATCATACAATCCAACTCCCAAACTATACAGATAGGATCCAGCACACACACTTTATCAGTGCATATGTGTATACTTTTATATATTACCACTTGAATGTATCTGTCCAAATGGATAAAATCAAAGACCAAAAGTGACTCGGCCAAGATTACATAGATATAAAAGGTGAAATACTTGATACTTACAAGCTGTGTGACTCTGGGCAAGTCACTTAACCCTGCTTGTCTTACCAAAAAAAAAAACAAAAAACAAAAAGTGAAGTTAGGACCAGAAACTTGGTTTCTTCATTCCTAGGATAGTGCTCTTTCTATTGTCATGCTCAGTTGGATCCTTCTGTACTTGGTGGCGAGCTAGTTCTTTCTCCTTTCCCTGACGTTCTTACCTGTCTATGAATGTGCTGCTTAAGTGAGACTTGATGAGGACGTAGAATAATCTTGGTGATTGTTATTATTGTTCTAATTTCTCTAGTACTTTAATTCTTGCAGAATCATTTTTCTCACAGCCCTGAAGAAGATAGGTAAGGCAGGTGTTATCCCCATTAAAAAATGAAGAAGCAAGTTCATTCAGACTCTGAAGTAGGAAATGCAAATATTCCATTTTAGTTGTAAGGAAGAGAAGTTTACTCCGAGAGTTAATTGCAAGATCACATGCCCAGTCAGAGCCAGAGCTCAGACCTGAGCTGAGGTCTTCTGATTCCAAAACTAGGGTTCTTTCTACCCTCCTGTGTTGCTTCCCTTGCTATATGTGTCCTTATCTCTCATACTCATATGGCAGTTGGTGTTGCTATGTGTACAGCAATAAAATGATTCCATAGTACAGCTAGAGTTGAAAGCAGAAGCCTTTTCCTTCCTTTGAAGAGTAAAAGTTCACATCATAAGCTGAAGAATATTCATTTTAAAAAGAGTGATTGTTACATGGTTGGCTTTTTAATACTCTTTACTTTCTGTAGGTTCTATAAAATTAATCAGTTTGTCATGTGGAAACCAGCACATTTGGGCCTGTGATTCCAGGGGTGGAGTTTACTTCCGTGTAGGAACCCAGCCTCTAAATCCCAGTTTGATGCTTCCAGCGTGGATAACAATTGAGCCACCTGCACAGGTAAATGCATTTTTAAAGCTAGTAAAAAACTTATGATAATGTGAATGCCAGTGTACTTTTAGAGAAGTAAGTACTCTGTTGTAAATGTCAACAGATAATGCTTTCTCTGCAGTCTCTATAGCACCAAGTGATTTCCTTATAAGAAGCCCTATGTAGTTATTAGTTTATGAGTTAGTATTCCCATTTTACAAAGGAGAAACTGAGGCTCAGAAATTGACACACTCAAGATCACACACCTAATAAATCTTAAGAGCTGGGACTGAACCCTTCTCATTTCAAGTCTAGTCGCCTTTCAGCTGTACCACACAGTTTCTTATGATCCTTTTGTTAGAGGCTTTCAGTGTCATAGTATTAGTTTGCCATTTGTAGTTTCTATTTTTACAGCGTTTTTGTAGCATAAAATACTTTCATAGGCATCGTCTTATTTTATTCTTGAAATAAAACAACTTTGTGAATTAGACGAGGCAGGAATTATCTTCCCCATTTTACAGAAGAGGAAACTGGAGCTCAGAGGGGTGAGATAATTTGCCAAAGGTCTCTGTCTACTAAATGTAGACCTGAAATTTGATCCCAGGGTTCCTGAGTCCTAGAACAGTGAACTTTCCAGTGTATCACACTGTACCTGTAAGATTGTCATTAGGGATATGAAATGGGTTGCAGCATGGTGAAATTTCTTTAATAAGTGATTTAATAATTTGGAATTTGTAATGGTCAAAGAGTTTTAGACCTTGAAAGGAATTTAGAGATAATCTCATGTAAATCCCCTCTTTTATTTTATAGTATTATATTGTTGCTTTTTTATATTATCACTTCCCAACATCCTCCTACTCCTACTCCTTCCCCACCACCACTACCATTGACTCTATATTCAGAGTATCAAGAAAAGAGAAATATTTTATCATCAGACCCCTAGAAATCAAGAATATTCATTACATTCATCTTAATTCACATGTAGTATAATTTTCCTTTATGTTATTGTGTCATTTCATTGTATATCTTGTTCTCTTTGTTCTGTTTTCTTTTTTTCTGTGTCAGTTCATAGTAGTATTTTCAAGTTTTTTCGAATCCCTGTAGTTTTGTTTCTTGTGGCACGTTAATGTTCCATTGCTTTGAGATACCACAATTTATTCAGGCATTTCCCAGTCAATGGGCATCACTTTCCTTCCAGTTCTTTGCTACCACAAAAAATATCACTATAAATATTTGTAATTATGAGACCGTTCTCTTCTATCTTTGACCTGCTTGAGGCTATATGCCTGAATCAAAGGATATGAACAATTTAGTCACTTTTCTCCCATAATTATAAATTGTTTTTGAAACTGTTAGATTAATTCATGACTCCACCAACAGTATATATTCCTTTCTTTCTAGAGTACTCCAAACACAAACATTTACTATTTTTGAATTTTACCATCTTTGCCAGTTTGTTGAGTTGAAGTAAAACCTTGGAGTTGTTTTAATTTTAATTTATCTCATTAGTAATTTGAAGTATTTTTCATGTGACTGCTGATAGTTTTCATTTCTTTTTTTAAAAATTCTTTGCTTGTATCCTTTCTTAATTAAATGTGCCATTTCCCTACATATCTAGAATTTCAGACTTCGAAATCTGATGGAAATATTTTTTCCTCAGCTGAGTTGTTGTACCTCTTCTCATAGCTGTATTGATTTTGTTTGTGCCAAAAAAAAAATTAATTTTATGCAATCAAGATTATCTGTTTTATCTTTCTGATCCCTGTCTCTTCTTTGGTTAAGAATTCTCCTTGGCCATCATTATGAAAGGTACCTCCTTCTGTTGTCCTCTTAATTTTTTTAGGTGACTCATTTAATTTGTACCTGTAATTATAATATACATAGTGCATCATGCTTATGTAAACCTTATTTTTGCCAAATCATCAAGTTTTTCTACTAGTTCTTATTGAATAAGGAATCCTTTCTGCAGTTGTTTAATTGCCAACAACTCGAGTTTATTTAACATGGGCTAATGGATTTGGTTGCTTCTCAGTCTTTGTTTTCTAGGCTTCCACTCATCTAATTGTCTTTTAAATGCATATTAAATAATTTTGATTATTATGGTATTTCAGTAGTTTATCTAATAGTCCTAAGCCCCCTTCATTTTTTTTTAAAAATAATCTTCTTTGAGACTGTAGGCCTTTTAGTCCTACAGACCAATTCTGTAATAATTTTGTCTCATTCTAGAAGGCAAACTCCTGGTAATATGGTTGTAACACTACTATAAATTTATGTAATGTAAATTTGCTACTATAAATCAATTTAGGTTAGTATTATTATTTTTACTATATTGGCATGATCCAGCCATAAACAATGAGTCTCTGTTTCAGTCTTCCTTTATGTACCTCCTCCTTATTTTACCTTAATGTAACTCATTTTAAGAATGAGGAAACTATTGCTAGGAGATAAGAAATAATTTGGCCAAATTCACATCTGGGCCTAGAATCCAGTGCTTCCATTTGCAAATCTAGTTCTCTTTATGCTATGTTATCTTGACTTCTCTAATTTCCACAGGATATCTTTGTGCAACAACAAGGTATGTGGAGCAAATTCACAGATTGCAAAGTGTACTTAAAGTATTTTAGAAGCCATGGTCTACAGCATCTGTATATACCAATTACAAATCATTCACTTTTAAACATTTATTAATTGACTATTATATGCAAGGCACTGTGTTAGGCAGTGAAGATACAAAAAGAAAGATGAAGTTTTCCCTTCCTTTGAGGATTTTGCATCCTACTGGTGGGAAAATACATTACGAACACAAATAATGGGGTTGGAAGGTAGAGAAGGCAATTTGAGGAAATGGAGAAAACTTCATTTGTTTAAGCATTATGTACGTGTTACTATGCATAACATGTAACTACATATATGTGTATAGTTACTGGGAAGAAGGGAACAGGGCACTCGCAACTCTTGTGTAGGAGGTGGTGCTTGAGCTGAGCCTTGAAGGAAGCTAGAGATTCTATGAGTCAGCATTGGTGAGGAGGGATTGTATTAAAGGCGTGGGGGGGATGGAATGTCATGTACGTACAAGAAACTATAAATAGATTGTCTTGGCTGGACAGTAAAGTACAGGAATCAATCAACAAATGAGTTTATTTACTGTTTATTATGTTTCAGGCACTGGGAACACAAATACAAAGAATGAAACAATTCCTACTCTTAAGGAGCAGAGAAAGAGAACAAGGACATATACAAATGTATTCAGAATAAGTATAAATAGGATAAATACAAAATAATTAAATATAAGGTAGAAAGGGCACTAGAAATTGGGGAGATCATGAAAGCTTACTGTAGGTAGTATTTGTGCTACATAGACATGAAGACTAAGATCATTCCAGGCATTGAGGACAACCAGTACCTTGGCATGAGATGGAACATGGTGCCATTTGGTCTGGATCATAGAGGGTGGGAGGAATGAACAGGAAAGTTGAAAAGATAGTTTGGGGCTGGATTGTGAAGCCCTTTAAAAACTGAAGCAAGGAGTTTGTATTTGATCACAGAGAGGGAGCCACTAGAGTTGACTGAGGATGGAAGCCACATGATCAGAAAGGAGTCACTTTGGCAGCAGAAGGGAGGATGGATTATCATGGGGAAGGCATTAAAGAATGGAAACCAAATTAGGATGCTTTGCAGTAATCTAGCTGACAGGTAAAGGCCTGAACCAATCAATGTGATAGTTCTATGAAGATGTAGAAGGGACTGGATGTGAGAGACATTGTGGAGGAGAAAAAGCAAGATGTGGTAATTGATTGAATGGTAGAGTAAGGAAGAGTGAGGAATCCTGAATAACACCAAGGTTACTAACCTTATTGTCTGGGAAAAAAATAGTCTTACCTTCAGCACAATTAAGGAAGTTTGGTAAAGGGGTAGATTTAGGGAAAAATTTAGTTTCTTTTTTGGACATGTTGAATTTTGATGTCTCCAGGACATCCACTTTGAAATGAACAATATTCAGTCCTTGATGCAATATAGAAGCTCAGGTGGAAGACTGGGTCTGAATATATAGAAACCTATGAGTCTTTTGCATAGAGATGATATTTAAATCCTGGGAACTAATGAGGTCACAGAGAGAGAAACTGTAGAGAGAGATAAGATAAGGACCCTGGATAGACCCTGAGGAGACAGTCAACATTAGTGAACATTACCTGAGGAAAATCTAGCAAAAGAGAATGAGGAGTGGTTGAACAGATAAGAGCAGAACCAGGAGAGAATAATTTCAAGAAAAACCAGAGTAGAGAGGATAACCAGAAGAACAGGGTGGTCAGATGAAGTAGAGGGGTCAAGAAGGAAAAGGACCGAGAAAAGACCATCATATTTGGCAATCAATACATCTTTGGGAACTCTGGAGAGAGAAATTTCACTTGAAGAATGGAATCAGAAGCCATATTCTAAAAGGTTGAGTAGTTATTGAGAAGAGTTGAAGCAGTGAGTATAGTCAATTTTTTTTTTCTAAAAACATGACTGAGAAAAGATCAATATGTCAGGTTAGGTCACATTGTTGTCCTTCTTTCTTGAAGAGGACCAAAATTGGCATCACTTTGCTAGAGTCAAGTAACAGGGTGTCTGTCTGTTCACACCAGTACAAACTCAGAATGCTCTACCACAGGTTGGGCACAAACAGTCCATGTGAACATTTGAGGTGGATTCTCTAAATTTGCACATCTCACATTTCTTTTGAGCTACTTCAATTTTGTTTTGCTCATAGAGCACAGAACTTTTTCTGATGAAGGCACACTGTGCTGCGTAGTACTTTGTCAGTGTCTCCCATGTCACACAATTAATTCCAAAGTTCTTGAGAAAAACATTGAGAGTGACCTTGTATCCCTTTTCCTGACCACCATGCGAGCACTTGCTCTATGTGAGTTCTCCATAAAATAATCTTTTTGGCAAGCATACATTTGGCGTTGAACAACTTTTGGAGTTGCACTTTCTACAGTGTCATTTGAATGCTTGGCATTTTAGTTCGAGAAAGGACCTCAATATCTGCCTGGTGATCTTCAGAATTTCCCCAAGATAATTCAAATGGAAATGCTTTAGTTTCCTGATGTGGTACTGATATACTGTCCAAGTTTCACAGGCATATAACAATATGTGACAATAGTTTGAGTGGATAGTAGGATCTAATGAAGGTTTTATTAAGAATGGGGGACATTAGCATGCTTTTTGGCATGTTTTAAGGCAGTGAAGAACTCCAGTAGATAGGGAAAGGTTGAAAATGAGAGAGTGGGAATGCTTGAGAAGATAGTTGAGGACCAGGTCATGGGTAAATGTAGATGTGTTGGCTTTGGCCAGGAGTAAGGTCATCTCATTGTCGGAATATAGGAAAGAAGGAAAGAGTAGGGTGTGATGTCAAAGGATTTTGAGCTCAAAAGATTTGGAGGACCTTGTGATTAATGTCCAAAATTTTATCAGTAAATTAAGAAGCAAGATAGAGTTGGGAGAGGGAGAAGTAAGATGTGTTGGAAGGCTTGAAAACAGAAATTTTGGGGAATAAATAAATAAAAATGCTGAGAGACCGACTTTCTGGGTAATTAATAATCAATTTATTAATTAGGCTAGTTAATAAATTGATAGTCATTGGTTTCTCTCCATAACCAAAGACTCCAAGGGAGACCTTGAAATGCTTTAAATCCCTTGAAAGGGAACTCCCCTGACAAGTGAAGATCAACCTTGACTGATGGACGTTTAATGCAAAAGTAGGTTAAAAGTCTTCAGCTCTTCCTGCTAAGAAACATGCCTTGATCTTGAGAATGAGCAGTCTCAAGGCATTTGGGCAAGGAAAGTCATCTCTATCCAGACCTCTCTAGCTGGTTTTCTACTTCATGAAGTGAGTTGCCCTGAATTCTAACGGAGGGGGTCAAGGACAAGGGGTTTCCTCCTCCAGGCAAAGGTTTCCCCAGATTGAATTCTATTTATACTCTAAAAAGAAATTAGGTCTCCCAGTTAGGTAGGGTTCTGCCCATCTAGTTAATGAACCTTAAGGGCTCGGAGCAAATCTTATCACTCAGCCATGCCCTTCAGAGACTGATTGGCCTTTTCAGGAGCTAACAGAAATAAAAGGGAAAGGGTGGGTCACAAGTGAATAATTATTTATTAATATAGTAATATAATATTAATTTCTCTAGGAATGAGGTAGGGACTCAACTAGGAAGGAATAAAAGGATTGCCTTGTCTTCAGTGGGGGCCCATTTGACATTGGATAACATGAATTTACATAGTATACACAGTCAGCAGGGTTGTGTAACTTCCAACAAGGTTGTGCTCTGTTTTAGCAGCACCTGAGTAAGAGGGTTTTGGCAAGAAATTAGTAGTGATAGAACAAAAGGGAAGCGATTTGAGGATTGATAAAATTGGTGTCATAAAGTGTTTTAACTACAGAGTCAGTATTGGGAAAGGAAGAAAGTAAAGTTATGGACAGATAGCAGAATGTTTTTGAATAAGGAAGTGAAACACTTATGGGTATTGATGAGATCCAGGGCATAGATCTCTATGTGTGACTGAATTGGAGCAAAGGTCATGGAACTTAAAGAGATTTAGGAATTGGGAGGTTATGGAGTTTAAGAGAGCATCAACACCATGAACCCTGTAGTCCCTACTGTATAAGGAGTTAAGGAGAAAAGGAAAACAGTGACACAGGTGCCAAACTTGTTGAGAATGATCACAGTAAATAATAGCCAAAATTATCTGAATAGCATGGAACAAAAGAGAACAACATACAACAAGCCTGGAAGAGTAGGCTTAGAGCCACATTATAAGTACCAAGCAGAAGAGCTCGTATTTTACTCCAGAGGTGAAAGGGAACCACTCTAGCCTTCTTCAAAGGATTGACATGCTCAGACCTGTGCTTTAGAAATAACAACTGGAGCACTTAGGGAAGACTTCATAGAGGATGAAGCATCTAAGCTGACTTGAGGAGGAAGCAAATTCCAGGTATGTGAGCCTTGCCAGAGTAAATACATGAAGAAACATAGAATATCAAGTTTGGGAAATAGCTCTGAGGTTAATTTGGCTAGAACATAGAGTATCTGAGGAGATATTTATAAGAAATAAGACTGGAAATGTACATTATAGGCAGATTGTTGAAGATTTTAAATTGCCTACTGCTAAGGAGTTTGTGTTTTACCCTAGAGGGGATATAGAGAGCCACTCTGATCAGGGGAATGATATGGCAGTGCCTTAGAAGGATGGTTTTGGCACCCATGTGGAAGGAATATTAACAGATGAGAGGTTTGGAAGCAGAGTGAAGCAATTAGGAGGCTATTGCTGTGGTCCATTGAAAAGGTGTGAAGGGCCTGAACTAAGACAGTTGCTACTGTGAAAGGATAGGAGAGAGTGGTGAATAATGTTTTTGAGGTAGAATCAATAGGACTGTGAGGATAAAGGAAAAGAGCTTAAGAGTGACATCAGATAGGAACAGTTTTATGAGAATGTACAATATGAGAGGAGGGGGAGTGAGGGGGAGTAAATGTAAATAATCTGTAAAAATGCACTGCAAAGAATGGAATTTGAATTTTATCTTAGCGGCATTGAAGAGATTCTTGAGGAAGGCAGTGACATGGTTTCATAGTATTGTGATATATTTGTATAAATGCTTTAGGAATATCAATCTGGCATCTGTGCGAAGGATGAATTGGAGAGAAGGGACGCTGGATATAAGAAGACCAGTAAGGAGGCTATTCCAGTAGTCTAAGTTTTTGAAAAGGTGGTGAGGGCTGGAATTAGGATGATTGTGGTCTGAGAAAAAAAAAAGAGAATGAATGTAAGAAATATTTAGGAATTAGAATGGAAAACATTGGCAATTGATTAGGTATGGAAGTTAAGTGAGAGCGAGGAATTGGGAATGACCTATGGGGTGTTCAGAAGAATGGTAGTATCCTTTATAAAAATAGGGCAGTTAGGGAGAGGAGTAGGTTTAGGCAGAAAGATAATGAGTTTGGTTTGATCCCTGTTGAGTTTGAGGTACCTGTGAAATGTACAGGTTGAGATGTTCAGCAGGTAATTGGAAGGTCCTGGACTAGAGTTCGAAAAAGAGATAAAGCCTAAATTTGGCAGTTATCTTCATAGTGATGATAATTGAATCCGTGGGACCTGATAAGATCTTTCAAAATCCTTTTTGAGCTCTTCCATGGCCTGAGCCCATTGGGTGGGCTGGGATACAGAAGCCTTGACTTCTGCGTTTTTCCCTGATGGTAAGCATTGTTCTTCCTCATCAGAAAGGAAGGGAGGAAATGCCTGTTCACCAAGAAAGTAACCTTCTATAGTCTTATTTTTTTTCCCTTTTCTGGGCATTTTCCCAGCCAGTGACTTGACTTCTGAGTATCCTCTCCACCCCCACCTCGCCTCCAGATCCACCCAGCCAGCACTTGGGGTCTGAGATTCAAATGCTGCTTCCCAGCCTCAGGGCTTTGGGCGGGGGCAGGGCTGCTGTTCAGTGTGAGATTAAGTTCAGGTGCTCAGGGCAGGGCAGGGCCGCCTCACAGGCTCCGTTCCCTCAGGGGGTTTATGCAGAGACCTTCAACAATGGATCCGAGGTCCTGCCTGCTTGGGGAGCCCTGGTCTGCTCCCGCCTCTGCTGCTGCCTCCCGAGGGGGCCTGAGTTATGGGGGCACCCCACTCCCCTCTCGACCCGCCAAAGAGACCCTCTCACCGACCCTTGTCACCTGTGGGTGGAGGGACCCGCGCGGCTGCTGGAGATTCCGTCCCTGAAGCCTGATCGGATCTGCTCCTTTTGGCGCTGCGCCGCCAAGGCAGGGTTGGGCTCTGCTCCGGGTCCGGGCGCGAGAGACCTTTTGTGAGAGGTTTTCAGGCTCTCTGGAGCAGAAATCTCGTCCGCTCCGTTCTGTGGCTTCTGCTGCTCCAGAATTCGCCGGTGGTTCTTTTTTTCACAGGTATTTTATGGGCAGTGGGTTCGGAGGTAGCGTATGTGAGTCTTTCTACTCTGCCATTTTGGCTCTGCCCCTTGACCTGATAAGATCTTGATAAGATAAGGAAGGGAAGAGAAGAGGGCCCAGGATAGTAAGTGTAGGACATAGATGATGATCCTATGAAGGATAATGGGAGGAATCAGCCAGAGATTACCACTACATAGCAGTGCCATGAGAAGCCAGGGAGGACAAAATATTTAAAAAGAAGAGGTGGATAATAGTATCAGATGCTGCAGAGAGGTCAAGAAAGATAAGCAGTAAGAAAAGGTTATCAGTTCTTAGCAGTAAAGAGGTTATTGGTAACCTTGGAGAAAGCAGTTTTTGTTGAATGAGGTCAGAAACTATTGCAAGGGCTTAAGAAGTGAGTGGGAGAGGGGCAAGTGGAGGCAACAAGTGTGGTTAGCTTTCTTCCTGGAGTTTGTCTGTGAAAGAGAAGAGAGATATAAGATGACAGCTTGTGGAGATAAAGTAATACTTTTTTAAAAAGCTGATTGAGACCTCAGCATTATTGTAAGTGACAGGGGAGAAGCCAGTGAATAAGGAGAAATTGAGAACTAGGGACAATGGAGTATTATCAGAGTACCTGAGAAGGGGTGACAGGATCAAGGCATAAGATGGGGGGGTTCACTGAGGTCGAGATGGGTCACTTCATCCTCTAAGAATAGAGGGAAGAATGGGGAATGATTTTCAGGTGATTGAAAGTGTGGCATTAGAGAGTGGAAGAAGCTCATGACTGTCATCTTTTTTTTTTTTCAGTGAAATATGTAAGGCAAGGATCTTTACTGGAAGTGGTGTGGAGAAGTGGTGTGAGTGGCTCTAAAAGAGAAGTTTTGGAGTAATTGGTGTGAGTTAATAATTCACTTGCATTAGGAAGAGTCCAGTTGAAATTCTGTAACATTAATTTGTAGTGGTTGTGTGACTTTCACAAGTGGCATTCTTCAACATGGAGGTAGGAGAATAGAAGGCAGCTAATGGGAGTGATTTAGGGTTGGAATTTGGAAAGAAATTAGTGTTGGTAGGACAGTGGAGCAGAGGTCCAGGGGTGAAGAGCAGTAAAAGGTTGAACGGGTAATTAAAAGGTCGAGATTTTGAAGGAGGAGCAGGGGTACTGGCCTGGAAAAGCAGGAAGGCATAGAAGTCTAGAGATTCTAATAAGGACATAAGATAGACCTAGGAGGGATGAGGGAACCGGAGAGAGGACAGGAAGTTATGATCAAATCGAAATTGTGAAGGTGGAGGGAACACGTGGTTGTGATGATAAGATCAGGATCATCGTGTGGCTGAGATGGAATGAAAAATGAAGATCAGAGGAGTGCAGGTAACTGAAAAAGTGGTGGCTTAGGTTTTTGAGAGTCATCAAGATATAAATTGAAGTACTTAAAAATAAAGGCCAGGGTTATGGTAGAAAAAAAGAGTGAAAAAGGGAGAGTTGCCTGCAGGGGCAGGAAATAAGACACCAGGACCTGGAAAAGGTGATTTATTTGTGTGGAGGCTCAGAGAAGTAGTCATAGGATCATAGAAAGAGGGCTTAGAAAGGTCATCTAGTTTGACCCTTTCATTTTAAAGAAGAAGAAATTGAAATTTAGGGAGGCAAAGTGACTTGCCCAAAGTCATATCTAAAGTGAGCATGAGAGAGGCGATTCAGCCCAAGTCCTCCAATTCCAGCATTCTTTCCATAGAACCCTGCTACAGGGAGGAAGAGTAGGTAAAGACTATACCAAAGTAGCTACAGGGACTTCTTGATTTTTCTGGGCAAAGTGACTGTCTACTTTCCTGCTCTAAAGCATCATCATACCAGAAAGCATGGAGAGGGTGTAAGATCTGCAGGGATGGAAGGAGTTACCATATTGCCAATCCACTGGAGTGTTCACTTCATTTCTAAACTTCTGGGACTAACAGAGCTCTACAAGAGTTGGAAGTTTCAAGAAACTGATGAGGGGGAATGTTTGAAGATGGAGAGAACTCTCTTCTGACAAAAACTGTGCCTAAATGACTCCAAACAGGAAATTTTTCACTATATGGAGGGTTTTACATGTGAGCTTCTTAAGAATAATCTAGGAAGATTAGGCTGTAATCTTGATTTAAAAGTAAACTGTAACCCAAATATGGTTGATGGAAAATGGAAAGCACTTCATAAGTTTATTTTCATTAAGTGTACAAAAAAGAAAAAAGAATTTCATAAAAATATAAACTCTACAACATATTTTAGAATTTGTCAAAAGAAGAAATTGTTTACCCCAGGGATGTATTTTATTTAGATGCTTCTTTAAAGAGCAGCCTAAAGTAACACAATGAATGACAAGTAGGTAGGAGGAGGGCCTGGAGGTAGTCAGTAGTGAGGAACAAGAATGCTTGCTTCCTTCTCCTGGCCTGGTAAGCTGATAAGCAGTTATTAAACACTCACTCTGAGGCAAGCACTGAGTCTACAAAGAAAGGGAGGAGTATGGTTTCTCCCATCAAGAAGCTCACATTCTAATGGGAGAGAAAACCTTCAAGTAACTACATACATACAGGATATATCCAATGTAAATGTAAGGTAATCTGGAGAATCAGTCAGTCAATATTTATTAAGTGCCTACTATGAACTGGGCATCGTACTGAACACTGGGGATACAAAAGGAGAAAAAATATAATTCTTGCCCTAAAGGAACTGTCAGTCTCAGGCAAACAAATATGTACTAACATTCTATATATGGGATAAATAGGAAATAATAAACAGAAGGAAGTCACTAAAATTAAGAGGGGTTGGGAAAGGCCTCCTGTAAGAGATTGGAGCTTAAAGGAAGCCAAGGAGGTCAGTAAGTAGAGTTGAGGAGAGAGAGCATTCTAGGCATGGGGGGAACTGCCAGAGAAAATGCCTTGGGACGGAGTGTCATGGAACAACAAAAAGACCAGTGTCACAACATGGAAAATGTGTGACAAGGGAGTAAGGCATAAGGCAAGTACAAGGGAGCTAGGTTATGAAGAGCTTTGAATGCCAGAGAATTTTTTATTTGATCCTGGAGACATAGGGAACCATTGGAGTTTTATTGGAGGCAGGGGGTGATGTGGTCAAACCCTTGTTTCAAGAACATCACTTTAGTGACTGAATGGAGGGGTTGACTGACTGAGGGTAGGCTTGAGGCAGGCTATTGCAGTAGTCCAGACATGAGGTGATAGGGCCTGCACCAGAGTGGTGGCAGTATCAGAAGAGAGAATTGGGCCTGCTGGATAGATGTAGCAAAGGTGACATGGACAGGCCTTGGCAACAGATTAGATTTGGGGTTGAGAGATAGTAAGGAGTCAAAGATGACTTCTAAATTGTGAGCCTGAAAGACTGGAAGAATAATGTTACCCCAGACTTTAATAAGAAAGGCAGGAGGCAGAGAGAGTTTAAGGGCAAAGATAATGAATTCAGTTTTGGACATGTTGAGTTTAAGGTGTCTATGGACTTTCAGTTCAAGATATCCGAAAGGCAGTTGGAGATGCAAGACTGGAGGTCAGCAGAGACTTTGGGGCAGGATTTGAGAAACATGAGCATAGACAGTAATTAAATCCATGGGAGCTGATGAGATCATCAAGTGAAGTAGTATAGAGGGAGAAGAGAAGAGGACCCAGACAGAACCTTGAGGGATATCTGCAATTAGAACGTGTGATCTGGTAGAAGATCCAGCAAAGGAGGCATAGAAGGAGTACCCAGATAGGTAGGAGGAGAAGGAGTATAGAGTGGTGTCTTGAAAACCTAGAGAGAAGAGAGTATAAGGAGAAAGTGATCAACAATATCAAAGGCTGCAGAGCAGTCAAGGACAATGAAAATTGAGAAAGGGCCATTGGATATGGCAACTAGGAGATCTTTACCAACTTTGGAGAGAATAGTTTCAGTGAAATGATAAGGTCAGAAGCCAGATTGTAAGGGATTAAGAAGAGAGTGAGAGGAGGGAAAGTAAAGGCACCGATTGTAGATGGCCTTTTCTAGTTTAACTACAAAGAGTAGAAGAGATAATAGGACCATATTAGTGAGGAGAGTGCCATCAATTGAGAGCTTTTTGAGGATGAGGGAGACATGGACATGTTTTTAGATGGTAGGAGTTGAGCCAGTAGAAAGAGAGAAATTAAAAATAAGTGATAGAGTAGGAATGATCAGAGGGGGTTGGAGAAGACAGGATGGAATGGGATCACTTGGCAAGGAGATGAGACCACCTTTTCATGTGAGACATGGGAAGAGGGAGAAAGTATCATGAGGCACTTGAGTGATAAAAAGTTGCCTTATGTTGGTATAGTTGGAGTGTGTGGCTTTGGGTAAGATGGAAGACACCCAGATCAGTCCCTTGCTGCCTTCACTTGGGACATGCTATGCCCAGAAGGAGATGGAAAGGTACAAATGGTGTGGTCAGAGGAAGGCCTGGCTTCTCTTCTCCCTGAGGACACTGGAAGTGATAGACTCCCTGCATAAGGGGAAGTTACTTAGGATCAGATGGAAGAGGCCCAGCCTACTCCCTTGCTCCCTTTCTTCAGGGGATACTGTGCCCAGCAGGAGACAGGAGGCACAGGGTACTGTCAGAGGAAGTCATTTCTGCTGAAGGCCACACTCTGGGACTTTTATTAAGTAGCAAACCAATTCAAAAGCCAAGCATTCCAACATCTAGAAACATAGAAGAGAGACAGAAACAGACTCTGTAGCATTAGAAAGACATCCCCAACCCTCAGGGCAGCCATCTGGGGAATTGAATTGCCTGTGGGAATGAACCCATTGCCTGTACTATTTGTGTCCTCATAAAACCTTGAAGTTTCAGAGACTGCAAATAGTGGTTTCAGTAGGCTGCTGCTAGACTTAGTCACCATTAGCCTGCTGGGAAGTTCTGCCTTTTCAGAGTAACCGAACTGCTTGAATCCCCTTTGGTCTTGCTTTCCTATCCCAGATAGTCCACTCCAGGCATATGTGTGGGGCTCAAGGTTAGGACTGAGTCCCCCACCTCTCCTCTGCTCTTAGACTCAGAGCCACACAGCTAAGTTTTTGAAACTTGTTCCTTACTTTATACATCGCTCCGGTGTCTCTCACTCTCAGCCATCCCTCTCTGCCCTGGAACTGTCATCTGAAACTGGATAATGGATGGCAGAGCTGTTAGCTAGAACTTGTTCTTGTTCTCAATTCTAGTTCAGGGGAGAGAGCCCCTCAGAACTCTTTCTAGCCCTGGCATCAGTCATAGCCCATCCCTGGGTTCTAAGATACTTCTGGGCAGTTTCTGTCCCAGAGTCCACAGACCTCTTGTCTTCCTAAGCTGCCCTGTGCTGGAAAATTACTCACTGTGACTTTTTCTTGGCTTTCCCAATCTGAATTCAATCTAGCATGTTTTCTAGGTTGTTGTGGAATAGGTATATTGCGTGAGCTAAGCAGAAATGCTAATTCTCATTCTTCCATCTTGACTCCACTTCATCTTATACAGAACAGTGGACAGAATGCTAGCCTTAGAGTCAGGAGACCTGATTTGAATCCTACCTCAGATACTTATTGGCTATAAGATATTCTTGTTGTTCAGTCATTTCAGTTATGTGTGACTCTTTGTGACCCCATTTGGGGTTTTCTTGGCAAAGATGCTAGAGTAGTTTGCCATTTACTTCTCTATCTTATTTTTTTTTTTTAACAGATGAAGAACTGAGACCAACAGGGTTAAGTGCCTTGCTCAGGGTCACATAGCTAGTGTGTCTGATGGCAGATTTGAACTTAGGAAATTTAGTGTTCCAGACTCTAGGCCCAGCACTCTATGCCCTAGGGTGCCACCTAGCTGTCTTATGAGATTAGCAAGTCACTTAGCCATCCCAGAGTCTCATTTTCCTCATCTCTAAATTGCAATAATAATACTTTCACTACCTACCTTACCGAGTTTTGAGGAAAATGCTAGAAAATGCTTTGAAAACTTTAAAGAGCTATGTAAGTGTGAGTTTTTATCAAATAACTCATTGCCTACTTTGAGATATATATATATATTTGAAAGCAATAAAACTCTATTTTTAAAAGAACACTGAAAATATGATTCTGGTCTTTTATTACCTTGGTCATCTTTGCACACCTTCTTCCCCTCCTATCCACCCCTTGTTAGCACCAATTATGGAAACTCAGAATTGGAAGGGAGCTTAGGGATCATCTAGTCTAATCTGTATTGGAACAGGAAGTTCCTCTACAACATTACCTCTGACAAGACGTAATGACTACATTAAACTACTGTTCAGCTCTGACATTTTTACTCTAATTATAACGGTTTTCATAAGCATCAGTCAGTCAACAAACACACTAATCACCTCCTCTGTGACAGTCATTGTGGAGATAAAAAGAAAGGCAAGAGATAGTTCCTGTTCTCAAGAAGCTCACAGCCTAAAATATCTCATGAGCAACCATGTATAAACAAGGCATAGACAAGATAAAGTAGAGGTAATCATCAGGGAGAAGGTATCATAACATAAGGGGTATCAGGGAAGACTTCTTTTTAGATGATGAGATTTAATCTATGACATGACAGAAACCAGGAAAGCTAAGAGGCGGAGGTGAGGAGGGAGAGAATTCTGTTTGGGCGCTTTCTTTGGTCATAACTGCTACAGTTTTAACTTTTAGACCTTACTATCCTTTTCTGTAATTAATAATCAAAACTATTCAAACTTGGCACATTGGGAGGAAACTCGTTTTCCATTCATTTCCCTTCTTGAATTATATTGATATGTTTTCAAAGCCTACATGGTTTCTTTACATAAAAAATACCTATCTGTTTCACCTCTAGAGCATAATTTAACAGGGCTTGAAGTAATTGGTTTTGTTGCTATGGTGAGTATGTTTCTAAGTGAATACTTGCAATTAAGTAGCTTGTTTTATTGTGGGGTGTTTGTTCGAGGATTCTCGTTGTGAGGTTGTTGGAGAGCCCATGAGGTTGCTGGGTGCAGAGTTGATATACATCTGGCACGTAAATGATCAGTACTTGAACAAAAAATGTTTAAAATGAAGAGCAAAGAGAATTGAATTTTATACAAGAGCCAGGGGGTTTGTGGAATTTTGAAGTTCTAAACTTTTTAAAGCTTATAATACAGACTGTACATGGTGATGAAGTCATGTATCCTCACAGAACTCAACAGCAGAGAAAGAAGTGCAGGATTCAATTCAGCAGATTTTTTTTTTAAGCACTTATCAGGTTCAGGAACAGAGTATTCAGTATTATGCACAGAGAGGTATTTACTGCACTCTGAAACTGGGACCCCAATGGGCCCCTGCCAAGGGCCCCTAGACCCTCCTAGCTTTACAGTGATTATCAACAGTAACTGTTGCTGTTTCCAACCCAGCCTGATGTCTTTGTTTTCCTTCACCTCATTGAAGGGGCCGTGCCCTGGCGACTTCTTAAACAGGCCTATTCAAGGAATGCACTTTGCCTCACCCTTTGTGAGTACCTGTAAAGACCTTGGCCTAAAGGGCCCAAGGTCTCCCCGTGCATCCTGGGCCATTCCAGTCATCCTGAGGAATATCTGGTCACTGGATTCAGATGGCTCAGGAGGAGAAGTGAGGCTGGTGACCTGCACAGCCCTCCCTCACTCAAAACAAAGTCAAGTGCAACTCACATCATCATTTCTCTGATGGCATGGTCTTCTTCAGTAACAAAGGGTGAACATGACAGAGAGGTATTAGCTAGAATGACAAAGGATAGAGGATTTTATTTCATAGAAACTATGGAGAGCTAGTATTTTTCATTGATCTGCCTAATATGTGTGATATTTGTCATTCTCCCAGAATGACTGTGACCTAAATACTAAGCTGTGATGATCATTCACATGCAGTGAATTAAGCACTTGTTATTTGCAGAGCACTGTGCTATCTAAGGGAGACATAAAGGTTAGATAAGGTGAAGTCTCTGACTACTAAAGTTTATAATCTATGAGGTAAATGAGATCCATACACAGCTAACATCACAATATCACTTGTAATGGGAAGTCCAAAGAAGAAGACTGGAATCAAGGAAGACTTCTTGAAAGACATGACATTTGGAAGATGAAGCCAAGTTGGCAGAATAAGACCAACATTCTTGCTAAACTCTTCCATCAGCCCCTCTATAACAACTTTTTTTCCAGTCCAGGATAGTTTAGGAAGGCAAAGAGGTGTATAGACCCTGCGAAAGGGGATGGGACTGCAATGCAGTGGAAGCTTTACCAGCTGTGGGATTTGAAAAATGTGGTAGCAGGGGCCATACCAGGAGTACTCAGGAATGGTAAGGGATTGAACACTTGATCAGACAGAAATTCCAGAAGAACTCTGCTATCTTTGAGTGCCATTCGGCAGCTCTCTTGCCCATTACCCAGTTTCAGGTTGCAATCCCAGAGTAGAGAGGAGCAGTTGTAGTCATGATGGCGCAAGGGTCCTACCTGGGTAAAAAACAGAGGATAGAGCAGAAGGACGGTGACCAAACCTTTCCCCAGATCACACCACTTTGGAAGTACTGAAAATGTACAGACTGCACTAGCTGAAAATAGCAGCAGGTCCTGCCCCGCAAAGGTAAGCGGAACACAACTCTTAATGTAAAGTCCAAAGTGAAGAAATAGACTGGAAATATTAACAAATAGCAACAACAAAAAAAATATGTGACAGAGAAGCTCAAGACAAACTCAGAAGACAGCTACCTAAAATCTATAAGCAAAGCAAAGAAAAATGCAGATTGAACATAAGCTCAACAAGAATTCTAGAAGAGCTAAAGAAAGAGATTTTTTAAAAGAGTAAAAAAACTGATTTTAGAAATCAAATAGAAATGCTAGAGAAAAACAACTGGGAAAAGAAATGAAAGATATGTAAGAAAATTATGAGAGAAGTAACAGCTTGATAAAAGGGGCACAAAAAACCTTGAAGAAAATAGCTTCTTAAAAATTAAAATTGGTCAGGTGGAGGCTAATGATTCCATGAGACATTAGGAAATAATAAAACTAAGTCAGAAAGAATGAAAAAAAATAGAAAATATGAACTATCTCATAGCAAAAACAACTGACTTGAAAAACAAATCAAGGAGAGATGATTTAAGAATTATTGGGGAATCTGAAAACCATGATCACAAAAAGAACTTAGACTTCAGATTTCAAGAAAAACTGCCCAGATATCTTAGAACCAAAGGACAAAGTAGAAATTAAAAGAGTCCTCCTGAGAGAAGTTCCAAAACACTTATTCCCAGGAAACAAAATTCAGAGCTCCCAAGTCAAGGATAAAATATTGCATGCAGCCAGAAATAAAATTTTCAATACTGTGTGTTGCAGCCACAGTCAGGATCATAAGCTACTACTCTAAAGGAATGGAGGGCTTATAATAAGATATTCTGGAAGATGGAAGTTAAGATTACAACCAAGAATAATCTAGCTAGCAAAATAGTATAATCCTACAGTGGTAGGGGGAGGGGATGGAACATTAATGAAATAGAGGATTTTCAAATATTGCTGATGAAAAGACCAGAGCTGGATAGAAAATATGACATTCATACGCAAACCTCCAGAGAAGAAGAGATGGTATTCATGTTGACCTAGAGGGAGGTGGGAAGGGAGGGATGCAAAGGGAAAGATAGACACTGTGTCTTAGCTTTCCCGGATTGTAAATGCAGCCATTCAGAAGTCTGATTCTGCTACTGTTCAGCTTGGAAGTTTTGACCTGTTCTGATTCCCCACTGAATTATTGCTCCCCTCCTTAGGCAGCCTGGTGATTTCCATGCGGGGGCTCCCTGCATCGATTCTGGACTTTGTGCAGATAATGGATTGGTTTAGCTCTGCTACTTCTCAGATCCCTTGAGCTCAAGTAATATATAATTCTCAGTCTCCCTGGTAGCAAGGAAGGCAGAAGGATCTGAGTTCACATTTGGCCTCAGACACTTACTAGCTATGTGACCCAGGGCGAGTCATTTTAACCCTGTTTGCTTCAGTTTCTTCATCTGTAAACTGATCTGGAGAAGGAATTGGCAAATCACTTTTGCCAAGAAAACCCCAAATGGGATCACAAGAAAATCAGACATGACTGAACCACAACTGCTGTGTATATTTCTGTAGGTATTGAAGGTTTGCAGATTGCATGATCTGTCAGTGACATAAGACAAAACTCCACACTAAATTTTACTTTATTTCTTAAGAGTCACTACTTTTTTTGTCTTAACCACATTAAAAAAATATCTTCAGTACTTCCATATATTTTAAGACTAAGGCTAACTAAATCTTAGACTTTTAAAAAGCTTTGAAAAGGTGACAAGTATAGAGAAGAGAGTTGGAATTAGAGCACAGTATAGTGGAAAGACCATTGGATTCCAAACTAGAAGACCTGAATTCTGCCACTAAAAGTTCCAGTTCTACCTCTGACTTATTCTGTGAATTTGGTCCAATCCATTTCTGCTACACGTATCCAAGGCTTCAGTTCTGTTGCCTGTAAAAAAGCGCTTTAGACTACTTAGATTATCATTACTAGATGATATCCAAGGTCTCTTTCGGCTTCAACTTTCTGGAATCAGTCACAGAATTGCAGAGTTGGGCGACACTTCAGAGACCATTGAATCCAATCCATACATAAATCTGTCTACACAGTGCCCGCTACCTTCCCCTTAGTATCTATCAAATCTCCACCAATTCTTTTTTCCTTTTTTTCTTTCTTTTTTTTCTTTTTTTTTCTTTTTTTTTTAGTAAATGAGACTTGAAAAGGTTACATGATGTCATAGAGCAAATAAGTGGCAGAGGGGACTCAAACCTAGTTCTGCTCCAAATTCATTACTCTTTCAACTCTCTAGCTACTTCCCTATCACATTCACTCACCATCCCCCAAACTTCTCCCAGTTTTTCTACCTCTACTCCTTTGCTCAAACACAGTTTGCTTTACCTGAAATGCCCTCTCGTTTTCCTAACTCCACCAGTACGTACACTGCCACAAAGCCTTCTCTGTTACACTCCCATCCAGAAATGATCTCCTGATCTCCCCTTCTACTGGACTCATAATAAGAGTAATAACACTTGCCTACTTTTATAATATGGAGTTTGTTCACATGGTGCTTTTCTCACAGTAATGCTATAAATGAGATTGTTGTTGCAAAGTCATTTCAGTTGTGTCTGACTCTTCATGATCCCATTTGGGAATTTCTCGGCAAAGATACTGGAATGGTTTGCCATTCCTTCTCCAAGTCACGAAGAGATGGACACAACTGAAAAGACTGAACAACTATCAAACATCCAAATACATAAACAAGGAACTGGTGAAAGGTGAGTGTAGGAAGGGGCAAAAGGGCCAAGTTATGAAGAGATTAGAATGCCAAACAGAGGAATTTATATTTGATCCTGGAGGTAGTAGGGAGCCACAAGGACTCATTGACTAGAGGGATAACACACATACATGAGATTATATTCCATAAAGTGAGTAAAGGGATGGATTATAGGGGGGAAAGACTAGAAATAAGAAAACAAAGCAGAAGGCTGTTATATAATAGTTCAGGTCATTCCATTAGTTCCTTTCAAAAAAGGAAGGCTCCATATTTGGCAAGGAAGAAGGACATTCAGCTGTGATGGTACCACTACAGGCAGATGTTAAAACAAGAGTGGCATGTATTATATTGAAAAATTCCATTCCTAACTTTGCAAGTGACTTTATGTCAAGGCAAATCAGAATTCCCTTTTGAGACCTCAGAATCCTCCCATAACATGCTGGACTGGATCATCTCAAAGGCCCTCTTTCAGCACTGCCATTTTATAGTTCTGTATCAAATACATTAGACTCATTTTCAATTATCAGAAACCTTAGGACCCAAACAATTAGTATATTGGATTCATGGAAATCATTGGATCTAGAGCTAGAAAGAAGCTGAGAGTCATCTGGTCCAATTTCCTCATTGTACAGAGAAAAGGAAGCCAAAGTGACACAAAGATTGTGATTTTCCCAAAGTCCCATATGCCTTTGTGCTTTTCAGGAACTCCAAGTCCCTTTTTGATTTCTACATGTTACATAAGCATCAGACCTTTGCTTACCTCCTTGAATCCCCTTACTCAAAAAAAAAAATTAGTTACAATAAAAAATTGGGGGCAATAATGGAGGAGGGATGATCTGGTGAAATACTTATTTCCATGGTAAAAATAGTCTCTCATTTGTCATTGCTGCTGGTGTCCATGACATTTACAGGGATAACCAGCCAAAACACAGAGTAACAGCTGTGGCTGTAGATGGAGAGCAGAAAAAAAAAATGCCCATGAAGCTGAGTGATGGGGAATGTAAGGTAGGCAGGGTGCAGTTAAGCCAGAGGACAAAAAATGAAGTTGTAGCTAAGAATGAATGAGGTATGGGTTGTCTAAAGTGACTGTTTTGGCTGCATACAGCTTAGTGTTAATAATGGCAACCCAGTTTTGCTTCTTATTCAATATATTGATTTTCTTCTACTAGTAGCAATTTCCTACACTCCCTTTCCTGCCATAAGCCTTTCCCAGAAAACCACAATAAAGGTCTTCCCCCAAGTATGACTGCTGTCCTTACTCAGATCACCCCCTTCACCAAAGACTGTGGTGACCTGGGTTCATGCCAGTGGAGGTGTCTCTTGAGCTGAGCCCAGGCCCAGGTTCTTAAAAACATTAATTGCCTAGTATGTGCAAGATGCTGGGCTACAAATATAAATACAAAATACTTCGTGAACTAATGGAGCATATAGTCTACACTTGGAGCTGTGAGAGAGAGGCAGCTTGGTACGGTAGAAAGGGCACAAGTGCTTAAAGTCAGGGTTCAAAGGCCAGGGTTCAAATCCCACCTCTGACACATGATGACTGACAAGTTAGTCTCAGTTTCCTCATCTGTAAAATTAGAGAGTTGGCTCTAAATAGATGATTGTGTGACCCAGAGTTAAGGTCAGGGTCTTTCATTTGCTGTGTGACCTTGGACAAATGACTTTATATCTTACCACTCCCCTTCTGAAAATGAGGATGATAATGATAGTTGTACTATCCATCTCATGAGGATCAACTAAGATAATATAAACACTGTGTTATGAACCATAATGTATTGTAAAAGACAAGTCAATAAATATCTTCTTTCAAGGTTTTAACTCAGATACCACCTCATTTCTGTGGCCTTCTCTGATATGGGGGACAAAAGGGTGGGTATATGGGAAATTTTCCCAGTGGTTTCAGCACAGCTTTTGCTGTAGTGTCCTAGTAACAAGGTTTGTAACTGCTAGAACCCCATGCAGAAGGGTCAAGTTGGAAACTTGCTCATTGGAGGGAGAAGAGTGGTGTGGGGAGATTAAGGATGGATGTAGCTATGCTAGAGACAAGCTCTCTGATGGGCTACTGTGGAGAGCTTGGAGTACTACCCATCTTCTACATAACAGGTAGATCACCTATTGTGTTCAGACCACAACTCCTGCTTTGGAGGCCACTAATTCAGGGCACTGAAAAGTTTAGTGACTTGCCTAAGCTGCCACAGCCAGTGTTTCAGAAGGTAGGACTTGAATCCAGGTCTCACTTGCTCTTAGGCTGGCTTGTTCCATGTTGCCACTTTCAGGCTCTCCCTTTACCTCCATCACTTGGTAATGTTTCTTCCTTTATAGTTCATGCTATTCATATCTACCATCAAGTCAAAATCCTGGTAGCTGTTTTCTACAGATCCCCAAGTCATAATGTACATGACTCACAATTTTTCTCTTCTGTCCAACTCCTGCCCTCATACTAGGATACTTATACATGTTGACTCTTCCTCAAACGCTATGTAGACTGAGTCTATACTCAGTTTTTCAATCTACTCACTTCCCATTAGCTCCTCTCTCCACTCTACCTCAGCCACACACAAAAATGACTATGCCCATAATCTTGCCATCACCTACAAACGTACCACTTTGTCTTCAAGAATTCTGAAATCCTCTTACCTGACCACAGCCTATTGACTTTTCACCTCTCCCCTTTATAAATCCTTCCCTTATAAAATCTCTGTTTTGTCCACAGTGTAATCTCCAACTCATTAATTCCTCAATTCTCTCTCAGACCATCTCCCCTGCAGTAGCATTTCTCTTTCACATCTTGATCCTTTGGTGAACCTTTTCAACTCCACACTGTCATCCTGTCTTGAATCCCTAGCTCTCTTATCATATCAATAATTATTCCCAGCCAAGCGTCAGCTTTGGGATACTTCCACCATTCATCACCTTCACTCCTACATGTGCTGCTGAAAGAAGATGAATTTAGCACATAGTAGGTGCTTAATAAATGTTTATTGATTGACTGAATGATTTTGATCAATTATGTCACATTGCCTCATATATTTTATAAATATGAATTACTGTCCTTGTAACAAATTCTAGATTATCATGGCTAACTGAAGCCATGAAAACTACAAATTGAAATACCTGCAGAGCTCACTTGACAAGACCTTGCTTTTTTTACTTTTAAGATCTTTGCTCTTTCCAGTGTCTTTTTAGCTAGCATCTTCAACTTTCTTTTACCAAATTTGTGATAACAAATACTTATTAAGCTCCTGCTACACATAAGGAACCAGAAGTGCTAAAGAAACAAAGACAAAAGTGAAACAGCCTCAGCTCCCATGAAGCTTATGTTGTATGGAGAAGACAACATGTATATATGGAAGCATATGCAAAATAAATACAAGGTAATTTTAGTGTAGAAGGAGGCATTAGCAGTTGTGGCAGGGGAGAAGGCCTCATGTGGCGTTTGCCCTGAGCTTTGAATGAAACTAAGGATTCTAAGGCAGAGGTAAGGAGTGGGTGCATTTCAGGTTTGAGGGATGGGTGATATGAAGGCATGGAGACAGGAACACAACATCTGTTCAATGACAGACTTGAAATTCAGTCCCAGGCTTCTTATTTTATATCAAGTTCTTTTTTCTACCTTATGAGGCAGCCTCCTTGTTCTGAGAGAGATTGTTCTTGGAAGATTTGCCATTTGAACAGAGCATCTTTCACCTCACCTCAGCTAACATTTATTAAACGCCTCCTTTTTGCAGGTTATTATCTACTTAAGTCAGAAACAGGTTGTTAGGAGTCCGCTGGTCATATACATCTCTTTCTTCCTGCTATCTGTAGTGAACAGCATTTTGGCCACATGTTCCTTGCCATAGTTTATGTGCTGTTGATGTAAGTCTTGATTTTCTTATTGGGAAAGTTGGGGGGATGGCACAGATTTCAGTTCATATCCATGGGGTGTTTGCTACTCTGAGCCATCAGACTAATACGTGTCAGCTGTGTCAGTCCAGTCAGACTGAAGGTTGGAGTCAAGGAAGTCAAGTCAAGGAAGAAGAGTACACATGCAGTTGATTAAAGCTTTTTTCACATGGATCCATGAACTCTCTTTGCTACCCCCGTCCCCCAGATGAGTTCCAAACACTGGAGTACATGTAGAAGTATCTGCTTCAAATGGAAGTTAACAGTCTTCTATTAAGTGACATAATATTCAGATAGGTTGCCTGCTAATAGGAAATTCAGAGTTAGAGCTTTGTCTACTGCCGTTGGGATTCTCTTCCAGCTTTAACCAAGCTTGAGGACATACCCTGTCCAGGAGAAGGTGGTACAGTGGGCTAACAGTGTATGGATTTTCAGTTTCTAGCAGCATACATCAGTAAAAGTTACAGTCTGAATCAGATTTTAGTATTACAAAGTAAAGAATTGTAGTTTTCTAATTATAGGCCAGCAAGAACTCTTAAATAGTGTCTCTGAAATGCAGCCATGCTCCTGCATTACAAACCAGCCAAAATGTAAAGTTATGTTAGTCAGATTACAAAAGTATAGCCTCTCTCTTCATTAGGCACCATTTGCTGAGGAGTGAAAGGGTCTTATCTGGACCAGATGGAGGTTGCAATCACAGAAAAGAAACAGTTCCAAGAAGTGTCGAGGGTAGGGGCTCATGAATCGGGATATGCTCAGACATGAAGCAGCCTGTTGAAATATGTTTTATAGACCCCCAAGTGGCCTGTAATGACCAGGTTTTCAGGAATATTACAAAGTGACCTCTTTAGAATCAGAATATAGGAGTTTGAATGAATTAGAGATTCCCTAAATTTTCATTTTACAGATGAAACAACCTGTGTCTAGAGAGTTAAAGTGATTTATCCAAGGTCATCTAGCTAGTAAGTGGCAGAGCTAGAAATCTAACTCTTGTCTTCTTAATTCCGGGTCCACTGTTTTTTCTCCCATGCCATGCCATCTCTGGATCAGGGATCTTTAACCTCCAAAGAATACACCAATAGATTTCACAGAGTCTGTGTAGTTGGATGGGGAAAAAACCTCTTAACTAAAATTTTAAATTTGTGTTATTTGTAAAGTTCTCTTAAAAACATTTTTCTGAGAAGAAGTCTTAGGTTTCACCAGATTGCCAAGGGGGAAGGACTGTGTCATGAAAAAGGTTAAGAATCCAAACTCTAGATCAGTTGCTAAACCCTTTACATGTAAATTATGTCATTGATAGTATCTTAGTAATTGACAAAGAATAATCTGTAAGTCTGAAGAACAGAAATAACATGATTTATTCATTTGACTTTGTATCACACTCCTATAGTGGTCTTTTGAGGACATGAGATAGCTTCATTTCCTGTCCCATGTGAAATATTTAAATAAAATTTTACAATTTGAAAAATCCCTTTTATCACTGAATATGAAGTTACTTTATCAATTCCTCATCCCTATGTAGCTGATAATTCTATACCCTTTACAAGTGTACAAACTGGTACACAGAAACTTCCTCACGGTTAGTCAATTTATAATCTATGGTTACTATTTAGCTTGTCAAATAACTGCTTGAGAATCAGAGTTCTTTAAAAGTAGAAGGACGAACTCACAAGATACAGACTACCCTATGCGCTGGAGATGTATAAAAGACTGAATAACTGTAGCAGGAATGTTATCGAGAAAAATTCTTGCTTAAAGTAGAGATTGTAGTAGAATACCTCTGAGATCCATTTCAATTCAAAGAGTTTTTGAGTATATGGTCTTTTAAAAAAATTTGTAAGCCACATTTAGATATCTTAAATACATCATATTCATAGTTTGATATGTTTTTATATATGCATATATTTACACATATACACGTATATTTATTTATATATACACATCTTTGTCTTTACTTTTTAAAGGCTGTGAGATAATAATTAAGAGTGACATTTCTTTATATAAACTTTGAGAATTGATAGTTTAATTTTTTTTTAAGTTGATACTGCTGTACAAAGTGCCTTACAGACTACAAAAAGCTTTTCTTACCATAACCCTATGAGATAGGTAGTGTAAGTAGTATCATTCTCATTTTAAGGGGGAGGAGTTTAGGCTGACAAAATTGGTGTCAGAAAAAGGACTTGAATAAAGATAATCTGACTCCAAGGCCAGTGTTTTTCCACTATACCATCTTGGTTTTATCCACATATAGTGATCTCATACCATCCTAAAAAAAGATTGTTCCCTCTTATCCCTACTCTCTTACTTATTTTCAATCTGTCTCCTAGGTAAAACTTCACTTTTTAAGAAATATAGATCAATAGATAAGAGAGGGATTATTGTGGGGGGGTGGTTAGATTAAGTAATAAAATAACAAGGTAGTGGGTAGAAGAAAAGAGGTATATGAAAAAGGGTTTAGATTTATGGCAATGGGAGGATAAGGGAGGGATCCCTGGGCCAGTGGGGAGGGAGGGGGAAAATAGGTTAAGTAATAGTAGGGCAAGGTAGTGGTAGAAGTAAAATAGAGGAGTTAGGAGAGAAAGGAAAAAAGATATGCACAAATACAAATGCAAAGATTAGGAGTAGAATCTCTTAGGGGAAAGTATATGCTTATATATGTATGTATGTTTATATATACATGTATGTGTATATAGATGTGTGTATAGATGTACATATATGTATATATCAATATCTCTTTATAAATATATCCATGCTTAATTGTAGCCTGGAGAGGGAAAGGAGGAAAAAAGGACAAAGTAAAAAGTATATTGCAGAGAATAAAAGAAAACCTACAAGGAAGCAAAGAAAAGATGGACAGCTCTCAACTTAATAGGCAGTATTTAATATATAGGCTTTCTTGAAAAGGAAAGTTGCTATGTATTCTGAATCCTCTCCTACGTTTTGTTGTGCATGTGACATTTTTCTTTTTTTATTTTATATTTACATTTTAGTATTTGTCTAAAAAATATATATATTTTTTAAAACTATATAGATTAGTTATGGGGAAGTAAGTTGTAATGTCAGCAGAACACAAGCTTTGGCAGATCCTGCCAAACCAGAAAGGCTGCAAGAATGGCCCTGCCAAAGCACTGTGTATGTATCTGCTGTTTAGCCAAGTGAGTGTAGACTGACAGATCTGGTGACTGGCTCCTGGTTGATAAATTTTTCAGCCACAGACACTCATGAAGATCATATAATAAAAAAGAGGGGATTAAAACTATGTTGGTGGAAGGAGGATCCACTCTGGCAGAGTCCTGAATCCTTGATGTATTAAAGTAAATGTTGACACCAACCTTGTGGACAGTACTTGTTCAGTAGGTATTTGTTGTTTGCTAAACAGATATACTCTATTAGCTCCAAACAGACCTTCAGAAGCTTGCTCATTTACCCGACTGATCACTTCATCTTAACTTCCTATTTCTATTTAAAACAAAGTTCTCTCCTGTTATCTAAATTCGTAATTTTGGAGTCATCCTTAACTCTCCTCTCCCTTAGTCCCCACATCTAGTTAAACTGTGATGGCTCACTGATCATAACCTCCATGGGATCTCTCCTATCTGTTACAATCTCTCTGACTGCACATCTCCCACCCTCGTTCGGGACTTCATTTCTTCTCTCTAGGACTGTTTATTGGTCTTCCTGTTTCCAGTCTTTCCCTTCTCCTATAGTTGCCAAATTGATATTCTTAGCTTGTCTGCACATGGCTAGATGGGTCTGATTCTGTCACTCGCTTCTCAAGTGACTTCAGAGACTCACTAGCTCTAGGATAGGAGTTTTTTAACCTTTTTTGTGTCTTGGATTCCTTTGATAGACTGGTGAAACCCATGGACATCTTATCAAAATAATGGTTTTAAAATTCGTACAATAAAACATATAGGATAATCAAGGAAACCAATCATGTTGAAATATAGTTATCAAAACAATAAAAAAACAAATCCAATGTACAATTTCCTCTATCATTTCAAATCCTCACAGTTTGGCCCTGATCTACATTTCCATACTTATTTCAAATTATTCTCCTTTATGCATTCTTTATTCTAGCCAGTCTCCTACTTGCTGTTCCCTATATATGACTTTTTATTTCCCACCTCCCTGCTTTTGCACTAATTGTCCTCTCTTCCTATAATGCCTTTCCTCTTGTCCTCTGACTCTTAGAATCCCTAGATTTCCTCAAGGCTCAGGGTACCATCTTCTGCTTGAATTAGTTGGTTAATCCATAAGCATTTATTAAGTACCCGTTGTGTCCAGGTACTGTGATAAGTACTGGAAATACAAAGAAAGGCAGAAACACGATCCCTGCACTCTAGGAGTTTATATTCTAATGGGGGAGAACAAAATCCAAACAACTGTGTACATAAGATATATACAATGTAATTGAGGGATAATCTCAGAGGGAAGGCACTTGCAGGGGGCTGGGAAGGGCCTTTTCTAGAAGATAGGATTAGAGAGAAGTCTTTGAAGGAAGCCAAAAGATGGAAACAAGGAGGAAAAGCGTTCTAGATGGGGCTGGGAGACGGATGTGTTACATTTGAAGAACAGCAAGAAATGTTATGTCATTAAGAAAATACTGTGTCACTGACGTATAAATAGAAAGTGTTTGGAGGGGAGTAAGATGTAAGAAGACTAGAAAGTTGTGAAGGGCTTTAAAAGCCAAATTGAACAGTATAGGGTGAGCCCAAATACAATAGAGGATCGCTGGAGTTTCTGTTGAATGGGGTGGAGGGTGGTGGTTGACATGGGCTGTGTTGTAGGAAGATCCCTCTGGCAGCAGATTAGAGGATGGACTGAGGGAGGGAGGATTTGAGGCAAGGAGACTGACCAGTGAAGTGATGAGAGTGTGAGATGGCAGCTATGTGAGTGGAGAGAAGGAAACATTGAAAGTTGTTCGGAGTGGAAAGAAGGGGACATAAATTAAGTGTTGTAAAGGTAAAAATGATAAGACTTGGCAACAGATTGGATATATGAGGTAAATGTGAATCAGAAGTCAGGGATGCCCAAGCTTCAAGAATGTGTGACTGCAAGGGTGCTGGTGTCCTCAGCAGTAATAGGGAAGTTCAGAGTGGGAAAGGTTTGGGAGGAAATATAATGAATTCTGTTTTGGGCACATTGAGTTTGAGTTGTCAGTCCAAGGAGAGAGGGTAGAAGTGGATAGATAGATCCACAATAAAGAGATCGAATCCATAGGAGATGATGAGATCCCCAGATGACAGCATGGAAAGAGATGAGAAAGGGGCCCAGGATAGAGCCTGGGGGGCACCTATAGTTGGTAGGCTTGACCTGGAGGAAGATCCAACAAAAGTGACTGGGAGTGGTCAGACAGATACTGGGGAAGAAATAGGTAAGAGAGGTTTTCAAAAAGCATAGAGAGGAGAAAATATCCAGGAGATGACAGACAGTGTCAAAGGCTACAGAGAGGTCAAGAAGGCTGAGGCCTGAGGAAAAGCCATAAACATCAGGGAAAGATTTTCTTTAGGGGAAAACTATCAAAAGAAACAGTTCTATTCTAGTGTTTAAATTGAAATTACTGTCACATGCCTTTAGAGCTGAAAGGGCTCTAAATTATCTAGTCTGCCCTTTCCCACTTAGAAATGAGGAAACTGAGGACCAGATTGGGAGAAGACAGAGTCACAGTCAGTAGCAAAGTAAGGATTCAAAATCATCTCTAGACTTCCAGCCCAGTGCTCTTTCCACTGCACTCAGCTGCCAAAGGTGTGGTAGTTTTGAATTTCATGGAATCCTAAAATGGCATAATTCAGAGATATAAGAAAGTTGGGATATGGCAGCACTGAGAGACATTGGGATGTGTGGTGCTGCTCTTTGTAGCTGTGGGCAGGCTTCCTTCAGAAGGCTGTTGGATTTGAGCTAGAAAAGCCCTTCAAGATCATCCCATCCTGAACTTACATCATACAGTAGAGAAATCTGAATGGTTAAAGAATTACCCAGTGTCATGTGAGCAAGAAGTGGCCCAACCCGCATTGGAGCCAGATCTTCTGATTATAAAAATCCAGGGCTCTTTCCACTACCCAAAAGGCAGCAACTGACTCAACTAACATTTCCAGAAGGGCACATGGGGTGGCTGCCCTCATGCACATGATTTGATGGAGACAATGATTAGCTATTATTTGAGAGTAACAATAGCGAAAGGGGATAAAAACGTCTTTGTGAAGAGCTAATTTTTGTACAGATTCAGAGGAGTGACTTGCAGGGCAGAGATGGTCAGGCCTCAGTGTCCACAGTTCTGGTCTTGGGTTATCATTGTGATATGTTATCACTGAGACTACACACATGATTCCTGACTCTAGAACAGAGTAGTGGCTCCAACATTCATTACTTGAGCAGGATAACAAAAAAAAAAAAATCATTCAGAATCATCTGGCCAACTCCTATCATTTTTCAGTTGAATAAACTTGTGCCTATTTCTTTTCAGAAGGGGAGGTAAAGCTGTTTTAAGTCTCTAGTATCAGAATATTTCCATCCCCGTGTGGTTTTGTGTTAGGGTCATTTGAATAAATAATTCTAATATTTATAATTTGAGTAAATTATATCTAATATGTTAAATTCCAAGTTCTTGTGATAAACTACTCCTTAAAGAAAGCCAGAACAAAAAAAAGAAGACTATACTGAAGCTATTCCTGATCCAGACTTTATTACTGTTATTGCTAACAGTAATAATAAAAACAGCTTCTGTTTGGATACCATTAAATAGCTATGAGTTGTTTTGTAGTGCTGTCTCAGAATAGATAGCAGCCCTGAGACGACAAGACCCATGCTGTGTTGTATGTATTTTTATTAAAAGTTTAGTCTGAGGTTGAAAATGCATTAACTTCCACTATCTGGTGAGCAAGTCATTTCCCCTTCTTACACCTGTTTCTACGTCTGTAAAATGAGGAGGCTGAACTAGATGTTCTTTAAGGTCCTTCCAGTTCTGACATTCCATGGTTGTGTGTGATCTCTCTGTATGGGACAGAGCATCGTGTGGTGGAGAGAACATTGGAGCTGGGATCAGAAGACAAGTTCAAATAGCAACTCTGGCCCTTTGTAGATGTGTAACTTTAGACAAGTTCTCTCAATATTTTATGCTTTAAGTCCTCGTCTTTAAGATGAGGATCACAATGATATCTGATTTTAGAAAGCACTTTTTATGCATTAGATCATTTGATTCTCACCAGCCTTTGAGGTCATCAGCCAATAAACACAAATTTCCATCTCGAGGCTTCTTAAGGGTCATCCTTTCTAACCCCTTCACTTTATAAATGTAGAAACCAAGACCCAGAAAGGTTGTGTGTCTTGTCATTCAAGGCAATGCAGAGTGTTGGACTGGGAATAACAAGATTTGAGTTTGAATCATTGCTTTGCCTCTGACAACCAAGTGACCTTTAGCCAGTCACCTTACTTCCCTGGGTTTAAGTTTCTTCATCTGCAAAGTGAAGAGGTTGGAGTAGTGAGTGAGTGACTCACATCACCTTGTAGCCCTACCTGTGAGCCTTTGATTTAGTACAGGTAGTAAGTAGGATGTCTGGGGTCTGATTACAAATCTAGCATGCTTTCCCCTGCACCACATTGTTACTAGAGATGTTATCTCCTTTTTACAGAAAAAGCAGAGACCCAGATAGTAAATTACCAGTGGTTACCCAGCTAACCAGTGTCAGACATAATTTGAACTCAAGATTTCCTGACTTTTAAATCCAACCCTATGTCAAACTTCTTCACAGCTACTGGATGAAAGCATTTTATAAATCTTATAATTCTGTTGAAAAATGAATGATTATCACATTCCTTTCTCTTACCATACTATAATGTCATGCTGCTGTCTATAACTTGATATACCTTTTGGGTTGCAGTGGGTTATGGAAGCCTAGTCTATGCTCTAATAATCACTGTGTAATTCTTGTTCACACTTCCAGCCTGTGGGAATCAACTTAGTTAGTGTCCATTCCAGTCCTAATGACCAGATGTTATGGGCAATTGACAACAAGTGGAATGTCTATGTCCGAGTTGGAATCACTGAGGAGATGCCTGTTGGAACTGACTGGGAACATGTACCAGGTACCATAAAAACAAAATGTTTTTTCACCCTGATCCAGTTTCTTCCTTTCTCCCTTGCCCTCTCCACCTTCCTTCAGTTTCTGATTCACTCACTGTGGCCCTCCCACCCTGCCCCCTTGTGACATTGTGACAGAAGTCATCCGGTCATCATTCTTCAGACCCTTCTATTGTTTCTGGTGCCCAGGGTGCTGGGCAGCCTGCACCAGTGCCTGATACCCACCTAAGGTTTCCCCAGGGACACACACAGTATACAATGAAACTCTGGACACCTCAGAGCTTCTCAAAAAAAGATGCCTTACCCAACTCTGTGCTGTTCCTCCATCCATCCAAGCTGTGTAATGGCAGCCGATGCCCTGGCCCATAGCATAGGCCTGGGGTGGGAGTGGGGGTGTCTGCTCAATCTCCTGGGCAAGAACAAGGTAGAGAGAAACCTCAGGGCCACTGGTAAGAGCCACCTTGCCATGCCTCCAAGAATTGAACTGCTCTGGCTGTGGTAACAGCTGGATTTTCTGGGACCATCTGCCAGCTGCTTTTTAACACATTATTAACATTTGTAATGCAAGTGCATGTGTTCTGAATACATTGCGCTATCCTTCCCTGTCCCACCCCTCCTCCCCTCCCATTGTACTTAGAACCTGCCTCTGAGTCAGCTAATGAATATCTGGAGAAATTTTGATTATCATGAAAATTTGATATATGAGAAAATTTGATTATCATGGCCTGTCTCACCTAATCAAAACCCAGCTTATTTTATTTTAGCAATCATATAGTTATATCTGTTTACTTGTGTCCCACTTGAAAAATAGTTATTCCTGGTCTTATGTGAATGCTGAAAAAAATCATTGCTTCCCAAACGGCCTAGAAAATGTGGTGTTCTTGGCAGTGAAGATTTCTGAATAATTGGAGATATAGAGGCGTCAAAGCCTTTGTTACTGTTGTTGTTTCAGTTAGTTCAGACAGTAATCAGAAGCAACAGAAGCATCATAGGACCTAGAGGTAGAAAGGGTCCTGAAGGTCATCTAGTTCATATCTTTCACTTTACAGATGAGAAAACTGAGGTACAGAAAGGTGAAGCAAATTACCCAGTTTCACACAGGATAATAGCTGAGCCAGGATTTGACCTCAGATCTTTAAAAAAAATATTTGTAATGGCAAAGAAGTGGGTAATACTTTAATCCCTCAGGTTCATAGATTTAGAGCTAGAAAGGACTTTAGAGGCCATCTAGTCCAACATTCTTATTTTACAGATGATGAAACTAAGGCCCAGAGAGGTTAATTGATTTGCACACAGTTGCACAGGTTGGAATTGGCAGGACCCCAAGTCCTTTGACTTTAGTCCAGCATATTTTCCATGGTATAACAGTGCCTCTTAATTATCATAAGCATCTATCATTCCCCTTGCTGGGTTGAGTGAGGTTTAGAGGGCTATTTATCCCCACATTACTATACTTTCTGCATTTTTGTATTTGTTTTTTTATAATTTTTCTCTCTTCTCCCTCATCATTCACTAAATTTCTCCCAGAAGTCAGTGAGCTTGCTTCTAGTAGCCCCTTCCCCAGCTCTTAGTTCTGATTGCTGTGGTTTGGGAAACCAAATAAGCAAGCTGGTCAGAACTCTATGCCAAAGGAATATCAGTAGATTCTTAATGAGAACCAAAGGAGCTAGCCCACAAGTCATACATGTGAGCTTTAGTTCAGGGATTTTATTAGGTATTTTAGTTGCAGAGAAGCCTTTTTTTCCCCTTACTTCAGGATTATTGGCTGAGTTTCAGATAGGTTTCAGATACTCTATTAAATGGGCAAGACTCTTGAATTTTTAAGTGGCCGCTTTTTTTTGGTTGTAAATGAAAAGAGAGGCTTCTTCTGCTCCTTGAGGACAAGGATCATGGCTTTTCCTTTTAATGTATCCCCTGTAACTCCAAGACTAGTGCTGCTCCCATAGTAGGTCCTTAATTAGTGTTTGATGACTCTCCTAATCTTGGTCCTTGCTGGTTTAATCAAAAGGACATTACGCTGAGTCCAGAGACTTGGATTCGAGACCTACATTTGCCACTAACTAGCCATGTGACTTTCACCAAATGAATTCTCTTCTTTAAGCCTTAGTTTCTTTATCAGCTGAGGAGGTTGGAATAGATGAACACTAAAACCTCTTTGTTTCAATATTTTGTCTTCTATGATGCTAAGGTCCCTTCCTTCTCTGACATGTTATGGTTCTGTGATTCAGTAAAAGACATGAGAACAGGGAAGCAGTCTAGAAAACCAAAGACATCTTCCTGGATTTTGTGTCAAAGGGAAAACTAGTTCTTATGGACGAGAGGTAGCTCTTACATTCTTCAGGTAAGATGTTAGAGCAGAGTTATTGTATGTCATGGAACGTGTCTGCTTTAGGATTACAGGCCTCTCATCTGGCTGTGAGTACAAGGACTGTTTGGGCACACTGTGCGAATGGGGATGTGGCCCGACGATATGGCATCACTGACAAGAACCCTGCAGGAGACTACTGGAAGAAAATCCCTGGGAATATGTCATGCTTGACAGGCAAGTCATTGTCTATCTGTTTAGCTTTGGGAAACCCCATTAAAAAAAAAACAAACAACCCCGAACCTCACACATTGGTAGGCCTTTTTTTCCCTGGTTTATCAGAGCACAAATGAATGGTGGATATTAAAAGTCAGAGCTGTGGGAAGAGCAGAAGAGAGCAGCTCCCATTTGTCTTCACCTTACCGGATCCTGACGCTCAAACAGCATCATTTGGATACCCAAATTTGTAGCCCTCTTCTTGCCTCCTATCCCCTGCCTTTCCTTCCTTGTTGAATTTATAAAGCCATCACCCTGTGAGGAGCTATTCATCAAAATCTAGATGGGCCTTTGTAGTATAAATAATTAGGTCTGTGGATTGTTAGAGCTGAAAAAACTTTGCATTCAAATTCTAACTGTATTTGTCATTATGTGTTTGGCCCTTTTGTACCTCACTTTTCTCATGTTAAAAATGAGAGGTTGAACTAAATGTTCTCTACAGCCCCTTCTGTCTCTAAGGTCTAAAATCCCTCTCTACCCTCCACTGATCTGTGTGCACAATGAATACCTACCCTGCTGCCTTTGTGGGATTGTTGCAAAGATCCCAGTTCTTTAAGACATATACTTTCCTTATAACAACCTTATGATTTAGGTAGTAGAGGTATTACTGCCCCTGTTTTATAAAGAGTAAATGGAGACTCAAGACCTGGAGTGATTTGCCCATGGTGATGCAATTAATAAGTGTCAGCCAGGATTCAAACTTTTTAGTCTCTACTAACTCTTAAGTTCTGGTACCTTTTCTACTACTTATTTGATCTTTGTGAATTAAATAAGGTAATGAGTGTTAAGCATTTAATCCTTAATGTTCATAAGTATGACTTGTTAATATTACTATTAGGCTCTAAATTAAAACTCACTCTTTTCTTTTCAGTGACCCCTTTAGATGAACTATGGGCTATTGGCCCATTAGGTTATCTTCTCCAGCGTCTTACAAAGACCTTCAGCCACTCCCACATCTTGCAGAAAACTGGAAGCACTTCAATCTTGCTTCATCCTGATGACTTTGAAGATGAATGGGAAGTTATCTGAAGGGACCCTTGTGAGGGATTTCTCGGGAATTCCTGTAATCGGCACAACTGGTTTCAGTCAGCTTCCTTTTGACATGTGCCCTACTAACATCTGACCGTCCATCCCAAGTGAATCTACATGTTTCAGTATTTCTTTGAAAGCCAACAACTGTGGCAAAGTGAAATTAAACTCTTAATTGTAGCAGCTCATTCTGAACCATTAACTCAGTTAATCTCATTAGTTGTGACAGCTACTTTTCAACATCACGCACACTAACATCTATAAATATGTAGTATGTTTGTGAGAGGGGCTTCTGTTATGTTCGACACATGGTCAGCAAATCTCATTGTTGGATAAAGTAAAATTATCTCAAGTTTCTGCCATCAAAAATTCAGGTTAGGCTGAAACATAATGTCTGTGTACATTAGATAAAATTTCAGATCTTCAGCACCGACAAGAGTTAGTAAATGTAGATAATGAAGTAGAGTTTATTGTTGTTGTTTTTTCCCAAAAAATGATGGATTAGGACCAGCATGATCGCTTTCCTGTTATAAACATGTAATGGCCCCAGGGCTAAATGGAGGATCAGGTTAATGCTCTTCGACCATCATAGCTTGTTCAGATAATGGCTTCAATTACACTCATAGGACTTGATTCTTCTTCTCTCAGGCAGACACTCAGAGCCGTTGCAAAATTGATGATCTCAACTCCAGAAACTCCAGAGGGGGCAGTATGTGGAGATTCAGTGCAGCAGGCTGGGACGGGTGAATGGACCGTGTTCTCCCTGACTGCACTCAGGGCAAAGTAGTGTTCTTTTCATTCCCACAGTATAAGGCAATTGAAATAATAATAATTAAGGCTCATAGATGAAAGTGAGATACACAAGTGTATGGAGACACTGAAGATATATCCCACAAGCTGAGTTCGTGATGAGATGGGGAGATGTTAACACTACTGGGAGTATAGCTATGTTAGCTAAATTTAGCAGTGTCTTTAAAGTTATATTTAACACATGTTGCCTGTGGGCTAGATGAAAACAGGCAACATCCTCAGTCAATTAATCATTGCCATTCTTTTGGTTTTGCTATATAAGCCTCTCTGAGATACCTCATTCTTTAAAAAATCAGAACTAAAGATAGAACAGAACTTTTAGGTTCAAAAATCATAGTGGACTTTTCCCCTTCTACTTTAGGTTTATCTTGAATTTGTACTCCCTTATCAGCCTGCAAAGGAGCCAGTTTTAAGAAGGGCAAAGGGGAGCTCAGCATCGTGCAGTCAGCCCAGGGAGAAGGGTCTTGCTTTCCTCACAACTAGGCCCCTGCCCTGGGCAGCAGGCTCTTCCCCATTCAGATCCACACATCAGCACAGTGAATCTACAGAAATGCTAACAATTTCAGCATGAATCCTTGGGAACTGCTCTCTAGCATCTGCCCACCCCAGCCAAACTTTACAATAGTCCTGTGTCCCGTGTAGAGCCAAAGTCTCTGCTTTTCCCTCTCCCTCCACCTTTGAAAGTAGCAGTAAACAGCAACCAAATGAGAGGCTTTTTTATTGGTTTGGGTTTGGGGACCTGGCCTTCAGTCCATCCCTCAAAGCCTACTTTTATGTAAGTCTCTCAAGATGTATGGAAGTCACGGTCTTGACTGGTGGAGATACAATCCCAAGGTAATAGGACAGAATGACCTAGTTAGGGAGAAAGGAGTTTTACATTAACAACTGAGGAAGAATCTAAACCAGAGGTGTCAAACATGTGGCCCAGTACTGTCCAGTGCTTCCAGAACCAGATTTAAATGTAATTGGGAAATGTTTAACAAAATAAATAAAAATACAGTAAAACATAGATGATGGTCATTTGTGGTTTTCTGTGTCAACATGCAGCCTACAGGGATCCATTTCAATTTGAATTTGACACCACTGGTCTAAAAGATTCTTTAATGTGGACACTTTTATATAATACTTTGTATTATAGCCCCAGCCCAGGTGCAAGTTCTGTACTATATTATACACTACACTGTGCCTTGCTTGGTTCATAATAATTATGGAAGCTCTTAAGTCATGGAACTTTTAGTGCAATTCAAATTGAGTCTAGTTAATAATTATAAAAGTCCTCTAGCTTCATTGCTCTGAATAGAATTTTTATTTGGGTTTTAACTTTTGCTTGTGCTTTGAGAGTGCAATAAACTAGATTTTTTCAAAATTGTATGTGTCAGATGTTTCAGTTAGATGGGGGAGACGCTCACAGCATACTGCATCGACCTTGGATAGATTGATTTTCCTTGGCATCCTTGGGAATAGACTTCTAGACTTTTCTTCACCATGAAGGAAGATACTGTGAAGAGAATTTTTAAGACAGGACCATGGAAGAGAAGAGAGAACCCTGGACCAGGGGGAAAGAGAATGTGGATCCTGGTCCTAGCTATGTTATCTCATGATGTGACCTCAGGGAAAACTGTTATCCTCCTTGAAACTCCGTTTCTTTATCTGAAAATGAGAGGATTGGTGTCTTAGTGTGAAACCCTTACAGTTCCATTTATTCTGTGATTTTACAGTTCTAAGGCTCCTTCTACCTCTTTGTTCTGTGATTCTAAGACCTGTCTGGTGTTCTAATCTGTGTTAAATGATTTCTTAAGGGAAAATAAAGTTCATTGGTTTGCTGAGGGGATAGCACCAGCTTGGTGTTAATGTGGGAATGGTCGTGTCAGAGCAGAACTTTTAATCTGGTATTGTAACATGCAGAAAATTCACACAGAAGGCAAAACACTCCAGACATTGTAGATAGGCCTGGCTCTGAAAGCATGCCAGGCAGATTCCCTGGAGGTCAAGCCGGTGCAGCGTGGTAATAATAAGAATAGCTGACATTTACATGTCAGAGGCAACATGGCATCTTGGAAAGAGGGCACAGGACTTGGAGGCAGAAGCCACAGGTTTGTGTTGTGACTTCCACATTTCCTAGCGTGGTGACTGTAAACAAATCTCTGAACCAATGGGAATGATAATACTTTCACTACCTCCCTTCCAGGGTTATTGTCTTGAAAGCTCTTGGTACATCTTAAAAGTATTACGTAAATATGAATTGTTGTTAACTAGTGTTTTGTAATGGCAACGTACTTTTCACGTAGATTAATTCTCACAGCAAACTTGGAATGCAGGCGTTATTATCCCCATTATACAGACAAGGAAACAACTCAAAGAGGAGAGATCATTTGGCTATAAACAGAAGGCAAATGTAAAATTGCCATCTGATATTATCCAGCCTTGCTTTCAACTGTCTTTTTAATGTTTCTGACTAATGAGTCATGGTGAATTATTTATAACTTATTTCTCAGTTTCTTCACCTGAAAGATAGGTGTAATAAAATTCTTGTATATAGAGACTGTTGTGAGGCTTGTAAAAAGAAAACAAAAAATGAACTTAAAGTACTGGGGCAGCTGGGGGCTCATTGGATGGACTCCAGGCCTGGAGTCAAGAAGACTCATCTTCCCAAGTTCAAATCTGGCCTCAGATGCTTACTATTCCTGTCCCCCTTGGGCAAGTTACTTAATCCTTTTTGCCTCAATTTCCTTGTCGGTAAAATGAGCTGGAGAAGGAAATGACAAACCACTCTAGTATTTTTGCCAAGAAAACTCCAAATACATATCACAGAGTCAGACATGATCGAACAACAACAACTTGTTGCAACCGTGGTGAGCACAGGTAGAGGAGATGAGGGACAAAAGAATCTGCTCAGCGGTCAGGGTTAAATACCTGGTAAATGGAAATCCAGAACCAAACTATACTTAATTTGGCTTCAGTTGGCCAGCCTTATCCCAAAATGGTCCAGCATAAGGCACATCCCCCTAGTTGGGTCCTTTGCTCCTGGTCTTCGAGGCCTTCAAGTGCCACTGACCTTGTAGAACTCAGTATCTCTGGGGTTTTTTGGGATATCTCACTTTTCCCTACAACAGGTAGATTACATCTGGTTTGGAAACTGTTAGCTCTAGACAGACCAATTTCCTATAGTGTTCCTATAGTGCTTCAGTTTCCTATAGTGCACTGCCCTATATACCCCTTCTGAAAAAACTGATTTCTCACCTATTCATTACCTTGTTTCTGTCTTTATATGAGTCTTCCCCAGCTTAGACCTAAATTCTATCTACAATATTCTAATAGAAGAACTAAAGCTGTGATGATCATGAGTGCCCAAACATGAAAGGATCCAAATGTGTTTGATTACCAAGCCCTTGGGAAGGTAGAAATGGTTAAACCAGTTTGGCCAGAATGAAGAATTTGTGGGAGTAATGTGAAATGAAACTGGAAAGGTATGTTAGAGCCAATTTATGGAGGCCTAATTCCTAGCTAAGGGTTTTCTATTTTATCCTAGAGGAAATAAAGAGCCACTTAAGATTTTTGAGCAGAGGGAACAGTGGGCACTAATTGGAAGATTACTTTGGCAGTTTTGTGGAGGAAGAATTTGAGAGGGGAGACCAATTAGGATGCTATTTCATAGCATCATAGAAATGGGCTATTTCACTAGGAGAAAGGTAGTAGCAACGAGATTGGGGGAAGAGGATGGAGGAGAGATGTTCTGGAGGTAATATAATTGAGGTTTTGAACCTGGATGACTCAGAGAATACAATACCAGTAGATAGTACAAGAGAGCCAAACCTTGCCAACCTTACTATTACCATGAGTTGTTTGGATGGTCTAGGTCTGAGGGAAATAGGGAGAATTTGTTCAGCAGCTCCTGAAGGTATCTTTCCTTTCTGGAATAAGGGGGAGTCTAATGGCCTATTTAGTTGATTTATGTTTCTGTGTTTGTTTGTGGCCTCCTGTGAGTCTTATATATTTTACACATTTCTTTGCGGTAAATGAAATAAAGGCTGTCCCATACCTAAAGGCCATATTGTAAATTGAGTATCTATACACGAATGGGAACCTTGTTAACCACATTTGGGGAAATCTAGGTACAAGCTGTATTTAAACTTTATTTTGGAGATGATCCTGGATTAACCCTAGATGGGGGCTAAGCTAAAGAGAGAAACTGACCACTCTGGGGTCAGCCTGAAGAATTGAACCTGATTCACATGATTTCTCTTGAGGTGGAGGTAGGGTGGGGGGAAGAGGAAGGGAGGATGACTGAGCCATGAGTGATACAGGCTTTGTGTAGGAGTGGTGACCTGAACTAAGCCTTGCTGAAGTAAGCTAAAGATTCTGAGACGTTGGTGAGGAGGGAGTGCATTCTAGCAACATTTACCTGTACAAACAGAAATTAGGGGAGATAAAATGCCAAATCTGAGTAAGAAGGAATAATGTTGTCTAGAAAGGAAGGTGGGCGCCAGATTGTAGAGGTGGAGTGACTGGTTCACGGTGATATAGCTAGTTTGTAAGCTCAAATTTGAACTCGGGTCTCCTGACTCCAAGCCAGTACTCTTACCACTGTACTGTACTTCTTCATAATAGTAATAAAAACTAGCATTTATCTAGCACTTTTAAGTTTGGCAAAGCACTTTACAAATATTATCTCATTTGATCTTCAAAACAACTTTATGAGAAAGATTATCTACACTTTTACTGGTAGGGAAACTGAGGTTGAGAGAGGCTAAAGGACTTGCCCATGACCATACACCTATTAAAGTATTTGAGACTATATTTCAACTCAGGTCTTAACTGCCACCAGGTCTATACTGTTCCACCAAGATAGCTCTCAAACATGACTGGATTTGATAGACAAAGGGCAGAGAAGGACCCATCCAAAAGAGACTGATTGGCTCTTGTTCCTGTTGCCAAGATCCTGAAGGTGGCAGGAGAGAGTTAGGTAGGATCAGAAGGGCAGGTCTGCCTTGCCCTAGGAAAAGGAGATGGGTGGTACTCTTGGGCTGGCTTGCCTGCATTGCATTCCTTACAGGTACCTGTAGGAGAAGATGACAAGATAGTAGATACTTTGTCCACCTCTTCCTGACTCAGCTTGAAGTGGTAACCCTGAATCACCATTCATGACCTTCTTTGCCTAGGCCACCTAATCTACAGCTGACTTGGCATGGTATTGCCACTTGGGGCTGGGCTACATTGAAGGGCCAGCGTGGGACTGGGGAAAAGGCCTCCTGGCTGAGCTTCCATTGAGGAAACATGCCCAGGTGTTCATTGGGGAAGTGTTGATTACAAGGTTGAGTCAAATAGAAGAGAAGCCACATTCTATCCTTGGGGACACTGATGGACACTCTCCCCACTCCTCCACCCCAAACCTCCAACCCTAGGAGAGTGAGGTCCACCTAAGGCTCAACAAAACAAATCCTTACACCCTGTTTTAGGTGGGGACAATAATGAGGGTTTGATGCAGAAGCCTGAGAGTAAAGTTGAGGCATCCAAAAAGTTGGGACTACCAGTGTATGTAGGGGGCTTGACAGTTCTTTCCCAGCTACTTAGGCTCCTCAGCCTCAGCCTCAGCCTCCCTCTTGAACACCTTACTCTCTGCAGACTGATGGGACAACCTTTAGTCATACATAATTAGGTTTGGCTTAAATATGGGGGGAAAGGACGAATGGCAAGTAGGGAAGGAGTGTGATTTAAAGTTATTTCAAGTAGTAAGGCACTGGAAGAAGAGTAGTGTCTCAAAGCAAAATAATCTGCTTCAGAATTAGCCCTCCCCATAGAATTCTTCTGAGTAGGCACTAGCACCCAGCCCTTAATCATACACAGACTCCCTGATCCTAATCACAGGTAGAACTGCCATTCTGGTCACAGACTAATTCAGTTCTGGACCTTGATCCTATGACCCTGATCACACTGAGATATAATCCCAACTCCAACAATCTTGTAAAAGCAAAGACTTAGAGACTAGGTAAGTGTGAGGAGCAGTCCTATTCCCTCCCTTTTTTCTCCCCCACCCATACCTCAAAACTAAGGTTCAAGATTTCTGTCTTTGCCTGACAGTTTCAAAAACATTATTAAACTCAGTACATCCAATTTCCTTCTACACATACCACCTCTTCTGTTTACCATGAGCTTGCCTTGTCTTCCTTATGGCCATGTCTAGTTTTATACCAGAACATCTGTCTAATGTGCCATCTGTCTAATTCACCTTATGAAATCAGAACGTTAGCTTATCAGAGCTAGAAGAGATCTTGGAACATGGCACATAGAATGTCAGACCTGGAAGGGACATAGACATTATAAAATGTTAAGAGATGAAAGGAACCTAGAAATGATCAAGTCAATCCAGTCTCCCCCGTGTTCCCTTTATCAGAGCACCTGGTTGTGTGTTCGTACTTCGTTTTCGAAGAAGACCATGACATTTGAAAAATCAGAGTAACTGCAGTCTTCTGGCTAGAGGAGTTTCATGGTATTTCTCTGATTTTACTATTTCCTTGTCCAGTGCCCTTTTTAATCTTTACTAGGGATTTTCTTAGAACAGCTACACTAGGCAGTAGCCTTGCCTTTCCTGTCACCATCTTTGGCCAAAGTCTGATCATGTCATTTTTTCTATTACATCACTTTCCACTGGTCCCACTGACAACAGCCTAAAGTCAAAAATGTATCCTTTAGTGTGGCATCCAAGGTCTTTTATGCTGTGGCTCCAACCTACATTTCCAGGTTTGTTTCACTCTATTATCCCTTCAGGCATTTTACTGACCAAGCAAACTGGACATTTAGCTGGATACTGTCTTGCCCCATTCATCTCTTGAGTACTCACATTCCTGAAATACTCTCTACTCACACCTCCACCTCTTGAAATTTTTCCCTTCTTTCAAAACCCAGACCAGGTATAATATATTCTCCTCCATGTCTCCTCTGATTCCCTCAGCTAGAATGAGATTTATTAATCCCTTATCTCTACTGGGCATTTTCTTACTTATAAACATTTTATATCAGATTTGGAGCTGTCCGGAATTTGGTTCTCATAGAGTGTTAAAATTGGAAGGGTTCTTGGAGATGATTTAATCCAACAGCCCTACCCCCAGACAAAGTCTGAGAGGTGAAGAAATCAGAGTTGAAATCCAGCAGAAGGAGCTCTTGGTTGACTCCAAATACTATGTTCTTCACAATATCCTACATGGTTTCTCTTTTAGAGATGCCTTCTCCACTACTAGATTTCAAATAAGCTTCTTGAGTATATGGACTGTTTTTTCATATTTATATCCCATACCATACATGTAATAGGTGTTTAACAATATTTGTCAAATTAAATTGTTTGGGAAGACCAGATCATATACAGTGTACCAGGTGCTCCATAAGCCTTAGAGTCAGAATGCATTGAGGTCATCTTGTGACTAGAAAGTAAACAGAAAGGGAATGTAGGACCTCTATGATCCACGCATTGGAAAATACTTCCCTCAATTGGTTGTATGTGGATCATTGACTATATACATATATATGTGTGTGGATACATACATGTATGTAGATATATATGTACATATACATATATATGTCTACAGAAATATATGCACACATACTTTATATATACAAATATACATGTACATATATATATTCATACATATACATATATATATGTACATATAGGTTGACAGGTTGTTGATTCTCCTGGTGCTAGGATACAAAGAGCTTAGTGACAATAAAAGTAGGTCAGGGCCTCTGAAAGGGCAGCAACATATAATGGATACTATATTTGAGTTCAGAATAACTGGGTTTGAATTGTGAATCTACTTTCCAAAACAAAATAACCTCCTCATCCTGGCTACCACTCCATGGTATTGTCTCCCTCTCTTAATTAGTATGTAAGCTCCTTGCAGGGAAGGGCTATCTTCATTTCTGTTTTTGTATTCCCAGGGTTTATTACATCTTATGGCCTTAACAAACACTTTTTCATTCATTTATTCTCCCACATCCTCCTCTCTAGCCAAACTGGTAAACTAGTTTTTCTCTCATCCCCAACATATCTTGTTCCTCCCTCCTCTCCCACCTCTCCACATAAGTTCACACTGTTCCTTTGACCAGGATGCCTGCCTTCCTGAATCCTATTCAGCTTTTAAGTTCTCAGAGGGTCAAAGTCTTTCTCTTTCAGCAAGACTTCCTTAGGCAAGGTAGTTAGTTACCTATTCTCTGAACTCCCACTGCACTGACTAGCTGTACTTTTGACTTGGCACTGATCACATACAGCCTGGCACTGCTGATTACCTTTGTCTGGGGATAAATATTTTCTTCTGCCCCTGCCAGTCTTGGAACGCCCAGATAGGAGCTAAGATTTTTCCCTCTTTTGTGTCCCCCTTAGAGGACTTAAGAATAAAATGGGCATATATGCTGCAAGGAGGATGGGGGAAGGCTCAGTGAAGACATTCTGGTTATCATCAAACACAGAATACATCTGGAAGGTGTCACGGCTGGAAGGAGCCTTAAAACGATATAATCCAAACCCTTCATTTTGTAGCTTATAAAATCCAGGCCCAGAAAGGGAAAGGGATTTTTCTCAAGGTGACACAGGAAGTCAGTGGCAGAGGAAGGGCAGTCTCCTGACTCCCAACCAAGGGCTCCTTCTGCTGAATCTTGCCTTTGTCCAGAATGCGTGTCTAGACAGAGGTGAAAAGAATAAAATGGACACGCAGCCAGTAAAACCAGTGACTCAGAGAGCTGTGACTGGGTGGTGCCCACAAAGCTCTTGATGAACTCCCACACAGTCCCCCCACTCCATGACTCAGATTAGTGGTTCTTTTAAGCCTTAATCCTCTCCTCCTTTCCTAGGCTCCCTCCTTCTCCAATCCTTTCCCTACTTTTCCTTTCCTTCTCCTCCCCACCCTCTCCCTCTTTCTTCCTCTGCCTCTCCTCCCTCTTTTTTCCAGATGAGCAGGCTTCAGAAAACAGACACCACCAATGTAGACTCCCAGTGTTTATTGGCTCCCTCCTACTACAGTAGCAGACTTACAGCCTCCTTTACATTTCAGTCCCTTAACGGCTGGTGTGAATTCCCCCAAAACTCCAGTGACAACTTGTCAGCTGTCTGGTTTTTTTAAACAAAATATAGAGTGCATTATAGATGTAGATATAGATCTCCATACATATGTAAAGTGCCAGAGACAACTCTGAAAAATAGTTTTCATAAAACAAGTGCTTAGTACCTGCCTCCAAGAGAAAGATATCACATGCATTCCCATTGCACACATGCACCCAACACACACACACACACACACACACACACACACACACACACACACACACACCCATTGCAACACTCCGGTAGCAGCTATGATGGTGGGCATCTGTCCATTTGAGCCCCTAACTTTTCAACTTTAAATCCAAGGGTTGGAGGAATGGTGGAAGAGGCAGTTCATCTAGGGCTTCAGGAAAGCGACGGGGTGAGATGGACCTCACAAGGGCCTGCATGGCCCGGGCAAATAGGGAAGGTGGGGCCAAGCCAGCGAGCCACTGGAACTTTTCCTCCCCAAGGAGGCGTTGCCAGCGGACCCGGTCACCTAGCAGCTCTCTCTGCATGGGGGATGCAGAGCCTGGGGGCATGTAGAGGAAGAGCAAGTCAAGCAGGGCCAGAGGATCACCAGCTGTTGGAGCTGTGGTTGTGGTTGTTGCGTCCTGCCCAACCCGACGGAGCAGCAGGTCCAAGGGAGTGTTGCCAGCACCATCACACAGCCCAGGGGAAGCACCATGGCCCAACAGTAAAAAGAGGCACTCAGGTCGGGCCAGCTCACAGGCAACGTGCAAAGAGGTCTTGCCTTCTTCCACACGGCTACAGCCCCGGCGGTCCAGATAGTGGGCACGTTCCTCATCTGGGAAGTCACGGATGGTCCGCAAGATGCGGCGCAGGATATGTACACGGTTATATCGGACAGCCAAGGCCAGGTGTGGTGATGAAGACTGACAGCAACTGAAATTGCGGCTAGGTACTGCCAGTGCCCCCCGGGGGAACTTGGCCAACAGATAGTGGGCATAGGGTTGGTGGTCGTGGACCAGGGCATACAGCAGGGCCTCAGAGGGTGAGTAGGTGCTGGCTCGTCCACCTTCCTCCCAATGGAAGGCTTCTGTGGCTCGCATGTCCTCCAAGAACCACACAGGCAATAAGTCCCTCACTGCCTGGTAGAAAGCAAAGGATGACTTCTTGCATTGCTTCTGGGCCCGGGACTGGGATGGCCCGTCAAGGCCACCACCTTGTCGCTTGACATCCCAGGGCATGGCTGGGGGCTGGTGTCACAAAGGGAGCCACGAGGCACCCACGGCATGGGGGCTGGGAGAGTGTGGACAGGCCTGAGAGAAGGAAAAGACACCAGAGTCAAATGGGTAAGCATTGTAAAAACCACCTTCCCTTTGCCTTGAAAATGGCCTTGAAGCCCTACCATAATTACCTTCACAACAGGCTAAAGCCTGTTTTACCCATAGGTAAAATGGCAAGTGTCTATTGGGCTAAGATTTGAGGAATACAATGAAGAATTCCTCCCCCCTCTCCCCCCAAAAAATCCTTTCTGGGCCTAAAATTTCACCATTTATTCAAATGTAGGTTCAGTCTCATCTCCCCTCAGGTCCTTCTCTTTTAAAGAATTACCAGAGGATGGGTGACACAACAGGAAGGCCCGAGTTTATCACAGGGTTCAGGTACTTCAAAGACTTCACAAATTTACAACCATTCTTTCCCTCAAAACTGGCTCCTATTGGCAACGAAAATTACATGCCTGGAATTGTCTCCTTCCTACAATTTCCTCTAAGCCAAGTCTTTTCTTTCATTAGATAGTCACTTCCTTGAGGGGAGGAACTGTCTTTTTGCCTCTTTCTGTCTCCCCAGTGTTTAGTACAGTGGTGGGTATATAGTAGACACTTGATAAATGTTTACTGATTGACTGATTGAAAATAGTTCCCTAAATTCCACCTCTGACAAAATTCTTTCCCTTATCAATCCAAGAAGAGATGTCTTCTTAAGTGTTGTTCAGTTCCATGTTTCTCTCCCCAATAAATACAACAAATAGAAATTCTTTTGTTGTCTATTTCTATTGGTTCAATGTTTTCAGAGTGCAGTACACCTCCTCAAGTCTGTACACTCTTCACCCATTTGTAGACCTTTTGTACATGAGAAAGCCCCTCCCACACATGCTCCCCAAAGACTGAAGTTGGACATTCCTGGCTCAGGGCATCCCCAAGTTCAGTCATTCCACCAAGAAAGGAAGGGGGAAGGGAATAAGCAAGTATATGGTACCTACTATGTACCAGGTGCTTTGCTAAGTGCTTTATTATCTACTATGTTCTGCATTTAAACCAAGGACTGCAAAGAGCCACCATGATTCACCTTTCCTCTAACCAGCATCTGATCATCTTGGATGCTGATTTACTTAGCCATGTAATCATGAAAAGAGCCTGTAAGGTTAATGGTGATGGTGGGGGGAAGAGTTAAAGATCTTCCCTGCCCATTAATAGGCCTCAGACACCGATTGTTAATTTCTAATAAGGCACAAGGGTCACAAGGGTCATGCCCTCCAGCCCTGAAAAGAGTATACATACTATGAAGTGAGGTTTTGCTTTGGGGCTTATTTTTTTGGAAGAAGGTTCCTGGGCCAGATGAGACTCTGGGCAGCAGTTTTCTGGTAATGATGTATGTATTGTCCACGGTCAGGCAGTTGGAAGCCCTGTAGTAATTCCTACTTGCAATTTCTGTTTGTATTTTCTCTAAATTTCAGGGCGCTGACTTTTTCCCTTGAACTAAGTGAATGATACATGTGCGTGATTAAAGTAGATTGTTGACCCTTCAAAAGTTGCTTTCCTGTTAGAAAAGCAGATCTAAGAACCTGTGATAGAAGGCCCTCCTGTGTATGCCAGGGTCCTTGTTGATACAGATTCCTGGACTGGGAGTTGGGAAGCCTGGGTTTCAGGACCATCCATCCTCTATCCCTGAGCCTCAGTTCCCAAACATGTGAAGTGGGAATAATAATCCCTATGTTCCCACCCTAGTTGCTGTGGGAAGTGGAAAAGGACAGATGGATTTACAGACTACCCCCAACTGACCAAAGTATGAGTCCAGATGTGGACTGATTGAACAAGACATTGTGTCTTTATGAATACAACCTGAAATCTGAGATCAGATTAGCTTTCTAGCTTCCATGTCAGAGTACTGGCTTCCTATGCCTACTAAGATCTACCAGATTGTTTTCACACAGACTCTCCTCTTATCTAGGCACATTCCCTAGGAATGTACATAGATTCCAAAAATTAGATTTTTTAAATGTATATTTCCCCTTACTGAATTTTTCCTTGCTAGACCAAGCCCATCATTCTCGTCAGTTGAGATCTTTTTGGATCCTGTGACATCCACTGTATATGCCAGCCTTCCTAGTTTTCAGTCATATATCTATAAATTGGATAAGCCCACCAGATGTCTGCTTCATTCAAGTCACTGATAAAAATTCTGAATAGCCAGGGCGAAGGAGAGATCACACCAAGGTGTTAGAAACCTTCCAGTCTTCCCAACTACCCTTTAAGCCTGCTCCATTCAACTTATTATTAATGTACTCAAGTATATATATCCTTATCTATCCCACATCTATTCATACTGTCCACAAGGATGTAAAAGGTAGACATTGTTCAAGTCGTACTGAAATGTAGATCTGTGGAATTCCCCTGAGCCCCTAACTACATTGGCTTTTAGTACTTCTGTTCTGAACTTATGATTTCATGGCTATAGGGATACTCAGACTTTCCTGATTCTAAGACCAGCCTCCTACTCCCTACATTATGCATTCTTGCTATTGGTTTAGTTAATCTGTCAAAAATTTTTAAATAAAACAATGTTGGCCTGGCATTCCTTGTGTTCTCAATCTCAAGCTGGCTCCTAGTAACTACACGTGTCCCCTTCTACACACTCACAAACTTCTTCTTAATTATATCTTAGAGTTGTTCTGGGAATTAAAGTCAAGTTCACTTGATTTGTAGTGTGAAAATCCAACCCACTTTCCTTTTTTTTAAAAAAAAAAATAAGTAAATCTAAATAGTTTTTTTAAAAACCAGCTATTTTCCTATCTCCACTCCTGTGGGGCCTAATTTTCCGCAGTTTAAAAAAAAATCATCCGAGAGACACTCAATAATCTTAGAATCCTAGATCTAAAAGGGACCCCAAAGGTCACCTTCCTTGACCCTATCATTTGACAGATGAGGAAGGAGGCCTAGGTGATGAAGTTATTTGCCCAGTGTAACAAGTCTCAGAGGCAGGATTTGAACACATGTTCTCTAACTCCAGAATACAGCATTCTTTCTACTGCACCATTCTTGAGTTCTCATCCAGTCCTCATGTTAGGAATCAATTCATGACAGTTAGACAGTCTCTTATCACATATTAGGGAGAGAATCAAAGCACCCTAGAAACAGGGACTTTAGAAGAGACCTGGATTCCAATCCTGCCTCTGGTCTTTACAATGTTGTGTCACCATGAATATTTCCCTAAGCATCATCTTCCTCATCTATAAAACAGGAAGAGCAAAAACTTCCTTCACAGGGTTGGTGTGAGGATCAAATGGGAATGTATGTTAAAAAATACTTTACAAACCTTCAAGTCCTATATAAATGGCAAGGATTATTATTTACCACCACCTCTCTTCACATATCCTAGATCCCATCTCCCTGGTGACCATTCTAATATTCCTAGAAAAAAATTATTTTTTTTTGGTAGAGAAAAGAGAATAAAGGTGAAAGTTTTGGCTTGTCTTACCATCTATATTCACCCCATTCACTCCTACCAGTGGCACTATCCCTCCTTTCTTTGCTCTTTTGGCTCAAATGTAGCTAAGAAGTCCCTTTGTGATCCTTAATGTTAACCACCCCCTTTTGATCATTCGGAGGTTTAATGCTCTTGACACTTCTCATTCATTCACCTTCAGGTACACCTGCCCTTGCTTCCAACTTCTAAACATGTCTTTTCAAAATGTTAAGGACCAATGAGTTTCCTATGCATCCACATCAGTCTCCACAGACAGCTTCCTCATCACAATCATGTTTTTGAAGTGTCTTCAGGGTCCTATTACTGGTAGTATTACCTTTCCATCTGACTTCCCTGCAGAATTGTAGGCCACAGGGTAATGAGAGTGGAACTGTATAGAGCAATTTAAGGTTTGCAAAGCCCTTTAGTGTATATTACACCTCATTTATTTCTCACGAAAGCCCTGAGAAGACTAATAGTTAGTATTATCCACATTCTACAGATGAAGATCTGAAAGCCCACAGATACAGCTTGTAGACATCAGGAGAAGGACGAGAATCAAGGGTTCTCCTGACTCTCACAACACTTCCTTTTCAAGTCAACAACTATTTATTAAGGGGCAATAAGGCAATATTGCATATATATTATATACAAGGCAATATGCTATGAACTGTAAACGCAAGGCTAAAAATGCAACAGCCCCTGCCTTCAATGTGCTTATAGTCTTCTGAATAGATACAATGTAACATCCACACTAATAAGTAAAGAGAAGGTATTCTGAGGAGGGAAAGAACAACTGGAAGAAGACAGAAACAGTTTCAAGAAAGTAGCTGAGGAAGCCTTGAAGGAAACCAGAGATTCTAGGAAGCAGAGGTGAGAAAGGGGACCCTAGCCATAGACGCAGCCTGTGCAAAGACACAGAGAGGAAGAGGAATGCCAAATTTGGCTAACAGCTAGTTAGACCAGATTGGCTGGAATATGTAGAAATGTGAGTATGATGAAGTAAGGTTGTAAAAGTAGGTGGGAACCAGATTGTGGAGGAATTTAAACCAAGATGAGTCAACAGGAGGAAGTGAAAGGTTTTTTTCTTAGCAAGAGAATGACCCGGTGAGAGACCCATGCCTTAGGAAGATGCTTTTGGCAGCCATGTGGAGAATGGGGGAGAAAGGAAACAAACAGGGAGACCAATCAGGAGGCAAGACAAGAAAGAGTCCATGTGGGAGCAATAAGGCTCTGAACCATGTGGGGACTTTGTGAGCTGAGGGAATTAAGGACAACTCAGAGGTGATAAACCTAAGTGTTGTTCTCAGTGGGGCAAATAGGGACATCTGAAGAAGAGGAAGAGAAAAAGAGAAAGAACTCTCTTTTGGATATGTTGTGTATAAGAATGAACTCTTTAGATTTTGAGAAGGCAGATTACCAAGGATGCATGTAAGACTATGCCAAAGTACTGGGTATGGAGTCAGTAAGACCTGAGTTCAAATTCAGTCTCAGACACTTCCTAGCTATATGACCCAGGCCAAGTCACTTAACCTGTTTTGCCTCAGCTTCTTCATCTGTAAAATGGGGGTACTAATAGCACCTACCTCTCAGGGTTATTGTGAGACTCATGAAAGATAATAATTGTAAAGAACTTTAATGCTGTTCCTGGCACATAGTAGGCACTATAAAAATGTTAGCTGTATTATTATCTTCCTGTCAGGGCTGTTTTCATACAGTTACATCCTTCATGTTTTGAAGCATGAAATTATCAGTACAGCAAATCAAGAATGTAGAATTTGTTCTGATTTAAGCAGACTAAATGTCTGGGCAGTTGAATTCAGCTGTAGTTCCCGGTCTGAGCAGCCTCAAGGGAAATCTCCTAGAAGGGACAGCAATCTGAAATAACTGACATGGGCAGGCAAAGCTACCTTGAGGCTTCTTGGCTGTCACTTTCTCCGTCCTTCCAAATCCATGTCACCTTCTCTAGCAGGGACAAAGGAATCCAGAAGTCAGCTATGCCTTTACTTCAGATTCAGCTTCGGCTGAGGAGTTTGATAGAAATGCCCAGTCCATGGTCTTCATTAACTTCCAATTAAAGTAAGCTAGCATTTAATTAAAGAAAACACCTAACATCACACCTGACTATTGGGTCCCCTCCAAATCCCTCATCAGCATTAGTACCTCCCCCTCCCCAAGATCTCTATCCTATTCTCTGGGGAACCAGCTGCCTAGAATATAAAATGTCAGGGCAAGAAAGGGTCTTCAAATCACATAAGATCTCATTTTGAAGTTGGAAGAGACCTTGGAACATAAGACATTAGAGTATAGAGATGGAGGGAACACTTGAATCATAGAACTACAGAATGTCAGAGCTAGAGGAACCTGAGTCCAACCTCCCAAACAGGTATGATACAGCCTCTATTTGAGGTCTGTCACCTTTTGGTGATGGAGAGCTCCCTATCTCACTAGACAACCTGATACTTTGTCAGATAGCTCTGATGTCACAGATGTGGAATAATTGTATATACATATAGATGTGAAGTGTTTTATAAACTGCAAAGTTCTCCAAAATATTAGCTATTATCAAGAGTACAATTTTTTTTGGATTGGAACTATGATTTTATTAGTGTAGAGAGCTCCTGATGAAATTCTTCTGCCAATATAGATCTACACACTGGACTTGGAGTCAGGAAGACCTGAGTTCAAATCTAGTCTCAGACAAACCTAGTAGCTATGTGATATGGGCAAGTCAGTTAAAAGGCTTCTGTCTCAGTATCCACATCTATAAAATAAGACTAGGGCAGTTAAGTAGCACAGTGGATAGAATATTGGGTCTATCATAGAGTCAGGAAGACATCTTCCTGAGTTCAAATCTGGCCTCTGATACTGACCAGTTGTGTGACCCTGGACAAGTCACTTAACCCTGTTTGCCTCAGTTTCCTCATCTGTAAAATGAGCTGGAGAAGGAAATGGCAAACCACTCCAATATCTTTGCCAAGAGAACCCCAAATGGAGTCCCAATTGGATAAGACAACAGAAAAAACAAAACAACAAAATAAGACTAAATATCACCTACATCTCAAGAGTCACAGTGAGGCATTTTGCAAACCCTTAAAGCCCTACAGAAACGCTAATAAGATCACACAGTCCAATGCCCAAGATCACACAGTCAATATGGATCAAGAGGCAAGACTTGAACTTTGGTAGCATTATTATATGGAAATAGAACCTTTAACCTTTACCTTTGAACCATGACTTGTCTTGTGGGGGTCAAAAAAAAAATCTAATCCCTTTTGCACGGCAGCCTTTCAAACATTCAGATGCACTATATTTGAGCTATATTATGCCTCTACTGTTGTGAGTGTTCAGTTCTGCCCCACTCTTCACAATCACGTTTGGGGTTTTTTTGATAGAGATACATACTGGAGCAGTTTGCCATTTCCTTCTCCAGCTCATTTTACAGATGAGGAAACTAAGACAAACAGGGTTAAGTGACTTACGCAAGGTCATACAGCTAGTAAGTGCCTGAGGTCAAATTTGAACTCAGAAAGACGAGTCTTCCTGACTGCTCCAGCCTTGGTGCTCTGTCCACCGTACCGCTTCGCTGCCCTCTGCCTCTACAACAACCCACAAAAGTCTTTTCTTCGTTTTTTTCTCATGTAGGTTAATGGTCCACAAAATACTCAGTATCTTTCTTACTCAGACTAGAAAACTTATTGTTATCCTCAAATGAGTCAAGTCCTCTCTTTCACTTACCCAACAAATCTGATACATTGTCAAGTCTTGTCTCTCTACCTTCAAAACATCTTTTGTATACATACCCTTCCCACTACTTGCATAGCCACCACACTACTATAGACCGTCATCACCCCACACTTGGACTATTACTACTATTACTGGCTTAATTATTCTTTCTGTCTCAAGTCTCTCCCCAATTCCAATCCATCCTCCACTCAGCTGCCAAAGTGACCTTTCTACAGCATAAGTGTGACCATGTCATCCCCTTACTACTCAATAAACTGCCATGGTTCCCTACTACCTCCTGGATCAAATACCAAATCCTCTCTTTGGCATTTAAAGCCCCTCACAACCTGGCCCCTTCCTACCTTTCCAGTCTTCTATTAACTCCCCTCCTTCATGCTTGCTATGATCCAGTTAAAATGATCTACTGGCAGTTCCTCTATCTCCCCCTTCCAAGCCTTTGCATTGATTGTCTCTTATCTGGTACGTTCCTTGCTTAAATCTGGAGTTCCTGGCTTCCTTCAAGACTAACCTCAAATCCCACCTTCTGCTGGAGGCCTTTCCCAGTTTCCCTCCCTTACAGCTAGGGCTTTCCTTCTGAGATTATCTTTTATTTATAATGTATCTTGCATGTAAATAATAGGTACTGCATGTTGCCTTCCCCATTAGAATGGGAGATTTTTGAGGCCAGGAACCACATGTTTGCCTTTCTTGTATCCTCAGCACTTCACACAATACCTAGGAACATAATAAGAGCATGACTGACTGGTCCATTTACCATTCCTGCTGCCCCTCTCTGTATATAATATAATCTGTCTTGCTAATATTTTTCTTAAAATGTGGTGCACAATATCTTAAATACGGTTTAACGAGGAAGGAGGATATTACTTAATTCTACTCAATGGAAACATGGGAAAAGGTAGAGGGCATGCCGGACCTGCGGGGAGGGGGAAATAGACACATAAGGTATGGAGATGGAAATAGAATATCAAGGAAGAACAGGGTGGGTTATGTTATGTGGAACAGAAAGAACGTTTTGTTCTTTTATTTATTTGTCTTTCTAACCAGATTGGGGGTTCTTTGAGGGCAGGAGGGCTGGGCCTTCCCTAAATTCAGTTTCCCTCTTCCAATCTATCCCACACTCCAGCATTATCAGACTTCTTTCCTTAAAACATCATTTAGAACACAGCACTCCCCTCCTCCAGAATTTGCCAAGTTCCCTATTTCATACCATGGGCAATCCAATGACCAATCATAGAGGCGAAACAGACCATCATAATCCAACCTTTCTTATTTTAAAAATAAAGAAAATGAAGTACAGAGGAGTTAAACTGACTTGCCCAAGATGACAATGGTACTAAATAATGTCAGAACTTGAATCCAAGACCTGGGAGTCCAAATCCAGTGCTTAAAGTTGAATAATCTTAGTGTGCCTTACAAACTGCAAATCTGGCCTTCTTTAACCTCTCCAGTCTTCTTTTCTCCTAATGCCCTCAGTGAAGGGTAGGAGTCCTTCACTACCTGGCTTAAATTTATACTCCCAATGTTCTTCCTATGTGAAATGCCCCCTTCCTATTAATTCTACCCTGGGTTCAAGGCCCAACACAATCCTTCATTAACCAGGAACCACCCTGACCCACACATTCTCTGATACATATATTTTTTTTTAACCATGTAATCTAGCACTTAATTGGTGTGTAGTCAAGCCCTATCTCCCAGGTCAGATTCAGGGTTCCATGACAGCAAAAGCCTGGTTCGCTGCTTCTACTATATTATTAAGTAAGCAAACATTTTGGAGCACTTGTGTTGCAGTATCTTAAACCTAGCCATAAATTCAGCCCTGACGTCCTTACAAAGTATCTTATCTCTGACAAGCAATTTTGTGGTTGTCTAAGTGAGAGAGTATGGAAGCCTATCCCCATTGACAGAGACCTGGCTTAGAGGCCAAGTCCTACTAAGAGATGTTATAACAGTGTTGTTTCCAACGAAAGGAATATGTGCATACATGCTTGTTATGTGATAAATTATAAATGTTATACAGCTATAAATGTATTTGCTGTAGCTATCAGACATACAGATATGTATGCTTTACTTTAATTCTTTTTCAAATATTAAATTATATTGGTGTTATGGCATTCGCAGGAAGAAAATTCCCTCTCCTGATACAGATTAGTCATTATTCTGCAACTTATAGTCTTAAAAACTAGGGCACTAAGGGGTTAAGTGACTTGCCCAGGGTCATATAGCTACTACATTTCTATGACAGACTTTGAATCTTGTCTTACTGATATCAGTTGGTTTTTATTTACTTTTGTATGTGTATATATGTGTGTGCTATATGATATGCACACTGTATAGATAAACATTACCTCTCTATGGTATCTTGAGATAACACTGCATTGAAAACAAGACAGGAATGCCATGGGTTCAATGTTACCTGACGCAGTGTACTCTAGCATGTGTCTCCCAATTTCCCTGAGGCTCAGTTTCTCACCTGCAAAATGGGGATAATATTTGTAACAACTATTTGATCTTAGAGAGTTGTCATGAGTGAAGATAGAAATACGAGTGTATCTTTTACAAAGAGCACCTTACAGAAACATAGGTTAACCACAACAAAGATATATATTACATGATATTTGTGTTACACACTTGGGTGAATCAATGATCTCATCCATTTAGGTCTTCCTTCTAGCAACCCCATCCATCGGTTATCCTCAAAAAATCCTGGCTTGGGGGGGGAGGGGTGGCCAACCTTCTTCCAACACCTCTGGACATTACTGGATACTGGTGGGGCATAATGGACATATCGGTATCTCTCTGTGCCACCCACTTTCTTTGCCAGATACGGATATGTTAAATGGTGTGCAGGTTATATAGATATACTACACATAGTGTGTGTTACACAGATATCAGTGCGGAAGGGGGAGGGGAAAGGTTCCTGTCATGTCATTGAATCATTATTCATTTTCCGGCCAGCTTGAGGAGGGGGAAAGGTTCTTCTAGGCAGGAACTCCCCCTGCACCCCGGGAAGCACAAGGCTCACAAAGCCAGCAGGCCGGTCTGCGGATTCCTCTCGCAAGGAGCAGGGTGGGGGGGCGGGGGGGGGGGGCGGAGTGCGGAAGGGGGAGGGGAGGGATCGGTTTCGGCTCTGGCTCCAGCCCAGGTCTCTGGATGAGCTCCTGGGACAGACGGCTCTCGGACAGGAGCGGGGGTCTGTAGGGTTGTGGGAAAGGGCCAGGGCTAGGAAAGGAGCCGACACTGGGCGGGGGCTGTGCTGAGGCTGAGGCTGCCGTAGTGGCGGTCTGGAGGTGTGTCTAGCTGCCCCAGGGAGACGGAGGTGAGCGGTCCAGCGGGTGTGCGCCTATGCACATATGTGCCTCCGTGCATGCATGTGCACACATATGTGTTAGCATGCACGGCTATCACCGTGCACATGAACGGGCGCCGAGGGGAAGATGCAGGGGAAGAAGGGGAGTTGGCTGGGCTCCGGGGAAGGAAGGTACGGGGCTCCGTACTCACAGTGGATGGTGGAAGCGGCAGAAGCGTCCTCCCTTCCCGGCCCGGCCAGGCCCCTCTCGGCTCCCGGGGAGTGCCCCGCAGGGTTCCTTTCGGCGACCCGCGCGTCCCCAGCCGGCTCTGGCCGGGCCCCGGCATTCAGGGAGAGGCGACTCGCCGCTGCCGCCTTTAACGCCCGGCGCACTGCAGCCCCGGAGGGTAGGTCAGGGCCCCGGAACTGTCCAGCAGCCGCTGATTGGTCTTCTTCAGGGACCCCCTCGGCTGCCCATTGGCCGCGGCCCCGGGGACGGGGCCCTGCACCATTATGTGCGTCACAGGGCGCGGGGCGGGGGTGGGGGAAAGAGGAGGGAGGTGGGTGGAACAGAGAGGGAGGAAAAGTTCGGGCAAACTTGTCTGGCCGCCGGGAGGCTGGATCGCGGACGGCTAGGGGAGGGCCGAGGTCCCCCAGTCCCCCGGAGCCTGGGGGAAGTGTAAGCCGACACTCTGGTTGGGAAAGTTGATCTGCTGAAACGTTTCAGCTTCCCTGGCAGCCAGAAGTCCTGCCCCAGATCCCGCCCCCCAATTGGATATTGGGGGTGCGGGAGAGGCCCGTAGTGTGCAAGGTCCCCAGACTCCCCCGACCCTGCTCGCAAGGGGCCCGGCTCCCTCTGGCTAGTTCCGGCACGCGTAACTGGCAGCTCCGAGAAGAACCAGCGCAAGGGCTGCTGGCCTCCACTCCAGCCACCGGCGCTCTCCAACTGTTTTCTCTCCCTTTTAAAAAATGCGAAATGGTCTTTCATCAATGGTTTGTAGGCATTTTTGCCCCAAAGGTGTCCGAGTATTCAGGCCTTGCAGGCAGCGGTGCAGTGAACTATCAGTCAAGAGACCCGGGCATATCTATAATTTCGGAGCTACCGCCGGCTAATCTGTGACCTTGGACAAGCCCTTTCTTCTCTCTAGGTCTCGGATTTCTCCGTAAAAGGAGGGCTTTGAGCCAGACGATCTCTTTAAGTTTCTTTACAATGTTAGCATATGAGTTCTAAATTCTGGGGGTCCTTCCAGGTCTGACATTGCTTGTTTCTAAACTTGTCCTGGATTCCTCTCCGAGTGTTCTGGCTTGAGAAAGGAGAGGGGGAAAGAGTTGAAAGGAGGAGTTGTTTGTCTAGTGGCCAAGGAGTGACTAGAAGAATGGAAATGGTGAAAGAGGAGGGTATCTACACCGCAGAAGTGATCTCTCCTAGGAGACTCAAACATCATCCGCGAACAGTGAAATCAATGGGTCATTAAAAAGCCATTAAATACCCAGTTTTATTCAGGCAAAAAAGAAAGTCCTATTCTTCATTATGTAGGGAAGGTGAAAATGTACGCAAATACAATATAAACAACAGGTAACTTGCCAGAGGCACTAGCGACTGAGGGAGGAAAAAACCTCAAGGATCAAAAAAGAAAAGATTCAACTGAGGCCAAGGGATGTGTCTGGTGCCAAAAAAAGTTCCTGCTTTTAACCTTGTTAAGCTGTCTGACTTTCTTCTGGTCGATGTTTCGTCCCCGTTCCGCCGGCTCTCCCTCCCCCTGCCCCCCGCACTTGTATCCCCAGCAGAATGTCTGAACTTCCAGAAGTCAGAATATTGAACTTGAAATATCAGTCCAGAGGCAGGACTATGCTTGCCCTGTCCAGCCTGCTTTTCTTGAATGAGTAATTGACATTCTCCTCTCAACTCCCCCACCCTCAACCTTACCAATTCCCTCGGATGTTTTTAGTCTGTGAGCATTTCCTATGACACACTCTGCTAGTTACTGGAGAAAGAATAAAGATGGAATAGAAACAAGGTGGTGTCCTGCAGGAGTTGAATCAAGTCCCAAGAGAGCCAACTTATTTATTCCACTGGTCAAAGTCAATTAGAACAGGTGAACCCCGAGGTCCGAGATTTTCAAAAGGAGATTCACATCACATTCTCTCCTACCCTCCCACCCCTTAACGAGAATTCCCGTAATACAAGATCTTAGTCCAATCTACTTAATTAAGCTTGATGACCATCATTCAGGTGAACCAAGTTCTGGATCCTTAGGGGGGAAAAAACTCAGCAAGCCCTAAACATTATCAGCTTGGCAGCTCAAATTGTTAAAGCGAAGGAGTTCTAGCGTAAAGGCAAAGCATGAAATTAACCCTAACCAAGGCAGTCTTTCAGAAGATGCAACCAACTCCTATCGAGCTGACTGCTATAGGAGAGGTGGGGCGGAGGGGGAGGGAAGTGGAGGAGGATGTCTGTGATGTTTAGAAAAGAGGCTCTACTGTGTTCCGGTACAATAAGCTCTGAACTTGGCATCTGACGACAGGAGTTTGAGTTTTGGCTTGACAGTAAACTCCTTGATTTGGGGTAAGTCTTGTTGCCTCTCTTAGTCTGTCTCAGTTTTCTCATCTGTAAAATAGGGATAATAATTGCACCATCTACCTCCCAGGATTGTTGAGAGCTTTAGAAACTTGGACTCCTACAGATCAATTTGATTCAACGTGAATTTATCAAGTTTGTACTGTGTGCCAGGTGCCTAGCAGTGCTAGGTGCTAGAGGTAGAAAGTCAACGACCAAATCAGTCCCTACCCTCAAGGAACTTATATTTTACTGGATGGATTAGAGTTGGAAGAGATATTAAACATCATCCAGCTCAACTCTTCCATTTTACAAATACTTTCCTCATTCATAATTCTCCTTTCTATCTCATTTGTGACTAGATGTTCTCAAAGGTCTCTTCCAACTCTAGGGTCTTATGATCTTTGCTTGTGTACAAATATCTTTGATCAACCTGAAGAACACCATAGAGGAAGGGGAAGAGAAAGACATTTAAGTGTCACATTTTAACTCATGACAAAATTAATAGAGGAGAGATGAGGGGTGGGAAAATGTCTCTTCTGCTCTTTGGAAGCCTTCTGCAGTAAAGGATGGGCAAACTATTGCTCCCTTCCTTCAATAAACATTTATTGAGGTCTATTGCCTGCAAGGCCCCTGGGTTAGATGTAGTTATGGGGAGTCTGATATCAGGAAGACAGACCTAGTTCACAGAGGCTTTTAAATTTTAATAAAGAGTCTATGTTCCAAGAAGTCTAATTGTTCCTTGAGAATTAGGGACTTGGAACTTTGGCACCTTTCTCTGGAGGGATTGATGGGTAAACTCTTGCCCCCCCCCTCCCCCACACACAGTGGCCCTAAATCTGGGCCAGGTAGCTTAGAACTCTAAGGCCTCTTCCAGCTCTGATATTCAATATCCTATGATTCTTTTTATAAAAATAAAATGTTATTGCTATATTTTGCTTTTGTTACCTATTTCCATTTTATCCTTCCACCTTTTCCCAGAGAGCCCTGATGAATTTTAAAAAGAGAAGAAACAAAGCTCAGCAAAGCTAACCAACATATTGAAAAAGATGACATTCTATGCAGTGTTCCATACCACAGTCACCCATCTCTTCAAAGAGGCTGGGTCGGGGAGCAGGGGGGTGGGGGAACGACACCACAGTTTCTTTTCAGGAGGGTTATTTATTTATTGTATTTCTGTTTTCAGCATTTGTTTCCCCCCCAGTATCCTCTGATTCCATGAATGGCCGCTTGCTAGACCAATTCACAGAAGTGTCCTGCTCTCCTGTACGTTATGTGGTGAATCAGTGTTCCTTAAGAGAGTAAGCTATCTTACTTTCTCTGATAACAGATTCCAGAGTTCATAGTTTTAGAGTCAACCTTGGTCCATCTGACTATTTCAAGAACTATTAAAACCACCCTCCACCTTAAATAGGTTTGTACTAAATGGCCTTTGGACTGCACAAATCCCTAGGCTTTCAAAATCTGTAACTGGGACACAATTGGAGATACCAGGATTTAAAGGAATAAACACATCAGTTAATCATCAGGTATGGTTTACCAAAAAAAAAAAAAAAACTCTCAGATTTTGGAGTAAGGAAACCTAGGGACTCATACTGAGTTTTCAGTTTTACTAGGCAGGCTGGTTGCTCAGCAGATACAGTGTTTTCCCCTGCTAGGCCTGGAGCTCTGAGGTCAAATCTAGCCTCAGACACTTATTAGCTATATGACCTTGGGCAAGCTATTAAAAAAAAAATCTCCGCCTCAGTTTCTGCAACTGTAAAATGAAGATGCTAGCCACCTACCTTCAGGGGTTGTTAAGAGGATCAAATGAGATAATATTTGTAAAGTGTCTAACATGTAGTAGGAGCTATGTAAACAATTATTCCCTTCTTTCACCTTTCACTAAAACTTCTACACGTCTACTTTTGAGTATTTATATTTAACCGTGTATCCTCCATCCTATTCTATCTTTGTGAAGTTGATTTTTTTAAAACCCAAATATAGGACTGAATGGAGCAGTTAGGTAGTGCAGTGGAAAGTGTCAGGCCTGAAGTGTGGAAGACTCATCTTCCTGAGTTCAGATCTGGCCTCAGAAACTTACCAGCAAGTCATTTAACCCTGTTTCTTAGTTACCTCATGTGTAAAATGAGCTGGAGAAGGAAATGGCAAGTCACTCCAGTATCTCTTCCGAGAAAACCCCAAAGGGGGTCATGAAGAGTCAGACACGACTGAACAGCAACAGTAAAGCAGGACTTTAGTTTTAGTTTATGAGATTAGGCCCATTAAAAGATCTAGCAAGATCATTTTTTGGATTCTGATCCTCATCCACCCAATATGTTGGTCATCCTTCCTAACTTTGTACCATCTGCATATTTGCTGTTCTGTCCTCCTGTGCCTTCTTCGTTCAGCTCACCTATAACTGAGCAGGGCAAGGAAGAGGAGAGACGCCTGCGACACTTTACGAGACACCTCCCAGGTCCAAGTCAAGGTTTTTTTTAATTTAAATTTTATTTTTATTTTCAATTCCATATTCTGTCCCTCCAGTCCAGTTTAACAGACATTTATTTTGTGCCTACTATGTGCAAAGTACTGGTAATTACAAAGACAAAATCTGGACTGGGCTGGGCAGGGGACAGCCAGGAACATAGTATGTTTTGATCGAAGTCTCCCAGGAGGGTCCATTCTAGTGTTTACCCTAAAGGGCAAGAAATTAACCCTCCCCACCCCCCAACCTCTTTCTGTCCTGCATTTTAAATTATATCTACCTACTTCTTGGAGAAAAACAGTGTTTTCCCTTGAAAGTTTTTCCCAGTTGTTGCCTCACTCTCCTAATTTCAACCCCTCCCAACTTGTCTCAAAGGCTCTGGCTGTATTATAATTGTATCCCATAACCAGACAGACCTCCTGAACACAGCCCCCCTTCCACTCTCCTCTTTCCCCTTTCCCCTTCATAATCTACCTAATGAACCTTTGTAGTGAATCAGGGGCAGAATCAACCTGCCTAAGTGTGAGTTACTCAAACATACCTCGCCCCTTGATAGCCATCCAGGGTCCAGTTCTCCTCTGATCCTGACTTTGAAGTTCAGGCAAGACCAGGTTCTAGACATTTTCCCTGGCCCACATGTACCACCTCCCCCACTTTTCATGGCTTTCTCCAGGTTTCATAAACAACTCAACTTTAACTTTTGTTACTATGAAGGGTGTGATGATTATGGCTTCACCCAGAATGCCTGTGATTCTGATTAGTAGGCACCTGGGCCACAGCTCTCTTCTCTGATGACCACTCCCTGTTACCTCCTTTAAATCTGCCCTGTTATCTAATGTCTTAACCCCATTATGTTTCCCCACCTTTTCACTGTGACCTCTGGAATCCTATTATATTGTAAGCTCCTTCATATTAGACCTATGTTTCCCCCTTCCCACCCCAATTTTATATATGCTATAGGGCCTCAGGAAACTGGACAAGATAACAAGTATATGTTGAATGTGGCTTTTTGGGAAGCCCTGCTCTAGGCACTAGAAAGATAGGGACAGAGAGGAGGGATGAGATAGGGTGAAGGAGAAAATACGAAGGAGAAAGCACCTCTTCCCTGATGCAAAATACTTTCCAGCTGACTTGAGCACGCCCCGTAGAGCTAAAAGAGCTGTATTTTACAATGACTCACCAAATGTAGGAGGACTGATTCTGGAGTCAGACGATGTGAATTGAACCCTAGTTGTGCTGTTTACTGCTATTTACTACTTGTGTGACCTTGGGGACAAGTTAGAGATAATGGAATATAGGGGAAAACCTCTCTTGGCCTCAGCTTTCCTATATAAAATGAGGGGGCTGGACTATATGATCTCTGGAGTCTCAGTGCTAAATTCTATGACCTTATAGTCCTATGTGTGTGGAGGCAGGTAGGAGATTCAGTGGATAGAATGCCAAGCCTGGAGTCTAGGAAGACTCATCTTCCTGAGTTCAAATTTGGCCTTTGAGATGTACTAGCTGTGTGACCCTGGGTAAGTCACAACCCTGTATGCCTCAGTTTCCTCATCTGTAAAATGAGCTGGAAAAAGAAATGGCAATCTTTGCTAAGAAAACCCCAAACAGGGACATGAAGACTGGAAACAGCTGAACAACAACATATGGGTCTGTCATAAGGACTTGGAGGAAAAAGGTGTCAGCTTGGGGTGAAGTATGTTAGGGAAAGGCTTCCTGGATCAGATGTTTTGTTGTGGTTCTTGAAATCTCTAGGGAGGGGCAGAGACTTCATATCCAAGAGAGAAGGCTGGTGAACTCCCCATACAGTCTCCTTCCTCTCCATCTCTGACTCACTGCAGTTAACTCTGTCTTGTTCTCTGTCCAGGCATCAGCATTTCCCTCAAACACTCTGCTTGTCAGTAAGTTCAGAGAAGAAATGGGTGTGTATAAGTACTGGGCTCTGGTTGGCACTCCACAGGCAAACAGAGCCCTGAGCTGGGAGCCAGGAAGTCTGGGTTGCCTCCTGACTCTGCACTCAACTATGTGACCTTGGGCAAAGTAGAAATCATAAAACACAGAAAGCTGGACTTGAGAGGAGCCTTTGAGTAACAAGACATAGGATAACTGAGTTGGAAGGGACATTGGAATCACAGGACACAATGTCAGAGTTGGAAGAATCCTTGGAATCAGAGAATGCCAAACCTGGAAAGGGGCCTCAGAGATCATTGAATTCTATCCCATCAGTTCATAGAGATCAGATCGTCATCTCTTTAAAGCTGAGAAGGGATGACTGGAAGTGAGGCTGGACCATCTCTTTTTTCAGCTTTCAAAAGTTCTTTTCCATCCATGCTCTTGTCTGATCCTAGCTGGGAAGAAGACAGGGTGAAGCTTATTATTATCATCCCTGTTTTACCAAAACTGAGACCCAAAGAAGAAAATTCTTTTCTTTCAGCTCAGTGAATAAAAGTAATAAATTCCTAATAATTTTCATGTTCCATAGTGGAATGGAGACAGTAAGTTCCCTAACACTGACGATTTCAAGTAGAGGCTGCATGACTAGTTCTTGAGGGATTTTATGTTCTGGTGGGAAGATGAGCTAGATGTTCTTTGTGGTGCCTTCCAATTCTGAGACCTTGTGATTATATGTGAATAATTTGCCCAATGTGGAAAAAAAAAATCAGTTCCCTACATTTAGGGCAGCTAGGTGGTGCAGTGGATAGAGTGCTGGGCCTAGAGTCAGGAAGACTCATCTTCCTGAGTTCAAATCTCTCCTCAGACACTTACCAGCTGTGTGACCCTGGGCAAGTCACTTAACCCTGTTTGCCTCAGCTTCCTCATCTGTGAAATGACTTGGAGAAGGAAATAGCAAACCACTCTAGTATCTTTGCCCAGAAAACCCCAAATGGGGTCTTGAATAGTTAGACGTAACTAATCAACATCACATTTTGGGCATAAACCTAACAGAGGCAAATTTATTAATGAAATAATACTAATTCAAGGCTTTCCTGTTTAGGAAAAAAATCCAAAGGGACAGAAATTTATTCTATCTTTTAAAATCTTTTTGATACTTTTCCTACATCTTCCTTTGACCTTCTCCTGGCCCTCTACAACATACCAGTCCATCCAGTGACACTGGTCTCAAACAAGTCACTCTATCCAATTCAGCCAGCCAGCATTTTCATTGGCTGACCCCCAAACCTGGAATTTTCTCCTTCCTCATCTCTGCCTCTTGGCTGCCCTCACTTTTTTTTAAGTCCCAGATAAAATCCCACCTTCTGCAAAAAAAAAAAAAAAGTCTTTCTGGTTTCACCCTAATGCTACATATCTTTCCTCTGTTAATTATCTCCAATTTATCCTTCCTATATCTTGTTTGTACATAATTGTCTGTATGTTGTCTCACCCACTGAACTATGACCTCCTTGAGAGCAGGGTCTTTCTGTGTATTCTCCCAGGGTTTGTAAAGTGCCTAGCACATTTGTTGTTCCTTCATTTCAGTCATGTCCCACTCACATGACCTCATTTGGGGTTTTCTTGTCCTAGATATTGGAGGGCATTGCCATTTCCTTCTCCAGATCACTTTACAGATGAAGAAACTGAGGCAAACAGGATTAGGTGGCTTGCCCAGGTTCACACAGCTAGTAGGTGTCTGAGGCCAGACTTGAACTCAGGAAGAAGTCTTCCTCCAAGCCCAGGACTCTATCTACCATACCATCCACCTGGCCCCCACACCCACATCCACCCTCACCCCCACCCCTGCCCTCACTCTAATTGCTCCACAACATCTACTTCAGCTGCCTTCATGGCCATTGAAACAAATTGTTCTCATCCCCCCCCCTTCCTTCCCCACCCCATTCCACCAGGGGAATTCTTCACATGCTTGAGACATTCTCCTAACTCACTGATGGGCTTGAGGCCTGTGGTAATCCTGAACCTGGTTTAGGCCAGGGCTTCTTAAACTTTTTCCACTCCTAACCCCTTTACTTGTTTCATCAGCATTGTCTATTGATGCTGTGTGACCTGAGGGCAAGTGCAGTGCCAAGTGCACATGCTTTGCTTTAGAACTAAGGCTGCAGTGAAGTTGTTGGTTGCAACAGGAGTACGTGTTTCCAGACGTATCTCAGATTCATTACACATTTATTTTGAATTAATTTTTGTTCATTGCAGGTTCAGAAACCTTTTACTGTTACCAATTTTTTCTTGACCCCATATGGGGTTGTGACCCATAGTTTTAAGAAGCGCTGGTTAGCCCATCTGTCTAGGTGGTTTTACTGGAGGGTGGCCACTGTTCATGCTACAACTTCTTGGAGCCACAGGTGAGAGCTGGGTGAATCAGGTGGATAACAAAGGTAAATGAGCAGTCCTGAAAAGGACAGCATAAGCCCTCACACCAGAGGTGCTAATTCTCCCTGAATACCTCATATAACCCTATCTATATTGCAATATACAGCAGTGATGGCAAGCCAAATAGTATCTTTGGCTGTATTTGTTTTAGTATAATCGTGAAATTTGCCTTTATCAACCAAGTCTTTACTAGGAGTAAAGTACAGAAACTAGAAACAGTTACTTGTATTTGTATTGTTAATTATTTTAATATGATTAAAGAAGATCTTTCCCACCAGTTAATGGGCCTTCCCATTAAGGGGAATTTAATTAGGGAGGATTTGCAGGAAGGCAATGAGGCACTGGTTCTCCAGGGTTGTGATGCCCTCTGGCTCTAAAAAATGTCTAAATACTCTGAGAAGTGAGATTTTACTTTGGGGCTTACTGACTAGAAGTGTTTGGCCAGATGAGACTCTGGGAAGCCATTAAGGAGCCCCTGGCTCTGAAAACCCAAATGTTGGTGTTCCTCCTCTGGTAACTATGGTCAGACAGTTGGACTTGTCTGTTGATTTGTGATATATGTATTGATTATGGTCAAATAGTTGGAAGCCATGTCTGTTGATTTTTGATTTCTCTTTATTTTCTCTGAAGTTCAGGAAGCTGACTTTTCCCCCTGATCTAGGTGAATGATATATGTACTTGATTAAAGAAGATTGTTAACTCCTCAAAAGTTGCCTCTGTTTTTAGAAAAGCAGATCAAAGACTTGTGATAGCAGGCCCCTGTTTGTTAGGGTGCTTATTGTTACAGTAGCCCAAAGAAGGATTTTACAAAGATGAATTCCTCATAGTTTATTCAGAACATTTCTCCATCAAGGTCACATAACAAGTCAGAGATCAAGCTGGGGCTACAACTCAGATCTCTTGCCATGATGTTTTCCAATAAACTGGTCTCCCCCACACCCAAGTCCTCCTATTTTTCCTTCCTTCCAGTCTTTAAGTCTCACTTAATGGCAAAAACACTAGGTCTCACAAGATTATAGGAGCCTAAATTTAGAAGAAGAGATGCTTAGATACCATCCAACCCCCTCATTTTGCAGAGAGGGAAACAGAATTCCAGAAAGGTTGTAATAGAGCTGTCTACTGGGGGCAGACAGTACCCTGAAGTGCCCTCTGTGACTGTGCCATATTCTCTGTCTGTGCACGCATGACTCTTGATTGACTGAGATACTTCTGAGCCAGTGATGGCATGTGGAAAGGAAATATGAGTTCGCATAGTTGTAGGACTTCAAGAGAGGTGTTTGATTTTAAAAATGAATGAATTATATAGTAGAACAACCAAAATTTCCGTGTGAAAACTAAGAAACCTTAACAAGACAATCAATTATTAAGAATGTTTGATAGATTTTTACATTGAGACAGGTTCATTTATGTCTAATTGGAATCTTTAACAGGTAATAAAAACATTGACCTTTATGTCCTAGACAATAGAAAATAGCTGAGGTCATTGTGAAAGGTTAAAAAACAATGTATTTTTGTATTTCAACAGTTGTTTGATGGCATTAACTTAATAAAGAGCAAATATTCTTTCTGTTCATCTTTACTATCTTTTAATATTTTGACTGTCTATTAAAATAAAGGTATCCCCTTCCAGAGAGAGAGAGAGAGAGACAGGTATTTGAGTGAGGGAAGTGTGAACTTTAGAACAGGGAACAGATCTCCCTGTAACTATAGATATGTAGGGACATAGTCTCCCAAATGCACTTGATTCTAAGGGCTGCCAACCTAGAGAACCCATTTTATTCTAAATTACTCTACTGTCCATATTTTCTCCAGTTCTCTGTTAACTGTTTTTTTTGATAAAGAGGTTAACTTATCAACTATATAGTCTTGTGTAATCAGAGTTTGGTGGTGATAATAAGCTCAGCATTCCGCTTCCTTTGAGAGTACTCAACAAAGATTTATTTTTATAATTTTTAATTTATCCTGAGTCCTAAAACATCATGCCCCTAGACTACCAATATTTGAGGGGTAGGAGATGACAGTTCTAGCCCACTATCCCTCTTGGAGACAGTTAAGGAAGGGAGCAGTTCCTCAGACATATACCTCCTTCAACCCTCCATGAAGTTGTCCATCTTAGTCTCTGCAAGGATATGGATGGACTCGATTCAGATCAGATGGGAAGGGAAAGGAAATAAGCATTTCTATAATGCCTACTATATGCCAGATACTGTGCTAAGTATGTTTTACAAATTTTATTTCATTAGATTCTCACAACAGCTCCAGAAGGTAGGTGTTATTATTATTTTCAGTTTACAATTGAGAAAATGAGGCAAACAGGTTAGGTGACTTACCCAGGGTCACACAGTTAAAAAAAAATAAACGTCTGAAGCCACATTTGGCAGACCCAGAACTCTATTTCACCGCCAACTGCCTCAGGAATTATCTATGCCACATGTGAGCATATCCATATCTATGTTAGCCCACACACATCTTACATACATGAAATGAATTACCCAAAGTCACACAAGTGGTAAATAACAGGGACAGATCCTCTAACTTGTAACCACCTTGACTTTGCCACTACATTAAGTGGTTAAGTGAGACCTTTGGAATACTTCTCTCATCTCCCCCAAGGATGCTAAGGTTTTGTTTTTTTGTCTGGATGTGGGTCTTGAAGGGCAGGCACGTGACCACCAGAGAGAAGAGTCTGGCTTTAGGAGAGGAAATAGCATAAGAAACATCAGTGCATTCCTGCCCATTCAAATTCTTACCTCTGGACTCCCTTCCCCCTCCCAACCCCTTAGAACAGAGGAGATTCCAGAGACATGGGAATTCAATTCAACAAATATCTCCTGAAATAGTAGGAACCCTGAAATAGTAGGAATAAAACTGGATCTGACTTAGAGAGACATAAAATAGAATTTTTGACCTTTCTACTTATTATTTGTATGTCTTTGGGAAAGTGTTTCAACATCTCTGAAGCTCAGTTTCATCCTTTGCACAACATGGGTGAGTTGGTATGTTGTGGTTTAGGGGTGCTGGGATCCCAAAGCAACACGTGGGTCCTGCCTGAATGAAATCAACCTAAGCCTCCTTCCAGCCAAGACTTCTTTCAGTTAAAAACAAAGATTATTAAAAATCTGCTATATTGGCCAGACTCTTAAGAAATTTGAGTATCGGTATCACTAACCCAAGCAGCCCAGATTGAATCTGAGTACCTTAATGGAGGCTGAGATGGATCTTCTATACAGAAAGACTATGGGAGAGATTTAGGGTTGGTAAAGTAGTCTGGGATGTTTGGAGGAGGGGTCTAAGGAGGATCTTGATGGGAGTGGCCAGTAGGTTGGGGTGACTAATGGTCTGATGACAGTAACTGAGAGAATGGGGTTTTGATAGGATCTAGGGTGGGAAGTAGGCTGAAGTGATCCAGAGATAACAGATAATGGAGGGCATGGATTATAGCTTCAGGCAAGCACCATAACTTGTGGGGAAATTCCAAGGAGAGTTCTAGGGGGTTTCCAGAGCTTGTACCCTGTCAGGTATACCTATATCACTTCTTCATACAGATGTGAGGAAATCATTTTGTAAACCTTAAGGTTTTTTACAAATGAGGGGTAGCACCCTCATGCTGGAAGTTAGGTGGTGCAATGGGCTGGAGTCAGAAAGACCTGAGTTCAAATCTGGCCTCAGACACTTACTAGCTGTGTGACTGTACGCAAGTCACTTAACCCTGTTTGCTTCAGTTCCTTCATTTGTATAATGAGCTGAAGAAGGAAATGGCAAACCACATCTCTGCTATGAAAACCCCAAATGGGATCATGAAGAGTGGAACACAATGGAAAACCAAATGAACAAGTTGTGCAGGTGATTCCCAGATCTACAGATCTAACTTTAATCTCTCTGCTGAACTAGACCAACATCATCAATTGCCTTTTGGACATCTTGAACTTGATGTCCTCTAGGCATCTCAAACTCAACATATCCGGAATAGAACTCATTATCTTTCCTCAACCCTTTCCTCCTCTGACCATCCCTGTTACTGTCCAAGGTACTGCCAACCTCCCAGTCACTCAAGCTTGAAACCTCAATGCCACTCTAGACTTCTTGCTCCTTCACTCCATATATCAAATCTATTGCTAAATCATTTCATTACTTCCTTCACAACAAGTCTTCCTTCAACTCACACAGTTAATAACCTAATTCAGTCCCTCATCATCTCACACCTGGACTATTGCAATAGCTTTCTGGTTGGTCTCCCTACTTCAATCCATCCTCCATTCAGCTGCTGAAGTGACTTTCCTAAAGTCTGAATATATTACCCTTTCCTCCTACCTCAATGGCTTCTGGTCATGAGAGGGAAGGAAGCTATTTAGACAATGGAGTGTGGAACAATAAAAACATAATCTAATGCACGAATATGATGGCTCAGTGGATAGAGAACTGGACTTAGAGTCAGGAAGACCTGAGTTCAAATCCAGCTGACACTTACTACCTGTGTGACCCTGGGCAAGTCACTTAGCTTCATTTTGCCTTAATTCATTGGAGAAGGAAATGGTAAACCACTCCAGTACCTTTGCAAGAAAATCTCAAATGGGGTCACAGAGTCAGACAGTGCTGGGGATGGAAGCTCAATTCCAGGTGGACAGTCTTGGGCGGGTAAAGGTGGGAACTTCTAAATCTTGGAGTTCTCACGAGGCCCCCCCAGGAAACGACTGGGAATCAAGGTGAACCGAGCTATCTCGTGTATTTCCGCCTCTTCCCGTGAGAAACGTGATGGGAGAGAGCTCTCCCTGCCCTTGAGATTGTCCCGGATCTGGGCACACTATTGTTATCTAACAGCACGGTATTCAGATGCAAACTATGCTGCTGGAGAGTTTAAGTAGGATCAGGAAAGCCTGAAAGCTCTCTTGGGCGGAGGGGCGCGGAGCGGACAGGACAACAAGGCTTCGCTTTTCCTCTCTCCGCTTTCCCCTCCCCCTCTCTCCCCACTTACACTTCTACTTCCAATCTCTTATTGTAAGATCTTTGCCTCCTTGGGAGATTCTTCGCTCCCTCCTAAGGAAGAATTCCCCTGCACTTGTAACTAGACCCTGAAATAAAGCTCAACCCTTGTTCGACTCTGGAACGTCCTTTCTCTCATATGAGCATCCGGTTTGGCCAGCCGAGGACCTCCGATGGAGGTGGGGGGAGACTCGGGTAGCCCACAGGCCTCTAGGCCTGGCAAGACAGGATTGAACAACTACTCAGCAACAACAACCAGACCATCACTGAAAAATGATTATCCTTTGTAGCTATTAAGTTTATACAAGGTCTCTCTAAAAGCTTTTATCTCTTCCTTTCTTCCTAGTTTAACACATTTTGATACTAATGTCAATTATTACAAATGAGTAAAATAATTGCTTTCTGAAATTTTATAAAGTGAAAACATACTGTCTTTATATACTCATCAGCTGTGTTGATTTTTTTTCTTTTTTCATTTTTTGTCTTTAAAAATGCTATTTGTTATGGGATGATTGGGAAGAGGAGAAGGAAATATACTGGGGAAAACTATGATGATGTAAAAAAAAAGCAAAAGACATTAATAAAAACTTTTTAAAAAGAATATATAATAAGGTTGATCAAAACCAGAGAGTTTTGATTACAGTTAGCTGTGGTGACTTACATTTACCATTAGGGCAAAAGTCTTTTAAACTGTTGTGCCTATATAGCTCCAAGGTTGAACAGCAGCAGTTTCCATGGTTTAGGGTCTCAGAAGGGATTGTTTCCTCAGCAGACAGCTTCAGGGCTAGTCTCTCTCCTTGATGGCTTGAAGTAGAAAGCGTAGTCCTGGTAATGAAAGTATTCCTGCATGACAGTAAAACACAAATTCATCAGTAAAAGTGTTGTGTTCTTTTATTACCTTGCCATCTTTATATAACCAACAATCGGGGGAATAAGAATCTGTGGTGCACACCAATCAGTTTGCAATTTGCTCGGTTAGTTTCCATTGCATCTATAGTTATCTAGGTGATAGAGTGGAGGGAGTTTGATGCTTGGAGTCAGGAAGACCTGAGTTCAAATCCAGTCTCAGACCCTGGGCAAGTCACTTAACCTCTGTCTGCCTTAGTTTTCTCATCTGTAAAATGGGGACAACAATGGCACTTACCTTCCAGGGTTGTCAGATCAAACGAGATCATATGTGTAAAGTGCTTAGAAAACTTTAAAGCATTATGTTAATTCCAGCTGCTATCATTATTATTGTTGTTGTTCATTTGCCCTGTAAATCACTTCTCTACTGTGAAAGTAAGCTTCATAAGCTATTCCCTTAATGACTGTCATAGAAGTGACAGCTTCCAATTTGGCAGAGGAAGGAGACAAAGATGTATCTCTGGGAGCTGATTTCCTAATTACTTTGGGTTCGAGTTTAGGATTCACAAGTATTTCCCTTGTTTTCTTACACATTTCTATAGCTTTCTCTCTCACAGAGCTCACTGATATGGTTTTCAGTTCTATTCAAGGCTGCAAATTCACTTTTCTTTTTTCCCCCCAAATTTACTAATCACTTCCATAAGTTTTAGATTTTCTCCCTCTCCCTTCCCCTCCCTCCCCATGATAGCATGCAGTCTTATATGAGTTCTACACATGCACTCTTATTAAACACATTTTCACATTAGTCATGTTGCATAGAAGAATTAAAATGAATGGGAGAAACCATGAGAAAAATGAAACATAACAAAGGAGAAAATAGTCTGCTTCATTCTGCATTCTGATTCCATAGTTCTTTCTGTGGATGTGAATGGTGTTTTGCATCATGAGTCCCTTGGAAATGTTTTAGATCCTTGCTTTGCTGTGAAGGGCTAAGTCTATCAACAATTAGTCCTCACACACTGTGGCTGTTCCTGTGCATAATATTCTCCTGGTTCTGTTCACTTCACTCAGCTTCAGTTCATATAAGTCCTTCCAGGCCTCTCTGAAGTCTTCCTGTTCATCATTTCTTATAGCACAGTAGTATTCCATTACATTCATATACCACAACTTGTTCAGCCATTCCCCAATTGATGGGCATCCCCTCAATTTGCAGTCTGCTATAAATATTTTTGCACATGTGGGTCCTCCCATTTTTATTATCCCTTTGGGATACAGCCCTAGAAGCTGTGTTGAGTCAAAGAGTATGCACATTTTTATAGCCCTTTGAGCATAGTTCTAAATCACTCTCCAGAATGGTTGGATCAGCTCACAGCTCTACCAACAATGAATTAGTGTGGAAATTCACTTTTTTTCAAAGAGCTAAGTAAACTTTCTTATAGGGTATCTGCCAACTAAACAGATATCAGTAGACCCCCCCCCTCCCCCAGTTTTCCTGGCAATATCAGAGAATCTAGGAGCAGTTCATCTCTGTGCCTGGTGTTTCTCATTTGATCTAGAGGTACCATAGTGAATTTGTAGCATGAAGCATGAACCCAAAAGATTGACTGGAGGTCACAATTTGGTCCTTTTGTAGCACAAATAATATCACTTTAACTTCTCTGGAGACAAAGCAATGCAGTCAACATACCTGGAGTGAGGTGGCTAATTCTGTTGGAGGTAAATCAGTGAAATCTATTTGGTAATGGGAGAAAGGCCAGGTACCATTGGATATGGTAGGATAATCATTACAAGAGGGATAGGTTTCCCAGGATTATATTGCTGACAAATAATAGCACTAAACATCTTCCCTTTTGTGGTGCATGAAACAGTGTGCAGTAAAAGCCAGTGAGAATGACAGAGAATGAGACTCAATAATGTGGCCATCAGGAGATTTCCCGAGAAAATGAATCCAGTTGACTCTGGAGAAAGTAAGGCTGGTGACCTTCCACACTCTCACTCAAATCAAAGTCAACTGCAATTCATGTCTGCAACATCGTATCCAGGTTCTTCACACCTGCAGGGAGAATGAGAGATTGGCCAGGCCCCAGCTCAGATAAAGAAAGTATACCTCTACCCAGAATGATGACCCCAAAACTGCAAATTAGAAACCAGTAAACAACAGTGAACGAGGCTTTGATAGTGGGCTCATGGACTCCAGAAGCATGGCTGATCCTGTATCTACCCTGCTTTTGGTTGTTGTCTCCTTGTTTCATTTTTACTTTTTGTCTGTTGGCCTTGTTTGTCAGATTTGTTTTCTGCAGGCTTAGTACCCTCCATCTGCAGATGCCTGATTGCTTAAGCCAGATGTCACCCCCTGTCCACGACTGTGATGTGTCACCCCTGGCTTCAACCAAGCTCTGGATGCCAGCTAAAGAACTGACCCCTCGAATGGAACCTCTTGGAGACAGGGACAGCTCTACGTTCAATCTCAGCAGGGAGTAGCTACGGAAGAGAAGACCTCCACCCCTTACTGGAAGATTTTGGACCCCATTCATTTGAAGGGGGAATGATGTGCTCAAGCCCCAGGGCCTTAAGTTATTGTTTTATGTACTTATTTTGTGTGATCCTTGTTATAAAGTTCCATTGACACCAGTTGCCTAAGATACTGTTTTATGTGCTTATTTTGTGTTATCCGTGTTAAAGTTCTGTTGATACCAGTTGCCCCACTGACCTATGTAATGAATACAAAACATCTTGGGGCCACATGTAATGCTAACTTAAATGGGAAGATCTTTCCCATTCATTAATAGGCGCATGTGACCTGCCTGAGTCACATGAGTCTGAGTCACATGGAGCCTGTGGTGGGAGTATTTTGCTAACCAGGTAGAACAGGAAGAGGCAGAGTTAGAGCAGAGCTGAGAGAAAGTTGGTCAGAGTCTAGTGAGAGCTAAGAAGGGTACAGGCAAACAGGCACCTGGCTAGTGTGAGTGAAAGAGCTTGTTTGTGATTTTCTTTAAGGGAGTCTGCTTGTGATTTGTTTAATTGAGTTAATTAAGCAAGTCCAATGAAGAAAAGCTTACTCCCAGTCATTGACCCCAGCCAGTTTAGGCTAGTTTCAAGCCTGGTCCCCTTTATCAAGAACTTTGTGCTTACGCTAGCTTCTTCCCCTGAGAGCTGATTGATAGTGCTTGTTATCTTATACCACCTTAAAACTGCAACATTTTGTGGAAACCTAACTTTTTAGGGTGCACCACAGGAATGGTATTATCCTCTGCATTGTTATTGTGTATAGATTATGATGGATTTGATTTTCTGGCATCTGAAAAAATGTTTTGGTTCTGTCTTCCACGTGGAGAGTCTGTTGTATTTTGTGATTAAGAATTGCCCTGGGATATTTATGGTCACCATAGGTGCTGTGACTATCGTGTTGGTGCTACATTAGTCTCTCAGAAAGAATATGACCAATACAAGTAACTATAATTTAGTAGAACTATAATTTGCATTTAGATGCTTTATGTCCCAAATAAGCAATATAATGCATCGTTGTTGTTTGCTTGAAGAAGACCAAAATAACATCACGATGTTGGGGTCAATGTACTGTGTGTCCAGTTGTGACTGATCATGCCAATATGAACTCAGAAGGTTCTACCACAGGTCTGCATGATCATTTGGTGCCAGGCCTAGAGGCCTGAGGGCTACCCGAGTCTTACCTTACCTATCGCAGGTCTTCGGCTGGCCAAACCGGATAAACGTATGAGAGAAGAGACTTTCCGGAGTTGAACAAGGGTTAGGCTTTATTCAGGGTCCTGGTTACATGTGCAGGGGGAACTCTTCCTTAGGAGAGAGAGAGAAATCTCCCAAGGAGGCAAAGATCTTACGGTAAGAGAATGGAAATGGGAGAATGGGAGAATGGAAGAGGGGGAGAGAGGGGAGAGGGAAGCGAGAAGGAAGAGGGACCTTCTGTCCTGTAAGGGTCCCTCAGCGCTGAGTGCCTTCGGGCTTTCCTGACCCTACTTAAGCTCTCCTGCCATATCGTTTGCACCTCAATACTGTGCCTGTTAGATAACAATAGGTGTGCCCAGATCCGGGCCAGTCTCGAGGGCGGGGATGCTCTCTCCCATCACGTTCTCACAGGAAGAGGCGGAAATACACGAGATCTCACTCCTCAATTCCCTGCTGTTCCCTGGGGGGCCTCATGAGAACTCTAAGGTTTAGAAGTTCTCACCTTTACCCGCCCGAGACTGTCCACATGGAACTGAGCTTACACCCCCAACAATTTGGAAGGGAAATCTCTTTAAATTTTACATCAAGACAATGTTTTAGGGAAACAGAGACCCTAACACAGTTTTCTGCATAGCCAAGCCTCGAATCAGGATCTATAAGCCTGGTCCTGAGGCAGTATGTAGACAGCACAGTATTCTCATCGCTAATGTCCATCAGAAAAATGTGTTGGAGTCTATGTTTCTCTAAAACATTGTCTTGATGTAAAATTTAGAGCCTTCCGAGTTCAGGAAATACAACAGACTCTCCACATGGAAATTTCCCTTCCAAATGATCATATGGACCTGTGGTAGAACTTCTCCTGCTTACATATAATTCTTATTCTACTAATTGGGGAAATAGGGGTACCCTCTTTTTGAGGTACTGGAGTTAATTTCCCAGTTAGGTGACTTAGGGAAATAGGGAAACAATAAATTTCCTCAAGAGAGAAGAGCAAAGAGCCAGCAGATTCAAAGTCAGAATAGAATAACAAGGAAAGAAATGTTTACTGCTTTATTAAGAGCAGGGATAGATTTTGGAAGTATAGATGGTATTCCCACTAACGAACTATATAAGATGTACTGAGAAAAAGGACTTAATATTAGACTGAATAGGGAAGTAAGAACTACCCCTATAGATCCTCTTGAATCATTGTATCTAAGTTTGTCATACCTTTAGGGAGAATAGGAAATTGGCCAAGCCCCAGCTCAGATTAAAGAAATACACAGACAAGATTACAGACCTCTTATAAGTTTAGCCATATATTAGAAAAATAGATCAACTTCTGTAACTAGGGCCTTAATGGATACTGGGGCAGAGGCCTCTCTTATATAGAGAAACCCTGCAGTATGGAACATAGAAATTAATGCAGTTCCGATGGGTTCATGGACTCCAGAAGTATGGCTAATGCTATATTTACCCTGATTCTGGTTATTATCTCCTTCTTCTTTTTGGCCTTTGTTTGTGTGTTTAACATGTTTACTAGATTTATCTCCCACAGGGTATTAGTGCCCTCCATTTGTAGATGACTGACTACTTAAGCTGGATGTCACTCTCTGTCCAAGACTACAATATATCATCCCTGGCATCAATTAAGCTCCAGATACTGGCTAAAGAACTGACCCATCAAATGGGACCTCTCCTCAGGGACAGCTCTACAGCCAATCTCATCAGGAAGTTGTTATAGAAGAAGAGACCTTTGCCCCTTACCCCTGGGTCCCATTCATTTGAGGAGAAATGATGGGGTGCTTGTGCTAAAGCTCCTATCTTAAGATATTGTTTTATATGTATATTTTGTATTATTCCTGTTATCTCTGTTATATTGTTGTGAAGTTATGTTGATACCAATTACTCCTAAACTCCCATTGATGTATTAATGGATACAAAAGATCTTGGGACTGAATATAATGGTAAGGGAATGTGAAGATCTTCCCTGCCCCTTAATAGGCTCATGTGACCTGCTTTGAGCTTTGGCCCAACCCACAGCCTGAGTCACATGAAGCCCATGGTGGGAGGAGCTTGCCAAATAGGTGGGGCAAGAATGATGTAACAGAAAGAAAGAGTGAGGCATAGCTGAGAGAGAGCAGGCAGAGCAGAGCAGCTAGCATGAGTGAGAAAGGGAGTGGTTTTGCTTCAGGGAGTTTGTTTTTGGGAAGGCTTGGGGATAGCCATGCTCCCTTTATTGGTAACATGTACAAACTGTTGCCACCATGGTAGAATTGGCTTTCTGGTATCTGAATGAATATTTTGGTTTTGTCTTTGAGGAAGAGAGTTTGTATTTTGTGAATTAACCCTGGAAATATGCATGCATATCCATAGTGCCTGCTGTTGGTATGACATTGGTGCTACAACTTCCGACATATAAAATAATTTGCCGTTAGAGAGATCTCAGGAATCACAAAGGCTAGATGTGGCACAGTTAGCTGGGAATAACAGTTACTGATGATACCCAAATTCTGGGCATCAGGATTTGTTTTCTCTAGTTTCACTTTAGGCAAAATAGGAGCAATTTCCTGGGTACAAAGATGTCTTAAGCTCTAAAGTCTTCGATGACCTATCTAATGCCTTCCACTGCCCATTGTGAAAGAGAGTGCTGGACAACAGAGAAAAGGAAAATTCCAGTTTTTACTCAGCCCTTGCATTCTTTCAAAAGGCCTGAATCCTCATATCCTTTTGATCAGAAAAACTGCCTGACCTAACTCAGCAGTTCCTATTCCTATGAGAACTAGGTGTAGTTGAATACCTAGATTAGTGCATCCATCAAGGTAGGAACATGAGAATTAGTTGATATCATAGCCTTTAATTTGTACTGAAAGGCCCTTCCCAGTAAAATCATACCAGGATTTTCAGAAAGGAAGAAAGTATATTGAGATAAAAGGGGAAAAAAAAGCTTCTCTTCAATGTCTATAACTCTCATATTCTTGGCTGTTGTGTAGACAAGGTCAGAAATCACAAGAAAGCAAATTATCAAATATCAATTAAAAATTTTTCCTGTATCCCAGAAACAACAATTTATCCATGAGGATAAAGTAGGGGTTCAGAAAGAGAAGGAAAAAGATCAGATGAGTCCCCAGGGTCCTATCATTGGATATTTTGACATACAAAAAGTTAAAACTCAGTTCCATTGCAATTTGGAAACCCAAATTAAAAAGAATTGTATCTGATTTGCTTTTGAGTTACAAATCTAATCCTTTTTTATTATCAATGCAACAAAGTATAGAAAACAGACCTTTACTCTCAGTATTTTTACATTACAGTTTTTCCAGTTTTTCTCTGCATTAATGAATAGACCAGGAAAATGTAGACAGACCTGTAATCAGGGATCCATTGGATAATTCAGGGAAGTTTCATTACTGAAAAATTCCAATTATTTACATTACATTACATTTTTAAAATGACTCCAATTTAATTAAGTGCTATCCCTTTCGTATTGAGCAGGTCTAGGTTTCAACATGTCCCCAAAGCACAAAGACAACACTTAAGTCATCATTCATTCAACCAAAACAACAAATAAATGCAAATAAAAAAACTAACTACTGGAATCCATTCCCTCCTTCCTCATGTGTTGTTTCAGCTTTCTAATTTTTACCTACTGTCTCTACTGGATTGTCTGAAGTATTCTTATTGCAGAAAGAGATGACTGGTTTAAACAGATCAGGAAAGGTGTTTTGTCTTGTCTTGTTTTGTTTTTCACAACTTTTATGTCTGCCATTTTTCTCAAGCTCATAAGCTGGGAAGAAAACAGTGAACTTTTCTCTAGAATGTTTTTCTTCTACAACAGTTATAGATATCATGTTCAAGGGAGTCAACAGTGGCTTTTTAGAATTATAGTTGTTTCACAATTTGTGAAAACCTTGTGAAAACCTTCTCCTGTTGAATTGCCAGAATCCTAAGTTTGCCCTGCATGGAATTTTTTTTTGTACTGGCTTGTTATATGAATGCTCCGTTGCTGCAATGATTCCAGTAAATGGATTTTGCTTCTTGTACTATAAAAGGTATTCTAAAAACCCCGGGAGAATCTTTTGGGGGCCAGAGACGAAGCTTTGTAAAAGCATTAGTTGTGATGGATTTTCTGTGTCTGGACTGCCAGAATGTGTTTGTTTTAAACTCTGACCGTCTTCCATAATGGTTGAAGGGGTGTCCCTTCATTGCCTAGGTTTTTGAGTGTAGTCTGTTATCTGGCTCCTATCACTTTGAGGAGGATATCACCCCATTGCCCTTCCATTCCCTGTTCTCCCCCCGTGCCTAGCTGCATTTAGAAGGTCTTAGCACACCTTGGAGGTTCTGATTAGTATTGGGTGTAATGTTTGGCCATTTTGTAGTCATGAGGAGGACTGTCAGTCAATAAACATTTATTAAGTGCCTACAATGTGCCAGGCTCTGTGCTAAAGAAAGGCAAAAGACATTCCCTGCTCTCAAGGATCTCATAGTCTAATTGAAAAAGAAAAATGCAATCAACTATGTATAAACAAGATCAAGGCAGGATAAATTAGATTTGTTTACTAGGCAGTCAGCCTGACAACAGTTGGTTTCTGTATGCTCAGGTGAACAAATGTTTGATATAACTTACTTCTAAATTCCCCTGTGCTTTCACACAATTTAGGAAAGATTTCTGACCAGGTGAATAATATTAAAAAGTGGCCAGCATACCTGGACTAGATGACCACTATCTCCTTGAGGACTGAGATATTGACAGAAGGGCACCTGAATTTTCAAGATGGCTCCTGGATGAAGGTGGAACTGAGAGCACCTTGTAGTTTTGCTCACTTGGGGGTCAACTTGGTTTTTTTTTTCAGAATTAACTTTGAGGGATGGTCTGGGAATCATAGTAACAACTGATTACTTCCTTCAGCAGTCAGGCTCATAGCACCAGATCCTTTTGGTTCTGAGCAACAGTGGAGAATTTATTCTTGGAGTCTGGGTGGGCAGCTGTTGAAGGAACAGAAGTTCGTAAAACCAGGTATTCAAAAGATCTTCACTAAGAGGAAACAGGACTGGAGGGGAAATAGAAGAGAATAGTACATGGGTCTGGAGGAGGGAGGATCAGAACATGACTCTTGTTTCCACTTCTTTTTCTGTTTTTCTTTATTATTACAGAGGCTAGGAACAGTGCTTTGCCGCCTTGGATTTTTCTGACTCTGCCTCCCACAGAACCCATTCCTTTATGTGTTGAGGTTGGGAATCCTCTAAATCGATCATGAGAATTTCGTGATCGAAGGATCTTTTGTGAAACTCCAGTTGGCTACTGTCTTGTTTTCTTTTTCAAAAATTGTGTGGAACTGGGCCCATAATTACCCAGAAAAATTCCTCAGTCTCCTACAGAATAATCAAAATAAGAGGTTCTGAATAGGTGGTCTTACTGAATTATTCCCAGAATTATGCGGGAGCCAGTTGGGACTGGCTTAAATTTCCAGTGTAAGCATTTGCATTTCAGAAATAAGCAAATGATGCAAATCAGGGCTTGACTTATTTGTTTTAGCTGATTGTCTAGACTTAAGAAAGTGAGGGAGAAAATGGTGACAATGCAGATTAAACACAGAGTGTGTCGTGCACTCTTTTTTTTTTTTTTGGAGACTTGGTTGTTAAAATTTACTAGCATAACCCTGGTTGTTCCAAACAAATCTGATAGTGTATCTCTTCATTTCCCACCCAGCTCCACTCCTCTTGACTTCCTAGAGGAGATCATATTAGTCCTAGAACTCGTACCTCATCAGAAAACTCTGGCCCTGGGGCCCTTCTGATTGGATGGTGGACAGCTCCTCCCACAATCTCACTTTAGCAGGACGCTCAGACCGGTCATCTCTTCTTTTCCCACCTGGCCACACTGATCTCTTCTCCATCATGCTCCTGTGCCCTCATACCTTCCTTTCCTCCCTCCCCCTTCTCCAGTTTTTTAGCTTCCTTTTGTGTTATTTTCCCTTATTGGATTGAATGCTCCTTGAGGGCAGACTGCTGGATTTGTATTCCCAGTATTTATCACAGTACCTGGAACATAGTAAGTACTTAATAAGTGTACTCATTAAGTGTTATGGACTGACTGAATGACTGAAAGGGTCAATAAGAATAAATGGTAGAAGTCTTACCAATATAAGGATAGAGTTTGGCGTCACAGATTGAAATAGAGAAATGGGCCTGGTGACCCAGAGCCACAGGAAAGGGTCAAGAATCTATTGGAATTATAATATAAAAAGAACAAACTCATCAGTCCTAGTACTGTGCCTCTTGGGAGCCTTCGCTGGACATTATTGTTTCACCTCTGACAGCAAACTCTTAATGAATTAATTTAGTAACAGATAATTATGCTCAGGAACAAGTCATTTACTACCACTGTCCTGAAGAGACCAGGAGGCTGAAATAGAAAATTCTCTACCCAAAGAATAAATTTCACAGAAAAGTGTTTATATATCTACATAATTATAAAAGTGTTATCCATTAAAAAATAATTTACAGTTGACAGAGGAATCAGAAACAGGTGTATAATGCAGCTGACTAAAACTGACCGGGTCCCCATTCCCAGACCCATGAATTGCCCTAGGGTGACCAGCCTCAGCCTCTGACTATTTTTAAAATGTTCTAAATGTTCCCCCCCAGAGATTCCTAAGCTTTCTTTATGGACTTTCAATTGTTCTGCAAAATAACTTACCCTGTGAAACTGTGGAATGTCCCCATCCTGGAGTCTCTCTGCCCTAATATTTATAAGAATGTTGCACCCAGCTCCCTCCTTGGGCTCCCCAGCACTTGCTGCTGCATGGTACATTCTGTTGCAACTCCTTGTCCCAACTAAAGATCATAATTTTTGCTACATCGGCTTTCTTCTCTTTAATTCAGGTTGGCACAGGGTCTCTAAAAGGAAGGAATGAGAGATGGCACAGCTATCCTTCCTTCCTAGAGTAAAGGTTTGCTGTGTCCTGGACCCCTCTGACACTTGGATGAAACTTATGAACCCTTTATCAGAATAAAGATTTTAAATGCATAAGAAAAATAAAGGATGACCAATGAAGTTGATTATATTCTTTTCTCCAAATTTACTAACTTATTTGTTTTCAGTTTTCAACATTCACTTCCATAAGTTTTAAATTTTCTCCACCTCCCTCCATAAGATGGTATGCAATCTTTTATGGGCACTACACATACATTCCTATTAAATGCATTTATACATCAGTCATGTTGCATAGAAGAATGATAACTAATGGGAGAAACCATGAAAACAAAACAAAACAAAACACAAAACATAACAAAAAACAAAATAGTCTGATTCATTCTGCATTCCAATGCCATAGTTCTTTCTCTGGACATGGATGGCATTTTGTATCTGAGTCCATTGGAAATGTTTTAGGTTCTTGCATTGCTGAGAAGGGGTAAGTCTATCAAAATCAGTCTTTGCACACTCTGACTGTTACTGTGTATAATGTTCTCCTGGTTCTGCTCATTTCACTCAGCATCAGTTCCTATAAGTCTTTCCAGGTTTTCCCTAAGTCAACATTTGTTACAGCACAATAGAATTCCGTTAGATTCATATACCACAACTTGTTCAGCCATTTCCCAGTTGATGGGTATCCCCTCAATTTTCAGTTCTTGGCCACCTCAAAAAGAGCTGCTATAGATGTTTTTGTACATATGGGTCCTGTCCCCATCTTTATGATCTCTTTGGGATACAGCCCTAGAAGTGATATTGCTGGGTCAAAGGGTATGTATATTTTTATAGACCTTTGGGCATAGTTCCAAATTGCTGTACGGAATTGTTGGATCAGTTCACAGCTCCACCAACAATGAATTAGTGTGAAACTGTGATGACAATCAAATTAGGATCTTTTGCTGTTTTTGTTTTACTTAAAGTGTCTGTGATTGAATAATGTGATTGAAGAAGATCTTTCCCACCCATTGATGGGCCTGGGACAGTTTGGGACCCAGGGAGTAGGGTTGCCTGTGGTGGGTGGAGAGAAGTGACCTATACCCCTAATGACTCCACCCTGATGGCTTTGTTGCCCAGGTGCCCCTCAGGACTTGGAAGTGGGGGGCTGGAATATTAAGACTGGGACTTGTCTTATTAAAGTCTATACCTGAGAATGCCTACAGGTGGGTGGGAAGGACATACCCCCTAAGGGGACTTTGCTGGGATATTTCTGTTTGGGATTGAGGAAGGAGGAGCTGGTTGCTCTTTCCTCAAAGAATGATGTTATGTTATGCATATACTTTTGTGTTTATTTGAAGCCATTTGGTCCCCTTGGTAATAAGTTGCTATGTTAAATATTCTGCAAATATGAATTATGTTGTTTTTACTTAAGAAATATTAATGCCTATTTTTTCCAGGATCCATGGCCATTTAGATTGTAAGGCCAAGGATCCTGGAAGGGTGAAATGTGATGGCAATCAAATTAGGATCTTTTGCTGTTTTTGTTTTACTAAAAGTGCCTCTGATTGAATAATCTGATTAAAGAAGATCTTCCCCACCCATTGATGGGCCTGCCCACTGAGGGAAGTTTGATTAGGGGAGTTGTTTTGTAGGAGGGTCCCAAGTACCTTTTATTTTTTCTGCTGAGGCACTGGCTCTGAAAACCATATAAATACTCTGAGGGTGAAGTTTTATTTTGTGGCTTAGTTTTTAAAAGTGTTTGTTTGGCCAGAGGAGGACTCTGGGAAGCCACTAAAGAGTCTCCTGTCTTTGAAAACCTAGATGTCTGTGTTTCCCTCTCTGGAAACTATGGTCTGACAATTGGACCTGTATGTTGAATTACGATCAGGCAGAGGCAGCCATGTCTGTTGGCCTTTGATTTCTCTGTATTCTCTTTGAAGTTCAGGGTGCTGACTCCCCCAAACTAGGTGAATGATATATGTGATACATGTGCTTGATTAAAGTGATTGTTAACCCTTCAAAAGCTGCCTTTCCTTTTACCAATACAGATCTAAGAACCTGTGGTAGCAGGCCCCTCTGTGTATGTTGGGGTGCTTACTGATACAGAAACCAGTTATATTGAAATGATGATGTAAAGTTTTTCCCTATGCAAGTACAAGGATACTCTGGAATCTATGAGTCTCTAGACTCTGCACAGGTTAAGTATTCCTGTCTGAAAAGAATATCATATTCATGTTATCAGAAGAGATGTTACATAGTTAGGACAAGGAGTCTCTTAGGCTTTAAATAAGATTTTAGGTTCCTGAGACCATCTGCTGCCTCTTCAAAGTAAAAATTAGAGTTTTTTACAACTTTATGAATATCTTGTATATGCTTAGTTATTTACATGTTCTCTCCCCATTAGAATATGAGCTCCTTGAGGTTAGGGATTTTCTTTTCTTTTCTTTATTCCAAAAGCATAGCATAGAGCCCAGAATATTTGTTGTTGTTCAATCTGTTTAGTTGTGTGTGACTCTTTGTGAGTCCATGGACCATAGCATACCAACACTGTTTTGGGGTTTTTCTTGGCAAAGATACTGAAGTGGTTTGCCATTTCCATTTCCAATTCATTTTACAGATGAGGAAATTGAGGCAAACAGGATTAAGTGACTTGCCCAAGGTCACACACCTAGTAAATGTCTGAGGCTGGATTTGGACTCAGGTCCTTCTGACTCCAGGCTCAGCACTCTATCCACTGAACCATCTAACTAACTTACCTGAAACATAGTAAGCACTTAAATCCTTGTTGCCTGATGGAGTGACAGCATTTTTTAAATATTTTCTGATAAAGAGGTGACCCATTAAGACTACATGTACCCTTGTTTCTATTCCTTCATATCTTCTCTAGAAAATAGATCCCACAATTATCCCCTCTAATCTTGTATCTTTCCCTATCTACTAATTCCTCCCTAACTGCCTGCAGACATACCCAAATCTCCCCCATTCTGAAAAAATTTTCACAAGACCCTGCCTCCCCTGAAGCTATTGTCCTATATCTCTCCTCCTTTCACTGTTAATCTCTGCAGTCTGGTTTCTGACCTCATCACTCAATTGAAATTCTTGGTTGCCAATGATTTCTTGCTTGCCAAATCTAGTGACCTTTTCTTAGTTATCATTCCTTCTTGACCTCTTTGCAGCCTTTGACATGGTTGACTATTCTCTTCTGCTATTTTTTTCTTTCTGGGTTTTCATTGCACTGCTCATACCCATGAAAGTTCTGTCCTGTACCCTCTTCTCTTCTCCTTTTACACTCTCTCTTGGTGACCTCATCAGCTCCCATAGGTTTAATTATGATTTCTTTGAAGATGATTCATCTATCTATCTACCTGTCTGTCTGTCTGTCTGTCTGTCTAATCTATCCAACTTCAGTCTCTCTCCTGAGCTCTAGTCATATACTTCCAAATGAAAGTTTCTTAGGCTTCTGAAACTCAATGTATCCAAAGGTGAACTCATTATCTTTCTCAACCAAATTCACCCCTGGAACAATCAGTCAAGACACATTTATTAAGCATTTACTATGTGCTAGACACTATTCTAAGTGCTGTGATACAAAGATAGATTCCTGCCCTCAAGAAGCATTCTAATGGGGGAGGGGAGACAACATGACAGTAACTATATATATACAAGATAAGTACAGTGTATAGACATGATAAAAAAGAGAAAATTAGGAAAGCTACATTATATTTAGAGGTACCATAGGTAAAGAATCTGTATCAATACTTACTATATACCACCAAATAGTATGGTATGTAAATACTTAAAGGAAAAATTAATTGACTTGCTGGGCAGAAACAGCTTATAAAATTATAATAATAAAGCACCTCAATGGACTTCTTTAAGATCTAGACAAGTCTAACCAAAAGATAAATGAGAAAGAAGTTAAGACCTGAAAAAATAGATTTGACTGCTATCTGGTGATTTCTAAATGGGAAGAGAAGCTCACCATAATGAGTTATTATAGTGGCTGGGACACCCAAAACATAAATGTAGAAGAAGAGAATGACTCCAAAAAATTTACAAGCAATCCTGATTCTTCCAGACTACTTCCTGACTTCAGACTCCATACTTCTGGAGGCAAGATCTGGACTGATCCTGTTCCTACTTTGTTGGGGTATTGAGTGTTAGGTTCTTCCAGGATCTGAGGGAAAGCTTGAGGACTTGTGAATTTTCAGGGCTCACAAAGTGGTCTGATCCAGGGCAAAATATATTGCTGCCTCCAAGTTCTTCATCTGGAGTTGAATCTGAGCAATAATAGACTGTTGTTGGACTCAAACTTATCAGCCAATTGAAAAACTCTTGGTTCAGAGTGGCAGAATTGTAGGATCCCCTTTGATCTGTGTTTCTCACTCAGGTTATTCCTCTGTAGGCAAGAAAATCCCAAATGGGATCACGAAGAGTCAGACACAACTGAAAAACAACCCAACAATAATAAATGAGACATGTGCATTTGTGTGTATGTATGTATGTATGTATGTATATATCCAATCAGAGAATTTGTTTTGCTTGATTACTCATATATGTTATGCATAATTTATTTTCCTTTTGTTCTTTTACCTTCCAATGGGGTAGAGGATAGGAGGGAGAGAAAATAGATTTCTGTTCATTAAAAACACTTTTTAAAAAGAGTCCTAGAGATGTGAAATGTTGCCCTTTCAGGTGAGTACTATCTATAGTTTTTCTTTGGTTGTTTTACTTGGTTCCAGTGAGCATTCACAGAATGGGGGTAGAGGTGATCTGTTTGTAATGTAAACACAGAACAGGTCAATACAACCTTTTTTAGAACCCACTAACAGGAAGTCTGGAAGAGAGATATGGGGAAAAAGAGTGATTTTTGTTTTGGATATGTTGAATTTGAGATGCCTATGAGCATGAATGAATAATCATTCAACCCAGCTCATGCAACCAGCAAGCAAAATTGTATATAGGAAAAAGAGAAAATATTCTTGGAACACACCTGTATTTAGGGACATGTCCCAGGGGAAGATCCATCAAAGGAGACTAAGAAGGAAGAGTCAGACAGATAGGAGAACCAAAAGATAAAACTCTTGAGAGGAAGGAGTATCCAGGATGAAATGGTTATCAATGGTATCAAATGTTACAGCTGGGTTAAGCATGGATTGGTCACCTCAAAATTTCCCTACTTCTGTTATACCATCCATCTAGTCACTGAGATTCACAAGCTTAGTGTTATCAGCAACTCCTTACTCTTCCATCCAAAAAATTCTCAAATCTTGCCAATCTTTCTGTATCTGTTCAATCCTATCTACTCATGCTGCCATTACCCTAGGTCATTCTCTTATTACTTCTTGCTAGACTATTTTAATAACCTCCTAATTAGCCTCCCTACCTTCTGTCTCCCCACTCTAAACTTTCCTCAACAAAACTACTAAAGTGATTTCCCAATAGACCTGACTCTACCTGACTTCTCCCCTACTCAGTAAACTTCAATGGCTCCTTATGTTACCTTTAGAATCATATATAAATATCTTTTTGTCTTTTAAATCCATTTAAAACCTGACCTCTACCTACCTTTCCAACAATGATAACACTTATGAAGATATTATTCCCCTTCCTATACTGTGGAGTACATCTGGACTATCCTTCTTACTGTTTGTTATACATGACACTCATATGTTGTCTCTTTGCTGTACCTTATGAGATGAATACACTCACATCTCACCTTCGAATCTTAGAAATCCTTATTTTCTTTAAAACCCAGCTCAAACACCTCCTTCTACGTGAAGCCTTTCCTGATCCCTCCAATTGCTTGTTACCTCTTTCCCTAAATTACTTTTTGAATTTTCTTTTATATATTTCTGTCACACTAGTGGGTTTCACTGAGGAGGGCACAGCTGGCTGAGCTGTTACAAAAAAATATTTTCTTCATTCTTCCTCTTACCAGTCAAATAGAGACAGAGCTGAATCCTTCCCATACTTTTCTTATCTCCTCTCTGGGAGAAGGAGGGTTCATTTACTGTTCATGTTTTCTCAAATGTTGGCCCTCTCTTCCCTATTCTCTCTCTCTGTGTCTCTGTCTTTCTGTCTGTCTCTCTCTGGATTTAATCGGCCATATCCTATTAAAGAGAGTAGCTTACATTTTAGCCGAGGGCAAAATAATGTCCTTCAGGTCCCTTCTTTATAGAGTTTATATCAGATGAAAAGAAATGAATACAGTCACATTAGCTCCTGGTTAGAAAAGTCTAAAACATTTAGGGAGAGGTTTGGATCTTTTGGTTTTTCGGGTATAACTTCTGTTTCAGGCAAGAATAAGGATAAAGGAAATATTTAGGTTAAAAGGAAACAACGAGATGGTTTCAGAAAAATCTGGGAAGACTTATATGGTCTCACGCAAAGGGAAGTGAGCAGAACCAGGGGAACATTGTGCACAGTAAGAGCAACATTGTAAGGATGTGGTCAACTGTGAAACACATAGCTACTCTGATCAAGACAATGATGCATGTTGAAAAATGCCATCTACCTCCGGAGACAGAACTGATGAACTCTGAATGCAGATTGAAGAATGCTGTTTTTTTAAACTTTATTTTTCTTGCTGTTTTGTGTCTGTTTTCTTTTGCAACATAGCTAATATGTTTTGCATGACCTCACATGTATAAGCATATCAAATTGCTAGCCCTTTTGAGGGTGAAGGCATAAGAGGGAGGGATAGAATTTGGAACTCATTTTAAAAAAGAATGTTAATTTTTTTTACATATAATTGGGAAATATTTAATTTAAAAATGACAAAAGAAATAAAGCAGGGTGTATTGCAGTATCTGTTTCTAGAGAGGCACAGGGAAACCTGGAAGAGGTGAGTACCACCAGGTTTCGATCTGAATCTCCCCAGATGCTTACAGAAACCAATGGTGCACTTCAATCTCTCCTTTTTGTCACAGTTCAGACTTCCTTTCTGTGTCTCCTTTTCAGTTTCTCTTTTTGTTGTTACTTCAGTTCTGCAATTCTTTCTAGTCTGGGGCTAGGTACTTCATCTCCCCATTGCTGTTGAAGAGATAATAGTTCATGTCATAAGGAAGAACCCTTTTGGAGTTGGCCTCACCATGTAAGTGGGAAAAAGATGATCAGAAGAGTGGAATTCCACTGGTGGCCTAGAGACTGAATGGAACCCCTCGTGGTTCCCTATCCTTTATCTATCTGTGTTTGATTGTACTCAGTGGGTCTCTCTCTGTCTCCTATTGGTCACCCAAAGGTAAATCCCCTCTCTGGGGACTTGCTTCAACTTTGATTTATCATTTGATTGCCTGGCTGTGGCACAGTCCTTCTGCTGAAATCCCTCCAACCATTTAAAACCCCCAGAGGCATGCTTAGCTTGGTTGGCTAGATAATCAGCTATTCTCTTGTTGACCCAATTGAATTTCATACTTCATTAAAAGACCATAAGCCATAAACCACCCTGTTTTCACATTTTGAATTTCATCCTATCCTTACACTGATTACATTACATTAATCAAACTGGGAGTATACAACATCTTGGGCTTTTTACACTTAACGTGTACATGCTGTCTTCCCCAATAGAATGAAAGTTCAATAAGGGGAAGAGTTGTTTCATTTTGTCTTTACATTCCTAGCACTCAGCGCCATGCCTAACTAATATAAAATAGTATGTGATAGATGCTTTTGTTTGATTCTTAGGTGCTTACTAAAATACCTAATAGTTAATTAATTGCTTGAAATCAGATCGTAGAGTCTCAGAGTACTGGGGACTTGAACTCACTACCACCCAAAGAAACCCATTGTATTTTGGGCTTAATAGTTTTAATTTTTGTATATCCATAGAGTTTCAGAGTACAAAGCAATCTCTGAGGTTATCTATTCTTACTCACTCATGAGCAGAAATCTATTACATCTCCCATAGGTCATCATTCAACTGGTGCTGGAAAACTTTCAATGTTGTGAAACTCACTACTTCCTGGATAATTCACTCAATCTTTGGATAGCTCTCCAATTGTTACATTGAGCCAAAATCTATGTCTGCAGCTTTCATCCATTTCATTTTGTTTTTCTTTCTGGGGCTAAATAAAAAGAAAAAAAATAAAATTCAACAAACGTATTAGACACTTTCTATTTTCATGCTAGATGTTGAGGATACAAAAACAGAAGGAATACTCCCTTTCCTGAAGGAGTTTACATTAACCTGGTTTGGGGAAAGGTGGACAGGGATAGGACATGACATTTACACAGATAAATACAATTAAAAGTAGGGAGTGTAAAGGGAAAAAGAAAAGACACAGACTAGGTGTTCTAGTAATATTTATGAGAGAGGGGGAGGAGACTTTCAAGTAGAGGTGAGTAGACCCAGCTGCCTGAGTGGGGACACAGCTAGCTTCCTTCCTTCCTTCCTTCCTTCCTTCCTTCCTTCCTTCCTTCCTTCCTTCCTTCCTTCCTTCCTTCCTTCCTTCCTCCCTCCCTCCTTCCCTTCCTCCCTCCTTTCTTCCCTGTAGTTCCCAAAACCTTAAACCCAGCGCACTCTGAAGGCCATAGGTTGGATAATAATAGGTCCCTGCCCAAACTCTACTTAATGACTGACTTACAGTGATTATCAGTAGTAACAGTTTCTCTTTTCCTACCAGCATGATTTTAGTTTTTTTCTTTTGCTCTTTAATAGGGCCATTCCCTGACTACTTCTTAAAGAGGCCTATTCACTCAATGGGTGTTACCTCCCTCTAAGTGAATATCTGAAAAGGCCAAGGTTTCCCATTGCATCCTGGGCCATCTCCAGTCATCCTAATGAATATCTGGTCACTGGATCCAGATGGCTCAGGAGGAGAATGTGAGGCTGGTGACCTTGCACAGCCCTTCCTCACTTGAAACAAAGTCAAGTGCAAGTCATGTCATCATTTCTCTGATGTCCTGTTCTTTGAAAACGAAGGATGAACACCACAGCAAAGGCTCTAAGGAACATCTGAGTTGAGCCTTAAAGGAAGATAAGGAAGGCAGAGAGGAAGAGAGCTTTGTTTTTGGGCACAGGTGACAGTGCTTGAACACATGGAGTTAGGAAATGGAGTTGAGTTTGGGGAATTTATTTTGTCTGGAACATAGAATGTATATAAATAACATGGACCTCCAGGCCTAGGGTGTTTTGCATGCTGTTGCATATGTATAAGGTGACTCCTAACTGCAGGAAAGAATGGTAAGGTGATGATGAGAGTGGGCTTGAGGGAGCTTGTGGGAAGAGATCACTGTCACATCCACATTGTCTTCTCTTCTTCTGGCTAAATACCCCTGATTTCTCTAACCAGTCCTAGTATAGTATGGTCTCCATTCAGTCACCTCTCCATCCTGTAGCAGTAGATAGAGTAGTGGACTTTGAAACAGAAAGACCTAAATTCAGATATGACCTTAGAAACTTACTTACTGTGTGACCCTGGGCAAGTCACATACATAACCTCAGTTTCCTCAACTGTAAAATGAGGATAATAATATCTTTCCGGTTGTTGTGAGGACGAGACTTTGAGGATGAGATTTAATAAGATAATATTTGTAAAGCACTTAGAACACAGTTGCTGGCAAGTAGTAGGTGGTTTATTTCACCCCCCTGCTTTGAACCAACTCCAGCTTATCCTAAAACCCAGCCTTCCTGAAAGGTGGTATCCAGCACAGAACAATTCTGCAAATGAGGTCTGGTTCCCTAGTTCTGGGATTCTGTGCCTCAAAATCTTCCTAAGATTTTTTTTTTCTTTTGTGAGAACACTCATTTGACTTGAGCATTCAATCTATTAAAACCCTCAGATTGATTTCATAAGACTATCTAGTCATACCTCCCCAAAGACGGTAGATGGGTAGGGGGAAATGGGAAGAAGGAAGAAGTGGTTACTTCCAGAGGAAAGGCCACAGTGCCCAAGGAGGGGAGTGGATCACCCAGATACACAAACTGGTATAGGCGGAAGGAGCCTTGTCACACAGAGTCTCACAGCTAGAGGGCATCATGCCCAAGCTGTTTTTGAAAATTTCGATGAGATGACCTTGGCAAATGACCTCCTCTCTCTTTGGTTTCCAGTTTTTCATTTAAAATAAGGGGTTGATTAGGCAGTCTCTTCCAGCTCAGGGAAGCATTTATACATACCTTTGCTGAGACTGGGAGAGGGATAGGAGAATATGAATGTCGGAGGAGGAAGGAACCTTACAGATCACTTAGTCTACCCACCTTCCTCTTTTGACAGATAAAATCTCAGCTTTTCTAACTTCCAGATCACAGGTGAGAGAGGAGAGAGGATCGAAAAGGGGGGGGGGGGGCGGGGAGAGAATGGAGAGTATGAGAGGAGAGGGGGACGGAGGAGAGAAGAGAGAAAGAGAGGAGGTAGGGGAAAGGAGAGGTAGAAAGGTAGGGGAAGGAAGCTTAGTCTGGACATCTGCTCCTCCTCCCTCCCCCCGCCAAACCCTTAAACCCTTCCTAAGCTAAGCTGGGGTTCAGATCTAAGCAGCCTGGGTTCTACCAGGAAGCACTTAGCTCAACTCTGCGGGATCAGCCCGACCCCACCCACACCCGACCCTGTCAGCAGGACCACAGTGCAAGGCCCCCACCTTCTGGCCACTGCTGTCCTTGCACCCAGGCGTAGGGGCTCCTGGAAAGTAGGGCTTACAGCTGAAGGGCAGAGCTGTCCCTCCCTCCCTTGCCCTGGTCTTGGCCAGGGAGAGTCACTGGGAGTCCCTATCATCACAAGACAAGAGAACCTGCTGGGAGCATCCGTTTCCCCTCCCAGGGTCTCCTCATCTGTAAAAATGAGAGGGTCAGGCTCATTGAATTCTGGAGGTTTCTTCTGGTTCTAAATTTGTGAACCTTTCATCTACCTTTGATTGCTAGACCCAATAAGCCTAGCCAAAGAAGAGAATGAGCCATATAATATTGCTGATTAAGAGCCTAAATTGCCACCTACCTCTCCCTGGCCTTGTAGGTCTTGGTCACCTAAAAGTCATTTTATTTTCGTCTTTCATAGCTCATCCCCCTTAAGGGTGACTCACTGGGTGGAAAGTCCATTTTACCCTGTGCTCCTGAGCCCACTTTTGGACTTCCTTAGTAGTAAAACAGAAATTCTCTGGGGGTTACCTGGCACACTGGCAAGGCATGGTTGTTTCTGCTCTGGTTAGCTGGCCTGTGAATGCAGAGTCAAAGCCTGAGGAAGTGTCAGTTATAAACCAGAGCAAAGCTCTCCGCCTCCCTTATGGAAAAGGATGAGGCACACAATCTGCCACCAAGTGGCAGATAACCTTGGATGAATGCTCCTGCCACATCTAGGCCTTGATGCAGAGTGTACCTGTTGGCAGCTGGTGAAGTTGGATACCAAGGTTGAAAGGTCAGATTTTGTGAATGTCATGCTATGACCTGATGTCAAGGCACAGCCTTCCTCCTTAGCCTCTTAAGCATGGAGGAGCAAAGGTATGCAGGCAGCCTCCTGCCTTAGCCTCTCTTCCAGGTTAAGTACTGTAAGTCTGTCTGCCTTGTGTCCATTTTCATTGGTGGGCTATTTTTGGAGGATATTAACCTGGGATACATAAACAGTTAAATGGCAACTCTTCCAGTAAGATCCACCCAGAGAGTTCTCCTCCCTCTCTCTTTATGTGTGGTCTTCCACCTCTGAGCTCACCGTGCCTCATAGCATTCAGCTATGCTGGTAATGATGATCAGTCAGTCTAAATAGGCTCAGCTTCCTTGGCATGTTCCTTAATTTAATGTGAACTGCTCCAAGCCCAGCCCTTTGGGGCGATTTACCTTCCATCTGGTACCATCAAGCCAGCCATTGGTTGGAGGGTGGCAGCTCTCCATTTCTAAATGTAACCCTTTACCTGCTGGTTTGCCAGTCTGTATGCTCAAGACTCTGTTAGTACCTATGGCAACCAAACAGACTTTTACCCAGAAGTCACAGAAACACTTGCCATTTGAACTTGGAGGAGAACTCTGGAAAAGAAAGAAGGGAATCCATCTTGCTACCAGCCATATGGAAGCACAGGGCAGTGTGAGGGATGCACCTCTCTTCGTTAGGAGCCCTTCTCCACCCCTCACTCCTCAGCACCTGTGCACTGGGATGGTAGTTGGTTGTAATTACAGACAATAATGGTCAGGATTGAGAGGCTGAGCCAGAAAGACAGCCAAGAGCTGAGTCAGAGTACCGAGCCCAGAACGCCTACTCCATTCTCGATCAAAGAGAAGCCATCCATGTCCGTGCAGACTATTCATTTGCTAACTCTCCTTCTTCCTAGAGAGAGGGAGTTAAGGAGAGAAATGATTCTGTTTTTATTATTATTATTCACTGTAGCTGGGAAACAGCTAGTCAGCCAAACCAACTGTTCCTTGATTATTGCTTTTGTCAACCAATCAGAATTCATTAATTGCCTGTTCTATGCCAGGCACTGTGATCTGCATTGGGGAACAGAAATACAAAATGCAGATAATCCCTACTCTCAAGGAGAGGGGAAACATAAATAGACTGGGGATAGGAACCCGACTTACAATTTAATTGGTGTGGGTTTTGAAACTCCTGCAACCCACACAGGTTGCCTCCTTTCTCTGCAGTTTATAGCCTTACCTAATTACCTGGGGTACTAAGAAACTGATTGACTCATCCTGTGAAGTATTTTTCTTTTTTTAAAAAATGTTATTTTGGAGGCAATTGGGACTTGCCCAGGGTCACACAGCTAATAAGTATTGAAGTCAGATTTGAACTCACATTCTTCTGACTCCAGGGCTGGTGCTTTATCTACTGCTCCATTTAGCTACCTTGTAGCCAGTATTCTTCAGAGTAGAACTTGAAACTACACCTTTGTCACTCAAGGGCAGTCCTTTAGCTGCTTCCTCATTAATCCTGTACACATAGAAGTATATATAGAGCTAACAACATAAAGAGAAGGGGAGCTAGGTGGTGAAGTGGTTAGTGTGTCAGGTCTAAAGACTCTTCTTCTTGAGTTCAAATCCACCCTCAGATACTTACTAGCTGTGTGACGCTGGGCATGTCATTTTACCATGTTTTCCTCAATTTCTTCATTTGTAAAATGAGATGGAGAAGGAAATAGCAAAATGTCTCCAGTATCTTTGCCAAGAAAACCCCAAATTGGGGTCACGAAGAATCAGACGTGATGACTGGTGCTGTGTGCCACCCACGAGCTCCTACTGTCTCCACATATGGCTTTCTTTCCTTCCAGAGCCCTTAGGGTTGAGGTGTCCAACTCAAGGTCTGCAAAACTCAAGGGAACAAGATTAAAATGTAACTGGGAAATGTTTAGCAATATCATTAAAATATGACATAGATAATATTAATTTGTGGTTTTCTAACTTTACATGAGGTTGCAGGTATCCCTTTCTATTTGAGTTTGACATCACTGCCTTATGCCATTCTGGGAAAATGAATCTTTTCTCATTGGTGCAATGAATCTCAAACTCCTAGCTTTAGGAAAAAAATAGCACATTTGTGCTCTCTCTCTCTCTCTCTCTCTCTCTCTCTCTCTCTCTCTCTCTCTCTCTCTCCCTCCCTCCCTCCCTCCCTCTCTCTCTGTCTCTCTCTGTCTCTGTCTCTGTCTCTGTCTCTCTCTCTCTGTCTCTGTCTCTGTCTCTCTCTCTCTCTCACACACATGTACACACAAACACAGCACCTTTTGCCAGTTAACCAGGTACTGAAAATTAGACTAGGTACCTATGGACGGTATCCCTCAGATTATAATTATATATTTAGTTTAGTATATATTTAGTTATATATATATTTAGTACATATTTAGTTATATGCAAAACATGTCAAATACATATCTACATATAATACAATAACATAGTAGTCAATCAATAGACATTTGTTAACATCTACTATGTGCCAGGAACTATGCTAAGCACTAGGGATACAAAAAGAGGCGAAAGATAGTCCCTGCCCTCAGGGAGCTCACAATTGAATGGGGGAGACAATGTACAAATAATTATATATAAAAGTGCTATGTACAAGATAAACAGGAAATAATTAACAGAGGGAAGGGACTAGAATTCAGAGGGGTTTCAGAAAAGCTCCCCGTAAAAGATGGAATTTTAGTTGAGACTTGCTGCTGTCTTTTAGCCCGGGAGACTTTTTCTTAGATTTTTTTCCATTGATGGTTTGTTCACTTTCTTTTTCTGAGATGGGGTTATTTAAGTATTTTACTTCCTCTCCTGTTAATCTGGGCAATTTATATTTTTTGTAAACTTGTTTTTTGTCCATTCTCCAAGAGAAGTAATGCCATGACATACAAGTTAATTGGATTTAAGTGAGACAGGGCTGTGCAAAGTCATCAGCCTCACTTTTTCCTCTGGAGACATCTCAGTCCTGGGGCAAGATATAGATCAGAACAACTGAAGATGGCTCTGGATGCAGTGGGAGACTTTGTCCTTTTTAAGCTAGGTTCTTTCCCAGGTCTCAGTTTGACTGAAGCCACATTAGGTAAGAAATGAGGCAGAGTGGCCTCTATTACCTAGTTTGAAAAAAAATCGGTCTGAGACGGGAAGGATAACTGGTAGTAGAGATAAGGAGAGAGAGAATTCCAGGCATGGAGAATGATCAGAAAAAAGCCCAGAGCTAAGAGATGGAGTGTCATTTGTGGAACATCCAGGAAGCCAATGAAGAGCACATGTTGGGACTAAGGTGTAAGAAGACTGGAAAGGTAGAAGAGGGCTAGGGTTTGAAGGGCTTTGAATGCCAAGCAGAGCATTTTGTGTTGATCCTGGAGGCAACAGGAAGTTACTGAAGTTTATTAATTAGGGGGATGACACAGTTGGATCCGTACTTCAGGAAAATCCCTTTGTTGTGTTTGTCCTTTGTTCTCGAAGAGGACCATGATATCAGGATGATGACATGACTTGCACTTGATTTTGATTTGAATGAGGGAGAGCTTTACAAGGTCACCAGCCTTACTTTCTCCTCCACAGCCATCTGGGTCCAGTGACCCAGATATTCATCAGGATGATTGGAGATGGCCCAGGATGCAATGTGAAACCCTGGCTATTTTAGGAGAAGGTCTTATCAGATTCTTACTTTGAGTGAGATATACCCATTCAATGAATACGCTTCTTTAAGTAGTTTATCAAGGGGTGTTCCCTTTAATCAAAACAAACAAAAAAAGGAAAATGGGAGGGGAAGACCCTCAGGATTCCTGGGTCAAAGAGAAACAGGGTTTACATTCACTCTGTGCTAGGTCACTGAGTCCCTGTTGTCCAATCTATGAACTCCAGAGTGAATTGGGCTTAAGGCTTGCTCAAAGAAAAATCCCTTTAATAGTTGAATGGAGGCTGAACTGGAATGGGAGAGACTTACTCATACCACACAAAATAGATGGTACTAGTACTCTATTGTCTGCGCACTGACATCCCCAGGAAATTCTCAGCCCTGTGGAGAGGAGTATGCTGGTTACTTCTGTATTCTCAACTTCCTCTTCCTCTTTGGTCAAGTTGATATTTTCAAGTCTACTGGTCTGCAATTTCAAATCTGGACCCAGGTGTAATAATATGACCCCAAGCCTTTATTATGACAGGTTCTACCACTGGTCTCTGTTCCCTCGAGACCCCTATGACTGAAGGGCTGGGTTTCTGAATTTAGTCCATCTCCCCTATCCAGGCAGAGTTCCCTATCCCCTCCCCACTATTTTCCTTGGTGTGGTATTCCCATTGCTTACCATAATGCTTGACATGTACCTACTGAATTGAAATGAGATCCCTCCTGGGGCCCTCTGCTGGCTTCCCCTAGATCTGGGGCTTGACCAAGATTCTCAGCATATGGGCTATGATCTGTAACTCATGGACAGGTCCTCCTTGAAGTTCAGTTCTTTGAATCTTCTGCATCCCTATTTGCCTTCTCATTGGGAAGTCTGATTAACTCCCCACTTGGCAAAAGATGGTTGTAATGCATTATCTTTGGAAGGCCTCAACCATTCTTTGGAGCTCTTTTGAAGGCTGACAGATTACCTAGTCTTCCTCTTCTTTGGTACAGTAGGATAGAAGTTCTCTAAAAGTCAACAAGCTTGTCTTTTTCTTGGACACCAAGATTTTAAAATCAATTAATCAGTTAATAAACATTTATTAAATGTATACCATATGCCAGGTACTCTGCTAGGTGTTGTAGACACAAATAAATCTGATATGTGTGTGTGACAATATGTACACATAAAAGTATATATAGCCAGAGAAAATGCTTGGAGCTAAGCCATGGAGTATCTTTTTCATATAAGAACAAGGAGTCCAGTGTCACTGAATTGAAGAGTGTGCCTTAGGGATATACAGACAGAATATATAGAGAATAAACATGAAATAAAATGAGAATGAAGTACAAGGTCATTATTGTTGTTGATCCTTCATTTTTAAAGGGGACCAATGATATTATGGGATGATGTCTTGACTTGAATATGAATTGGTTTTAAGTGAGGCAGAGTTGCACAGAGTTGTCAGCCTTACTCTCTCTTCCAGAGTCATTGAAGTCCAGTGGCAAGATGAAAGTCAAGAACACTGATGATGACCCAGGATGTAGTGGATGACCTTGGCATCTTTGACATCTGACTAAGCTCTAAGGGTTCCACAGCACCTACTTTAGCCACTATCATGGCTATTGGAACAAATTGTTCTTATCTGCCCATTCTATCAGGGAAAGTCTTCACATGCTTGGGGTAGACATCCTCCTAACTCACCAGTGGGCTTGAGGTCTGTTGGTTACTCTCCGTCTGCCCAAATGGTTTTACCAGGGTGTGGCCACTGTGCATGCTACAATTTTTTGGAGCCACAGGTGAGAGTTCGGAGGCAGGTAGACACCAAAAGTCCTTCCTGAACACCCCACATACCCCAAAGACGGGATAGCTAGTGAAGGATGATACTAGCAATTATGGGAATCAGGAGAGATTTTGTGAAGAGAGCAGGGCTTGAGTTATATCTTGAAGGAAGTGAGGGATCCTTTTAGGAGGGAGTGCATTCTAATCATGGATAATAGTAAGAGCAAAGGTATGGAGCCTGGGAAAGGGGGTATTATATATGAGGAACAGAGAGAGAAGGCTAGTTCAGTTGCTTTGTAGAATGGGTAAAAGGGAAGAATATATAACAACAGTGGAAAGACAGGTTGGGGCCAAGGTATATAGGGTTTTAAAAATCAAATAGAGGAATTGATATTTGATCCTAGAGATAATAGGGAGCCATGAAAGTTTACTGAGTGTGTGTATTGGGGGAAAACTTTAGCACCTATTGGAGGATAGATTGGAGTCAGGAAAGAGGAGACAGGCAAACCATTTAGGAGATTATTACAAAAGTTCAGCCAAGATAGAATATTTTTTTTTTTTTTTTTACTATTTTTGACTTACTCAGACACTCACACTGCAGACCAGCCTGAGCTCATACCAAATCTCCTTCTCTGGCTTCCATTTCAACCCTGTTCTTCTCTCTCTCATTCTCTCTCTCTCTCTCTCTCTCTCTCTCTCATACACAGACTCACTGCCCCTACTTTATACCCACCCGTGTACTTCTGACACTCCCTTACACATAATAAACTGACTGACTTTTATTCAAGCTACTGTTCTCTTTCTTCCTCATACTCACACTAAAGTTCTCTGCAATAAGACTGTCACTTTGACTGCAAAGCTGACTCTCAATTTGTGTTCTTTCTGAGCCCAGGGACTAGTTTCTTCTACCATGTCTCTAACATCAGCATCAAAGGTGCTTTCAGGTGCATAGCTGTTCTCTCTTTCTTAAGAGCACTCAGACTCAACTACTGAAAAGGATGAGGTAAGAAGTAGTTAAAGCAGTGAGTCTGAGCAGGCTGAACAAATGGAGAACAGCAAAAGTTCTAGGGGTATCCATCTGCTCACAGCTAGCAGTTAGAGCCCAGGCCTATTGAAGAAGTGTTGGAATTATTTCTAAGAATTATTGAGTAGTTGCAAGGGTACCATGAATTTGTAATTTGCTTGGTTTCATCATTTTTTTCCATTGACACTAGGCAGCCCTGACGCAGGAGAGGAGATGTTAGATAGGGGTTACCTAGGGGTGATTCAGGATGGTAGAATGACAGGTGGTCAAGGGATTCTAGGCTGGAAGGAATACTAAGGTCTGATATGAAGGCAAGTGAAGCCAGAGTCAGGGCTGAGAGTTGGGGATGGGTGGGTGGGGAGAGAATGGGATGAGCTGTAGATCCAGGTCCCACTGATTGCTAGAGGAAGGGACATGGTAGGGGAGAGGCTTAGTGTAAATGAGAGAGTAGAGTAGGTAAGTAGGTGTCATGACCAGACCACCCTCAAAACCTCACAAAAGCAGAAAAGAACATTACACATACTTGTAATGAAGGAGTGAGACACCAGATGTATGAGGGAAAAACAACCTTACCTCGGAGTCAGTGGAAGAAAACTATGGCAAATCTGGATGGCACACTAAAAAAGCAAAGACATCACTTTGCCAGCAAGGGGCCATATGGTCAAAGCTATGGGTTTTCCAGTAGCAAAGTATGGCTGTGAGAGCTGGACTATAAAGAAAGCTGCACACTGCTGAATTGACGCTTTCTAGTTGTGGTGCTGGGGAACGCTTTTGAGAGTCCCTTGGACAGCAAGGAGGTCAAATCTGTCACTACTTAAAGAAATTAATTCAAGCTATTGGCTATAGGATTAAATACTGAAGCTAAAGCTTAAATACTTTGGCCATATAATGGGAAGATAGAACTCATTGGAAAGCCCCTGATATTGGGAAAGATTGAAGGCAAAAGGAGAAGGGGACAGCAGAGGATGAGATGGATAGATAGTGTCATGGAAACAATAAACATGAACTTGGACAGACTGGGAGATAGTAGAGGATAGAAGGTCTATGGAACCACAAATAGACCTGAGTGACTGAACAACAAAAAATGGGAGCTTTACAGAAAGTTCCTTCTCTTTGGCTTCCTGAAGAGGTTGGTTGTTGTCCTTCATTTCCAAGAGGACCAAAATGACATCACCATAATAAAGTGAAGTTTCTGTGTGTCTGACTATGGCTGATCAGGCCAACACGAACTTGGAATGCTCTACCACGGGTTGGGCACAGATAGTCCCTATGAATTTTTGGGGTGGGTACTCCAAATTTGCGAGAGACTAGAGTGACTTCAAACTAGGATCAATCATGGAAGGCTTCCCAGGGCGCCCAGCTCAAAGCGTAGAATCTGAGAAGAAAGAAAGGAAGACAGATGATAGGACTTAGTCTGAGAAGACTAGCGATCATCTAGTCCAATTGCCTTATTTTGCAGAGGAGGAAACTGAGACCCACACAAGTTAAAGGACTTGGCCATGGTCACATAGGTAATGAATAGCCGGGAAGCACACTCTTTGCCCACCACAACATTGGACAGATGGTTAAGAGATGGCTTGAGTTGACTGGTAACTAGTATTTGAGTGATTTATTTTCAGTGTGTCTGTAATAAATCTTCCAAGGTTTCCCAAGTCTTGTGGGAAAGTCAGAGAATGTTCTGATTTGTCAAGTTTTTATGGAGTGCCCGCTACATACCCAGGGGCATGCTTCCTGGAGGAGAATCATGAGAAGGTCCCACCCTCTACGAGCTTGCTGGGGAGAAGGAAGCATCAGAAAAATAATTAAGTTGTCAGCTCTAGGATAGTGCCTGTAAATGTAATACAGAGAGAAAGCCTTGTGGGTTGGAACACTGGGGAAGACCTCCTGGAGGAGGGGCTACTTTGGAAGAGAAGAAAGCTTGAAGGAGAGAAGGATATAGGAAAAGAGAGGCTAGGCACAGTGTAGTTATCAGTATCACTGGTCAGGTGGCCAGTCAGTCAATAAGCATCTATTAAAACTTACTCTATGCTGGGCACCATGCTTGGTTTTTCTCCAAGGTTACTTTGACATTCTTCACTAAGATAAACAAGGGGCCTTTCAGAAGTCCCCAAGTCACATGAGGCACTAGCTCGCTACTTGACCTTGGGCAAGTTAGTTTCTTGTCCTGAGCCCCAGTCTCCTTCTGTGTAATTTAAGAGTATTGGGCTACATTATCTTTAAGGCCCCTTCCAATCATGATATTCTGAGTTCTGTATCCTCCAGTCTCTATCTCTGACACGGTACAATAATCTGTGAGTGTCCTTCTGGTTATATGACTTTAAACCCAGCAGGAAAAATAGGAGTCATTGAGAGGCAAAGAATTCCCCAGAACTCTGTCTATGTGTTTGTATATTTGTGTGTTTGTCTATGTGTCTGTCTGTATTTCTGTGTGCTTGTCTATGTGTCTGTCTGTATACCTGTGTTTGTCTATGTGTCTGTCTGTATATCTGCATTTGTCTATATGTCTGTCTGCATATCTGTGTGCTTGTCTATGTTTGTCTGTCTATGAGTTTGTCTGTATATCTGTGTGCCTGTCTATGTGTCTGTCTGTATTTCTGTGTGCCTGTCTATCTATGTTTGTCTGTCTGTGTGTCTGTGTGTCTGTGTGTGCCTGTCCACCTACAGGCTGACCTGTTCGTACAGGTATTCTTCTGGGTAATGAAGCCTGCTCTGCTCAACAACCAACTCACATTTTACCCTGAAAAGTTTAATCAGAGTGGATTTGGAGAAAACAATTTAATCTGAATAACAAGCCAGATGGGGTCCTTCCCCCTCCCTTGGAAACCTCCCCCTTCCCTCTGGCCCCACATTCCCCAGCAATTAGCACAGTGACAATTATTGCACAGAACAGAATCTACCAAATTGGTATTTCAGGAGGGCCATGTCTCTGGGGAAAGCAGGGAAACTATTTGTGGGTTAAGGCCTGTAGACTTAGCATCTGCTAAGAGCTAGCTATACAAACATCTCAAGCAAAGGGTTCCCTTCTGTACAATGTCTGAACTGAGAGGAACCTTAGAGCATGGAATATCAAACCCAGAAGACACTTAGAATCATAGAACATAAAAAGGGGGACCTTATAGTTATCAGATAGTCTATGAGAGCTAGAAGGGACCTTAGGGTCCTATAACAGGGGACTTTGGGTTCTAGAACATAGAAGGCCAGAATTGAAAGGGACCTTAGGATCCTGATTGTCAGAGCTGATATGGGCCTTAGAGTCCTAGAATATAGAATGCCAGAGCTAGAAGAGACCTAAGGATCCTAGAACACAGAATGTCAAACCTGGAAAGGGTCTGAGAATTCTAGAATATGGAATGTCAGAATCAGTCAATAATGAAATTGTTCTGAGTAGCCCTTATTATCCTGGGTATATAATCCCCTTTGAGGGAACTGAAAGAAGGCATGGTCTCTGGCCTCAGTGAGTTTGAAATTTAGTTGGAAAGATAAAGGGAACCACAGAACCATAGAACTTGGATTCAAAGAACATAGAATGTCAGAGCTAGAAAGGATCTTAGAGATCCCCTGTTACAGATGAAACTGAACCCAACAATGTTGAGTCAACCACATTCACAACCTAGGAGCCAATCAGTTGCCAAGTCATGACAGTTCTGCCTCCTTAACAACTCTCACATCCATCCCCTTTCTATCCACTCATATGAAAATCACCCTAGTTTCAGGTCCTCACCACCACTTGACTAGACTATCATAATAGCCCCCTAGTCAGTCTTCCTGACTCCGTTCTGTTCCCTTGCTTCTCTATCTTCTACAGTTGCCAAATCAATATGCTTAAAATAAGGTCTGAATAAGTCACTCCCCTTCTCTGGAAGCTTCAGTGGCTCCCCATTGTTACTAGGATAAAAAACTCTATTTGATATGTAAAAGCTTTCATAATCTGATTCCAGACTGTCTTTCCAGGTTGGTTTCTTACCATTCCACCTCCCTTTCACCTTCCATATTCTAACCAAATTGAACTAGTCATATATGACATTCAATTTCCCAACTCAGTACATTTGTACAGGGAGTCTCTTAGGCTCATTTAATTCAACAAATATTTATTATGCTTAAGTATAGGACACTGTGAGTGGCCACTGAAGGCGATACAGAGTTATGATCTTGTAGAGTCCTTGGCCACAGAGCTCACAGCTTGATGGGGCAGTGGAGGAGGAATGGGACATATGCAGAAATATCTATGATACCAAACAGTAGAAAGTGAGTACATAAGAATGGTACAAAGTGTTGTGTGAGGCTGTAGGCAGGAAATGATCATTATTGACAGGGGAAGCAGGGAAGACTTCTGTAGGAGGAGGCTCTTGAGTTGGGCTTTAACGGAAGGTAAAAGGGAGGAAGTATAGGGAACCTTGTGAGCAAAGACATAGAGGGAGGACTATGTAGAGTGGGCTCTGAGAGGAAAGAGTAGTCCAGTTGAGAGCATAGGTTGCATGGAGGGTAATAATATGAAATGATGATATAAAACTTAGGGTGGTACCAGATTGTGGATGGCCTTGAATGCCAAGAAAAGGATCTGAATTTGACTTATTAAATAAAAGGGTCACTTACTCAAACCTTATTAAAGTATAAAGCAGAGCAGTGAAATGACCATGCCTATGTAAAAGGAGCAGAACTGAACTTATTTAAAAGTTTGACCCTTGTGTCAAGGTCAAACATGACCCTACATGAAGGGCCTGAGTATATTTTGTGGTATTTCATATTTCTTTGGCTCACTGCCTCCACCTAGATAAACTAAGATCATCAGCATTTGACATTTTCTCCCCTGGGTTGGGGGGGGTAGTCATTTGTTCCTTTTATAAGCACCAGGGTTCACAAGGCTCAAAACGTGTATCAGTTGCTTAAGGAACAGTGGAGAGGAGCAGCTGCAGCATATTAGTGGTGACAAATTGCTTAGTAGCAGTGGCATAAAGGATGTCATCAGGGAGATGTATGACCAGATAATGAAGTGGATACAAGTGTGGGAGTGACATATAAGTGTAGGCTGTGATGGACAGTCTATATGCTGTATTGGTATCCATAGAAAGAAGGAAACAAGTTCCAGGCACTATGCTAAGTGCTTTACAAATACTACTTTATTTGATCTTTACAACAACTCTGATAAATAGGTGCTATTATCCTCATTTTATAGTTGAGGAAACTGAGTCAGATAGAGGTTAAGTGTCTAAGCTAATGTCAGAGGTCATATTTTAATTCAAGTTTTCCTGATTCCAGGTTTACACTGTGCCACCTAGTAGCCTATAAATGTTGAGTAATTTGGACATGTTAAATAAAATCTGCTGTGGATAGGAAGACATGGAAAGAGTCACACAGGATAGATTGCAGTTAGCACTGTTGAAGGTATAGATCATTGTATAGCTCTGAGATCACAGATCTGTCTAAGTACTGAAGCAAGCAGGACCCTTGTCCCCATCATAGCCGAGGCCTGTACTGTTTCAGTCCCTTAACTATCTCTAGGGCTTTAGCAGGAAATTGTTCCTTCATGTGTTTATATCCTTTTTTTTTTTTTACTACTATGTCTCCCAGAGATGATAGTTTAGTGCTTATTGATAGACTATTATAAGTTAGGCCTGACATAGCCTAGTCCAGTGGTTTAGGTTCAGGATTGGAATGAAATGAGACTCTTGTGGATCATTTAGCAGCATACAAAAGAAGATGTGATTTGCCATGGCATGAAAAGATATCTATCCAGCAAAGATCAAGCACTGGTACGGTTGGGCATAGTTTTTTTACCTCTATATTTGTCATGGTGGCATATAGGTATCAAGTCTGAGGAAGGAAGTCCTAATTCCTCTTGGATTGGCTTTTGTACTTAAACCACTAGGAAGCCCCGTCAACAGTGAAATCCTTAATTCAGAAGAGAGAGTGCTGGACCTGAAGTCAGGAAGAACTGGATTCAAATCAGCCTCAGATATTTACTAGCTGGGTGACTCTGGCCAAGTCACTTAACCTCTCTCTGCCTCAGTTTCCTCATCTGTAAAATGGGAAAGATAATAGCACCTACTTTGTGGAGTTGTGAGGATCAATTAAAGTTAGATGAATGTTAGCTATGTTACTATCCCTTAAGCATTTTTTTAAAATTCAGTTTTGTTTTATTTTCAATCTTGAGGCTAGTTTCAATAACTTTTGAAGAGAAATTAGCTTACCCCATCTTGGGCAGTTGTGGTTCCTACAACATGCCACCCCTTGGTGGCAAGGTCCTAAAGAATGAAGACCTTCTATCAGTTAAAAGGACTTATGGATGTTACTAGATAATCCTGATCTCAGGGATGAAGAGATGAAGCTTGGAAGAGGAAAATAAAGATTAAAACGATAAAGATAGCAAAAGTGACAATCAGCATTGTAACAGCTCCCTGAAGGAGTGACAGAATATGAAAGAGAATGAATTCAGAAATCCTAGGATTTCCCTTTCCCTTTCGGAAGGATTGGATCCTAAATCTTACATGTGGAAAGGGATGCTAAACCTTAACAGTTCATAGGAGGAAGTGAGGAAGGACAGTCCCAGAAGCATCAGGGCCACAGTACAGATGATGACATTTTTGGCATTGTCACTAATTTTCATCGAGTCAGGTTCATCTGTAGTACAGTAGCTAAAAAATAATTACCTTCTTGTGCCAAGGTTGATACCAAGAATTACCCTGTAACACCACCCACTCAAGGTTCCCCAGCCCACCAGCCAGGACCTCCCCCTCCCTGGTAGAGGGCACCAGCGGGTAAGGGTGTGATACCCTACGTGGAGACAGAAGAAGAAAAGAGAAGGGAATGTAAATTTTAATCTCTGAAATTTTTTGTTTGTTTTGTTTTTTTCTCTTTAAAGACCAGCCTTAGTCCCAAATCACAGAGGCCCCAGAACAGCCCTATTTGGGCTTGGGCCCTGATTGGATCAGAATAAATGTAAGTAAATATTGTTTCTGTTTTGACCAGAAACCCTGAGAGTCTTCCCCTCCCAGATCTATTTTTTTTTAAAAGATTTGTGGGATGGCTCAGGTCCCTACATAAATCAATTACTCAGAGGCCTCTCAAAGTGATGACAGAAAAGAGATTTATTCGGTTCTTGAGAAGCGGGGCTAACCTGTAGGAGTAGGAAAGCCCAAGACAAAGAAAAGGCAGTGATTTATATAGACCCTAATGCAAGTCCCTCCTCCCCCCACTGACCATTATCCTCATTAGCTGAGAATATGATCTTACATTCTAGACACGAAAGCTAAGCAATCCTTTTTGAAATGAAGACATCGAGGAATTATGTGAGTTTTGTCCAATCATTGAGACCCTAATACACTACACAGTTTTATATCCTTATATGGAACTATTCTATTCTAAAAATATTGTAACCTTGAGCCTTTAGGCCTTACCTCACCCCTGGGAGAAGAATTACAATCTGAAAAGTCTTCACTAAACCTATCCCACTCAAAGAGGTTATTCTTTGCCCTAATCACTGAAAAGGTTCTGAAGACCTTAGACTGAAAAAGCAAAGATCCCCCACCACATCCTGGTCAATATCCAGGTGTCCTGATCCATATCTGACCACTGGACCAGATGGCTTCAGAGGAGAAAGTGAGGCTGGTGACTTTGCACATTTCCTCCCCTCCATTAAATCCAATTCACTTGCAAGTCATGGCATCACCTCCTTGATGTCATGGTCCTCCTCAAGAATGAAGGACAAATAAAAACAACCTCTGTGAGCAGGGAACTTCCAGTTGGGCAACACAACTTCCTTCCTTCCTTCCTTCCTTCCTTCCTTCCTTCCTTCCTTCCTTCCTTCCTTCCTTCCTTCCTTCCTTCCTTCCTTCCTTCCTTCCCTGAGGTGACCATCACATGAACCACAGGGGCCACAAGAAGCCATGGTCTAGTATTAATCAGGGCCTCTGCTCATCCAGGGCTCCTCTTCTTCTTCCTCCCTCTTGACCCTACTTTAAGGATGTCATTCTAATCTAATCCTGAAAATTACAACCAATGTTGGGGACTGGAATGACATAAGACCCTTGTAGTCTATATTACAGTTAACAAAAAGAGATTTACTTCACCTGAATATCCAAAGGCAATTCAACAAAGACACAACATTGATTTATTTGGGCACAGACTCACTGGCCACTATACTTGTCATGGTCACCTAATTGGCAGGAGCTCCTATCCATGTGAGCTAAATTTTTGTGCTAAAGCTACCAGAAAGCTACATTAATGGTTAAAGCCTTAGTACTCTGGACCACTATTTCCTAGAGCACCTATCTTAGAGTCAGGAAGACCTGAGTTCCAATCCTACCTCAGACACTTACCAGGTATGTGACCCTGGTCACCTTCACCCTCCTCATCTTTTAAAATGAGGGAGTTGGAATGTGGTGACCTCTAAGGGCCCATCCTGTTCTAAATTTGCTTCTGTAACACTGAGTATGCATAACCCCAGCTCTAGTTTTTCTTGTGGTCCATTTTTCTTCTTAATTCTTCAGTTCTCAATGGCTCCCAGCAGGGAGAAGTTGTTGATCGCAGGCCAATTTCTGTTATCCTGCAGACCTGACACTTCTCTGTTTGAAGGTTTCCTGGTTTTCTAGCAAATGATACTTTCCTTTTTTTTCTGCCAGGGGTAAGCACACTTAGTAGGCCAAAAGGGAAAGCCTGCTCCAGAATCCCTCCCTCTTTTCCTCTTTAAGTTCCCAGATGTCAAAACCCCCCTGTGAGCAGAATTTCTCCATTTTTCTGCAGCCTATTTTTATTCAGTGGTTCTCAAAGCCCCCTTGGCCATGAAAGATCTACCAGGGGTAGAGGAAACTTCTCCCTTTTTTATATCTTATGATGGCCATTCCCTATTTCAGTGTTGGTCCACGATGGTGACCCAGAGGATAGAGCTATGGACCTAGAATAGGGAATATTGAAATTCAAATCCAGCCTCATATACTTAATAGCTGTGTGATCCTGGATAAGACATTTAAACTTTCTTTGCCTTAGTTTCCTCAACTGTGAAATGGGAATAATAACAGCACCTACCTCTCAGGGTTGTTGTGAAGATTGAATGAGATATAGTGCTTGGCACATAGTAGGTGCTTAATAAATGTTAGTTTCCTCCCTCTCTCCCTTTCCTTTCTCCCTCCCTCTTTCTTTTCCTCCTTTCCTTCTTTCTTTCCTTCCTTCTTTTCTCTCTACTGTAATGCTTGACAGTGTATCATCTGCCTCCCATAAGTCTGGAGGCTTGGGAGGATCCTCTCAATCTCTCCCAAATCTCTCTCCGTTCTCTGCCAGAGGAAAATAAGAGGTGGGTGAGGATTCAGGGGCTTTTCACAGGTCAAATCACTCATGAGTTTGGATTTGAACCCAAGTTTTTTGACTCCAAATCCAAGGCCTCTTCTTCTGCACTACACTGCAGATGTGAAAACAGAGACAAACCCACACATGATGTGACTTGCCCAGGGTGAGCAAGGAAGAGACGGAACCAGAACAGTCACTGTCTTCAAGTACTTAAAGGGTTGTCCTGTAGAAGGAGAGATGGCCCCAGTGCACAGGACTAAGGGCAATGGGTAGAAGATGTAGGGCGGCAGATTAAAACTTGGGTAAGGAAAGGTTAGAAGGGCCAGTGACTGCCTCAGGAGGCAGTGGCTTCCCTTCAAGCCAAGGCTGGGTGATCGCTAGCTGCGTATGTTGCAGATACAAGGATTCTTGTTCAGGGACAGGTTGGACGAGATGGTTTCTGATATCATCTCTTCTGGTTCTCAGATTCTGGGGTAACCTCCAAGTCATGTTGATTCAAGAGTGGGGGTGTTAATGGAGAAGCAGAATGGGGACTTATATAAGGGGGAAAGAGAAACGAGGAGAGGCTTGGAGTCAAAAGCCTAGATGAGGGGAGGGACACATGGACTTTGGATGTAGTGACCTTGGCAGGGTCATATTTGGGGTCTGGGTTGAGAAGTAAAATAGTGGAGGATGGGGGGGAGATGCCAAAGATGCAATATCAGGCAAGGCAAAGGGTCAGGGATAACCCATAACCTGCTCCTTAACAGAGGAAGGGCAGTCTCCCTTCTTCCTCTCCCTGTTCCCCCATCATTCTTCCTGGGGCAAAGCTTTCTTCCTTGTGCTAGTTACATGTTTGTGTACTGGACTTAATTAGGAGAGTGTTGGAGTCAGTTTGAATTGATGGTTAAAATTTCCAGAATGAGCATTTATACTTTGGAAGTCAGTGAATACTACAAACCAAGGGTTGGCTTATTTTGTTGATTGCCTAGACTTCATAAAATAATGGAAAAATGTTAGTAATGCAAATTAAACTTGAAAGTCGGTTAGAAGTGCTTTTTATTTATTTATTTATTTTGAGACCTGATTGTTAAATATTTATCTGCACACCTCTGGCTGAACCATCCATTTTGGGACTGACTAGAACCGGGGTCCTGAGAGCCTGCCTGCTTGTGGTTTTCTCTCCAGGACTCCCAGGTGATGGTGGAAGGCCCAAGTCAAGCCCTGCAGTGTTGAACTCACTTCCCTTCATTCCCTTTTTCTTTTCGGCAGTAGCTGTCAGGCAATCTTTTACCCCAAATGCTGCTCTGGGACCCAGAGGCAACCCCTTCGGGTCTAATTAACAACATCACAAGTCCAGGAGGGAGGTGTGTGTGCTGCATTATTTCTGATGAGGAAACAGGATCCCCCGAGGTGCTGAGCCTGGGGAGGAGAGAGGCTGTGGGCCGGTCCCAGGGAGAAGACATGGCCCTTAGGAGTTGTGAGATGGAATGATCTAGAAACCACGTGCCTGAGTGGGGGAAGGGGCAGATCTTGGAGAGAGGGACTTGGAGTGAGCTCCTTACCTGGTATGACTCCTCCATTAGCCAACAGAGGCCCTATCATCCTTCTGTCAACTTAACTTTGGAGAGCTCTGACTGGGGAGAGCAGAGATCAGCCTGATCAGTGGGGGACGTCTGTAGGATCAAAGGATTCAGAGCCAGAAGGGTCTTTAGAATCATCTGGTACAACCTCCTTCATTCAGGGTACAATGAGTAGACAGCTGGACTTGGAGTAAAGAAGTTCAAATGCAGCCTCAGATACTGGCTGCGTGACCCTGGGCAAGTCACTTAATCTCTGTTTGCCTCAGATGATGATAATAATAATAGTTACTTACCAGGGTTGTTACAAGATCTTGTGAAATAGTTGTTGTAAAGCACTTGGCATGTAGTAAGCCCCAAATAAATGTTAGCTATTATTTGAAAGAATAGGAAACTGAGCCCCATAGAAACAGAGTGACTCATACAGGGTCACACTCTCTGTCAGTGTCAAGGCAGCTCCAAATTCAGTGTGCCTTGTCTTTGTTCTCCTAAGTAACTGTCTCAACAGAAGTTTGGGGTAGAGTAGGGGAAATACACAGGAATCTCCTTCATATAAGCAACCAGCAGATCCCAGGGCTATAGGCAAATTTCACTTGAGGGAAATTGAGGATAGGGACAAGAGTAGATGGAGAGGATTTGTTATTTCTAATCTGATTTTGGAAAGTAAAGGGTAAAGGAATCAGGAATTATGGGTTGAGCTGGGTGGGATCTCCCACAAAAGAAAGGGACAATGAAAGCTCCCTTTTTCTGTAGAATATTTTTTGCTTCGCAAAATGTTTTTTCATTTATTCTCTACAATCCTAGATCATCACACCTTGTCATCAGATATGACTCTCCATTTCCCATCTCCATGCCTTTGTACTAGCTGAGCCCCATGCCTGGAATGCTTTTTCTCCTCACCTCTACTTTTTGACATCTCTGGCTTCTTTCAAGACAGCAGCTCAGATGCTACCTTTTAAAGAAGGTCTTCCCTTTCCCTTCATTCCCAGTCACTTGAAATTTCCCCCTCTAAGATTAAGATTTCCTCTCTCCCTCCCTTCCTCCCTCCTTTCCTTCCTTCCTTCCTTCCTTCCTTCCTTCCTTCCTTCCTTCCTTCCTTCCTTCCTTCCTTCCTTCCTTCCTTCCTTCTCTCACTCCCCTCTCCCTCCTCTCCCTCTATCCACATAGGGTATTATATCCTTACTTGCAGGTGCTCTGTCCAAAGGAATATAAATTTTGATCACTGAAACCTCCCAAGATATCTTGGGGTTTATAGGCTAGATTTCTTTTTAAGGATCATGCTTTATACCCAAATCACTCCAGCTCTCCTTAACTGGCCAACAATAGGTCCCAGCCCAAGCCTCATTGGGTCATAGTTTGGATTCTGAGCCTACGCACAAAGTGAGTGTCAATAGCAATTGTTTCTGTTTTGGCCAGAAACTCTGAGGGTCTTCCCCTTCCAGATTGATTTTTTTTTACTAGGTAAAAGAGGTCGTTCTTTGCCTCATATCTCACCTAGCTTTAATCACTGAATGGGTGTTGCCTCAGACAAACTGAAACTTGGAAAAGACCTTAGCTTAAAAAGGCCAAGGTCTCCCACTGCATCCTGGGCCATCTCCAGTCATCCTAATCTATATCTTACCACTGGACCCAGATGTCTGTGGAGGAGAAAGTAAGGCTGGTAACTTTGCACAGCCCTGCCTCAGTTAAATCCAATTCAGTTGTGAGTCATGACAGCCTTCCTGATGTGATGGTCTTCCTTGAGAATGAAGGACAAATACAACAATAACTACCTTCTAGCCTATATATAGGGCATTTGGAGCATGCCCAGTTTACCTTGTGCTTGGAAGCACCCAGTGACCATGTGATTATGAGTAGCTTCCTTTAATTGGCTTTGTCGACTGGTCAGATGGAGACAGTCTCTCTTTCTTGCTGGATCCAGAGATGAAATTTCGATCACAGTTCACCCACCTGGGGAACATTGATCTCTACCAATAAGAGGACTGTCCTATACCAAAGGGTTTTGGGGCTCTGGTTGCATATATCATGTGTGTAACTATTTATTTACGTATTTTCTCTCCTATTAGTAAGTGAACTCCTTGCAGACAGGGACTATTTTTATGGATTTGCATTTCTTTGTATCGCAGTACTTAACACATTGCCTGGCACCTAGTAAATCAATCACTTAATACATTAATTAAGCACCTACTAAGTGATAATACTTAGTACCACATAATACTTCTGTGCTGGGGATACAAAAAAAGGCAAAAGACAGTCCCTGACCTCAAGGAACTTACAGTTTAATGGGGGAGAGAACATGCAAATAAAAATATACAAGGCAAGCTATATATATAGGCTACATCTTTATAAAGGGGTGAGTCATTTGAAGGAATTCAGTGATCAACAGTCATTTTAACATCAACTATGTGCAAAGCAAGTGAAACATTCCTTGCTTTCAAGGAAATTTGCTCTTTACAAAGAAACCCAGATTGCCAGGACTGAAAATGACCTTGGAAAGCATCTGGTCTGACCTCATTCTAAAGAGAAAGGGACTAAGGGTCAAAGGGACAGGAATTTGCTTACCTTGCTCATGGTGACAGCTTGCTCTGCCTACAGCAGACGTAGGATCCAAGTGTCCTGATTGCCTTCCAATTACCCCACCATGCCCAGCGTGGCAGAAACAGGAGAGAGTGGTGGGAAAATGTCAGAAAGGAAATGAAGAGTGAGAAGGAAAGAGAGAGAAAGGAAGAGGGAAGGGAAAAGGAGGGGGAAGGGGAAAGAACAGGGTGAGAGAGGGGGAGAGGAGAAAAGAAATATGAAAGTTAGCAAAGAAAGAGGGAGAGCAGAAAAAGAAACAAGTTTTAGTGGGGGTGGGGTTGCGGGGAGGGTGAACAGAAGGGACAGTTTAAGGAGATAAAAAGCCAAAGGCAGTCACCAGCTCAGAAAAACTGAGTAGTCAGGGAAAACTTCGTGAAGGAGGTGGCACATGACTCTGCATTGTTGGGGTGTTTATAGATCATAGAGTTGGAGTGAATTCTAAAGATCCTCCAAATCACTCCCTCCTCTGATAGCACCTGGAGAGGGCCAGAGACTTGCCCAAGGTCACACAGATAATAATAATCTCAGAAAAAATCTCTCTTCAGAACCCTAGGGTTCAGTTGGACTCTCTTTCCCAAGCCCCTCCTTCCCCCTGGGGTGTAGGAACATTCCTAGCTCAGTGAATTCATTCCCTGGGAGAGAGCTCTTCTGCAGCTCTAAAAATAGTCTCATTTATACTGCAGCCCCAGGAGGCAGGAAACAGGCCTAATCCTCATTTGCCAAGAAACTAGAGAGAATGCAGAAAAAATAAGGGTGCCACCCATTCAGTTCCCACCCCTCCCTTCATCCCCCCCAAGTGCCCCGGGGAATGGGGGGATCCCTGAGGATTCTACCTCCCCTCATCCTTCTGGCCCCTGGAGCCCTGGCCCCCTGCCTAGCTCAGAGCTCTCCAAAGGATCCCGCCATTCCGCAGAGACCAGGTGACTCTTGAAAAGTTGATGATGTCGGGGAGTTTCCCTTCTTGCCTGTGCCCAGGCACCCATTACAGTGAGAGTGAATCTCTGCTTAAAGGGGCTCCCCCTCCCTGAGGAATTGCCACATTCACATAAGACTCTGCAAGACCCAACCAAATGAGGCTTTAATGCTGGAATTTCAGGCATTGTGACAGGTGGAGCATCTCATATTTCACTGCGTAGGTGCTTAATCAGGGGGACATCACAAGTCTAAACATATACCTCCGCAAGAGAAATACACACAGTCCAGAAACATAGACACGTAAATAAAAGGAGCTCACCTTTTTATCTCTGCATAAAGTGAAGGTACAGGGTGGGGCATGCTGATCCAAAGGGCAGATTGTGTGTAGCTGGGAGGCACATGTTGGATACCCAAATCCAGAGAGATTTTGTTAACCCTGAATTGGGCAGCTATGTGGTCCAGTGGCCTGCACTTTGGGGTCAAGAAGACAAGTTCACATCTCCAGCCTCAGCCTCTGTGTGACTCTGGGTAAGTCACTTAACTATTTGCCTCAGTTTCCTCATCTGTAAAATGAACTGGAGAAGGAAATGGCAAACCACTTCAGTGTCTTTCCCAAGAAAACCCCAAAATGGGGTCACAGAGAGTTCGGACACCACTGAAACAATTCAACAAAAGAATGATCTATTAGCAGCTCTAGACTCAAGGTCAAATTAACAGACGCGACTGAGGGAGACAGAGTGGAAAGAGTCAGAGGAACTGGGTTCAGCTCCCATCTTTTCCACTCATTACAAGTCACTTCGAGTCTAACTTCTCTGTGCTTTCATTTCCTCATCTGTGAAATGAGAACAGTCAGATTTCATGATATCTATGGGTCTCTTCAGGCTCTTATTTTTCAAACAATGTTCCTTTCACCTTCTCACTTTAATAGAAACTTAGCTTTCCCTTTAGGATAGCACATTATATGCAATATTCTCTAGTGAAGGCCTCTCCTATCCCTGCCCTGAATCTCAGGGCTAAGGAAGATGGACAATTATTTTCCTCGCTTGCTCTCCACTGATTACAAATCCTTCCTTCATAACATCCTTCAATAACCTTTCTTTTTTTGAAGTTCATTTAACTCCATCCTGCCCCTCTTCCCTTATATTTGTTGATCATCTGCCAACCTTTCTGTTATTTGTCCATCTTTTCAGTGCCCCTGGTACACTTGGTTCATGGACTCATCTTGTCCTTATCTCCTTCAGTTGGGGCAGCTAGGTGGTGCAGTGGATAGAGCACTAGTGCAAGAGTCAGGAGGACCTGAGTTCAAATCTCACCTCAGACACCTGACACTCACTAGCTGTGTGACCTTGGGCAAGTCACTTAACTCCAATTGCCTCATCCTGGGTCATCTTCTGTCATCCTGATGAATATTGGATCACTGGATTCAGATGGCTCTGGAGGAGAAGTGAGGCTGGTGATCTGCACAGCCCTCACTCAAAACAAAGTCAAGTGCAAGTCATGTCATCATTTCTCTGATGGCATGGTCTTCTTTGACAACGAAGGACGAACACACACACACATCTTCAATTATTCTTAGAAACTTCAATATTGATGTCAATGATTTCTCTAGCAACCCATTTCTCATTCTACCTCATCCCCTGACTTTTTCCATCCCCCATCTGTCCCACACTGGCATGGTGACTGCACCCTGAAATTCTCTGTTTTCTGGAATTTGCACATCTCTAAGACCAGAAGCTGGAAGATCTCAGCCGCAATCTCCTCACCCTTTGCCTGTCCCTACTTTTTGACCTTCAGTCCCTTCATCTAATCTTATTCTCCATTCTTATTGTAAGTTTGCCTAGTGACAACTGGGAGCACAATGTTTGAAGAAATGGGCTTGCAGTCAGAAAGACCTGAGTTCAAACGTGATGCCAGGCACTTGCTAGGTGTGTGATCCTGAGCAGATCACTTTAGCTCAGCTTCCTTATCTGCAAAATGAGGATGATAATAGTAACAATCCCAGGATTGTTATAAGGGAAAATTGAGATAATATTTGTAAAGTGCTTTGCCATCCTTGGAGTACTATGTAAATCCAATGGCCTTTTGGAAGTGTTTTGACGCTTTTGACCTCTTCCTTCTTCTCATGGTCTCTCTTGGCTTCCATGATGTTGCTTTCTCCAGATTCTCTTCTACCTCTGACCACTTTGTTTCCTTTGCTGATTCACCATTTCCTAGTTTCCAAGCCCTCTCCTCTCCCCTCCCTTTTTCTCTCCCCCCTCCCCTCCCCTCCCTTCCCCTCTATAGTCTCTCTGTCTCTTAGGTTGCTAAGTGGCTCAGTAGATAGAGTGCTGGGCCTGGAATCAGGGACTAAACAACCACCACAAATTGTGTATGTGTGTGTGTGTGTGTGTGTGTGTGTGTGTGTGTGAATACAGAATCAGTCCAGGAGTCAGGAAGGTCTGAGTTCAAATCTGGTCTTAGATACTTACTAGCTGTGTGATCCTAGGCAAGTCACTTACTTCTGTTTGCCTCAGCTTCCTCACCCATAAAATGAGCTGGAGAAGAAAATGGCAAACCACTCCAGTACTTTTGCCAAGAAAACCCCCCAAAAAGGGGACATGGAGAGTTGGATAGTACTGACCAACAGCAATTTTTTCCCCCATCTAAATTTGTGCATCTCTTAAAATCTATCTAGAGACACTTTGGTGAGTTATGTGAACTTTTGGTTAAGGATCCCTCATCTAATCTATCATTCCCTCCAAGAAAATAGAGGGAAGGGGATAAGAGAAGGATGGTGTGATAGAAGGGAGGGCAGATTGAGGGAAGGGGTAATCAGAATGTACGCTGTGTTGCGGTGGGGGAGGAGAGAGATGGGGAGAAAATTTGAAACTCAAAATCTTGTGGAAGCGAACGTTGAAAATCAAAAATTAATTAATTAATTAATTAAAAAGAGCCTCTCATCTACATAGATGACTCAGATCTAAATGTTCAGCACTGATCTGCTTCTTGAACTACAATACCACATCCCAAGTTTTCTGATGGACCTTTCCTCCACATGTTCTATCAACATCTTAAACTCAATATTTACAAAATAAAAGGTCATCTTTTCCCAAATTTTCCTATCTCTGTGAAGCTATCCATCTCCTGACCTCTATTTTCACTGGCTGGCCACTATGCCTAGGGTTCTCCGCCTCCTGGATTCCCTGGCTTCCAAGTCCCAGCTAAAATCCTACCTTCTGCAACGAACCTTTCCCAATCTCTCTTTATGCTACTGCTTTTTCTCTCTTGATTATCTCCAATTTATCCCACATGTATTATCTTGTTTGTACATAGTTGTTTGCATATTGTCATCACTCCCTAGACTATGAAAATCTTGAAAGCAAGGATTGGTTTTGGTTTTTGGTTTTTTGCCTTTCTTTGTATTCTCCATGCTTAGCGCAGTGCCCAGCAGGGCTTGTTGACCAAACTGGAATATATTTCAAAGGCAAATAAAAGAACTTTGTGAGACTATTATCCTAGAGGGGAAAAATGGAGATAGTCTAATGTAATCTTAAACTATAATAATAGAAAATATCTAGAATGGGAGAGGAGGATCTGGGTTCCATTCCTGCAGACATTTACTAGTTGTATAACCTTGGCTAAGTCACCTGTTTGTGCCTTCGTTTCCTTATCGCAAAATAGGAGAGGGGGTTGAATTTGATGGATTTTAAGTTCCTTCTAGCTTTGTGATCCTCAGTCTTGATGGATGCTCTATTTTAGGAAGGACATTGACAAATTTGAACTTATCTAGAGGAGTGTGACCAGGATGGTGAAGGAAATGGAGATAAGGCCATATAAGGAATGGTTGTAATTGAAGGAACTGGGAGTGTTTAGCCTGGAAAAGAGAAGGGTAAGAGGGAGGAGTATAATAGATTAGCCAAGCAAAATAAGTCTAATCACTTTTTCACATGTAGAACCTGTGTCCTCGAGGCCATATATGGCCCTCTAGGTCCTCAAGTGCAGCCCTTTGACTAAATCTAAACTTCACAGAACAAATCCCCTTAATAAAAGGATTTAGTCTGTAAAACTGGAACTCAGTCAAAAGGACTCAAGCCCCAGGACCTGAAAAGGCACATGTGACCTCGAGGTTGCAGGTTCTCCACCTCTGGTCCACACATATATAACACGCCTAAAGTCAGCTGATGTGAATCCTTTAGGAGATTGAAATATGGGCTCTCATCACCACAACTACATCCTTTTAATAGGACTTTCTGCCTATATTTTCTTCCTATTCGAATTCATTTTTCATACTCTGCCATAACGATCTTTTCTGCATAGTCTATTTGTACCATTTCTCCATTTATACCCTTCAGCGCTTGTTGATTGTTGACTGAGTAAAGTTCACTTCTTTGTCTGGCTCTTCATAATCCTTCTTCTCCAGTCTCCTTTTTTCCACTCTCCCTCTGTTCTTTCCTTTCTTTTCCCCCTTCTTTCTGTCCCTCCCTCTCTCCCTCCTTCCTTCCTTCCTTCCTTCTTTCCTTCCCAAAGGCATTTATCAAGATGGCATTGAAAAAAAACCATACCTATTAAACATTCTCTCCCCATACCCCATAAATCTGGGGTGTATTTCCCCACAAATATACATAATATCTATGGGAAGATTAGACACAAACTTATAGTACAGTTGTAATGAGGCACACATACAGGGAACATGTAAGGCAGCTCATAACTCTTCTCCAGTCTTATTTTATACCACTCTCCTTGGTTCCAGCCAAACCAGGTTACTTGCCCTGAACATGGCCTGTGCTTTCCTGACTCCATGGCCTTATTCATATTGTTCCCTACCTCCCTTCCCCCTTTAAACTCCTACCCATCCTTTAAAACTCAATTAAAATGCCACCTGCTCAAGGGAGTATTTCTCGATCCCCACAAGTTATTATAATTACCCCTGAGTCCTCACAAAGCATTTTGTTTGCTTCTATCATAAGTACATATGTTATTAATGGAGAGTCTGAGAATGCCAGCTCTGGTCGTTTGGGCCCCATAAGGTGGAGAGTCAAATGTATATGACCGCCTCTTTTACCACCATACCTCAGTTCCACAAGAACATGCCCTTCTTTCAGAAAAGAACAAGGTGGAGGCAACATCTCATGGAAGAGAGAAATCATGCTGTAGCAGAATGAATGCTGACCTGGGTTTGAATCATGTCTCTGACACTAACCAGAAATGTGAACCTGGACAAGTCCTATCATTTGTCTGACCCTCAATTTTCCCATTTGCAAAATTGGAAGAATAATCTTTATACCACCCATCTCACATGGTTGTTGTGAGGAGAGTGCATTGTAAGCCTTAAAATGCTATCCATTATTACACTTTGGGGGATTTCTCACACCTCAGACCCTACCTACATGCTGAAGATCTGAGAACTTCACTATATGGCACCCACTCAATGTGTCGTCACTAATTCCCCTTGCAAGCACACAGTTCACAAAGCTCAGAGAATAAAAGGTTTATTTGTATATTGAAGAAAACAAATAGAATTCTTATCAGAACTCACAGAAAATACCAGCACTTGCCAATACATTAGCAAACTTTCCCCAAGGATCTGTATACTTAGAATGCATCAATTAGAACTCTCATTAGGTATCCCATAGCTTCCAGCAGGTGGCACCCATTAGACCTCCTATAGTTCTCTACAACTATCAGAAAGTAGGGCCCCTACCCCTTTTTCTTTTCTTTTTAAAAATTTTTTTTCTTTTATGTTAGGCTTAAACACTAAAACTTAAATATACAATGCAGAAAAGAAAAAAACATTATAAACTTAAATATTGAAACTTAAATGCAAAATAAGAAAATAAAAAAGTATATCTACACAGTAGAACATGAGAATATTCAAAATATATAGCTATAAATTTCTATTTCAGGAAAGCCTATATAATAAATACTGCTCATTGTGTTGAGAGCTGTCCATCTTTTCTTTGCTTCCTTGTAAGTTTTCTTTTGTTCTCTGTTGTGTACTTTTTACTTTGTTCTTTTTCTCCCTTCATTCCCCCCCACCCTCCAAAGAAGGCTACAATTAATTATGGATATATTTACATATAGATATATACATACACATATACATATATACACATACATACATACATAGACTTATACTTTCCCTGATAATTCTACTCCTGATCTTTTTTTTTCATGTTTGTGTGTATCTCTTATTTCTTATCCCTCCTAACTTTATCTGATATCTTGCCCTCCTATTATTTAACCTACCACTGCTCCTTTTTCCAAAGGAAAAACTTCTCCTTGGACTCAATTCAGCAGATGATAGTGACGGCACGTTTCAGAGGTGTTCTGTTGGGGAGTCGCTGAAAACGTAAATACTAAATCAAATGAAGGTGACTTCTTTCAGCATTGTTATTCCCACCTCTGTCTTCATACAATAGTTCATCCAGGATTCAGGAAGGAAAGCCTACCACCAGCACCTTTAAACTACAATGGAATAGCTGTGTCTCATTAACACTAGGCTAGAGGCAGATTGAACCTTGTTGCAGCCCTGAATCTTGCATGATGGCTTTTTTCTGCCAGTTCCTGGATGGTGTGTTTCTCATACCCGTGTCTGAATTTCCCACCAGCCTAGAAGCTGGACAAGACACTCCTACTCTGCTCCCATCTTCCTCCTACTTCCAATTATTCCTTAGCCCCTCGAGATCACTCTGTGGTCAATTTGGTTGGGATGTTAGAATTAGCCAAAGCTGCTTCCCATAACATCTAACATAAGGGGATAGATGGAGAAATCAGGAACTCCCCTGATATTACAACGTGACAGAAAAAAAATTGTAATCCTTGATACAGTGATTCTGAAAGTCTTTGAGAATGAGGAAATCAGTCTTAGTAACTAATGTTTCTTGGGGCAGCTAGGTGGTATAAGTGGATAGAGTCCCAGGAAGACTCATCTTCCTGAATTCAAACCTGGCCTCAGACACTTATTAGCTGCATGACCCTGGGTAAGTCACTTAACGCTGTTTGCCTCAGTTTCCTCATTTGGAAAATGACCTGGAGAAAGAAAGGACAAACCATTCCAGTATCTTTGTCAAGAAAACCCCAGATGGGGTCATAGAGAATCAGATATGACTGAACAACACAACAACAGAATGTTTCTTGGGAACAGAAAGTGAAGTCTTCTAGATGGGATGGTATTAATTACATTGTCATGGAGCATACTACCAGAATCATTATCTGGGTGGTCCTGAAAACTTGAAGCTGCCATTCCATTGGAATCCCCCATTATAGGGGCCCATTGTGCCTAAGGGCAATATCATAGTGGGTCCTGTCCCTGGAATAGGAATATTTTCTGTGTATGGTGCTGATGCTGATATATTTGGCTGTAGATTTCTCCTTGTTCGGTGACCATACACGTTTTTTGAAGACAGCAGGTGAGAATTTTTACCAAAGAAAAGTTATAATATGATTTTTTTTTCCCTTCTGAAAAAACTGATACTTGATTTCTATGACGTGATAAATCAAAGAATCTGATAGGATGTAAATAAAGAAAGCCAGATGGTGTCAGAGGATGTAGGTTCAAATCCCATCCTGCTATTTATTACCTATGTGGCCTTAGGCAAGTTGTCCAACCTTTAAGCACCTCTGTTTCATCAGATCTATAAAATGAAAGACTTGGACTAGTTGACCTCTGAGGCTCTCTATATTCTATGCCAGGCTGCCTCTCATGATTTAATACTTATTTCAAAAGATTTGGGATTTTATTGGTATGAGGACTCTATTCATTGGTGGAAATAAAAAATCCTCATATTTGGGAAAAAATAAAATATTAAAAACAAAAATATAAATAAAAATAAACATAAAAACATAAAATAAGATGTTAAAACAATCCTTGATGCTTTCCCATGTAGTTCTTCATAAATTGTTAACGTTAAAAACAAAAACCCTCTCAGTCACTCTGCATCTAGGTAGGCTGTTGCTGTCTGGGTAACATTCATTCATTCAATCAATAAGCATTTATTTGATGGGGCAGCTCGGTGGCACAGTGGATAGAGCACTGGGCTCAAGAGTCAGTAGGACCTGAGTTCAAATCCCATCTGAGATGTGTGACCCTAGGCAAGTCACTTTACCCCAATTGCCTCAAAAAAAAAAAAAAAAGTAAAAAACCCAAGCACTTTCTGACACCCACTGTGAGCTTGTCACTGTGTTAGGTTCTGGAGACACAGATAAAAATAAAACAGTCTCTGCCTTCAAGGAGATTGCATTTTGTTCTGGGTTACAGATATACAGTTTGTCTTCAGGCTTGGATGGAGACTTTCCAGATTGGAGGAACCCAGCATATGGCTACATGCTGAGAAGCTGACAAGGTCTTTATTGGAGGCAATAATGACCATAATGATGGTAACGAGGAAGATGATGATTATAGGGAGCACACAGCTATTAAAGGTTATAATAGAGATGCAAGCAGATGAAATCAAGGGTTAAGGAACATTTGCTTGTTAGCAGTTAGGGATTATTCAGGGATCTCCATAGAGAAAGCAACATGTGGGTCACAGGATAGACTGGATCAGAGGTCTGAAATGTGAACAAACAGGTAAATCAAGTCAAAGCTTATGCCGAGGCAAGGTCTACCTCAGTTAGGGGCCTCCTGTATAATCCCCAGTAGGGCAGATCCCAGTTCTACCTTCTATAGGAAAACTTTTCCCATCTCCCTTAATTCTGGTACCTTCCTATTTATCCTACATGTAGCGTGTCGGTCAGTATGTTTGCATATTGTCTCCCAGATCAGACGGTGAGCTCCCGGACATTAGTATGTCTTTTATATTTCTTTGTATCTTCAGCACTTAGCTCAGTGCCTAGCACATAGCAAGTCCTTAATAAATGTTTACTGACTGGCCTAGCTGGAGTTAGTGGAAGAGTAAGTGGGCTCTTAGCTTCTTCCTCTAAAAAATGCAGAGGCTGTACTAGAGAACTTCTATCTAAATTACCTTCCCATCTCCAAATGCAAATCCTTCCAAATTTAGGAAATCTAAGCCACAAGGCAGCATAATTCATTGGAAAGAAGATGAGCTTTGTGCTCTGAGGATCCAGTTCAGATCCTGTCTGAGGCATAAGCTAGTTATCTATGTGATCTGTGTGAACACAAGCAAGGCGCACAATCTCCTGCTCCTCCGTGACTAATCTGTAAAATGAAGAGGTCATTCCAAATCCCTTCTAACTCTAAAGCTACGATCCCTGTGATAAGGCCCTATCCCACTGTGTCACTGCTTTCAAAGGCAAGCTTTAATTAACCTGCTGACTAGCAAGGATAGAGAGTACTTGTGAACTACTTTTTCTTATTAACTCAGAGCCAGTGGGAACATCCAGTGGTTGTAAATATTCCCAGATATCTGAATCCTTTTCTGATTTCAGTCACATCAATCATTGGCTCATTCTTTACCAAAGGCAGGTCCTTTTTGGCCTCGAGACCTTTAAGTCTGGCTACTTCCCGGTTATGTAACCTTGGAGAAGGCATTTCTATTCTGAGACATTCAGTTTTCTTATCTGCAAAATGGAAGAATTTGGACTTGCAAAGGTAGTGGCAATGCCACACATTGGAAAGTACAAATTTGGAGTTGGTGGATGTGGGTTCAAATCCTAATCCTATGGTTTATGATCTGCATGATCTTGGGCAAGTCATTTATAGGCCTCAGTTTCCAAATCTGTAAAGTGAGGGGGGTTGGACCAGATAACTCTGAAGTCCCTTCCAGCACTAAATCTATGAACCTATAATCCTCTACATGGGGTCTATGAACTTTAAAAAAAACCAAAACATCTTGATAACTATATTTCAATATGGTAAACTCCCTTTGTTATCCTACATAATTTATCTTCTGCATTTAAAAACATAACTCTGAGGAGTCCATGGGTTTCACCAGACTGCCAAAGGAGTTCATGACATACAATGGGTTAAGGACCTTTGTTCTGCATTGCTGACTTATCTACTTGTGTTGTCCATAGCAATATTAATAGAGATACTGATGGACAGGCTCAATAGAACATCCACAAAACCTTCTGTCATCGATTTGGGTAAAAAGAGCACTGGACCTCAGTTCAAATCCCACCTCTGACACTTCCTGTAGGTCCTTGGGTGAATCACTTCTTTCTGAATCTCTGTTTTCTTTTCTGTATAAAGAAGGGGTTGGATTAGATGACTTAAATAGAACCCTATGACTCAATCCTTCCTGAGGTGCCTTCCAACCTGATATTCTGTCTTTAAAGTGAAGACAGTAAGCCTTGCCCTCCCTCCTTCCTCAGATGGTTGTGAGATTCCAGAGAAAGAACAGATAATGGAGAAATTCACTACAAATTCTAAAGTACCATAAAGACTGAAAAGTGAAATACACATGAAAGATTTTTTTAAAAAATCATTATTGCTATCTTAGGCTGCAGAAGGAGATGGAAAAGGTAGAGGACATGGATTGAGTTTGCTTTGAGCCCCAGAAAGCTGCTTTTTGGAACCAGCCCCTGAATGGAAAATATTTTCCTGTTTTATTCTGCCTAAATGGATACAGTACTATACTAGGGAGTAGGAAGAGCTGGGCTTCTCATTTTTGACAACTTACTAGCTGTGTAACTGCAAGCAAGGAACTTTATCTCTTGACCTCAGTTTCCTCATCTGTAAAATGGAGATAAAAATACCTGTAGAACCTATCTCACAGGGTTATTGTATGGCTCAAATGAGATCAAGTGTTCATATGTGTATGTATGTGTCTATATATGTATTTCATTTGTACTATATAGACATGTTTATGTTCTATAATGCATAAATTGTTAATTTTTATTATTATTGTCATTAAGGCTATGGATCAGAAACAACAGCAAACAATTGAGGTTGATGGGACTAAAACCCAGTGTGAAGAAGACTTGAAAATTAGGGCATGTTTGGCACAGTCTCTGGTCTGGCTGTCTAGATCTGACTGATGCAGTGAGATTAAGTTGATTGCTTTAAAAATCTACCCCTGATCTGGGTATGTTTGTTTATGGACGAGTGCATGTCCAAGTGTTCCTTCATGTGTGTATGTCTTTCCTCTGGGGCAGCTAGGTGGTGCAGTGGTTAGAGCATCAGTGCAGGAGTCAGGAGGACCTGAGTTCAAATCTCACCTCAGACACTTGATACTCACTAGCTGTGTGACCTTGGACAAATCACTTAACCCCAACTGCCTCATCCTGGGTCATCTCCAGTCATCCTGATGAATATCTGGTCACTGGATTCAGATGACTCTGGAGGAGAAGTGAGGCTGGTGACCTGCACAGCCCTCCCTCACTCAAAACAAAGTCAAGTGCAATGAAGGATGGACACACACACAAGTCTTTCCTCTATTACTAACAAGGCTAGTACTAAACAGATTGTATTACAAATTTGATTCAACTCAAAATTTATTAAGTGCTTACTTTAAATAAGGCACTGGGCTAGGTCCTGAGAATAAAAGCATTAAAATATGGCACAGTCCCTACCTTCAGGGAGTTTACAGTTTCCTTTGGAAAGGAGTTATGATGTGACCTGTTCACAGATAAGGACAATGTGAGGTTAGAAATGCAGTTAAAGAAGAGTCCTAGATGAAGAGGTTTTGAGAGCTTTGCTAAGAGGCTGAACACTTTCAGCTGGGGCCATGAGGAAAAGTTTAGGGGCGCCTGAGTTGAGCAGCTGGAGGAAGAGGATTTAAACGGGTGGCTCAGAATCACAGAATTTCGGAGCTGAAAGGGACCTCAGTGACCATCTATTCCAACCCATATTCATAAAGGAATTCTGACTATAACCTGTATAGCAAGCAGTCAGTCAGCCCCTGCTTGAAAACCTCTAGTGACAGGCACACATCTCCTCTACCTCCTGAGGCAGCTCGTTACACTTTGGGGCAGCTCTAATAGTTAGGAAATTTTTCCTAAAATCAAGCCTAAAATTTCCTCTTTGTACCTTCCAGTCATTGCTACTGGTTCTGTGCTTGGGGGACAAGTAGAACCAGACTCCTTTCTTCTACACATGGCAGTGCTTCAGATGCTTGAAGAGAGAGATCATCCCTCTCCCTTTCTCTTCCTGCCTTTCCTCCTCCCTTTTCTTCTGTAGCTAAACAGCTCCTTCCATTGATCTTTATATGACATGGATGCAAGTCCATTTATGATCCTAGTTGCCCTCTTCAGGACACTCTTCAGCTTGTTAGTGACTTTCCAAAACTATGATGCCCAGAACTGAACACAACACTTCAAATTTGGTGCAACCAGGGGAGAGGACAGAGGAACAATTATTCCCTCCTTATTCCTAGAAATGATGCATTCCTGAATGTAGCTGCAGATCTCACAACCTTTTTTTTTTTTTTTTGGCTACTCATACTGAGTTTTGTTGTTATTTAATCATGTATGACTCTTTGTGACCCCGTTTTGGGATTTTCTTGGAAAAGATAGTAGAGTATTAGGTATTTCTTCTCCAGTTCATTTTACAGATGAGGAAACTGAGGCAAATAGGGTGAAGTGACTTGCCCAGGGTCACATAGCTAATAAGATGCTGGGATTTGAACTCAGGAAGCAAAGTCTACCAACTCTAAGCCAGGCACTCTATCTACTGGGCCACGTAGCTGCCTAGTAAAAGGCCATAATCTTTTCTAGATGAACTGCTATGATTATATGACTCCACATCTTTTATTTGTAAAGCTATTTTAAAAAAAAAATAAATCCAAGTGTAAGACTTTACAAGTAATCTTAATACATTCTGTCCAATGTTCTAGCCCAGAGGTGACAAACATGGCAGCCACACTGTGTCAACAACACTCACAAGTGCACCAGATTAAAATGTAATTGAGAAATATTTACCAGAATAAGTAAAAAATACAACACAACATAGAATTGGGTTAATATGTGATGTTCTAAGTCAATATGCACCCTCAGGGATCCTTTGCATGGTTCAATGGCCCAATTTCTATTTGAAGTTGATATCACTGGTCTAATCAACCCTTCAGGTTCTTTTTGGATGCTGACTCTTTCATCCAGGATGATAGCCTATTGCTATTCCTCCAAGTTTTGTACACTCAGAAAATGAGAAAACACACTATCTTTGCCTTTAACCAAGTCAGTAATGAAAATGGACAGATCCCTGTGGGCCTCCATTGGAGACCTGCTATGCTGACATTGAACCATTAACAAAGACTGAGTCTAGTTCAGAATTCATCTCACTGCATTGTCGTCTAGTCTACATCTCTTTATGTTTTCCACAGGAATAAGTATGAGATATTTTATCAAGTACTTTAACTGTATTTGCAGCCTGCCCCTGATGGCCCGCTTTAATAATCCTGTCAAGAAGGGACATGAGGTTATTCTGACATGACCTGTTTTTGATGAGACCATCCATGCAGGCTCTCTGAAATCACAGTTTCCTTTTTTCCGTGTTCCCCAATGATCTCTTTAATGATTTGCTCTATACTTTCCCCAGGAATCCAGGAATACAGTTTGCAGACTTTATTATATTTCCTTTTTTGAAAATCAGGACAACATTTGGTCTTTTTCCATCTCGGTTGTTCAGTCATGTCCAACTCTTCATGACCCCATTTGGGGTTTTCTTGGCAAAGTTACTGAAGTGGTTTTGCTATTTCCTTCTCCAGCTCATTTTACATATGAGGAAACTGAGGCAAATAGGGTTAAGTGACTTGCCCAGGGTCACACAGCTAGTAAGTGTCTGAAGTCAAATTTGAATTCAGATCCTCCTGACTCCTGGCCAGGTACTCTATCCATAGTACCAACTAGCTACCCTGTCTCTTGGTATCTCTCCTGCTTTCTTGGATATTTAAAATACAGCAATCATAACTACCCATTTTTTTTTTTAATTTTCAATGCAACTTTATTATCATAATTTCAAAAGTATTCAGAGTATGGCGCTTAACTATAAACTAACACGATACTTCTTGGCCAGCTTCCATATCACAATTCAAGATGTTGTTTTCTTTAGGAATTGTTATTCCCTCTGAGAAGGGATTTTCAAAAGGGGAAAGTGGTCCTACAATCCAACCAGAAGGAATACTATCTTCTAAGCAACAGAATAATTTTTCTTTACTTCCCAGGGCTTGGGTCAGCTTAAACTGGCTCTGGGTCACATGATGCTTGTCTAGATCTTGAAAACCACCACTCATGGAACAGGTAGAATGAAGCTCCTGCATGTCATAACAAGCCTGTTGGAGGCTGCTTGGGAGACCTTGGACTGCAGGCATGAGGTCCATGAAGGCTGACTGTAATTTCAGGGCAATGCTACAGGACATGTCCAGAGTCAGGGCTTCCAGGAGCTGTGTATCACCATCCTCATTTTCAGGCTGGTTCTTATTCCACTTGATCCACATCTCAAGTAGGGCCTTATGGTAGTTCTGCTGATCCTCAGAATCTTGCTTGCATTGATAAGTCAATTCAGTCACTTCATAGAGCTGGTACAAGAATTTTCTGATGTTGTTCTTGACCCCTCTGATATTTTCCACAGTATTCTCATGTGTCTGGAGGTTGCTTGGCAGAGAACCTAGTGATGTGAAATAGCCTTTGTCTCTTGAAGAGTTTTCTTTAAAACAATCTCCATCTTCCTCTGAAGATTCTTGGATATTAACCATGTCCAGCAAAATTGGGAGGTATTTGCCCATATAAAGTTATAATTCTTGTAGTGTTTGTTTCTCCTTTTGGATTTCAGACAAGATTTTCTCTTCACAAAACTCAGATCTTGTGATAACACTATTGACACTTGTGCTATCTTGCTTCTCTGAGTCACCACTTCTGGCATGGATTAATGAATTTGTTTCTTGAGATGGTTGAACCTCCATCTCTTTAGATGAATGTAGTTCCTTTATTCGGTTCTCCCGAGAAGTGGGCAGTCCCCTCACCAGTAAAAGCTGGAGTCAGGAGGCGCCTTACAGAAGCGGAATCACAACTACCCATTCTTACCGCCAGCACTTAGGCCCGAAATTTGACCCAGGTGACTAGAATTCATCCAGGGTAGGTAGGCACTCTCTTATTATTTCCTAATTTATCTGGTGTGTTCATTCACTTTTCCATCATTTCCAATGCAAAAGAAGAGAAGACAGAAGAAAAATAGCAAATGTTTGGATTTGCTGCTTTCTGCTGTCGATTATCACAGGATATCCAGTTCCCTCTTTTTGACGATGATAAAGCTAAGGGCTAGGGAGATTAAGTGACTTTCCAAGGCTACACAGGTAGTAATTATCGGAGCCAGGATTCCAAATCAGGTCTGGTAATGCCAAGGAATCAGAACCCCAACTTATGCATTCTTTCCACAACACCAAGCTGCTTCTGGTCATCCCAGCCATCCCCAGAAGCCCATCTGTTCTTTGATTCTCCTCTTTCTCCCAATATAGCTAAAAGTAACAGGTGCAAAGAGAACACATTCCATGTGACCCCTACATGTAACAGATGTGAATGGGATTCTGGGGTCTAACTACATTCACTTGTAGCCATCCAACCTCAGTGTGCACTTGACTTGCGGCTGTATATTTAATTTATTGATCTTGCACTCTATAATAATCCAGGGGTATATTGAATAATTTATTTCTCATTAATAAATCTGTAGTCTCTTGTCACTAATTAACTGATTTAGCTTGAGCCCTCATTCCAGTTCATTAGATATTAATTATGCAGTGAATAAGAGAAAACTCCTTTCCCATTAGTAATGATTCTTATTTATATTTAAATAAATATTAAAACAACTAAATTTATAATTTATTAACAAATTGAATAAACGTATTTATAATTTACAATATTTTGACAATGACCAATGTCATTGCTAAAATCGTCTCAATACCCATAATAATAATATTTATATAATCCTATGTGCCAGGCAGTGTGCTAAATGCTTTATAATTATTATCTTGTTTCATTTTCACAACAACCCTCAGAGGTATATGCTATTATTAGTTCTATTTTACAGATGGGGAAACTGAGGCAAACAGGAACTTGTTCAGGGTCACACAGCTAGTACCTGTCTGAGGTCATATTTGGACCAAGGTCTTCCTGACTCCCAGCCCAGTTCTCTATACAGTGCATCACCTCACTGCCCCTGTAATAACAACTGGATTTATAAAGTGCTTTAAGGCTTACAGAGATCTTTATGTGTTCTTTTATTCTCACAAGAGTCCTGTGAGGAAGGTCCTATTATTTTATCCCCAATTTACAGATGAGAAAACTGAGGTTGAGAGAGATCAATTGATTACAGCTAGTGAGTGTCTGAGGACAAGATTTTAACTCAGCTCTTTCTCACTGCAAATCCAATATGCTAACCATTCTGCCACCTACTTACCTCAGTAATATCACTAATTTAACTTCCCTCCACATGAAGAGTTACTTTTTCAATGACTTTTGAGATATTAAATAAAGTCTCTGAGACTCTCTTCATAAGAGAAAGGTAAAAACAACCACTTCAAGAAAGATCTCTTCACTTATTCCCTCTTTGTCTTCCTCAGTTTCTCTCAAGCTAATATTTTAATAACTTCTCTCACATGACAGCTCCCTCTTTCCAGAGGGAGAGGTGATTTCACATTGTCACCTCCAAATGCCAGCCTGACTTTCTCCCAATATTCCATCTGAAATCCTAAAGCCTCAGTGATAATATCTGAATTCCTATTTGGCTCATAAAGAGACTTAGTCCCCACACTCACTGTGACAGAGACTTTTGACACAAGGGTTACATTAAAAAAAAAAAATCAGGCAGTTATGTGGCACAGTGGATAGAGCACCAGCCCTGGAGGCAGGAGGACCTGAATTAAAATCCAACCTCAGACACTCACTAGCTGTGTGACCCTGGGCAAGTCACTTAACCTTAACTGCCTCTAAAAAAAAATGCAAAATGCCACAAACCTTTTTGTTGTCCCTAGGTTTCCCATTCAACCTCAAGGCTGGTTCTGAACTCTAGCATTCTGGACATTCTTACAATAATGTACTTTTTTGCATTCATCTTCTGTTACCTGCCCTTCTGAAAATATCTTAAAAATCTAAGTTGATTGGTGAGTTCCTTGCATATTCACATTGGTCTATGCACATAATTTACATTTTCCCTTCTCTTAAGAATTCTTTCACTTTGTGTCTTCACAATTTGATTCTTGAGTGAGAAACACTCCTTCATGGGCTGTTTTTCTCTATAGAATTTTTGTTCATGGAAATCCTATCATATTTTTAATTTTAACCCTTGGAAATCTGCTTTCCCTAAATCTAGGGTGCATGTCAGACTCTATGCCTGCTTTTCGTCTTTTCCTCTATCACAAACTTTAGAAGGAAGTAAGTGATTACTTCAAGGTTCCCATCTTTTTTTTTTTTTTTTTTTTTTAGATTAATGATGTCTTTTCAGTTGCTGAAAATTAGATTCAACATAGAATTTTCCCTTGCTGGTTACTCTACCTTTGGAAGAAGGAAATTATCATTATGACAAGTCAAGAAGTTATGTACTACTAGTTGGCAGAGAGAAAGCTTAGATTATGTCTGGATAACTGAGGTCCACCATCACTGCTATATCATGCTTGTGATCTGTTCCCAGAATTCCTGGTTTGTTGCCTTTTTCTGTCCAAGTAGTCTGTATTATACTCCAATGTCAGATAGGCTTTCTTCATTGATATTTGTCCAAATGCTTTCCATTATTGATGTTGCTTCCTTCTGGTTCCTTGATTTTCCCACGTGAAGAGGGAATATATAAAGGTGTATATACAATAGACTTCTTAATGCACAGTGGTATCCCACAATCTGTTTTACCTATCAGATTTCATTTGAATGAAAATTTGAAAGTCATAATCTAGTCATATTCTAGAGCTACCAAACCAGTAAGAACAATGAGGTCAACTTTGACTCTTTGTGTAGGGACTTCTAATTCCTTTTGCTTGTTGTCTAAACTTCGGACATTTGTGTTTAGACAGTCAAGGCTATGGGAAGGGGAAGAGATGAGGAAATGGGAAAGGGAACAAACATTTATTAAGAACTTGTTGTGTGCCAGACACTGGGATAAGTGCTTTACGAATTCTCATGGCTTTTACTAACAGCTCTTTTCCTACTTTTTTGCTTCCTTCAAACCTCCAGGTTTTTTCACTGCTTGTCTTCTTCCCTCATAGCTATGCCCTATTGTAACTAATTTGGTATATATAAATGGGCAGTTTTCTCCCTCCCCTATTGTTTTAAAAAAATTTAAAAAAACCTTTTGATTAAATTTGATTACATTTTTACCATTCTTTTATAGATGTTCTCTATTTCCTGGTCAGGAATTTGTCATTCCTATATTTTTAGTCAAGGTCTAGAACCCAAATCCCATTTTCGAACAACACCTTCTTAGCCAGCTAGCTATTTACTTTTCACATCGTTTTCCCCCTCTGAATTCCTTATGAGAGAAATGATTATTTTTCTGCTATATTGTTCGAAATTAACAAAAAAAGATTGAGGTTTTTTCTTTCTCCTTCCTCATTCAGGGACTGGCCCTTACAGGTCATTCAGTCAGTCTCTGAAGGGCATAACTGATAGATGAGATTGCCCAAATCCCCAAGTTTCATACTTCTCAATCTTGGGTAGGATTCCACTAGAAGACTTTACTTCTGTTTAAAGTGTAAACAGAATCCAGTCTATGTGAGTTTTTTGCCGCAAAGAAATGAGCTACTGTCTTTGGGATCCTCCATTAGAATTTAGGGTGACTCAGCTTTTGAAGGAGAAGCAACCAGGGTGGACTGTGTAGATTTCTAGAGGCAGCTGCGTGTCATGATCAAATCACATTCTCAGCTGGAGGAGCTAAAGACTTTTAGCTCACCTCCTCATTAGTATGTCTATCCCCTCATTAATTGTTCACCAATCAGGGTTGATTTTTACCTGATAGGGCACCTCCTTTTCCAAAGTTATTGAAGCACTCAAGAATCTCCATGGTTTTGTCTTTGATTGCTGACAGGGAATGCTGTGAAATCAGGCTTGAAAGGCAGATTAGAACCAGGGTGTAGAGTATTAAAATTCAAGGCATTTTTTGCATTTTGTCCATTAGGAAATATGGAATTGCTGAAAGTTTTTGAGCAGGAGACTGACTGACTTGTGCGTTAAGAAGATTATTTTGGCATCTCTCAGAAGGACCACTGATTTATTGGTTATTTGCTAGCCTAATTAATAAATTGATTATCAACTACCCAGAAACTCTGTCACTTGGGCTTTTCATTAGTCACACTTGTGTCGTGGGAGCAATATCCTTACCCCTGCCCCCATGCATGTTAGGCTAGTTTTTCCATAAAAGATATTTAAAGTCATCCTTGAGACTTGATTGGCTCAGAGAACCAAGTACTCTGGTTATTGACATCACTTCCTGGTCATCCAAATACAAAACAGCCATCTACTCTCTGATGCTTGATGACTGGCATATCGCAGGCAACTCAGGGAAGGCTGCTTTGTTCTGCTGAATCAACTCAGGGTGTCCTCAATGAGATATTTGTAAAGTAGTGCTTGGTATTAAGTTGTGGGCACTTCATAATGCTTGTTTGATCTTCCCCTTTCCCTTCACTGTCCTTGTTAAATATCGTTCTTCTGCTATAGCTAAATAAATCTCCTTTTGTTAATCGCTGAATGATCTACAAGTGTCTCATTTTGTGCCAGCATAAAACATAAACTACCAGGGAACTGGTTGGCCTGAGTCAGGCCTAGCCCAGAACATCTTCCCTTCAATTAGCTGCAGTGAGGAAAGCACAAACTCTACCTTTATGTCTTTCAGTTTCTTGCCCAACACTTTGTAATATGTGGCAATATTTCCTGGGTTCCTTCTGGCAGTACTGTTTGTGCCCATGTGAATCACCAACAGTGGGGAGTAGTCAAGTATTCAAGTCTTGGGAGGTTCTCTATTATGTTGTGGAAACATGCCCTAGGAAGGCAAAAGTCTTCCCTTATCGGGTCAGACCAGTAGTTGCCTCACTGTCCCTTTCTTGTTCAGATTCTTACGATCTTACAATCTCTTACCTAGTAGCGTCCTTGCTTTTACTTTGTCATTCTTAGGAGGACAAGCAGTTGCTTCATCCCCTAACACATTCAGCCTTCTCCTCTCCAGGAAGAGCCTCAAATTAGTTGTTTTTTTTTTTTTTATCTCCAGGGTTACAGTTTCTCTTTTCCTTTCCTGGTGTGTAACATTCTACCCTCCAACCTCCTGGTAAGGGTCAAATTTCCCTTCTGCTATTTCAAAATGATTTCCCTTCTTCCACATATTCCCCAGTGAATTTTTTTTTTTTTTTGCCTTTAAAGGTATGCTTCATTGTGCCTGATAGCAGAGATTGAGGAAATCTATTCCTTGAGTCCCATCCTTTCTTTTCTAGGAGAGAGACTAGACCACTGATGATATATAAATAGTAAGCCCCTTGTCTGTCTGCGACAGAAATGCAAACATGGCACATCCAACTGTCTCCGAGATTTCTTCCTGCTTTCCTTTCTGAATGAGATTCTCAGCCTTGTTTTTGAACTACTTGTGGGTGTTTACACCCCATTTCCTAAGCACCTGTTAAGACCTTTATACCTTTTATCAACTCAGCAACCTTATAGCCTCACCCTGCTTCCTTCCACTTTCTCCCTAACCTCCTTTTGTTTACCCAGTTTGTTTTCTTTATCCATTTATTTTACATTTGTTACTTACTTTGCCTTCCCAGATAATTCCCTTCTCTTTTTCCTTCTCTTTGTGTCTTCTTTAGGTCCTAACTTCTTAGTCTTTTTCTTCCTTATTATTGAATCATTTAATTAATTTTAAATTAATTAATCCTTTTTCCTTCAGCTTAGTTTGCCCTTCCATAGCTTATTCTCAAGTTCTACCAAATTTTTCCCAATTTCTTCTCCCCAAAATTTAATCTCTGACCTTCTTCATGAGTACAACCCTCTGAAAATCACCTGCATGACTTCTTTCTCATTATTTAGCTTCTTTTTTGCTCGTCTTTTCCCTTCTCTCTCTCACAAGCTTTGCCCATGGAAACTAGATATAGAATAAGGAGATGGGAAGGATTCTATTGTACATGGGGCGGGCAGAGATTAGGGAACAACTAGTTGTCTAATTTGTGAAAGGGAATAGTGAAATAAGGCTTGAAAGGCAGATTGGAACCAGGATATAAAGAGTATTAAAATTCAAGGCATTTTTTTTTGCATTTTGTCCGTTAGGAAATAGGGAATTGCTGAAAGTTTTTGAGCAGGAGACTGGTAGACTTGTGCATTAAGAAGATTATTTTGGCATCTCTTGAAAGGACAGACTAGAGAAAGAAAGCCTGGAAGCAAAGAGATCAGCCAGGTTAAGACTATTTCAGTGGTCTACACAGGAAGTGATGAGAGTGGTAATAGTTTGAGTGGAAAAGATAAAATTCTGGAGTTAAAGACAACAATTGAGTAGATGTAAGGGGGCAAAAAAAGATGGAGAATCAAAGATACCTAAAACTTAAAATCAGGGTAAGTTGGAGAATGGTGAAGCCACCAGTTAGGAAAAGGGTAGTGTATTCAATTTTTGATACTTTGAATTTAAGATTCTGCTAGTGTATCCAGGTGGAAAGGTCTTTCGGGCAGGCAGTTGGTGAACTGCCTACCTGCTGGTGGAACTGGAGTTCAGGAGAGACATTAATCTTAGAGAGAGAACTCTGGGAGCCATCTGTATGGAGATAATAGCTAGGTGGTGCAGTGGATAGAACACCAGTGCAGGAGTCAGGAGGACTTGAGTTCAAATCTCACCTCAGATACTTGACACTCACTAGCTTGTGACCTTGGGCAAGTCACTTAACCCCAACTGCCTCATTCTGGGTCATCTCCAGTCATCCTGATGAATATCTGGTCACTGGATTCAGATGGCTCTGGAGGAGAAGTGAGGCTGGTGACCTGCACAGCCCTCCACTCAAAACAAAGTCAAATGCAAGTCATGTCATTATTTCTCTGATGGAAGGATCTTCTTCAACAATGAAGGACAAACATACAATATGGAGATGATAGTTGATCCTATGAGAGTAGATGAACTTGCCAAGGAATCATAGAGAAAGAGAAAGAGGCTCAGAAGACATTCATCCTTAGGGAGTGAGAGGAGGAGGGTGGATCAGAAAAGCTGACTAAGAAGGCATGTTCAGCCAAGTAGGAAGAAAATCAGAAGGGCATAGTGCCTTGGACAAGTCAAGGGAGGAGAGAGTATTTGGAAAGAAAAGGTCACTTATCTGTGTATGTGTGACTATATATCTCTGTTTCTCCATTTTTATTCTTATGAGGGTGGGTGGGGGGTCTCTATGTGAGTGTAGTAGCTATTTGTATGCATATTTTTGTATTTGACTATATTTCTAGGTATTTGTATATATTTAATTATATCCATAAGTGTATTTGTAACTGTATGATTCAGAGTGAGTATGTATGTATATCTCTTTATTCAGTGTGTATATACTTCTCTACCACTAATCAGATTGAGATTACACTCAACTCATTGTTTTAAAAGTGTGACCTTTAACTGGGTAAGGGAGCACCCACATTAATCCCTATTCCAGCAATGGATAAGAGATTTCTTTAAAATGTATTCTGTTCGTGGGTCTAACAATGCACCTGAGCACAAGGATAAGCCAACTTGCATTTTCTCTTGGAGCTCAGGAGTATGACTTCTGCCTGGTGGACGGCAGAGCTCCATTGGTGGTGGCAGTGTCTTCCTGAGGGGGTGATATGGTTCACAACAGGAAGTATCTTCTGCTGGGCCTCCAGTTCCAGCTCGGGAACTCCTGATTTCTCAGACTCACAAAATTACTGCCAGGGCCAGAAAACAGGCTCAAGGAGAGAAACATAAAACATAAGAGTTAGTCAGGGACTTGAGGTCTAATTTCAGACTTACCTAGATAACTGCATGTTCACAATGCCATGTACTCTTGTGGTAAACCCAATTACTGATAGGTGTGGAGTAGAGAGAAAGACTTCCACCATTACCTCTCTGCTGAAAGTCCAATGGAGATCCAGAGCTAGAGCTAGCGGATCTGTTCCAAGAGAGGGTACCTGCCTAAAACAGAGGGGAGCACAACTCTTGTAACTATAGGAGGGAGATTCTTATAAAAGAAATCCACCCCCCATAACTTTTTGTTACCAATCTTCTTTTATATAAACCCTAGGCATGACATATGTCTTGCCACTAGACTTCCATGACTCTGGAGAAGAGAGTAAGGTTGGTGTCTTTGCACAGACCTGCCTCACTTAAATCTGATTCACTTGCAAATCACCCTCTTGATGTCATTGGTCCTCTTGGAGAACAAAGGATGAAGGACAGACAACTAGGTAAGGGGCTGCTAATATAGGAATTGCTACTTATCTTAGCAAGAGGAAGCTCTTGTCCCTCAGCAAAAGCCAATTCATCCCCACATTTCATGTGCCAGAGCAGATGCTCCATGGGACCACCCTACTACATACTTACCCTTTCTAACCTCCATTTTCATCTGTGAAATCTGGTTATTACCCTTCTGTGACAATCAAATGAGGAAAAATGGTTGGGAAAGCATTTAGTAACCCATCCCACCGATATGATACTCTGACTGGTTTGGTTCATTTGTATATTCCCTCCATCAACTGATTGCAACCCATCCACATTTTCTTATCCTGAGTGATGCTTATCTATGTTTTTCTCTCACCTCCTCCAAAGACTATGCAATGTGCTGGAGATCTTCCTTTTTACCATTTTGTGGATGCTAATGCAGTATATAGACTAGTCAGTCAACTGCTCTTTCTCATCCTTGATATATGGCCAGTAATAACTTCTGTTCTGGACAAGTAAATCCTTATCTTGATGTCTCAAATGCAAGTCATTGTTGGAAACATGCTTGTATCCTGCTTATCCTCACTATTCCTTTTGGAATCTACAATTCTGATTCTTCTGAGACCATGGTGTTCCATAATCTACAGTTATATGTCATCATCAGGATAGCGTTTGTATTAAAAGGGTGGACTCATGAAAGCAAGTCACTTGGGGAAACTGAAAGTGCTAATTTCCCAACTGGGATCCAGTCAACTGGGCTCTGCCTAATTAATCCTGAGTCTTACTAGTCATTCTGCAGTGTTGAGTAAATGTACTTGTACTTGGTACACCTATGTACCAAGGCACTGACTGGATGGACTGTCCCCTCCAAGCATTTCATCTTCTGGATAATCTGCATTTGTATGCACTTTGGGTGGTTAGAGAAAGCAATTTCAAAAGACCATGGACTTTATTAAGGAGGCTTTCTGGTAATCTGGGGTTTAGTAAAGAGAACTTAAGAGTCCATCTGGTCCAGCCCCCTCATTTTACAGATGAGGAAATGAGGCTCAGAGGAAAAAAGTAACTTGTTATCTAAGGTCACACAAGTAGGGAGAGTATGGCAGACCTGAGTTTCAAACTGAAGTTCTTTGACTCGAAACCTAGAATTCTCTCCACTGTACCATGTTGCTTCCTACTAAGTAACGATAATTTTGCTGCTCAAGCCTTAGCCTGACATGGTAGAGAGAGGGCCAGGCTGGAAGTCAACATGAGTTCAAGTCCTGTCTATGATTCATATTATGTGTCCATGGGCAAGTCAATTAACCTCAGTGCCTTAATCAACTCTCTTAAGACTACAGACTGCAAAGTTGCTAAACTACATTAATGAAGGAACTTTTCCCACAGGTAGCTTTCCTACACTAATAATAATATCTAGTATTTATATGATTCTTTACAGTATGCAAAGCACTTTTACATATGTGTTTAAGAATTAGATGACTGGAAAGGCAACACAGGAAGTCAACTAATTAATAGTCAGGAAATTTGGGTAAACTTCTAGTTCCACTTCTGACATATTACTTGACTGAATGATCCCGAACAAGTAAGTAATTTAACTCAGTGACCCAGGCTGGTCTTCAACATTATAAATCACAAAAGAGTTGCAGGTCTGGATTGGTAGAGGGAGTTTCTTGCTGGGAGTTCTTTTTTGCCGATTAAATTACAGGTCTGGAACACCAACAATAATAAAAAGAATTGGAAAACTGCCTTGATTTTTAAATGCCTTAAGCTATAGAGCTAGTTAGACTATACCTTAGAGTCATAATTAGCAGCTAAGAGTTATCTCTGCTCCTTCCATCCCATTGCATGTTACTCACCTTCTATGCTATGAGGAGACCCCAAATTGCATGGCCCAGTGGGAGAGCTAGTACCCCTAGGGCTGGCAGGTCAGATGACTTAGGTTAGAAAGGCTCAAGATTGCCCATACACCAGCAGCTTAATAGGATCATCTGTTCTTTTTGGGAAACTGCCCCAACCTGTCTGTGTAGTATAGGTATGGCATCACCTCCTCCCCCAACTTTTCTTTCTCTTTAGATTGGGAGCAGATTTGCTCCTTCCACCTGTGCTCATGCTAATGGGCTTGGAGTGGAAGGAAGTTTCCAGAGGGTGGGCCATACTGCCACTACTTACTCATTCTCAAGGTCCTAGGGGTAACCCTGATATGGGGAAGCTAATCATCTACTACTCCCAACTGTGGCTCTTGAGCCCCAACCATTGGCTTCCCATTTAAGAAAAAATAAATAGATAAGACATCATTAATTCTTAATTATTACATATTTACTAAACAAGAAGGCAAAAGTAAGAGTAGTCCTAGCAGAACAGTCCACACATAAAACTGAGTCACATGAGGAGGTTGCTCTCAGAAAAACCTGGAAAGACTTACATGAGCTGATGCAAAGTGAAATGAGCAGAACCAGGAGAACACTGTACACAGTAAAAGCAATATTGTATGATGATCTACTGTGGCTAACTTAGCTATTCTTAGCAATACAACGATCCAAGACAATTCTGAAGGACTTATGATGAAAGATCAAAGATACTTTTTCTTTATTTTTGTCTTTTTGTCTGGGTTTTCTTTCACAGCATGATCTACATGGAAATGTGTTTTGCATGACTACACGTATATAATCCATGTCAAATTGCTTGCCTTTTCAATGTGTGGGGGCGGAAAGGGAGGGAAGAAGACAATTTGGAATTCAAATTTGAAAAAAAAAAGAATACTAAAATTATTTTTACATGTAATGGGGAGAAATAAAATATGAAATTAAAAACAAACTGAATCATACTCTCCCCTAATGCACACTGGGTCTGTGGGAGAAGAGTATACGCAGACAGAGAAACCTAACAAGAAGACCTACGAATGAGTAAGGAAACGTTGCTTGGGACAGCTCACAAGTGTGGACTTCAGGCCTTATGTTCTATGTCCTCAGGGAATAATCTTTATCAAATGTCACCAGTCTTTCTCTGGACTTCTCCATCTTCTTTATGGGAGAAACCACTTCTCTGTTGGCTGCTACCCCAAGCTCACTTGATACAATATGAAGATCTTTTAATGAAAGAAGAGACCCTAAGCCTGGAGTCTGCAGAACTATCGATGTCTATTGGACTCTGAGGCAGCATGAATTTAGCAAACCAATTCCACTTAGTCTAGCCTCTTCACTGTAGAGTTCAGGTTTGCTTGCTGAGTGCTGAGGGTTTATACCCACTCAAGCCATAGGTAGCAATTAAGGGCAAAGCAGCCTAGTTTTTCCCTTTTCCCCACCACATCTTCAGACAACAAAGGATTCTTCCAGTCAAATCAGTTCCCAGCAGCAGTTGCAAAATTGGTCTTGGTTGGGCTCAGCTTGCAGCAGCTGCTCCTCTCTTCTGATAGGAGTCACTCTGCTTGCCTTTTCTGGGCTCAGCTTCTATCTTCCACTATTAGTGGTGGTTAACTTGCCTTCTTCAGTCACTAATTCTAGCCTCTCACTGATTCCTGCAGGGTCCCCCTCTTGTGAAGTGACTCACCTGTGTCATAGAATAAGAAATCAGAATTCACATTACTGTTAGACCCAGAACAGATGAGCAATATTTTATATAGTTACCAAAAAAGTTCTCGACGTCAGGGTTTTTCCCAGTCATCACCCTCAAAGTCCGCACAATTTATTGTTGCTGTTGGGTTGTGTCCAACTCTTCACAACCCCACTTAGGGTTTTCTTGGCAAAGACACTGCAGTGGTTTGCCATTTCCTTCTGCAGCTCATAGTACAGATGAGGAAACTGAAGCAAACAGGGTTAAGTGACTTGCCCAGGGTCACACAACTAGTGAGTGTCTGAGGCCAAATTTGAACTCAGGAAGATATCTTTTTGACTTCAAGCCTGGCACTCTATCCACTTTACCACTTAACTCCCTTCACACTATAATCATATGTAAATGAATTGCTGGAAAAGAAGATATGTCAGTCATCTTTGCTCTCAGTAAGCTGTTTATCCCTTGTTCTCTAAGAAGACCATGGCATCAAGGGGGTGATGCCATGTTATGCAAGTGAATTGGATTTAAGTGAGGGAGGGCTGTGCAAAGTCAGCAAGCAGCCTCACTTTCTCCAGCTAGATTAGTTAGACAGTTAGGTGGTGTAGTGTATTGAATACTGAGCCTGGAGTCAAGAAGATTCATCTTCATCTTTCTGAGTTCAAATCTGGCCTCAGATACTTACCAGTTGTGTGACCCTGGGCAAGTCACTTAACTGTGTTTTCCTCAATTTCTTAGTAAGTACTTTTTCTCTGAAAGACTGCTTTGTCTCAGGTAGTCTTAGTACTTTCCTTTGAAAGGCTAATTTCTCTAAGGTCCTCTCAACCAGTTGTGTTTCTGCCCAGGTACTGAGAGGTTGCTTTTCTTGTTGTCTTTGAAACAAATACCCTTTCCAGAAATAAAAACATCCAGACAAGAAAGGGATGCCCCCTTACATCAAGACTATAGGTGCAGAGCTAGAAGGGACCTGGAAGGACCCTCCTTTGACTTGACTCCTCTCTTTCCCCTCCATATATCTAGTCAGTTACCAAATCTATCTCCACAGCATCTCTTCCATCTGTCCCCTTCTCCACTCATGCAGCCACCACCCAAGTTCAAATCAGTTTAAGAGCCTACTATGTGCCAGGCACTATGCTAAGCTCTAGGGGTGTAAAGAAAGGCAAAAACAGTCCTAGCTCTCAGGGTACTCATCATCTAATGGGGGAGAAAATATGAGCACAACGATATACAAATAAGATATAGACAGGATAAACTGGAGATAATCTTAGGCCCTCATCATCACTTGCCTGAATGATTACAATTAATTCCTAATTGGTCTCCCTGATGCAAGTCTTTCCACATTCCAATTCATCCTCCATATCACTGCCAAGGAACTTAATTAAAGCACAAGTCTGACCATATCACCCACTTCCACCTCCCACACCCCAATAGCATCCCCTATTACTTGCAGGATCAAATATAAACCCCTCCTTTTTTTGGTATTTAAAAACCTTCACAGCCTGATCCCAACCTACATTTCCTCAGGTACACTATGTTCCACTCAAACTAGCTCTCTTACTCAGACATGATCATCCTTCTCCTACCTATATGCCTCAGTCCTGGCTGTCAGCTTATGCTGGCTCTCCCCAGTGCCTGCAACGTTCTTTCTCCTCAACTCTTTCTTGAAAAATACCTAGTTCCCTCAAGACTCAGTTCAGTTGCAACTTTTACAAAGCTTTTCCTGATCATGCTAGTTTCTTTCTCACAAAATCATCTTGTAACTATTTCATATATGCTTACATGCTATATATGTACCTAAGAATGTGTATATGTGTGTATGTATATTTGTGCATATGTGTATATACACAAACATTATTTTATTGTTGTTCATTTGTTTTCAATCATGTCCAACTCTGTGACCCCATTTGGGGTTTTCTTGGCAAAGATACTAGAGTTGTTTGCCATTTCCTTCTCCAACTCATTTTACAGATGAGGAAACTGAGGCAAACAGGGTTAAGTGACTTGCCCAGGGTCACACAACTACTAAGTATCTGAGACCAGATTTGAACTCAGGAAGAAGAATCTTCTTTTTAACTCTAGGCCTGGCACTCTATCTATACCTATATATTTAGGCAGATAGGTTGTGCATTAGATAGAGCATTAGGCCTGTATGTATATATGTATATGTGTATATATCTATACTTATATCTATATCTATCTATATCTCACAATATACACACATAAACATATATACACATATGTGTGTATATAGCATATATAGCATTGTGTGTATATAGCATATATAGCATTGTATATATATGTATGTGTGTGTGTGTGTATTTTTTAATTTTCCCCAATAGAATATGAACTTCGTGTGACAGGGACTGTTTCAAGTTTCATATATCAGGTGCCCAATAAATACTGGTTGCTTGATTGACCTTTACCGTATGACTTCTCTGTCATTCAGTAAAAACTTCTCTAATTTCTTTCTAATGTTTTGCTAGGATAAATGGGTTTATTTACTATTTGTCCCTCAAGATGGTCTGTTGTGCAATGGGTCCTTGGTGAAGAGGCTAAGCCGTAGGATTCAGCTAACGGCTACTTTCTTCCTGAAGAGAGACCAGAGAATGCCATTTGTTTTGAAGTCAGACTTGTACTCCTAGACTAGAGATATTTGAGAGGTGAAGATAGATATAATATTAGCCCAAGGCTCTTCTCGGAGACTAGAAGGGAGATTACCCAGCCTCTACAATAGTGGACCTTGCCTTCTCCAGCCCCCAGGTACGTTACTGGTGGTGCCAGCAGGGCCCTTCTCCTCTCTTTGCATAGGTCAGCTGGATCCCTGATCATGCTGCCTTTGAGCAGAATTTCTGTGTATTAAAACAGCTACCAACCACATCTAATCTTATAGAGATAACAACAACTATTAATATACATAGCACTTTGTAGCTTTCCTCATAATAACTCTATGAGGCAAATAGTTTATTATTGCTCTCAGGGTAGCTACGTGGTACAGTGGATAGAGCACTGGACCTAGAGTCAGGAAGACCTAAGTTTGAATTCAGCCACAGACATGTAGTAGCTGTGTGACCCTGGGCAAGTCACTTAACCCCGTTTGCCTCATTTTCCTTATCTGCAAAATGAACTGGAGAAGGAAATGGCAAACTGCTCCAGTATCTTTGCCAAGAAAATTCAAATACAGTCTGGAGAGTTGGACACATCTGAACAACAACAAAACATTATTACTTTCATTTTATAGATAGGGAAGCTGAGGCTTAGAGAGGTAACATAGGTGACAAGGTGATATAACACCATTGATTTCAGGTCCTTTGCCTCTGGGACCAAGCGTTCCTACTTCTCTGCCTCTTGATAAAGTAAAGTAGCCAAACCAGCACAGCCCTGCTGTTCCTTCTCTCTGTCTCTGAAAAGAAGTCTTTCTGTGTTAATCTATAAATCCTATATCCCAATAATACTAAGATTTCCTTCTTAAAATAATAGGATTTCCTTCTGAAGGGTGAAATTGCCTCCCTTTTCCAGTCAGCACTTCACTTCTGGGGGGCTGTGTCCAGCTTGGAAACGGACATCTCCACACCTTGAGTTGGCATCTGCCACAATCTTCTGCTTAGAAGGGGACTCTTGGCCTTCTGCCCGCATGATCATCTCATAGATTCAGAGCCTAACCTCAGAGAAATCCTGCTGGTCTCAAGGAGGCTGAGGGGCTTCAGCACTCTTTTCTCCTCCCATGGGGCCCCTCTACTCTAGACCTAGGTATTTGATTGGACCAGGTTCAGGCCAGAAGGAGCCTTCTCCTCAACAGAGGCATTAGGCTCCCCCTTTGCACACTCAGCAGCTCATTAAAACTCTTCCCTGGAACCCTGGGGATAAATTACTTGAAGCTTAGATATTGGCTCAAGTCCAGAGCTTCTCCAAAAAAGGGGAGAGAAAAAGGTGCTTAATAAATATGAATACCAATCAGGTACGGCATAGGTAATTTATTCCTACACACAACATACAGGACTCACAGGATGCATTAATAGAAAGAATGACTTAAATGGGATTAAGTAACTTAACTTATAACTACTGTTACAATCTGCTGGGGTGGGGGGGAGGTTGATCCTTAAAACTTGTCAGAACAAAAAGCAGTTTGTAGGGTTACTAATTAGGCATTTTACATTTCCCTTCAGATTTTCACTGCCCACGTCATTTTCAGGACATGCTTGCTGATATAATAGCCGGACTTGGGCCAGTCCCCTCTGTGTTTTTTACACAGAAACTACCCTTGCTTCCAAACAGCTCCAACTCAAAGGAACCCTCAGAACCTCCGGATCAGGGGTGAGGAATCTGCGGCCTTGAGGCTACATGTGACCCTTTAGGTCTTCAAGTGTGGCCCTTTGACTGAATCCAAACTTCACAGAACAAATCCCCTGCTCTGGACCATGTCACTTTACAAGGTCTCCCCCAAGTCTAAACACATCTGCCCTTAGAATGAATTTCAATCAGCTACTCAGGAAAGAAAACACAAAACAGAAAAGGAAGCCTATAGGACCAGGTTCAAGATTACTTAATTCAGTCTACATTCCTTGTGGAAACAGTGTTGATCTGGAGTTAAACACCCCACCTCTCTTCAGTGGGGGCCTAGAGACAGTTCACTACCTTCTAAATGGTGGTCAAAGCAAGAGGCTAACCCAAAAACTGCTCTTCTCTTAACTGGCTTGGAGTGGGGAGAGGCCTAAAGACTATTCAGGCTTGCCATGTCATGCCAAAACACCACATCCTTCAGGGCTGGGTCATCACCTAACCAGAAGCAGGAGTCAGAATATCCACATAGTAGACTGGAACCAGCATGTACCATTGGATGGTCTGCGCTAGAATAGTGTAATGAGGGTCTGGCATATGTATACACTTCATCAGTCTGCTAAGTTGGAGGATGAGAGGGAAATCCTTCCAGGGAAACCAGAATGATGTGTGAGGGAAGGGTGCATGTGGAACCCTCTGTAACTGGTTCCAGTTGGCTTAGAATCTTTTTCCATTGGCCAAATAGTGACTTCAAAAGGGCCTGCCACAGTTCTTGCTGTCTGTCTCTGTTACATTAGAGCCTGAGAGAGCAAAATGACTCTCAGTCGTGGTATGTGAGACCATGTGGTAAGAAAGAAGGGTCTTCTTGCCTCTTCCATTCCTGAGGCCATACGGTCCCCCTAGAAATAGGCCTGGGTTCTTAGCCTTTTTGTTTCTTCTTTTTCTTTCTAGGTACAGGGAGTGGAGTCTCCTGTGGCCTAAGTCACAGGTATCTGGGAGTCTAGGAATCTAGGTAGGGTGTTGTAGCTAGGACAGCGTTGATACTCTGAGGAGTTCAGGAATCCAGGCAGAACCAGCATTAATGCCCTGAGGAGATGTCCAGGACTCCAGCCCTGCAGAAGCTCATAGATCACTGCTATGTATGTCCTGAGCTAAGTTTTGAGCTTAATCTCTCCCCCTATAAGATTGAGATGTATGTATTGGGGGGGAGGAGGGGGTAAAGGGCAGGGAATTATGTCCTCAGGTTTTGAAGAGAGATGCTTGTACTTTGTCCTGGATCTACCTTTGAAGTAGATATCTATTTGTAAAAAGTACCTTGTATCAAATGGTTTATTGGAACTGGAGTGCTAGTCACTGGCCACTTACAAATAGATGGAGCAAAGCTAAAGATGAAGAGGGTGGAGAAAGAGATACGTCAATTCCCTTGGGATACTAGAGAACTGGAGAGGTGTCCCTGAAAGAGTGAGACTAGAGCTTCTGTACATGTGACCATAGTATTCAGAGCCCAAACAGACCTAACTGATTCTACCAATTGATCAAAGAACGTCAAAACTGGAAGGGAACATAAATGAGAGCTAAGAGAAGACCTAGACCAGCAGCGGATGGAATGCTGGCCAGGAGTCAGGAAGATTTGAGCTCAAATCTGGCCTCAGCCACTTATCAGCTGCGTGACCCTGGGCAAGTCACTTAAATCTATTTCTCTCAGTTTTCTCATCTGTAAAATGAGCTGGAGAACCACTCCAGTATCTTTGCCAAGAAAACCCCAAATGGAGTCACAAAGAGTGGGACACAACTGAACAATAAAAAGAATAAGATAAGACCTAGAACAAGGAGTATCATACCAGGAAAGGATTTTAGAATGTGGAACATTAAATGTGGCAGAAGGAGCTTTAGAATTATAGAACAAGAGAATGTCAGGGCAACAAGGGGCCTTAGAGACCATCTAGGGCTAGTCCAGCCCTTCCATTTTATAGGGAGTTGAAGTCCAGAGAAAGGAAGTAGCTTTTCCATCATCAAACAGGTGCTAGGTAACAGAGCCTAGATTTGAGGCCAGATCATTAGACAGACAGGCAGGCAGGCAGGCAGGCAGGCAGGCAGGCAGACAGACAGACAGACAGACAGACAGACAGACAGACAGATAGATAGATAGATAGATAGATAGGAAGATAGATAGATAGATAGATAGATAGATAGATAGATAGATAGATAGATAGATAGATAGATAGATTACTCACTAAGGCATTTGCAATGTGCCAGGTATTATATGAAGTGCTGGGGAAACAAAAACAAACAAAAAAGATAGTCCTTATTCTCCTAAAGCTTATATTCTTTTCCCTTTTTAAAAATTATTTATTTAAGAGAAAAAGAAAATTGGAGATGCTTAATAAATGTTTATTGACCTCACTAAAACTTACATTAGACATTACATTCTTTAATTTTTTTTATTAGAAGTTTATATTCTAATGGAGGAAGGTAACATCTGTAAGGGAGCTGGAAAGCAGGTGAGGAGGAGAGAAGGGTCCATGTGCAGGATACAGCAGCAGGCGAAAAGGTGCAAATGACCGGCCATGAAACCAGAAGACTGATGATGAAGTACATTTCCTGCCCCTTGGCAAAGAAGCGATTGCCCAGCAGGCAACAGTGATTTACACATGCATTTTATGACACAACCAGTTATGATTTGAGTTTGTGTAACTCTACTTATTTGTTACAAGGAAGGGCTTTTATTTTGGTAAGGAGAATTGTGGGAAGAATGGGGGTACTGATAATGATGCCAAAACAGAAGAAGGCTATTAAGGAAATATTTTTAAAATACACAGAACAGAGCAGAAAGAAGTTCCAAAGGTAACATGGACAAGCAGGGAAGTATTGGTACTGCTGTGACAAATTTAATATTTATCTCTAAAAAATAAGTTGTACATAATAGAGATTTCATGAACATCTTCTTTTTCTGCCTTTCCTTGTATATAGAAATTTTCTTGTTTGTTGGTGTTTGTCAAATTCATACTTAAAAAAAGATTTTTAAAATATTAACAAGCTGGGAGGCTAACATGCTGGATAATGGGATTTGTATTCAAAGAGATCTTGACAGGCTGAGACACTGGGCAAATAAAAGACAAATAAATCTAATTAGATGAAATTTCATAGGGAGAAGTGGACAACTTTACACTTAATTTAAAAAAAACTACAAGTACGAGATAGACTAATCAAATTATATAATACTTTGAAAAAGAACTAGGGGTTCAATTGGGATGCCAACTCAATATGAGTCACCAATGTGATAAGGAAGTTTTTTAAAAAGCTAATACCATTTTAAATGAGGCATAGTGACCTAGCCTCAGGAAAGGATAGCCCTGACAAAGGATGTCAAAGATATTGAAAGGTCTTGAGACAGGCTATGTGAAAAATGACTTAAGGAACCAGGAATGGTTCAGTTGAATTGGTGAACTAAGTGGATAGAGTGTTAGGCCTGAAGTCAGGGAGACCCAAGTTCAAATATGGCCTCATATACTCACTAGCTGTGTGACTCTGGGCAAGTCACAACTCCTATTCGTCTCAGTTTCCTCAACTGTAAAATGGGGATAATAACAGTACCAGCCTTACAGGATTATTGTGACATTCAAATGAGATAGTATTTGTAAAGTGCTTGGCGCAACGTGTGAAACAAAGTAGGTGCTTAAGACATGCTTGTTTCCTTCCTTATAAAGAAGATTTGGGAGGACATGACAACCATTTTTGAATATTTGAAGGGTTCCAAGGAAGAAGGATTCAGACTTGGTCTTTGAGGATAAAGCAAGAAACTGTGGGTCAAAGGTGCCATGAGGCACATTTCGCCTCAATGCAAGAAAAACTTCTGAGAAATTAGATCTACCCCCTCTGGGAGATAGTGAGAAGACCCCATTGGAAGTTTTTAAGTAGATGACCACTAGGTTCATCAGGTCAGGTTGGACTACTTGGCCTCAGAGGTTAGTCTTTAGCTCTAAGATGCCATAATACAGTACCCCACTCCCCAAACCCCTCATCACATCCTAATTTGTTTTAAATGTATCAGGAAGTGATCCTGTGCACCCTACTGACCTGTGGCTTACATGATTGTAAAGACGCTCTTATGTATCTTGTGTGGTTTTATATCTCTCACATCCTGGAGCATCAGGTCCTCCATAATAGCACCAGCATAGTATGTAATTATTAACTTTGGCAACTGAGCCCTCAGTGAATCACAGAATCTTAGGGCCATAGACTATCAGAGCTGGAAGCATTCTTAGAGAACAGTCCTATGGTCTGGGTTCAGGAAGCCAAGAAGATGCAGGTTCAGGTTTCCCCTCTGACTCATACTATTTGTGTTGACCTTTCTCTCAGAATCCAGGAGATTCTTTAAGACTAGAAATTGTGGAAAAGGTGCTAACTCGCTTTAGTAGAGTGAGTTTCCTTACCTGGGAATTGCCTCTACCAATGAAATTACTGTTCCAATCCCTATCCCTTTTAAGTACTCCTTGCTATGCACTGGTGATAGAAAGGCAAAAATGAGAAATGAAGCAGCCCCTGCCCTCAGGGAACTTATATTCTACAGGCATGCCTCGCAAATATTGTGGATTTGGTTCCAGATCACTGTAATAAAGTGAATATTGCAATAAAGTGAGTCACATGGATTTTTTGGTTTCCTAGCCATGGTTTACACTATACTACAGTCTATTAAGTGTGTAATAGTATTATATCTTTAAAAAATGTACATATCTCAATTAAAAAAATACTTTTTTGCTAAAAAAAAGTACTTTCACCTGAGCCTCCAGTGAGCCATAATCATATTTGACTCAGTGTTAACAGCTGCTGATCCATCAGGGTGCTGACAGTTGGGGTGGCCGTGGCAATTTCTTAAAATAAGACAACAATGAAGTTTACCCATCGATTGACACTTCTTTTCATTTGAACACTTAGAGGCCATTATAGGGTTATTAACTGGGCTAATTTCAATATTCTTATGTCTCAGGGAATAAAGAGGCCTGAGGAGAGGGAGAGAGGTAGGAATGTCTGGCCAGTGGAGCAGCCAGAACACACACAAACTTTATGGTTTAAGATTGCCATCTTATAAGGGCTCAGTTTGTGGATGGTACCCCAAAATAATTAAAACAGTAACATCAAAGATCGCTGATCACAGATCACCATAACAGATCTAATGAAAAAGTTTGAAATATTGTGAGAATTGCCAAAATGTGACATAGAGACATGATGTGAGTACATGCTGTTGGAAAAATGGTGCCCAGAGACTTACTCAACACAGGGCTGCCACGAATCCTTAATTTGTAAAAAAAATACATTATCTTTGAAGGACAATAAAGTGAAGTGCAATAAAACAAGGTATGGCTGCATAGATATCCTAGATCAGCCATCCAGTTCAGTCTCCTCAGTTTACTGGGGCCTAGAGTGGGGGAGGGATTTGCTGTTGCCTGAGGAGAACCTGGATTTGAATTGCAGCAGTAGGAGCAGTAGCACAATATAGTAAGGTGACAGAAGGTTAAATGGAGGATCATGCGTTTGCAGCATCAGGAGGAAACTCCAGCAAAATCCCTGCCAAAGGGCCATCTCTCTGAGAACCTTCCAGCATCACTGACTCAATCCAGAGGGAGGCTTAAGGAAGCCAATTAATGCACTTCCTTTTATTCAGGATATCCTTAGGTATGCAACCTAGAAAGTCATAGGTTTCATAGGCAGTTATACCTAAGGAGAGAGACAGACAGACAGACAGAGAAAGACTGAGACAGGGAGAGACAGAAAAAGACAGACAGAGAAAAAGGGAGAGAGAGGCAGAGGTAGAGACAGAGAAGGGAAGAGAGGGAGAGAGGGGGGAAGGGAAGAAAGGGTGAAAGAGAAAGGGGAAGAGGGAGGGAAAGAGGGAGAGAAGGAAGATTGAGGGGAAGAGAGAAAAAGGGAGCAAGAGGAGACGGGGTAGAGAAAGGGAGAAAGAGAAAGGGAGAGAAGAGAGAGGGAGAGAAAAAAGAGGGAGAGGAAGAAAGCAGGAGAGAGAAGGGAGAAAGAGTGAGAAAGAAAGGGAAAAAGAGAGGGAGAGGAGGTGAAAAAAGGAAAAAGAGCAAAGGGGGAGAGAAAGAAAGAGGAAGCAGAGAGGGAGAGAGAAAAAAGGAGAGAGGAAGAGAGAAGGAAAGAGGGGGAGAGAGAAAGAGAGGAAAAAAGAGGGAGAGGGGAAGAGAGTAGGAGACTGGGAGGAGAGAGAAAGAGAGAGAGAGAAAGAGAGAGAGAGAGAGAGAGAGAGAGAGAGAGAGAGAGAGAGAAAGAGAGAAAGCACCTTTATTCACCCTATTTTCTCCAGATTCTCTGCCTCCTGCAGTTGCCAAATTCACCCAGCACTCTAGCAATGGAGCCAGGATTAGAGAGCTTAGGTCCTGACTCTCAGGAAAGCAGCTTGCATTGCAGAGAGCTGACTGAAGTGAGAGGACTTGGGCCTGCTTCCCGGGTTTGCTATTTACCATGTGTCTGATCTTGAACAAGTCACTTCTCTGGGCCTCAGTTTTCTCACTTGTAAAATGAGGGGTTTGGACTAGATGGCCCTCGAGATCCCTTCCAAATCCCAAGTCTTTGATTCTATGATCCAGCTCAGAATGTCCTGCCCTCTCCCCCACCCCCACCCCCATCTTCGGGTTCACAAGGGAGCAAGTAATTGTGACTTTCTGGGCATGGTTCAGGCAATGACTCAAATGTTTGAGCTCCTGCTTTGAACCTGGGAAAATGAGTTTCTTGTTCCTCAGCGCCTAGGCAGTCGCCCACACACCTGGAGGCCTTGGGAGGGCTTCCTCCAGGGATGTGCTCAGCAGCCAACAGGCTTTGCCAGCAAGGAACCCAGGCCAGTGGTTTGGAAACCTAACTTGGTCACACCCATATTTTCAGAGCACCCTCCTGGGCTTCTGGGCACCAGCATTTCCTGTCTGTGAGGAATATAGAATTTAGGGGCATTGAGGGATTTCCAATAGAAAAAAAGAAAGGGCCAGTTTCCTCAGCATACTGCGCTCTGTCACAGCTTTATGGAGTGTTAGAGTTTTAAGGGCCTGTTGAACTATAGAACCTAGAATGTCAGGAAGAGGGCTGGGAGAGGCTGTAGAATGGTAGAATAAAAAGTGTCAGAGCTGGGGGGGTGGGTTGGGGTGGGGTGGGGTGAGGTGGGGTGAGGTGGCAGAGCTGGAATGCAGAATTTTGATGCTGGAATCATTAGTCTAATGACTTTATTTTACAGATGGGGAAACTGAGGCTCAGAAAAGGCAAAGGGCATGCCTATGGTAACAAAATGAGTTAATAGTAGAGGTGGTAATTGAACCCAAGTGTCCTGATTCCCAGCCCAGGGCATTTTACTTTGCATTCCCTGAGTTCCTATGAGTCAGATGGTAGGAAGAGATATGTTAGAACTTCTTCTGGAGTGAAGTATTTTTCCTCTAGTTAAAATGCTATGAAATCAGTTTGAAAAAGAGGTGAAAAAATATTGTATAAAAGTGAAGTATCATTATGGCTAAAAATGGGTTGTAGGAAATCCACCTCCAGATAACTGAGAGCTGGGGTATTATTGCCGGGTACTGCCTTGGCAGAGCTTGCTGGTGGGTGACTTGCCCACGCAGCCTAAAACCCTTAGGTCATATTAGCTGCAGCAGTTGGGAATATTCCAAAGAAACAGGCCATCTCTCTCTCTGACCAATTGTCATGATGCTGCAGGGGACCAGCAAGAGGTCTCTGTCTCTCAGAGGGGACTTGTTAGTCATCCAGGCCTGCTCTGGCAACACTATTCCTCTTCGACTAACAGATCCAGGATGTGTATGTAGAAGATCACTCATTCAGGGGGAGGACTTAATGGGGGAAGTGTCTTGCAGACCCCCAGAAAAGGCAGCACTTGGATCCTCCTTTTCAGTCTTTCCCTAAGCATATAGCTGGGAAATATTGTGAGGGTAGTGTAAGCATTATTATCCCCATTATAAAGATGATAAAACTAGATCAGAGACATAGGTCAAATTGCCTAGAGTCGCAAAGGTAGGGGGCATCAGAACTGGAATTCAAACCTGGGGCTCTTGACTTAATGTACCATTCTTTCTTCATACACAAATGCAGGAATACAGACATCTAATTAGAGTTGGATAGATGAGAGAAAGAGACGGGAGAGAGGGGAGAGAGAGAGAGAGATTACAAGGAAACAAGAGGGTCTGTACACCCTCAAGCAACTTATATTCTAATAGGAAAAGAAAACTCATAAGAGTACTAGAAAGGGAGGATGTTTCACTCACTCTGGCTTGTGGAGATGGTCAGGAAATGAGCTGAAGGCTTGGATCTGGGCAAGATAAAGTAAAATTCCACCTTTTGGAGTACATGGTAGAGTCCAAATAGCAGAGAGGTAGAGATAAAGTCCAGAGTGAAGCACAGGCTGTGAAATTTGGAAAGGGTAGTGAAATGAGGCAAGGAAACTTACATAGTAAACACATTCTTCTATGAGGATGAATGTGATAAGGACCTTGAAAAATACAAAAATAGTAGTGAAATGAGGCAAGGAAACTTACAGTTTAGTGGGGAAATGGGGCATATGAGACATACATACATACATACATATATATATATATACACATATATATATGTATAGTAAACACATTCTTCTATGAGGATGAATGTGATAAGAACCTTGAAAAATGCAAACATCTACTAAGGAAGTCCAGAAGAATGTTATATTCCATTTTTTGGAGTGCTGGAGGATGGAAGTCAGGAAAGGCTTCATGGAGGAGGGGACATTTAAACTGAGCATTGAATGATGAGTAAGATGAGGAGACAGAGGTGTGTAGGTAGGGACTCAGGCTGTCTAGCTTAACTAAAGCAAAAGGTAAATAAAAGGGGGCAGAAGATGGAAAGGCTACAACAAAAGGTTGGTACAAGATCTGATTGGCAGGTGGAGGACTTTAGTTCTAGAGGCAATGGGGAGCTCCTGAGAGATTTTGGGTAAGGGAGAGAACTAATGAAAGCTGTGTTTTGAGGAGGCTCCTCTACCAAAATAGGTCTCTCTGGGCCCTGTTCCTGACCGTCTGGACTTCTTTCGCCTCTGTGTCTCAGCCTGGAAGATCGCTTGGCCTTTTGGCCCCTTTTCTCTGATTAACATTTCGTCCTTGAATCTCCATTTTAAGAAAGGGCCCCTAGGTCAACCACATATACTTTTTAAATTCCCTGTCCCCCCAAGCTAGGCACATAGTAAGTGTTTAATCAATGCTTTTCAGTCTGTCAATAAGCATTGATTAAATGCCAAACGTGTCTATTGACTGACTGACTGACTGACTACATTGGAAAAGGAAAGACTTATGAGGCAGGGAGACCTGTTACTAGGTAAGGTGTCTTAGGTAGGGGAAAGAACCGTGAATCTGAATCCCAGCTCAGCTTCCTAGTGCCTGGTGTGACCTCCAGCAAATTCCTTCTTCTCTTTAGAGCTCAGTATCCTCAGGCCCTGCATCTGATGGTCTCTGTAAGCTTTGCTTTCCTCCTCCCAGATCTAAAGGCTATGAGCACATTACCTGTGAGAGCAGTGGAACCACTAATCCAGCTGTGGCTTTGGGAGTGGCAGCAGAGAAGGGGAGTCAGGCTCTCCGGAAGTCGGTTGATAGGACTTGGTAATTGCTTGGATGTGGGAGATAGGGAAAAAAGAAGAGCCAAGAATGAGTTTGAGGGTTCAAGCCTGGGTGACTGGGAGGTGCCATTGGCAGAAATAAGAAAGTTAGGAGGAGGGGCAGGTTTATGGGGGAAGATGATAAACTCAGCTTTGTTTGCCATAGGATCTGGTCCAGATATATATTACATTACATTATATTCTATTCTATTATATCATATCACATCATACCACATATATATTACATTATATTCTATTATATTATATCATGTCACATCATACCACATCATACCACATCATATCATATTATATTATAGATCATTAGTTCACACCCTTTATGGAGAAAATTGAGGCTCAGAATGATGTGATTGTAACTCAAGTTTCCTGGTTCAGAAGCCAGTGTGTTCTCTTTAAGTGACTGGAGGGACATTCAGATGCAAATTATAGGGAGATAATAGGCTGGGGGGAGGGGGTAGTCCTTTCTGACTTCTAAGCAGTCATTTCTTTTCTTCCTTCTGCTCTTACATCATCCTCCCCAACTCTACTCCCAATGGGTAAGATCAATTGATAGGCCCGGGTTTCCTGCCCCCACCTCCATGTAGGTCAGACTAGTTCTTTTCCTAAAGTCAAAGAAGATGTCCCCAAGACTGGGGTGGCCCCAGGCAGATAAAGCCCAAGCCAGGTTGCTGTTGACTCTTCCTAGTAGTTTCAAGACATGTTTGTTGTGGTTGCCTAAGGGTATTAAAAAGTGGGAGTTAGAAAAGGACAAAGAACGTCTTTTAACAATTATAAACAAAAAAAATTTTAAAAAATTTAATTCTGGAAATTTTTTTTAATGATACAATCTTTTAAAATTATAACAAAAAAACTTCAGAATTAAATTAAAAGAAGACGATTTTTAAGAGATTCTTTACAATTTTAAAACAAAATTTTATAAAATTGAATTTATAAAAAAACTAAAATTATAAAAATGTAATTTAGAAAAACGAAATTTATATCATAACTTTATTATATATTTAAAAGCAATAGCAAGTTGTATACAATAGATTTGCAATTTCATGTGCAATCTTTTCTTTAATTATACTATGGTATGGAATGCTTGTTATATTTCATAAATTAAAAGATTTTAAAAATCTAATTTAAAATTTAAAAAAACCTAGAATTAAGTTAAAAGAAATGTTTTATTTTAAAAACATACTTTTTAAATATTTCTTTTTTCTTTTAAATTTTTAAAAAATATATAATTTATTTATTTTCACTTAACATTCACTTCCACAAGTATTTGAAATCAAGATTTTCTCCCCATCTCTCCCCACCTCCACCCCAGCACAGCATGCACCCCATTCATCCCTTCCTCCAATCTGTCCTCCCTTCTATTACCCATACTTCTTCCATCCCCCTTTCCCCTCTATTTTCCTGTAGGGCAGAATAGATTCTATACTTCATTGCCTGTATAGCTTAATTTCCAGTTGCATGCTAAGACAATTTTTAACATTCATTCTTAAAGCTTTGAGTTCCATATTCACTCCCTCTCTCCCCACCCATCCTCATTGAGAAAACAAGCAATTTAATACAGGTCATATATGTACAACAATGCAAAGCACTTCCATAATAGTTATGTTGTAAAAGACTAACCACTTTTCCCTCTGTCCTATTCTGCCCTCCATTTATTCCATTCTCTCCCTTGACCTATCCTCCCACAATAGTGTTTGCTTCTGATTATCCCTTTCCCCAATTTGCTGTCCCTTCTATTATCATCTCTCTCCTATCCCCTTCCTCCTTGCCTTCCTGCAGGATAAAATATATTTCCATATCCAATTGAGTGTGTGTTATTCCTTCCTTAAGTCAAATCCCATGAGAGTAGGGCTCAATTATTTCCTTTCATCTCCCTCCTCTTCTCCTCCATTGTAAAAGTTCTTTCTTTCCTCTTATGTGAGATGATTTGCTACATTCTGCCTCTCCCTTTCTCTTACTTCTAGTACATTCCATTCAACAGTAAATTTTATTTCTTTTAGGTATTCTTCCTTCATATTCAGCTCACCTTGTGCTCTCTGTCTAGGGATATTATTTATATACACACACACACATATATATATATATATAATATACATATATACACACATACACCGATGTACATATACACACCTACACATATATAATATACACATATATACATACCCATACCCACCTACATATATATATATATATATATATATATATATATATATATATATATATATATATATATATATATATATATATATATTCCATGTAGGAAAGTAAACAGTTCAACTTTAATGAGTTCCTTAAGGCTTCTCTTTCCTGTTTACCTTTTCATATTTCTCTTGATTCTTGTATTTGAAAGTCAAATTTTCTATTCAGCTCTGGTCTTTTCAAAAGAATGTTTGGAAATCCTCTATTTCACTGAAATTCCATTTTTTCCCCTGAAGTATTATATTCAGTTTTTCTGGGTAGGTGATTCTTGGTTTTAATCGTTGTCTTCTTTGACTTCTGGAATGTCATATTCCAAGCCCTTTGATCCTTTAATGTAGAATCTGCTAAATCCTGTGTTATCCTGATTGTATTTCCACAATACTTGAATTGTTTCTTTCTGGCTGCTTGTAATATTTTCTTCTTGACCTGGGAACTCTGAAATTTGGCTACACATTTGGCTACTCTCCTGGGAGTTTTCCTTTTAAGATCTCTTCCAGGAGGTGATAGGTGAATTCTTCCCGTTTCTATTTTACCCTCTGGATCTAAAATATCACTGTGGTTTTCCTTGATAATTTCTTGGAAGATGTCTAGGCTCTTTTTTTGATGATAGTTTTCAGATAGACCAATAATTTTTAAATTATTTCTCCTGAATCTGTTTTCCAGGTCAGTTGTTTTTCCAATGAGATATTTTACATTGTCTTCTATTTTTTCATTCTTTTGGTTTTGTTTTGTGATTTCTTGGTTTCTCATAAAGTCATTAGCCTCCATCTGTTCATTCTAATTTTGAAAGAACTATTTTCTTCAGTGAGCTTTTGAACCTCCTTTTCCATTTGGCTAATTCTGCTTTTCAAAGCATTCTTCTCCTCATTGGCTTTTTGAACCTCTTTTGCTGTTTGGGTTAGTCTATTTTTAAGGGTATTATTTTCTTCAGCATTTTTTGGGGTCTCCTTTAGCAAGCTGTTGACTCACTTTTCATGATTTTCTTGCATCACTTTTATTTCTCTTCCCAATTTTTCCTCCACTTTTTAAATTTGATTTTCAAAATTCTTTTTGAGCCCTTCCCTGGCCTGAGATCATTGCATATTTTTTTTGGAGGTTTTGGATAAAGAAGCCTTGACTTTTATGTCTTCCTCTGATGGTATGTTTTGTTCTTCCTCATCTGAAAGGATGGAAGAAAATACCTGTTCACCAAGAAAGTAACCTTCTACAGCCTTATTTTTTTCCCTTTTTTGGGCATTTTCCCAGTCAGTTACTTGACTTTTGAGTCCTTTGTCAAGTGGAGGATATATTCTAGGGGCCTGTAAGTTCTCAGTTCCTCCAAGATGGCACAATCAAGGGAGAAGAGTTTACTCCTCTCCTGGCCTGCACTGCGGTCTTTGAGCAATCACAAGTACTCCTTCCTGCCCAGGTTCTGTGAGTAGAATTCCCTCTCCAGAGCCTCCATCAGCTCCACCATGCCACCACTACTCCTCACCGTAGGACTGCCACTCAGGACTGAGATCCAGATCAGCTGCTCGATTCCCCCAGAGTCTTTAGACATCAGGCTCCAAAAGTGGTTGCTGCTGCTGCAGTTGTCACTGTTGCCCTGGAGTCTGGGCTTGGTTCAGACAGGGCTCCTTTCTCAACCAGGTTAAAGAGCTTTCTTACTAATCTTTGAAGCCATCTTTGGTGTTTGTGAGTTGATAAATCTGGGAACTGCAGCTGTAACCATGATTCCACGCCTTGAAGCCTGCTCTAGTCCTGCCAAGCAGCCAAGGCTGAGCTGAGCTCCACTTTGAGCCTGGTACAATAGACCTTTCCCGCTGGTCTTCCAGGCTGTCTTGGGCTGGAAATCCCTTCACTCTGTCACTTTGTGGCTTCTGCTGTTCTAGAATTTGTTTAGAGTCATTTTTTACAAGTATTTTATGGGATATGAGGGTAAAACTAGAGCAGGTTCATCCTTCTACTCCACCATCTTGGCTCTGCTCCACTAAAACATTCCTTATACTAAAAAATTGATAAAATTTAATTTAAAGCAAATTTTAAATTAAAAGATTCCAGAAAGTTAAAAGAAAATTTTATTTGTTTTAAAAGAATTAAATTAAAAATTTAAATAAAAAAAACTTCCAGAAATAAGTTAAAAGAAAATCTTTTGGTTTGTTTTTGTTTTTCTTTTTTGAGTTTATTTATTTTTAGTTTTCAACATTCACTTCTATAAGTGTTCAATTTTCTCTCCCTCCCTCATCCTTCTCCTCCCCAAAATGGCATGCAATCTGATATAGGCTCAACATATATATTCCTATTAAACATATTTTCATATTAGTCATGTTGTATAGAAGAATTAAAATGAATGGGAGGAAGCATGAGAAAAAAAAGCAAAAACAAAACAAATAATGCTCTGCTTCACTCTGCATTCAAACTCCATAGTTCTTTGTCTGGATGTAGGTGGCATTTTCCATCAGGAGTCCTTTGGAATTGTTTTAGAACCTTGCATTGCTGAGAAGGGCTAAGTCTGTCAAGGTCAGTCACTGAACACTGTGACTGTTACTGTTTGCAATGTTCTCTTGGTTCTGCTCACTTCACTCAGCATCAGTTCATAGAAGTCTTAACAGATTTTTCTGAAGTCTGACTGCTCATCATTTCTTATAGCGCAATAGTATTCCATTACATTCATATACCACAACTTGTTCAGCCATTCCCTAATTGATGGGCATCCCCTCAATTTCCAGTTCTTGACTACTACAAAAAGAGCTGCTATAAATATTTTTGTACATGTGGGACCTTTTCCCTTTTTTATGATCTCTTTGGGATACATTCCTAGAAAAGATATTGCTGGGTCAAAGGGTATGCACATTTTTGTAGCCCTTTGGGCATAGATCCAAATTGCTCTCCAGAATGGTCGGATCAGCTCACAGCTCCACCCACAATGAATTAGTGTTCCAACTCTCCCACATCCTCTCCAGGATTTATCATCTTCCTGTTTTGTCATGTCTGCCAGTCTCAGAGTTGTTTTGATTTGCATTTCTCTAATCAATAGTGATTTAGAGCATTTTTTTCATATGACTATAGATAGCTTCAATTTCTTCCTCTGAAAACTGCCTGTTCATATCCTTTGACTATTTATCAATTGGGGAATGACTTGTATTTTTATAAATTTGACTCAGTTCTCTATATATTTTAGAAATGGGGGCGGAGCCAAGATGGCGAAGTAAAAAGATGCACATACACATAGCTCCCAACACACGAACCACAGAACGGCTAGAGGGGACCAAGCCAGGGCGAATTCTGCACCCAGAGACCACGGAGTATTGGAGCGAGGGAGATTCCTGCTCCGGAGAGACCTGCGGACCTCTCGCGGGGGGTCCTTTGCGTCGCGGACTGGGCCGGGGAGCAGAGTGCGGCCCTGCCGCGGCCGTGACACTGAGGGGAGGAGATCTGAGAGGGCTACAGGGACGGGATCTCCAGCGGCCACGCGGGTCTCCCCACCCACAGAGGGACCTGCAAACCTCTCACAAAAGGTCCGTCGCACTGCAGACGCGGAGCCCAGCCCGGACCTGCGGCGGCAGCGGTGGCGGCCACGGCTCCGAGAGGCACAGATCTGAGAGGGCTCCAGAGGCGGGATCTTCAGTGGCGGCACGGGCCCCCCCACCAACAGGTGACTGACGGGGGTGGGTGAGAGAGTCTCTTTGGCGGGTTGAGAGGGGAGTGGGGTGCCCCCAAGGCTCGGGCCCCCCCGGGAGGTGGGGGCTGAGAGGCGGCTGCTGACGGGGGCTCCCCAAACGGGCAGGAGCCTGGATCCATTGTGGAAGGTCTGTGCATAAACCCCCAGAGGGAACTATGCCTGAGAGGCGGCCCTGCCCCTGACCACCTGAACTTAATTCTCACACTGAATAGCAGCCCTGCCCCCACCAAAAATCCTAAGGCGGGAAGCAGCATTTGAATCTCAGTCCCCAAACGCTGGCTGGGAGGACCAGGAGGCGAGGTGGGTGTGAGGAGAACATTCAGAGGTCAGGCCACTGGTTGGAGAAAATGCCAAGAAAAGGGAAAAGAAATAAAACTATTGAAGGGTACTTTACCGGAGAAAAGACACTTCCTCCCTTCCTTTCTGATGGGGAGGAACAATGCTTGCCATCAGGCAAAGACACAGAAATCGAGGATTCTGTGTCCCAGCCCACCCAATGGGCTCGGGCCATGGAAGAGCTCAAGAATAATTTTGAAAATCAAGTTAGAGAGGTGGAGGAAAGACTGGGAAGGGAAATGAGAGGGATGAGGGAGAAGCATGAAAAGCAGATCAGCTCCCTGCTAAAGGAGAACCAAAAAAATCTTGAAGAAATTGGCACCTTGAGAACTAGCCTAACTCAGCTGGCAAGGGAGGTGCAAGGGGCCAATGAAGAGAAGAATGCTTTCAAAAGCAGAATTAACCAAATGGAAAAGGAGATTCAAAAGCTCACTGAAGAAAATAGATCTTTCAAAACTGGAAGGTACGGATGGACGCTAAGGACTTTTCGAGAAAGACAGATATCTCAGAACATACCGCGCAGATTCGAAAAATGGAAGATAATGTGAAATATCTTATTGGAAAAACAACTGACCTGGAAAATAGAATCAGGAGAGACAATGTAAAAATTCTGGGACTACCTGAAAACCATGATCAAAAGAAGAGCCTAGACATCATCTTCCATGAAATTATCAAGGAAAACTGCCCTGAGATTCTAGAACCAGAAGGCAAAATAAATATTCAAGGAATCCGCAGAACACCGCATGAAAGAGATCCAAAAAGAGAAACTCCTAGGAGCATTGTGGCCAAATTCCAGAATTCCCAGGTGAAAGAGAAAATATTGCAAGCAGCTAGAAAGAAACAATTCAAGTATTGTGGAAATACAATCAGGATAGCACAAGATCTGGCACCCTCTACATTGAGGGATAGAAGGGAATGGAATAGGATATTCCAAAAGTCAAAGGAACTAGGACTGAAGCCAAGAATCACCTACCCAGCAAAACTGAGTATAATACTTCAGGAGAAAAAATGGTCTTTCAATGAAATAGAAGACTTTCAAATTTTCCTGATGAAAAGACCAGAGCTGAAAAGAAAATTTGACTTTCTAACACAAGAATGAAGAGAACCATGAAAAGGTGAACAGCAAAGAGAAATCATAAGGGACTTACTAAAGTTGAACTGTTTACATTCCTACATGGAAAGACAATATTTATAACTCTTGAAACATTTCAGTATCTGGGCACTGGGTGGGAGTACACACACACACACACATGCACACACACACACATACATAGAGACAGAGTGCACAGAGTGAATTGAAGAGGATGGGATCATATATTTAAAAAAAAAATGAAATCAAGCAGTGAGAGAGAAATATTGGGAGGAGAAAGGGAGAAGTTATATGGGGCAAATTATCTCTCATAAAAGAGGCAAGCGAAAGACTTATTAGTGGTGGGATAAAGAGAGGAGGCAAGAGAAAAACATGAGGTCTACTCTCATCACATTCCACTAAAGGAAAGAATACAATGCACACTCATTTTGATAGGAAAACCTATCTCATAATACAGGAGAGTGGGGGACAGGGGCACAAGCAGGGTCGGGGGGAGGATGGAGGGGAGGGCATGGGGAGGAGAATGCAATACGTGGTCGACACTCATGGGGAGGGAAAGGACCATAAGAAAATAGAAGTAAAGGGGGACAGGATAGGATGGAGGGAAATATAATTAGTCCTATACAACACAACTAGTATGGAAATCATTTGCAAAACTGAACAGATATGGCCTATATTGAATTGCCTGTCTTTCAAGGGGAAGGGGTGGAGAGGGAGGGAGCTAAGGAGGTTAGAACTCAAAGTGTTAGGACCAAATGTAATGTTCTTACCACTGGGTAACAAGAAATACAGGTTAAGGGGTCAAGAAAGCTATCTGGTCCTACAGGACAAAAGAGAAGACGGAGACAAGGGCAGGGAGGGAGGATAGTGGAGAGAGCAGATAGGTCACAGGGGCAATTAGAAAGCTCGGGTTTGGGAGGGGGGGATAAAAGGGGAGAAAATTTGTAACCCAAAATTGTGTGAAAATAAATGTTAAAAATTAATAAAAATTAAAAAAAAAAAGAAATGAAGACTTTATCAGAGACACTAGTTGTAAAAAATTTTCCAAGTTTTCTGGAGGGAAGCTCCTATCTTGGTTGCATTGACTTTATGCAAAAAATTTTCAGTTTAATGTAATCAATATTATTCATTTTGCATTGCATAATGTTCTCAATCTCTTGTTTGGTCATGAATTCTTCCATTCTTCGTAAAACTGACAGATAACCTATTCCTTGCTTCCCTAATTTGTTTATGGTATCAGCCTTTCTATCTAAATCATGTACCCATTTGGACTTTATTTTGGTATATAATGTCCTGGTTTTTTTTTTCAAAAGAGATTCTTTATTAATTTTTTTAACCCTCCAAAAAATTGGATTTAAGGTCTTTTGCATTTGGTGGATGTCCCTAGCACCTGTACATCAACACACCTTGCCCTGCTGACTATATAAATTTCCATACAGAGATGAGGGAGGTCTGAGTGGTGGATTCTTAGTGGTATTGTTTCTATACTATAGCTAAATAATTCTCAAATTTGTTAACTATTCAGTGACCTACAAGCATCTCTTGTCATTCTAATATGAGCCAGGCCCAGCCCATTACAATTGTTATTTCATCTCTGTAGTCTTCCCAAGAGCTGCAAAGAGATCCCAGGATTTTACACTGGAAGTACTCTTAGAGATCATCTAGTCCAAGATCCTCATTTTACAAATGAGAAAACTGAGGCCAAGAGTGATGAGACCTGGTCTCACAACAGAGCCAGAATTTGAAACCAGGTTCTTTGTACACTACATTGCCATCCAAGTTCTCAAGGCTTCTGGAAGATTTCTTTTTATTTATGATGAGGACTCCCTTTTATATTGGTACTTATACTTTTATATATCATCATACCAGGGTTATCAGGTCAAGTATCACTTTATTGAGTGCTATGCCTTATAAAATCAAAAGTCTTTTCTTCCCACTGAGAGCTCCCAAAGGAAAAAAAGAAATGTTTGCATAAACCACAGAGTATAGTAGCTGAAAATGGGTTTGGAAAGAGTTAGGCAGAAGTGGGGAAGTGGGTATTGTAGGCAGCCTGGACCTGAGAGAAGGCAACCCAGGGGAAGAATGTAGTGTTTAAAGGGGAGAGAGCTTTTCTGCCACTGGAGGAGATGCTAGATGGCTTGAGGACACATAAGATTGTACAGATAAGGAAAGTGAGGCCCAGAGAGTTATAATGAACTGATATTCAGACCCAAGTTCTCTACTTCCAAACCCAGCACATGTTGCAAGAACCATGAGTGTCTAGGCCAAACTCACATTTCCCAAAAATTCTATGAGGAAATTGAGTCACAGAGAGAATAAGTAATTTGCTTAAGGTCACATGACCATTAAGTGTCAGAACACAGCTCCTCTGACTCAAAAATCTAGGGTTCTTTTCATTGCACCTTGTGACACCTATTAATTAATAGCTATTGTTCCTTAGATAATGACCCCTGAGAGGCCAGCTGGTGTTGCAGAGAGAGTCCTGGTTACATCAAATCAAGGCTCTCCTTTTTACTATTTGTTTGACTTTAGGCAAGTCACTTGACTTTTTAAGTCTCAGTTTCCTTATCTGTAAAAGGAGGGAGTTGGATTAGGTGGCCTCTATGGTGCTTTCTACAAATAAATCTCTGAGCCCACTAAAAGGGATAATATCCATTTCTAAAGCATTTTATGGTTTAGAAAAGTGATATTCTCAACATATAATCCCAAGAGGGAAGGAGAGCAAGGCTTATTATCCTCATTTTATAAATAAGGAAACAAATTCAGAAATATCTTTCCCACAGTCTCACAGCTAGTATGGGTCAGAACTTATATTCTGGTAAGGTTCCTTATCTTATGATGACTGATGGGAAGACTTTCTCTTCCTAGCTTGGAGAGTCTCCAGCACAAAGAACAATCATGAGCACTGAGGTTGAAGTGTCTCTTCCTTAAGGTTTCTAACTCCTGTTCCATTTGGGGACTGCTCCAAGATATATTCCCCTTTGACCATTCCCATGCCTGAAATTCCACCATTACTTACTGCTTGGGTAAAGGCATTGAGGGTGATCAATAATTAATCAACTAATTTTCTGTTCAGAACCTTTGAAGTGACCAGCCTTGGAGTACAAGCAGGAAGAAATAATATTTCTCCTCCCTCTCCACACCCTGCCAAACAAATGGTCTAGCTGGGGAGATAAGAGTACCCATAAGAAATAATGAATAAAGTTTATTTCCCCTCCTTGATTTCAAAATAGCAAAAGTTAAGTATGGTACAGTACAAGGATCCACACTTAGCCTTAGCCTTGGGTTTGAGTCCCTGCTCAACCATTTATGTTTTATATGACTTTGGGTAAATTACTTCCCTCTCTGAGTCTCAGCATCCCCATCTGTAAAATAAGGAGATTTGAAATACATAATGTTCCCTGATGGTTCTAAAATGCTATGATTTTAGAAATTGCTCTGATTCTAGAAATTCTATGCTCATGAGCTCACCTATAAAATGGAAGAAGATAACAGAATGAATTAGAAACTAGAATCAACAATATGTCCTGTACAAGAAACACATTTGAAGCAGAAATCACACACACACACACACACACACACACACACACACACACATAGAGTTACAATAAGGGGCTGGAGCAGAATCTATTATGCTTTAGATGAAGTAAAAAAAGGCAGTAGTAGTAATCATGGTCTCAGACAAAGTAAAAACAAAAATAGACCTAATTAAATAGGATAATCAGGAAAATTATATTTGGTTAAAAGTAAGTAATATAAAAAATTTACAGCAAGTTTCTCTGATAAAACCCTTATTTCTCAAATATGTAGGGAACTAAGCCAAATTTAGTTTTTTAAAACACCATTTCCCAATGGATAACTGGTCAAAGCATATGAACAGGCAGTTTTCAACAAGAAATTAAAGCTAGCTATAGTCAAATAAAAAATGCTCTAAATCACCACTGATTAGAGAAAGGCAAATTAAAACAAATCTCAGGTATCACCTCATACCTATCAGAAATGACAAATGTTTGAGGAAATGAGAGAATTGTTGGTGAAGTAGTGAACTGGTCCAACTGTTCTGGAGAATAGAGCATGAAACTGAGCACACCCTTTGATCTAGCAATACAACTACTAGGTCTGTGTCCCAAAGAGATCAAAGAAAAAGGAAAAGGACCTATCTGTACAACAATATTTATAGCATCTCTTCTTGTGGCAGCAAAAAATTGGAAATGAAGGGGATACTTATCAACTGGGAATGGCTGAACAAGTTGTGATGGAATACTATTGTGTTGTGGGAAATGATGAGGGGGTGGTTTCAGAAAACATGGCAAGATTTATATGAACTGATGCAAAATCGGAAGAACTAGAAGATCAGTGTGTGCAGTAATAGCAATGTTGTAATGAGGATGACTGAAACATTTGGCTGCTTTGAACAATACAGTGATTCAAGAAAATTCCAAAGGAGTCATGATGAAAAGATACTATCTACTTTCAGAGAGAAAACTGATGAACTCTGAATGCAATTCAATTGCAATTTCAATTTTTTTTTTTGCAATATGGCTGATATGAAAATATGTTTTCATGATTTCACATGTATAATTGATATATTGTTTGTTTTCTTGGTGGGAGGTTGGGAGAGTGGTAGGAAGAAGGGAGAGAATCAGGAACTCAAAGTGTAAAAAAGAAAAGAATGTTAGAAAAAAATATTTTTTTAAAAAAGGAAATTTTATATACAAAAGTCTTGAGATTCTCCAGTTTCTAAAGGACAGGAAGGGACTGTCTCTTTAAGTCTGGTTTATAAGCACTCAGCCTGCAGTCATATGCACATGGCAGCTTAATAAATCCTGTTTGATGATGAGTATTTATTTTAATTAAACTCTCTTCATGAGTGATTCATCATTTCTATCTTTCAACAGGCACTTTTCAGTCAGTCATGGGGAAGTTTTTGTCTACGTGATGATAAACATCCGGTTATTTGGAAACATTCTTGGCTTCTCCTGGACCAAACATCTGGACTGATGGACTCTTTCCCTTTCAGCCTGAGTGCTCTGGCTCTGGGATAAGCCAGGTTCTCCTGGAGTTCTTGAGAAAGTAGACCCAGATTCCATCTGTGGACCATGACAAGCACTTTACCATCCTTCTGTGTGGTCCCATGAAGCCCAGGAGAGTAGCTCAGATACCTGGCATCCTCCCTTGAAAATCTTTACAGCCTCAGGGAAATATCTCCAAGTTCTGGGTGCTATTAAGGAGACCTCAAACCTGAAATCTGTTGAGGTTCCTGAAAGAAAAAAGGGAATCACTTAACTTCCTGGAGGTCTCTGGAGCACCTGGGCTAGGTTACCTCAAATAATATGAAGTGAGAAAAATGTAAAAAAAACAATACAGAGTGTCCTGAAAGTCTTATGCAGTTTTAACTTAAGACTGTATAGGACATCAGACCTGGAAAAGATCTTAGAATATAAAATATAAAATGATAACCTAGAAGGGACCTTAGAGATCATGTTTTTCTACTGCCCTTGTTTCTTTTTTTTTATCTTTTTAAAAAAATTATTTATTTATTTTTAGTTTTCAACATTCATTTCCACAAGATTTTGAGTTCCAAATTTTCTCCCCATCTCTCCCCTCCCCCCACTGCAACACACCATGCATTCTGATTACCCTTTCTCCCAATCTGCCCTCCCTTCTAACATTCCTCCCTTCCCTTATCCCCATCTTCTCTTTTGTCCTATAGGGCAAGATAAATTTCCATACCCCATTACCTGTATTTCTTGTTTCCCAGTTGTATGCAAGAACAATATTCAATGATTGTTCCTAAAACTTTGAGTTTCAACTTCTCTTCCTTCCTCCCTCCCCACCCATCCTCATTGGGAATGCAAGCAATTCAATATACACTATACATGTGTAGTTATGAAAGACACTTCCAGAAGTCATGTTGTGAAAAACTAACCATATTTCCCTCTATTCTATCCTGTCCCCCACTGATTCTATTCTCTCTTTTGACCTTGTCCCTCCCCAAAAGTGTTTACTTCTAATTACTCCCTCCTCCCATTTGCCCTCCCTTCTATCATCCCCCATACCTTCTCCCCTACTTTCCTGTAGTGTAAGATAGATTTTAATACCAAATTGAGTGTGCATCTTATTCTCTCTTTAAGCTAAATGTGATGAGAGTAAGCTTCACTTTTTCCCTCTCACCTCCCCCCTTTTCTTCTCCATTGAAAAACTTTTTCTTGCCTCTTTTATGAGAGATAATTTGCCCCATTCCATTTCTCCCTTTCTCCTCCCAATAAAGTCCTCTCTCACCCCTTAATTTTATTTTTTAGATATCATCTCTTCCTATTCAACTCACCCTGTGCCCTCTGTCTATATCTATCTATCTATCTATCTATCTATCTATCTATCTATCTATCTATCTATTCATACATACATACATACATACATACATACATACATATACACCATACTTCCAACTACCCAAATACTGAGAAAAGTTTCAAGAGTTACAAATATCATCTTTTCATGTAGGAATGTAAGCAGTTCAACTTTAGTAAGTCTCTTATGATTTCTCTTTCCAGTTTACCTTTTCATGCTTCTCTTGATTTTTGTGTTTGAAAGTCAAATTTTCTATTCAGCTCTGGTCTTTTTATCAAGAATGCTCTATTTCACTGAATGACCATTTTTCTCTGGGTAGGTGATTCTTGGTTTTAATCCTAGTTCCTTTGACTTCCCGAATATTGTATTCCAAGCCCTTCAATCCCTTAATGGAGAAGCTACTAAATCTTGTGTTATCTTGATTGTATTTCCACAATACTTGAATTGTTTCTTTCTGGTTGCTTGCAATATTTTCTCCTTGACCTGGGAACTCTGGAAGTTGGCTACAATATTCCTAGAAGTTTTTCTTTTGGGATCTCTTACAGGCGGTGATCTGTGGATTCCTTGAATACTTATTTTGCCCTCTGGTTCTAGAATCTCAGGGCAGTTTTCCTTGATAATTTCATGAAAGATGATGTCTAGGCTCTTTTTTTGATCCTGGCTTTCAGGTAGGCCCATAATTTTTAAATTATCTCTCCTGGATCTATTCTCCAGGTCAGTTGGTTTTCCAATGAGATATCCACATTGTCTTCTATTTTTTCATTCTTTTGGTTTTGTTTTGTAATTTCCTGGTTTCTCATAAAGTCGTTAGCATCCAACTGCTTCATTCTAATTTTGAAAGAACTATTTTCTTCAGTGAGCTTTTGAACCTCCTTTTCCATCTGGCTAATTCTGCTTTTTAAAGCATTCTTCTCCTCATTGGCTTTTTGGACATTTTTTTGCCATTTGGTTTAATCTATTTTTGAGAGTATTATTTTCTTCAGAATTTTTTTTGGATCTCCTTTAGCAAGCTGCTGACTCACTTTTCATGATTTTTTTTGCATCTCTCTCATTTCTCTTCCTGATTTTTCCTCCACCTCTCTTACTTGATTTTCAAAATCTTTTTTGAGCTCTTCCCTGTTCTGAGACTATTGCATATTTTTTTTGGAGGTTTTGAATGCAGAAGCCTTGACTTTTGTGTCTTCCTCTGATGGTATGCTTTGTTCTTTCTCATCTGAAAGGAAGGAAGAAAATACCTGTTCACCAAGAAAATTACCTTCTATAGTCTTATTTTTTCCCCTTCTTTGGGCATTTTCCCAGTCAGTTACTTGACTTTTGAATCCTTTGTTAAATGGAGAGTATACTTTAGTAACCTGTAAGTCCTCAGTTCCTCCAAGGTGATACAATTAAAAGAGAGGAGTTTACTCCCCTCCTGACCTGTGCTCTGGTCTGGAAGCAATCACAAACTTTTCTGCCCAGATTCTGCAAGTAGAATTCCCTCTCCAGAGCCTCCACCAGCTCAACCAGACCAGAGCTCCTCCTCATCCCAGGACTGCCACTCAAGACTGAGATCCAGATGAGCTGCTTGATTCTCCCAGAGTCTTTAGGCTGATGGCTCCAAAAATGGTCTCTGCTGTGGCAGTGACTGCTGCTGCCCTGGGGTCAGGGCTGAGGCAGGACCCTGTTCCCTTCTCACCCAGGTGAGAGAGGTTTATCACTGACTTTTGAAACTGTCTTTGGTGTTTTTGGTTTGAGAAATCTGGGGACCATAGCTGCTGCCTGTGATTATCTGCCCTGAAGCCTGCTCCAATCCTGTCTGAGCTGTGCTGCTAAAGCTGGGCTGTGCTCCACTCCAAGCCTGGTGTGATAGATTTTTCCTGTCAGCCTTCCAGGCTGTGTTGGCCTGGAAATCCCTTTCACTCTGTCATTTTGTGGCTTCTACTCTAGAATTTGTTTAGAGTTATTTTTACAGGTATTTTATGGGCTATGGGAGTAGAGCTAGAGCAGGTCCTGTCCTACTCTGCCATCTTGGCTCTGCCCTCCCTTCCCCCACTGCCCTTGTTTCACAGAAGAGGAAAACTGAAACCCAAATTGTGGAAGTACAGGGTACTGGAAAGACTGACATAGAGTCAGAGGACCTAAGTTTGAATCCTGGTTCTCCTATTAACTGGTATCTTGTTGTGCTTCTGCAGGAAAGCCTAAAGGGAAAAAATTCTATTGAGGAGGAAAAAATGCCATTTGTCAGAAGAGACTGAAGCAGATGCACAGGGAACTCATCAATCAACTTGCATTTTAAAAAGAAATATAGATTTAGAATATAATATATGTATAACATAATTATATGGAAATAAAATAGCTGCAGTAATGTGTAATCCTTTTTTTCTGTATATGGAAATTTTACTTGCTGTTTATAAAGTTCAGAACAAATTTTTTTTAATTAAAAAAAGAAAATATATAGAAAATTAAAGCAAGGCTCAGTAATGGAAAATGAATATAGGAATGTAACATTGTCCTATAAAAAACAGCATTAGAAATGCGAAAGTTTGGGTGTAGAGTCAAAATGGTGAAGAAAAGTCAGGAAGTTTCCTGAGCTCTCCCCAGTTTCCCCCAGAAACATTTTATCAAGCCTCTAAATAGTTCTGGAGTGACAGAATATATAAGAAGATAAAGTGAAACAATTTCTAGCTTAAGATATCTTAGAAGGACTTGAGGAAAGATCTGTCTCATTTGGATGAAAGAGGAGTGCAGCCCAGTGTAGATGGTTTCTGGACAAGGAAGCAAGAGGTTCTTAGCCACAACACAGATCAGCAGCTGAGGCTCCTCAGTTCTGACTCAGCAGGCTAGTGGCATAGAAGCCCAGGTGCGAGGCCTCTAGCCCTAGCGCAGAAGGCAAACTGGCAGCCTGGGGATCCCTGGACCACAGGCATGACCAGACTGGACCACCCAAGTGCAGCAGGAAAGCCGCCAGCATTTGAGGCCCTGGCACAGAAAGCCAGTGCCCAAGCCTCTGACCCTTAGCACAGAAAGCTTGGGATAGTGCCCCTCTGTGTCCCAGGAGCAGAAATCAACTTTAAAAGTCAAGAAATAAGTTAAAAAATGAGAAAAAACAAAAAAATAGCCCTGTCCATAGAAAGCTACTTTGACAACAGGGAAGATCAAGACGTAAACACAGAAGAGAACAACAAGGTCAAAATGCCTACATGTGAAGCCTCAGTGAGGAAGATGAATTGGTCTCAAGCCCCAAAAGCCTTCTTGGAAGAGCACAAAAGGGATTTTAAAAATTAAAAAAGAGAAGTCGAAGAAAAATTGGGGAAAGAAATGAGCTGTGCAAGGAGAGCCAGCAGGTTGGAAAAGGAAGGACAAAAATTGATTGAAGACAACAATTCCTTAAAAATTACTATTGACCAGATGGGGAAAAAACCCCACTGATGAAAATAACACCTTAAAAAGTAGAATTGAGCAAATGGAAGAGGAGGTACAAAAATTAACTAAAGAAAATAATTCCTTAAAAATTAGAAATGGGAAGGGCGGAGCCAAGATGGCAGAGTAGAAAGACGTACATACACATAGCTCCGAACCCACAACCCATAGAACATCTACAAAAAAGTAACTCATGGCGAATTCTGCACCCAGAGGCCACAGAACATTGGAGTGAGGGAGATTTCTGTTCCAGAGAGACCTGCAAACCTCTCGCAAAAGATCCTTCATGCCGCGGACTGGGCGCCGGGACTGGGAGCTGAGTACAGCCCTGCTGCGGCCACGGCACCAAGAGGAAAAGATCCGAGCAGGCTTCAGGGACAGAATCTCCAGCGGCCACACGGGTCCCTCCACCCACAGGTGACAGGGGTCGGTGAGAGGGTCTCTTTGGAGGGTCGAGAAGGGAGTGGGGTGCCCCACAACTCAGGCCCCCTCGGGAGGCAACAGCGGAGATGGGAGCAGACCGGGGCTCCCCAAGCAGGCAGGACCCTAGATCCATTGTTGAAGGTCTCTGCATAAACCCCCTGAGGGAACTGAGCCTGAGAGGTGGCCCTGCCCTGACCTGACCACCTGAACTTAATCTCACACTGAATAGCAGCCCTGCCCCCGCCAAAAGCCCTGAGGCTGGCAAGCAGCATTTGAATCTCAAACCCCAAGTGCTGGCTGGGAGGATCCGGAGGCAAAGTGGGTGTGAAGAGAATATTCTGAAGTCAAATCACTGGCTGGGAAAATGCCCAGAAAAGGGAAAAGAAATAAAACTATAGAAGGTTACTTTCTTGGGGAACAGGCATTTCCTCCCTTCCTTTCTGATGAGGAAGAACAATGCTTACCATCAGGCAAAGACACAGAAGTCAAGGCCTCTATATCCCATGTTGGGATTGGAAGCTCAATTCCGTGTGGACGACCTCGAGGGCAGCGAGACTCCACCCATCACGTATCTCCCGGGGAGAGGCGGAAATACCCGAGCTAGCCGAGCTAGCTCAGTCTGACCTTCTCGAACCCCCGCTGTTCATGGAGGGCCTCGTAAGACTCTAAGATTTAGAAGTCCCACTTTTACCCGCCCGAGACCATCCACACGGAATTGAGCTTCCAATCCCAACAATCCCAGCCCACTCAATGGGCTCAGGCCATAGAAGGGCTCATAGAAAATCAAGTTAAAGAGGTGGAAGAAAAGCTGGGAAGAGAAATGAGAGACATGCAGTCAAAGCATGAACAGCAGATCAGCTCCCTGCTAAAGGAGACCCAAAAAAATGCTGAAGAAAATAACACCTTGAAAAATAGGCTAACTCAATTGGCAAAAGAGGTTCAAGAAGCCAATGAGGAGAAGAATGCTTTCAAAAGCAGAATTAGCCAGATGGAAAAGGAGATTCAAAAGCTCACTGAAGAAAATAATTCTTTCAAAATTAGAATGGAACAGATGGAGGCTAATAACTTTATGAGAAACCAAGAAATCACAAAACAAAACCAAAAGAATGAAAAAATGGAAGATAATGTGAAATATCTCATTGGAAAAACAACTGACCTGGAAAATAGATCCAGGAGAGACAATTTGAAAGTTGTGGGACTACCTGAAAGCCAGAATCAAAAAAAGAGCCTAGACATCATCTTTCATGAAATTATCAAGGAAAACTGCCCTGAGATTCTAGAACCAGAGGGCAAAATAAGTATTCAAGGAATCCACAGATCACCGCCTGTAAGAGATCCAAAAAGAGAAACTCCTAGGAACATCGTGGCCAAATTCCAGAGTTCCCAGATCAAGGAGAAAATATTGCAAGCAGCTAGAAAGAAACAATTCAAGTATTGTGGAAATACAATCAGGATAACATAAGATCTAGCAGCTTCCACATTAAGGGATCGAAGGGCATGGAATAGGATATTCCAGAAGTCAAAGGAACTAGGACTAAAACCAAGAATCACCTACCCAGCAAAACTGAATATAATACTTCAGGGGAAAAATTGGTCTTTCAATGAAATAGAGGACTTTCAAGCATTCTTGATGAAAAGACCAGAGCTGAAAAGAAAATTTGACTTTCAAACACAAGAATGAAGAGAAGCATGAAAAAGTAAATAGCAAAGAGAAGTCATAAGGGACTTTACAAAAGTTGAACTGTTTACATTCCTACATGGAAAGACAATATTTGTAACTCTTGAAACTATTCAGCATCTGGGTACAAGGTGGGATAACACACACACACATGCACACGCACACGCACACACACATAGAGACAGAGTGCACAAAGTGAACTGAAGAGGAAGGGATCATATCTTTAAAAAAAAATGAAATCAAGCAGTGAGAGAGAAATATATTGGGAGGAGAAAGGGAGAAATGGAATGGGGCAAATAATCTCTCATAAAAGAGGCAAGCAAAAGACTTTTTAGTGAAGGGAAAAAGAGGGGAGGTGAGAGAAAAACATGAAGTTTACTCTCATCACATTCCACTAAAGGAAAGAATAAAATGCACAGTCATTTTGGTATGAAAACCTATCTTACAATACAGGAAAGTGGGGGATAAGGGGATAAGCAGGGTGGGGGGGATGATGGAAGGGAGGGCACAGGGAGGAGGGAGCAATTTGAGGTCAACACTCATGGGGAGGGTCAGGATCAAAAGAGAGAACAGAAGTAATGGGGGACAGGATAGGATGGAGGGAAATATAATTAGTTCTTACACAACACTACTATTATGGAAGTCATTTGCAAAACTACACAGATCTGGCCTATATTGAATTGCTTGCCTTCCAAAGGGAAGAGGTGGGGAGGGAGGGAGGACAGATTGACAGACAGGGGAAATTAGAATGCTTGGTGTTTTGGGGTGGGGGGAGGGGACAAAAGGGGAGAAAATGTGGAACCCAAAATGTTGTGAAAATGAATGTTAAAAGTTAAATAAATTAATAAAAAAAATTAGAAATGGGCAAGTGAAAGCTAATGATGCTGTGAGACAGCAAGACTCAGTCAAACAAAATGAAAAGAATGAAAACACAGAAGAAAATATAATAATTTAAGAGTTATTGAGCTATCTGAATGTCATGACCAAAAATAGAGTCTGGACAGCATTTTTCAAGAAATTATCAAGGAAAACTTCCCTGATATCCTAGACCCAGAGTCATCAAAAGAATCCACCAATAACCTTCTGAAAGAGATCCCAAAAGGAAAACTCTAAGGAATACTGCAGCCAAATTCCAATACTATTAGGTCAAGGAGAAAATACTGCAAACAGATAGAAAGAAACAATTCATATATCAAGGAGTTACAGTCAGGATTACATAGGATTGGACTTGTACATTAAAGTATCAGAAGGCCTGGAATATGATATTCTGGAAGGCAAAGGAACTTGGATTATAACCAAGAATCAATTATCCAGCAAAATTGAGCATAATCTTTCAGGGAAAAAGATGGATATTCAATGAAATAGGGTAGTTTCAAACTTTCCTGATAAAAAGACTAGAGCTAAACAGTAAATTCAGTCTTCAAATATAAGACTCAAGAGAAGCATTAAAAGGTAAACAGGAAAGAAAAAAAAAATCATTTTATTCATAAGGTTTTTAGAGAATCCTAGAGAATCAACTAAAAAACTTGAAATAATTAACAACTTTCGCAGCATATAAAATAAACCCACGTAAATCACCAGCATTTCTATATATTTCCAACCAAGCCCAGCATCAGGAAATAGAAAGAGAAATTCCAGTTAAGATAACTTTTGACAATATAAAATATTTGGGAGTTACCTGTCAAGACAAACCTAGGCATTATGTGAACCCAATTACAAAATACAAATAAAGCTAGATCTAAATAATTGGAAAAATATCACTTGCTCAAGCTAATATAATAAAAATTATAATTCTACCTGAATTAATTTACTTAGTGCCATGTCAAACTACCAAAAATTATTTTATAGAGCTAGAAAAAATAATAGTGAAATTCATCTGGATGAACAAAAGGTCAAGGATATTAAGGGGAAAAAATGCAAAGGAAGGTGGCCTAGCTGTATCAGATCTGAAGGTACATTATAAAACTGTATAAAACTATGTGATACTGGCTAAGAAATAGAGTGGTGGATCATGGAACAGGCTAGCTACACAAGACACAGTTAGTAAATGACTACAGTAATCTACTGTTTGATAATCCCAAACACAAGTTTCTGGGATAAGAATTCACTATTTTACAAAAGCGGCTGAGAAAAATGGAAAATAGTATAGCAGAAACTAGGCGTAGGCCAACATCTCACACCATATACCAAAATAAGGTTAAAATTAGTACTTGATTTAGACATACTATAAGTAAATTAGGAGAGCAGAGAATAGTTTACCTGTCAGATCTATGGAAAAGCAAAGAATATATGACCAAATAAGCGTTACAAAACGTTATGAAATGCAAAATGTATCATTTCGATTACATTAAATTAAAAAAGTTTTGCCCAAACAAAACCAATGCAACCACTATTAGAAGGAAAGTGGAAAGTTGGGAAATAATTTTTATGGACAGTATTTCTGATAAAGGCCCCACTTCTTAAATATTTAGAGAACTGAGCCAAATTTATAAGAATACAAATCATTACCCAATGGATAAATGGTCAAAGGATATGAACAGTCAGTTTTCAGATGAAGAAAATACTCTAAACCACTACTGATTAGAGAAATGCAAATCAAAACAACTCTGAGGTACCACCTCACACCTGTCAGATTGGCTAATATAACAGAAAAGGAAAATGATAATTGTTGCTTTATACCCATTCTCTCTATGTATGTATATCCCTTTTAAATATCATAATAAATATACAGTTCTCAAGATTAAGAAGTGTCATCTTCCCTTATAGGGATGTAAACAGTTTGCCCATATTGAATAACAAGTTTTTTCCCCTGTTTACCTTTTTATGCCTCTCTTAAGACTCCTGTTTGAAGATCAAATTTTCTATTGAGCTCTGACCTTTTCATCAGGAAGGTCTGGAAATCCCTTATTTCATTGAATATCCGTCTCCTTGCCTGAAATATTATGCTCAACTTTGCTGGGTAATTGATCCTTGGTTGCAGTCCCAGCTCTTTTGCCTAATGAAATATTATATTCCAATCCCTTCAATCTTTTGAAGCAGAAGCTGCAAGGTCCTGTGTGATCCTGACTGTAGCTCCTCGATATGTGAATTGTTTCTTTCTGGCTGCCTGCAGTATTTTCTCCTTCACTTGATAGTTCTGGAATTTGGCAATGATATTACTTGGTGTTTTTAGTTTGGGATCCCTTTCAGGAGGTGAACAGTAGATTCTTTTGATGACTATTTTGCCTTCTCAACCTAGGACTTCTAGGCAGTTTATCTTGATGACTTCTTGGAAGATATTGTCCAAGCTCTTTTTTTTATCATGACTTTCTGGTAGACCAATAATCTTTAGACTTTATCTCCTAGATCTATTTTCCAGGTCAGTTGTTTTTCCAGTTAGATATTTTACATTTTCTTCTATCTTTTCATTCTTTGTATTCTGTTTGACTGATTCTTGATGTCTCATAGAATCATTAGCTTCCACTTGTCCAATTCTAATTTTTATCAAATTGTTTTCTTCAGTTAACTTTTGCATCTCCTTTCCCATCTGTCCAATTGTTCCTTTTAAAGAGTTATTTTTTCCAGTTAGGTTTTGTATTTCCTTTTCCTTTTGCCCAATTTTCCTTTTAAATACTTCTGTGTTTTCTTTTTCCATATTTTTAAAATTGTTGGCCAATTTTTCTTCTATTTCTCTAATTTGGCTTTTAAAATCCTTCCTAAACTCTTCCAAGAATGCTCTTTGGGCTTGAGACCAGTTCATATTCCCTTCTAAATTTTCAGATGGGAGTACAGTCTCAGTGCTGACCTCTTTGGTATTCATGTTTTGGTCCTTGTCCCCAGAGAAATATTCTATAGTCTTTTCTGCTTTGCTTCTTACTCATGATGATCACCCTTTTCCTGACTTTTAAAGAAGATCTCTACTTCTGGGGCACAGGGGACTCTGTCCTACAGTTCTTGTGCCTAGAACTTGAGGCTTTGTTTGCTGTGGCCTCTGGTTCTTTCAACTAGCAGCTAAAATGCTGTAGCTTACTTGGTGCTGAGTTGGTTGGTGCTTGAAAGCAGAGGCGAGGTGAAGTCTTTCTGGGTTTCCCTGGAGTTACCCTAGTGCTAGCTGTGTTAAGTGTATGGGAGGGGTCTTCTGGCCACAGGAGGTCTCCTCTGCTGAGCTGGAGCATAGGCAAGCTCAAAGGTTGGTGAACCCATCTATGCTAGTGTCTTCCCAATTCCCCTGGGGTGCTGAGGCACGCCTGGGGTCCTGGTGTTGGTGGCTGTGGCCTCCACCCCCCTGGGGCTCAGGATCTCCTCCTGGTTTGCTGAGATGGGGCTGTCTGGGACAGCTCCATCCTGCACTGGTCCCCTTCAGCCACAGCAACAGGGACTCCCCTTTGCTATTTTCCTAGCCTTGTGGGCTAAGAGACTGTGTACCCTTTCTGCTGATCCCACTGTTCCAGAATTTTTCCTGGGGAAATATTCTCTGGGCTCTTCAAGGTCAACAAGGGGAGGGAGATAGCAGTTACCAATCACTCTGCCATCTTGGCTCTCAGAAGTTCAAGTAAGTGACTTACAGACATTTCAAAAATGATAATTGTTAGAGAAGATGTGGGAACATTGGAATACTAATTCATTGTTGGTGGAGTTGTGAATGGATCTAACCACTCTGGAGAACAATTTGGAACTATGTCCAAAGGGCTTTACAATTGAGCATACCCTTTGATCCAGCAACACCACTACAAAGTCTGTATCTCAAAGAGATCATAAAAACAGGAAAAGGACCCACATGTAGAAAAATATTTATAGCAGCTCTTTTTGTGGTGGCCAATCATTACAAATTGAGGGGATGCCCAACAACTGTGGAATGGTTGAGCAAGTTGTGGTATATGCATGTAATGGAGTACTATTGTTCCATAAGAAATGATGAGCAGGTGTACTTCAGAAAAAGACTTGCATGAACTGATGCTGAGAGAAGTGAGCAGAACCAAGAGAACATTGTACTCAGTAATAGCAACATTGTTTGATGATCAACTATGCTTAGAGCTTAGCTCTTCTAAGTAATACAATAATTGAAGACAATTCTAAAAACTCATGATGGAAAATGCTAACCACACCCAGAGAAAGAATCATGGAATGTCTGAACGCAGATTGAAGCATACTATCTTCACTTTTTTTTGTTTTTTCTTTCTCATGATTTTCCCCTTTAGTTCTGATTATTCTTTCACAACACGACTAATGCAGAAATATGATTACCATGATCATACATGTATAACCTATGTTAGATTGTTTGCTCTCTTGGTGAGGGGATAGGGAAGGTAGGGAGGGAAAAAAATTTAGTATTCATAATCTTATGAAATGAATGTTGAAAACTATCTTTATATGTAATTGGAAAAAATAAAATACTATTAAGTGTGGAAAAAATAAACCATACCATAGGAAATGCTAAAAAATAAAAATAAATGTACTGATTGGTTTTGTTGAAGGAAGAAAGAAATGCTAAAGGTCAGAATGATCTGAGGCTGACTAGGGAAGTTCACGGCAACAAGAAAAAATTTTCTAAGCTATGTTGGGAGGAAAAAACAATCAAAGAAGGCATGGGATCTTTGCTTGGAGTGACTGGGATAATGTAACCAATAGAGCTGCTTGGTTCTTCCTTTGTTTCTGTTTTCTCTGCAAAGTAGAATGACCCTTCCCCTGGAAATGACAGAACCCAAATGACTAAGCAGGAGTTACTACCCAAGTAAGGAAATGGCAAAAGAGTAATTAGTGGCTCTTTCATGAAATAAGGCCTCTTGGCCCAGATAAACTATATCATTGGGGCCTGAAAGAACTGGCTTATGCCATTTCTGAGCCACTGCCAGTGGTTTTTATATATATGTGTGTGTATACACACATATGTATATATGTGTATGTATACACAGCTAGTAAGTGTATGTATATGTGTACATGTATACACACATGTGTATATGTTGAACGTATGTGTGCGTGTGTGTACACATAGCTACTAAGTGTCTGAGTCTGGATTTGAACTCAGGTCCTCCTGACTTCAGGGCCAGTGCCCTATCCACTTCGCCACCTACTTGTCCCATTGCCAGTGATATTTGAAATATCATAGAAAATGGGGGAGGTACCACAAGATTGGAGAAGAGTATCTGTCCCTATCACCCAAAAAAGGAAAGAATCTATGAACTCTAAGGCATTGAGCTTGACTTCAGTTCCCTGAATTCTAGGAAGGTCCTTTAAAGAGAGAGTTAGTGAATATCCAGAAAAGGAAGTAGTGATTATGAAGAACCAACCTTTCTTCACTAAGCAAGCATAGATAGTGCCAGACTAATTTCATTTCCATTTGGATCCAATTACTAAATTTGTAGATGAAGGGAATGCTGTGGATATAGTTTATCTAGATTTTAGCAAATTTTTGACAATAATGTATGTCATACTAGTCTTGTGCAGAAGGTTATATAATAATGCAATCAGATGGATTCATAACAGGTTGTCATGCTAGATTCAGAGTCATTTTTAATGATTCACTGTCAGTGTGGCAGGAGGTCTCCAGTGGAACAGTAATAATAATAGCTAATATTTATATAAGCACCTACTCTGCATCAGGTACTGTGCTAAGTATTTTTACAAATATTATCTCATTTGATCCTCACAACAACCCTGGGAGATAGGTGCTATTGTTAACCTCATTTTACAATTGAGTAAGATGTGTGTTCGTCCTTCGTTGCCTAAGAAGACCATGCCACCAGAGAAATAATGACATGACTTGCACTTGACCTTGTTTTGAATGAGGGAGGGCTGTACAAGTCACCAGCCTCACTCCTCCTCCAGAACCATCTGAATCCAGTGACCAGATATTCATCAGGAGATGACCCAGGATGAGGCAATTGGGGTGAAGTGACTTGCCCAAGGTCACACAGCTAGTGAGTGTCAAGTGTCTGAGGTGAGATTTGAACTCAGGTCCTCCTGACTCCTGCACTGATACTCTACCACTGTACCACCTAGCTGCCCCAATTGAGTAAGATAGAGGTTAAATGACTTGCCTAAGATTTGAGGATGGATTTGAATTCAGGTCTTGCTGTCTTCAGATCTAGTGCTCTATCCACTGTACCACTTTGCTGCTCAGGGATCTGGGTTTGGCCCAGTGCTGTTTCATATTTTTATACATTACTTGGATAAAGGACTAGGGGGCATGCTCATCAAATTTGCAGATGATATCATGCTGGGAGGAAACTTAAAATAATGAATGACTGAGTCAGGCTGTAAAAAGATATTAATAGGTGGCTGAAGCTAATAAGATGAACTTCATTAGGGATAAATATAATTACTTGCACTTGATAACCGAAAATAAAAAAAAACTTTTACAAGAACAAAATGGGAGAGGTCTGGATAGATAGCTGCTCTGAAAATGATCTGGGGGTTTTAGTGGACTGCAAGCCAAGATGAGTTAGCAATATGATGCAGCAGCCCAAAAATCTAGTCTTGAGCTATATTCAGAGGGATAGAGCTTCCAGGAATAGAGAAGTGAGAGTTCTACTGCTTGCTTCCCTCACTGAAACTCTTCTGGAATCCTATATTGGTTCAGTTCTGGGTATCAAGGTTTAAGAAGGACAATAAGATTGAGTGTCTAGAATAAGGTAACCAGCTTGGTAAAGGACCTTGAATCTATGCCAGGCAGATCATTTCGAGGAACCTGATATGTCTAGCTTAGAGAAAGTGGTGATGGTGGTGGTGGCACACGGGGATGTGGTGGGAATATATCTGTATAATATCTGTCATCAAGTATTTGATGGGTTGTCATGGTGAGGCCTTAGAGGGCAGAACTAGAAGGTGGAGGTTGCAATACAAGGGTAGGAAAAACTTCCTAACAATTCAAGCTATCCTAAAGTGGAATGGGCTGCTTAGAGAAGTGATAGGCTCTCCCTCCTTAGAAGTCTTCAAACAGAGGCTGGGAAACCACTTGTCAGTTCTGTTAGAGAGGGGTTTTCTTTTATGTACGGGCTAGTCTAGATGGCTGCTGAGGTCCCTTCTAATTCTCAAATTCTGTGATTCTGCTTAACTTACTTCCCCTTCCTGGGCCTCAGTTTCCTCATCTGCAAAATGGGGATAAAATACTGATGCTACTTATCTTACAAGACTGTTTTAAGTATCAAATGAAGTGGTAATGTCTGCAAAGTTCTACGTAATCATAAAGCATTATACAAGTGCCAGTTATTACTATCATTATTGTCTACGATCATCCTCCCAGCCAGTTTAGTGGAAAAGTGGGGCCCAAGTCTCCTGGCTTCCAGTCCATATTATGTACCATATTGTCACCATATTGGGTAACCCTGGACAGGGTATCATGCTACTACATTGTATAACCTTGTCCCTTCCCCTTTTAGAAACTCAGTTTTGTCATCTGTAAAACTGAAATGATAATATTTGCATTACCTTTCCAGTCTTCATGATATTCCATCTCCCATTTCCATCCCTTCATATAGTCCAGGAGTGAAGAACTTGTGACCTTGAGGCTAAATGTAACCTTCTAGGTCCTTGGGTGAGTCCTTTTGACTGAGTCCAAGTTTTGCAGAAGAAGTCCTTTTATTAAGGGGATTTGTTTTGTGAAGTTTGGATTTAGTCAATAGGCTGCTCTTGAGGACCTAGAGGGCCACATGTGGCCTCGAGGCTGTAGATTCTCCATCTCTGGTATAAACCGTCCCCCATGCCGGAAATTCACTCCCTCTTCATTGCCACATCTTAAAATCCTTAACCTCCTTCAAAGCTTAGCTGAAGTACTAGCTCCTACATGAAGCCTTTCCCACTCTCCCCAACTGATAATGCCTCCTCCCAAAAAATAATCTTGTATATATTTTGTATGTATCTTATCTCTTTTCTAGGCTAATACTTTCCCCTCCCCCAACTGCCACTTGTAGGTTAGGCACCTATGAGGTTAACCATCCTAAGTTCTAAGGACTCTATAGGTATGTGCACAAGCCTCACTGAAGTCTTTATCTTTCACTCAGCAATGAGAGGACACAATTTAAGCTCAAAATAAAGGCATTTCCTGGAGTATCATAGTGCATATACATTTTCCCATAAACCTAGCATGTACTCTCCCACAGGTACACACAGCTTCAGTGAGAAGAGTGGTCACATAGGAAGGTCAGTCAATAATCAATAGGCAATTCTGACATAATATTTTATTTTTCCCAATGACATGCTAAGATAATTTTTAACATTTTTTAAAGTTTTGAGTTCTAAATTCTATCCTTCCCCCCATCAAGATAGTTAGCAATCCAGTTTATGCATGTGCAAGCATATAAAACATTTCCCTATTAGTCATTTTGTGCAAGAAGATGCAAATAAAAAAAAAAGAATGAAAGAAAGAAGGTGAAAAATACCATGCTTTAGTCTGTATTTAGACAGTATCAGCTCTTTCTCTGGAAGTGGATAGCATCCTTTATCATGAATCCTTTACCCTGAGTATTGCAGAGAATAGCTGAATCATCTTCATTCTACAATATTGCTATTACTGTGTACAATGTTCTCCTGGTTCTGCTCACTTCACTTTGCATCAGTTCATATAAGTCTTTCCAGGTTTTTCTGAAATCATCCTGCTTATCATTTCTTACAGCACAATAATATTCCATCACAATCATGTGCCACAAGATGTTTAGCCATTGCCCAACTGATGGGCATCCTCTTGATTTCCAAATCTTAGTCACCATAAAAAGAGCTGCTATAAATTCAATAAGCATTTATTAAACTCCTGCTATGTGCCAGGCACTGTGTTATGCACTGGGGATACAAAAAGAAATAAAAGACAGCCCCTGCCCTCAAGGAGCTTATAATCTAATAGAGGAGACAACATACAAACAAGTTTGTATAAAGCAAGTCATATACAGGATAAAAAGGCAATAACTAACAGAAGGCACTAGAATTGTAGGAAGTTTGCAAAGGTTTCCTGTAGAAGATGGGATTTTAGCTGGAACTTAAAAGAAGTCAGGGAAGCCAATAGGTAGAGATGAGGAAATAGAACATTCCAGGCATGGGGGACACCCAAAGAAAACACTCAGAGTGAGAGGGGGACACACAGAAGCACTGCATGTTGCCAGAGTGTGTAAGGAGGTGAAGCTCGTGCTTCCGATGTTTCAGAGCAGCAAATATCCCTTGTTATTTCTGTTGACCTTACTTTTGCATTGTTTGGGGGCTCTGCTGGCCCTATCAGAAGCTGCTTTCCTGAACGCTGTTCTGATACTTTACTGGTTGCTACCAGATCCTGCTCCAATGTAGTGTCCAGTGTAGAGAAGACTTTCTTGGCTCAGGTTGTGAGAAGCCTTCCTAGTTCTGTTTCTTGGGACCTACTGTCTCCTGGGTGGAAGGTTCTTAATTCTTGGTGCAGCAATCTATGGAACAAAAAGCACACTGTTCTAAAAGTCAGTAATCTAATGCCCTTTGGCTTATCCATTCCTTTCAATTGAATCCCTGAAACCTGGTCCAAATTTATGTTGGCTCTCCAATACACTTCCCTAATTTGCATTTTGCAAGATGGGCCATAAACTAGCAATGATTGTTTTCCCAATAAACACAAAGGAGCTCTGGGGCTTAGGGCTTCCTTAGATTTAAAGTTTATCCCATTCACCTACATAAATTTGTAGCCTGGGAAAAGGGACTGAGACTGTCTATGGCAGGAGGCAAAATCTCTGCTAATTGCTCAGAGGGTTCCTGACCTTTAAATATGTAAATATGGCCATTTGGAAGACTGAAGGGGCTTTGCTTTACAAGTTTACATGTGTATAGATTTATTTTGTATCAGCTCATAAGAGGTCATATTGTTTCACCCCTGACAAAAGCAAGGATTGTATTCTTGTTTTATTTTTCTTTCTTCCTCCAATACCTAGCCCAGTGCCTTGCACAAAGTAGGGGCTTCATAAAGGTTTGTGAACCGATTGACTGAAACTGTAGGTGATCTAATTGACGATGAAGGATCACCATAGGTTGAAAGGAATTATTCAACAATGAAGTGAGTTAAAATCCAAAATCAAGTTCATATATGCCTAGAAAGGAGCGGGAGCTGGTTCCGTAGCAATAGCGAAGGATAATAGACAGGCTGAGTGCCACGTTGGCATCCATGACATTAATATATGATGAATCTGAGGATTCCAGTGCTTAAGTTCTAGAACAGAGTTGGTTCACAGAAGTTCTCTCAGGCTTAGCCAAGAACTAGCTGCTCAGTCTGGATCCCCTGATTCAGCAGAATTTTAAAAGGCTAGATTCACATCCTGAAGCTTGGGGAATATTGCTCCACCTGCTTAAATCCCACTGTTTCCAAGGGACAGAATCTGGTGCTTTGCTCTAGGCTGAATTTTACCCAGGATTATTGTCTACCCCAAAGACAGAAATTGCTTCATTTTTCTCTTTCTAACCCCCAGTGCCTAGCAGATATGCATTTAAGACATTTTTTTGATTGATTGATCAAAGAGTGGAAAATTTACCACTGAATAGAAAATTTAAAGGGCTGAGATAGGAATGGACTCTTCTTGAGAGAGCAGACTAACTAACGGGGGCGTGGGGTGAGGTGGGATGAGGTAGGGTGGGGTGAGGGGAGCAGAGCATCTGTTTGGTTAAGCAGAGTTTCTCCAAGGAGAGAGAAGAGATTGGCCAAAAGATGTGTTATCTGAAAACTTCCTCTAGTCTTTTCAGCAGCAGTCTCAAGGTGATCAGTGGGTCTCCTCCACACTGGGCAAGTGTCCTGAAGTCTGTCTCCCTCTCCTCCTTCTCTTCCTCTAAAGATACCTTATTTGCTGTTTGTCCAAGGTGCTAAAGGTCTTAGCTATGGCTCTGCTGAAGCAAGTCAAGTGGTTGAGATATAGAAGCAGGAAAAAGGCAGCTGCTGCCACCGGTTCTAATGAGAGCACCAGCCTCTCTCCCACTCCAAGGCTGCTCTGGACCATGCATCTTGAATGAACGATGGACAACAGACAGCCTTCTGATTGCACTGGTAAGATAGTTAAAATAACAACAACATGCCGGAGAAAGACTCCCAGTCTATTAGGGGTATATCCTCTACAGATTATGTAGAGGCTACAGATGAGAACTGCACAGGATGAAATAGTGTGGAAAGACTGCGATTTCCATTGATGAAGGATGTACCAAGTCAAAATTTTTTTCAGAATCCAGCCTCTGGAACATGAACAGGGGACACTGACTACAGGTCAGTGATTTCTCACAGCAATCCTACTTTTCCCTACAGGAACAGTGTTATCAATTGGTACCTATTTCAGACTGTTCAGATAGCAGATTTTATTTTTTCTTCCCATTTTGCAGAAGAGGAAATTTGAAGCTCAGTCCAACATCACATGGCTAGTAATTATTAAAAGTCACAAAGTTTGTTACATGAAATCTCCAAAATTAAAAAAGAAATTTGCAGGAATTTCAAAAACTTTCTAACCTTTAAGAAAGATAGAAGCTTGGTATAGAGATATAATTATTATTTTTTTTGGTGAACAGTATAGTGAAGTTAAAAAATAGGCTTATTGCCTGTTGGTCCCATGTAATTGATATCCTGTTCTGTATTCCAGAAGAACTTGAACCATTTACCCAAGAGTCCCTTTGTAGAGAAGAGAAACCTGTCATAACCATAGCTTTGAGGATAGACAAACTCAGTTTCTGGGTTCTAAGCTAAAAGAGAGATGCCTGAGCTCATTCTTCTTCCTCTTAAGGAGGATAGTAGTATCAGAATCTAGCAACTTCCCTCTGAGATTGATTACCTACCATTTGCAGTGTATGTATGACATTTTTTTCTGCATTTTATCTCTTACATTGTATGAGTTCTTAGGGCAAGATTTTTTTTTTTTTTGGCCTTTCTTTATATTCCTAGAGCTTAGCACAGTGCATGATGAATTTTAGGCACTTAAAGTAAGTTTTTGTTGATATGAATGAAAGGACTCCAGTTGAGGATAGAAGTCAGAAGCAGGCAGAAGCTTTACAATATCTTGCCCAGATCTGGCCATGACTAGCAATGACCATGGGATTGGGAAAGCATCAGGATGTAATAGTCATGAGAAATCAGCCTGCTTTGAAGAAACTGTACACCATGTCAGACCGGTGAGGAAGTAGCAGCTGGTCCAATGTGGGCAAGGCCATAATGTCACCAAAAGATTTTGGTGGCCCTGAAGTTTTGAAAGTCCCTCCACACATGCATCTTGGCAACATGTGTTCTCTACATGTAAGGTGTTCCATAAGGTGGCTTATATTTTCTAGGTGCTGTCACCTTTCCTACTGATATGTATAGATGAGGGAGAATGTGCCTCAGGTTTATATGGGGATAGGGAGAAGAATGTTCTATTAACTACTTTTCTGTTTCATTAGATGATTTTAAAAGAATTATGTTCTCTGACTGACTTAGTAAAAGTAAACCCAGAGACATGGATTTGAGCTGGGGTTTTTAAGTCAATGCAAATCCACGAAGTGGCCTTGGACCCCCTTCTGGGGTCTTTACATGTATCGAGTTGTGTTCAAGGCACTATACATATAAATACAAGGAAATTTTTTTTGTAATGGAGCACAAGTTCCATCTCCAATGCTCACAACACACCTCATTTTCATCTTTGACTTTCAGAATTCTTATATTCTTTTAAGGCTTAGCTCAGATCAGAGACATTAAGGTACAATAGAAAAATCACTGGGGTTGGAGTCAGATTAGAATCTTGGCTGAACTATGTATATAACTTGTATGATCTTGGGCAAAGGCACTTAAACCTCCCAGGCCTTTGTTATAAGATGAAAGGTTGGATTAAATGACTTCTGAGAACCCTTTGATCTTTAGTTCTATGGTCCCATAATCTTGTGATCAGCTGCTCCTCTTCCAGGAAGTCTTACCTCAATTTCTCTGTCTGTCTGTCTGTCTGTCTCTCTCTGTCTCTGTCTCTGCCTCTCTTTCTCTCTCTCTCTCACACACATTTCAGTGGAATAGGAAACTCCAGGGTGAAGAAATTCTCTCTACCATGGTATATCTGCATCTTCTCTGCAATTTATAATCTTAAAGAATTGTCTAAAGCACTGAGAAGTTAAGTTATTTATGAAGGGTCACATAGCCGGTAGGAGAACAAGATTTGAACTCATGTCTTCCTGGCTTTAAGGCTGGCTCTCTATTACACCAAGGTGCCTCGTTATGTTATGGTTATGAATGTGCACTGTATGCTTGGGAGTAGACTGGAAGATCCCTAGAATTGCACTGTACCTTTTAAAATCTCTACAAGTCCAGTGCCTGGAACAGTATGTTGCATATAGTAAAAAGGGAATTGGCTTGATTAAAGGAACTAGTGGTGTTCAGCCTGAATAACATCAGAAAGAAAAAAAATCCAATGAAGTTGCATAAAAGAAGGCTTGATTCTTCACCTTATTCATCTTGGTCCCAGAGAGAAGAACTAAGAACCATGGGGAAGTTGTAGATTTCAGTTTGAATTAGGGGAAACTCCCTAGTGACTAGAGACATTCAAGAGCTGAATAGACTGTCTAAAAAATTTTGGCTTCCCCATCACTGCAGGTATTCAAGCAAATTCTGGCTGATCATTTGTTGAATCTATCATGGGCGGAATACTAATTCAGGTTTGTATTGGACTAAATGACCTCCGAGATCCCTTCTCATTTAGAGATTCTTTGAGTCCATGAAATATCACAATGTGAGGAATCAAAAACATGAATAATCAAGAGTTAACTTATACTCTTAATCCAGAAGAATGTTTGCTCTTTAAATTAACATGCTTCTAGAGAAAGACCTATACCTTCTAAGCAGAGAAAAAAGATTAGCCACAATCTATTGAGTTCAGGTAGAATAACAAGATGTCAGATCTTTATGTGACTAATTTTGCACAGGCTGGGAAGGGATGAAGGGATTTTGATCTGCACCAAAGGAGGGAAAACTTGCCCTGGTAAAATCACAGATCCATTGAATTATTGAAGTAAGCAAACTTTATGGGTTAGTTAAAACCCATGGTGTCACTGAATCACTCTGGCTGAAGCTATGACTTACTTGTTCCAGCCATTCTGGAAAGCAATGTGAAGCTTTGCCCCCAAAGTTTCTACACTAAACCTACCCTTTAATACAGAAATAGTAGGACTGGGCTGATACTACATGTGCCAAAATATTTATGATAACTTTTTGTTATAGTAAAGAGCTGGAATCTAAAGGGGCTGCTCATTATTTGGGAAATGACTGAACAAATGATGTTACATGAATATGACAGAATACTATTGTGCCATAAGAAATTATAAAAGGGTTGGCTTCAGAGAAACCCAAGAAGACTTATATGAACTGATGAAGAATGAAAATGAACAGAACCAGGTGAACCATTTTACAATGATAACAAAATTACAAAAAAAAACAATTTTGAAAAAGTTAAGAACTGACATCATTGCAATGACCAAGCATGATTCCAAAGAACTCAAGATACTACTTGCTACTCACGTCCTAACAGAGGTCATAGATTCAAGATTCAGAAGAAGACATGTTTTAGACATGACCAACATGAGGATTTGTTTTGCATGTTTGTTTTAGGTTGGGGAATATTGAGGGAGAGACGAGCTAGAAATGTCTCTCTCTCATTTTTCTGTCTCTCTGTCTCTGTCTATCTGTCTCTGTCTCAGTCTCTCTCTTTCTCTCTCTCTCTCTGTATGTCTATCCCCATCTCTGGCTGCATCTTCATAGGAGTTACATCCCAGGATGAGGCTGAGGGTACTGGGCTGGAAGCACAGCCATTCCTAAGGCTCTTGGGTTCAGAGTCCTGTCTGTCCCCATCGGGAGATGATGGTCAAGCTGATGGTGGTTTGAATTTCCACACCTCTGTCTCTCCATTGAGGTGCTTTGCTGCTTTAGCTAAGCTGGTTTGCCTGTTCTATAAGAAGATCGAAGATACAACTCCATATCCACAGATAGATTTTAGTTATTTCTCAGCATGAGCATATTTTGCAGCTCCCACCATTTCACAGACTTTGGAATTTTCTGGGTATTTTTGAAGTAATATTTTTCAGTTGCCATATTTCTGACTTGGCTTCATTATGGTTGTAGAATTCAGATAGACGTAGCAGAAATAGTGGTAGTTCAAGAGACTATTGTGGTGCTTGTCATCGGACAGATGAACTACAAAATAATAAAATCACAAAATTGGGGCCATTTCCTAGGAGTGAAAGAGGAGTGATTTGAAGAACTCAAGGGAGGAAAGGCACAGGACTTCTGAAGGAGACATGCAATGAAAAAGCACACTAGTGTGTGCACAGTGTGGCTGGGAGCACTAAGACAGGTCTGCCTCTGGGGAAGGGTGACTCTCAGGCAAGTAGTTAGATCCAGGAGTTCTATTATAGCTTCTTGTCAATTGTCAGTAGATAACCTTTTCTTCATTGCACCTTGTGAGCTGTGTCCTTGCAAAGGAATGTGATGGCCCCCCTTCTTCGGAGGTGTTTTCAAAATGTCTTGGTGGAGACTATTCCCCAACCAATTGGCATCAACTTTGGTTCTAGTTCTTTGCTATCACAAAAAGTTCTGCTACAAATATTTTGGTGAAAACAGGGACCGTCTTCTTGTCAAAGGTCTCCTTAGGGTACATAGAATCTCTGGTTCAAGGATGATGGTCACTTTCCTTGTGTAATTCCAAATTGCTTTCCATCATGGTTATACTGATATATACATACACAAAAGTGTATCTATATATACACATACACATCTCCATATACATATCTATATATACACATACATATCTATATATAAAAATATATATCTATATAGATATATGGAGATATACAAGGACCCTATATTTTCATGTGTGGTAGAGGAGAGGGGAAGGGAGGGAGACGACATGTTTACAAAAAAAGTTCTATAAAACACACATAATATAAACAGAAAATCATTTAGGAAGGGAGGAGTAGGAAAGATTTTATGAAGGTTGCTAGGGATTCCAAGAGATGGAGGAGAGGAGGGAAAGTATCTTAGGCATGGCAAGACAGAATATCCAAAGCCATAGAAGCAGGGAATGAATGTCACGTGCAGGGCACATGGCCAGTTTGACTGAAATGCAGAGTGTCTGATGGAGGACTAGTGTGAAATCAGTCTAGAAAGGTAGGTCGGAGCCAGCTTGTGAAAGGCTTTGAATACCAAACAGTAAAGTTTGTATTTTATCTTAGGAGCAAAATAAGAGCTTTTTGAGCTGAGGAATGACAGTGTGAGGGCTATGTTTTAAGAATATCTATTTGGCAGCTATGTAAAGAATGGATTGAGAGAGAGAGACAATACAAAGAGAAATGAAGTGTTTTTGTTTTGTTTTTGCAAGAATCCAGGTAAGAGTTGTTGAAGACCTGAACCAGGCGGGGGCTAGGGGAAATGGCGGGGGTGGGGGTGAGGTGGGGGTGGGGGTGACTGTGAGTAAAGAGAAGTGGATGCATAAAAGACATGTGGACGTAGAATCAACAATACTTAGCAACTGACCAGAATGTGGAGTAAGGCATGAGGAGTCAAGGATGGTTCCAAGGTTGAAAGCCTAGTGATTGTAAGGATGATGATTTGTTACAGAGTAGAAATATCTCTCACCAAATTCATGTGATATTTTACTCCTGCCAAATAAACATCACAATGCAAAAATTATAGAGGTAAAACCACACATTTTATTATGCTTGTGCTCAGGTTCAGAAGGAAGAAAAATAACCCTGAAGAAAGACAAGAGATTCTGATAAAGAAATAGAGAAAAATAATGGTGAAAATTAGGTCAAGGAGACAGAGAAATCATTTCTTAACACATGACAGTCTTTATGGCCTCAGTCCATAATACAGGTCACACAGACCTAGTCAAAAAGATTCATTATCTCATGATTCCTTCAGTTAAGGTTAAACAAAATAAGTTAGAACAAATTAGTAAACAGACGAAACCATAGATTTAAACACTGAGTTTGCAAAATTCTATACTTACAAAACTATGAAGAAGTTACAATGGATTAATTGGAAGGAACAGATTTACATGTGATAAAGATAACCAAAGGTTGGAGTTGGAGAAATTCGTCCACAACCCTTTAAAGACTCCATATTCCCTTCTTCCTCTCCTTTGGTTTCTTGTCTCAGAAACTTCAAAAGTCTTCCCTTGGTGCCATAATTCCATGACTCAAGTTTTTAGCCAAGTGAGGTTAATAATAACAACAGGAAAAGAGGCTTCAGCTAGCCAAATATTTCAGGAGGGGTGGCATGATAAAACTAAAGCAAAAGAAATTTTAAAAATTCCCATAACACTTTCACTAGAAATAGTTAAAAGTTAGAAATTAGAGGAAGATGTTTGCAGAAAAAAATAATGAGTTCCATTTTGGACACACAGAGTTTCCAATGCTCATGGGAATCCAAATGGAGATGTCCTGCAGGTAGTTGGTGAAGTGGGACTAGAGCTCAGAAGAGATACTGAAAGTGAATGTATGTATCCATTTGGATGGCATCTGTATAGAAGTGAATCCGTGGGAGACAATGAAATCCTTAAGAGAAGGGATAGAGAGAGAAGGGGGTAGGGATAGATTCTTAGTTTACATCCCTATAAAGTCTCTGGGATAATGGATGGAGATTCAACAAAGTAGACTGAGAAGGAGCAGACAGATAGGAGAACCCAGAAAGACATTGCAAAAATCCAGGGAGGAGAGAGAGTCTAGTTGCAGTTTTGGGGAGAAGTTAATGGAGTCAAATGCTATATAGAGAGATCCAGGAGAGTAATAAGAAAAGGCCATTTCGATGGCAATTAAGAGATCATTGGTTACCTAGGAGAGACCAATTTCATTTAAGCTGTGAAGTAAGAAGTCAGGTTGTAAGAGAAGGGAAGTGAGTAGGAAGTGAGTTTGCCAATGAAAGGAAAAGGTTATATAGGACAATAGCTTGAGGGGAAGGCAGGGTCAAATGACGGATTTTATTTTTAAAGGACTACTGGAAATAAGGACCTGTTTGTATGCAAGCCAAAAGGAGTCTGAATAGAATGACATTAAGTGTTAGAAAAAAGAGAGGAGATTGAAAGTGAAAGCTGCAAGAAATAACTGGAGGGGGTTAGATTAAGAACACAAAAAAGGTCTTATTAAGAAGGGCTATCATTTCCTTCTAGACTGGAAAAAAGGAATAGAGAAATAGGGATAATGTAGAAGGTAGCTGTGACATAAAATTGGCGAGAACTGGGAGCTTCTCAATTAGACCAAATGGTTGATCTAATTGTTCTCTGTGTAGACCCACCCCTAGGTCTGCATTGTGATCATCCCTGCAGGGACTACGGACACTGGAAGTAAGTAGGGAAACTAAACAAACTTTATTCTCAATAGAGAAAAGGTGGCATTTGAACTTGAAGTTTCAGAATTCTGGGAAAGAGGAAGAGTCTATCCCAGCAATGCGGAGGTGGTAGGTGGTCTGGGACACTGCATTGGACCCGTCTCTGGGTGCCCTGCTTCCCTGAAACTTGCTTCAAGATGATCAAGGGTTGCCATTGTTGACAATGGTGACTGGAAGTTGAGGAGAAACCCCACCCAGACTTCACCTTCTGAGGACTGATGGATATGATGGATGAGACAACAGTATGGTAGATGAGAGATAAGACTTCTTCTCTTTACCTGCTAAAGGGGTTCGCTCAAAGCCCTGACTCTTAGCTGAACAATCAGATGATAGCTTCCCCTCCTCCTCTCCAGCATGGGAATAGAAAGGACAGTGACAGGATCAAGAACAGAAAACCTGTCCCTTCTGACATGCTAACCCCCAAAATATCTACTTTTTGACTGGACATCTTTATTGTTTAATATATATATATATTAAACAATAAAGATTTAGTGAATGTGACTTAGGATGATATTTGGGAAGAGAAAAGTATTCCCCACCCCTCCCCTTTTTAAACGAAAGAAAAAAACTTAATAAACATTTATTATATGCCAAACACTACTTAGCAATTGAGATACCAAAAAAGTGAGACAGTCCCAGTTCTCAAGGAGCTCACATTCTGATTAGGGGAGACAGCACCTAGAGGAGAGTTTAGCTTCAGGGTGAACCGAAAGTTTGATGGGTGGCCTTTGGCAAGTCACTTCATCCTCCTAAAGCTACTTGTCCCTCCCTTGTTAAATGTCGATAATAACACCTGACACTCCTTCCTGCTGAGGTCGTGGTAAGCATCAAGCCAGATAATGTATGCAAGAACGCTTTGCAGAGTATAAAATAGTGTACAACTATAATCATAGTTCACATTTATAGACCACTTTCCAGTTGGTTACAAAGTGCATCATCAACATTATCTCATTTGAGTCTGTGAGGAAGAGAATAATTATAGTTCATGTTTATTTACTTTTCCAGAGCTAGATGGTTTACATTTTCCCATCAAGGGTAACCCTGAGTGGTTGGGATATTGGCTCAAGCCCCCATTTCAATGGACTCCCCCTACTGTTAGCCATCAGTGGTTTGCACCTGAGTTCCATTTAACCCATTAGCATCAATTACTTTTCACAAAGGGATATATACTTCAAAGATATAGCCAGCATCAAAGTATGAACATTTCCTCAGATACTTGGTGGGCACACTCTCTCCTATACCATCTCAGTCTCTGGTTTAGTGCAATTTTTCACATAACATTGGTCACACCGTTGCTACTGGGCAAGCAAGCCTTTGGCTCAGTGTAACAGCCACTGGCAAGGGGATAGCTGGTCACAACAACCATGGGATTTGTAATTCTTCTCAGTTTGGAAAGGGAGGAAACTAATACAAGATCATCCCTTAGACAAGAGGGCAGAGGTTTTCACATAAGGGCTCTGGTGAGAGTTTGGGGACTCTCCAGGAGAAAAAGGAGAGAGGAAGGAAGAAATGACAGTCATCCTATGGAGGCAGCAGCCCCAGTCAGTATCTGCCATATCTGCATTTTCCTTCTTCAAGACCATTAGAAATGACTTCTAAATGAACAAGCTGGAAGGTGGGTGTCTATGTTTTTATCCAGGGTATTCAAACCTGGGTGTTTCTTACCCTACCTTTGTCTTATTTCTGTTTAGTTGTGTGTTTTTTAAAAATAATTTATTTTAAACTTAAATACTAAAACTTAAATACACAATAAGAAAAGAAAGAAACATTGTCATGTGTACAGCAGAACATAAAAGAGAATTCAAAATATTTGGCAATAATTTCCATTTTAAGAAAGCCTATATAATAAGTACTACACATTGTGTTCAGAGCTTTGGTTTACTTTTCTTTGCTTCCTTGTAAGTTTTCTTTTGTTCTCTGCTGGGCACTTTTTACTTTGTTCTTTTTTTCCTCCCATTTCCTCCACCTCCCTGGAAGGCTACAATTATGTGTGGATATATTTGTGTGTATGTGTGTGAGTGTGTGTGTGTATACACCCCCAGTCTCAAACACACATATGCACACACATACGTATACTTACATACACATATATATATTTAGATATCTATAATCATAGTCATATAGTGATATACATATTCATATGCATCTATGTAAGACCCTACTATACTTGCTTGCCCTCTGCTTCTCTGAGGGTTGATAATGTCTTTTTTCATAGGTCCTAGTCTTTCCCTATTTTTCTAAGTCTATCAACTCATTGTTTCCTATACCACAGCAATTTTCCAACCTTACACTGTCTAGTTATTTCAAATAGTCTAAAATAATATTGATTAATATGATTGACATAGTGTAGTTTCCCTATTTTTGTCTTCTGATTAAATCTATTTTAGCTTTAACTTTGTCTGAGATTCTCTACCCCTGATTTTTTTTCTAATAGATTCTACTCCTGATCTTTATTTTATGTTTGAGTGTATCTTCTATTTCCCATCCCTCTTGACTTCTCTATTTTACTTCCACCTACTACTTTGCCCTCCTATTACTTAATCTACCTTTCCACCAAAGATTCTCTCCTTCCTTTATTCTCTCCCCACTACCTATCCCCTAAGCCTTTTATTTCTTTCTGAATTTAGAAGACTTGTATGCCCTTCTAGATGTATATGTATTATTCTTCCTTTAACCCATTCCTGATGAGAGCGTGATTCCAGAACTACCAGCCCTCTTCCTCCTCCATCTAATTCTTGTGTCAGTTCTTCCTCTCATACCTCATTTGTGTAAGATAATTTCTCTTTTTACCCTTTTCTAAACAGTTTACTTTTTAGTATTGCATCATACTCAACTCTACTCCAATCATTCTTCCTAATAACCAAATTACTAATAACAAACTTAGATGTATGATGTACATTTCTCTGTATACAAAATAAACAAGCCATCCTTATTGAATCCCTTTTAACATCTTTGATATTTACTTTATGTTTCTCTTGAATTTTGCATGTCAAATTTTCTATTGATTTTAGGGTTGTTTTTTTCAACAAAATCCAGATAGTCTGGCAAGTCATTGAATGACAATTTTTTTTTAGATATTTTCAGGCACAACCTCAATTCTTTTACTCTTTGATATACAGTGTTCCAAGACCTGTAGTCTTGTGGTGTTGCTACTGCCAGATCTTGTGTTAAGTTGTGTTTCTAAAAATTCTGTTAAAGCATACATTTGCCAGATTTAATATTAGTTCTTAGAAACATCTGTGGTCAACCTTGTCCTTATATTGACTAGTGTCACTTTGTTTGTGGCATGAAGGTACAAGGGGAACCACACTGGAGAGTGACTTTTCCTAGAGCAGGGCTAGGGATCTCAACCTTCAACTATCGTTAAGAGTTTTGCTCTCTAATTGAAGGGATAAGCATGAGTCATTTCATAACTATGTTTCCCAGTAATGCACATAGATCATATTTTGCAAATCTGTCCTACAGACACAAACCAATGTTATATTAGCTGTTGTTGTTGTTGGTCCTTCAAGATAGGTGATGTCTTGATTTGTGCATGAATTGGATTAAAGGAAGCAAAGTTGCACAGTCATTAGCCTTTTTCTTCCAGAGTCATCCAAGTCAATTGACAAGATAAAAGTCAGGATGACTGGTGATGGCCCAGGATGCAGTGGATGAGCTTGGCATCTCTGATATTGACTACCACTGAACTGAAAGTTGCTCCTTGATCCTCTGGGCCACAAGGCTTGACAGATTGGCTGCAAACGCCAGCGCAGATCCCACTCCTGAACCTCTTGGTGACTCATACTCCTATCCTTTTGATGCTAACAAAATCATAGCTTCCAATCTCCTCCACTTAAAACTAAAGCAATATTGAGGCAAAGCATGAAAGCTCACAGGTTCACAGGCCATGTATAGACCTAGAATTGGGAGAGCCTGAGGTCCCTCCCCTTGCATCATTGTCTTTCTTTTCTTGAGAGGAATGCAGAAAAGCAGGACCAAGTCCTTTTAAAGAGATGGGAGACATTATTCCTTATCAGCTTGAATTAAGGCACGAGGATAGAAAAGAAGGACCCTAGATCCTCATTGAAGAGGGACAGCATATCATTAAAAATAATCATACCTTAGACTTGTTATAGAAAATAGAGATAGAAAAGTCACAAAAGAAGGAAAGAAAGAATAAAAGAAGAAAAGAATAAAAGAAGGAAAGAAGCAAGGAAGAAGGAAGGAATTACTAAATGCTTAGTGGTGCTAGGCATTGTGATAAAAGCTGGTGAAACAAATACAAAGCAAAAAGAATGCCAGTCACTGTCCTTAAGGAACTTCAGTTCTAATGAGAGAAGATTCAAGAAAGGAGAATGAAAAGGAGAAAGTAAGGTATAAAGGTCACGTTGGTAGGGAACACGGTTTTCAAAACCTGAGAAAGTCAAGACAGGGTCAGTGGAACAATAAAGTTAGGCCAGATTTGGCCTGTCTACAAGATGGAAGAAGTCAGTAATGGGAGAAGGGGACAGGCGTCATGAAGGGACAGTCTGTGTTGAGTGGGTCACAAAAGCGGTAGGCTATTCCTGGGCAAGGAGGCCCCAGACACTGAGGGAAGTTCCAGCATGAGCCAGCAGTGGAAGGGACATGATTCTGAAGGAATGTTGTAGGGAGGCTGTAGGGAAGAAGAGGTTTAGGAAGAGAGGCAGAAAGAGATATGAAAGTTACATATAAGAAGTTGTGCTCAGATAGAGGAAGCTCATCCTCTGTCACAGCTGATATATGACAAAGCTGGGATTTGAGGCCAGGTCTTGTGATTTGAACTCTAGTTCTCTTTCTGTTCTGTTGCTTTCTTCCTTTAATCTCTTCCTCCAGCTTTTTTTTCATTCATTAATTAATTTTTAGTTTTAAACATTCACTTCCACAAGATTCTGAGTTCCAAATTTTCTTCCCATCTCTCCCCAACCCTCACCCCAAGAGGGCATGCATTCTGATGACCCTTTTCCCCAATCTGCCCTCCCATCTATCTCCCCCTCTGCCCCTTTTCTTATCCCCTTCCCTTGTATTTTCCTGCAGGACAAGATAGATTTCTATTCCCCATTGTCTGTATATCTTATTTCCCAGTTGCATGTAGAAACAATTTTTAAGCATTTGTTTTTAAAACTTTGACTTTCAAATTCTTTCCCTTCCTTCCTCCCCACCTACCCTCCTCCCCCATCATTTTTGTAGCCATGTATATAGATCTGGGGACCTGGAGTGCCCACTGCGCTCCCCCCTGCCAGCTCATAGTAAGCACTATATAAATGTTAGCTATTATAATTATTTGTTCTTGGTATGAGTCCTGATGTTATTATTATTTTCTATTCTCAAAATTCCACATGAGAGGTGAGTGCCAGGGGGATACCAAAAGTGGATAAGAGGTTTTGAAAAGTGTTCCCAGCAAGCCCTTACACCAGAGGTGCTAGTCGTCCTTGAACACTTGTACACTCCCAAATTCTTGTATAGGGTCCAGAGGGACTCCTTTGATAAATGCTATGTCCTTTATCTTTTTGTCTCTATAGCCTAAGAACTAGGCCTTGAACTACTCAACACAGAGTTGTGATTTAAAATTTTAGGGGTTACAGGCTGGGGCAAAGGGAAGAGAAAGTTGAGGTACTGAGTTCTGAAGTCACAGACTCCAAACCAGTCCCTAAGAAAGATCTATACTTGCTGTAGGCACAGGGTGAACACAAACTTCTCAGGCCAGGATGGGAAGAAATACATCCAGTTGCACAAAGACAAAACCTTGATTGTGCCAGGGATTAAAGAGTTAAGAAGAAGTCCCAATCCTGGCATATGTTAACAGATTGAAATGGTAGCTATGGTGACCACCAAATAGACAAAGAACAAGCCATTTCAGTAGTAGCATTCTGCGGATAGATTCTGCTAATAAATTGCAAATAGAGACTTAAGATTTAGACTAGCCATTTTAGATGACAAAATAAATAAGTCTTTAAAAGGATATTTTTTTAATACTTCCAAACTCAACCTCTATATCCCTGAGGAAGGAGGGCATAGTAATAATAGCTCACATTTCTTTTGTGGTTTCAAAGGGTTGAGAGGTAGAAGAGACTTCATAGACCATTTAGTCCAACTCCCTCATTTTTCAAAAGAGAAAACTGAGGCCCAGAGAACTTATGTTACAGTGGAAATGAAGAGTGTTACCATACAAGCAGTGGATCTGGAATCAGGGGACCTGGGTTTGAATCTCGGCTTAACGATTTCCTATATGTATCACCCAGGGCAAGTGTAATGCCAATGTGATACCCATAGCAACTTCTATGAATATGCATATATATTTCCAGGGTAGATTCACAAAATATAATAAACTCTCTTCCTCAAAGGCAAAACCAAAATATTTATTTAGAACATTATTATTAGGATACCAGGAGGTAAGATTTAGCAAGGTACTCAATCACCAATCCAGAGAGCCCCAACATCTTAAGCAATTTTTCTGTTGGGTCTCCCCACAAACCACTTTCCACAAGCAAAATTTCTCCCTCCACCTGTTCACACTTGTTCCTCTTTCCCCAACATTCTATTTCAGTTTAAATTCCATTGGGCAAGCTCCTCCCACAATGGGCTCCATGTGACTCAGGCTCCATCACAACTGAAGCTGGGCCAGAGCTCAAAGCAAGTCACACAGGTTTATTAAGGGACAGGAAAGATCTTTCTATTTCATTAACATTACAGCAAGTCACTTGCTCTTTGGAGTTTCAGTTTCCTTATATGGAAAATGGAGATTATAACCCCTGAAGCTATTAATTTATGGGATTGTGAGGATCAAATGAGATAATATATGTAAATATATGCAAGGTACTTCATAAATCTCAGTTATTAAGTGGTCTGCCTGCTTAAGGATATACAGGTAATAAGCAGCAAAACCAGGATTCAAATCCAGATCTTCTGTTGCTACTATAAATATCTACCATAGCAGTATGACCTTGAACAAAGTCTCTTTCCCTTCTCTTGGTCTCTGTTTCCTCCTATGTGAAATGAGAGGGTTAAACTGGGTAATTTCTAACATCGTTGATGTTATTTAGTTGTTTTAGTTACAGCCAACTCTTCGTGACTCCATTTGGGATTTTCTTGATGAAGATACTAAAGTGGTGTGCCATTTCTTTTTCTGGCTCATTTTGCAGATGAGGAAACAGAGGCAAATTGGGGTAAGTGATTTGCCCAGGGTCACACAGCTAGTAAGTGTCTGAGGCCAGATTTAAACTCAGGTCTTTCTGACTCCAGGCCTGGCGCTCTATCCACTGAGCCACCTAGCTGCCTCAATTTCTAAAGTACTTCTCAGCTTTAAATCTTCTATAAACAAGGTACTAGAAATCTATGACATGGGATACTGAACTTCCTTAATTTATTAACCTACCACACCTAATTGAAGAAACTGAGTCCTGGAGTGGCTAAATAACATGCCAAAGACCACATCTGCTACATAGTGAGTTGCAGAATCGGGATCTGAATTCCTATCTAATGACATCCACAATCTGTAGGCAGCAGCTCATTCTAGTTTTTGGTTATCACAAAGTGCTGTATGAATATTTTTGTACCTATGAGTCCTTCATTATTACTACTAGTGGTATAAATCTTTTCTCTTCCTGATATTACAGTAAATCAATATGGAGGGAAAAGGGGGGTGGCATTCATAAAGTTTTCTTGGGATCAGGATGTACTGCAGTCATTTTGAACAGCTTTACGAAGGCTGATGGTTAAATTTTCAGCATGAGCATTTACAGAATGCTCAGAGATCAGCAATAGTTACAGATCAGGGCTTGATTTATTGTTTTATTGATTGTCTAGACTTAAGAAAGTGATGAAGAATTGTTAATAATTAAGGTTAATTGTGTGTTGTGCATGCATTCTTTTTTTCTATAGAGAAGCAATTGTTGAACATTTACCAGACTGCTGGGGAACAGGAAATAATTAAATTCTTTCTGATCAACCCCTGTCACCTGTACCTCCTCCCACCTTCCACTCTGCGCCCCGCCCCACAACTCCTGTTAGATGGAGAATTCATCTCAGTGATAACTGGTCTTTTACATTTTTATTTCTTTGGATCAGAATGTTCAAAGCAGGTCTTCCATTAAGTATTTCATTAATTTGGTGGGTGGGGAGTGTATGTAAATGTGTGCAGAAATAAGTACAGATCCTTCTTTCTGCTCAGAAGCAGACTCTGCCACACTTATCAATAAGAACTAGTATCCATATAGTATTTTAAACCTTGAGGAATGCTTTACAAAGATTACTTCATTTTACCCTGAGAACAACCGGGTTGCTATTATTATTCTGACAACTTTCTTTAAAAAAAAAAAGTCCTAGATGGGGAAAGAAAAAAATAAGGGATTGTCCATCCTGATGACGATATGCAATTAAAATCCTGGCAAAAACACCCTTATTTTAGTTCTTCAGGAATATGTGATTTCTTCCTCTGGATGATAATGTAGTCTGTCATGTAGTGTGCTTTGCAATTATGATCCCATTAGATCCTTATGAGATAGCTGCTATTCTCATCCCCCTTTTACAGAAGAGGAAACTGAGGCAAATGTAGATTACGTGACAGAGTCACACAGAGCTTAGTTCAAGTCCCAACTCCTGTACTTAACATATGACACCAAGCAAATCATTTGACCTCTCTGTAGCTCAGTTTTCTTATCTCTAATATGGGTATAATAATGTTTGAATTACCTCCCTATCTCATAGAGTTGCAGTACTTTGTTCAAAAAACAATGACACAGCTCTTGTGGAGGGTTTTTTTCTGGACTTTTTGACACTGGAGGAAAAGGGGAGCTCCTGAGCACCACTGGGCTGGGGAGGGGTGTCAGGCCCTCTTTTACCTGGGAGGCTCATGCTTCTGTCTCAGTTATGCCCATCCATTTCTGCTTCTAGGTAATGGAAACTGGAGATGACTATAATCCTGTGAGTTTGGAAAGGTCAGGAGAGTGAGTCACTGGAAGCCTGGAAACAGAATACATGTTGAAATTTGCTGGAAGTCAAATTGTGAGGAGAGTTTTCCCAGCCTTGCAGGGCCAGCCAGTCCGGCATCAAGGCCCCAAGGAATGACCCATCAGACCTAGCCCCATGGTAGCTAAGACAAGGACTCATTCATCAGCTGTACTGTACTATAATCTGAAGTTTCAACTCACACTTCCCGGTTCTGTAAAGAGGGAAATGACAAATGTAGGAGTGGCTGTAGGAAAACAGGCACATTAATGCAATGTTGAAAATGTGAAGTGATCTGACCATTCTGGAGAGCAGTTTAGAACCATACCTTAAAGGCTGCTATACTGTGTATTTCTTTTAAACCAGCTATACTATTGCATAATAAAGAGATAAAATATTATATTGCATAATAAAGAGACTAAAAAAAAGAATAAAAAGACCTAGATATTTTAAAATATTTATAGCAGTTCTTTTCCTAGTAGCAAAATCTTGGAAATTAAAGGGATGTCCTCCTACTGGGGAATAGCCAAAAAAGTAGAGTTTGTATGTATAAGGAAATATTAGAACTAAGAAAAGGGGTAGTTTCAGAGGAAGTAAAGTGGGAAGTAGGAAGACATTTATGAATTGATGTAAGCAGAACTAAGAGAATGATTTATATAATTTATATAATGACAAGATTGTGAAGAAAAACAACTACAAAAGACTTTAGAATTATGTTCAATGCAATTAACAAACTGTGACTCTGGAGCACCAAAGATGAAGTAAGCTATCTACCTTCTTCCTGATAAGTGATGAACTTAAATGCAGAATGAGACAAAGATTTTTGGACATGGCCAATGCAGGAATATGTCTTGTTTGTCAATACAATGGAAGGTATTGTGTTAACGTTAATATTCATTATGAATTTTTTTTTCAATTGTTTAACTGGGTTGGGGGAGTGGGAGGAAGAGAAAATTTAATCAGAAAAAATTGTATTTATTTACAAAATAATCAGAAAAATAATAAAATTAAATTTGGGGATAAAATGAAGTGAACTTTGCGAGGCAAATGCTATGTAGAAATGAAATTAAGTCTGTGATGATTCTCCTGAGGGAGAATGGTATAGGAGATGGTATAGGAGAGAGTGTGTCTTTAGGCCTTGGGAAGAGATGTCTGTGCTATTCTCTTCTTGCTGTATCTGTGAAGTAAATATCCTTTTCTTTAAAAAAAATAATTCTGATAAAGATTTGTGTTATTATTAATTGGATAATTTTCCTTAGGAATCAGTCTTCATAATTTATTGTGGCTGAAATTTTTTATTATCTTTGTAACTGGCCAATGTCTAAATACCCAGTTACATCTTGATAGTCAACCCACTGATGATGAAACTCTGAATTTCTCTGGTCCTTAGAGAGGATAGATGCACAGTATGTTGCTATGCTATGCTTAAAGCCCTTCCAGCTAGCTGGGACTTCCCAGAGCATGCCCTCCACTGTCATCACCTAGGTAAGGGCACCTCTGGGGGAAGGCATGGCAAAATTTTAAAACTTTTTTTAAAGGAATAATTTATTATTATTCATTGTTATTGATCCAGATCCAGGACCATGTTGGTACCTCTTTGCTGATTCTTTAAACTAATATCCATATGTAAATGTCAAGTTGTGTAACTTTGGGTTCCCTTCTCCTTTGTAAAAAGAGGTGGTTGGATTGGATACCTTTGAGATTCCCATTCAGTTCTGACATTCTTCGAATCTGTGAATTAAGACTTTCAGTGGCACTCAACTTCATTAAAAAAGCAGGTTGGTAGATCTGGAAGGAATCTAGATCTCACTGCCATATTTACAGCGAAAGATACTGATCCCCAAAGACATGTGGAACGTATGTCACAGACTAGCAATCAGAAGATCAGAAATTTGAATGCAGGACTTTTGACCCCCAAGTTCAGTGCTCTTTTCCACTTTGCTTTTGGAAGGAATTGAAAAAGTCTTTGCTGGCAGTATTTGCTGACTATCCTGGGTAGTTTATTAATAGTTGCTATTTGGAAAAACCACTAACCAGTTGCTTCTTGGATTCTTGTAGATTTTGCTTCTTAATCACCATATGACCAGAGCATTTAGAGGCAAATCTGTTTCATCATTTTTTTTTTCCTTTAGGCTTTAAGAGTGTTCCTGTTCCTTCCTTTTTCACAATTTGGCTATAACAAAATAATACAACCACTAATAGTATTGCTACCTTGTTAGCCAATCTTGTTCAGTCTTCACATTTTAATGAGATGTTTACCCCACCCCATTTGAGGGTCACTCAGGGAAATCTCAGGTTCTCTCAGGGAGCTGACTACTTCTTGCCCCTTTATGGGTGATATCTTTTTCAGGTTTTATGTGTGTGTGTGTGTGTGTGTGTGTGTGTGTGTGTGTGTGTGTGTGTGTGTGTGTGTGTGTGTGTAAATTGATCCATTAGGCTCTTGGCTTAGCTTCCACTTGCTACAAGACTCTACCCTCTTCTCTTTCCTTATAAATATAAATGAATAAAACTGAATACTTGAAGCACTTAGTCTACACTACTAGTGAGGCTTCTTTCCCTAGCAAATAATCCAAATCCTTCAGGCAAGTCACAACTCAGATGTTGAAGAAACACAGTTCAAGTGAGCAAATTAAAACTTTATTCTTGCCTACAAGGGGAAGCTAGGTGGTGCAGTGGATAGAGAACAAGGCCTGGAGTTAAGCAGACGAGTTCAAATCCAGCCTCAGGAACTTACTAACTATGTGATCCTGTTTCTCTCCCTGTTTCTTAACCCTGTTTCTCTCCATTTCCTCATCTATAAAATGAACAGGAGAAGGAAATGGCAAAGCATTCCCATATCTTTGCCAAGAAAACCCTCGAGAAGACTCAGAAACGATGCAACAGCTTGTCTGCAGACAAGCTTGGTTCATGTTTCTTGTTGATTGTCACATTTATAGTAATTTGCTTTAAGCTCAGGCATTTAAAGTACATAGTTCAGGTGCTCAAATTCAGTCTACTGGCTAAGCCTTAGCTAAATCTTACCTGGAGCATTTCTTCCCTGTTCAGTGTCACTGACTGATCTAATAATGGAAAGTGTAGGACAGAAGGTCATATTTGCTTTCTTTTAAGCCAGAGAGAATGAGGGCTGAGGGTGGGGCTCTTCATGGGGCAGGACTCACTTAATTCTCTGTTTCCTGTCCAAACATCTGGAATGGAAAGCAACAGGCCCTAGCCTAGTGCAGTGATCTGATTTCTCCTCTGTCCTTTCTCATTCTAGAAAACCACAGGTGCTGCCCCAGACTTGAGACCTATGTCACTTTCCCTAGACAATCTCAATTCCTCCAGTCTTTACCTCATTTGTTATAGTCATGGCTCTCTCCCCTTTCCTCCCCCATCTGTGCTGGGGCTGAGCAAGGGAGGTGTTATACTCTTCTATGTTTATGTAATGTTTTAGGTTTTACAAAGAGTTTTATCTAAATTATCTCATTTGATCTGCAAAACAACTCACTTTAGAGGTGGGGAACCTGAGGCTCCAGAAGCCCTGTCCAAGGTAACCAGAACTGGAACTGGGGACAACTGATTCCAAGGCAAATGTTCTTTTAATGATTCAACAGGTGCCTTGTGGAGCACCTTACTTTTGTGTGTATCTGTACATGTGTATGTGCTTTAATTTTTAAGTTTCACTGATTTTTTTTAACACCATGATAATTTCATAATATACCACCCCTTGGATTAGAAGGAGTAATAAAGAAAAACAGTGAAATGTCACAAATTATATGACAGTGTGTGCCTTTCACCTCTCTGCTGAGGGGAAGAAGGCAAGCTTTGTAATCTATTCTGTGGGATCAATATTGGTCATTTCATTTCATTTCATATGAATTCAGTTACCTTAATTTTTATTTATATTATTGTAGTCACTGTGTACATTTTTATTTCCTGCTAGTTCTGCTTTCTTTACTTTGCATCAATTTATGTCTTTTTGCCTTCCCATGTCTTTCTCATTCATTATTTCTGTGGTGTCATTATATTCAATTATATTCCTATAGCACGACTTCAGCCATTCCCCAACTTATGGGCATCTACTCTTTCCGGTTCTTTGCTATATATGTGTGTTCATCCTTTGTTGCTGAAGAAGACATGCCTTCAGAGAAATAATGACATGTCTTGCACTTGACTTTGTTTTGAGTGAGGGAGGGCTGTGCAGGTCACCAGCCTCACTTCTCCTCCAGAGTCATCTGAATCCAGTGTCCAGATATCCATCAGGATGACTGGAGATGACCCAGGATGAGGCAGTTGGGGTTAAGTGACTTGCCCAAGATCACACAGCTAGTGAGTGTCAAGTGTCTGAGGTGAGTTTTGAACTCAAGTCCTCCTGATTCCTGCACTGGTGCTTTATCCCCTGCACCACCTAGCTGTCCTCACTTTGCTACATATGCTATCATATATAAAGATAAAGTTGTGTCTCTGTCTACCCATCTCTCTGTCTCTCTCTTTGTCTGTCTTTCTCTTTAACCTCCTTGGGGTGTGTGCCCAATAGGATCATTAAATTCAAGGGAATAAATCTTTTAATAAGTTTTTCAGTATCATTTCAAATTGTTTTCCACAACTGTTAGAGCAATGGATAGCTTCATTAATATGGATTAGTGCACCTATTTTCCTTGGGCTTTTTTCTCTTCCTTAAGGCCATCATAGTTGTTTCACATCAGATTGAAGCTCTTATCCTTTCATCATCAAGCCTCCTCTCCCACACATCCAGTCCCTCAGTCCCTAGTGAGTAATTGCAAAGACTGACTTCTCTCTTCTCAGAATTTCCTGCTTCTTACCTCCTACTCTTGATCAGTCTCTGATAGAAGCAGCTTGGGGATTCCTGATAGGCCCCTCAGGAGGTAATGCTGGGGAATTCTGAGTGGGAATGTGTTCGCTTCTCCATTTCCTTATTATTAAGTTTCTTCCTAATTCTCAGGTCTCTGTGGTGCAGGATCCCTTGAAACTTGTTTCTAATGACAGTATTTCTTTAAAATCAGTGCTTTTTAAAAGTGAAAACTATGTACACATTTTTTTCCTCCTCTCAAAGGATATGTATCCCTTAAGACTTTGTTCCAAGTCTTTTTTTCTTCACTTTATATTCTCTTCCTGGGTGGATTCTATCTACTCCCAGGGCCTCAATTATCACCTCTATGTGATAGACTCCCAAATCTGCATATCTAGTTGCAGTCTGTCCCCAGAAATCTAGTCCCAACAGAAGGTTGAATATTTCCACTTTGACTTTCATTAGCAATTCAAACTCAGCAATTTCTAAAAGGAACTTCTCTTTCTCTCTGAATCTTCCTATCATCCTGACTTCTCTATTTCTATCCATAGCATCACCATCTTCCTAGTAACCCAAAATGAAAACATCAAAGTCATTTTTGAATCCATCCCAAATTCTGTCACAAAAACTGTCACAGAATCACATAATTTTTCAGAATGAGAAGGGACCTCTGAAGCCAACCTGTACCCAAACAGGAGCCCTTTTAACACCTACTACTGTTCATTCTTTCCATAATATTTTCCACATTTGCTCCCTCCTCCTCACTCATGCTTCTATTGCCTTATTTCAAGTATTCATCTTCTTTCTGAGATGAGTGCTTAGGACATAGTACCTAGTACACAGCAGGTACTAAATAAAGGCTAGTTGACTGATTGACTAATTATAATAGACCCTTACTGGTCTATCTACCTCCATTTCAGTTAGATAAGCATTTATTAAGCACCTACTATGAACCAGATATAGAAAATAATCAATCTTTTAAAGTCCTTAAATAGCTATAATTTAAAGGTGGAAGGGAAACAACATTAAATGAGGGCCACTCACTGCAACAATTAGACTGAATCTGAACAAGTTGTGGTATGATTGTAATGGAATATTATTGTTCTATAAGAAATGACAAGGAGTGGGATAGTTTTAAAAAATGGGAAGGCATATATGAACTGATGCAAAGTAAAGTGAACAGAACCAGAAGAACATTGTACAGAGTAATAGCAACATTGTAACTGATCAGCTTTGAAAGAATTTGCACAAAAAATGCTCTCTACATCCAGAGATAACTGATGAACTCTGAATGCAGATCGAGGCACAGATTTTTTTTGCTTTCTTTATTTTTCTTACTCTTTTCTTTTGTCTGATATAGGAATATGTTTTGCATGACCTTACATGTATAATTGATACTACATTGTTTGCCTTCTCAGTGAATAGGGAAGGAGAGAGAATTTGGAACTCAAAGTAAAAAAAAAGAATGGTAAAAATAAATAAATAAAAAACCCCCATTTGGAATAGGTGTTCATAAGTTCTAGGAATTTAAAAGTGAGAAGGAGTTCTGATCATGGTTTCCCACTCATCTCAGTTTCTTTATTTGGCAGCAAATGATTCTCCAAATGAGAGATTATATGGTAATTCAAGCATCTGGATGAGGGGGAAAAGGAAACGTACATATTACTTCCATACCTAAAGGAGATTGACTAAAGGATATTCTTTCTAGCTACATGGGCATGGGAATAGGATGTTGAAGACTTCCAAATCTGAGTCCAGATTGGGGGAGGGACAAAAAAATAAGCATTTAAAAAGTTATTCATTTATTTATTTTTAGGGTCATTTTGTTTCATTAGATTTTTCCAATCACATATTAAATTTGTAACAATCATTTAAAAAATTTTTTTGAGTTCTAAATTCTCTCCCCCTCTTCTGTCCACCCCCCCTTTGGGAACACAAGCAATTTGAGTTTTATTATACATGTGAGATCATGCAAAACATAGCAATATTATCCATGTTGCAAAAGAAAACACAAACAAAATAAAACAATAAAAATGAAATAACAGTATGCTTTCATCTGCCTTGAGACTTCATCAGTTCTGTCTCTGGAGATGGATAGCATTTTTCATCATGGGTCCTTTGGAATTGTATTGGTTCATTGTCTTCATCAAAGTAGCTGATTCTTCACAGTTGATCATTCTAACAATATTGGTGTTACTATGTACAATGGTCTCCTGGTTCTGCTCACTTCACTTTTCATGAGTTCATATAAGTCTTGCTCAATTTTGTAACCCTTTTGGTGGTAGTTCTAAATTATCCTCCAGAATGGTTGGATTAGTTCACAAGGCCACCAATAGTGCATCAGTGTCCCCATTTCTCCACATCCCCTCCAGCATTTGTCATTTTCCTTTTCTGTCATGTTAGCAAATATGATAGGTGAGAGGTGGTTGATTTGTACTTCTCTAATCAATAGTGATTTAGAGTATTTTTTATGTGACTATTATTGTTCAGTTCTTTTTCTGAAAATTGCATGCTTTATATTGTTTGATCAACTGGCAAATAGTTGTCACTTTTATAAATTTGGTTTAGTTCTCTATATATTTGAGAAATGAGGCCTTTTCAGAGAAACTTGTTGCAAAAAATTTCCCTTTTCCTGTTTTCTTTCCAATTTTAGCTGCATTATTTTTGTTTGTGAAAAAACTTCTTAATTTCATATGATCAAATTTATCTATTTTACTCCCTGTAATCCCTTCTATCTCTTCTGCAGTCATAAACTGTTCCCTTACCTGTAGCTCTGACAGGTATGTTTTTCCATTTCTCCTCTAATTTATTTATGATATCACCCTTTATGTCTAAATTATTTATTCATTTTGATCTTATCTTGGTACATGGGGTAAAATGTTGGTCTATACCTAATTTCTGTCAATCTGCTTTCCAGTTTTCCTAGTCAATTTTGTCAAATGTTGAGTTCTTACTCGAAAAGCTTGGAATTTTGGGTTTATCAAATATTATATTGATTTGGTTATTTACTGCTATGTCTTGTGTAGCTCATCCATTCTACTGATATACCACTCTATTTCTTAGACAGTACTAGACTGTTTTCATGATTACTGCTTTGTAATATAGTTTGAAATCTGGAGCTGCTAGGCTGCCTTCCTTAACATTTTTTTCATTGATTTCCTTAATATTCTTGACCTTTTGTTCTTCCAGATGAATTTTGTTACTATTTTTTTCTAGCTCTATAAAATAATTCTTTGGTAGTTTGATATGGCACTGAATAAGTAAATTAGCTTAGGTAGAATTGTCATTTTTATTGTATTGGCTTAGTCTACCTATGAGCAATTAATATTTCTCTATTTGTTATATCTGTCTTTATGTGAAAAGAGTTTTGTAATTGTGGTCATATAATCCCTGGGTTTGTCTTGGCAGGTAAACTTTTTATTTATATTGCTTGCAGTCCTGAATTTTCTCTTTCCATCTCTTCTTGTTGAGTTTTGCTGGTAGTATATAGGAATGCTGAAGATTTATGTGTGTTCATTTTATATCCTGCAACTTTGCTGAAGTTAATTGTTTCACCTAGTTTTTTAACTGATTCTGTAGGGTTTTCTAAGTATGCCATCATATCATCTGCAAAGAGTTACAGTTTTGTTTTCTCATTGCCTATTTTTATTCCTTCAGTTTCCTTTTCTAATTTCTATAGCTAGCATTTCTAGTACAATATTGGTAATAGTGGTAATCTTACTGCGAAGACTTCAAGTTTATCTCCATTACAGATCATGCCTACTTTTGGTTTCGGATAGATACTACTTCTCATTTTATTTTATTAAATTTATTTTTTATTATTTTATTTATTACTTATCATTTTAAGAAAAGCTCCATGGATTCCTTTGCTTTCTGGTATTTTAGTAGGAAAGGGTGATATATTTTGTTAAAATCCTTTTCTGTATCTATAGACATAATCATATGATTTTTGTTATTATTGTTAATTATGCTGATAGCTTTCCTAATATTGAACCAACCCTACATTCCTGGTATAAATCTCATTTGGACACAGTGTATAATCTGTGTGATATATTGCTGTAATCTCCTTGTTAGCATTTTATTTAAATTTTTTGCATTGACATTCATTAAGGAAATTGATCTATAGTTTTCTTTCTCTGTTTTTGCTTTCCCTGGTTTAAGTATCAAAACCATATTTGTGCTGTAAAAAGAATTTGATAGGACTCCTTTATTTATTTTTTCAAATAGTTTATGTAGTATTGGGATTAATTGTCCCTTAAATGTTTGATAGAGTTCACTTATGAATTCATTTGGTTCTGGAGATTTTTTCTTAGAGAGTTCATTGATGGATTATTAATTTTCTTTTTCTAAGATAGGGTTATTTTAGCATTGTATTTCCTCTTCCATTAATGTGCAGAGTTTTTCTTATGTAAATGTCCATCCATTCACTTTAGATTGTCAGTTTTAATGGCATATAACTGAGAAGCGTAACTCCTAATAATTTCTTTAATTTCATCTTCATTGGTGATATATTCACCCTTTTCATTTTTGATACTAGTAATTTGGTTTTCTTCTTTTATTTTCTTAATCAAATCAAACAATGATTTACCTATTTGATTGTTTTTCAAATAAAACCAACCTCTAGCTTTATTTATGAGTTCACTTTTTTTTACTTTCAATTTTATTAATCTCTTCTTTGGTTTTCAGGATTTCTACTTTGGTGTTTAATCAGAGATCTTTAATTTTCTCTTTTTCTAGCTTATTTTTAGTTGCATGCCCAATTCATTTATCTACTCTTTCTCTCTTTTATGCATTCAGGGATATAAATTTTCTCCGTTGGCTGCATCCCACAAATTTTCATTTTTATCATTGTAATTTTAAATGAAATTATTGATTTATTCTTTAACCCACTCATTCTTTATGATTAGATTATTTAGTTTGCTTTTAACTTTTAATTTATGCTCACCATGGACTTTTATTAAATGTAGTTTTTTTTGCAATATGATCTGAAAAAGGTGTATTTAATATTTATGCTTTTCTGCATTTAGTTGTGAGGTTTTTGTGCTCTGATACATGGTCTGATACATGGTTTGGGAAAGTATCATGTACAGCTAAGAAAAAAGTATACTCCTTTCTAGTCCCATTCAGTTTTCTCCAGAGGTGTATCATATCTAACTTTTCTGAGATTCTATTTAGATGCAACTTCCATTCTGAAGCTTTCCCTAAGTGACAATGACCTCTCCTCCCTCAAATTTCTCACAGCACTTTGCCTGGACCATTTTTTTGCATTTATAGACTCAGAGCCAGAGGAACCTTAGAGGTCATTTTGTTCAACCCCCTCATTTTATAAATGAGGAACCTGAGTCTGTGAGAGTTGTGGTGACTTGTCTAGGTCCATACAGCCAGTAAATGTCTGAAGCTGGTGCTTTCTTCCTGTGTGGCCTTAAGTCACTCAATCTCTCTTGGCCTCAGGTTTCCTCATTTGTAAAAAAAAAAAAAAAGATGATGGTGTAGGGATATACCTGGGGGGAGAGAGTCATATTGAGAAAGCCCAGGGCTACATGTAAAATGAGGGGGAGGTATATGAAGTCCTCTAAAATGTCTTTCACCTCTAAAATCCTATGATCCTGATAAACTTATAAATTACAAACGTGAGGGTAATATGAGAGCAAATACACAAATAGCAATAGTTCATGTGAGAGTAAGTTTCCTCAGATGACACGCTGGGTAGAGTTGTAGGCTTGAGGTCAAGAAGATGTGAGTTCAAATCCAGCTTCACTTCATAGTATTTTATTTTTCCAATTACATGTAAAAACAATTTTTAATTTTTAACATTCATTCTTACAAATTTTTGAGTTCCAAATTTTCTTCCTCCCTGTCCTCCCTGCTCTTTATAATGGTAAGTAATTTGAGATAGGTTATGTATGTGCAATCATGTAAACATATTTTCATATTAGTCATGTTGTAAGAGAAGAAACAGACCAAAAAGGGAAAAAAACTTAAAAAAATAAAGAAAGTGAAAATAGTATACTTTGATCTGCATTCAGATTCCATCATTCTTTCACTGGAGATAGCATTTTCCATCATGAATCCTTTGGAGTTGTCTTGGATCACTGTATTGCTGAGAAGAACTGATTTATTCATAGCTGATCATGGCACAAGGTTGCTGTTACTGTGTATAGTGTTCTCATAGTTCTGCACACTTCACTTTGTATCAGTTCATGCAAGTCTTTCCAGGTTTTTCTGAAATTCATCTGCTCATCATTTCTTATAGTACAATAGTATTCATTGCATTCACATACCACAACTTGTTCAGCCATTCCCCAATTGATGGGCACCCCCTCAGTTTCCAATTCTTGGCCAACACAAAAAGGACTGCTATAAATATTTTTGTCCATGTGGTCCTTTTCCCTTTTTTATGATCTCTTTCAGATACAGACCTAATAGTGGTACTGTTGGATCAAAGGGTATATACAGCAAAACAGATATTTTAATTAAAATAGAATGACAAAGGAGTAACAAGGGATGGAATCAAGCATTAAATGCTTTTAGCACCTATTCCCAAATGGCTGACACTTGGGAGCACTAATCAAATCCCTATTTATCTTTCTCTAACACAGCAGAAGAGAAGCAAAGAAGCTCACTTGTGGAAAGATGTCAGGGCCAAGTATCCACAGCATCCTCTTCTCTGGTGCCTTCTCTCCTTTCTCACTGCTGCAGCATCCTCCAGAGCACTGGCTTCTCAGGACAGCAGTGAAATAATGACTTGCACTTGACTTTGTTTGGAGTGAGGGAGGGCTGTGTAAGGTCACCAGCCTCACTTTCTCCTCCTGAGCCATCCGGGTCCAGTGACCAGATATTCATCAGGATGATTGGAAATGGCCCAGGATGCAATGGGAGACCTTGGCCTTTTCAGGTACTCATTTAGAGGAAGGTAACACCCATTGAGTGCATAGGACTCTTTAAATAGTCAAGGAATGGGTCTTTTTAATGAGCAAAAGAAAAAATAACTAAACCACACAGGGAGAGAAAGAGAAACTGTTACTATGCTAGTTTAGCTCTTAGATCACATTTTCTTCTTTAAACTGCAAGACCAATAAAAATATGTGAGGGTTGTCTGGGAAGTGTAGTCCAAAGAGAATTTGCTCCAATGAGCAAGATCTCTGTATTCAAAGTACTGTGGGAACTGAGGTCCAGGAATATATACTATACACAAGTTAAGTGACTTTCTTATTATATCTATCTTCTTAGTATAACATTTTGCACATAGTAGGTAATTTCCAATTGATTTGTTAAAATAAAAAAATGAGAGGCAGCCTGAGATAAAATGAGGGAAGGGAACAAGTACCATGTTTCTCCACATAATCGGGGTAGATTTTATGCCAATATTTTTGCAAAAAACAGGATGCGACCATTATGTGAAGCTTTTAAAAATTGTGCTGATATTACTTAAAAATCTCTTATTACTAAACTCTCTTTGGTGCAAGATTAGGATGCATGGAATATGCCTGAATATAGGTTAAAATTGATTACTGACAATGTGCATGTGCTAATTCTAGGCTCATGCCTTGCAATGCGCAGGAGATAAATGGGTATCCATAGGCTGCTGGTGAATACATTGCTGTTCTGTTTACCTTTTAAGTGTTTAAGCGGCATGAGGAACAGAATTATATCGTGTGACAATTACTTGATGAAAAGTTATAAGCCAATTTTTGGACTAAAAAAAACCCAACAAACAGGATATGACAATTATGTGGTGGCGATGATTATGGGGTGAAATCCAGTATTTACTGAGCACTTACTATATTCTAGTCATTTTACAAATCTTATTTCATTTGATCCTCACAAAAATCCTAGGAGGCAGGTGCTATTATCATCTCCATCTCACAGTTGAGGAAACTGAGGCCAATTAAGTGTCTTATCCAGGGTCACAAAACTAACAAGCCTGGGGCCAAATTTGAACCCAGCCAGCTAGGTGGCAAAGTAAACAGAGTTCCTAGCCTAAAGTAAAAAAGATCTGAGTTCAAATGAAGCCTCAGGTACTTACTAGCTGTGTGACAAGTCACTTAACACTTTGCCTCAGTTTCCTCGTCTATAATTTGGAGAAGGAAATGGCAAACCATTCCAGTATCTTTGCAAAAGAAAACTTTAAATGGGGTGGTGGAGAGTCAGACAGATGACTGAATCAAATAAAACAACAAAATCCCAAATGAGTCTACTTATTTCTACTGCAATAGGCTCCTACTGGAGGCTTTTCCTTCATGGTCCAACCTGTCAGAGCTTGTGAAACTCTGGCAGAGCCTTCAAAAATCTCTGTATCATGATGAGACAAGCAGGGTAGGGTTTCTGTTGGGAAGGAATATAAACATTTAAAAAGATAAATTGTAAATTACTTGCAGTTTATGTTTTTACACATAACCCTTTTGTATTTCGTTTGTTCATTTACCTGAGAGTTTTTGATAGAACTTTAAAAGCTGGACATGTGAGCTTATGGTATTATTAATATTCTCCTCTGTATCCTCACAGTGCATAAGCACAGGACCTTGCACGTACAACAGTAAATATTAGTTGGCAACGATTACTTCATTTCTGCTTCTTCTTTTCCTTTCTGAAGAGTGGCCCTTTGAGTATTTCTTCCAGGGTGGATGGGAGAGACCAGAACACTGAAAAATTAAGTCCAAGCATTCTGGTTACTTAAAAAACCAGGCCTAGCAGACAGGTAGATGAAGAAGAAAGAAAGGAAACAAGAATTTATTAAGCCCTCACGATGTGTTAGGCACTTGCTAAGTACTTTACAAACATGATCTCATTTAATCCTCACAACCCTGGGAGGTAGGTGCTGTTATTATCCCTATGTTATAGTTGAGGAAAGTGAAGTAAATAGAGATTAAGTGACTTGCCCAAGTCACACAGCAAGTAAGTGTCTAAGGCAAGATTTGAATTCAGGTCTTCTTCATTCCAGGGTCAGGGCTCTATCCACTGTGATAGCTATTTGAGGAACATAAAACTATGGATTTAGATGACATTTTGTATTATCTGCTGTGGGTACCAGTTATATACCACATACCTCTACTATATACCACTTACTTCTATAATATTACATATATGTTATTGCTTAGGCAGTTTTCAGTTGTATCTGACCCCATTTGGGGTTTCCTTGGCAAAGATACTGGAATGGTCTGCTATTTCCTTCTCTAACTCATTTTACAGATGAGGAAACTGAAGCAAACAGGATTAAGTGACTTGCCCAGGCTCACACAACTAGTAAGTGTCTGAGGCAGGATTTGAACTCAGGAAAACGAATCTTCCTGACTACATGGCCAGCACTCCATCCTGCACCAGCTAGCTGCCCTATTACATATATACATATATATATATATATATATATATATATATATATATAGCTTGAGAGTGATTATCAATAGTAACTGTTGCTGTTTTCCACCCAGCCTGAAGTCTTTCTTTTTTCTTGACCTCATTGAAGGGGCCATGCCCTGGCTCCTTCTTAAAAAGGCCTATTCCATGAATGGGCGTTGCCTCACCCTAAGTGAGAACCTGCAAAGACCTTGGCCTAAAAGGCCCAAGGCCTCCCAGCGCATTCTGGGTCATTTCCAGTCATTCTGATAAGTATCTGGTCACTGGATTCAGATGGCTCTGGAGGAGAAGTGAGGCTGGTGACCTGCACAGCCCTCCCTCACTCAAAACAAAGTCAAGTGCAAGTCATGTCATCATTTCTCTGATGGTGCGGTCTTTTTCAGCCACGAAGGATGAATACACAATATAAAAATTTTATTTTCGAAGGAGGCAAAGATTGACTAGGATACAGTGAATGCTACTCTTCCACAAAACGTACCTAAGCCTTAACTCCAAGATAATAAGAGATCATTTGCAAAATTCTGTCCTTAAAAGACCCCAGTAGTTAGGAAGCAGCAAGTCAGAATTGCTGAATTTTTTAAAAGGCAAGATGTTTTTATTACTTTTACGTACATCCAATACAAGCATGCCTTGATTTACTCACCATGTGAAATCAATTCAATTCAACATATTTTTATTGACTACCTACTATGTACTGGAAGAAATTGTGTGTGGTGGAGAAAATTATAAAGAGAAAGAGACAATAGTCTCTGCACTCAAGAAGTTGATATTTTACTGGGGAGGGAGGGAGAGTCTGGAGAAGGCAAAGTGTACTCAGTACTCAGATCCTCAAGTGAATGTTATCTCATTATGCAGGTATTCTCTTCAACAATGCAGATTGCAGTTCAACTAGTCCCCCTCATCTTGCTTTGACTCCAGTTCTAACCAGTTCATAAACTTGCCCTGTGGGTTTGGATGGTCCACTCAAAATACTAGAGGCCTCCACATATCAATGGGGCATGTGATCTGTTCATTAGTCATGCCTTGCTCTTCTTTCATAACAAGTTTATCCTCCTTTTCTATCATAAATTCTTTAATTACATCCTTTCCAATGGGTACACATGTTGATAAATATGCGGTCAAATGAATCCTTTAAAAAAATGTACAAAGCAGCATTTTCAACTACAAAGTATGCCCAATATCCTTCAAAATTCACAGATCAAATTTTTGTAACTTGATTTAGATTTTGTATTAACAAGTAGAGGTTTCATTGAAAGAAATTTTATAGTAAAGTCTTTTTCAAAGTAATTGATCTTTTTGTAAGGCATAATAATCAGAATTCTAATTTAACCTTTTTTTGTAAGTGTGGGTTTGCATATATTGGGTTTGCTTAAGAGAGGACTGACCCATAATTTGAATTTATGATGTCAAAGGGAGGCACACCTGGTCCAGGCCTAATAAAATAATCAATAAATGTTTACTGAATGAATGTGATTTACAATTAACATTTAAAACATGAATAATTTATAATTTTTTGTCCACTAAATGTGATTTCACTAATATAGGGAACTCATATTAAAGAAATTCCTCCTATTAATGCAAATCAACTATTGTTTGACATTAGAGTCTTAGAAAGTTGCCTGAGATATTGAGACGTTAAATAATTTGCCCAGAGCCCAACAGCTAGTATGTGATAGAGGTAGGATTTGGACCATTATCTTCCTGACTGCACGGCTTGAAGTCTTTCTACTACTCCCCACTGTCTCTATTGTATAAAATCAGAGATATATAGATGATCAGAGCTGGAATATTAATAATAGCTAGTTTTTATATAACTCTTTAAGATTTGCAATAATTATCTGACTTGATCCTTACAACAACCCTAGAAAGCAGATGCTGTTATTCCCATTTTACAGATGAGGTAACTGAGATTAAGTAACTTTCCCAGGGTCACAAAGCTCTAAGTGTCTGAAGTCACATTTGAACTCAGATTTTTCTGACTCGAGGTCTAGCCTTCTGATCACTGCACCACCTAGTTGCCTCTAGCTAGTAAGAATCTTAGTGATGTTAGAGTCCAAATGATTTATTTTACAGATGAGGAAACTTCAACCCAGGGAGTGAAAGTGACTTGCTTAATTCCTTAGTAACAGAAGTAGGGATTCAAACCCAGTTGTCCTGAATCCCAGGTCAGTCCGGTGCTGGTAATATGGACCTGAGCAGGAATGGAAGTGAAATGGTTTTGAGAAAAATTGAGAAGGCAAAATCAGCAGGATTTAGCTATGAATTAGAATTGACGGATGAGAGAGAAGGAAAAAAAATGACTTCAGTTTGAAAATGACTCAGTTTCCTCATCTGGATGTTTGTGCTATTGGCAACTTGGTCAATCAGGAGTAGACAAGGGTTCAGCTCTGGAAGGAAAGCTGTGGTGTTTGGTTTGGGACGAGAGCTATCAGTCCTTGCCCCTTTGTCCCCAGGGCCCTCAGCACACTCATGCCCTTGGTGCCCAGCTGTTGTCTATCCCTTGGGCAGTATCTGTGGGCTGCAACCCTATAATGTCAGGTTGACCTGACCCAATACTTAACAATTGGTACTGTGCTGCCTATGTGTGTCAACATATGTCACCATAGTGGTGTGTCCTTTACCTTGTGGGAAGTGTCAAGCCAACTGATGTTTGAGGAAGGTGGGTAGGCAGAAGGAGGAGGAGTGGAGTTTTGTAACAGATAGCACTAAACCAGATACACTCTCAAGTCCCTTCTAGCTCTGATATTCCATGAATCTATGACTCTAAGAGTTCTTATGGGTCAGATATGTTCTACTTCTATGCTTCTATGTTTTATAGTTCTATGGGGCAGCTAAGTGGCTTGGTGGATAAAGTGCCAGCTCTGTGATGTGGGAGTCAAGAAGACTCATTTTCCTGAGTTCAAATCCTGCTTCAGACACTTACTACCTGTGTGACCCTGGGCAAGTCATTTAACTCTGTTTGCCTCAGTTCCTCCTCTATAAAATGAGCTGGAGTAGGAAATGACAAACCACTCCAGTATCTCTACCAAGACACCTCTAAATGGGATCATGAAGAGCAGGACATGACTGAAAGAACTGAACGACAAAAATGCATATAAAATTCAGAAACTGTCAAAGTTGGAAGGTTTCATCAAATGGGAGACCATACAATGCCAGATCCAGTAGATTATTAAGGACTTTGGGGCTCAAACTGAAAATTATTGAGGTTATCCCTAGTGATAAGAGGGATAGTGTTGGGGGATGGGACAGGGAAGAGGGTTTTTAGAGATTCAGCTGCCTTCTGGTCAGGTGCCAGCAACTAGGAGATTAGAATAGATCGTTATTATACTGAAGATGACGACCAGCTGTTCTCTCTTTCCCAGAGGACAGAACAAGGAGAAATGGGCTTAAGAAGCACATGGAGCTCATATAGTAGCCTCTGAGGTTTTCTTTGGAGACAAGAATAGCAGCTGGACCAGTGCTTTCACATTGGTATAGAGAACTTGGATAAGAAACTCTCTCTACCAATGTAGGGCACCACCTGGCACTTTCTGGACATTTAGTCTGAGAGAGTTGCTTAGAACACTGAATTAAGTGACTTCGCCAAGGTCCACCATGTTATCCATCCTGCTTCCTTTGAAGGGCTGGAAGAAGTAACAGGGTCAGAATTCAGCAGAGGTGAGTATCCTTATGCCCAGGTTGGGGTTGCATAGGCACCACAGTCAGGAGCTTAAAAGGTAGAGAGATGTCTTGAGAAGCATCATCTTAATGATAATCTTTCATGACAGATAGGATATCTCTCCCATTATATCAAAGAAAATGGTTTTGTGCTATTATTTCATTTGAATCTTATCCTCCATACCTAAAATGCCTTCCTTCTTTACCTCTGTCCATTAGCTTCCTTCAAAACTCAGTTCAAATTCTGCCTTCTGCAGAAGACCTCTCCTGGTTCTCTCCCATGGCTAGTACTTTCCTTCTGAGTTTACCTTCCATTTACTGTGTGTGTGTGTGTGTGTGTGTGTGTGTGTGTGTGTGTGTGTGTGTGTGTGTGTGTGTGTGTGGCAGCTAGGTAGCATGGTAGATAAGAATGTAGGGCCAGGAGTCAGGAAGACTCATATTCCTGAGTTCAAAACTGATTCAGACACTTACTAGCTGTGTGACCCTGTTTTCTCATCTGTACAATGAATTGGAGAGGGTAATAGCAAACCTCTCCAGTATTTTGGCCATGAAAACCCTAAATGGGGTCATGGAGAGAGTCAGGCATGACTGAAATGACACAACAGCTCTGTATAGATCTTGTATGTACAGAGTGGTTTATAAGTTTGTTTCCCACCATTAGAATGTGAGATTCTTGAGTGCACGAACTGTTTTGTCTTCCTTTCTATCCCCAGCGCTCAGCACAGGATCCAGCACACAGCTGAGTGGTACAATGAATAGAGCCCTGGGCCTGGTCAGGAAGACCCAAGTTCAAATGCAACCTCAGATACTTACTAGCTGTGTGATCCTGAGTCACTTAATCCTGTTTGCCTCAGTTTCCTCATCTGTACAATGATCGGGAGAAAGAAATAGTAAGAAAACCCCAAATGGGGTCACCAAGAGTGGGACATGACTGTTTGATGACTGACAGAGTGCCTATGAGGGAGACAGTATGATGTAGTGGAAAGGATGCTTGATTTGGAGTCAAAAAATCTGAGTTCAAATCCCACCTCTACCACTTGCTTATATGACCTGAGGCCTGTCATTTAACATTTCTTGGCCTCAGTTTTTTCATCTGTAGATGGGGCTTATGAACTCTTAAGGTCCAGCTTTAAATCTATACTCCTATGGAGTAAGCAGGGTAGGAGTTCTAAGTCCGTCTCACAGATAAGGGAACTGAGACCCAATATTAGAATGAAGTGAGGAAATCTGGCACTCATACATCATTCAAGAGTTAACAAAAGGAGGTTTATTTAACCACAGTGGGGAAAAGCCATTTAGCAAGGATATTCAGTGAGGACATCTACACATTGCTTCAACTGAGCACAGCTTCTTGGATTCAGTCATTTTGTTATGGTCACAGAGAGAGCTGGAACTCTTGGTGACCTTGTGTTCAGGTGACCAGGAAGTTATATCAACAGCCTGAGTCATATGTCCCCTTAATCAATCAGCTCTCCAAGGAGAGTTTCAGTACCTCTTAAGGGAAAAAACTAACCTAAAGTATGTGGAATACTATTTCTTTTACCAAGGCACCTAAAGGACCGTTAGATTATTCCACCAGATTTGAAGCTGAAATTCTTGCATGTGTTGTCATCCTCTACTAGAAGGTGAGTTCCTTGAAAGCACTTCTGGTTTTACTTCTTTTATTTTTATCTCTTAGGTGACTAACACAATGCTTTGTATATATAAGTCACTTACATATTCTTTCATTTATTCATTCATTCCATCCCCACTGTACCACTCTCTCCTTTTCCTGTATTTCACTCTCTTTCTCTGTAACTGTTGCTCCTTCTTTTCCTCCTTCTTCCCCTCCTGTCTCTCTTATCCTCCACTCCCCCATTCTATTTTCCCTTTCACACTCTTCTTGCTTGGATAATGTCACATTTACATGCAAAACTACAAGCCTTTAAATCTTTATTTTTACTTTGCAGATAAATTTGGAAGTAGACCAGTCTGCTTCTCATCTTAAGGCTCTCTGCTCCTTCCAAAGCTGGTCTCTCCAATCCTAGTCCTGTTACAAAATGCTTCCCACTCTGAAATACACACAAAGGAGAAGGTGGCTTGCCCACTGTAGTAAGTACAAGATCGGTGATTCAAACCCAGGTTCTCTAATACAGAATTTCCCTACACTAGGCTAATTTTTTTAAAAAAATTATATTTTTAAGTCCCTACTCAAGAATTTATAATACACAGAGAGTAATCTGAATAGGTGTGACAATTAAATCATAGAAACTAGTGAGGTCACTAAAAGAGAAAATGTAGAGAGGGGAAAAAAGGGGGGCCCAGGATGGAGCCTTGGGAGCACTCCTTGTTAAGGGGCTCCATACGGATGATAATTCAGCAAAGAGATGAAGAAATAAGAGGAGAAAATAGTATCAGGAAAACCTGGAGAGGGGAATATATCCAGGAGGGAAGGGTGGTCAACAGTGTCATATGCTGAAGAGAGGTCAAAGCGGATGAAGACTGAGCAAAGATATGTTCATTAAGAAAACAACTGAGGAGGCAGCTAGGTGGCATGGTGGATAGAGCCCTGCCCCAGGAGTCAGGAAGACCTGAGCTTAAATCTGGTCTAAGATATGTACTGATGGTGTGACCCTGGGCAAATCACCTAACCCTGATAGGAAAGAAAGAATAAAGGAAGGAAGAAAGAAGGAAAGAAAGAAAGAAAGAATTAGAGAGCAGTTTCAACTGAGTGATAAAGAAATGGAAGCCAGATTACAATGGGTTTGAGGAGAGAGGGAGAGAAGACAAAGAGTATGGAAAACTTTTTCTAGGCAATTCACATGTTACATGTTCAAGACAATTTCTAAGGAAAATCAAAACTCTTTCCCTGCCCTGCCCTTCACATCTATCAAATAGCAACTTTGGATACAGAGGGCAAGCTGTGAGAATACTGGAATTCTGAAAATCTGTAGAATCACAGAAAGTCGTAGAACGTAGAATGTCAGAGGCAAAAGGGAACTTAGAAATCATGAAAACAATCCGTCTTATATAACAGAAAGGGAAGCTGATTCTCCAGAAGTAATTTGTCCAAGGACAAACAGAATTAGTGGCTGAGTTGCAACTAGAACTCAAGTCTCCTGCATCTTTTTCCCATACTTGTTTGATTGAATGGGTCACGGTTGCACTACTATATAGTTCCCAAATGTCATTGCTAGATATTCACATCATTTTGGGCATCTCACATAGCATCAGTGTGCTGGAAAAAGTTATGATCACAGTATTTTAAAGTATTAGTCTCCTCAGTAAGATAGCTCTACAAGACATTTTGTTATATGGATAAAAATAGAAACAGTAATGTGACATTACTTAAGCACTGTAATCTGATAGGTGAGCTTTTACTTTATCTTGTCAGGATCCAAGCCTTCGCTCATTCCCTGACCATCTCCAAAGCATGACTGTTCTCCAGTCATCATCCCCACCTTGTTCTCACTGGAAACATGGGCTTCTGTTCCTTGATCCACCTTGGATTCTGATAGGTGTGTTTTCATCTTGCTATGCCAGATCCAGGTCTTCACCTCACCTTCTCACTATCTGCAAACCTTGCAGCCTTTTCTCCATCTTTTCCTTCTTTTCCACTACTCTTAAAGTGTTGTTTTAATGTGTTCTCATGTAATTCTGACAGACTGGAAGCCTCTTGTGAGCAGGAATAATCTTCCTTGCTAGTGCTCATGTCCCCAGTGTTTAGCACATGCCTTCCATATAGTAAATGCTTAATAAATACTCTGTCAATGATGAAGGAGGCAGTTTCAGACAAACCTGGGAGGACTTGTGTGAACTGATTCAGAGGGAGGTGAGCAAAATCAGGAGAACAATTTATATGAAGGCAACAATGTTGTAAAGATAAACAACTCTGAAAGAACTGGGAACTCTGATCAACACAATGACCAACTGTAATTCCAGAGGGCTCATTGTGAAATATGTTGCCTGATAGGACATGATAGGCAAAATGTAGATGGTGAAATATTTTTCTGGACCTGGCTGATGAAGGAATTTGTTTTGTTTGACAATACATGTTTGTAACAGGAAGTTTGTTTTTCTCTCTCCATGGGTACAGATCTTCCTTTGAAAACAATAAACAAACAAATGAGCTTGGTCTCTTTTGCTCTCTCCATTCAGCCATTCATCTATTGAATCTACTAGGCACAATGTCTATCATGTGCAAAGATATAACTCTACCTTTGTGGAACCTGGGGTCTCACCCTAGTACTAGAGGGCTTCAGCACTCTCTAGGGTTGAAGACACTGCCTTGGATCGGGAGTCTAAAGAAGTGGGTTCTAGTTCAGGCTCTGACACCAACCACTTCAGTGATCTTAAACAAGTAATATTTTCATTTCTGTGCTTCACTTTCTTCATCTGTCAAATCAGGAGGGCTGACACAGACAAAAATAGTTCACACTTATATAGCACCTTACTATTTACAAAGCACTTTCTTCACAGCAAGACTGTGAGGTCAGTGCAGGTATTATCATCATTTTGCTGATAAGGAAACTGAGGCACAGAGAGATTGAGCAACTTGTTTTGTGATCACATAGCCAGTAAATGCTGGAGCAAGGTCTAGAACCCAAGCGTTCTGCTTCTAAATTCCAGAGCTCTTTCCTTTGGGTTAGGCATGTTGGTTACTATAAGTCTCCTTGACTCTGATGTTACATGTTCCTTTGCCACTCCAATAGCCTCAGGATGTTATAATTCAGCGATCCAACATGCTGGACTATATCCAGGATACCTATGACAAGAAAGTGGTGAATTCCCATAATAATATTATCATTATCAAAAGGAGGTTAAACATGATTTAGTGGAAAGAGTGCTGGTATGGGAGTTCAGAAATCTGTGTTCTCTTTCTAGGTTAGAATGACTAGAGTCTCTGGATATAATCACTGAGCCTCAGCTCTTGTCGGCATGCCAATTTAGCTTATTCATGATTGATAAATGTGGAGGGCTTTATGGTTTCTCCTGCCCCCAACCCTCAGATTCATGCATTTACAGAGGTTTCTGATTCCCCTAGTCTTCCTGAGGAAATGACAGGAAAATCCTGCATGTTCAGAAGCCTCTTGGATCATTCTGTCTTTCTGACATCTGACCAACTCCTAAATGGACTCCTTTGAGCACGTTGCAGATCGGAGCTGAAGGTATCCTGTGTATCTGTTTCACCAGCTGGTGCCTGTCCTTGCTGTATCCTTTATTTGTTTATTCCTGGGACTATATCTGTGATTTTGTCAATGTGGGGAATTCCTGATGAGGAAATCCACTCCACCACCATGAATCAGAACCGACACTGTAACATTTAGGGTTAAAATGGTTTTTTTAAATAAATGTTTATTGATGTCTTGTTTTTCATATCATCAAAATTTCTCCCAGTATCCCTAACCTTTTCCCCCTCAAAGAGAGCAATCTTATATAACAAAGAATTTTTTAAAAGAAGAAAAAAGCAGCAAAAACTGATCAATACATAAAAAGTCTAAAAAGTTGTGAAATATAGCTCACCTCTAGACCTCTGACACAGTAGATAAAACTTTGCACTTGGAGTCAGGGGAACCTGTATTCAAATCTGGCCTCAGACATTTATTAGCTGTGACCTTGAGCAAGTCAACTTAATGTTTCTTTGCCTCAGTTTCCTCAAATGTAAAATGGGGATAACAATAGTACCTACCTCATAGTGTTGTCATGAGGATCAAATGAGACAACATTTTAAAAAAACTGTTTGGTACAATGCCTAGCATAGTAAACATTATATAAATGCATATCCCTTACCTCCCTTACCTCAGCAAAAGAGTAGAATGGAGATCTCTTTGGCGGAGCCATATTTATTCTTGTAATTTTGCAATATTCATTTTTGATTTTTTCACTTTGTGTGGTTCTTCCCATCTAAATTGCTGTATTGCTTTCTTGGCTCTGCTTCCTTCTCTTCATATCAGATCACATAAATGTTTCCGTGTTTCTCTATATTCATGATGCTCATCATCTCTCATAGCATCATAATAGTCCATTACATTCACATACCACAATTTGTTTAGCCATTCCCCCACTGATAGGCATTCACTTTATTTCCAATTTTTTTGCTACCACAAAAAGAGTTGCTATAAGTCATGTTGTTTGTCCTTGAAGAGGATCAAAATGATATTGGGGTCAATTCATCCAGCTGTGTATGAGGAGATCAATACAATCTCAGAAGGCTCTACCATGGGTTGGACACAAACAGTCTGCATAACGATTTGGAAAGGAAATATTTCTAAATTTGCGCATCTCACGTTACTTTTTGACCTACTGCCATTCTGCTTTGCTCATAGACCCCAACACCTTCTTTGATGTGGGTACTTCATGCTAGATGGTCTGTGCCAGTGTCTCCCATGTCTCACAATCAATGCCAAAGTTCTTCAGGAAGACCCTGAAAGTGTGCTTGCACGGCTGCTTCTTACCACTATGTGAGCACGTGCCTTGAATGAGTTTTCTGTAAAGTAGTATTTTAATGTTGTGAACATGGCCCTTATGTCTTAATCCCTCTTGGTTCAGGATTGATGTTGGGACAAAATGAATTATTTGCAATGTGCTGAACATGTAACAAAGGAGGTTTACTTTTCATAACACAGAAAGAATGTGCAACAAAAATATAATAGCACTTCACTTGTCTGGATGTAGCCTCCTTTGTCTCCATCTGGTTAGTAGGTCATCAATGTATATAGTGACTTCCATGTTTTTGGGCATCTACTAAGTCTGAGAGTCCATGTGACTGGGATATTTTTATGCCTTTCAACAACCCAGAATTGAGGAGCCTGCAGCCTTCAGGCCACATATGACCCTCTAGGTCCTCAAGTGTGGCCCTTTGACCAACTCCAAATGTTGTTCTGTGAAGCTGAGGACTTGAGGACCTAGAGGGCCATATGTAGCCCTGAGGCTATGGGTTCCCCATGCTTGATATAGGGACTTTCTTCTTATTGGTGATCTTTTGAGGGGTATAAGCCTAGTAGCAGAATCTCTGGATCAAAGGTCATGAATTCTTCAGTCATTTTATTGGCAAAATGTACTGCTTCCTCAATGAAGATTAGTACCTGTGCTGTAACTCTGAGTTTTAGATAGTTGATGAGGGTGCTGAGGGTACACTGGAGCCAACTCTTAGCAACTCACAAGAGCTAATTGTTCAATTTTCACTGTGAGCATTTACATCTCAGAAACTGTCAAATACTACAAATCAGGGCTTGATTTATTGGTTTTTTGATTGACTAGACTGAAGAAAGTGACAGAGAAAATTTCAATAATGTAGATTAAGCTTAAATATGTTATGTATTTTTTTTTCTCTAGAGAGCCTGTTGTCAAACCTTTACTGTTATACCACTGGATCTTGCCCAGGGTAACATAGTTAGTAGGTGTCAGAGGGAGGACTTGAACATAGTTCTTCCTGACTCCAAGGTCAGCTCTCTCTCTGCTAAGCCACAGCTACCTCCATCTTTTATTTTAATACCATTAAATTTTAATTAGGTAAGTTCCCTTTAAAGTATAAGCTACGGCTCTCTTCCTAGATTCCAAAAGGTCTACTACACTCACTGTATGGTCTTGGTCAATTAATTTTGAAACTTTTCTTTCTTCTTCCTGTTTTCTCTTATCTGTCAAATGGGCACAGTGATGCCTACTCTACCTCATAGGGCAGTTGTGAGAATCATGAAAGTGTTTTATATAATAAAATGGTCAGTGCTATTATAAATGGCTATTAAAAGGTATTAAAAATGGACTGGCAAACAAAAGCCTTAGGAGCATGCATAGTACACTCTGCCTATTAAAATCCCCCATGAGAAGGCTGGGATATCTTCTAGAAGTTCATGATAACATGGAAATGAGTGTCTTCACTTCACTGGCTCTCCACTTCAGAGCATGTGCGAGCATTATGTGGCTGTGTCCTGTTTTATTATTACATAGTGAAGAGGAGTCTTTTGGTTAGCTGTAAACTTGCTCTTTTTCTCTTCCATTGACCACCAGGTGTAAGAGAACTCTGAGCTCAGGAGGACTGGGGTGGGGGAAGGGCATGGAATGTTCTTTCTCTTCCTTCATTCCCACCCTCCTGATAACCTTTGATTTTATGACCTTCTAGGCAAGTCTGTGTCTTGGATAGAACTATCTCTTATATTTACCTTTCCTTTGATATATAGTCTTGTGAGACTTCAAAAGGCTAGAAAAAAGTCCATTGATGGGAATCTATACTAGAGTTGGCAGGCAGTGGAGTCCAGTGTGCCAGCATATACTTGAGTAATACTATACTTGACCCAGCCCAGCACTGGATCAATATTGTAGCTCAGATGCCTTATTTTGCAGTAAAGGAGTTATACCCATTCAGAAGTTAACTTGTTGAAACAAAAACATAGTAACTGTTTTAAGTTTGAACCCATTCTCCCCAGGAACCAAGGTCATAAAGGGGAGAATGTGACCTGATTTGGAGGGATATTTTTATATTTTGATTCTTGCTTTTTTAGTAAATTCCTTTAGTAAAAGTTAATTGATACTAGCATTAAAATAAATCCCATATCCTCTTAAGGTTGCCTCTAGAGGGGCAGATATAGCCGCTTCCTGGGAACCTGCTCTGCTAGCATGCAAGTGAGAGTTGGGATAAGAACCCCACTCCCACAGTTTAAATAGGCAACACTTACACATAAGCCAGGTGTTTGACCTAACCTCTGATAGACTGAATTCCTGTCATGTAGGTTCTCAATGGTTAACACTCTCCTTGACTCATGTTGTCCCTACCTTTGCTCTGAGAAACTACTCTAGTTGGCTCACTTATAAAGAATTCAGTTGACTCACGTGTTAGCAAATTATGTCTCCCTGTAGCATTGAAATATAACAACACTTATGCATAACAGACATGAACAGTAAAGAAATAGGAAGTAATCATAACCGAAATTCCCAGTGAGTACCATCACATTCCTCTGTTCTCAAAGAGTAGTTTGGGTCTTATTCACCTCTAAATATTCCCAACTCTAATGGAACAAGCCAAGGCAAAGGATCTCTGTAGTTAGAGTGACAGATTGGAAACTTCTGTGAAGTCAGCGTTAGCATCCCTGATCCGTTCAACCAGTTTCATTTGGCACCCATTTTTAGTCTCTTGCCATTGGGAAAGTTTATTTGTCAAACTGGTCGCCTCCAGAGCCAGCTTCCAGGTTTGTGTGTGGCTGCTGTCTTCTGTTAGAAACTTTGACTACACATAATTCCAGGAAACACTGTTTTTTATCTTCCTCATGTTCTGAAGCTGTTCTGAATGTGCTTCTCTCTGACCCTTCTTAACAAAAGGACAGGAAAAGGAAAATAAATAGATAGGAAAGCTTTCTGTTCCTATCTGCTATGTACAGATCCAGATATTATCAACCAATTGCATATCATAGTTTTAAGGGCTGGGTTAAGGGTATTATATAAGCAGATATAGTTCCTACCCTGTGGAGGATTATAATATTGAGACTTTTATAATACATATAGGTAGGACTGACCATTGCACAGATTGTATCTTGCATTTTATAGTGCAAGAGATTATCTAAACATTTGAAAGGTGGTGAAATTACCTCTGTGCCAAGCAGACACATGGAGTGGTTTAAGAACATAGGCTGTACATTTGTATGTGTGAACTTATTCCTTTGTGTGGGAGGGGGAGAGTGATGAATTGTAAGTAACACAGCAGAGCCATTAGTCTTGGGGAATCCTATAGCTAATAGGCCTATTAAGTTGAAAAGGCTAGGAAAGAGGACAGAGACAGGTCTTAGAAACAGGTCCTATTACATTTGGGGATTCTTAACCTGAGGTCCATGAATTTGGTTTTGTTTTTTATGTTTCAATAATTGTATTTCATTATTCTTGGTTTCCTTTGTAATCCCTTGCATTTTACATATTTAAGAACATCCTGAGAAGGTGTGCATGGATTTCATTGGACTACCAAAGGGGTCCATGACACAAAAAGATTACAGACCCTTGACTTAGATGAAAACCTATATATGTACTTAACATGAAAAAAATTACAAATATTATGTCAATTCAATTCCACAAATATTTTGTTCACGTTTATGTGTTCATTGTTGATAGTAATAGACAGATGAATAAACATGGTCCCTGACCTCAACAAGCTCACAAGTGAGTAGAGAAGACAAAATCTATACTTATATATAACTAAAATAGAAAACTTGTTATCAGGCCTTGACGAGTGGTAGGAGAAAGGACCCAGTTCATATCTCAGCTTTACCATTTATCTGCCCAAGACAAGTCAGAAGTTCTCTAAGGTTAAGTTTCATTAACCATAAAAGGATGTACTACTCATCTAAAATGAATTTTGTGAGGATGAAATAGAATTGGGTGTATAGGCTACATAAATATGAGTTATTTTTATTGGAAATATGTTATATGCAGGGGAAGCAATATCAGCAGTACAATCTTCAAATACGTTATGCCCTAATGTGTTAAATATACCTATATGTAAGTAGTTAAAATTTTTCTGCAGGTGTTTTAATATGGTTAGAAATGGTTTATTGACATTGGCTCTTTTGTAGCCATGAATATAAGTATATATAGGTGTCATATCCATATTTATGAAAACATATAAATAAATAAATTAATGAAATGTGAGATCATTGATACTAATTTTCATTAATAAAAGACATGTTAGAATTTATATCTAAATGATTGTTGTCTCCTTTAAAATAGTGCAGAGGAGGTAGATCAGGGCAGTCTCTGATCAAATTGGAGAGCTTTCCTAAACAACCTAATTAAAAAAAGAACACCATAAAGGAGTTTCCTAAACAATCTGATAATATTATAAGGCATTGATCATCTGAAGAAGGGAACTGATGGGAATCAGAGAATTTCTGATGATTGGTTAGCTTAGCATCAGACATGTCCTTGCTGACCTTTTAAAAGCAAACTGGATCTGTTCTGAAAATCTAAGCTTGAGAGTTAATTTTGGAGGAGGAAAGAGCTATTGAGGATTCACCCTTCTTTTCTTACTTCTACTTGGAGAGTGTAACAAGGGTAAGGAATTTCTCTCACCTTACTCTGTCCCTTACCATTGATGCTACCATAGGAGACACTTGCTTCTACATAGTTTGAGAGAGGGAATTCAAGGACAATGTTTCCTGAACCTTTCATGTAGGGAGAGTCAAGGCATCTGGAGCTGAGATCCTGTTGCTTGGGAGATGGCAAACTTTATAGTCAAGACTGTAAGAGAATAGTCTTTCTGCTAATTCTAGGGTTAGGGCTCTGGTTCTTTCTCAAAAAGCATAATAATATCCTAGCCAATAGTTTTAGGTGAACCAGTAACTAAAAACAGTGAAAATTATAGCCAGCTGGAACAAAAATATGCCCTGTAGTAAGCACATGCAGTGAAAGTAGTCAAGTCAAATGCCAACCAGGACATTACATCCATCAAAAAACAGCATGAGGATATCACAAGAGGACAAGCAGTGTCAAAGGTTGCTCTTCCGTACATGTTTCCCATTTGTGGACATCATCATTACTCATGATCTCTATATTTTGTCCATCTGAGAGGTCATCAAATCCAACTCCCTTATTTTGTTGTGAGGATCCCAGAAAGAGTAAGGCAAGCATTATTTACACAAAGAAATCTAGCTATAACCAAAGAGGTGTGTAACCAGCAGCATGTAATCATGCCTATCTTTTCAATCTTGGAGAGCCATGAGCCTGTGCCTGGGAGCCCAGTCCTGCCCTTTCTTAAGGAATAAGAGAGGAGCAGGAGGAATTACATATGGAGGTTACGCTATCAGTGAAAAATTGCAAGTGAATTGCAAAGGTAAATGAAGGCAAGAGGGCTCTGGCCAACTTCTGACTCGGCTTCTGTGCCCAAGGAGCTTCAGCCGTTATGTCACAGCTTTGGTCCCAGCAGCTTCTACTACAGTGATGACCAGAGGAAGAACAAGAGGGAATGAAGATTTAGCATCACCCGGGGTGAGACGAGAAGGAAAAAAACTATAGTTGAGCAATGTGAGATTACCAGGACACAGGACAGAATGTTGGTTTATCTGTCTTTCCTGGGAAAGCTTATCCATTCCAAAGCTTATCTCTATTTTTTCACGGCCTGCTTTGTACTTCTATCCATCTATGCTCTAAAAGCCAGTATTAAGATAAAACTGGTTAACTCTGCTTTATGGATCTGTACTTATGTCATTTCTTCAGACAGCTGAAAGGAAGGTGATGGTCCGCTACATATACAGAAAGGAGATTTTCTTTCCAGTCACTAAGATTCCTACTTACTGGAGAGTTGAGAAAAACTAGAGATTTTAAAAATTGATGATATATTAAATTCATCCAAGCCTGAGATAAAAATGAATATGTACTATCTTGGATTTCCCTGGACACAAATGAGCTAACAATGTAGTGGGAGGAGAGGTTTGGTAATAAAAATGAGGAAGCTTGCCTCTGAGTCAGTGGCCTTGGACAACTCCCTTCTTAAATAGTTCTAATACCAAAGTAGGTCAAAGAGCCTCGTTCTTCCTTGCCTGAAGGGCAGAGTGGAAGGTGGTATACCTGAGGGAAAAGTCACATTCATGAGAAAGAGTAACTGTCTACACAATAGTGAGGGCCAGAGAGAGGGAATAGCTAGTTTTCCTCTTCAGTGAGGCAACTCTATACTACCACCACTACTTCACCACTGTGAAGGGGTAATTAGTATTGGTCCTTTTGTCCACATAGCAGGTGGAAACAGAAAGATAATCCAGGGATAAGATCACAAAATAGAACAGGTCTGATACACAGAAAAATCAGAGTAGGAGTCCTATAGATCCATAGCCACTATATCTACAGAACCTTCATCTAGGTAAACTTATAAACTTATGAAAATTGAATGAGATAATGTGTGTTTAAGTGCCATGACAACTTAATCTCTGTTTCTCATCATTCTATACTCCAAAGGATTCATGATCCCATAGGTAGCAGTATTTCTTTCACCTGATACAGCCCCTTCACATTTTCTTGGTTTTCTTCTGTTTCTTTTAATATGTCATTTATGCCAATTTGGCAACTGGCCTTTGCATCTGTTACATCATTACATGACTGACTCACTTCCTTTCCCAATCATAGAGACTCATCTTCATTCTCATCCTGCCTCCTTGATGATGCGTTTACATCACTTCTTATGTGAAAATTGTCACTGGGAAGGTACTACTCACCAATTCTTATATCAAGTCGTGAAATACATCTCAGGTAAAACTGCTTTTATGGTTTGAAGGATTCTGACATTTGTCACAATGTTTTTCTGACTCATGTTTTTGAAGGCATCTGCCTTGGTGGTGAAAAAGCATTTAGAAGGATAAGCTTGGGGAAGAGGCTTATTTCATTTTGGTGGTCCTCAGATTGTTCTTCAGTTTCAAATTCTGATGGAAACTACAACAGTCAGCGATTTTTTCCCCCTTCCATTCCATCCAAAGCTATTGATTTACCAAACTATGAAAAGTAGTAATTTCTGGGGACCCAAAATAAAAGAATGTTGATTCCACCTACTTTAGTATCTGAAGAAATAGAACACTTATTCCATTTAGCAAACACGAATGAAATACCCAATAAATGTAGAGCAAGCATTATAGTGAAGTTCTGGAGCTTGGAAAGGAAAAAAATGATATAGAATTCTGGCCACATAGCTGAAGGAATGGTCACGAATAAGCCCACTATCCTCTCACCACTTCAAAACAGTGACAAAAGCACCAACCTAAACAACAATGACAAAAAGAAAAGTAGAGAAGAGAAAGCAACTTTTACAGGAAAAGCTTTAGAGGAAAACAAACAAAGATTGAAGGAGAGTGTAAATTTTAAAAAGGCATTAATACAGTAAATAAATATTTACAGAGTAAAACAAAATGAATTGGAATCTCTAGAAAACAAAGGCAAGACTGCTACAACTACATCTATAAAACAGAGAACAGTTAGAGTGTTTTAGAATTTACAAAAAGGCATAGGATGAAGTCTGACATCTCGAAGACTGAAAGTGAGTTCTCTTAGAAAGGAATTTATATAATTCTCATCTGTGTATGGTACCATTTCAGAAATTGGCCATGTATCGAAGCATACATTTCTCATGGAAAAAATGTAAAAAAAAAAAAAAAAGCAGAAATGTTATATATGTTATGCAATGCGATAAAATTTACATTCAATACAGAGCTCTTAAAGAAAGAATTAAAAAGTAATAGAGACTAATAAAAAAAGGACCTTGTGGGTAAAAAAAATAAATGATATGAACAGGAGAAGTTTTTATCTAAGAAGAAGACAACATCCTCAAACTTATGCTATACATACATATATATATATATATGAAAATTTATCTTTAAACACTTTCTTCAGTAAAAGAGAGAAAGAACAAATCAATGAATGGGACATGAAATTTTCAAAAACTTAAAGCAAAAAAAAATCTAACTAAATAACAAAATAGAAACTACAAAAAATTAAAGAAAAGATTAATAACATTGAAAGCAAAAGACCATTTGATTAGTCAGTAAAACTAAGAACTATTAAAAAAAAAAAACCCAACAAACAGATAAACATACCTAACCTGACTTTTAAAAAGAGAGAGGAAAACCAAAATTTTCCAATTAAAATTGAAAAAAAGAGAATTCATAATAATTGAAGAGGAAATAAAAGAAATAATCAGAAACTATTTTGCCCAATAAAATGCTAACAAAATGGATAACTTAGAGGAAAGAGATGTTGTTGTTGAGTCATTCAATTGTGTCCCACTCTTTGTGACCTCATGGACAACAGCATACCAGGCTCTTCTGTCCTTCACCATCTTCTGAAATCTGTCTAAGCTCATGTTCATTGCTTTATAACACTGTCTATCCATCTCATCCTCTGCTGTTCCCTTTTCCTTTCAATCTTCCCCAACATCAAGGTCTTTTCCAGTGAGTCTTGTCTTCTCATTATGTGTCTAATGTATTTAGTTGTCAGCGTAGGTATTTGGCCTTTCAATGAATAGTCTGAATTAATTTATTTAAGTTTTGACTGATTTGATCTCCTTGCTGTACAGAGGACTCGCGAAAGTCTTCTCCAGAAGCTTAATTCAAAAGTGTTGATTCTGCAGTCCTCAGCTTTCCTCATAGTTCAATTCTTACAGTCATACATTACTACTGGAAAAACCAAAGCTTGGGCTATATGAACCTTTGTTAGGAAGGTGATGTCTATGCTTTTTAATATACTATCCAGATTTGCCATAACTTTCCCTCTTAGGATCAAGTATTTTAATTTCATAGCTTTAATCTCTGTCTGCAGTGAACTTTAAGCCCAGGAACATAAAATCTGACACTGCTTTCATTTCTTCTCCTTCTGTTTGCCAGGAAGTTATAGGACCAGTTACCAAGATGTTAGGGTTGTTTTTTGTTTTTTGTTAAGCTTCAAGCCATCTTTTACACTCCCCTCTTTCATTCTTAACAAGTGGCTTTTTAAATTCTTCTTCATTTTCTGCCTTCAGAGTGGTATCATCTGCATATCTGAGATTGTAGGTATTTCTCCTGGCAATATTAATTCCACTTTTTTATTTATTCAGCTTTTGATTCATTCATGATGTACTCTGCTTATAAGTTAAATAAATAAGGTGACAATACACAGTCTTGTCATACTCCTTTTTCCAATCTTAAACCAATCAGTTGTTCCATGTATGATTCTAACTGTTGTTTCTTGGCCCGCATATAGGTTCCTCAGGAGACAAGCAAGATGATCTGGTACTCCCATCTCTTTGAGGACTTGACATATTAAGCAGAAGTAGATGCTTTTCTGGAATTCTCTTGCTTTTTCCCTAATCCAGCAAATGTTGGCAGTTTGGCTTCTAGTTCCTCTGTCCCTTCTAAAACCAGCCTACGCTTCTGGTAATTCTTGGTTCAGATATTGTCAAAGTCTAGCTTTTAATCTTGTACAAGAAATGATGAGTAGGATGATTTCAGAAAAACATAAAAAGATTTACATGAACTGATAAGCGAAAGTGAGCAGAACCAGGAGAGCACTATACACAGTAACAGCAATATTTTAAGATGATCAACTGTCTAAGGCAGGAGAGAGGGAAAGGATGGAGGGAGAGAACTGGGAAATCAAAATTTTTAAAAATGAATGTTAAAGATCATTTTTCATGTAATTGGGAAAGTATTATTTTTAAAAAAAGAATCTTAAGTACAATCTTGCTGGCATGTGAAATGAGTGCAACTGTTTAGTAATTTGAACATTCTTTGGCATTGCCCTTATTTAGGATTGGGACATAAACTGATCTTTTCCAATCCAGTGGCCATGGTTGAGTTTTCTAAATTTGCTGGCATATTGAGTGCAGCACTTTAACAGCATCATCTTTTAGGATTTTAAATGGCTCAGCTGGAATTCCATCATCTGCATGAGCTTTATTGTTAGAAATGCTTCCTATGAACTTGACTTCATTCTCCAAGATGTATGGCTCTAAATCACTAACCATACCACTGTGGTTATTGGCGATGTTAAGATCTTCCTTGTATAGTTCTTCTAAATTTTCTAACCACCTCTTCTTAATCTCTTCTACTTCTGTTAAGTCCTTATCATTGTTGTCTATTATCATACCCATTTCTATATGAAAATTTCCCTCGATATCTCTAATTTTCTTGAAGAGATTTGTCTTTCCATTCTATTGTTTTCTTCTACTTCTTTGCATTGCTAATTTAAGAAAACCTTCTAAACTCTCTTTGCTATTCTCTGGAATTTTCCATTTATTGGTGTTTATCTTTCCCTTTCTCCTTTCCCTTTCTCTTCCCTTCTTTCCTCTGCTATGTGTAAAGCCTTATGAGATAACCATTTTGCTTTCTTGCTCTTCTTTTTCTTTGTAATGTTTATTGTTGCTGATTCCTGCACAATATTGTGAACCTCTGTTCTCATTTCTTCAGGCACACTGTCACTTAGTCTAATCTAATCTAATCACTTAAATCTATTCGTCACTTCCATTCACAAGGGATGTTATTTAGGTTATGTCTGTACCGTCTGATGATTTTCCCTACTTTCTTCAATTTCAGTTTGAATTTTGCAATAAGAAGCTTATGATTTGTGCCACAGGTCTTGTTTTATCTGACTGTATAGATCTTCTCCATCTTTAACTGCAAAGTATATAATCAATCTGATTTCGATATTGACTATCTGGTGATGTCCATGTGTAGGGTTGACTTTTGGGTTGTAGAAAACGAGTGTTTGCCATGACCAGTAAGGCATCTTGACACTATCAGTCTCTGTCCTGCTTCATCTTGTAACTCCAAGGCCAAACTTATATGTTATTATAATTATCTTTGGATTTCTTATTTTAACATTACAATCACCTATGATGAATGTGACATCTGTTTTTTCACCTATGATGATATGACATTTTTTGGGTGTTATTTCTAGAAGATGTTGTAGGTCTTCATGGAACTGATCAAGTTTTTAAAAATTTATTTGATATCTTTACAAGTATTTTTTAGAGGAAAGAGATACTTATAAAAATGTAAAATATCCAGACTAACAAAAGAACTATGTTAATCTAATATCAGAAACAAAAATTGGACAAGTCATAAATGAACTCCTAAAGAAAACAAAAACTATAGGACTAGATTAATTTCCAAGTAAATTCTATCAAACATTCAGAGAATAATTAACTCCAATACTATACAAATTCTTTGCAATAATAGGAAGGCACCCTTGCAATATCTTTCAATTGTATAGATATGGACTTGATAGCTAAATCAGGCAGAAACAAAGCAGAGAAAGAAAACTGTAGAACAATATCCTCAATAAACAGTGACACAAAATTTTTAAATAAAATATTAACAAGAAGGCTATGACAGTATATTAGAAAGATTATATGCTGATGCCAAATTGGATTTATACCAGGAATCCAGTGTTGGTTTTCAATAAATCAATAAAGATTTATTAAGCACCTACTGCACCTATTATATATACCAAGCATCATGATAAGTGCTGAGGATTCAAAAAGAGGCAAAATTATCCCAGCCCTCAAGGAACTTACACTCAAATGTGGGTGACAACATGCAAGTAAATAAATACAAAGCAAGCTATAAAAAGGATAAATATGAAATTAAGTGAGGGAGGGAAAGCACTAAAATTAAGAGGGGTTAGAGAAGATTTCCTCTAGAAGGGGATTTTAGTTGGGATTTGAAGAAAGCCAGGGAGGTCAGTAGTTGTAGCAGAGGAAGGAGAGCATTCCAGACCTGAGGACAGTCAGAGAGAATGCCTAGAGCTAAAAGATACAATGTCTTGTTTATAGAATAACCAGGAGGCCAGTGTCACTGGATTGAAGAATACATGTTCAGAGGGTAAGGTAAGAAGAATGGAAAGGCAGGAGGGGGCAAAGTATTGAAGGGCTTTGAAAGCCAAATAGAGCATTGTGTATTTGCTCCCAGAGGTAACAGGAAGCCATTGGAGTTTATTGAGTAGGAAAATGACATGACCAGACTGTGCTTTCTTAAAATCACTCTAGTGGTTGGATGGAGACTTGATTAGAGTGAAGAGAGATCTGAAGAAGACAGACCTACCAGCAGGCTATTGCAGCAGTCCAAGCATGAGGTGATGAGGACCTACACTGGAATGGTGCCAGTGTCAGAGGAGAGAAGGAGAAGAAATGTTGCAAAGGCGAAATTGATGGGCTTTGGCAACAGCTTAGATATGGGGGATGAGAGATAGTGAGGAATCCAGGATGACTCCTAGGTTGTGAGCCTGAGGGATGGGAAGGATGGTGTTGCCCTCTACAGTAATAGAGAAGGTGGTGGGGAGAGGTTGATGGCGTAGACCAGAGGTAGGGAACCTTCAAAAAACAAAAAGTTTGGATTCAGTCAAAGGGCCACACTTGAAACCCTAGAGGGTCACATGTACCTGGTTTAGGTACAGGTTTCCAAACTTATTTGGCTTCCTGCCTCCTTTTCAAAACAAACATTACTCAGCACCTCCCTAGAAATCTTTCTTTAACCCTTTAATAGTTTTTTTTTGAAATTTGAGTCATTTCAAAAAACAAAATTTTTTAATAAAATGAAAATGATGCACCTTAAATTTAATAATTTACTGTAAATTTGTTTTTTTCCAACATTGAAATTTTGATGGTGCAATATCGTATCATGTAACTGTATAGTATTGTATTGTAAACAAGTAATTATACTCACATATTTCTGCCAATGAATGTTGGACTTCCTGACAACAGGCCTTGACTGCCAACACTTGCTTATTAAGATCTGCCAGTGGACTTGACCACTGATTGGTTATAACTTACATTTTGTGTGTTCATTTGGAAAATAATGTAATCATTGTGATTTTAACTCTCTTACACACCATGTATGAAGTTTTTCAAAATTTTTATTCTCTTTTTTCCTTATGCTTCCACTGTCTCCTTATTTTTATTCAATATTCCTCCCCCCACCCACACATTCCCCTTCTACAATTGTACCCCAAACTACTACCACAGCCCAGTTTTGTTCCAGTGCCCTCCAGGGGGCAGTATCACCCATTTTGGGAACCTGTGGTTGGGGAGAAAGATAATTCTCTGTTTTGGACATATTGAGTTTAAGATGCTTCTAGACGTTCAGTTTGAGTTGTCTGAAAGGCAGTTGGAGATGCAAGATTGGAGGTTGGTAGAGAACCTGGGGCAGAAATATAATGAAATATTCTATCATAATAAGCAACAAATATGAGGAATTCAGGAAAACATAGCGATGCATGAAGCAATATAGAGGGAGCAGAAGCAAGATAAAATTATACACAATGACCACAATTATATAAAGGATAACACTGGAACACAGTTGAACTCTGATAAATTATAACAAACAATCTTGGTCCTATAGAACTGACAAAGAAACACATCTTTCTCCTCTCAGTAGAGAGGTGGGGACTACGTTATACAATGTCAGATTCAGTTGCTGTGTCAATTGACTTTAATTAAATGCTTTTCTTTGATACAAGGAAGGATTCAGTGGTGGGGCAGTTTAGAGGGGAAAGATATAAAAAAAAGCAATAATAAAAATATAAAAAGAAAATCTGTTTTCTTAGATAGTAGGTCAAAATTTGAATAGCAGAAATTAAAAAAATATATTAAAAAGAATAACAAACATGAGACAACTTACCAAAATTTGTTTGATGCTGTAAAAGCAGTCTTTTCAGGAAAGCATACATTTCTGAAGATTTTTATTAATAAGAGGAAAAACAAGACAATCAATTGAGAGTGCAACTAAAAAAAAATTAAACCATCAAAATAATAAGTCCAAATAAAGCATCAAAGAGATTTTCAAAACTAAATGGCAAATAAATAAGATTAAAACATTTTCAAATGGAATAACGAAAGAGTCGGGCTTTAATACATTCAAAATGATAAACCTTTAGCTAATTTGATTTTCTCTAATTTTTTAAAAAATAACAAAACAAATTGAGAAGAAATAAAGAACATTATCAGAAATGATTATATTATATGACAAAAGCTAAAAACTTAAGTGAAATGGATGAAAATAAGTATTAAAGTTTAAAAAAACAAAAATGAACAAAATTGGATAATTTGAATAATCTGATTTCAGATAGAAAAATTGAGCAAGCCATAAATGAAATTACTTAGAGAGAAAGAAATCAACTCCAGGACCAAATGGTTTCACATGAATTTTATTAAATACTTAAAGTACAAGTAAACTCCATGGCATATAAACCATTTTCAAATGATTTCCTGATTCATAAAGCAAGGAGGGATAAAACAGAGAAAGATAATCACATGCTAATACCATTAATGAATACAAATGTAAAAGTATTAAATATAATACCAACAAAAGAATTATGGCAATATATCTAAAAAATTATTCAATATGACCAAATTTACTTTACATTAGGAATGAAAGTATAGTGCTCTTTACCTAGAGACATAGTTCGTTCCTTTAACCTTTATCCTAATGGGCATACTATTACTTCCTTCAGAGTTCTAAGAGTAACCCGTGTCATTGGGATTTCTGGTATTGTTGCTTATGAGCCCCTATCTGGTTTACACCCCGTTCATTATCAGTCACATATAATTAGCTATTAGAGAGGGCCTTTACTAAGAGGGTATAACAAAGATCATCATTATAGAATCATTTTCCAAAACTGGAAACACATTCTCCTCTTGAACATATAAAGTCTCTGGGGAAAGTGAATTCAAACTTAACACCGATGGCCAAAGTTACAGTCCCAGCACCTCATTACGAGAAATACTTTTTTGTTGTTGTTCTGTAATTTCATTGTGACCCTTTCAGGATTTTCTTGGCAAAGATTCTGAAGTGGTTTACCATTTCCTTCTCTTGCTCATTTTATAGATGAAAAAACTGAGGCAAATAGGGTTAAGTGACCTGTTCAGGTTCCCACAGCTAATAAATGTCTGAGGCTGGATTTGAACCCAGGTTCTCCTGACTCCAGGGCTGATACTCTATTCAATGCACCACCCATTCACAAAACTAAACTTTCATAAAATTCCTCTCAGCTATATTTCTTTTCTGATTTCTAAGGGTTGATGACCTTATAGGATCTTAAAGCTTCCTGTCTTTGGTCTAGAATCTAGAATCACATGATTGTCATAGCCCTAGTGCTAAAAGTAAGAGTGATCTGGAGCTAGCTCATGAGAGCATTAACACCTTGGAAATCAGCAAAAGCTACAAATCAGAACTTGATCTGTTATTTTATTGTCTAAAGGTGTGTGTGGGAGTGGGGAGGGTTAGTGAACTATGGCTCAAAGGACAAATCTAGCTGTAAGCTAAGAATGGTTTTTGTATTTTTGAATAAAATAAAATTTTATTTTAAAATACAAAAATCATTTTTTTAGTTCAAAGGCCCTAGAAAAACAGGGGTCAGTTTGGATTTTGCATATCTCTGGTCTAGACTTAAGAAAGTGATAGACAAAATGTTAATAATGCAGACTAAACTTAAAAAGCATGTTGTAAATACATTTCTCTGTAGAGCTGGTTGTTAAATATTTAACCATCACATCACTGGCTAAAAGGATTCTCAGAGGCCACCTAGCATAACCACTTCATTTTACATATTCATCCTCAGAGTGTCCTCTCAGCTTCCTCTTGGATGCAATATTTCCTATTAGTCCATGACATAATCAGCTGCAGAGGAGAATAAAATGTAACACTCCCTCTGGGTTCACTCTCTTTTACTCTCATAGAGGGTCTGCCTCTTTAAGGAGGTGTCAAGCCAGGAAGCTCTCAATGCTTGATTATCTTGCTGCTGTACTAACTACATAAATTCTTCCACTATTTAAAGCCCTTAGATCATGATCAGTTTGTTTGGTTAGACAATCATACTAGTCTCTTGCTGACCCAATCAAAGAGATTCTGACCTCATAAAGGATTATAAACCATCCTGCTCATACATTTTTAACTTCATTTGATTACTGAGGTGGGGGTATAGAACCCTTACACTAGGATGGGTCACTAGGTAGAAGTCAAGATTTATTATTGTTTGTTCTTCATGCCTGAAGAGGACCAAAATGACATCACCATATTGGGGTCAATGTATAGTGTGTCTAGCTGTGTCTGATCAGACCAATAAAAGCTTGAAAGGCTCTACCACAGGTTGGATACAAATAGTCCATGTGAACATTTGAGAGGACAATTTCTCTAAATTTCCACATGTCATGCTCTTTTGACCTACTGCAATTCTGCTTTGCTCATAGAGCATAGTACTTTCTCTGATATGGGTACTCCAGTGTCTTCCATGTCTCACAATCAATTCCAAAGTTCTTCAGAGAGACCATGAGAGTGTCCTTGCATCACTTCTCCTGACCACTATGTCAACACTTGCTTTCTGGGAATTCTCTGTAAAACAGTCTTTTAGGCAAAATATACTTTTGGTATTCAAACTATGTGGCCAGCCCACTGAAGTTGTACTCTCTGTAGTAGAGTTTGAAAGCTTGGCAGTTCAGCTCAAGAAATGATGTAAGGCAGAGGAAATATCAGTCCTGCATTGTTGGCATATAAACTTTCCTTAGGTATATATCTAACCATGTTCCTCTGTTGAAAATTTGCCCTTTGCCTCCCAATCAAAATTTAAACTCATTAGTATGGAATTCAAGACCTCCCACAAAGGAGTGGACCAGTTTCTTAGGAGAAGATTTTGTATTAATTGTCTTTATCATATTATCTGAGAGTAGTAGAAGCCGCCCTTTGGAGCTCCACCTAACAATTTGAGCAGAAGTTGGGGAATGCTATTATTATTATTTCCTCTTCTCCTCCTCCTCCTCTTCCTTCTCCTCCTCTTCCTCTTCTTTTTTCTTGTTCAGTTGTGTCCAACTCTTTGTCACCCCATGGACAATACTGTCCATAAATATTTCTTGGCAAAGATACTACAGTGGTTTGCCATTTCCTTTTCCAGTGGATTAAGGCAAACAGAGGATAAGTGATTTGCCCAGGGTCATGCAGTTAGTAAATGTCTGAGGTTGGATATGAACTCAGGTCTTCTTGACTTCAAGCCCAGCACTCTATCCACTGTCACCTAGTTGCCTAATCACATCAGTTAGTTCTTTTTAGTATGAAGAGTCTAAATTTCTTAGACAAAAGATGAGGTATAAGAGCAAAAACATTTTCTTTACTTATTAATTCTTTTGGTTCTGCCTAAAGTTAAGAGTTTGGGATAAGAATTTATGCCTTGATTTGTATGTGAAATAATAACCTCTAACTCTATAATCTGAATTTACAGGGACTGGATTCAATCTTGGAGGGTGACCCTAAAATGTGACTCTCTTTGGCTTGTTATACCCATGCCCAGAGTTTAATCTGGGAAACCATTTAAATACTTGAATCTAGATCTCTACAAACATGGAGTAACAGTACCCATGGCTCAAGGTTTCAATTATATTGGATATAGGACAACACTTATTTCACCCCCATAAAAAAAGTACAGAAGGCGAAAGACTTGAAGGAGCCTATAAGCAAATCAGTACAATTCTCTAAGTTCTCCATTGGGTCCAGTCATTTATATTCCTCAGACACCTTCTTCTGAAGGGTTTTCTCCCCTAGAAAGGAAACACACCTAGGGTCTGCTAAACCGGTAATCCTTTTCCTAATGAACTTGCTCTTTCTCTCTGAATGACTCAAGATAATAGCAGAGAACAAAGTCAAGGACTTTTTTTGATCCTTTCTCCCATAATTTTGGTTCTTGGCTGCTTCTTCATCTTTGGAAACCAAATGGGCAATGCTCTTTTTTCTCTTAGAGGCACACTATTCTGATAATTTCTCTTCCTTGGTTAGAAGCTAAACTATCAAATTTGGGATTACTAGTAAGACCTTTTCCAAGGTTGGCATTCCCCTTCATTGCTATCCCTTCTCTACTTGGAGGCAAATGTCCGGGAATGAAAATGTCCTTAAACTCCCTTTTCTTGTTTTTAAGTTTCTTTTTTTTATTCTGAATTAAAGTGCCAAACAAAAGGATCTTTTCTATACACAAATAAAAAGAGGATTCCACACAAAACTGAGAATGTATTATGTAATACTTGTCTTTTTTCTTTTAAGCATATAATGAATTCAGCTTATAACCTTCAAAGCTGTCCTGCTTGTCTGTGTTCCCCTTTGTCCTCCCTTCTGTTTTATTCTGCGAAATGAGAATAATAATGGCACTCATAGGACTGTTGTTGGGATCAAGTGAGTTAACCTATGTAAAGTGCTTTGCAAACCAAGGCTCATCATTTAAAAAATATCTTCAATCATCCTCTTTTTGTGTTTTTAGCAGTCTTATGTTCCTCCCTTTACCTTCCCATCTCCCCACCCCGAACACTCACATTGAAAAAAAAAAGACCCCAACAATGAAAACCCCTTGAAATGTTTGGTCAAGGAAAACAAACTTCTACATTGTTCATGTTTAAAATGTGTGCCTTGAGTCCATTACCTCTATCAGGTGGTAAGATATAGCATGCTTCATCATCTGTCTTCTGGAAAAGTGGTTGGTCATTCTATTGATCAGAGTCCTAAAGTCCCCTTCTCAAGGCATTCGGGCAAGCACTTATCTCTGTTTCTATGATACACCACCACTTCCCTGTCTCTTTCTATATTTGGTCAGGGAAATCCATGGTCAAGGTTTTGGTTTCTAACTTGTGCTCAGAAAGGAAAAAAGGCAAAAGGCAAGCAGGAACTTTTCCTTTCTCACCATGTGGACTTAGGTGGTGAGCACATGCAACTCTCATGTGTATCTTTGAGACAGACACAGTAGGCACTCTTCCAGTCTCTTCTGAAGAAAAATGAAAAAACCAAGTCCTCAATGAAGATTTCTTTTTATAGGCCAATGGAAAGGGTTGGTTTCTCCAACAAGAATCTATCTTTATGATTCTGAATTAACCAGTTCATCTTGGGGGCAGCTGTTAGTTACTAAAAACCAATCTCCTAGGATAGTGACTCCAAATAAATGAATTTTAGGGCAGCCCAGTCACAAAGACTTAAATGGGTTTTGTTTGTTTTTTGTCCTTTTAGAGGGCCAATGGCCATATACAGATCTACTAGGGGGAGATAAGGTCAGTCAAAAGCTCACCTCCTGGCAAACTAATGAAATTTGATGTAAGTTGATCTGATCAATGCTTCACCCCCAGATTTGATTTTTTTTGATAGCTGTTAAATTAATAATGAAATCTGATAAAAACTAAGTGTAAAATGCTTTATAAGCATATTCCTACATAAAGTACTCACTTTACAGATGAGTTACAGAAAGGTAAATACAGAGGTCATTTTTACCAAGAGCTGGAAAGGACCTAAAAGCCTATCTAGTCTGCCCTCTTCATTTTGGGTATGAGAATACCCCAAACCACAGAAACTAGGACCAGAATGGAAATCCCTAGGTTCTCTGACTCCAAATCCAGCATTTCTCCCATCACTGCAGGTGCCTCTAAAAAAAAGAGAGAGAAAATGAGATGTTTTATCGTTTGAAAATGTGTAAATAGTACTGTAAATATTTGATGACCTACATGAAAACACTTCCCTGATTCAAATAGAATAGTCTACAGCATTCTTTAAGTAGACAATTGCATAATTCTTACTCTATTAGCAATGAATATGAAATTCATGTAGCAAGTATTCCTAAAATGGGTACCACTTATGCCAGTGTAAGATCATTTAAGCAGAAGTGAATGTGGTTAGTTCAACAAAGCTAATAATAAATGTTCATGTAGTATTAAAAGCTGAATTTAAATATCTGATTATTTACTTAGACTTTAAAACCACGTCATTCAACATTTTTTCTATAGCTATTTATACCCCTGAACTAGTGTAAGTAAATTCTACACATCTTAAGCTTTGGTTTGAAAGGATGTAATTTTTCTGATGGTTTTTTAAAAAAATTAATTATTGAAGACCCTCCCCAATTATCCATGAACGATATTTTATTTTGAAAATATTTGATTTTGGCCAAACAATATTTTCTAGTCTCCCGATCAGTCCTCAAAATAGCCCGGGTGGATTTTGTCTCTAAGTCTTTGAACTTGTGAATTTCTCACATCACTGTTCAGTCATTCACATGAATTTCTTCAGCTCTAGATTGAGCCAGAGGGGATAAAGCAAAAGCAACGAAAAACTAAGTCCAGGTATTTGAAAAGGCAAGTTCTTCCTAGGAGATCCAAGGCTTTGGAAATTAGTGGATTGATTTCTTTAGATGGTTGAGGTGCTTTCAATACTGAAAAGTGGACTTTGTCTTTGGTGGAAGTTGACCCACATAACAAAGGGATTTGGTTGTCAATATTTTTCTCTTTATCCTTTTCTCCAATATCCCGGCCATTTTCATTAAGTGCAACTATCTCAGAGCATTCGATGGACTTCATTTGTCTTCCACTTACAGTCGAGAAATTAAGTATCTGAGAAGCAGGGGTGGGGGAAGGGGGACAAGTAAGGAGAAAGATTCCACCCCCAACCCCTGACACTTTTATCAGCAGCTCTCCTCTTCCATCCCCTACCCTGCCCTAGCTCTTTCTGGCTTAAGCTAGGAGATAGGGACTGAGGGAGTGCAGGCAGAGACTGAGGGACAGTTTGGAAGGATGCAATCTGTGATAAGGTGCAGTCCCAGCGGAATTTACAATAGCATGATACTGACGAGCCCGCACCTGGCTACAAAGAGGCAATTGGACTGGAAACTCTGCAACTCCAGAGCCGGGAGGGTGGACGTGCGAAAGATGTATACATTATCATCTCCTCACGGAGCTACTGTGGTTCAAACGGAATAAAAATCTTCCAGCTGTCTAAGGGGGAACATCGCAAAGTGGCCGGGACCTCGCCTGCTCCCTTTGGAGGCGGGGTTCGGCCCGGAGGGAGAATAGGAAGAGGGGAGATGGCCCTCCGCCGCAGGAAGCTCCTCCTCCTCCTCTTTCCCTCTGGCCGCAGCACACACAATAATTTGGGCAACTCCAGCAATTCAGATGACTCCCCCCCCAACTCCCACTTCCCTCTTTTTCACCCTAGGGGGATACTTTGTATATTGTGTTGGGAATAGATGCAACCTCAAAAGAACTGCTCCCTCTGGTTCTCTACCTCTCCAGTCCTTGGAGAAGATATAGGGGTAGAGGGAGGGAGACTGGCGCAATTAGTTTCTTCCAATTAGTTTCTCTTCTTTGTATGGACTCCATTCAAACTGTGATGTAACCTTCCGCTGAAAGGGGGGAGGAGAAAAAGTAGTCCGCCTTTAACAGCTATTTTTTTTTTAACATATTAAAAAAAAAATAAGCTGTTTAGCCCTTCAGTGGGATGCTTGGGGGAAACCAGATGAGGGTGTTGGTTGGCGGGTGTTATCGGTTAGGGCGGCTAGGGGGAGATAGCCTAAGTCCTCTCCATTGCTTAGACTAGAGAGAGGGATCATGGGGCGTAGAGAGATTGCAAACCCCCAACCACGTACAGCGGACTACACGCGTCAACCGAACTCGAGCAACGGAAGCGCCGGGCCCGCCCCCTCCTCCTTCCCCCTCCCTTCCGCACCCAGCTTGCTTTTGATGGATGGGGTGGACCAGCCAACCGACGTGACGGTGGCTCTTCCAAAATCCCAGTGGGACCAATGAGAGGTCGGAAGAGGGGCGGGGCCTTCCTCAGACCGGCAGGGTTCGGCTGAGCTCCCTCTCCGCTCCTCCTCCCCTCCCCTGCCCTCTCTCCTCCCCCTCCCCCCGACTCCCTGCTCCCAGAGTAGTTGAGCCAGTGAAGTGCGGGCGGGCGGCGATGAGAGCGAAAGTTGCGCTTGGCTTCGAGCTGGGGCGTTGAAGCAGCTCCGCGTACCCGGCTGCCGTCACAAGTCTCTCCCTCAGCCCTCTCTCCCTCCGGGCAGCCCCTATTCCAACTGTCGCCCCCCGGAGCCCCGGGGCCCCGGTCCCCCCGGCGGGCGGCGGGCGCGCCCCCCTCTCTGCGCCCTCGCGGCCAGCCTCCCCTCCGCCTCGCCCCTCAGCCCCACTTGGCTCCCTCCTCCCCGCGCCCCGCCGTCCCCTTCGATGCCAGCCATGGTGGAGAAGGGCCCGGAGGTGCTGGGAAAGAGGAGGGGGAGGAATAACGCCGCTGCCTCCTCGGCCGCCGCCGCCGCCAACGCCGCCGCCGCCACTACTGCCTCCTCCTCCTCCTCTTCCTCCTCCTCCGCCGCGGCCGCCGCTGCTGCCGCCGCCTCAGCCTCCGCCTCGGCCTCGGCCGCCTCTGCCTCCTCCGCTGCAGCCTCCGCCTCGGCCGCCGCCGGCTCCGCCAATAATGGCCATAATAAAAGTTTGGCAGCGGCCGCCGCCGCGGCGCCCAATGGAAATAGCACCAACTCCTGGGAGGAAGCGAGCTCGGGCTCCTCGAGCGATGAAGAGCATGGTAGGTGATAGCCTCAAACTCGAGCCGAGGCTACCATGCCTCCACCCCCCTCCCTAACCCCCCCTCCCCCTTCCGTCCGGGCGTCCTCGCCGTCCCCTCCTGCCCAGCTCCCAAACTCTGCCCGGAGCCCCTCGCTGACTTCCCTCTCGCTCTCCCTTTTATTCGCAGGAGGAGGGGGCATGAGAGTCGGACCCCAGTACCAGGCAGTGGTCCCCGATTTTGATCCTGGTGAGTTTGGCACCCTTGGGGGTGGGGGTGGTTCTCCAGACATTGGGTGGCAGCTGCCCCGGCTTGGGGTCGAAGAGGATGGTATCTAGAGCTTGAGATGGATGGGCTAGTGGGGTAGTAGCCTCAAACTGGTTAGAGACGGTGCTGGGGGACTGCTGGTGTGTATGTCCTTGGTTGTTGCACACGAGTCTTTCAGGTGGGTTAGATTTGAGGGACAGGCACCCCACCCTTTTCACCTCTTGGGGAGAAAAATCTTACGAGAAAATGTAGGATCATGTGGATTTTAAGGAGTGTGAGGGGATTTGGGTAGGGAGTGGAGATCAAATCAACAACTTTCTTTTTGTGTGTTCGCCCTGCTGTCCAAGGGAAGAACAGCAAGGGGGGGCGGGGAGGGAGAACGTGTTCTGCCAACGTGCCTCTAGACTTATAAAAAAAGATCATTTCTCCTTCACGAAATACCAGTGTAACTTATGATTTGATGTCTATCTTCCGGAGAGCTGAGAATGTATTGATAGCGGGGATGTAGTAGTGGGAGCAATTGTATTGACTCCATTCTGGCTCAGGTGTGGTTAGTTTCACATTCACAGTGATTATGGTAGTGGTGGTGAAGTAGCATCTAGCAAGCTAAATGGACTTAATGAAATTTCACTGACCACATAGAATAGACACCCCTACCCAATCAATTATTACTCAATATTCCCTTTTCTTCCTTTCTGGCCTCCTGAGCCATTGCTTCCCTCCCTATCCCTGATTTTGAAATGTCAAGGATGGATGGAATAAGGACAAAATACATATTGTTTCAGTTTATAAGAGAAGTGGGTTCCAGAGGGCGCCTTGCAGGAAAAAAGCGGAAGAAAAGCTCCAGGAGAGGCTTTCATGTAGCAGTTAGCTTTTTTTTTTTTTTTGGAGACTTCTTTGCAAATATCTTTTTTTTTTCATTTGGGGATGGTTGTGGTGGTAGTGGTGGGGGTGGAGGACAAGTTATGAAAAGAAAATAATCAAAAGTCTCATCTTAAAGGATGATCTAAAAACTAGCCCCAAATTCATTCCCCAGAAACAAGAACAGAACACTTTTGAAACCATAGCATGCTTGCTGTTATGTCCAAGATAATTTAAAGTGGTATATGACCAAATCTGCATGCAGTCAAAAAGATTTTAGTTAGATTTTAATACTTGGGATCTCCACTTGGCAGTTTACTTGACATGCTGGTTGCTGTATAGAATTCTTATAAGGAAGAAATTTTATTGAAAAAAGAAACATTTAAAAACTTGCCCCCTTAGTTAAACACTCTTACTGACTGAGGTTTTTAGACCCAGAGTTGCTTCATTTGTATGCCTTAAACTTCTTTGAATAATGTATAACCTCTTTTCCATAGTATACAAACAGAAAATTAATAGGATAGGACCAGTCATTGAAATAGGTACAGCTGTTACTCTTACTAGTGAAAGTTTTAGGTATTTATTGTGATTTTGATATTTGAAGTCACTAAGTGGAGATGACTTTGTCCTGCTCCCCTAGACTTTGGACATGCACTTTTCTCTTGCAATTTTACCTTTCCTTGTAATTTTGATAATGTCTATTTTAAGTGAAAACAAACCTTTTAAACTGTGTAGATATAATGTCAGTACATAAAGACTTGTGCTTAAAAAAAAACCCTCCATATTACTTTGTAATAATTTTTATTACCAGATTTGGAGAGTGCCCCTCCCATTTTTGTAGTCACTTCTCATTTATTTGAATGACAGAGCTGACTTAGGAAGCTAGGCTCCCTCCCTTCCCCCCTCCCCAAATCTTACACATGACTCCTCCATTCCTTAGTCAGCCACCAGGGGAAGCATATTGTTTTTTGGTTACAGTTGACCCTTTCTTCAGTTTGTAGGTCAAGCTCATCATTTCTTTTGCATATTTAAAATAGAACCTGTCACCAAGTATCCGCAAAGTATTGTGTATTTTTTTCAATTATCTCTCACATCTTCTAGTTTTAATAAGTTGTAACTATCTTGATTTAATTTGATACATTTTGGTTTATTTGAAACCTTTATTTGAAACCTTTTACTTAAATGTTTTGAATGGGGCCACAAGAAAAGGTGGCAGATTGGGAACTAAAACAGATTTTAAAATTTTGCTTTTTAGCTGAATACACAGCTGGTCTGATGTTATAATTTAATATTTGATTGCATCATTAGTAATTTGAGGATTTGATCTGTTTGTTTTCCCATGGAAGAGTATATGGAACAGCTTATATTTTAACTAACACTTTTCAAGGAAACATGCTATTTTATTTTTGAACAAAAATGAAAAATTTGAACTGCAGTAATAAATTTCAAACAATACCAGTCTGAAATGGTGAATATATCAGAAAGTTGGTAGTGGTTCTAGGTTAAAGCTTGGTTAAAGATCTTGTTTTTGACCTTATTGTAATTTCATAGCTAATGGCTCTCTTGCCTAGTGATCTATACTTAAGGAAATTTTAAAAAAACAAATAATTGGGGTAGAGGGGAAGGCTAGACATTAATTTTTGGGAATTCATGATCATTCTTTTTTATTTCCTTTCTTTTTAGACTCTTTAGGGAAGTTTATTCATTTTAAGTTTATCCAGATCTGTTACAGTTTATTTCTCCCAACCTTTTGGCCATGTTACTCTTTTTTAGCTTTTCTACCAGATATCAGTGAAGAGAAAGTGAAAATTAACTTTAACAGTGTTAACTTTTTAAGTAAAGTATTTGGGGGTCTGTGGAGGTAGTAAAGGATGAAAGGATGACTGGTTAAACAGTAATTTTTAGACTTATTGTTTTTATCCACAATATATTCTTCCATTAAGTTTATCTAGTAGTACTATACAACTTATTATAAAGTTGGGATAATATTTAACCCCCTCTTTTAATAGACCAATTGGGATATACAATCATCCTGTCATGAAATTTGTGAATAACAGTGTTGATTCAGTTCTTACAATTTAATTAAGAGCTAAGCTAGATCAATGGAGTACTACTTGAAAAAATCAGTAGTAAAGGCATCTTAATTACTGTCTGTTTACACTGGGAGAGGAGGGTTTTAGTAGCACTCAGAATAAAAAATATGAAAGTTGAAAGTGTATACAGGGAAATGAACCTTTCACTTAAAATAAACTTTTGTTGTTTGAAAAATGTGGTTATCCTCAGAATTTGTATCATATGGATCCTAGTAATGTTTTCTAGGCTGTTTTTTTTTCTTTTGAGCTTCATTAAATCTTTACCTTTGACTTTACTCTCCTTAGATCTATTTCAGCTACCACAAAGAAAATTATCTCAGTTCTACTTATTAGTTTACAATTCACTATGTTCCTAAGTCATGCATATTATTCTGAAATAGTTAATATGGTTTCTCCTATGTAAATGTGAAAATTCCTGTAATTTTATTAGTATACTTTATAGTAGTCTGTTAAAGTCTTTGATCTTTACTATCCTATAGTCCGGTAAGGCTACCATATTTTCTTTTTTTGTATTCCAATTGTATATATTTCAGTGATGTCAGTAAACAAGTATTTTAAGTCCTTGCCAGGCAATTTGCTAAGCGCTGGGGATGCAAAGAAAGGCAAAAAACCCCCCAATTGTCCATACTCTCAAGGAATGTACATTCTAATGTGGAAGGCAACGCTAACTAGTGTTATTATGGTGATATTAGTTGACTATAGCTAGTTATATACAGAGTAGATGGAAGGTAACTCAAAAGAGGAGGCTAGGGAAATACTTTGTGTAGAAGAAGGGATTTGAGATCTGTTCTGAAGCAAATCAAGAAGCCGAGTAGAGAAAGAAGGGTATTCCCTTCTTCTACTTAATAGTCAGAGTGGTTTTCCCAAAGACCAAGTCTGATCAGGCCTTACTCAATAAACTCCAGAGACTCCCTATCACCTCCAGAATAAAATATAAAATATATTTATATTACAAAATATATTTTCTGTATGTTTGGCATTCAAAACCTTTAATAACCTGTTCCCCCATCAATCTTCTTAACACCCTACGTTCCCCTTCCCCCATTTGCTCTTCAATCCAGTGACTTTTTACTGTTCATCTAAAATGACATTCTACCTCCCAGCTCCTGTGCATTTTCACTTACTTTTCTCATACCCGGAATGCTTTCTCTCCTCATTTTTGTCTCCTTACTTCCCTGGTTTCATTTAAGTTTTAGCTAAAGTCCACCTTTATAGAAAGCTTTTCCTGACTCTCCAGTACCTTCCTTCTGTTGATTGTTTCCAGTTTGTCCTGTATATAACTTTTTGGTGCTAGTTGTTTTCATAATATCTCCTGCATTAGATTGTGAGCTTGAGAGCAGGGGTTGTCTTCTACTTTTCTTTGTATCCCTATAATTAGTGCAGTGCCTGCTACATAGTAGGTGCTTAGTAAATGTTTACTGAACTATTAGGGGGCAACCAGTGTATAGATAGGGAGATGAAAATGAGAGATGGAGTTTCGAGAGAGAAAGACTTGAAAGTAGACCAGTATAGTTGTAGAGTGTATGGAGGGGAGTGGTGCTAGAAGACTGGACTAGGTTATGGTGAGTTTTTAAAACTAAACAGAATTTTTAAAATTTGGTTCTAGAGATAATAGAGAGCCATTGGAATTTGTGTAGTTCTAATGACATTTTAGATGAACAAATGACACATGAAAAACCATTTTAGCAGCTAAATGGAGGCTTGAGTGGAGTGGGAAGAGATTTGAAGCCAGGAGCCCAGGCTTCTGTAGTATTTCAGGTGAGGAGTGATAGGGTCCTGAGCTAGACTTGTGGTTGTATGAATGGATAGAAGTGAACTGCATGAGAGATGTGAAATAAGAAACAAGATTTGACAGCACATTGGATCTGTGGAGTGAGAATAACACTGAACTTTTGAGCCAAAGTGATGGAGATGGTACTCTAAATTGTGATAATTTAATTTTTAATATTAAGCATCCACTACATTCCAGTACTGTGCTAATTGTTTTACAAATATTACCACATTTTATCCTCACCACAAACTTGGGAGGTTTTACAGATGAGGAGACTGAGGCATATAGAGGTTAAGTGACTTTTCTCAGGACATCTAGTTGGTGCAGTGGGTAGAGGGCTAGGCCTTGAGTCAGGAAGACTTATTTTCCCTAGTTCAAATTAGATTTCAGACTTATTAGCTAGCTGTGTGACCCTAGGCAAGTCATTTAATTGTGTTTGCCTCAGTTTCCTTACCCATAAAATGAACTGGAGAAGGAAATGGCAAACTACTGCAGTATCTTTACCAAGAAATCCACAAATGGGATCATGAAGAGTCTGACACAACTGAAAAATGACTGAGCAACAACAAGACTTTCCCCAGGGCCACCTAGGTAATGGATGCTTGAGATTGCATTTGAATTCAGGTCTTAATGATTCCAACTCCTGGTCTCTATCCACCATGCCACATAGTTCCTGCTGTGCTGTGATAGGGAAGTTTGGAAGAGGGAGAGGTTAAGAGGAAAGATAATTCTGTTTTGGCTGTGCTGAGTTTGGGATGCCTATGGGACATCCTGTTCAAAATGTTGAAGAGGTCATTGGAGATGCTTAACTTTTAGCTCAGGAGATAGATTTGTGATAGCTATGTAGATCTGGTAAATATCTACATAGAGATGATAATTGAACTCTTGGGAGCTGAGTGGAGAGAATGAAAAGAGAAGAGGGCCCAGGATAGAGCCTTGAGGGACCATGGGTGTGACATGCATAAAGAAAGAGTAAGTGAAGCTGAGACATTAGTTGAACTGGTGAGAGAGCCATGACGTGAAAACCTAGAAAAGATAGAGTATTCAGAAGGTGATCAATAGTGTCTTTCTTATACTGCAAAGAAGTCAAGAAGGATCAGGATTGATAAAGGCCATTGAATTTGACAATTAAGAGATCACTGGTAATTTAAGAGATGGTAGAAGCCAGACTGTAGGGGATTTAGAAGAGAGAGAGAGGAGGGGAAATGGAAGCACCTATTGCAGATGGCTTTCTCCAGGAGTTTAGCCTGGTTATTAAGACTAAGTGATGTTTTTTTTTTAATTTAATTTTATTATTATTTTTTTTAATGTTTTACAATCACTGCCATAAAATTAAGATTTTATCCCCCCCACACCTACCCCCCCACTACCCCCCTCCCTCCCTACGACAGCATACAATTCTGTATAGGGTCTACATATACTTTCCTATTGAGTACAGTTTCTAAGTGACGGTTTTTTAAGAATGATGGAGACATAGGCATCTTTGTAGGCACCAATAAAGGAAGCAATAGATAGAAATTGAAAATGAGTGAAAAGGATAGTAAGAGTAGGAGCAATTTGCTGAAGAGGTTGGGATGGAATGGGATCAAAGGTACGTCTAAAGGAGTTTGCCATGGCAGCAAGGGCCACCTCTTCATCTGAGACTGGAGTGAAGGAGGAGATAGTTGGAGAAAATGAATCTGGAAGAAGAGAGAATTCTTGAGGAATAGTCTCAAAAAAAATTTTTTTTTTTTAAATATGAGGTGAAATTCTAGACTGGGGCCAGGGAAGAGGTGCCACAGGAGGCTTGAAGAGAGAGATGAATTCAAAGAGTGGATAGTGAATCAAAGAGAAATAATATGTTTCTCTTGCTTCAGTGAGGGCCTAGTTGAGATTAGATAACAAATTTGTAGTAGGTCCCTATCGTTTTCTTGTATCTCTGTTCAGCAAGAGTATATAGGAGTAAAGGAGGGGAATGAGGGATGCAATCCTGGGTGGGGCTTGTCAAAGACTAATAATGAGGGGGCAAGGATTTCAGGGCAGAGTTAGTGTAGACTTGAATTGATACATTGAAGTGTTGAGATTGAGAAGGGAGTAGAATATAGTCAGTATAGGGGAGAAAACTGAGTTGAAAGTTGACTTTGGTATTCTGCCTCCCAGCTGGTGTTTATTATGTCAGTTTGTTTTGTTTTCCAGAATTATTAATTACTATTAAGTAAAATTTAGGTTTTGCATAGACTCTTAAGAGCTGGGATGCTCCAAATAATCTAACCTGTACCTGACCACCAATCCCTTCATTGCTAACAAGTAATTGGTCTTCTTCTTGGGACCTCCCTATTTCCTGAGGCAGCCTCTTCCATTTTTGGAATGTTTTGGTTAGAAAATTTGCTCTTAAATTTGAACATAGGTCTGTAGCTTCATTATTTCAGATTCTGCTTTCTGGAAAAAAGTAGGATGAGTCTAATTCCTCTTCCATAGGAGAGATCTTTAGACATTTTAATGTCACAATCATGTTCTCTGCCATAGTTGAGTCTTCTATAGACCTAACATTCCTTACTTTCAATTATGGCATCCTCTCTAGTTCTCTTGTCCTTCTGGTCATCCTGTTTTGGACATACTCCAGTTTATCTTCCAAATGTAGTGGCCAGAATTAAATGGATTAGTTACATAATCTGACCAAGGTGAAATGTAATCTGTTAGTTACCTCATATTGATCACTATACCTCTCAATATAGTTTCTAATAGCATTAGTTTTTTGCCTTAGAGTTGACACTGTTGGCTCATTCTTTGAGCTTGCAGTCTACTTAAATCCACGGTTCTTTTTCACAAGACATACCTAGCCATATCATCTCTAGCTTGTGTTTATCAAGTTGATTTTTTTTTAATACAAGTGTACCTTTATCCCTATTCAATTTTTACAGAAGAGGTAATTGGTTTAGATTTGAGCATTGTGTCTTTTTTCTATCATTGGAGTTATATTAAGTATTATAGAAGATTCAAAGCTTAATTTAAATACGTTGTATAGATGAATTTTATTTACATATACTATGGGCCCAAGTAAATTTAGTTGACTTCTTAGTACAAAACAATATGCTTTATGATGCAGTTTTCAGAAGAGAAAAACTTACATAAAATAAATATTCTAAAATACTAGTCTTAATAGTCTTTGGTAATGAATTCTGGTTCAACTAATTCATTGTTGGTGGAGCTGTGAACTGATCCAACCATTCTGGAGAGCAATTTGGAACTATGCCCAAAGGGTTACAAAAATGTGCATACCCTTTGACCCAGAAATATTGCTTCTAGGGGGGCAGCTAGGTGGTGCAGTGGATAGAGCACCAGTGCAGGAGTCAGGAGGACCTGAGTTCAAATCTCACCTCAGACAGTTGACACTCACAAGCTATGTGACCTTGGGCAAATCACTTAACCCCAATTGCCTCATCCTGGGTCATCTCCAGTCATCCTGATGAATATCTGGTTACTGGATTCAGATGGCTCTGGAGGAGAAGTGAGGCTGGTGACCTGCACAGCCCTCCCTCCCTCAAAACAAAGTTAAGTTCGAGTCATATCATCATTTCTCTGATGGCATGGTCTTCGGCATTGAAGGACAAACACACACATTGCTTCTAGGACTGTATCACCAAGAGATCGTAAAAATGGGAAAGGGTCCCACTTGTACAAAAATATTTATAGCAGCTCTCTTTGTAGTGGCCAAAAACTGGAAATCAAAGAGATGCCCATCAATTGAGGAATGGCTAAATAAATTGTGGTATATGAATGTAATGGAATACTATTGTGCTATAAGAAATGATGAACAGGAGGACTTTAGAGAGGCCTGGAAAGACTTATATGAACTAATGCTGAGTAAAAAGAGCAGAACCAGGAGCACTTTGTACATGGCAACAACCACAGTGTGTGAAAAATTTTTCTAGTAGATTTAGTACTTCATTGCAATGCAAGGACTTAAATAATTTCCAATGGTCTCTTAAGGCAAAATGCCTTCCACATTCAGGGAAAGAACTATGGAATTAGATTGCAGAATGAAGCAATCATTTTCTTTTGTATTATGTTTTGGCTTGTTTTATGGTTTCTCCCATTCATTTAAATTCTTCTATGCAACATGACTAAGGTGAAAATGTATTTAATAGGAATGTATGTGTAGAACTTATGAAACTGTATGCCATCTCTGGAGGATAAGGAGGGAGGGAGGGAAAAAATCTAAGATACGTGGAAGTGATTGTAGAACACTGAAAACAAATAAAATAAAATTTAATTTAATTTAAAAAAATGAGTTCTGGTTCACCAAAATAAAATACTATTCTTAGAAGAATAATTTAAATTAGTGTAAAACCTCACTGATCAATTCAAATGAGTAAGTCTAAATTAGTGAAATTAGAGCTAATTTTCTACTTTCAAGTATATAACTATACACAGAAGTCTCTAATATAGACATTATCATGTTAAAGGTCTGTTTTGCTGTGTAGATAAATACATTTTGAATTTTCTTAAGAGAACATTTTTTCTTACCTAATACTACCAAAAAATACTACCAGAAAAGATCTTAAAAAAAAAAAAAAGTAAAGCCCCAAATACCTTAAATCTAGTCATGGGCTATAGGAATTCCTAGGTAGTATAGGATCTGAATTAATGAGATTTTTTTACTCTGTGGTTCTTAAGGATTGAGGATATTTTATTTGAATATCAGAGGTCTTTATTTGAATATTTCTCTTTTGAGCAGATGAAAGCCATATTATAGAATTCATTGATTTAGAGCTTGAAGAGACCTCAATAGGTCATCTTTTCTAACCCTCTCATTTTAAAGATGAAGAAGCAGTCCCAGAGAGCTTAAATGACTTGCTTAAGTTGTAGAAACGGGATTTGCATCCAGGACTTCTGACTCCAAATCCATAATTTTTTGTACTTTTTCATATTTGGAGGTATTAGGAAGTTTGTTGAGAGAATTGCTGTGAATAAACTTTTTCAGAACAGTGCAAAGTTAGGAAATTTTAAGGTGGCTTTATATTTAAATTAAGTTTTTGTTTAATTTTGAAAAAAGTTAGACCCCAATAAAAGTGTAGGAAAGTTTTTTTTTCCCTTTCCAGTTCCATTTGCATCTCTTTAGTTGTCGTAAATATAAGACATACTACTAGACTTTCTTGTGTGTATTAAAGCCCTTCACTAGAAAACTATGAGCTTTAGTTGAAGAGTTTATGAAGAAAGTATTATTTATAAGCCTGCCAACTGAGAATCTGAAGTCTATTTCAAGAAGTGGTAGTCAAAAGGTTGTTCTTTGTATCCTTTTCCTTCCCCTTGCCAGTAATACCATGTAATAGTTTTCCAGAGACTAGTATGAGTAGCATAAGAGCTGGGTCCTAAGGGGAATTGATCTTGAGGGGATTATATTGATACTTTTAAGTCTTGAGCAACAGTTATGGATTGGGTAGCTAGGTGATTTCAGTGGATAGAGTGTTGGGCCTGGAGTCAGGAGGACTTCAGTTCAAATTTAGCCTCAGTCATTTTACATTCATGTGACCCTGGACAAGTCACTTAATCCTGTTTGCCTCTGTTTTCTCATTTGTTAAATTGAGCTGAAGAAGGACATGGCAGAACTGTACAGTATCCTTGCCAGGAAAACCCCAAATGGGGTCATGAAGAGTTGGGCACGACTGAAACAATAGAACAATAGCAGTTATGAAAGATACTTTCACCTTCGGTCGTTCGTGTCTTCTAGCCACTAACTCTTTACCAAACATGACAATATCTCTTCTGGCTTTGTAGGAGTAGTCCTTCATGCTTAGAATGTACTTCTCTTTTATTTCTTCTTCATAGACTTCCTGGTTGCTATAAAAAAGAAAAAACAAAAGTTCAGATGCCAACCTGAGGCCTTTCTTGTCTCCTTCTCCTCCCCCTTTCCCTCACCATTAGTATGCTCTCCCTTTGGAAATAGCTATATTAATTTGTATACACTTTGTATTTGCTTATGGACATGTTGTATCCCTCCAGTGGAATGTAAGCTCCTTGAAGGAGTCACATTTTTGTTTCCCTAGCACCTTGTGCAGCAGCTTTTAAGTAGTGCAAGCTTGATAAATGTTTGAGTTGTGGGGAGGAATTTTGCTACTGTATTTCTTCCTGTGGGGTTGGAAGTAGTCTCCTGGCCAAGGAATGACTGGGTATGGATCTGTTAATTTCTGAATCAGTGTTGCTTGACTGCTTTTGACTTTTAAAGAAATGAGTACTGGAGATTTGGTCTAGGGTGATAACACTTCAACTAAAGCATCTTATTAAAGAGAAAGGCTTTTATTAAAGAATGGTGCTCTAAGACCTCAGCTAACCTGGGTATTTCAGAGTGAGGTAGGATATTGCTGTGGACCTTGGCATTGTGCTGAATAGCTACTCTTGATCACCTAAGTCAGAGGCTGTCTGGTGTGAGATGCTGAGAAGAGGTCATGTGCCTTGCCCCCAGTCACATAGGAAGACGACAATACTAGGGCTAGAGTGAACCTTGGACTTCTGCTGCAAAATGCTGGGCTCTTTTCCAGGGTACCATACTGCAGAGGGTTAGCTCTGGAAGTTATATCTGCTTCAGCATTTGCTGAAAAATTTAAATGTTTTGTTTTCTGTTCTTGCTTTATTTTTTCTGTGGAATATAATCAAATAATAATATATATTCAAATTTTGGTACCATGATCTTGATAAATTCTCACTGATCTCTAGACTTTTATTTTCAAGCTTTTATCATATTTACTTTTCTGCAACTTACAGTCTTGCTGCTGAAAGTAGTAAGAGATTTAAGTGAGTTTTCAGAGGTGGGGCTTGACCCCAGGTCTTCTTGTCTCCAAGACCAGCTATCTTTTATGCCACAGACATCACAGATCCCTCTTGCTTATCATTCTGACTTAAGGGTAGCTTGTAAATTGGTAGTTTTAAAAAACACATTACCTACCCTACAGGTTGTGGGATTGAAAGCATTATCTTACAGATAATTTTTCAGATGAGGAAACTGTTTCAGAGGTAGAGTGACTTGACCAAAGTTACATGAACACAGCTAGTTCATCAATGCTAGGACTCGAATTCAAGTTACTTTTGCTGACCAATGACAATAACACTGTTGTTGACCTGTATGATTTCTGGGGTATGTCATAGGCTTAGCCAATCAATTAACCAAAACTCTTAGTTTCTTTAGCAAGAGTACTACACATTGATAGTTGGTATCCATAGTAAGAACATATTTCAGCTCCTCTCCCTATGTTTTACAGATGAGATCTCTGAGACTTATTCGTATTGACTTGATCGAAGTCAGACAGTGAGTTAGTGGAAAAGTTGGGACCAAATCCAGGTTTCTTGACTCTTGTTTAGTGGCTTTTACATACATTATCACTCTATGGCCAGTGTTACAGTGATAGAGGATCACTGTCCTGGAAGGTTTTTGGTTTTGTTTTTGGCTAAGTGCTGATGAGGTGTTTTTTAAAAAATTTTTTGGTTCTTTCCCCTAAAAATGGAGTGTAGCTGCTCCTTGTTGTCTGAGTATTCTTGTTAATTACTAGGATTTAGCTAATAAAAATTTCATAATTTATTTTGTATCTTGAGAGGAAGCTTAAAAAAAGATTTTTCTTTGCAATTGGAATTGCTTAGAGGGAAGACTACTTAATATTAGCTGAGAAAAATCACAAGCTTTGAATTTTTGTTTTAAAATGTGATTTTTTATTTAATGCAAATATGTATTTCCTCATTTACAAGGAATTTATGTGTTCCTTAACTTGTCCTTCTCCTTGGCCATAATTAATTAAGAAAATTGTGATTTTCAAAGGACTTTTGGTATCTTTTTCTCAGTGTTGACTGCTAGCCTGTAAAGTGTAGAAATTGCTAAGACATATTTCCTTGACTTTGAGAGATGCTCCAAACAGCTCTACTATTTTGTTGGTAATATGGACATTTTTCACTACAAGTTGTTGAGATTACATTACAGTGTAGAATATTTACCTGAGATGTGAAACCATATTTCATCAGCATACTTTATGTGTTTTTGGAGATTTTTTAAAAAAGAACTTTTTGCTATGGGAAGGAGAGAGTATGAATTCTTATTTCTAAAGCTAATGGCATTTTGTTCTGCTTCTCTACGATTATCATTCGTATAGACATACCTCTTTTTTTGGTTTTAGTTTTGAACATGGATAATTCAAAAGTGTGGACTAACTATATAGATGCCCTTTGCCAGTTTTTATTTTGAGCCTTTATCAGAATATAATTGTAATATATAAGGGATAGTTTCAGTGAAACCTGGAATGACTTGTATGAGCTGATGCAGAATGAACTGAGCAGACCAAGAATATTTTAAATAATGACAGTTTAAAAACAAACAACTTGCAAAGATTTGAGAACTCTGATCACCAACTGATTCTGTAAGACGAAAGATGGAGCCTGTCACTATACCTCCTCACAGGTGATTTAGAGTGCAGAATGAAACATAGTTTTTGTATGTGGTCAAAATTTTGGAATTTGTTTTGCCTGACTATATTTATTGCAAGACCCTTCCTCCTGTCCCTGTCCCTCCTTGGTTTTAATGAATAGGAAGGAGGAGAAGGAAATCAGTTTTTGTTCATTGAAAGCAAAGCAAAATAAGAGATTATTTTTGTAAGCATATTTTCTTCAGAGTAGAACGCTGGTGAAACCAGGGTCATAGGTTTGGTCAGTCTTGCAGAAAGGAAACTTAATGACTATCGACAGGCCTAACTTATAAGTCACTTTGCTGTTTTGTGCCATCAGTTTAAGGTAGACTTGGTCAAGAGCCAATGGTTAGTACTACCAGAAAGACTTCACAGAGCAAAGGATATATGCTGATTCAATAACATTGTCATCTTATGATGACAACACTTTTTTCCCTCCCTATTTGTCAATTCAGCATAACTTGGAAAGAGCCAAACAAAAAGACATTGAGGAAAACAATACAAACATTTTATTTGCTCATCTATATCATTTATGTCCATGTGGCTGTAAGTATAATATTAGTAGCTAGAATTTTAGGATTGGCAAAAATTTCTCTGTAGCCACCTTCATTTGTCCTTTCACTAACAGGAAAGGAGGAATATGACAAAAGGAGTCCATCTTTACAAGCAAGAAGCTGAGTGATTTACTTTCCTGTTATGTGTTAAATTGAAATGGTCAATACCCATAGCTTGATTTTAGACTGAAAGGTCCTGAGGTGAATGATCCCCCTCTTCTGGTTAAGTGTGATATTGTCCGACTCTATTTGCCAAAAATAATGATGGAGCTCATCTTTTTTCCAGGCCGGATCAAGAGTCCTGCCTTGATAGACATTTTTAAAAAAAGAAATTGAAGTATTTGTGATCACTAAGTAGTTTCACAAGAATTGGATCATGGCCCTTTTAGGGTGCATTTACTTGAGAGTGTTAATTACTTTAGTTACATGAGTAAGCAAAATTATCTTGAATATGCATATTCAAGAAGAGACCTTAATGTTGTTTAATCCCTGCATCCAAAAAGGAGTACATTCGTTTAAGGTTCTTTTTTTTTTTCTTAATTTTTTTTTCAAGTTAAAATCTGCCTTCTCCCCTTCCCACCTCCTTCAATCCCCAATTGGGAAAGTTTGGGCAAGCAAGAATAACAAAATCCTGATTACAGAAATGGAGAGTCAAGTAAAATCTCACAGTGGTTTGTGTCCAAATCCCACGCCACCTCCCCCTCAACACCTCTCAGTTTGTACTCTTGAATCCATCACTCCTCTATTCAGGAGGTAAGTTACCTGTTGCTGGAATCATGATTATTCATTGTGATGATCAGAGTTCCTAAGACTGTCAGAGTTGATTGTCTTCATAATGCTATTGTGGAAATTATTCTCCTGGTTTTCCTCACTTTATTCTGCATCCGTCCTTACCAGTATTTCCAGTTTCTTTCTAAAACCATCTCCATCATTTTCTTCAGCAAAATAGAATTCTATCATATTAATATACTATGATTTGTTCAGTTATTTCTCAATTTTTTGGTCACTTCTTCAGTTTTCAATTATTTGCTATTGCAAATTGAGCTGTTTATAAATGTTTTTGCACATACTCATCCTTTTCCTCTTTTTAAAAAAAATTTCATTGGGGTATATAGACCTAGTAATTGTATTGCTGGGTTAAAGTAGACACATTTTAATAGGTTTTTAGGCATAGTTCCAAATTACTTTTCAGTATGGTCAGACCAGTTCACAGCTCCATGAACAGTACATCAGTGTGCCTGTTTCCCATAGCCTTTCTAGAATTTGTCATTTTTCTGCCAATCTGAGGGGCATGAAGTAGTATCTCTTGAGATGTTTTAATGTGCATTTCTCTAATTATTAGTGATTTAGATATGGTTATTGATAGCTTGGATTTCTTTTTCTGAAAACTGCCTGTTTGTATATATTCTTTGACTATAATTTTGGGAATGGCTCTTATTCTTATGAATTTGAATCAGTTCCTTATATATCTTAGACATGAGATAGCCTTTTTCAGAAAAAAACTGGTGCAAAAAATTTTCCCCCATTTACCCACTTGGTTTCTGATTTTAGCTGGATTGCTTTTGTTTGTGCAAAATTCTTTTAAATTTTATATAATTAAAATTGTCCATTTTATTTTCTGTGACCCTTTTGTTTGGTCATGAACTCTTTCTTTGTCCATAGATCTGACAGATAATTTCTTCCTTGCTCCTCTAATTTGTTCATGATAGCACCTTTGATCTCTAAATTACATACCCATTTGGAGCTCATCTTGGTATGTATAGTGTGAGATGTTTGTTGTCTAGACCTAGTTTCTGCCATGGTCCTTTCTAGTTTTCCCAATAGTTTTTGTTGAATAGTGAACTTTTGCCCCAATAGTATGTATCTTTGGATGTGTCCAACATAGCTCATTTACTTCTGTATATTGCATACCCAAACTATTCTAATGATCAACTTTTCAGTTTCTTATCTAATATTAAATTGTTTTGATGATCACTGCTTTATAATAAGATCTTGAGAATCTGGTATTGCTAGGACCCTCTCCCTTCCAATTTTTCTCTCCACTAATTGTTTTCTTTTTTCCTCCAAATTTATTAATTTATTTTCAGTTTTCAACAGTCACTTCCATAAGTTTTAATGACATGCAGTCTTATATGGACTCTACACATACATTCTTATTAAACATATATTCATATTAGTCATGTTGCATAGAAGAATTAAAATGAATGGGAGAAACCATGAGAAAAACTAAGCAAAACCAATCATAACAAAAGAGAAGGTACTCTACTTCATTCTACATATATAGTTCTTTCTTTGGATGTGGAGGGCATTTTGCATCATGAATCCTTTGGAAATGTTTTAGGTCCTTACATTGCTGTGAAGGGCAAAGTCTATCAAAAACAGTTCTTGCATACTGTGGCTATTACTGTATAAAATGTTTTCCTGGTTCTACTACTTCACTCAGCATCAGTTCATATAAGTCTATCCATGTATTTCTGAAGTCTGCCTGTTTCTCACTTCTTATACCACAGTAGTGCTATACCACTTGTGGTTCTTGTACCACAACAACCAGCCATTCCCCAGTTAGCCACCACAAAAAGAGCTGCTATAAATATTTTTGTACATGTAGGTCCTTTCCTCATTTTTGTGATCTCTTTGGGATACAACTCTAGAAGTGGTATTGCTAGGTCAAAAGGTATGCACATTTTTATAGCCCTTTGGGCATAGTTCCAAATTGCTCTCCAGAATGGTTGGATCAGCTCACAGTTCCACCAACCATGAATTCGTGTTCCAATTCTCCCACATCTTCTCCAACATTTATCATCTTCCTGTTTTGTCATGTTAGCCAATCTGATAGGTGTGATGTGGTACTTCAGAATTGTTTTGATTTGCACCTCTAATCAATAGTGATTTTAGAGCATTTTTTCATATGACTATAGGTAGCTTTAATTTCTTCCTCTGAAAACTACCTGTTCATATCCTTTGACCATTTATCAATTGGGGAATGACTTATATTCTTGTAAATCTGACTCAGTTCTCTATATATTTTATAAATGGAACCTTTATCACAGATGCTAGTTGTAAAAAATTCTTTCCCAGTTTTGTGCTTCCCTCCTCATCTTGGCTGCCTTGGCTTTGTTTGCCTCCACTAATTGTTTTGTGATTCTAGGTGCTTGATCCCCTTCTCAATCTACCCTGGATCTTTGACCTGACACTTTCACACCCATTTCTGTGCCCTGGATTAAGTCTAGGTCCCCATTATGGATCTGACACCTCTTGCTTACATAGTTTTGTCCTTTCTCAGTTTCTGCATGCTGGAATACTCTTTGTACTGTGTCCTTGCTAGTTTCTTACTAGTTTCCAGTGTCCATAGACCTCTCAGTCCAGCTCCACATGCTGATCTGGGCTGGAAGCATGATTCACTTTGATTTTTCTTGAATTTCTTGATCAGAACTTGGTGCATTTTCTAGATCTTTGTGTAGGAGTTGTATTGGGGGGAATTTAGCTGTACTTCCTGCTATTCTGCCGTATTCACTTCAGATAACATAGTCTTGTTAACACAGTCAGTGTCATAAAAATGACATTGAGGAACCTGATTAAGCTTTGCAATATGTAATTCATCAGTTCAGGTAATCGATTCATCAGTACAAGCTGCAGCCCATCCATGACATCTCATTCTGTGCAAGTCTTGTCCACATTTTTCTATAAATCCTTTACTGAAAGTTTACCCACCAAACTGGTGACCTTCCTCTCTTTTTAAAAAAAATGCTCTCTTTTGTTTTTATACCTTTTACATTTCCCCTCTCCCTGAGAGCCGTTCCTTAAAACAAGGAATTAAAAAAAGAAAATCTAGTTCATTGAAACTGACAACAATTTTTTATTCTTTTAATTTCATGGCTGCCATTGCTTCACTCATCTATAGGCTAGTCTGTAGTCTCATTCTCCTTAAGATACAGGATTTTGTAATGATGAAAAATTTTGTAAGAAGCTAAGATGAGCTAAAATATCCAAGAGATTATGATTTTCCCAGTAACACAAAGTATTCTGTTTTTCCCTTCTTCATTTCATTTATACTTCCATAAGAGATTCTAGGGGTGTTCTTTGACCTGCAATTCAAAGACCTAAAAGCATAGATAAAAAGCAGCTGTTGGTGAAAGTGTCCCTGTTTTGGTTGAAGTGGATGAGTCTTTTTTTGAATTTGCTATTGTGTGATTTGTGAACTGAGGCATGACTTTGGACTTTATATTAGGAATCTGTGGGGAACTTAGGGCAAACCCCTGTGCTTTGCTCTTGGAAGTCTGGTTAATCATATCTTCTCCTAGAAATTCATATAACACTCGAGAGAAATATAGATGGGTTGCTGGGCTTAAGTCTTTAGAAATACCATAAAATGTGCCTAAACTCATGAGTATACATCTAATTTTGCTTGCTTTTTATTGAACTGAAATCTAGTATGGTTACTTGATTGCACTTCAGTAAGTCAAATAACCCTGTAGAACCTTGTCATCGTTGACCCAGATCTAGTTCCAACTCTGTTCCTCCTAACCCTCCCATATGGAGAATTCTCTCAGCCTAAACCTAAAGTTCAGCTTTAAAAGTAGTATACACAAAGTATGGAAAGAAGTGACTATACTTTTAACACACATAGCCTGATTGAGCATCTTTCAGTCTTGCTGAGTGGGATTGAAGAGAATGGAAATAGAGAAATCATGACTTTATGGTATTTGAATATATTCCAGAAATGAATTTAATATTCAGGTCCTTGAAGAAAGCAGGAGATAATAGCTCATGAATGGTTCCCGAACTGAATGGTTCTGACTTTTAGGACGTATTTTCTTTAAGCATCCAAACATTTTTGGCTTTGCTAACTTGCCTTGAATGGAGAAATGTTTACGAACTTTTGTCATTAATGTTTGTAATTGTGATTATTTTAAAAAAACCCACAACACCTGAATAGCTTAAGTAGTTAAAAACTTATGTCTTTATTTTGCCCCCCCCCAGTTGATGATCTACAATAATTCAGAAGGAAAATTTATACAGCTATCTCTTATAGCTTGAGCTTTTTATTCAACTCTTCCTTTAAACTGTATTGTATTTTATTTTGTGAATTGTCCAGGGGATCTGGGCTTAATTGAAAGTCCACTTTTTGATTATTCTGTTTAATTAGCTCTGGAATTATGCCTGTGATTTTAGAGTGGACACTTGTCCCTTGGTATGCAGTATTTTCAGTGTGTTTTTTGTAATTGATCAGAGGTTATGATGTGTGCATATTTCTCTAATGTAGACATTTTTCAAGGTGTTAGCATCAACATGTAATAGGATGTCCATCAAAAAAACCCATAGGAAACAATTTGAAAATGCAGATAGAGATGGAATCCTTAACCTTAATTTCTTTCTTCACATCCTCTATTTTTTGGCCCTTTAGTACTGAAACAACAAAATTATTAAGGTGGTTGGCTTTAATGGTGTTAAATACAGAGCTTAACATAATATTAAGGTTGAACTTTCTCACGTAAAACTAGTTAAGATATTTTACAATATAGTGTATGTATAAATTTTTAAATATTTCATTTTTATGTAATGCTTTAAACTTTATGTAGCACTTTACAAAGTGATTTCCCTATTATAGTTTTCTTTGTGAGGCTTAAAATTTAGGTTGCTAGATATGATAGAAATAATTTGGCATGTAAGAGTGTAAATAAAAGTTTTTAGGGTAACTTAGAGTGTGTAGTTGTACATTTCTATATAACTGCTACCTGTATTATCATGATGCAGTTGAAAGAGTACTAGATTAGAGGATCTGGGTTTGAATCCCAGTTCTGCCACTCATTACCTGTGTTAGGTATATTAACTTATCTGGTTGCCAGTTTCCTTGTCTGTCAGTGTTTGCACTGGATGCCCCAAAGGTCAAGTCTCTTCCAGTTCTTAGGAGGAATGATCATATCATTGCACAGTTCTCCATCCAGATCCTGAACTCAAAAAATAGTTCCATTTATCTGCTCTTTTACTTCAAAGCACTTTGCCTACAACCCTGTGAAGTAGATAGTACAGATAATATCACTTGAAAAAATTGAAGCACAGCAAAGTTGGACTTAACTCAGATCTAGTTAGGGATAGAACTGGCATTTGACCAAGTTTTTTAACTTCAGGTACAGTGTTCTTTCCACATATTGCCTCTTAACTAATTGAACTTGTGGCTTTAATCTTTATGTTCCTCCAAAGGACTCAGTTTTATTAGGTGAACAAAATTTAATGTGTACCATTATATTTGAATTTCTATGCAGTGTGTCTTTGTGGTGATTAACAGGAAACTTTCTTTTCAGGTGGATAAAGAACTTTAATTCTGTTCTTCATGCACCACAATTCATCTTTTTTCTTAAAAATTTGTTACAGGATAAGAATATATTGCGTACTATTGTAATGGAGCTGTCCTAAACTTTAAGAAATGTTTCTAAATGATATTTACTGAATGGTTTCTATCATGTCTATGTAGATTTCTTTAACATCTGCAACCTGAGTTTAAAATTCTAGAAGTGCATATGGTTTTTTAAAAGATCCTATATTAAAAATTCACAATTTTATTTTGATCATTATTTCTAGTCTGTCACAGCAACCAAGATGAATGCATTTCAGTGGCAATATATATAGTTCTAATATACAGTCCTAAGTATAAAAGTAAACACTGCATCTTCCCCTATACCTGATGTACTTTACGTGGCATAATTGGTCTTAATACAAGAATGCTTGAATGGATGAATATATGAACATAATGAATGACTATAAAGTGGGTGTGGCAATTTAAGTTCATTTTTAAGAGAATGTACTGTTAAAATTACAGTGGTGTAGGTAGAAAGTCTTCGTGTGTGTGTGAATTAGACATTTTCTGTGTTAAGGTAGGGTCTTTCTAGAATTTTGTTAATTTCTTTTCAAAGTGTGGGAGAGAATATAGCTTTCATTTTGTTTGGCAGGATTACTCATCATTTAAATGATTTTTTTGGGGGGGGGGTGGGGTTTGGTTGAGTTTTTTTTTATCTTTTTTTTATAGGCAATCAGGGTTAAGTGACTTGCCCAGGGTCACATAGCTAGTAAGTGCCCAAAGTTGGATTTGAACTCAGGTCCTCCTGACTCCAGGGACAGTGTTCTATCCACTTCGCCACCTACCTGCTATTTTGTTTTTGCGGGTTCAGATTTACTTTCAAAGTGGGAATTTAGTCTACTCATTGAATTGGTTTTTGTGAGGGTCAATGAGATAATGTGTATAAACTTTGCAAAAGCCTTTGCAAACCTTAAAGTGACATAGAAATAGATATGTCATTTATTGTCATACTTGTCTTTCTTGATGGCATTCACAGACAAATGGTCTTTAACAGGTCACTATCTTGATGTTACTCTTATATTCTATCACCTGTTGGCACAAGTATATCCAGCCTCAGATACTCACTAGCTGTATGACCTTGGGCAGGTCACTTAACCAGTCTTCCTTAGTTTCCTCCTCTGTAAAATGGGAATAATAATAGCATCCACCTTACAGGGTTGTTGTGAGGTCCAAATGACAGAGTATTTGTAAAAGCTATTTAGCACAGTCCCTGGAACATAATAAATGCTATATAAATATGTTCTCTTTCTTTCTCTTTCCTCTCCTTTTCTTTTCTTTTCCCCCCTTCTTCTCTCCTGTCATGCATATACACGCGCACAATCTCTACTTTTGTTACTATATTCTTATTGTATCATAACATTTAGAGCTGGAAAGGACCTCAGAGATCAGAACTAGGTGATGTCACCTTAGTGCTTACCCTCATCCCAAATACATAATTGTTTAATGATTCTGTAGGCTCAGTTTTTGCCATGGTTCTTGGAAGAATCTGTTTAAACTTGGCCCCTGCTAGTGCCTGGCTAAAAGACAAAATCAGCCTGGAAGTAGCATGGCAAAGTGGGTAGAGTTCTGCATTTGGATCAAGAAAATCACTGGATCAGATTTGCCTTATTCACTGTATGACAAGAAGCAAATCTCTTACTCTCTTCAAATCTCAGTTTCTTCATTTGTAAAATGAAGGTAATACTTCGTAGGGTGAGATTCAAATGACTTAATGTGTATAAAGCTCTTTGCAAATTTTAAAACACTAAGTAAAATGTCAGTTACTTTTATTGGGGTTAGGCTATTAGGTTTATTAAGAGACAGATCTGGGATTCCAACTTAGGTGGTTTGACTCCAAATTCAATACTGTTTCCACCTGGGTTTTGAAATTATAATGCATAAGTGATTTGCAAAATGATAATGATACAATGTTTGCAAGGTATGCATGCAGGGACCATATTTTTGAATAAAATTTTGAGATATTCCTTTTGGGACTGCTTTGGTAAACCTGGTACATGGTTGCTGATAGGTACACCTGCAGATTATGTATTTCAGAATAAATGGCTACGAAGGAGAGGCAACCCAATGGAATGGATAGTAGTCATGAAGACTTGGGCTCAGATCTTGTCTCTGGTCTGTAAAGATTGTGTGGCTGGGCAATTGTGTGGCATTCATACTCAGCTTGTGAATGGGATGGGTATCTCCTTAAGATTGTAACAGGTAAGTTGATCTATATCAGTGGAGGGAGTTTCCACAACAGGAGGCTTCTTTGCCTCAGTCCAGATTTAAAGTAAAAATTAATTCTATATAACTGCTTTTCTAGGACAAAGCAGTGTACTATAATTTTAAAATGAGCTTTGGATTGGTAGTAAGAAAGAGGATGGGTGGCAGCAACTAGATTTTACTCCTAGTTTTGATTCTAGAATTGAGTTGCCCCTCCCCTTTTTAAGGCTGGAGGAAGCCCTAAAGATGACCTAAGCTTTATGAATTAAGATGTTTTTTATTTTTCTCTTGTCTAAAATGACATAGTTGAACTAGGGACTTTCTTTGAGTTCTAAAATTCCTTGAGGTCATGTGATCTTGCCAGGAAGATAATGCAAATATAGATTAATCTATGCAATAACACATATCTGAAATGCTTCCTTTAAAATAAAACATGGTAAATTGATTCCTACCAATTTTTGTTATGTAACTGTAATTATATTTCTGGGGTCATGGACCCTGTAAAATGTCCCAGAATAATTCACTCAGGTTGCTATCTTTTTACATAGCTGTGTTGCACAGATTGTGGCAGCACAGGACTTAGAGCTGAATGGAACCTCAGAAACCATCTAACTCAACTGCTCTAATTTTAAAGATGAAAAAACTGAGGTCCAGAGAGGGTAAGTGACTTGATGAAGTCTGTTGCCTTCCTGAGCCAGGTATATAAAACACTGGTAACATAGTAGCAATCCAAAGCACTTTTATGATTCCCTGAAAGCTGTTTATGGACCAAAAACCTATGGTGCATCACAACTACTCAGTGCAGATGGAGCCACATTGATTAGTGATAAGGGCATGATCCTAGAGAGATGATGGACTGAACACTTCCATAGTGTTCTCAACAGACCATCATCATTTTTAAGATTGACCATTGACCATTTGCCTCAGGTTGAAGTCAATCACGCCTTAGCTGAAGTTCCAACTGAAGAAGAGGTTTTGAGGGCCATTAGGCTCCTTTCATGTGGCAAAGCACCTGGTGCTAATTCTATTCCAGCTGAGATTTATGAGGTAGGGGGACCATTGCTCATACAAAAGCTGACTGAAATTTTCCAGGTTATATGGCAAGAGGAGGTTATCCACTAGGAGTTCAAGGATGCCTCCATTATCCATCTCTATAAGGGTAAAGGGAATAGATTGTCCTGCGACAATCCCAGGGAGATCTCTCTCTTAGTCATTGCTGGCAAAATTCTTGCTAGAGTCCTCCTTAATAGACTGATCCTTCACCTGGAAGATGGGTATATACCTGAGAGCCAGTGTGGCTTCAGAAAGGGCCGAGGAACAGTCGATATGGTGTTTGCTGCCGGACAACTCTAGGAAAAATGCCAGGAGCAGAACAGAGGTCTGTACACAACGTTTGCAGATGTGACCAAGGCCTTTGATGCTGTTAGTCATGAGGGCTTATGGGAAATTATGTCAAAATTTGGTTGCCTGGAGAAGTTCATCAATACTGTACGTCAATTTCATGATGACATGTTTACCCAGGTTCTGGATAATGGACAAAGCTCTCGTGCCTTCCCAGTCACCAATGGAGTGAAACAGGGCTATGTGCTTGCTCCCATGCTTTTTACCATGATGTTTTCAGCCATGCTGACAAATGCTTTCAATGAGGATGAACACGGCATTGAGGTCAACTGCCATACTGATGGCAAGTTCTTCAATTTGAAAAGGCTACAAGCCAAGACCAAAGTGGAGGTAGTTTTGGTGCATGATTTTCTCTTTGCAGTCATCTGTGTACTCAGTGCAGCCTCTGAAGCTGAGATGCAACAAAATATGGATCAGTTCTCTGCTGCCTGTGTTACTTTTGGCCTAATAATTAACATCAAGAAAATAGAAGTGCTCCATCCACCGCCATCACACCATCCATATGTGGAACAAATGGAGAAGTTATGAATGTTATGGATAAGTTCACTTACCTTGGTAGTGTACTTTCTAGGGATGTACACCTTGACAATGAGGTTGATGCACACATCAACCTAGCTCAGTGTTTGGGAGGCTCTGAAGAAAAGTTTGGGAGAGAAGAGGTATTATTAGACTGACTACCAAACTGAAGGTCTACAGAGCCAGTGTGCTGACCTCATTGTTATATGCTTGTGAAACATGGACAGTCTACCAGCGCCTTGCCAAGAAACTGAATCACTTCCATTTGAGCTGTGTTAGGAAGATTCTGAGGATCACCTGACAGGATAAGGTACCAGACACTGAAGTCCTTGCTCGAGCTGAACTGCTAAGTATTCAAAATATGCTTCAGAGAGTGCAACTCTGATGGGCTGGCCACATTGTTCGAATGCAAAATGTACGCTTGCCAAAAAGACTGTTTTATGGAGAATTTGTATGGGGCAGGCAACCACATGGTGGCTAGAAGAAATGATACAACACTCTCAAGGTCTCAAAAAATTTGGATTTGACTGTGCAGCATGGGAGACACTGGCACAGGACTGCTCAGTATGGCGTGCCTATATCAGAAATGGTGTTGTGCTCTTTGAGCAAAGCAAAATCGAGACAGCACGAAGTAAATGTAGGATGTACAAATTTGGGATATCCACCCCAAATATTCAAATGGACTATCTGTGCCCAACCTGTGGTAGAGCATTCTGAGCTCATATTGTTCTGATCAGCCACAGTTGGACACACTGAAATTTTACTTTACAATGGTGATGTTATTTTGGTCCTCTTCGAAGACGAAGGACAACCACCATATAAGACATACCATAACCTCCCAAAGTTATCAAAAAGGAGAATTATTATTACCTACTTCTGGTGATTGTCATAGATACAAATGATACTGCCAGAGAAACCTAAAAGTGCTGCAGAAGATTACCAAGTCTTGGTCAAGAAACTTGGAGACAGTAAGGGTCCATGTGATGTTTTTGTTAATTGACTTGGGAAGTAAACAACTGGCTTTAGGACAATGTTCCATCCTATGTTGTGGGTTGAGGGATTTCTTTTAGGATGCCCTATAAGTTTTCCTTCTCATTTAACTACTTTATTTCTCTGTCATTTCCTCTTCCACCTTTTTTGAGGAGTGGAACCACCCAATATAAACACTTCTTGAGATGAACATTTTCAGTCATAGCTAATACGTTGAATTGCTTTGCTTGACTATAGTTATTTTTTAGAAGAAAGAATGGGTTCATGGGGGAAGAGTAACAATGCATAATGATCAGAGATACAAAAAAAGAGAAGAATAAAGAGCTTCAATAAAACTTTTTGAGGATGTTCATTACCACCGTTATTCAGTCTTGTGTTAGAAATGCTAGTGATAGTAATAAAACAAGAAAAAGAAATTAGAGGAATAAACTTAGGCCACAAGGAAACAAAGCTATCACTTTTTGCAGATGACACGATAGTATACTTAGAAGAGCCTAGGAAGTCAAAATAGAAAAATAAAACTATAGATCATAATTTCCCTGATGAATATTGATACAGAAATTTTAAATAAAATTTTGGCAAGGGGATTTTAGCTATATGTCAACAGTGGTCATGTACTGTGACGAGGCCAGTTTTATAACAGTAATGCAGAGTTGGTTCAATATTAGGAAAGTTATAAGGATAATTGATGATATCAATAACAAGCAATAAAAATTATGAATCTGTCAATAGATATAGGAAAAGCTTTTGACAATATAAAAACCCATTCATTTTATATATATATATTCTTTTATTTATTTTTAATGTTCTCCAATCACTACCATAAAACCTAGATTTATTTTTTTCCCCTACCTACCTCCGACTGCCCCCCTTCTTCCCCAAGATGGCATACAATTCTACATAGGATCTACATATATGTTCCTATTGAATACATTTTCACTATGGTCATGCTGTGTAGAAGAACTAAAATAAATGGGAGAAATCATATAACAAACCAAAACATAATATGTACACACACACACACACACACACACACACACACACATACACACACACAAATGATCTGCTACATTCTGTGATTGAATTCCATAGTTCTTCCTCTGGATGTGGAAAGCATTTTGCCTTAGAAGACCACTGGGAATTTTTTTTTTTAATGATCTTGCATTGCTGTGAAGATCCAAGTCTACCAGAAAAAGCTATTGCACACTGTGGTCGTTCCTGTGCACAAAAACCCATTCATTTTAAAAACCTTATGAAGCATAGGAATAAATGAAGCTTTTCTTAAAATAATGTGTATCCATCTAAAACCAAGAGCAAGTATTATTTGTAATGGAAATAAACAAGAAACCTTTCCTGTAAGATCAGGAGTGAAGCAAGGATGTCCATTATTACCTTTATTATTCAATATTGTCCTAGAAATGGTAGCTATAGCAATAAGATAAGAAAAAGCAATTGAAGAAATAAGCATAGACAGTAAGGAAACAAAGCAGTTGCTTTTTGCAGATGACATGATGGTATACTTAGAAGACCCTACAAAGTCAACTAAAAAACTAGTTGAAACCATTAACAACTTTAGCAAAGTTGCAGGATATAAAATAAACCCACACACATCACCAGCATTTCTCTGTATTACCAACAAAACCTAGCAGGAAGAGATAGAGAAAAAACTTTTAAAATAACTGCAGAGAGCATAAAGCTATTTGGCCAGGCAGCTATAGGAACTATACAATAAACACAATTGCAACACACTCTTCACACAGAAGAGACAGATCCAAATAATTTGAGAAATATTAATTGCTCGTGGGTAGGCCAAATGAATATAATAAAAGTGACAACCTTGCCTAAATTAATTTCCATATTTGGAAATTTCCATACCAGTCAATATACCTAAGATTTACTTTAAAGAACTAGAAAAAATGACAAAATTCATCTGGAGTTACAAAAGGTCAAGACAATCAAGGAAGTCAGTGAGAAAAATGTGAAAGGTGTTTAGCAGTACCAGATCGCATACTACACTACAAAGTGATAATCATTCAAAATAATTTGGTACTGGATAAGGAATTGAGTGATTGATCAATGGAATAGATTAGGCATACGATTTATAGAAGCAAATGAGCACAGAAGTGTAGTATTTCATAAACCCCAAATATCTCAGTTATTGGACAAAGAACTTAATATTTGACAGAAACTGGTCAGAAGCATGGAAGGCAGCCTGGCGGAAATTAGGGGTAGATCAACATATCTCAGTGTGTACCAAGATAAGCTCAAAATGGGTACATGATTTAGACATAAAAGGTAATATCATCAAATTGTGGAGTATAGAAGAAATTACTTATAAGATCTATGAATAAAGAGTTCATGACTAAATAAGAGAAAGAGAACTTCAGCATAAAATTTAAAAATGTTTGCACACAAAAACAATACAGCCAAAATTAGAAGAAAAGGAGGAAACTGGGGGAATTTTATAGCAAATTTCTCTGATAAAACTCTCATTTCTGAAATGGAAACCGAAGCAAATTTATAGAGATAGGAGCTATTCCCCAATCAATATATGCTCAAAGGATATGAATTCGCAGTTTTTAGAGGCAGAAATCAAAGCTATCAGTCATATAAAAAATGCACTAAATCACTAAGAATTAGAGAAATACAAATTAAAACGACTCGAGGTGACAGAAAAGGAAAATGACAAATGCTGGAGGGGGATGTTTGGAGAATAGATACACTAATGCACTGTTGGTAGGGCTATGAATTAATCTAAACATTTTGGAGACCAATTTGGAACTATACCCAAAGAGGGGTAAGTATGCATACACACACGTACACTGACACATGTATACATATATATGCATGCACATGTGTATATATATATGTGTGTGTGCATATACACAAACTATGCATACCCTTTGGCCCAGCAATATTGCTACTAGGTCTCTCTACCTCAGGGAGATCAAAGAAAAAGGGAAAGACTTACGTACAAAAATATTTATAGCAGGTCTTTTTATGGTGGCAAAGTATTGGAAACTGAGAGGATGCCATCAACTGGGGAATGACTGAACAAGTTTTGGTATATGAATGTGATGGAATATTATTGTAAGAATACTATTTATTGTAAGAAATGATGAAGGGGATGGTTTCTGAAAAACCTGGGTAGATTTATATGAGCTGATGCAAAGTGAGGTGAGCAGAAGCAGAACAGTATACACTGTAAGAGCAATATTGTGAAGATAATTGATTATGAAGGACTTAATAACTGACTAATACAATGAGCTACCATAAGTCCAAAGAACTTATGCTGTAAAATGCTATCCACTTCCAGAATGAAAACCAGTGGAATCAGAGTGCAAATTGAAACATATTTTCTCTTCCTTTCTTTGTTTCTCTTCGTTACCTCTTTCCCCACCCCCCACCCTGAATGTGGCTAATGTGGAAATAAGTTTTGCATGACTTAAAAAGGAAACCCCCCAAAAGTAACAAAACTGAGAGTAAATCAACAGAATCAGTCCCAGAGGTCAAATAACTATAGATGTCAAATATAATAGTTATTGGTAATAGCTGCTGTGTGTTTTTTGCTTGCTTTTTTTTGTGTGTGGCTATAAGACATTGTTCTGGGGGAAGAGTAGAAAGAATATTTAGGGAAATAATTGTCTTGTAATGATTGCCTTGTAAAAAGCATAAATGCATGACAAATGATTATCATATGAAAAGAATAAGTACATCAATAAACATCTTTAAGTTAAAAAGCATTTCCACTTATTTAGGCTTTTATTTTTCAGTTGTTTTCATATAGTTCTTCTGTATCTTGGTAGCTGGACTCTTAAATATTTGATTTATTATGTAGCGATTTTGAATGTTATCTCTTTTTTTCTGCTGGGCTTTGTTGGTAATGTACAGAAAAACTGATGATTTCTGTGAGTTTATTTTATATGCTGCTACTTTTATGAAATTGTTTTATGAATTTTTAGTCGAATGTCTGGTATTCTGAAAGTAGGCTATATCATCTTTAAAAAATTGTAATTTTGTTTGCTTTTTGCCTGTGGTTATTCCCTCAATTTCTTTTCTTTAGCTTTTTGTTATAGTGTTTCTATCAAATATTAGTAGTGATAATGGGCATCTTTGCCTTGTTCTTGAGCTTGTTGGAAGGGGTTAATAGAATTTTTCCACTTTACATATGATGCTGCTTCATGGTTTTAGATGCATATTATTTACAGTAAACTGTAACTGAAATGGAAACTTTTTTCAAAAGCTCTTTCTACATTTATTAATAGAATCATGTGGCTTTTATTTTTAAAATTAATATGTTCTGTTGTATTTAGTTTTTCTATTATTGAACCAGCCCTACATTCTTGCTATAAGTCTAATCTGGTTGTGGTGTGTAAAACTTTTTTGACATGTTGCTGTAGCTGCTTTGATAAAATTTTAATATTTCATCTTGCAGTGTTCATTAAGGATTTCAGTCTATAGCAAGAATTCTTAATCTTTTTTTTTTTTTTGTATTTCCTGGGCTGCTTTGGCAATCTGGGCAAGCCTGTGGACTCCTCCTTAACAGAATTGTGCTTTTAAATGGATAAAACAAAATACATAGATTAAAAAGGGAGCAATTTTTGAATGTTTGATAGAATTCACTTGTAAACTGTCTGATCCTGGTAGTTCCTTTGGGACTTTGTTTTGGGACTTTCTTTTTCTGAGATTGGGTTATGTTCTCTTTCTGATTTTCTTATTCTTTTATTCTATAAATATTCATTTAAGTTTTCAGTTTTGTTGACATAGAACTGGACAAAGATGTTTAGACATACAAATTTTCCTTCAAGGACTGTTTTGACAGCCACCCAAAAGTTTTTGGTGTATTATGTCTTTGTTGTCATTTTCTTTGATTAAATAATCTGTTAATCTATTTTGTGATTTATTCTTTTTCCTACCAATTCTTTAGAGTTAAATTAGTCTCCCATTAAGTTTTAATAATAATATTGGCTAGTATTTACGTAGTGTCTTAAGGTTTGCAAAGCTCTTTATAAATATTATATCATTAGATCCTCACAAAAACCATATCAAGTAGGTGCTGCTATTATCCTCATTTTACAGGTAAGGAAACCTATATAGAGGTTAAGATACTTGCCCCATGGTCATACAGCTAGTATCTCAGGCTGGATTTGATTCCAAGCCCAGCCCACTCTGTCCACACTGTGCATCCTTTGGCACAGCTAAAAAAAAAACAAAACAAACCTGCCTTTTCTTCAAAGTCTTTTGTCATTATAATCATTATTGTGTTCTCAACAAAGGATACATTTAAAATTTCTGATTTTCTGTATTAATGAGGTTTTTAAACCATAGCATATAGTAAATTTTTGTTAAGGTATTGTGGTGGTGGTTGTCCTTTGTCTTCGAAGAGGACCAAAATGACATCACCATTGTAAAGTGAAATTTCAGTGTGTCCAACTGTGGCTGATCAGACCTATACGAGCTCAGAATGCTCTACCACAGGTTGGGTATAGATAGTCCCTTTGAATATTTGGGGTGGATATCCCAAATCTGCACATCCTATGTTTACTTTGTGCTGTCTCAATTCTGCTTTGCTCAAAGAGCACAGCACCTTTTCTGATATGGGCACGCTATGCTGAGCAGTCCTGTGCTCCCATGTTACACAGTCAAATCTAAAATTCTTGAGAGAGACTTTGAAAGTGTCCTTGTATCATTTCTTCTGGCCACCATGCCCCATACAAATTCTCCATAAAATAGTCTTTCTGGCAAGCATACGTTTTGAATTCGAACAACGTGGCCAGCCCATCAGAGTTGCGCTATCTGAATCATAGTTTGAATACTTGGCAGTTCAGCTCGAGCAAGGACTTCAGTGTCTGGTACCTTATCCTGTCAGGTGATCCTCAGAATCTTCCTAAGACAGTTCAAATGGAAGTGATTCAGTTTCCTGGCATGACGCTGGTAGACTGTCCATGTTTCACAAACATATAACAATGAGGTCAGCACAATGGCTCTGTAGATCTTCAACCCATTCCACTAGATGAAGTCTTCACATGCTTGGGGTAGACACCCCCTAACTTGCCAATGGGTTTGAGAACCTTTGGTTACCCTCAACCTGGTTTGGCCCTTCTGCCAAAATGGTTTACTGGATGTGGCCGATGCACATGGTATGCATGCTATGCTGCAGCTTCTTGGAGCCACAGGTGAGAGTTAGGTGGAACAGGTGGACACCAAAGGTGGAAAGAGCCCTGAAAAGGGCTCAGCAGCCATCACACTAAAGGTACTGATCCTCCCTGAACACACCCTACACCCCAACCATGCTGAGTACTCTACAGTTAATATCTCGTTTGATCCTCACAGCATCCCTAGGAGGAAGAGTGCTATTTTTACCCTCATTTTATGTGAAAACTGAGGCAAACAGAGATTAAGTGACTTGCATAGGGTCACACAGCTGGTAAGTGTCTGAGGCTCGTTTTGAACTTAGGTCTTCCTGACTCCAGGCCCAGCACTCTACTCACTGCACCATCTAGATGCCTAAGAAGCATATACAAGTTTTAAATGAGTAATCTAGGATTATAAATATCTGTCACATGAGACCAGTAGTTATGACCTTTTGGGGGGCATGATTTTCAAAGCTAACGGCAACCAGATGTGTTGTGTATATTATAGTTATGTATAACATAGAAAGTTGACATTTCTTGCTTGAAGATAACCCATGTCATATTCTGTATAAAATTTGGAAGCTTTTGATAGCTTTCCTTCTTGTTATATTTTTCCCATTAGAGAAATTTGAACATGGAAATAGTGACCTTATTTGGATGAAGGGAATATGATGGAAGAAACTTTGTTTTATCTTTGCTGATTAAGAATCTCACCAGTTTTTCTTCTTTACAGTTATGGAAAATTAAACTCTGAAGTACAATCTTTATTTAAAAACAACTATTTGTCATGTTTTTGGAGTACATACTTTGTTTTTTCTGTTCAGATGTCAATGCCAAAAATCATTAGATTTGGTTTATAATAAAAACATGAAAAAGGATTTGGTTTATCTCTGACTACTTTAAAATGTGGTTTGGTCTTCCGCCCTATTTTCAAACTAGCTTGACAGCTTCTCCATCAGAAAAATCATGTACTGATCTTTAAAAAGGCAAACCAAAAGATGTTTTCATATGATATGCAGTATTCTACTGAAACCTGTATTGGCAATCATTTCTTTAGCGATTTGTGGGGAAGTCTCTAACGAAGGTGTTTAGGGGCTTATTAAGGGTTGGAGAGATAGACTTTAATGGAAATTGTATCAGACAAGCATTCCTACCTTTTTAGTATTGTTTTCCAGCTTAGTCTCAAATGTGATTCTCTTGGGATCCTTTTCTCGATTTATACAGCTGCCACGGTACTGTTCATGACAGTAGCCATGGGAACATAAGTAGGATGGCATGAGTTTATAACTTGTTGCTAGGCAGATCTTGCTCAATATGTGTATTAAAGTCTTCTCATTTAAAAAGTGTTTGGATTCTTTTTTAAAAATTGTTTTGTGGGGGAAGATAACTTTGCCTGGGTCTGAATTTTTTAAAATGGGGTAGATTCCCAATAGCAATTGTGAAATTGTATGAAATGTCAGAGTAGGAGGGATTGGATGAGCATGTTAATTGAAGTCTGACACTGAGTAGAATTAAATTACCAGTAGTGTTCCCTGAAACCTAGTGCCTTATCCTTTCAAGCTTAAGTCTAGATATCTGATCCACTTAAGTCACTCCTGAATCTTTTTAGTTTTTTGGTCAGTGTATGAACTGGTTCATTTTAGTTCAAACATTGATTGAAGCATGCACCATGTAGTTAGTTGCTGGGGTTTTGAGGGATGGGAAAAACTGTAGTTCCTGTCCTTATAGGAAGATGGCAAAATTTCAGCAAAACATCTGGCATTTTTCAAGGGCTTACTATGTGCTGGGCACTGGGGATACAAAGATAAAAATGAAATAATCCTTGTCCTCAAGTAGCTTATAATTTAGCTGGAGGAGACAAAATATATACGTGTATATGTATATGCAAAATAGATACAAAGCAATTTGTGGGGAAGACACAAGCAGTTGGAAGGATTGGGAAAGGTAGCATGTATACATATATGTGTATACACACACACAGGGTGGCATTTGAACAGAAGTGAAGGTGAGGAGAGATACATACAAGGTGTTTTGAAGGGACATTGCAGCTTTAAATTTTATATTAGAATAAGTTAGAATGTGATGAAGTACATAGGAGGACTTAAAAAGATGACAAGAAATTGCTAGAGAGAGGGTTCAATTCTAATCAAAGGAATCTTGGAAAGTTTCATAGGGGAAGACCCCCAAGGTGGGTTTTGAAGCCAGAAAAGGATTTCAGCAGGTGAAATGTGAGGAGGGTTCAAAAGGGTGTGTACAGATGGCACAGAGGTAGGAAGGAAGGCAGAATGAATTCAGGGCAGGACTAGTAGTTTGGTTTGGCAGGAATATAGAGTACATGACAGGGAGGAGTGTGAAATAAGTACAGTGAAGCCTGAAGTACTTTTATCTATTACAGATTGATTTTAATGGATTCTTCCTGGTCTTTGGGATGGTAGGGTACAAAATGATCTTTTCAGAGGTACTTGCTTATGCTTGCATCATCAGTTATTTTTATTTCCTGTGTGATATTGGACAAAGTGCTAGACTGAGGGCTTTTGAGGTCCCTTCCAGGTGTAGATCTATGAGCCTATTAGTTATTTTATAGTATGTGTTATACTTCTTATCTCTGAATGTGAGTAGTTACCAAATGTTCAAATTCCATATTGTGAGTGAACCCTGTAGGACAGTTCCTAGGAGTACAGGAAACTAAATGGTGTATGTATAGTACAGACAAAAAAAAAACAACCAGGTTTTATATAGCTGAACCTATCTTGATTCTTTGGGAACTTGAGAGGAAACCTATGTTTCATGTGCATCCATTTCTCTAATGTTTATGGGAAAATGTGACTGAAATCTGGGACTGAAGGCTGGAAGGGTCCTTTAGAAGGGCATGAATATTATATGTTTAGGAAGTTTGTGTTTATATTCTGCCCTGTAAAGCATAGGCATGTCTTGGTACAACCACTTGTTTTCTTGCTGTAGTGGTATCACTAATTTTTCTTAAGCACAGATCTAACCCTTTAACTTCCCTATTCAGTCAGCTCTAGTGACTTGCTGTAGAATTAAAAAACCCCACAAAACCCATTTAAGCTTTTAAAACCCTGGCCACAACTTGTCTTTCCAGCTTCGTTGGACATTATATTCCTGCAATCCAGCCAAATTGGACTCTGTCCTCCTTTGTGTGTTTATTCACTTTATATTTATGCACATATGTGTTTGTGTGTGTACATATATGTACACACATATACATATACATGTGTGTATTCATTTCCCCTATTAGAATGTAGATTCTTTTTGAATAGATTATTTCATTCTTTGTACTTGTATCCCCAATGCATAGCACTGTGCCTGGCAGCTTTAAAAATATATCTATTGATCGATCACACAGTGTTACTAATTGTCATGCTTTTCTTTTTGTTCCCCAATTTTAAAAAGTACTGACTTGTGAATTTGACAATTTGTCAACACTTTGCAATATGAAATTTACATATGAGCCTTAATATATTGGCTTTATTAATGATACACAATTTATTTAACATCTACAGTATATAAGACACTGGACTAGGGCCTCAGGGTTACAAAAATCAAAGCAGTGCTATCTTTTACAGGAGTTTGGAAGGGCAGTGTGATGTAGTAAACTGAAGTTGGGCTAAAATATTCTGGGTTTGAAGCTTTCATCTAGTTAATAGCTGTGTGACCTTAGGCAAGTCATTTTATCTCCTCTGATCTCAAGGTTTTTTTTTTTTTTTCCTATAAATATGTTGGAGTAAGGCCCTAAAATTAGCTGTGGTAGAGAGAAGTAGACATTTTTGATTTGTGGTCCAGAAATATTTCTACCATACTGTACTGCTTTGTTGAATAGATAGTAAAATGATCAAAGATCACTTAAACCAAGTAATGACTCATCATTTTTTCTCACTCTTTTTTTCTGGTTTTACAATCCAAGTAGTCCTTAATTTTCCCCACAAGTTGTTGTATTTTAGAATCTGGAATGCATTTCCCAGAAAGTTTATTAATGCTTGTTAAGTTACCTGTCCCACTCACCAGTGTGGCTTAACCCACAATAAAATTGAAAAGTTATTACAAGTAGCCATATTCCCTGCATGTCTCATCATAGCTTATCAGTTTATTGACCTAGTATATAACAAGGATGCTGGGCATTGTGGGGTCATTACAACAACAGAAGAAGCATTCCATGATTTTCAAATGAATTACACAAATTTCAGTAAGAGTAAAAGATCACTGCAGGTTTTGGTAGTTAGGAAAATCTTTGTGGAGAAAGTGGATCTGTAAATGGATCTTGAAGGATGGGGTAGAATTTAGGTAGCAAGATAGATGGCATTTTGGGTTAGCATGGAGCATGTTCTACAAATCATTTTAACCAAAGGTTTATCAAGTAAGCCTATACGAGACTTGGGATACAAAGACCAAAAAAATTCCTGATCTTGCCTGAAAAGAGCTTGCAGTAGATTGGAGGTATACAATCAATAGAAGTAAGTAAACACCAACTATATGTAACTTTATTTCAAGAGAAACAATACTAACAGAGTGAGGGAGATTGGGAAAGGCCTTATGTAAAAGATGGAGTTATGTTTCAAAAAAGGCTGGAGATTCTGTGAGATGGAAGTAAGGAGAGACCACATTGGATGTCATCTGTTTAAGGATAAGTGCCAAAAGTGGACCAAATTTTTTTTTTGAAAAGTGAATAAAATCCATAAAAGATTTTTCAAAGAGAAGAGTAGAGAGAGAGTTAGGACTGAATCTGGAGGTATGGCCACATTAGGGGCAAGGAGGTGGTTGAAGAGGTAGTGAAGGTGGGAGAACAATCTTAATTATAATATAAAGGGTTCCTAACCATTTTTTGTCAGTTTTGACAGTCTGGTCAAGCCTCTGGATCACACAGAAGTTTTTAAATACACAATACAAGAATGCAAAGGAAACCAGTTAATTGTATTGAAATACAGTGATCAAAATATTTAAAAAATAAAAGAAGTTCCTAGGCCCCAGATTACCAACCCTTGCTCTACATCAGGCTTTACCTTCTGAAGCCAAGGGTAAAGAAGTTAATGAAGTTAAGGAAGTCAGGTCCTTGGATTTCTTGATTGTGTCATTTGTGACCTTCCAGTTTCAGTTACCAGATTATACTTCCTCTTCCTATGGCTGCATATAGCTAAATCCCTCCTCAGTGACACTTTGCTCTGCTTCCTCCCCCACAACCCCTACAGGGTGGAGGCCTTCTCTGCTTTAGTCTTTAGGCATTCAAGGTCTGTCTCCCCAACTCTAAGGTGTTATCCCAGAGTCTCCCCTCTTGCTGAAATGAATTTATTTTTATTACTTAATTACTCATGACCTTTTATCCTGGCATTGCTAACTGCTTATTGGATGACTCTAACTGGATGGTTCTTTAGATATTCAACCTATCTCAAACTCAACTTGTCCCAAACTAAAGTACTTATCTTTTCCCCCAAATTCTCCCCCTTCCTAACTTTCATACTGTTGTTGAAGGCATCACCTTCATCTAAAGATGTTCTCTTACCACCCCACACCATTCCCCTTCCAATCAGTTGTCAAGTGTTGATTCTACCTTCATAATATCTACCATATATCCCCTCATCTTTCTTCTGACACTGCTATAGTCCTGGTGCAGGTCTTCGTCTCTTCCTGCCTCATTTATTGCAGTAGCCTTCTAGTTGATCTTCCTGCCTCAAGTCTTTCCTTACTCTAGTCCATCCTCTTCTCCACATCTGACCATGTCACTCTGATATTTGATAAGCTCCAGTGGTTTCCTATTACCTCCAGGGTCAAATATAAATCAATTTGTATTTCAAAGCCCTTTAAAACCCAGCCCCATTTTCTCCTTTCCAATCAAGTTACATTGTACTCCTCCTCCACTTATCCTGCATTCCAGTGCCACTGGCCTTTTTGCTTTTCTCCCCACAAACAATTCATTTCCTGACTCTGGGAGTTTTTTTACCAGCTATTCTCCTTGCCCAAAATTCTTATTTTTATCTCCCTCTCCTGGCTTCCTTCAAGTTTCCATTAAAGTCTCACCTGCAAGAAGCCCTTCAGGTCCCCTTAAATGCTAGTACTTCCCCTCTCTTGATTTATCTTGTATATGTCTTGTATGTAATTGCTTGTGTGTTACCCCCTCCCTCCCCCCATTAGACTGTGGGCCTTTTGAAAGCAGAGACTGGTTTTTTTAAACCTTCCTCTGTATCCCTAGTGCTTAACACACTGCCTGCCATATTGTAGGCATTTAATAAATGCTTATTGACTTGACAGAGGGCCTCTTCAATAGAAGAAAGGGAAAATACATCCTGGACATCAGGAATACTTTGGGTTTCAAACCATTCTTACCAAAAAAAAACCAAACAAAAAGGGACTCTTATCATTATATTTGTCTGTTTTAGACTCATGCAAATGTAGCAAGTTAACACTGCTTTAACACCCTTTGTGTTGTAATATCTAATATCCACAGTTGTGGAAGATGGTTATCTCGATTAAATTAGGGCCTACATTTCCACCCCTAATATGTGATTACTAGTTTGTAAGTAAGGCCTACTGATTTTTTTCTTAATGGGAACTTAACTGACGTTAGCAGACCTTAGAGATAGTCGCTCTGTTTTAAATGTTTCATTTTTGTTGTTCTGTCATTTTTAGTTGAGTTTGACTCTTCATGACCCCATTTGGGGTTTTCTTGGCAAAGATACTGGAGTGGTTTGTTATTTCCTTCTCCAGCTCATTTTACAGATGAGGAAACTGAGGCAAAATGGGTTAAGTGACTTGCCTAGCTTCACAAAGCTAGTAAGTGTCTGAGGCCAGATTGAAACTCAGAAAGGTGACTGACTCCAGTCCTGCCACTCAATCCACTGTGCCACCTACCTGCCCATTTTATAGATGATTAAATCAACTAAGGCCCGGAGAGGTTAAATGACTTGTCATGGTCATTTATCTGGTAAATTGGGGAAGAGCCCATATTCAGGACTGCTAGGTCTTTGATTTTCATGTTCTCTCTACTCATTATGCTTTCCCCCCCCCCAAAGTCTGGGGCTTACTGCAGAACATTTAGTGGGTTTTGTAGTTTCTCTGACTAGTTGAAGAACTGATATTGCTCTATAGAACATGATTATCTTATTTCTTCATCATACTTATTAAGGAGCATTTTGTGGCCAAGAGTAATAACAACTTTCATTTTAGAGTTGGGGATGGTTGGGGAGGGTAGGAAATAAAGAAAATGAAATATTTCATTCTAGAATCCTAAACACCTTAGGTTCATTAGATAGAAGCCAAAATCAAGAATTATGGCCTGGAATGTGTTAAAAAGCTTATGACTGTAAGGTTTGTTAAACATTTAAGGAGGGGGAGGCTGTGGAACCCCAGATTTAAGAAGTTTTAATAATAATACTAATAAGTAGCTAGTCTTTATGTAAGTGCTTTAAGGTTCCCAAAGCGTTTTATAAACATCTCATTTCTCCCAACAACCCTGGGAGGTAGGAGCTGTAATTATCATTACCATTTTATAGATGAGAAAAAAGGTGAAGTGACTTACTTGACAAGGATCACATAGCTGGTAAGTGTTTTAGGGCAGGATTTGAACTCGGGTCTTTCTGAGGACTTCAGGGACTTCATTCAGGTCTAGGGCTTTATCCACTTTGCCACCTAGACAGTGTAGAGGAACCATAAAATTTGTAAGTATCTGGATTTGTTTTTATGGTAACTATGTTTTTGCTATAAAGCGAAACCAAAAAATGGAGGAGCCTTATGTCAAATCCACTGGAATATGTTGTTGACTTAACCATAGCAGTACTGTAGGTTTAAAATCAGGTAGCATTTTACATTGAACACTTAAGCTAAATTAAGAAATGTAGCAGACTTACAGAATAAATCTGTCTTTCTATCTCTCCCACCCTCTTGTCTTTCTTTTTCTCTCTTGTCTCCCATACATACAAATATATGTAGATATTTGTTCTGGACATTTGATTTTATTACTATAGGGAGCCCTCTGGTGAGGAAACTTTCCTTTTACTAATCCAGATTGAAAACTACTTTGCAATTCATAGAAATCAAGCATTTATCAAGAGTATACCATATATAGGACTTGTGGGTTCAGTCAAGTTGTGAGCATGCAAAGAAAATGAGTCTTGACTCATAAGGAGTTCTCATTCTAAGAGTAACTTGCCCAGGGTAACGGTATAGCTGGGGACTCTGATGACTCTTTCAAACCACACCCACACCAAAGGCTTACTTGAGCAGAAAGCTAGTTTTTTCTTTATGGTTACAGTATTTTTTGTTCTGTATCATTTGGCTCCGTTGTTAGGATATTACTTATTTTAGCAGCATTTGTCCGTACAGACTGACACTGAAATGCTGTTCTATATAATTTATACATTATATACATAAATTATATATATATATATATATATATATATATATATATATATATATATATATATATATATATATATATATATATATAAAATATATAATTTAGGGAATCTAAATGTGCTGTTGCCCTGGATTACGAGTTTGGCTAAATATTTTCAAATTTGTTCCTCTTTTCGACACTTTAAGCCTTTTCTCTTTTCAGTTCTCAGATAGGAATAATATGATTGATCTACTGTATATTTACATTGTTCAGTCATGTCAATCTTGTAATAGAGAATTCCAATGGAACTTCAGCAGCAGGTTCTCAGGTCTGGATAAGACTGTTTCTTGTGGTGTGCTCCATGTTCTTTCAGTCTGTCTGCCTCCCTGTGACCCCATTTGGGGTTTTCTTGGCAATGATACTGGAGTGGTTTGCCATTTTCTTCTCCAATGGATTAAGGCAAACAGAGGGTAGGTGACTTGCCCAGAGTCACAGAGCTAGTAAATGTTGTAGGCCAGACTGAATTCAGGTCTTCTTGACTCCAGGTCCAGTGCTCTATCCTCTGAACCATCTAGCTGCCTCACTGTATACTATATTACCACCTTTTTAATCCTTCTTCCTAACTCTCCCTTCCATCCATTTGACACAGATACTACAATTAATAAATGATAAACACTTAGAACTCATATACACTTGCAGGAACAGGTAGGTCTATCCCTTGGAGTCTAATGGAGAGAAGAAATTCTGTTTTGGGCAGCTGATATTTTTTATATTTAATTTATTTTTAGTTTTCAACATTCACTTCCATAAGATTTTGAGTTGTAAATTCCCCCCTCTCTTGCCCTGAGATAACGTGCATTCTGATATAGGCTTTACTTATACGTTAATATTAAACATATTTTCACATTAGTCATGATGTAAAGAAGAATTAAAACTAATGGGAGAAACCATGAGAAAGAAGAAACAAAACAACAAAAGAAAAGGAAAGCAAATAGTCTACTTCCATCTGCATTCAGACTCCAGAGTTCTTTCTCTGGATATCTGGATTTTCCATCATTGAGACTTTTGGGGTTGTCTTAGATCCTCGCATTGCTGAGAAGAGCTAAGTCTGTCAAAGTCAGTCATGACTGATTTTTTAAGATGTTCCTGTGGGTCATCCAGATGGAGATATCCAAAAATTGGGAGACTGTAGTTCAGTAGGCAGACAAGAGATGGTTATATACATCTGGAAATCATCTGCATAGACATGATAATTGAAGCTGTAGGAGCTGAGGAGATCATTGTGAGAGGTGTACAGAGAGAAGACAGCAGAACAAAGTTGTAGGGGACACTCATATGTAGGACATGACCTGGATGAACATGCAGCAAAAGAGACTGAGAAGGGGTGGTCAGACAGGTAGGAGAGGAACCAGGAGAGAGAAGTATTTTGAAAATCTAGAGAGGAGAAAGTGATGACCCAGAGAGGTCACCAAGGGTAGTCTTGATAAAAGACCTAGACAATAAAAAGTTTTGGCAATTGGGTAATTTCTAACTTTGGAAGGGCAATTTCATCTGGGTGATGAGGTTGGAAGTCAGATCACTAAGGATTAAGAGACAGAGCAGTAAGAGAAGAGTCAGAAAAAGGAAGGGGATGCAGCTGACAGGGAAGGTTCGAGGGTGCTTCATTGACATTTTTCCCTTGGAATAGATTTAAGCTTTATTCATCCTAGAGAAATTCCCCAGTGTTTATTTTTTTTGTCATTTCTGGGAGATTTAATTGGAGACACGGGTGAAAATAGGTGTTCTTGAGATTGTCTTCTGAGGCTTTTTGGTGATGCTCTTTAATTGTCGTGCTTAGAAGCTTCTGGTTATAAGATTGCCCCCAAACTCAGAAGTACCCCTTAGAGTTAAACCCTTGGACTGAAAAGAGTCTTCTGTAAAGGAAAGATTCCAATTAAATTTCAGGTAGCTATTTGATATATCCAAGCTTCTATCTCATGCCACATAATATCTAACTGGATTGTGCCTTTACCCACAACTCTCTGCTGTTTTTAAGAAGTTAAAAAAAGAAATTTTGAGGGGCCTTCCTGAAAATATTGTTTTTAGTACAGGATTTTCTGTCCTAAAGAATCTAGTTTAGCTGCTTTGATAACTCATATTTGCATGCAAAAAGTATGAAATGTTTCCTCACAACAAATATTTTAATCATTTTACACAGGAGTAAACCAAGGCTCCTAAACGTGGAGTGGTGTAGTAAGAGGTAGAGATAATACTTGAACATATCATCTGACTCCAACTCCAGCTCTTTCACCATGCCACTGATGCTTCTTCTTATAAGTGGGTAGCCAATGTGTTACTTCTATCCTCAGCAGGTTCTTGTGTTGAGGATAGGGGGCAAGACGTTTGTTACTGTTGCTTTAAATGCTACCTGTCACAGGGAGTTGACATGTGGCCCACACTGTGGCTTATTGACTCTCCAAACAAAATACTAGGTAGAGGATGATAGTAGCTCATGGACGAGTTTCTCTGTCCCAATTTTCCTTCCTACTTATACCAGGAATATAATGCCATTTGACTAGTGAAGCTGGGGATATCTGCATTACAGTAGTAATACTGATTAGTAGTGGAAACTAAGATAAGTTGGAGATAAAGGAATCACAATTCACAGAATCACAGACTTCTTAATTTCTTTAGTTTCTGGGGAAAGTAAGGGAAATGGCTGATGCTAAACATTTTCTGTCATTGCAGTGCATCCAGATCATACAGTCTGTTTCAAGGAATCAGAGAAATCTTACCCCTCTTGAAATGATGATAGAAGAAACGAGAGCCTCCAAACAACACTAAGAGCCTCCTCATTTCCGAGATGTGTTTTTCCTGTACTGTTAGGAGTGTTGAAATTTTAAACTGGGTGTATGGAGGTATCTTAGCTTGTATCCTGGTTTTTTTGTTCTTGCTGTGCAATGGATGGAGCAATAATGCCCAGGGCCTGTTTCTGCTGTGCTACTCTTCCCTACTGCAATCCCAGGACTTTGTATCTTCACCATTCATTTTAGATAATAGGGGAACAGATAACTTTGCCCTTTACTGAATTTTCTCTCTTTGGCTGTAAGGACCTGGTACATAACTTGAGCTGGACATAACTTGAGCTGGACATAAATGATAAGATCACCTGGGTAGCCTTAGTTTCTTTTTTTTCTAAAGAAACAGATCCAGAAAGGCTAAGTGATCTATCCCACATTGCACCTGCTGCCTTACAATATTTTTGTACTTGTAGATATCATCTCTTCTCTTTCCTGCCTCCCCCCCCTCCCCACACTTATACACTTCCCATGTGCCTATGAGGAAGTGTCTTTTAAGTTGGAGGTGATTGGAAAATTGAGTTATTTTGGAATGGGAAGTGTGGGGAAAGAAAAGCTTTGAAGTGGACTTATAGATGGCTTAGTTTAGTAGAGGAGCAGGAGTACCAGGGAAGGAGTTACTGGATTGGGAAGAGTTTCTGAAATTAGACTAATATTCTTCAAATCAGCAAATAAGAGGAAGCCTTTTATTCTAGGATCTCTGGGAGACATAGCTTTTTCTACTTAAAAAGATAGATGAACATCTTTGACATTTAAAATGATAGGATCAGGTTTAGAGCTGGAAGGATCTTAGAGATCTAAGCAGCCTGAGGTGAAATGACTTTTCAAGAGCACATAGGTATTCTTTCTTCTGTAGTTAGTAATTTTGCCCACATTTTGCATTTTTGATATGCTGCATTCCCTAAATTTCTACTATTCTACTACTTTTGATAAAAATGTATGAAAATGAGAGTGATCTTTGATCTAGACTATTGCAGTAGTTTATTAATTGATTTCTCTGCCTCAAGGTTTCTCCCCCTCTAACCCATCTTCCATAAAGCTGCTTCAGTTCAGTCATTTGTTCAGTTGTGCTTCACTTTTTGTGACCCCATTTAGGATTTTCCTGGCAAAGATACTGAAGTGTTTTGCCGTTTTTCTTCTCCTGCTCATTTTACAAATGAAAAAACTAAGGCAAATAGGATTTAGTGATTTGCCCAGGATCACAAAGCTAGTAAGTATCTGAGGCTGGATTTAAACTCAGGAAGGTGAGTCTTTTTGATGTCAGTATTAGCACTCTTTCCGCTGTACTATCTAGTTGCCCCAATGCCACTAAACTGAGGCAATGTGGAATAGTAGAGGGAATGTTGGATGTAGACCAGGAAGGTCTGGGTTCAAATTCCACCTCAAACATGGAGTAGCTGTGTGACTGTGGATTTCACTTCTCTGTGTCTTAGTTTTTTCATCAGTAAAAATGAGATACTGAACTTAATGGCCTCTGAAATCTTTTCCAGCTCCAAATCCATGACCTGATAGTGATTCTATGAACCTAAAATGTGGTGTGTTATTCCTTGGTCAAGAATCCTCAAAAGGTCCTTATTGCCTCTAGGCTCTTTGCAATTTACCTCCAGTTTTTATTTCCAGGCTCAGGGATAGAGCCAAGATGGCAGAGTAAGAGCAGGAGTAGCTTGAGCTCTCCCCCAAACCCCTCCAAATACCTGTAAAAATGACTCTAAACAAATTCTAAATCAGTAGAACCCATTAAAAAAACAACAGTGAAACAAATTTCCAGCCTAAGACAACCTGGGTGGTCGACATAAAGGTCTGTTGTGCCGGGCTGAGAGAGGAGTGCAGTACAACATGGGTTGCACAGGCACAGACTGGATCCCAACAAACCCAGAGCAGGCCTCAGGGGACTGAATCACTGGTAAATGAGTCAGTTTCCAGACTTCTCGACCCACAAATGCCAAAGATGACTGAGAAGGTTGGTGGAAAAGGTCTGTCAGACCTGGGTAAGAAAGGAGCATAGACCAGTCCCAGTGTAGCCGTGGGGTGGCGGCAACAGCACAGCCCACAGTAAGGGGTAAGGGGATCGAACAGTTAAGATCAGAAGGAGATTACAGGGATCTCTTTGCTGTCACTGAGACAGGATAGTGTTGCTTTGCCCATACTTGCATTTGGGTGGCTGCAGTCCTGAAGTAAGGAGCACTGGCATAGCAGAGCTGGTGGCAGCAGTGGAGAGGGAATTCTCCTCACAGTTCCAGGGCAGAAAAGAGTGCTTGTGGTCATTCACTGACCAAGGCATAGCCAAGAGAGGAATAACACCTCTGTTTAGATCATACTACCTTAGAAGAATTGAAAACTGACGAGTCCCTAGAAGTATCTCTGAAAATAGTTGCACAAAATCCCTGAAACTTGGGACAGTATGTCCTCCACACCGGAAGCAGAACCCTACCTTAACAAAGAATTAAAAAGTCAAGTAATTGGCTGGGAAAATGAGCAGAAAACAGCAGAAAAAAACTCAGACTATAGAATCTTACTTTGGTGACAAGAAAAAATACATACAAACAGAAGAAAACTATCAAGTCAAAGCTCCTACATCCAAAGCATCAAGAAAAATATGAATTGGTCTCAGGCCATGGAAAAGCTCAAAAAGGATTTAGAAAGTCATGTAAGAGAAACAGAGGGAAAATTGGGAAGAGAAATGAGAGTGATGCAAGAAAATCATGAAAAACGAGTCAACAGCTTGTTAAAGGAGACTCAAAAAAATATTGAAGAAAAATAAAAAGAATAGACTAGACCAAATGCAAAAGCAGTCTAAAAAATAGAATTGGCCAAATGGAAAAGGAAGTCCAAAAGCTTACTGAAGAAAATAACTCCTTAAAAATTAGAATAGAGCAACTGGAAGTTAAGGACTTTATGAGAAATCAAGAAATTATAAAACAAAACCAGAAGAATAAAAACATAGAAGACAACATGAAATATCTCATTGGCAAAACAACTGACCTGGAAAATAGATCCGGGAGAGATAATTTAAAAATTATTGGATGACCTGAAAGCCATGATCAAAAAGAGTCTAGACATCATCTTTCAAGAAATTATCAAGGAAAGCTGCCCTGATATTCTAGAACCAGAGGGTAAAATAGAAATGGAAAGAATGCACTTATCACTGCCTGGAAGAGATCTCAAAAGGAAAACTCCTAGGAATGTTGTTGCCAAATTCCAGAGCTCCCATGTCAAGGAGAAAATATTGCAAGCAGGCTGTTTTGACTTTAATCAATTTACCTTATGCACACTCTAACTCTGAAGTACTGTATTCTAGCCAAACTTGATTACTTATAATTTCCTCTACTTGGTATTCCACTTCCTATCTCAATGGAATTTTCTTTTGCTTCTGCCCTTTGTAATCTCTTGCCTTCAAAATTTAGTGTTTCTTTTCATGAGATACCTTTCCTCATTTATTAATCTTTCTTCCAGTTTTGCTTCTTACTTACTATGTACATGTTTTATATTTACTTATGAGTACATTTTCTTTTCCAGTACAATGTAAACTCTAAAGGCTGGGATTATTTCCTGTGGTGTTTGTTTTTTTCTTTTTTTCAATTTTTGTGCTTAATAATTACTTAATGAATTGAATTTTTTCTTAGGAAGTTATAATCCTAGTTTTTACAGCCTTACCTCTATATCCATCCAACTTAGAAATAATTTACCAACTACCTATAAGGTTTAGGGAGCATAGATTTAGAGGGGAAGGGACCTTGCAGACAATCTAGTCTAGCCCCTCTCTTCACAGAAGAGAAGATTGAGGTCCAGAGAATTTAATGACCAGAACCCAGTTCCTCTGATTCTAGGGACTTTGCTACCCTCCCAAGACATAGCTAAAAGCTCCTGTCTTTAAGGAATTTACAGTTTGGTACAAGAATTGTACATGAACACAAATATAAATACTTCATTAGTCTGAATGCAAGCTGTCCTTTCCCCCTAAATCTAGCTTATATAAAACTGAAGTGTAACCTAGTGTTATTTATTTCATCCGATATTTTTCTCATTCACATAAATTTTGTTTTAGGGATTGCAGCCCATATTTCTTTAAAAAAATTTTTTTTTAATGCACAAAAATCTGTTTCTCTCTTATCCTTCTAACCATTAGAAGAAAAAGAAAACTCTCGTAACAAATAATGTATAGTTAAAATAAATTAGTCTATTTGTTTTATCAAAAAATAAATGTTTCATTCTGTATCCTGAATCCATCAACTCTCAAAAGTTGATGATGCTTCATCATTGGTCTTTCTTGCATCATAGTTGGTCATTGCAATGATCAAAGTTCGTGTGGTTTCAAAGTTGTTTTTACACTGTTATGACTATTGTAGAAATGTTATTTTTTTTCTGCTCACTTTACACAAATCTTTCTAGGTTTCCCTGAAACCATCTTCATCATTTCTTATGGCACAAAATATTCCTCTACATTCATATGCCATGATTTATTCAGCCATTCTCCAATTAATGGGAAATCAGTTCTTTGCTACTACAAGAAGAGCTGCTATTAATATTTTTGTACTTATGGGAACTTTTTCTCTTTGATCTCTTGGTGTGTAGTGTAACCTTTTTGGAGCAGTCTATATTTGAGCTAATTATAAATGTTTCATATACATAGACATGTCAGCATGTGAAAGTTGCTCTAAGGTGTAAAACATTCTGAGAATTCCTAGAAGATATTGCTTTGAAATGAGCCTTAAAGGCTTGGGTAGGGTTTTGATAGTTGGAGTTGAGCCTAAAGATATTTTGGGAATAAGGCATAGTGTTAGCAAAGGCAAGAAAAATCAAGGGATTATTTTTTTGGGTGTGATTTTAGTTAGGTAAGAGGTAAAGCTGGCAAGATAAGATTATGATATTTATTAGTTATGAAAATTGCAAAGGATTTTCTTAGTGCATATCTTGTATAGCTGCTCTTCTTGTTTTTCTTCATTCAGCATATTGAAACTGATAATAGATCAAATAATGGCAGCCTTACCTACTGTCACTGATGGAGAAAAGTTAACATTTTTTACACAATTTTTTCATCTGCTGATTATCCTTCTCCAGTTTCACCCATAAATGCTTTTATGATGATCTGGCTCAGTTGTGTGTCTCATCAATCTTCTCCAAAGGTAGGAGAAGATGGGTAGAGATTAAAAACAGACTCCATTCAACACAAAGATTCACCTTTAAATGGATATAGTTGATAGAATGTTTGTCTTGCCATTGAGAAGACCTGTGTTCAAATTAAATATAGATATTTTACATTTAAGACCTACTGTGTGATGATGAGCAAAGCACTTAACTTCAGTAGGTCTTTTCTCATCTCTAAAATGGGGATATTCACTGTGCTGTATAGTGCTTACCCTCACAGTTGTGGCTCAAAAGAGGTAATGTGTTTTGTAAGCCTTAAAGTTTGATGTTATGCCAGCTGTCACCATGATTACTACTCTTATACTTCAGTGTTTCAGTAAGTAGAGTATAGTAGGAAAGCAGCTAAGTTGTCTTGGGGGAGTATAGTCAGCATTGTTAAGTCAAGGTAGAAGTATATTCGAGAGAGACAAGAAACCAAAATAACCTATTTTCAACTTGCAGTGATTCTTGGGACCTTGCTAATGGTCATTTTCTGTTTTATTTTTGTTAATGGAATTTACTTGATTTCCTTTTGGGTGGATGGGATGCTTATGGTTAGGGGATAGGTTTTTCTTTATAGCAAACAATGTAGTCATGCTATAATAATTTATTTTTGTGTGATCAGATTAACATGGCCAATTAGAATCAGACCTTTAGATTATTTGTGTACCATAGAAAAAAATGTTTTTGAAATTAGATATAGTCTTTTCAAAAAATTTAATGAGAAAGTATTTCTAAATGGGCATCAATAAAACCTGGTATCATTTACATAGTGAAATAGTAGTGAAGGGGTAGATTTAGGAGGTCTTTTACTTTGTAATTATTTTTTTTTTTACTACTTGCGAATGGAGCAGAACAAGATGAAAATGATTTATTGAAAAAATAAATTTATCGATATTTTACTAATTAGGAGTGATAACCCTGAACCTTTGCTTATAAGTATATTGTAATGTGCTGCCTACTAATGATAGCCTCATAGCATTGTTTCTCGATAGGTAGATGGGCAGCATTGTTGTATTATTTCTTTCACCTGACATAATTAAGAGTTTTATTGATTAATAACAGTGTGAATGATGGTTTAATGCTATACCTTTATCTTAGTAATAGCTTACAGTTTAAATGCTTCAAACTTTGTAAAATGCTTTATAAACATCATCTCACTTGAACTGTATTATCCCTGTGAGGTACTGTAGTTTTTAATCTGTTTATTAATGAGGAAACTGTAAGGTCCTTAAAAATCAGGTCATGTGCATATTACTAAATGACAGGGATGGGTGTAAGATTTGAAAGTACACCTTTCCTAAAAAATTTAGTGCTTCACCATAATCCCAAAGGAAGTTTAGTGAAATATAATTGCATAGAGGAATGCTACCTACCACCTGTTAGTGAGTCTCCCTGCCCCAAGTCTCTACTCAGTTCAATTCATCCTCCCATTCAGTCACCAAAGTGATTTTCTTAAAGGCCAAGGCCAATCATGTCTTCCTACCCTGCTACTCAGTAAACTCCGTTTCAGGGCTTCTTAAACTTTTTCTACTGGAGACCTCTTTTCCTTGATTCACTTTTGGCAAAGGTTTATTGACATTGCATTGTCCAAGGGCATGCACAGTGCAAAGTGTACTTGCTTTGTGTTCAGAACCAAGATTGCAGTGAAGTTTTGCAAAGCAACACAGGCAAGCACAGCCGGAAACACCTCAGGATCAGTACATGTTTGATTTTTAATAAATTTTTGGCCCTTGTGCTTTCAGAAACCTTTTACCGTTGTCAAATTTTTCGTAACCTCTTGACTCACAATTTAAGAAGCACTGTATGGGTGCATCCCTCTAGCCTCTAGAATCAAAATCAAAATCTTTTTAGTATTAAAAGTCCTTTATAACTCAGAGTCCTCCTACCTTTTCAGTCTTCTTATCTCAAAATACAGATATATAGGTCCATATCCCAAAATATAGAAAATAGGTCCTTATCTCATAAATTTGGCTAACTGGAGTGCAGCCTAGAGTTATTTTGTCATCACTGACAAATTATTTCGATTTCTTGTCTCTCTCACTGGGTTTATTTCTACCTTCACATTTACAGTGCTGATTGTATTTCCCCCAGAGTATTTAACTTAGTCCCTGCCTTGTACTCTGATCCCGTAACACTGGCTTCTTGGATATTCCTTGAATGAGACACTCCATCTCTGGCTTTTCTCTGGCTTCCCTCCAACCCCTGTGCCTGGAATGCTCTCCCTCTTCATCTCTATCTCCTGGTTTCCTTTTAAGTCCCTACAAGAAGGCTTTCCCAACCTTTCTTTATTCTTTCCTATTTATCCATTATATAGTTTGTTGTTACATAAGTTGTTTGCTTTTCTCTCCCATTAGACTCTGAGCTTTTTGACAACAGAACAGAGATCCTTTGCTTCTTTTTGTATCATCAGGCCATAGCACAGTGCCTGACACATAATGAGCATTTAATGAATGTTTATTAACTGAATTGTTCCTACCTGCAACAAAAGTTGATGTATCTCCATTCATATCTTACCGGTTTGGGGAACCTTCATCCAGAGGCGAGATGTGGCCCTCTAGGTCCTCAAGTGCAGCCCTTTGACTGAATCCAAATTTCACAGAAGAAATACCCTTAGTAAATATTTGTTCTATAAAATTTGGACTCAAAGGTCCACACCCAAGGTCCTAGAAGATCACATGTGGCTTCAAAGCCACAGGTTCCCTACCCCTGTTAAGTCTAGGATAGAAAACTAAAAGAGAAAATAGAACAATATTGGATCCTCTCTTTGTTGCCCTTCATGCTGTTCATTCTTTTCCTTTCTTTTTGGAACTCCTATTATTTGTATACTGTAGAAAAATTCACTTGAAACTAGATCTTGAAACCATCTTTTAAAAAAAATAATGAGGAAGTATTCCTAAATGGACGTTGGTAAGACCCGGTATCACTGATGTAATGAAATGGTAGTGAACAGATAGATGTAGGAAGTCTTTTGCTTTGAAGTTTTTTTGTTTTTACTTACTCATGGAGGGAGCAGAACAAGATACAGCTGACATTGAAAAAATAAATTTATAGTTATTTTACTAGTTAGAAGTAATAAGTATGAACCTCTTGAAAGATATGTAAAGGTTTATAACTTTTCTCCTTCAATAACTGTAAGTAAACTATTTGGTCTCATATCAGTCCCAAACAGGCTGAATGAGGAAATAAAAATAGCAAGAGTAGCTGTACAAGATATGCACTAATAATAGTGTCAGCATCACCAGCTTAGCATTTATTTTTCTATTTATTTCACTATGGGAGTAGTGTAGTGTAGACTCTGCTATAAAGGAAAAGGTGCTTCTTTTGGAATCACTCTCTTTTAAGACCTGTTTTTGACACTTATTGGCTCTGTAACTTTGTGCAAGTCACCTGACTTCTCAGTGCCTCGGTTTCCTCATGTGTAAAATGCTTCCAATATCTGTTTCATGGGTATTCTGAGGAAAGTACTATCTAAGTTTAAGTACAAATTTAATTTGCCCCTAACTCTTTTTATAAAGTGCTCTCCTTGTTTAGGACATCTCAAGCCTACCCTGACTGCCGGTGCATTAGGTAAAAATTAAAAAGCAAAAAATACCTCATTTGTACCTTTTTTATTAGTCATTATCAATTGACGGTATGCTTGCTCTTTATTGCTTGGCTGTGTTTCATGCTCCCAGATTTGCTTATACTTTTTAAAAAAGCTCTGTGTTTGAATTGACTGTGCCCTCACCCCTTTGTCACAGACCTCTCTTTCTGACCTGTTAAGTTATTGTGGGCTGGGAAAATGTCTCACGTTGGGTATGCCATTTCGGAATTCAGTTTGATGTATTATTTTAAAGTTGTTTGGAAGGGAATGTTGGGAAAGTTTGGCAGGAAACCCTCTTGTACTCCACAGTCTTGGCTCTTTAAACCACTTTTCAAACCTCAATATCCTTTACAAATAACAAATAGCTAGCATTTATAGAAAGCTTTAAGCTTTACAAAATGCATTTTATCTGTTATTTCATTTTATCTTCATGTTCCTTCAGAGGCCAGTGGCTATTACTTTCATGCCCTTAATCAATAAACATTTATTAAGTGCCTCATATATGGTAGGGATACAAGAAAAAGGAATAAGACATTCTCTGCCCTCAAGGAACTCACTGTTAACAATGGAACGCAAAAGGGGGAGGAGCACACTAAAACTCATAATAATAAGCCATGGCTGAGGAGGAGAATTAAGGAGGAAAAGAGAAACATCTTTAGCTGTATACTTACAGCATTGTAATGTTGCAGGTTGCTTTATATATGTTGTTTGGTTCTAGTAACGATTCTGTGAAATAGGTGCTATTGTTATTCCAGTTTTACAGATGAGGAAGTTGAGTTTGACCGAGGTTATGTGACTTGCTCAGGGTGGCAAGCTGTTAAGTGTTTGAGATAGGATTTGAATTCAGATTATTCTGCAGTCTTATGTTCCGCACTGCTTAGCTTGCTTTATATTAGGAAAAGAAAATCAAAGAAAGGATACTCTCAGTGAGATGGAACAAAAACAGACTGAGAGAATGCAGAACTCCTTTTTTTTTTAGGAAGGAGGATTTTTAGACTTCAAAGGACATAATAGAAAAGGCTGGTAGGGAATTATTATCAAAGAAGAGTAGGGAGGACTCATAGAATTATGAATCTAGAGCTGGAAGGGACCTTCGGTCATCTAGTTGAGGAGGAAACCAAGGTCCCTAAGAAGTTTTCAAGTGATTTGCCCAAGATCTCATAGTAACTGTCAGGCCACATTTGAATCCTAGTCTGCTGACTCCAGAGCCTGTGTTTTTTCTGCTTGCAGGCACCTACTTGGCCCTGATGAGTTCAAGTCACTAGGAATCGAAAAATTTTATATCTGAGGATACTGAAAGAACTAGCAGATAGAATTCCTGTGTGTTAGTGGTATTTGTCATTAATAGTGGAGTATAGATACCACAAGACCAAGGATAGTGTTCCAGTTTGAAGGAAAAAAAAGCGGGGAAGAGAATGTGTTTTTGAAGCTGTAGGCCAGTGAACTTGATTAAATCTGTATTAAAGGGGTGGTCACCAAATATCCAGAGAAAGGAAGTAGTGCTTTCTAAAGAACCAAAATGGCTTCATTAAGAAAAGCTCATGCCAAGAGAAATTGAAGGAATGAGAATAGACAATGAGGAAACAAAACTATCACTCTTTGTATATGATATGATGGTATACTTAGAGAATCAGCTAAAGAATTAGTTGAAATAATTAACAACTTTAACAAAGTTGCAGGGGATAAAATAAACCCACATAAATCATCAACATTTTCACTTCTTACCAACAAAGTCCAGCAGTAAGAGAGAGAAAAATTCCAACTGTAGACAATATGAAATACTTGGGAATCTACCAATAAGACAAACCCAGGAATCTATGAACACGATTACAATATACTTTTCACACAAATAAAGTCAAATCCAAACAACTGGAGAAATAGTAATTGCTTTTGTGTATACCAAGGCAATATATAATAAAGATGATTATTCAACTTAAATTAATCTACTTATTCAGTGCCATACCAATCAAAGCACCAAAAAATGATTTTATAGAGCTAGAAGAAATAACAAAATTCATTTGAAAGAATAAAAAATTAAAAATATCAAGGAAATTAATAGGATAGGGGGTGGAATGTGAAAGAAACTGGTTTAAATATACCTGAGTTCAAATTTGGCCTCAGATACTCACTAGCTGTGTGACCCCAGGCAATTCACTTAACCATGTTTGCCTCAGTTCCTCATCGGTAAAATGAGCTGGAGAAGGAAATGGCACATCACTTCAGTGTCTTTGGCAAGAAAATCCCAAATGGGGTCACATAAAGTTGGATGTGACTAAAATGACTGAATGTTAATGCCAGTGGCCATAGTCATTTAGTGTGTGATAAACCCAAAGTTCTAAGTATTTGGTACAAGCTCTTTGGCAAAATCTGCTGGGAAAACTGGAAAGTAGTAGATCAGAAACTAGGTATAGACCAACATCTCACAGGGTGTACCAAGATAAGGTCAAAATGGGTACATAATTTACACATAAAGGGTGATACCATAAGCAAATTAGAGAAATGTGGAATAGTTTATTTGTCAGGTCTATGAATAAGGGAATAATGTAGGATCAAACAAAAGAGAGCATTATGAAATGTAAAATGGATAATTTTGGTTATATTAAGTTAAAAAGATTTTGCATAAACAAAACTGATATGACCAAAATTAGAAGGAAAACATAAAACTGGGGAAAAAATGTTTTTATAGCAAGTATCTCTGATAAAGGCCTCATTTTTCAAAAATATAGAGAACTGGATCAAATTTATGAGAATACAAGTTATTCCCAGTTGATAAATGATCAAAGGATATGAATAAGCTGTTTTCAGATGAAATCAAAGTTATCTATAGTCACATGAAAAAATGCTCTAAATCACTATTGATTATAGAGAAATACAAATTAAAACAACTTTGAGGTACAAAAGGTAGTACCTTGCACCTCTCAGAATGGCAGATATGTCAGAAAAGAAAAATGGTAAATAATGGAGGGAATTTGGGAGAATTTGGATACTAAACACTGTTGGTGGAGTTGTGAATTGATCTAATCAGTTGGGAGAGCAATTGTGCCAGAAGGTTATCAAACTGTGTATATACCCTTTGATCCAGCAATAGTAGTCTGTATCTCAGAGATTTATTTTTTTAAAGGATAAAGAAACTATTTGTACATAAATATTTGTAGCAGTGTTTTTGTTTTTTGGTGATGGCAAAGAATTGGAAATTGAGGGATGTCCATCAGTTGAGGAATGGCTGAACAAGTTGTGGTATATGATTGTAGTGGAATACTGTTGTGGTAATATGATGAAATGATGAGCAGCATGGTTTTTCCCTTTTGTTCTGAATGTTCTTTCACAACATGACTAATGTGGAAACATGTTTAACATGATTGTACATGTATAACCTATATCAGATCACTGTCTTGGGGAGGGAAGGGAGATACATTTGGAACTCAGAATCTTATAAAAAATGAATGTTGAAAACTGTCTTTACATGTAATTGGAAAAAAAATACTATTAAGTTAAAAAAAAATGATGAGCAGGAAAATTTCAGAAAAACCCCAGAAGTACTTATATGAACTGAGGCAAAGTGAAGTGAGCAGAACTAGGAAAACATTGTGCATAGCAACATCAATATTCTACAGTAACTGTGGGTGAATTAGTTCTTCTTAGCAATGCAATGATCCAAGATAATCCCAAAGTACTTAAGATGAAAAATGCTTTCCCTCTCCAGAGAAAGAACTGATAGGAGTCCAAATGCACACTGAAGCATACCTTTTTCTTTTTTCTCTTTTCTTTTTCTTTCCTTCTTTCTTTTTTCTTCTTTTTTCTGTTACTTCATACAATGATTTGTTCTGCTCACTTCACTTTGCATCAGTTCATATAAATCTTCCCAGTTTTTTCTGAAAGCATCTTGCTCATCATTTCTTATACCATAATAGTATTCCATCACAATCATATACCACACCTTGTTCATCTATTCTCCAATTTAAGGGCATCCCCTCTATTTCCAATGCTTTGCCACCATAAAAAGAGCTACTATAAATATTTTTTTATATATAGGCCCTTTTTCTTTTCTTTTGATCTCTTTTGGATGCAGACCCAGTAGTGTTATTGCTGGGTCACAGGGTATGCACAGTTATATAGCATTTTGGGCATGGTTTCAAATTGATCTCCAGAATGGCCTAATCAGATCACAGCTCTACCAACAGTGCATTAGTGTATTAGTGACTTTCACGAAAGCATTTTCATTTCAGTGATGAAGAGGGAAGGTAGAATCCAAAAGGTTGAGAGGTAAGAGGATAAGTGGAAAGCAGTGAATGTAGACACTTTTTTTCAAGGAGTTTGGTTGAGAAAGAGAGGAAAAAGATATACTACAGTTGTTTGAGATAGAATAGGTTCTAGTAAAGGTTTTTATTTTAAATAATTGGGGAGGTATGGGCTTGTTGGAAGGTTGTAGAGCAGGAACCAATGGATAGTGAAACAGTGGAGGATAACTATGTGCTTGGGCTATGCTTAGTCCAGGGGTTACAAACTGAAGAAAGCCCACAGCTTTGCCCTCAAGGAGCTTAAATTCCAATTGGGGAAACTGACATGTAAAGGAGAATATGTTTGGGAAATGGCCTTTACATGAAGTAGAAACTTGCTCACCTATTAGAACCCTAGAACCTCTCCTGGAGGAGAGTCAGAGGTTCTTATAAAGGAATGACCCTCAAGAGGTTGAGGACAGTGGTTCAAGTGCAAATGCCAAGGATTGGAAATGGTGGGTGGGGTGATTTTTTTTTTTAAGCAAAGATTTCATGACTACTTTCCAGATACTTGACCACTTGTTCATCAAAAAATGACTTTTGAGGTCACTGAGAACTATAGGTCTCTTCTAAAATTCTTTTTTTAAAAATCTTTTTAAAAAATGACTGATTTCATTGATATAGGAAACTTCTGGCAAGAGCTTTCAGTAAAAAAAGAAACTTTTTACCAAAGCATGTTAGTAATTGTTATGTAGTGACAAATGAAGTGACTCTCTGAGGGCATTTGTATTTATCAGAGGTGGAATTTGAACTCAGATCTTCCCTGATCCTCAGGCTGACTCTTTCCGCTATATTATGCTGCCTTTCTGATACGTTTAAAACAAATATATTGGATTTCCAAATTACTCTTCACCACACTTATCTGTGAATTTTGAATTGTTTTGCTAGTGGTGATGCTGGATTTGCACTGAATGACTATTTACAAATGTAGCTAAGAATCAAATGAAGCTAATTCACATGGGAATTGAATCAGGTGACCCTGACCTCTTTAGCACCAAGTTCTAACCAGCTGTGCTAATATGCAACTAAGCTCACCTGCTATGTAGACAAATATCAGAATAGTGGCAATGTTTTTTTAAATTATCATTCTTGGAAAAGTTTTTGGTAAGTAACTACTTTTAAAAAGAGTAAGGGGACCTGTGGGGTTAATACTTGTTCCCATTTGAGATGAAGATTTTTTTTTAATTAAAAAAATTAAGATTGTGGGATTGGATTGAACAGTGGATATAGTTACAACTTCAGTTTTTAAAAAATTTTCTTCCTTTTGTTAATAACATTTGTGTTACATGAGCAAATAATTTTTATCGCTATTATTTGCCTGGAATGTGTTAGGCACTTATATCTGTCAATATAGTTATCAGAATGCTTATTGACTAAAAGTCATTTTTTGCATATTGATTATTTTGATAGATTTTTGGATATTAACACTTTAGTCCTAAATATACAGTATCTTGTGACCCTTTAAAAATAGATACCCCCATGGTGGTATGGAATGATCCTGGCTCCTAAAAGGCAATGCCAGTGAAGCTTAAGCTTTTGCAGAATCTACCAAGTTGGAAAGACCTCGTGGTCTTAGATGGCAAAGAATTCTAGCCTAGCTAAATTTGGAGGAGGAGGAGGAGCTCATCAGCAGTTTAGGGATGATGGATCATACACATATAGCTAGTAGCTCCTCTTAACAGATAAGGAAGCTGAGTTAAATTGCTTGCTCAAGATCACACATCTTGTAAGAGCAGAGTTATTAATGGATCTTTATCTCCAAACGTGACCCTGTCTCTTGAAGATCTGCTACGAAGTCTTTTGGAGAAATTGTGACCTGCACTATATTTTAAGTATCTTTGAAATACATTAAGAGTTATTTTTTATCACAATGAGTAGAGAGGAGGGAGACTGAATAGAAATATTGTGAGATTTAAGAAATCTAATCTTAAGACTGCTTTCTCTTCTGTTTTTAATGCTCTGGCAAGATTGCACGTGGTATTGACATTGTTCTGTACTAATGAAATTCATAATTCCAACCATTGTTTAAGGTTGAATCATTTAGGTTTGGAGCAAATTTTTCAGCCTTTGCAAAGCAACTTTTTGTGATTTCAGAATGAGGGTACCATAAGTGCATTTGACACAGATATTGTGAATTAGTTAATGATTGTAAAGTTCTGTTAAAGATGAATTTATATAACTAAAATTTGTTGCTTAGCTGATAAATCTCTCAGATAATTATGTCTAGTGTGCTGAAACAATACTTTTTCATTCTTGTCCTTTTGGGATGTTATCAGGAAAGTTTAGACTATTTTTACTTGTTCTCCCAGATAGTTTACATTCCACCTTAGTAAACCATAAATAGGATACCTACCTCATAGAAATACTGTATGGAAGAGGACCAAATTTGAGCCAGGCAGCTTCCTACAATCATGTGAGTATTTTGGGGTTGTTGTTTTTTTTGGTGAGCCATGTTCGAACCTTTGAATGATTATAAAACTTTTCTCCTAGAAGATTTAGTCATCCCTATTCATGCCTTTAAAAAATTGTGAGCCACAAACCATAATTTCTAGCCATGATTTTAAAGAGATTGATTTTTTTCTTTTCTAGGACTTTACTTCCATGGTGATTTCTCAGATGTGACAGGGTATTTTCTGGGGAGAGAGGAATCACCAGGCTCCCTTACTCTAATCATATCTAAATGAATTCTCCTTTCCATATGGATACTAAGTCTTCAAAAACAAATAAAAAACTCCACTAAATTCATACTGGCAGCCAGAATTAGAATTATTAAGAGTCATAGTTTAGAACTCACTTTTTTGGAGGGGGTTGTGGACATTGAAGACAAAATGTAGCTGAATTTTAGGTTCTTGGATTTTGAGCCAAGTTAAAATTTTTTTTGAGGGATTAAATGCTGAAGCATCATTTTATAATGATTTATGAATGAGTATTTTCCTGTGTAAAACTGTGTGTAGAAAATACATGTGAGTTGTATAATCTAGAGGCAGATTTTAGTACTTGTGGTCTGCCTTGTTTCAGTGTTTAAATATGTATCAAGAGAGTGTGTGTAAGCATCTTTTTGGTGGGGAGGGATAAAGGAAGTCCGGTCTGGTTCTGTGTGAATCATAGTTTTGTTTTCTTTTGTAAAGCATTGCATTAGTAACCTGAAAGGTGAGACCAATAATTTACAAAGGTGGATGCCAGAGCATTTTCTAATGCCAGAAAAGAAATACTTCTTTCTCTTAAAAAAATTGTGGCTTTTGGTATTGTGAGAGACGAACTTGACACACAAAAAAGATACCAAGAAAAAGTTATTAAAAATGGAGTTCAGTGGAGGGAAGGCCTTTAGGGATGAGGCAGGACCTGTCTAGATTTCCGAACTTTGAATCTCCAGGGCTGCCGGCTCCTGGCCATGTGACTTCATGTTCTTCTCTGGTAGGCTTGCCCTTGAACATTGAGCATGCGCAATAGTTTTCTGACCTTCACCTCACTGTACTAGGTCATCCCACCACCAACCAAAAGTGTGGAGATAAAACTTACTGTTTTCCAGTGTTGTTTTTAAAGAATGGTCATTTTTGGAATTTTAACCTACTTTATAACACCATGTAGCCTTAGATTTGTAATTAATTACAGCTCAAGGTGGAATTAATTTTTTTTAGCTACTCATTCTAGGTAGACCTTTTCACTGAGAAGTAGCCATGGTCTCTGCTATAGAAGTCTAAAACTTTTCAATTTCTGTTCACTTAGCAAGCATTTAAGTGTCTACTACATGCCAGGCACAGTGTTAAATTCTGGGACACAAATATAAACATCTTTGCCTCAAGGAAGTTACATTCAAATTGGGGTTGGGGAATAATAATGTGTGCATAGAAAATCAAGTACAAAATATCTACATTGTAATTTTCCAGGAAGGCCCTAGCAGCTGTGGGAAAACAGATAGGCTTCCTGTATAGCACTTATGTTGAGCTTTGAAAGAAGCCAGGGGGTCAGAGGCATAGGTGAAGAGGGATTGCATTCCAAGCATGTAGAATAGCTTTGTGTGCATGCCTGAAAATGGGGCACAGGATATATTGCTTTTTGGAGAATAGTAAGCAGGCCAGTTTGGGTGAAAGAAAAACATAAAATAAACCTTTAGAGGTAGGCTGGAACTAGATTGTGAAAGATTTTTCAAAGCCAAACTAAAGATTAGCTTGTATTTGAAACTAGAGGCAAGTGGGAGCCACTAGAGCTTTTTGTATTTTTTTTTTAATTTTTGTAATGTGAAGCTAAAGATTGTTTTTTTTAATGTTAATACAAAGAAGAATAAGAAGATTGAACTTGTTACTTAAAATTTTATTTAAAGAAATACAGATAAAAAATTTAATAACATAGTAACAAAATTGCTCTTTGTGTCCCGCCTTCTATACCTTATTTCTTTAGTGTGTTTAAATATTGGTTGAAGTTTTAAAAAAAATGCTCATCACTACTAATTAACCCAATTTCTAGCCCTCTCTTAGTTTCTTAGAATCCCTCCTTTGTAAGATTCGTTGGTTGTTGTCCTTCGTTCTCAAAGAGGACCAAAATGACATCACTATGCTAGAGTCAAGTTTCAGTGTGTCCAACTGTGGCTGATCAGACCAGTAGAAAATCAGAATGTTCTACCATAGTTTGGGCACAAATAGTCCATGTGAACAATTGAGGGTGGATTCTTTGTGCATCTTACATTTCTTTTGTGATATTTCAGTTCTGCTTTGCTCATAGAGCACAGCACCTTTTCTGATGTAGGTATACCATGCTGAGTGGTCCTGTGCCAGTGTCTCCTATGTCATACATGGAAAGGAAATCAAATCAGCACATTGGCCATGTCTGAGAATGCATAACTTGTTCTGTACCTCTAGTCTACCACATCTCTGCTAATGGGTAGAAGGAAAATTTTATCATCAGTCTTTTGAAGTTGTGAGGTGTCACAAAATTCTTTTCTATTATGTTATGGTCACTTAGTAAATGATTCTTCTGTGCCCGGGGTCTACTCCCGGGCCTTCGCCTCTCCACTTACTGATCCCTGGTCTTCGGACGTCTCCGGCCCCTCTCCCGGTTGGGGGAGGGCAATAAACAGGCAGAGCACCCGAAAGGAGTTGCAGTCAGCAAGCTTTATTGCATTTCTTCCCCTTCTCCTTCTCCTCCTAAGCCCTTGTGATCATCCCCTTTTATTATCCCCTGGCTCCTCCCCCGTACCTCCCATGGGCGGGCGAGCTCCTCCCAAGTGCCTCCCCGTGGGTGGAGCCAGCCTGTTACCAGGGCCATCCCAGTACCCCACAAGGGGGCAGGTTCGGACCCTCAGGCGTCTCACGGTCCTCACGGGGGACCCCGGTCCAGAGCTGTCCCCCAACACTTCTGGTTCTGACTCCCAGAGCTATTAAAAACAATTTATTTAAATGATATCTGTCTTTCCCTCCCACTTTCCCCCATCTCTCCATCCTCCGTTGGAAAAGCAAGAAAAGAAACCTGGATCACAAACGTGGATAGTCAAGTAAATTAAATTCCCACATTGTCCAAAAAAAAGTCTCAATCTGCAGTCTTGATTTCATCACCTTCCAGGTAGCCTGCTTAGAGATGATCAGATTCTGTCTAAGTTGATTGTCTTTTACAGTCATACTGTTGTGGATATGTAAATTGTTCTGATTCTGCTCATTGATTAGATATTTAGAGAATGGGATCTGTGAGGTTTTAAATCTGTGTTATGAATGGATGGATGGATGGTAGTTTCCTTCACAGAAATAGGGAATTTTAAGAGTGAGCAGGAATGGTTGGAAAGGGATAGTAAATAAGTTTTGTTTTTGGAATATCCAGTTGGAAATGTCCAAAATGCAGCCTGGTGATGGTGAGACAGACTGTCAGGAGAGACACTGGAGTTGGATGTATAGAGATTGTAGCTGAAGCCATGGGAGCTGATGAGAGTACTGGGAGAGTTTATAGAGAGAAAAGAGTCCAGGACACACCCATGTTGTAGAGGGTGGGACAGGGATAATGAATGATTCAGCAATGGGGACTGAGGCGAGTCCAGACTAAGAGGAGGAGAATCAGGAGAGAGTAATGTCACAAAAACCTAAACAGGGGAGAATACTTAATGTAATGAAAGTCCTTTTTTTTTTTTTTTGCAACATTTTAAAATCAAAATGAATTATTTCTTAGTAATTGCAGAAAAATTTCAAGATAGTAGAAATTAGGTTTCAAAATTTTTGTTCCCAAAACCTCCTTTTAACTCTTAAAAATTAATGAACTCCTTCAAAGAGCTTTTGTTTTATGGATTATATATATACATATAGATAGATAATATTTATTCCATTAGATATTAAAATATCTTACTATTGTGGATATTTAATAAAATGTTTACTATATTAGGTATTAAAATGTCTCAGTATCATTACAGAAACAGTTTTTACTTCATTGTAACAGTAAGTACTCCAACATACATGGGGGGAAGCATTTGGGGAAGCGCTTGCTATCACAGGTTCTTAGATCTGCATTTATAAAAGGGAAGGCAATTTTTGAGGGGTCACCAGTCACTTTAGTCAAGCATATGTATCATTCACGTAGTTCAGGGGAAAAAGTCAGTACTCAGAACTTCAGAGAAATCAAAATCAACAGACATACTTCCAAATGTCTGACAGATCAACAGACAGATCCAACTGTCTGACCATAGTTACCAGAGAGGGATGCACCATCATCTGGAATTTCAAAACCATGGGGCTCCTTAGCGGCTTCCCAGAGTCCTTTCTGGCCAAACAAACACTTCTAGTCAGTAAGCCCCAAAGCAAAAACCTCACCTTCAGAATACTTATACATTTTTTAGAACCAGAGATCATAACAACCCTTGAGAACCAGTGCCTCATTAACAAAAGGTGTGGGCCTTCCTATAAATCTTCCCAGACCCATTAATGACTGGGGAAGATCTTCAATCACATTAAAATAATTAACAATACATATACTATTTCTAGTTAAAGAAACAGTTCTTTCTGTACTTTACTCCTAGTAAAGACTCTTCTTGATTGATAAAGGCAAGATTCAATCAGAGGCAGTTTATACTAACACAAAAACAGCAGAAGATCCTACTTTGCTTGGCATCACACTCCACCCTTCCAGGATCCTGGAACAAAGAGGCATTAGACTTCTTGATTATCCTAAAACAAAAGTCCTTACATTCATAGACCTTCTTGAACAGGTCTTGATGGGATCAATTCCTACACTACCCTTTGAGAAGCACTGCATTATCATACAGTGCTAAAACTTATAGAATGCAGAAATGGGGAATAACATAATATCTTTCCCTCTTTTCTCTTTACCAACCCTGGTCAATTCATTGGGGGAGAGGAAAAGGGAGAAGAGAAAAAATGGGAATAATAAGATGATGTGATCATTTAGGTCCTGATCTGCTTCATTAACTTTTCAAATTTCTATCCCATTTACTAAAAATCAGTTGCCATGCTGTAGAATATTTTAAAAATTGTCCTTTATTTCACCAATACCTTTTCCCCTTCTCCCAATCATCTACTGGTATCTTTTGAGGGAAAGGATTAGAGATGTCTTCTAAAGAGGTCTGAGTCTGTTAATTTGTAAAATGAGGATGTTGAACTAGATAACTTCTACCTTCTCTTGCAGCTCTAAAACCCATGATCTAAAAACCATAAGGAGAAGATTTGAGTGGGATGGAAAGTTGTTTTGCTTTCGTTTTTTTTTCTTTAGAAGGAAAAAAGGCTTTGGCCTAGTTGAGGAAGGAAAACAAAAGAAGCTTCTGTCATATCCATCTCCACAAAGTTAGAAATGAACTGAATCCAAAAGCCCTGTCATCATCCTACCTTGGGTAGTAAGTGATAAAGAAGAAGCCTGGAGAGGCTTGAAGAAGATAGAAAATTTGAGTGCTTGTCTTGTTCTCTGTCCCTACTTCCCTTCCTCTCAAATAGCTAGCTGTTCTTTTGTGTTAATCCTTTTCTAAAACTGACAACAACTAGGAAGCTGACCTGTCAGCACTGACTTTAGAAACAGGAAGAGTGTTGTGTATGTAAGGAGGGGGAGGGGGAGGAATGGAATATTGATTGAAGACAACATAACTATAGATATGTTAATGAGTTAAAATATATCTTTGCTTTTGTCTCTCTTGCCTTAAGACCAAACTTCTTTTGTACTGTTAACAATCACAACTTATTTAAGGGGATGGCAATTGTTAGGGAACCTGCTGGGGGGAGGGCAGGGGGAGGAAAATTCATTATTGATCTATAGCTCTGGTGAAATGTAAAGAGCTTTGGGCTTAAAATTAGAAGGCCAAAATTTCATGTTTTGACACTTCCTAGGAAGGAAATAAGCAGGCATCTATTAAGTGCCTATTGTGTGCCAGACATTGTGCTAAATGCTTTACAAATATTATTTCTTTAATTGTAACAACAATCCTGGGAGGTAGTTCCTACTATTATCCTCATTTTACAGTTGAGAAATCTGAGTCAGATAGAGGGTAAGTAAATCAATCAATACACATTTAAGAGCTTGATAAGTGCCAGGCACTGTGCTAAACACTTGAGATACAAAAAGAGGCAAAAGATAGTTGCTGCCCTCAAGGAGTATACAATCAAGAGACCATGCAGTTATAAACAAGTTAAATAGGAATTAATTTAATTGGGGTTTCTGAAGACTTCTTTTAGAAAGTGGGACTTTAGTTGGGACTTAAGAAAAGCCAGTAGTTAAGTAACTTGCCTAGGGTCACACAGTAAATTTAGAAAGGTCTGAGGCTGGATTTGAACTGGGATCTTCCAGACTGCAGGCCCAGCATTGTATTTGCTGCACCACCTAGTTGCTTCTGATAATTGCTGTTACCAGTAATGTGACTGATAAAATCATCATTCTCATCTATAAAATAGGAATAATTCTCGAGTTGTGAAGAAGTTAATTTATTTGTATGTTCTCCACGTTTTTTTTGAGAAATGTTGGTTATTATTATTTTGCTTCATTAATGTCTTCGAGTGTTTCATTGTGGTCCAGAAGTTAGCCATGAAAAGTAACAAATATTTTGGTGCCAGCAGCTGGAAAATCATTTATGAAATTGTAATAGGCATTAAGATCTCTATTGTTAGATGCTGTACTTACAGTGAAATCAGATTGCCCAAGTATTATTAGCCTGTATTCTTTACATTCTACTTGCTTTATGTCAGTCTTTCACTTTTTACTGTTTTTTTCCAGAATGAGATGTGAGGATCCTTTGTTCAAAAGTTGTGTGTGAAATAGGTGGAAGAGGGAGGGCAGGGTAAATAGATTATTACAAAATAAAAATTGTAATATTAATCAACTATTTGCAGTAATAAGGAGGTACTTTTCCTTTTTTTTATGATTTAGTTGTGCCTTTGATAATTATTCCTTTAAGAGACAAAGCAGAGAAAGAAAACTAGACTGATAAACATAGTACCTAAAGCTTTGGCAGTAAAACAAGAAAAATAATATAAGCATTGGCAAAGAACAAAATTATTGCGTTTTACAATAATACGATGGTATACTTAGTCAACTAAAATTAATTGAAACTAAGATTAGCAACTTTGCAAGATATAAGATGAACATACACAAATAAGCATACTTTTATATATATATATGTGTTTGTGTATGTATGTATGTATACAATACACATACAATAACTACAGAAACAATAAGATATTGGGAGTGTATCTTCATTCAGACACTATATCAATCTCACTATAAAACATTCTTTGCAGAAATAAAGACAGACCTAAATAATGAAGAAACATGAATTTGTCATCTCTTGGATAGGTTGAGTCAAGATAATAAAAATGATGCTGCTTCCTAAATTAATTTACTTACTGCTATACCAATCAACACCTGTCCCAAGTATTTTATAGAGTTAGGAAAAAATAATATTCTTATGGAGGAGGGGAAAGTCAAGAATATCAAGGACAATAATGAGAAAAAAATGTTTGAAGAAAGGTATTACCGTGTCTCAGGTTTCTACTAGATCTCAAACTATAATGCAAAGCAATAATCATTACTATTTAGTACTGGTTAAAAAAAAAAGGTAAAAAAAGAGTGGTCCACAAGATACAAAAAGCAAACAAAGTAACCTAGTTTTGATTACCTAGAGACCTCATTTACTAAAGGAAGAATTAAATATTTAGGGAAAAAAAACTTGGGGAAAAACTGACAGCAGTTACTGAAGGAAGAATTCAATATTTGGGAAAAAAACCTGGGGAAAAACTGACAGCAGTCTGAGAGAAATAAGGTATTAGTTCAATGCCTTATTGCATACATATAAGCTCCAAATAGATACAAATATGACTTAGATATAAACATTCATATCATAAATTATAGGAGCAGGGAAGAATTACATTTCAGATCCATGAATAAGGGAAGAGTTCATTAAAAAAAGAGAGATCACAAGATAAAATGGAGAATTTTGATTATCTAAAATGTAAATGTTTTTGCACAAACAACTAATAGTAAAAATTAGTTAAGTTATTGTAGGTTACTGAGGAAGAAAAATCTTTGTAACAAGTGTCTCTGATAAAAGTCTGGTATTCAAGATGTAAAAAATGGATTCAGATTTATGAGACTAAAAGGCATTCTCAAATCAATAAATGACTGAAGAATATTAAGGTAATTTTTGAGAAGTCTAAATTACTAGCAATCATGAATAATTAGAAATGCAAATTAAAGCAACACATATAAGAGTGGTGAAGATGAGAAAAGAGAAAATGGCATGTTGGAGGGGTTTAGGGTAACAGGTATATGTATTAACATATTCTTCATGAAAATGTGAATTGACCCAGCAATTCTGGAAAGAAATTTTGAACCATACCTAGAAAGGTAACAAACTATATGAATTCGTAAAATATACCATTACTAGACCTATGCTCAAAAGAAATAGAAGGAAGAATATTTGTAGCAACATTTTTTCTTGTGATAGTCAAAAACTGGGAACCAAATTCCACAGTCTTTTTATTGGGAAATGGTTAAACAGATTTTGGTATATTAATGTAAAAGAATATTGTTGAACTATGAGAAATGATACAATGGACAATCTGAGAGAAAACTGGGAAGACCTCTAAAATTGATGCAGAATGAAAAGAGCAGAACTACCAGGACAGTTTATAGAATGATAACATTACAGAGAAAAGCAACTCTCAAGGACTTTAGAACCCTGATCAACACAGTGAGTGCAAAAGAATGAAGATGAAACATTCCATTCATTTCCTGAACTTAAAATGCAGAGTGAGACATATATTTTTGGACATGAAATATGGAAATTTGTTTATCTGGATTGTATGGATGTGTTTTGAAGGATTTTTTAAAATTAACTTAGTGTAAGGGACTGATTAATAAAAATGCTTAAAGAATAAAATAAAATAGATTTAAAGAAAAAAAAGCTGTAAGAGAAATTCCAAGAGCTACCATTGGACAATGTCAGATATTAGGTTCTGTTTCTGGAGAAGGTCTTTTAACTTTCTGTTTTCTTCAGAATTAGCATATGACTTTGTGAACTGAAATTATTCTCTCTGATTAATCAAAATGGAGGAAACACATAAGCAGCCATCAACTATGGTGTTTCCAAAGTGGTAAATTTGTAAATTAATTTGTTTGGAAAACTATGATTTATAAGTTCAGTTCTAGTCTATTCCTGACCAGTAAATCTAGTTCAGCATTAACTGTGTATTTTACAGGCCTTCACATAAAGACAGAAGGGAACTTTTGGACAATGTACTCCAATTCCCTTGTTTTACACCAGAAAAAACCTGAAACTCAAAGGGATTTTCATGGCTTCATATAGTCAGTTTGTAAAGAATAGAGAACTTGATTTCAAAACTCTAAGGTCTTCTAATTTCAAATCCAGTGCTCATTGTACTTTTTTTAATTCATCTTTGAATCTCTTCCTTTTCTCTGTTCATTTCTCATATTGACACTAACTTAACTAATCTATTCTAAGAATATTCTTCATGACAGTGCTTCTATTCATCTCTGAGATATGGTACATTTTATATGTCAAATCCAGTCACCTTATTTTTACAAATGAGAAATTGAGGTTCCAAGAGGTTAGTGATTCATCCAGGGTTGCACAGCTAGCCATGTGTCTGAGACAAGATTCAAACCCTGGTCTTCTTAACTCCAAGTCTACTGGACTTTTTAAAATTTACATTGTTGAAGTGTATATTGTTTTCTTTTTTAGCCTACTTTGCAGTAATTCATGCAAATCTTCCCATGTTTCTCCTAATTCCACCCTATTTTTTCTACCTCCTTTTTGTGTCTTTTGCCCTTATCTGTGCCCTTTCTGCTGCTAGGCATTCCTTCTATAGTTTCCTTACTATGACACTTTCTTCTCCTGTAGCTTTTCCAGACCTTTTTCATTCCTGCTCAAAGCTCCCATTGCTCCTATTCCCCTCTCCCTCTCCAATGAGGAACTCTTGTGTTTCACAGAAAAAAAAATGTGGCCGTTTTCCATGAACTCACTTTTTTCTCCTTCCTTATCGCATATCACTCAAATGCTTTCCATTCATTATCCTTTTAATCTTCTTTTTCTTCAGTGCATCTAAAATGCCCTCTTTTGTTGTCCTTGTGTTCATCACATTCTGGACATTATTTTTCTGAAAACTGTTCTTACAGGTCTGTGCCATGCTTTTTATTAATCCTCTATTCCTTAACTAAGCTTCCATCTTTTATATCTTTTAAAAAATCTTGATTGGTCAGTGGGTTCCTTGTAATTCCTTTATAGTCATTTTATATATCTTCTTCTTTTCTTTGGTATTATTTCTCTTTGTGTATTAAATATTTCATTCTTGAAAACTTCCACTCCCTCTTGAGCTAACATCCCCTGAGTTTTTTGGGCCATGTAATCCAATTGTTCCATTGTCTGAACTCTTTGAAATTAACTATCCCCAAATATAGGATTCATGCCAGCCTATTATTGCCTTTCTTTTCCTTGTCACTTCTCTCCCCAAGGTTCCTATCATTTCTGATTCAGCAACAAGTTCTTCCTTGGTGAAAATTAGTTCTGTGATAGCATTTTCTCCTTGTTGCTTCTTCTGCTTCTTGGATTTTGATTCCTGTATATTATTTGATGCATCTATTGCTATTCCCATTTTATAGCTGCTAATCTCTGTAGTACGTAGCTTGGTAGATGTACTATCTTTTTTCCTATCTTCCCCCTGATGTGTTTTATTTTTTACATTAATCATTTCTGGAAATTCACATGCCTCAACAAGCCATCCTCATAACAAAAGCAGTTAAATAAAACTAACGCTGTGACTACATCTGGTAGCATATATACAACATCCACGAATAATCTTCTACCTCTAAAGGGGACTATTTTTTCATGTCTTGTCTGGAGCAGGCTTAGTCATTACAAAATTCTCATCAGTGAGTTACATTGTATTATTTTTGTTTGTTATTGTAATTATTTCAGTTCTGCTTACTTAACTTTATATTAGTTATACAAATCTTTCCATATTTTTCTTGAATTCCTCATTCATTCTTTCTCATGGCACAATAATATTCCATTACATTCATAGAATAAATTTAGAACTAGAAGAGACCTTAGAAGTTCAGTTTCATAATTTTACAGGTGGAAGAACTGAGGACAAGGGAGAGCTAAGTGTGATTCATATACCATAATTTATTCACCTTCCCCCAGTTGGTGTGTACCCATTTTTTCCTAGTTTTTTTTGTTACCACTAAGACAGATCAATATAAATTTTTATCTACTTTTGTTAGATGCAGTCAATCTTTTGTCAAAAGTCCTATCATTACTCTGTTTTAAGCCATAACCAAGAAATCCAACATTCTTTGGATTATACCCTCTATTCCAAAGAAACAGGCCCAGAATTTAAGGTATCTTGCCTAAGGTCTCACAAGCAAAAGAATAGTAGAGATGGGTTTAAAGTTCAGATCTGATGCTTTCTTGTGTTCTTCTCTGTTCATTTGTTTCATGTTTAAATGGATCTTTCTGAATCAGAAGCCAGTGTATAGTTTCTTTGTCAAATAAGCGGGGTTGGACTAGATAATCTGTATCAAGTTTTAAAGCCTCTTTCAACTGTAACATTCTTTGTTTCTGTGATTGAGGTAATGTAGCTTTTTTCAGATGGTTAGCTTACTGCTACTGTTTACCCTGACCTGACCCGTACTATGTAAAATCCTTGCGGTCTTTCTGAGCATGGATATGTCCTGTAAAAGGATCCTTTCAACCAATGCTGAAGACTTGTCAGGGATATGTAGAAAGCATCATTGGTCAGGTATAGATTGAATTGAATTTAATATGAATTTGCCTCTGATGTCCCTTCAACTCTGAAATTCTGTGATTTAGTGTCCTAATGCTGTTTGATTGATACCTGGAGTTAACTGTCTCTATGGTTGTTCACCTAATGTCATTCTGTGAAGGCAATTAGTGAGAAAACATGCTTGCATTGCCATGTCCGTAGGGAGATACAATTTATGTTGGCTCTCTATTAATAGCTATTTCTGCCCTTTTTATAATAGCAAACTCTTTAACATAGCACCACACATTATATGTCAACATGTAGCTTTATTTTTAGGGTTATTTATTTGTTTATTTTAGGTTTTTTTTTTTAAGGAACTTGGGCAAGAAACCAACATTTGAGCCATATCCTGTTATATTTTGCTTTCATAATTTTTTGTAATCTTTAAGTAAATTGCTACAGTTTTCAAATGAATTTCTACAAATAGGGAAGCTCAAAGTTTCCCAACAAAAATTAAGAACAGATTTCACACACACACACACACACAGCATTTTAAAATGATGTTTTCCTGAAAGCGATAATATGCTCATTTAAGTAATACAACTACTTTATGTTGGTTTTGAGAGTATCTTTATTATAACTGGTCTTCAGGATATATTTATTATGTTGTGCTCATAAAGTAGTCAATAAACACTGCCACTTAACCCTGTTTGCCTCAGTTTCCTCATCTGTAAAACGTACTGAAGAAGGAAATGTCAAATCACTCCAGAATCTTTGCCAAGAAAATCCCAAATGGGGTCACGAAGAGTCAGTCACAGCTGAAACAAGAAGGCATTACTATCTGGGGGGCACTATGCTCCCCATAAAAAAGATAAAAATACAGAGAAGGAAACAATCCTACCCTGAGGGGCTTATCTTCTAATTCCATAAAACTTCATCCTGACTTTTCTTACAGCAGCAGAATTTTACTGGATTAGGAGTCAAGAAGCCTGGTTTCTGGTCCTGGATCTTACCTTGATCTTGCAGTGAGTTCTTCATATGATGTCTACTTCCATCACTTTCACCATCCTTTGTGTATTCTTTTCAGGCATCCTAATTATGAGAAATCATAAGGATCCTAATAACTGCTGAAATAAATTTCTAAGTTTCTTTGGACACATATGCTTCTTTTTCAAAATTCCCACTCAGAAATGTTTTTTAAAAAGTTTCTCCCCCAGGATTATATTCAGTTTTGTAAGAAACTATCTCTGGTTGCAAGCCTAATTCTTTTGCCTATTGGAATATTGTATTCCAAGATCTCCTCTTTTATAGTTATAGCTATCAGGTCTTGTGTAATCATGAATATAATTACTTGGTACTTGAATTGTTTCTTTCTAGGTACTTTGCAGTATTTTCTCTTTGGTGTATGTGTTCTGGATTTTAGATATGCTATTCTTGAATCTTTCTCTTTTGGGATTCCCTTCTGTAGATAATTGCTGTTTTCTTTCTCTCTTTAATGTACCTTCTGGTTCTAATAGATCTGAGCATTTGTCATATATGATTTTTTGAAATATTGTGTCTGGCTCCCCGCCCCATCATAGTTTTCAGGGAGTGTAGTGTTTCTAAATTATTTCTTCTTCCTTGACCTGTTTTCTAGGTCTGTTGCTTTTTATATTGATTTTCTTCTATTTTTTTCATTCTTCTGGTTTTGTTCTCTTATTTCTTGCTTTCTCATGGAGTTGTTGATTTCTATTTGGCCTAGTTTTCAGGGAGGCTATTAATTGGTAAAGTTTATCACTTTCTCTTTAAAGTTACTCATCTTTCCTCCAAAGCTTTTATTTCCCTTTGTGTTTCAATTCCTTGTTTCATTTCTTCCAGTTATTCTTATAGTCCTTGTAGAAAATCTCTTTTTTTTTTTCCTTTGAGTTTCTGCTTGCAGTTGTTATGTAGTTACTCTTTACTTTTAAGGGAATTTCCTGGATTTGCAATTCTTTTTGTTACTGGTCAGTGTTTTCTTTGATTTATTCAGCTCTCTAGTTTTAGCTTCTGACTTGGGGGTTTATATCATATTTTTTATATATAGGTTTCTTCCTCCTGCTGACCTTTTACATCAGATGATCAGCCATGCTTACCCTTATCCTTGGTCCTTTAGGTTCTTGTACCTCTCAGGGTTAGGCACCCTCTTGATCTCTGTGATTCGTATGGTTACATCTTTAGGGTCCTTACTGGTGTTTTAGGACCCTCAGTTGCTCAGGATAGAGTGTCAGTAAGTTTTTATTAAGAAGTCTACTATGTGTTAATCACTGTGCTAACCTTTGGAGCCCCTAATTTTTTTTTCTTTATATCTATGTGATTGTAGTTTGTGATGAAGCAAAAAGAATACTTGATTTGTAAACAGGGGTGATGAGCTGGCTATGATCTCTTAAGGTCCCTTTTATAATCCCTATAATCCTATAATTATTAAGAATTTTTTCTTTGTGTTGAGTTGAAATCTACTTCCTTGTAACTTCTACAACCATTTATCCTAATTATACCCTTTGGAGTCACACAGAACAAACCTGGTCACTCTTCCCAGTCTTTCTGATAAAAGGACTGCTATTGTAACACCTTCTGGGAAGCTCCTCCAGGGTGTACTCATATTTGCGGGCTAGTCTTAACTTCAGACTCTAGCAGTCAACCTATGGGTTCTGTTACTGTTGTTCACAAACCCCTAGTTTGTACTTCCAATTAACAATCACCTAGTAGATTCAGCCCTTATCAGGGACACATACTCAAATAGCATAGGAAAAAGAGTACTATAAAACATTACCTCCAGAAATGTAGGGTATATTCTCCCACACATACATACTTACAGTGTCCATGGAAATAGTGAAATCAAACTCAGAAGCACAGTGGAAGTGGGATATGTCATGGCTACACATGTGACAACTCACAATTTTTGGTGCTACAGGCCCTGGAAGTCTCCTGTCTCCTTGCAGAGATCTGCTTCCTTCTTTGCTCCCCCAAGCTGGTTTCCAAGAGTTCTCTCCACAGTTTCCTAAAGCTGCTTACTCTTTTAGATGACTTTCTCTTGTTTGTATCTCCCATGTGTGTCTCTACTCCCTGATAAAGTATTTCATTTTGGTCCAGCAGCAGCCTTTCTAAGCCACATGGCCAATATCAGGGAAGGAGGAGAAAGAAAATCTTTACCCCCTCCCCCCATAGGTGCCTCAGGCCTTAGCGATTTAAAGCCCCCAGAACTGATTTTATTTTCTCAGCCAGTTGTTTTGTTCCCTTCTTGATTCAGTGAAGTGTTGACACCTGGCAGAGGGATCTGGGCAAAGCTGTGTCTTTCCTGTCAGTCCAACACCTCATTAATATGTTGTGATTTCATTCTGTGTCTTCTATGACTACATCAACTGAGATGGGAAAGGAAATACCTTTCTTTACACTATCATAGCTTCAGGTTAAAGGCTTCCAATTCTCTGTATGTTTTGGTGTAAAGTACACTGGATTTGTAATCAGGGGATCTGGGTTATAATCTTAACTGTTACTTAATTATTATGACAGTCTTTTAATGTTCTTGAGAGTCTCAGTTTCATAATTTGTAAGATAGGGTAATACCTGAATGACCTGTCTCACAGAGCTATTGTGAAAATCAAATGAGATAATGAATATAAAGTGGATAAACTAGTGCTGTCACTTGTATTTTTTAACTATTATTGACATGGTTTTGAATTTGACCCTTAAAGTTGTTAAATCTGTAGTTATATTTTATTTCTGTATTGGAAAGTTGTATTTTAGGCATTGTTGATAATTCCCTGTTTATATTTGCCTTGCTTTAAGAAACCTAACATAAAAAAATCAATTCCAGCTTTTGCTTTACAAAATTAAGTATCGTATTTTATTATAAAAAGAACTTCCTTAGTCCATTGAAAGTGTTGTTTTAAAGATCCTTAACACATTTATAAGGACAAAAGAAGAGAAAAGTAAAACTAAACTTCAGGATCCATTGCTAATTGAAGATAACTGAAATGATGACAACACACCATTAGAATTATGATTGTCATTGAAGAAATAAATTTCATAGAATCATAAAATATTAAAATTGAGAGGTACCTCAGGGATAGTTTAGTTCAACTCCTTAGTTTTATCAATGAGAAACCCGAGGTTCAATGAGATAAAAGGATTACCCCATATCACCACAGCACTTTAGTAGCATATATTAGAATATATATAGACTTCTGCTATAACATTTGTTTTGAAAATGTGCATTTATTCCAAAGGTGTGATAAATTAAGGAACAGTTTGAGAGTAATGTGAATGTTTTCGGATTTCATTATCACACTCTAGTGTTTGAGTGTCATAGGGTGGGACATTGTGTGTGTGTGTGTGTGTGTGTGTGTGTCTTTCAGGAAGAAGAGATGCCTCACTCCTCCTAGGGGAAATGTACTGCACTTCTCCTCCACCTAGGATGATGTGAGAGCTATTGGGAAAGTATAGCACTAGGGAGAAAGAGAGGTGGGTCCTTGAGAGGCAGGCACAAAAGGGAAGGGAAGACTTGGGGATCCCCAACATATATACTGCAACACAGAACAAACTGATGATTCACCCCAGCCACCTGCCAAGGTAAAAGCCAGGTGGAGATAGTTGCAATGTAGTGCTTCAGTGGAAATGGGCATAGAACCTGATGCATGCAGGGAGAAGAGTGGTCCCCTCAGCTACTTTACAGAAGACACTCTGTCCAAGGTCTCCATTTTCCAGTCCTATGCTGATCCCACCTATACCCCTCAGGCTGATCCCATTCATGTTCTTCATAGGGCAGAGAATAGTGTTGGTGACTCCAATCCTATGACTGTAGTGTTTTCCCCTGGGAGTGAGTTTTGAGTGTTGTGCTCCTACTTCATTTTCCCCATAAGCCCTGTGGTTTTGATGACTTGATTTTGCATTACAGTGATTTTTACAAACAGATATGTTGTGTTATAGCAGGATTGCCTGTATGGTAATTCTGAGTCTAGTGTTCCATTACCCTATCTGCTTCTTGATTGATTCTCAGTCTCAAAAATGTAAGTGATATACGATTTTATAGAAATCTATTTCATAAATAGCTTAGATATTATTTAAGAAATTAGAGAGTTTTAAAATTAATTTAAACATAGGATTATCATCATTAGACTGTGGTACCCAGTGTATTGTTGGTTACTTAAAGTGCCTTGCTCCTGTTGCCTCATCCTACTTCTCAACCCCTACAATTTAATCTTTCAAGTTCACAAAGTTTATTTTTTTTGCAAGTTAAATGCTGTACTTGAACTTGGTTACTTTTTATCTCAACACTTGTTTTAAAACGTTAACATGTGATGATGGGGATTGGCCTAAATGAATTGTAAGTTTTTTCTTTGACCTTCTCTGAGGGAGAGGAGAGATGATACAGATTAGTGTTTCTGAAATGCTGTTGTTATAGAAAGGTTGCAATTAGTCACATTAAAGTAAACCACCTTTGCCTGCAAAAAGTGGTATTAATAAAGAGTTGGTTAATAAACATTATTTTTTCCCTATGCATGCTTTTTTGTGTATCGTTAGATAGTAGAAAAATTATAACAGTGCCCCGAAGTTCTCTGGGCTAATATACCATTGTCATTGTCAGCAACTTGTCAGTCTGTATGTGCATACTCGGCTATATTCACTCATCTTACCCATGGCTTTTTATTCCTTAACTAATGGTGCAATAAACTGATTAACCATTCAGAGTGTTCTGATTACTATCTTTAAATTTTTTTCTTTAATATACGTACGAAGAGTATAGCTAGATTGTAGGCATAGGTATTCATCTTAGTTTTAGTACCTTTATCCTGAAGGTTCTTATAATTGTAAAACAGTAAGGTTTTTTTCTGGCTTGAAAGAGTGATTTCCTTACCTTTTGTGGTTTTCTTAAGGAAGGATGAGTATAAGAAAGTGATTTTTAAAAGTACACAAGTAGAAGTATTTCATCATTTTAAAAAGCATTTGGTTTGCATATTGATGGATATATTTTCTTTGTCACATGATATCAGACAAGTTTAGGTAAGGATGAGTAATCTTGTCAGAAAAAAACAATGTTTGGTTTGTTTTTTGTATCTGTTAAAACAAAAAATGTATAATTTATTTTTTTTGCTTTTTTTTCAAGCTAAAGTTTCAAGGCGCTCTCAGGAAAGAGAAAATCTTGGTATGCTGGTATGGTCACCTAATCAGAATTTATCAGAGGCAAAATGTAAGTCTTAAAAACAACTTTAATTTTCTACTTCTTTTATTTAATTGTGAAACATATTAGTCCTTTTTCAACTGAAAATGCTTATTTCTATTGCATTTTTCTTTAATTATATGTATGCATATCTAATAAATTCATGTATATGTATGCAGAATTTCTATACTGCTAGGCAGCCAGCCATCAAACAACAGAGGTCTTCAGTGATCTTTTAGACACAAACCTTTGAAAATTTTCCACCATGAGCTTTCATAATCATCCATTTTTTTCAAAGTGCCGTAGTAGCTGACACAAAAATAACATTGCTGAGGCAAGATGAGAGGCTCAGGGAGGGGAGGGAACATTGCAATACAGTAACTAATCCAGCTGGGACTTTAAGGATATTTAAGGTGTCAAAATCTGAAAAACCTTGGAATGTAATAGAAAGAATTACAGTGGCAAATACAAACAGAAAATGAGTTTTCTGTTGCTGAGAATTCACAAACCAGAAAGGCAAGACTAATTACAATGTACTATCTAAAGAATTGTAGTTTATTTGATTTATATATGGTTTTAAAATTGTATTTATGTTCTCAACTATTTTGTTCTTTTCTTCCTCTTTTAGTACTCTAGCTGTTAGTAATTTTTACTGCTTAGTATAACATTTTAGCTTTCCTGGTCTCTTTCTGCCTTCTGCCCTTTCTCCTCCTCTACCTATCCCTAAACACAGGCACACATATAAACCACAATCTAACAATAAAGTTGAATTTCATGTCATTCTCAAAATCTTGTTTTCTTCCAAGTTTAAAAAAAAAAATCTTTTTTCCTTTGAATAATTTTTGAAAAATACAAATCTCTTTTTGTAAAATTAAATTTATTTTTATTACATTTTAAGTCCCAAACTGTTTCTCCCCCCCACCTGCCCAGTAATAGAGAAGGCTACCATTTGCCATAAATAGATAGATAACCATACTGTGCATACTTCTGTTTTATCAGCTTTTTCTCTGGAGGTAGATAACATCTTCCTCAATAGGTCCTTTTCAGTTGATTTGAATATTTATAATACTCAAAATAGTTTAGTTATTCATGGTTATTCTTTGAACAATATTACTGTTACTGTATACAACATTCTCTTGGTTCTGCTTGCTTCATTCTTTATTATTTCATACAAGCCTTTCTAAAATCAACCTTTAATCATTTATTACAGGACAGTAGTATTCCATTGCAGTCATATACAACTTGTTTAACATTTCCCCAATTGATGTGCATCCCTTTAATTTTCAATTCTTTGTCACCAGAAAAGAACTGCTATAAATATTCTTATACATACTGGTTCTTTTCCTTTTTCCTTGATTATCTTGGGAAACAGACCTACTAGTGGAATTTGCTGGCTTAAAGTGTGTGTGTATATATATGTAGATAGATAGTTTTTATAACTCTTTGGACATAATTCCAGATGACTTTTCAGTGTGGCTAGATCAGTTTGCAGTTCCACCATTTTTCCACATTCCCCTCCAACACTTATTTTCTTCTTCTGTCATTTTAACCAGTCTGATAGGTGTGAGATATCTCAAAGTTCTTTTTGATTTGCATTTCTCTGATCAATAATGATTTAGGGCATTTTTTTCATATGACTGTATTTAGCTTTGAAGATACCATTTTTTTTATCCAGAAACTGCCTGCTCTTTGACCATTTATCAGTTGAGGAATGACTCATGTTCTTATAAATTTGATAGTTCTCTATCTGTTTGAGATAGGAAACCTTTATCTGAGAAATTGTCTATAAACATTTTTCTCTCCATTTTCTTTGTTTTGTCTAATGTAATTCTCTAAACCATGAGAAACTGTCTATAAATATTTTTCTCCCCATTTTCTTTGTTTCTTCTAATGTTTAGCTACATTGGTTTTATCTGTACTACCATCTCACCCTCCCAAAATTCTCTAACCCATGATAGGCATAGACCATAGCAAATCATCAAGAGTAGATACGTTGAGAAGATGAAATCTGTATCAGTTTCAGTTTGTTAGTCATATTCTGCTCAGCTTTTTAATCTGTTCTAACCTTTTTAGAGTTCCTTTACCCTCATCATATTTTTTACAAATTTTTGAGAAGCAGGGTGGTGAAGTGTCAGAGCTTTCTCAGATTCGGAAATACCTGGGTTCAAGTCCTCCTTCTGACATATCCTGATAGACTCTTAAGAAAAGTATTTGCTGCGTTGATAGGAGATCTTTTACCAAATATATCCTACATCAATGAAATCACAATATGAACCAAAAAATGAAATATGAATATAATGGTCCTATGGAAATATGGAATTATTTTGGAAAGGGAACTTAAATGTCACCTAATCTAGTTTCCTACCCAATTCCTAGAGTATTTACTAGCAGTTGATTTTGCTTTCACTTGATTACTTTTGTGACAGATGCCTCACTATTTCACAGGATAGCTTATTTCAAGTAGTAGAGAAGAACTTTTTAATAGGGAACTGAAAATTATCTCCTTATAATTTCTACTCATGCACCTAGTTTTTCCCTAGCAGCCCAAAATAGTTCAGCCTCTAGATGATCCCTGGAATTTAAGGTAGCTGAAGACAGCTATCTCCAACTCCTCTAACTATTAATTACATGTTATAGTTCTTCATTTTTTCATCTTCGATCCTTCCTATGTGTGTGTTCCAATTTGTTAGTGTCTTTTCTAAATTGTGATATCCAGAGTAGAATATAATGCTGTTGATATAGTATAACTAAATTGGAGGACAAGAGAATAGTCCCTTTTACATGAACACAATCTCAAAAGAATCAAAATTACAAGTTGTCTAGAGGACAATGGAAAAGACTAAGTTTAAGTTTCAGTATACTTTTGAAAACTTGCTTTTGAAAAGTAATAGAAAAGACTTTATGAAGGTGATGTCTGACTGGAAAAAGAGATTTTGTGAGAGGAAGGAGTAAAAGATCTTATTGTTAGTCGCTTGACTGACAGCCTGAGGACATTGGCATCCAGAAAATTTTACCCAGAAAACTGAATAAGAATTGCACAGGTTAAGAAGGCAAACATCTAAATACCACATTGGACTATTGGGAGATATACAAATGAAACCCATCAACAACCTTGGGATTAACTACTTACTTGATTTAAAATTATTTTAATATAGTAACCCATGAAAGGATATGTAAATAAAATATACCAATGTTACCCAAAGCCAAATTTGAAGAAATAAGAAATAAGCTTTACTTTGATCTGGGTTCTAGTCCCATATTTTCATTGACTTGCTATCTTACCTCCCTGGGCACCAATCTCATTTGTCAAATATGGGAATTTGAACTTTTAAACCCTTCTAGCACTGATACCCTTTGATTTGATGAGTGGGTCTTTGATGTTAGCAAAATTGGAGGGGGTTTTGTGATTCTTACTAATAATAAGTGGACTCAGCACACATAAATTATAGCTCTTTAGAACCAGTATTCTGCAAATGATCCTTTGTATAATACCCACATCAAAATTTGTTATCTGTCTGCTATAAATGCATATTAGAGTACAAACTTTGTATTGAAGGTTGCCGAAAGTTTTTGTGTTAAATACAGTTGACTTTTGAGAGGAAGAAATCAAAACCAATTGCCTTTATCTTGACTGTATTACAATTCGCATTGGTCAAGAGTAATAATAAAAAAGGTGGGAAGGAAGAAAGTTTATCATTACTAGATTGTCAAACTTCTGGGAAAACTAGATAGCAGCCTGGCAGGAATTAGGTTTAGTTAGCCCAGACCTCATACCATATTATTATCAAGAGATGCTATAAATGGATACATGACTTAGATATAAAAAGTCCTATCAAAAGCAAGTTAGAGCATCAAGGAAGAAATTACCTTTTGGAACTATGGGTAATGACTTAACAAGTGATAGACAGGATGGTAGAAGATATAATATACAGTTTTAAATATCTAAATTTAAGAAGTTTTTGTACAAACAAATCTAATAAGGAAGTAACTGGGAAGTAATTTTTATAACAAGTACCTCTGATAAAGGATATATAAGGAATTTTAAGACAACAGCTATTTCTCAATATATAAATAGTCAAGGTATATGAACAGGCAGTTTTCAAAGAAAGAAATCCAAGCTAATAACAATCATATGAAAAAAACACAAATTGACGCAACTTTGAGGTTACACATTCTGTCTGTCAGACTGACAAATATGGCAAAAGAGGAAAAGGAGGCAGGGAAAATAGACCAGTATAATATTGGTGGAGTGGTAGAACTGTGAATTGATTCAGGCATTGTGAAGAGCAATTTGGAACTAAGGTCAGAAAGTTGCCTTGACCCACTAGGCTTGTACCCACAAAAGAATGGAAGAGGAAGAGGATCTAAATGTATAGAAATATTTATAGTAGATCTTTTTTGTGTTAGCCAAAAATTGGAAAATAAGGGGAGATGTCCTCCTATTGGGAAACGAATGGCTAAACAAATCATGATATATGAATGCAATGCAGTATGATTGTGCCATAAGAAAGAAGGAAGTGGACAGTTTCAGAGGAGGACCTTTTAGGAACTGATGCAGAACAAAGTGAACAGAACTAGGAGGACAGTTTATACAATGATAACATGATAGAGAACTAACTCTGAAAGACTTTGAAACTCTGATCAACCCAGTGATAAACCATATGTCCAAAAGAATGCAGATGAAGTATACTACTCACCTCCAGAGAAAGGAAATGTACTTAAATTTAATCAAATTAACAAAGGGATACTTTGCAGAACTTCAGAAAGTAATAACAATTCACTTGGAGAAACAAAAAATCTAGAATATAAAGGGAAATGATGAAAAAAGCTAAGGATGAAGGAAGAGTAGCACTTCCAGACCTCAGAGCATAGTATAAAGCATCAGTCATTAAAACTATTTGACATTGGTTAAAAATTGAGGAAATACACCTTTGGAACAGATTGTTCTCCATGTTCCCTGCTTAAAAAACTCCAAAGACTCCCTTTTGCCTCTAAGGTAAAGTACAAACTCCTCTGTTTTTTAAAGTTCTTCATAGTCTTCATTGCTTCAGGCAATCTTTCTAAGTTCTTCTTTTCAACACTTCGTTACATACAAACTGACCATTCCATAGTCTGACAGCAGAAGGTGTAACCTCAAAATTGCTTCAGTTTGTATTTATCTAATTATTAGTGACTTAAATACTTTTTCATATGATTGTTGTTAGCTTGGATTTCTTTCTTTGAAAACTGCCTGTTCATGTTCTTTGACTATTTATATATTGAGAAATAGCTGTTAAGTCTTAAAATTCCTTATGTATATATTGGGTATAGATCCTTTATCAGAGGTACTTGTTATAAAAATTACTTCCCAGTTACTTCCATATTAGATTTGTTTGTGCAAAAACCTCTTAAATTTAGATATTTAAAACTGTATATTATATCTCCTCATAGAAACTCTGGCTTTCTTCAAGACTCAATTCAAGGGCTTCTTATCCAATAGGAAGCCTTTTTTGATGCCCTTTCTCTTTCATCTGAAAGAGCTTTGCATCTGCTTTGTGTCTTTGTATTGTTGCTGGTACAAGTGGAAAGTGTTCTAAAGTTAGAGTGAGGTGATCTGATATTAGGTTGGCTCTGTCATTTACTGGTATGTCTCTTAAGCAGATTATTTTACCTTAATGATAACTCTGTTTTCTTATCTGCAAAATGAGGGTACTATTTATAATGTACACCTTATAGTTCTATAAGGAAAATACTATAGGAAAGTTGTCAAGTACTGTAGAAATGAATTATCATGTAGTCATAGTAGTATAACTTCCTTGTGACTCTGTATGAGGAAACAGGCCCAGAGATATTAAGTCGCTTCCCCAAAGTCTCACGGTAATTTAGTAGCAGGATTGTTTTTTAAATGTGGCCAATGTGAGAATTTGTTTCTCCTACACTATATGTGTTTGTAATAGGTTTGTTTGTCTGTCTTAGTTGGGGTGAAGGAGGATTTTTGTTGATTGGGGGAAAAAAATAAACCAAAGTGGGGCATACTTTCAGAGGGGGGTGGTGGTGGATATGTGTGTGTGTGTGTGTGTGTGTGTGTGTATGTGTTTTTATGTGCCACACAGACACTGTGCTGAGGAGTAGGAATTTTAAAAAAAAGCTAAAACAGTCATTCTTATTACATTGCTCACATTCTAATGGGGTTGGGGGGAGAGACAACATAAATATAAAGCGTTGTGTGCAAGATGTGGAGTGAATGGAAGGTAGCCCTGGGGGGGGGAGGAGCTAGAATGAAGGCGGAACCTGGAAAGGCCTTCTTCAAGAGGTAGTGCTTGAACTGAATCTTCAAGAAAGCCAGAAATTCTAAGAGTCAGAGATGGAAGGAAATTCAAGCATAGGGAACAGCCATTGTAAAGTTACAGAGTACATGAGTTATGGATACATGTGAGAGTGAACCCCATGATAAATAGAAGTGAACAATGTATTAAGACTGGAAAGACAGCAAAAGGCCAAGTTATGAAGAGCTTTTAAATGCCGTAGTGGCTTATATTTGATTCTAGGAAGAAACCATTGGTGTTTATCAAATATAGGGAATGACATAGTCAAACCTACGCTTTAGGAAAATCCCTTTGGCAGGCTGTGTGAAACAGGGATTGGAGTGGGGAAAGATTTTAGGAAGGCATTTTATTAGGGTATTTTAGTAGTCCAGAGGAAAGTTGGGTAGGGCATAAAGTAGGTAGAGGCTATATGAATGGAGAAAAAAGGGTTATTTAGAAAAAGACATAAAACATTTTGCAAATGATTGGGTATGTGGAGTGAGCTCGTATGTGCCAGGCACTGTATTTGTCAACAATTATTTATTAATAATATTACTAGCTAGCATTTATTTAGCACCTTAAGATTTGCAAAGTACTTTATTATTCTATTTGATCTCCACAAGAACCCTGGGAAGTGGGTCTCCATTTTACAGATGAGGAAACTGAAGCACAGAAGTGAAGTGACTTGCTTATGATCACATACAGCTAGTAAGTATCTGAGGCAGAATTCAAATTTATATCTTCCTGACTCCAAGACTAGCACTCTGTGTATGCCTTGCACTCCCTATTAAGTGCTTACTGTGTTCTAGGTACTCGCTGTAGTTAGCACAGAAATACAAATAAAAAAGCAGATAGTCTCTACTCTCAGTGAGCTTACATTTAGATGAGAAGGGACACCAGCACACAGAGAAAGAATGATGATGACTGGGGGGAGCACTTAAATGTGGGGAATATTAGGAAAGTAGATTGATACTATCCATTCAGGTACAATGATAATGTTGATTTTATTCTGATTCATGATTCCAGAACTGGAATGTGGGAAAGAAAGAATGGGTAAGGCATCCCACACATTTTTGAGGAGGTGTTTGAAGAGAACAGCATGAAGTGAAGCAAAGTAGTCTACTAGAATTTTCTTTGCATGAAACTTAAAGTCATGGAGATTACTGAGGGATGGCAGTAGAGCCTAGGATTGGCAATGGAGAGCAAGGATATTCCAACTCCCTACCTTAACTGTTGAATGAGGAAGCTGGTAATGAATAGCTAGTAATCAGTAGGGTGGCCAGGGATTAAATGTTATTAAAAGGGCATCATGTTTGAGTGAATGCCAGAAGATGAAAGGAGCTAGAGATGCAATATGTTAGTTGTAGAGCAGGTATTCCAGAAGACACAACAGTGGAATATTATATGGGAAAGGTTGAGGTCTTTGTGAATGATAGAGCTCGATTTGGGGAGGAGAATTTATTTTTTACCAGTTGGGAGTTTAGTATCAGAGGAATGGGACAAGTAAGAGGGAGTTGGGGGTATTCCCAATGGGGAATGAATTTAAGCAGAAGAATTGCCTTCTATGGTAAAGGCAGGTGATTAGAAGGTTCAAAGTGGACCCTAGAGATTTCAGAACTGCTCTCAGTTGCTATGTTGCTGTGTCCTAGGAGGTATCTGGAGCTCTGCCTTGTTGCAGGCATGAGTAGGAGATGGTGTTTCCATCTAGAAGGCAGCCACATCTAATTATGGCAAATCTGGTTGTCAGTTGTGGTCCTTGGGGTATCTAGAAGACTGGGGAAGAGACAATAGAAGATATATCCTAGTTCTTCTTGCACCAGCTATAAATCAAACCTAATCATGTTTAGCTTTTAGTCCATATGATAAGTTGAAATGTTGGCATAGTTTTGATTTTTTAAAAACTGATCGTAAATTCCGGTTCTTGCCCTTCATTCCTACTGAACCTTGTTCTTTGTTCTCAAAGAATATAAACTCAGTACAAGTTAAGATTATTAACATTGTTTGTATCTATATACTCCCCACCTACCATAGTGCTAAATATAATTTGTAAATAATGTTTACATATAGTAAACACTTTAATACTTGTTGATTTGGTCAGAACTTTATTCCCTGTTCCACCTTATTCTGGCTTTAATTCTCTCCAGAGAAGAATATAAACACTTTGAATTTAAACACTTCATTATGTAGTCCCTTCCACTAGCTCAAATGAATTTCCATTTTGTGTAGTGGACATTTTCATCTGTATGTCTTATCAATACCACACTCACCACTGCCTAAAAATGAACTAAGCATGTAACCCATTCTTCCAGTTTCACCAAAACTAAATCTTTTGACCTTTTTCAGGTATCCAGGATAAAAGAAACCATTCTTTTTTTTTTTTTTATGTATTCATTTAATATTTTCCCCCTAATTACATGTAAAAACAATTTTTAGCAATAGTTTTAAAAATTTTTGAATTTCAAATTCTCTCCTTTTCCATTTCTCCCCCCTTATTGAGAAGTTAAGCAATTTACACGTATAGTTATGTAAAACATATTTCCATAATAGTCATGTAAAAGAAAATAGATTCTCCCCTCCACCTCCCAAACAAACAACCCAAGAAAAATAACGTTTTAAAAGTATGCTTTAATCTGCATTCAGACTCTTAGCAATTCTTTCTCTGGAGATGGATAATGTTTTTCATTGTAAGTCCTTCAGAAGTATCTTGGATCATTTTATTACTGAGAATAAATACCTAAATCATTCAGAGTTGATCATTTTACAATATTACTATTATGGTGTACAATGTTCTCTTGCTTCTACTCATTTCACTTTGCCTCAATTCAAGGAAGTCTTTCCAGGTTTTTCTGAGAGGATCATGCTTATCATTTCTTATACCACAGTAGTATTCCATCACAATCATATACCATAACTTGTTCAGCCACTGAAGGAGATGGACATCCCCTCAATTTCTTTGCGACCAGTGAAAGAGCTGTTATAAATATTTCTTTGCGCCCAGTGAAAGAGCTGTTATAAATATTTCTGTACCATAGGCCCTTTTCCGTTTTTGGGATACAGATCTAGTAGTGGTATTGCTGGATCAAAGGGTGTGCATGATTTTATAGCCCTTTGGGAATAGTTTTGAATTGCTCTCCAGAATGGTTGAACCAGTTCACAGCTCCACCAACAATGCATTAGTGTCTCAATTTTCCTGCATCCCCTCCACCATTTGTAGTTTTCCTTCCCTGTCATATTAGCCAATCTGATAGGTGTGGGGTAGTACCTCATAGTTGTTTTAATTTGCCTTCTCTAATCAATAGTGATATAGAGCATTTTTTCATATGACAATATATTGCTTTGATTACTTCATCTGAAAACTGTCTATTCTTATCCTTTGACCATTTATCAACTGGGGAATGACTCTTGGTTTTTTTGTTTGTTTGTTTTTTTGTTTTGTTTTGTTTTACAAATTTGACTCAGTTCTCCATATATTTGAAAGATGAGGTCTTTGTCAGAGAAACTTGCTGTAAAATTTTTTGCAGTTATAATTACTGTGTATTTCCCTTCTTCCTGTTTCCCTGTTTGTCCTATCACCTTTCTCCTTTCACTCTTTCCATCCTCAACTATTTTGCTTCTGACCATCACCTCCCCCAATCTGCCCTCCTTTCTATCAGACTCTTCCTCCTCTCCTACTTTCCTGTAGATTTCTATACCCAAATGAATGTTTATGTTACTCCCTCTTTGAGCCAATTCTAATCTTCTCCTCCACTGTACAGCTCCCTTTTATGTGAGATAATTTTTAACCCATGCTACTTCTCCCTTCTTCCAGTGCACTCTTTTTTCTCCTCACTTATTTAATTTTTTTTTTAGATGTATACTCCTTCTCATTGCCCTAATAATGAGAAAGTTCTTAGGAGTTCTAAGTATCATCTTTCCATGTAGAAACAATAAGCAGTTTAACTTCATTGAATCTGTTATGATTTCTCTCTCTTGTTTACTTTTTTTATCCTCTTGAATCTTGTATTTGAAAGTCAAATCTTCTATTCCCCTCTGGTCTTTTCATCAGGAATGTTTGAAAGTCCTCTATTTCATTGAATGTCCATTTTTCCCCCTCCTAAATATTTATTTAGTTTTGCTGGGTAAGTGATTCTTGGTTTTAATCCTAGCTCTTTTACCCTGTGGAATATCATAGTCCAAACCCTCTGACCCTTTAATGTGGAAGCTGCTAAATCTTGTGTCATCCTGGCTGTGGCTCCATGATACTTGAATTGTTTCTTTCTAGTTGATTGCAATATTTTCTCCTTGACCTGGGATCTCTGGGATTTGGCTATAACGTTCCTGGGAGTTTTCATTTTGTGATCTCTTTCAGGAGGTAAATTGGTGGATTCTTTCAATTTGTATTTTACCTTCTGGTTCTAGGATATCAGGGCATTTTTCCTTGATAAATTCTTGAAATATGATGTTTAGGCTCCTTTTCTGACCATGGCTTTCAGGTAGTCCAGTAATTCTTAAAAGTTATCTCTCCTGGATCTATTTTCCAGGTCAGTTGTTTTTCCCATGAGCCATTTTACTTTTTCTTCAATTTTTTCATTCTTTTGATATTATTTTATTTTTTCTTGATTTCTTATGGAGTCATTAGCTTCCACTTGCCCAATTCTAATTCTTAAGGAATTATTTTCTTCATTTAGCTTTTGTACCTCCTTTCCCATTTGGCCAATTCGACTTTTCAGGGAGTTCTTTTCTTCAGTAAATGTTTGTGTCTTCCATTGAGTCAATTCTGCTTTTTGAGAAGTTTTTCTCTTCAGTGGATTTTTGCATGTCTTTTCTGCTTTCTATTCTATTATCTATTCTGCTTTCTGAGTGGTTCTTTTCTAAAATGAATTTTTGTATCTCTTTTTCCATTTGGCCTATTCTGTTTTTTAAGGTGTTATTTTCTTCAGTATCTTTATGTGCCTCCTTTACCAAGCCATTGTCTCTTTTATCATGATTCTGTTGCATCATGCTCTCATTTCTTTTCCCAGTTTTTCCTCTCTTATTTGATTTTTACAGTCATTTTGAGCTTTTTCCAGAAATTCTTTTTGAGTCTGAGACCAATTTAGATTTTTCTTTGTGACTTAGGATGTAGCAGTTTTGACTTCGTTGTCTTCTTAGTTTGTGTTTTGATCTTCCCTGTTACCATAGTAACTTTCTGTGGTCAGGTTCTTTTTGTTGTTGTTTGCTTATTTTCTATCCTATTTCTTGACTCTTTGTTAAAGTGGTAACTCTGCTTTCAGGTGAAATGGGCACTGCCCTAAGCTTCAGGCCTTTCTTACCGCTCCTCTCAGAGTTAGTTCTAAGGATCTGCAAGTTTTTAGTTCTTCCAAGGTGGTATAGTCTTCAAGTCTTCTTCTTTTCCCGGTCTTACAACCACAAACATCCTTTTCTACCCTCCAACTCTTTCTTTCATTTTTTTTTTAAATTTTCAATGCAACTTTATTATCATAATTTCAAAAGTATTCAGAGTATGGTGCTTAACTATAAACTAATACGATACTTCTTGGCCAGCTTCCATATCACAATTCAAGATGTTGTTTTCTTTAGGAATTGTTATTCCCTCTGAGAAGGGATATTCAAAAGGGGAAAGTGGTCCTACAGTCCAACCAGAAGGAATACTATCTTCTAAGAAACAGAATAATTTTTCTTTACTTTCCAGGGCTTGGGTCAGCTTAAACTGGCTCTGGGTCACATGATGCTTGTCTAGATCTTGAAAACCACCACTCATGGAACAGGTAGAATGAAGCTCCTGCATGTCATAACAAGCCTGTTGGAGGCTGCTTGGGAGACCTTGGACTGCAGGCATGAGGTCCATGAAGGCTGACTGTAATTTCAGGGCAATGCTACGGGACATGTCCAGAGTCAGGGCTTCCAGGAGCTGTGTATCACCATCCTCATTTTCAGGCTGGTTCTTATTCCACTTGATCCACATCTCAAGTAGGGCCTTATGGTAGTTCTGCTGATCCTCAGAATCTTGCTTGCATTGATAAGTCAATTCAGTCACTTCATAGAGCTGGTACAAGAGTTTTCTGATGTTGTTCTTGACCCCTCTGATATTTTCCACAGTATTCTCATGTGTCTGGAGGTTGCTTGGCAGAGAACCTAGTGATGTGAAATAGCCTTTGTCTCTTGAAGAGTTTTCTTTAAAACAATCTCCATCTTCCTCTGAAGATTCTTGGATATTAACCATGTCCAGCAAGATTGGGAGGTATTTTTCCATATAAAATTTTAATTCTTCTAGTGTTTATTTCTCCTCTTGGATTTCAGACAAGATTTTCTCTTCACAAAACTCAGATCTTGTGATAACACTATTGACACTTGTGCTATCTTGCTTGCCTGAGTCATCACTACTGGCATGGATTAATGAATCTGTTTCTTGAGATGGTTGAACCTCCATCTCTTTAGATGAATGTAGTTCCTAGAAAAAGTAACAAAAATTTACAATGCCTTAGACTTTTAACATGCTTTGATTAGGTACTGCATGGGAATGCATGACCCCCCCCTACTCAAATTGTCTCAAAGTAAAAACAGAAAATCTCCTTTATTTGGTTTTCCAAATAAAGTGGACGGTCCCCTCACCAGTAAAAGCTGGAGTGGGGAGGCCCCAGCTCTTTCTAATGGTCCACCTTGCCCCTGGACTGGGACCCAGGACTGCTACTGAGATCCGTATATGGGCAATGCATTTGCATCCAATGCCAGCAGAGGGTCCTCTGTAATCTCCTTCTCATCAGTTGTCTGACCATGTTAACCATCTGTAGGCCAAGACCTCCAGCAGCTGCTACCACTGCCAATTCAGTTGGCTCCAAGGCTGGCTTCTGGTTTGCTGGGGCCTGGCCTGTGGGCCTGTACTCTGCTGTGCTCCACTGTCACCCAGGTGCAATAGATCTTAACTGCTGACCTTCTATGTTGTCTTTGGCTGGAAAATTTTTTGTGGGTTTTGTGGGTTTTGCTGTTCCAGAATTCATATTGAGATGCTATTTAAAGGGGTATTTGGAAGAGTTTAGGTGAGTCACTGCCTTTTCTCTTCTATCTTGGCTCTCCTCCACCACCACCCCACTTCCCAAGGGTTAAAACCATTTTTCTTTTCCACCACTCACCCCAAACTATCTTCTTTCTAGTTACTCTGCTACCACCCTTGTCCAGGGTATTATTACTTTCCATCCATCTAGTACACTTCAGCTAGAATTATCTTCCTAATGCAAAGTTCTTATTATGTCTATATGTTCTTGTTCAAAATCCTTAAGTGAATTCATTGCCGATGGGATACAATACAACTGAAATAATTTTATACATTCTTGTTCTATCCTCAAAACAAACTCTTCAAGAAGGAAACAAATTCTTAAATCAGAATAGTCCACACGATTCTATTAATCAGTAAGTAGCCATAATTTGATTATATGCCCGTTGATTTGTCATAACAACAGATGTATGTCCAGAGTCTAAAAATTGTTCTACAAACTACATGTACAGTAAAATGTGTTAGGATGGAACTTAAATTCTGCTTTGGAAAGTAAATCTGTCTTGGGTTTTACTTTTCACCTACCTGTATGAAGTTCATAAGATTATTGATATAGACGTAGAAGAGACCTGATCTCAAATCACATGGCAGGAAATAACATAATTCTCTTCTACTCATAATGTCAAGCAGAGAATATATTTGTTTTTCCTTGACCTGCCTCAGGTCATTTCTGTCATAACTCTCTTTCCTACTGAGACATATGCTGGGTCATCCAAACATAACATGTTAATGTAGAGTGACTCCAAAGAATAAATATGGACAGAAAATTGAGTCATTAGTATTCAGTTAGTTAACTGGTAGTTTAAAAATGTTCATGTTGTCCCTGCTTCCTTACTTACATTGTATAGGGAAAGAAACTGATCTCTGGAGGAGTTAGAGAAGTTATTACTGTTTCAAATGGCTTGAAAGGAAAGAGCACACATTTTAGGAAGGTTTATATTCTTGGGTCAAACTGCCTGTATTTAAATATTGAGCTGTCTTCTTATCTTGGATTTTTGAAGAAGGGAAGGGAAAAGCCTCACTTTTAAGAGCTCAGAAACCAGAATAGCCTTTTGAAATCCTTCTTCTAAATCTTGGCCTTTGGTACTTCTTTTTTTAATGTTGCCTTTGGGTGATTGGTTGTGGTTGCTTGAATCGGTCTTTGTTTGGTTTTCATAATGTGCAGTTCTGTCCAACAATGTCATTATAAAAAAAAAGGAAAGTAATGACTGTAGTGTTTACCTAATGGGCTTCCTACAAGGACCAAATGAGATGATGTGTGCAAAATATCTTGCAAACCTTACATCCCTAAACATCAGGAGTATTAATTCCTCTTGCAACGTTCTCTTTTCTTAAGGTTTTTGGTTAGAAATGTTGCTTGCATTAATGCTTTGTAGTCACCAGAGGGCACTGTTGTTTTACTAAAACAGCTTGTGCTAATTATACTTTCAATTGAGATGCTGCAATAGCCCGTTCCTTACTTTAATCATAAAAATGTCAGCCATGTATTCATTTGCCATCGCAGTCTAGATAAAAAAAATATTGAGCATGCTCAAGATTTCATTTTGAGAAGAAACCTGTGCCAGATTTCCTTTGCAGTGTCTAATGCTACTGCAAATATCCAATTCATTAAATAGGCTCCATTAAAGGGGATAGCTCTGTCCTTAACTCACCCTATTGTGTCATCCTATTGCACCACAAAGAATATGCAGGATCACAAGGTGTTTTTGCATGCCTGCAGCAAATAGGGAAGAGGGTGAGTTAAGGTGATTAGTAGTGGTTTTTTGGCTGGCTTTTTTTCGTTTCAATTTGAGAACAATTGATATGATGAGAATCATAAACTTTTTAGTGCTGATTTGTTCATCAGATAAAGAAATTAATTTAGCCAACAAGATAAGCTTAGAATCCACCTGCTGTAAGCCTCTACCTTCAAAATATCACATCAGCTTTATTTTTCAGTATTCTCTTCATCCCATCCAAGCCACTACGTCATTCTTCTAGTTCCTCTGTCAGTGAAAACCTGTGTTCTCCTCAAAGTATCTCCTCAAAATGTAGGGAAAAGAGGACCATAAAAAATCAGGAAAATTTGGATTTCAATTTAACTCTGCAACTTATTAACTATTTGGCCTTAGACATTTGATCCACAAACTTTTATTAAGCCCCTACTATGTGCCAGGAACTCTGGGAGGATACATATATAAAAAACCAAGTAGTTCCTGCCCTCAAAGATGGTGCATTTAGCAGGTAGATAACATGTATGTTCTTGAGTACATACAATACAATACAAAATGGAGGGAGGGTGACCTTGGAAGAAAAGTAGCAACTGGACACAAGTATCATGTAGGAAGTGGTGTTTCCTGGAGATAAAAGTGAGGAGGGAGTACAGTGCATTTCATGCAAGGAGTGTGTTCCTCCTTCGTTGCCAAAGAAGACCATGCCATCAGAGAAATGATGATATGACTTGCACTTGACTTTGTTTTGAGTGAGTGAGGGAGGGCTGGGCAGGTCACCAGCCTCACTTCTCCTCCAGAGCCATCTGAATCCAGTAACCAGATATTCATCAGGATGACTGGTGATGACCCAGGATGAGGCAATTGGGGTTAAGTGACTTGCCCAAGGTCACACAGCTAGTGAGTGTCAAGTGTCTGAGGTGAGATTTGAACTCAGGTCCTCCTGACTCCTTCACTGGTGCTGTGTCCACTGCACCACCTAGCTGCCCCATGCAAAGAGTACAGCTGGTACAAAGGCAGAAAGAAGGAGACCATAAATCATGCAGTGCAATTCCTCATTATATAGTTGAAGAAACTGAGGCCTGCTCAGAATTGTCCCAAGTCAAGCTGGATCTCCTGACATTTTAACTTGATATCATCCTCAAATTAAATATATATTTTGTCTCTCCATTGATTATAAATAATTGTTATAAAGTTCTTTCATTGGCAGATAATTACTTCTTTTGTATTCCTAAGTTCACCAGTTATATAGAGGACATTCAGAATGCTTATTGGCTGGGTAGCTGAGATTCTGAGTTTTCCTAGTCATTAACTGATCTTGTCTTGTTTCTCATATGACATTTTGTAGTTTTCCTTATTTTTAGTCTTTTCTTTTCCTTGAAAAAGTGGCTGTTTTGCCTCTCTTACATGAGACTGGGTTTTTAAACAGCATAGACATGATACAGTGGATTTACGTGTCCTAAATTTAGCGTTTCAATGTTAGGTAATTTTACTCGTGTGTTTCTAGCATGAATTACCAAAGTAGTCTTATGTGTATTAGGGGTTTTTTTCATGGATGCAATTTCAGGATCATTTTTACAAACAGAGTACAGCTAATCCCATAAACAGATTGTACCTACATCTATGACTCATGGTGAGAGCTAGGAATGCCCTCTTAACTAGAGGGGAAAGTTCACAGCCCAAGAGAACAGGACAAACCTCTTCTTTGCCTACTAAATGTTGCTTTGAGATGAGATAGTAAAAGCTGTCAAATTGATTTTCCTAAGGCCTAAATTTAATCATATCACTCCTCTAGTCAGTAAACTCCCATGTCTTCCTATCACCTCCAGGATCAAATGTAAAATTCTCAGTTTGTTCATACCTTTTCCAGTTTTCTTACACCTTACTTCCCTCCACATACTCTATGAGCCAATGAAAATACTCCCTAATTCTAGCGCATCACTCAGTTGATTATTTGCAACTTATCTCATATATATGCTTTGCACATTGTCTCTCTCATTGAAACATATGCTTCTTGAGAGCAAAGACTGTTTTTTGCCTTTTTCGGTATCCCTAGTGCTTAGCACAGCATCTGGCACATGGATAGGTACTTAATAAATGCTTGTTGACTTGACGTGGTGAGACTCTACAGATTAGACCTTGATATCACTTCATCAAAATCTTGTGAAGGTAACAATTGGCAGACTATCCATTAACTTCTAAATCAATAAATATTTTTATCAATAAATATATTGTATAATATTTATTATAATTTATTGTAAATAAATTATAAAAATGACATATCTTCCTGGAGGACCATAATGTGATAGTAGGTTATCCCAAGAGTAATATATTTGCAGCTTTTTATGAGCTTGCTACCTTTGAACTTGATGCCCTTTTGCACAAAACACAGTTTTTAAGCCATCAGTGCAACTCCTTATGTCAAGGCTGGGGCCTCCTATCCTACGTTTTTTGGGTAGGAGTAGGAACAGATTTTATTTCTTTTTTCTTAGTGACAAAGTTGACTTTAGTTTTGATTTAAAGAAGCTATATGGGTAGTTTAGTATACTTGGTGCTCTTTCCTAAAGGTTCTAGAACCTATGGCAGATGGTTGAAGGGGACTTTGTCTTTAGCCCTCTCTAATTTCTAAAGACACATGTTGGTTCAGGATCATTTGTATGAACTGGAGGCTGTTTACCATGGAGGAAAGAACTGATAGAAAGTTAGGATATGATTGCCCTCTTAGATAATATCTGAAGGATTGACATGAGGGAGACTCAGTCAGCAAGCATTTATTAAGCATTTACTATGAACTAGGCATAGCGCTAACCATGGGGGATACAAAGAAAATCAGAGACATGGTCCCTAACTTCAAGGAGCTCTCATTCTAATGGGGGAGATGACATGCAAACAATTATGTACATAAAAAATTTATATAAGGTAGCGTGGGAGCCAAGATGTCAGATTCGCAGTAGTGACCCAGCTGAGTTCTCAAAATTCTCTTCCAAACAACTTTAAAATAATGCTTCAAATCAAATTTTGGAATGGCAGAGCCAACAACAAAAGGTCAGAGTGACACATTTTTCCAGGTTGAGGAAACTTAGGAGGTTGGCAAAAGAGGTCTGTGACACTGGACTAGAGACCTATTTGGAGTACGTGCTCCTTTTGGAACAATAACAACTTTGGGAGCTCTCAGCCCAAAGGTAGTTAAAGGGTCAGACAACTGGTCAGAGATTACAGAGTACCCTTTGCTGGCATTTGGGGAAGCTAACACTGATTGGCAACTCTACTGCTCATATATGGTCCTGGGTCACAGTTGCATTGTGAAGAGGAACATTAGTGCTTGCAGCTGTAGGGGGAGCAGAGGCCCTTTCTCAGTAAAGATCAGAGCATAGATCAGGAGAGCAGTGATCACAACTCTCCCCAGATCACACCAACTTGGAAGTATCAAAAACTTACAAACCCCTAGAATTAGTTCTGAAAATAGCAGAATGAAAAAAGCTGGAAGCTTGAGATGGTGCCTCCCCACCACCAGGTGAGCAGAGCTAAGCTTTAACATAGAGTTCAAAGTTAAGAAATAGGCTGGGAAAATGAACAAACACCAGAAAAACAATTTTACTATAAAAAAACTACTTTGGTAGCAAGGAAGACCAAGACCCAAACTCAGAAGAAGTTAATAATATGAAATAGCAACAAAGCCTCAAAGAAAAATGCTAATTGGACATGAGTTCAACAAGAATTCCTAGAAGAGATTTGAAAAAGAGACAAGCATGGTAGAGGAAAAATTGGGAAAGGAAATGAGGGGTAACACAAGAAAATCATGAAAAGAGAATTAACAGATTGGTAAAAGACACACAAAAAATAATGATGGAAATAACACCTTAAAAAAACACCTAAAAATTTTAGGCCAAATGGTAAAAGAGGTACAAAAAGCCAATGAGGAGAAAAATGCCTTGAAAAGCAGAATTGGTCAAATGGAAAAGGAAGTCCAAAAACTCACTGAAGAAAATAATTTCCTAAAAATTTGAATAGAGCAAATGGAAGCTAATGGCTTTATGAGAAATCAAGAAACAACAAAACCAAAAGAATGAAAAAAAGACAATATGAAATATTTCATTGGGAAAATAACTGATCTGAAAAATAGAATGAGGAGAGAGAATTTTAAAAATATTGGACTACCTGAAAGCTAAGAAGAAGAAAAGAGCCTGACCCTCACAAGAATTGGTTCTAAGCGGGAAGAACACATATATACATACTCAGCTGTGTATAGAAATGTAACTTATTCAGTAGGGAAATAGGAGGAGATGAGAGTAAGAGAAAGGTGTGGGGAACAATTTAAGGGAAATAGTGGTTAGAAACAAAATAAATTTTTAAGGAGGGATAGGATAAAAAGAGAGAAGAATAAACAGAAGAAAATGGAATGGGGAAAATAGTAATAATAACTGAATGTGAATGGAATGAACTCATCCTTAAAACTTAGCTATTCTAAACATTACAACGATCTAAGACACTGAAGGAGTCATGATAAAAATGCTGTCCTCCTCGAGAAAGAACTGGTGGAGTCTAAATGTAGATCAAAGCATGCTTCCCCCCCCCCCCCAACTCTGATCAGTACAGCAATCAAAGGTAATTACAAAGGACACATAATTTTTTTTAAAAAAATGCTATCTTTTTCCAGAGAAAGAACTGACAACTCTGAGTTCTGAGTGCAAACTGAAGTGTAACTTTCTCACTTTATCTTACATTGGGGGGGAGAGGGGGCAGGGGGGTGGTGGGAGGGGAGGCATTAAGACTAATATGGAAATGTTTTGCATGATTTCACTTGTATAATTAATATCATTGTACTTGTGGTGGGGGGGGGGGGCGTTTAAGGGAGAAATTTCTAACTCAAATTTTAAAAAGAAAAGAATATCCAAAATAAATAAAGTTTTGGAAGAGATTTACGCAAGGTAAATGGAGGGTAATCTTGGACTGAAAACATAACCAATCTCTTGGGAGAGAGCCACAATAGAAGGTCGGTTTTGAACTGAGTCTTAAGGGAAGTGAAGCCAGGGAAACTAAGAGGTAGGGGTGAGTTGGGAGAGCATTTCAGGTTTGGGAGACAGCCACTACAGAGGCATGGAGTTTGAAGATAGTGTACTGTGTGAGGAACAACAGATAGGGCACTGTTTATAGAATGCTTGGAGGGGAAAATAAAATGTAAAAACATGGGAAGGTAGGAAGAAGCCAGGTTATGAAGTGCTTTAAATGACAAAGAATTTAATCTTAGAGCTAATAGAAAGTGAGATGACATGGGCAGACCAGTACTTTAGGATAATCACTTCAGCTGAATGGAAGAGGGATTGTATTGGAGAAAGTCAAGAAAACCAATAAGAAAGCTTTTAATAATGAGAGGAGAAGAGATATTATAAAATATTGGATACTGTAAAAAAAGTGAGAGATGAGAGCATATGCAGGGATGGTAGTTAAATTATATGAATAGAGAGAAGGAGATAGATGACAGAGATATTGTAAAGGTAAAAACAATAAGATTTGACAGCAGATTGATGTGTGGGGTCCTTGTGAATGAGGAATAGAGGATGACACCCATGTTATGAGCCTGGATGGTACCCTTGGGTGTGATTAGGGAAGTGGGAAAGGAGAATTTGGAGGGAAAGATAATGAACTTTGTTTTGGAAGTGTTGAATCTGATGTGTTGTCTTTAGGGTATCCAGTTTGATATGTCCATAGATAATTGGTGATCTGGAACTGGAGCTTGGAAGAGAGATTGGGCTGAATATATAAATCTGAGAATTATCAATATAGAGATGATCTATGGGAGCTGATGAGATCACTAAATGAGATAATGAGAGGGAAAAGATGAGAGTGTGTTCTTTTACCTGGATGAAGATTCAACAAGGGAAACCGAGAAGACAAAGTAAGAACAGTAGAACTAAGAGAAAGCAGTTATCATCAAAACCTAGAGAGTATTTAGGGGAGAGCATCAATCAAAAACTGCAGAGGTCAAAATTTGAGAGTCACTTGAGAAGAAATAAAAGTTTTTGTAGATGACTTTTTCAAGTAGTTTGGTTGAGAAAGAAGGAAAGATAAAGGACTGCAGGTGATTGGGAATGAATGAATCAAGTGAAAAATTTCTAAGAACATGCAAATACATGCGTGTATTTGTAGTCAGTAAAGGAGCCAGTGGATAGGGAGAAAAGGAAAATTTAGAATGTAGGGAAGATAGTGGAGACAGAGTTTGAGAGCACTAGAGGGGATAAGATCAAAAGTGCACATAGAGGGGTTTTCGAATGGGAGATTTGTGATGAAGGAGTAGAGGGTATGGGAAGATAATCTGAGTCATGTGAGAAGAGGAAGAGAGGGGAGGAAGAAGCAGCTCTTTGGGAATTGTGTGTGGGAGTTTGAGAGATGAAAAGGTTTAGAATAATCACTAGTGAATGAGATAGCTAATTGATTAGGAATATGTAAAAGGAGAGTGATTAGATTTTTATCAAGGCAGCCAGGTGGAGCAGTGGGCAGAATGCTGTGCCTGGAGTCAGGAGGACCTGAGTTCAAGATCATCCTCAGACACTGAGTGACCCTGTACAAATCACTTAATGACTCTTTGCCTCAGTTTCCTCATCTATAAATGAGGATAATAATAGCACCTGCTTCCTAGGATTGTTGTGGGCATCAAATGAGATGATATTTGTAGAGCAATTGGCACAATGCCTGGCACATAGTGTGTGTATTTGTTCATTGCCGAAGAAGACCATGCCATCAGAGAAATGATGACATGACTTGCACTTGACTTTTGTTCTGAGTGAGGGAGGGCTGTGCAGGTCACCAGCCTCACTTCTCCTGCAGAGCCATCTGAATCCAGTGACCAGATATTCATCAGGATGACTGGAGATGACCCAGGATGAGGCAATTGGGGTTAAGTGACTTGCCCAAGGTCACACAGCTAGTGAGTGTCAAGTGTCTGAGTTAAGTGCTATATTAATGTATATTTACTATTACTATATACTATACTATATATATATATTACCATTATTATCATTTTCATTACTATTTCTACTATTATGATTGTCTTCAGAAGGCAGAACTAGGAAAATTAGGCAAAATTTTTGGGGAGGCAGGCATCTTTAAGAGGAAAAAGTACAAAAAAGAGTAGGCTGCCTCAGGGAGTAGTGATTTCTCAGTTCCTGTTGGTATTTTCACAGAGATAGAAACATCTCTAATTTACCAGTAGTTTTATAAAGTAAAGACTCTTAACCTGGGGTCTATCAACTTGGATGGGAAATAACTGTCTTTATTTTCTTATAAATTCATTTTTTTCAGTTTTCAACATTCACTGCCACAAAATTTTGAATTTCAAATTTTCTCCCCATCTCCCCCCTTCCCTCACCCCAGGACAGTGTGAATTCTGATTGCCCTTTCCTCCAGTCTGCCCACCCTTCTATCATCCCCCTGTTCCCTTCCCTTCTATTTTCCTATAGGGTAAGATAGATTTCTGTACCCCATTACTAATATATCTTATTTCCTAATTGCATGTAAAAACAACCTCTAACATTCCTCTTTAAAGCTTTGAGTTCCACATTCTCTCCCTTCCCTCTTTTCCCCCTTCCCACCCACCCTCATTGAGAAGGCAAGCAATTCGATAAAGGTTATACATGTGTGGTCATGCAAAATACCTCCGTAACAGTCATGTTGTGGAAGACTAACTGTATTTCCCTCTATCCTATCCTGCCCACCATTCATTCAGTTCTCTTTTGACCTGTCTTTCTACCAAAGTGTTTGCTTCCAATTACCCCTTGCCGCAATTTGCTGTCCCTTCTATTATCCCCACTCTCTTATCCTCTTCCCCTCTGATTTTCTTGTAGGGTAAGATAAACTTTCCAATTGAGTGTGTATGTTATTCCCTCCTGAAGCTAAATCTGTGAAAGGAAGGCTCATTTATTCCCTTTCATCTTCCCCTGTCTTGTAATAAAAGCTTTTTCTTTTCTCTTTTATGTGAGATGATTTACTACATTTTACCTCTCCCTTTCTCTTTCTCCTAGTATATTGCTGTCAGCCCTTAATTTTCTTTTCTAGATATCATTCCTTCATATTCAACTCATCCTGTACTGTCTCTCTCTCATGCATATATATACACACACATATATATAATACACACACACACACACACACACACACACACACACACACACACACATACACACATTCCCTGCAACTATCCTAATACTGAGAAAAAGTCTCATGAGTTACAAATATCTTTCCATATAGGAATGTAAACAGTTCCACTTCAATATGTCCCTTATGGTTTCTCTTTCCTGTTTACCTTTTCATGTTTCTCTCGATTCTTGTATTCGAAAGTCAAATTTTCTATTCAGCTCTTGTCTTTTCAGCAAGAACACTTGGAAGACCTCTAGTCCTGTGTTACCCTGATTGTGTTTCCACAATGTAGAAACACAGTACTTGAATTGTTTCTTTCTGACTGCTTGTAATATTTTCTCCTTGACCTGGGAACTGTGGATTTTAGCCACAATACTTCTAGGAGTTTTCCTTTTGGGATCTCTTTCAGGAGGTGATAGGTGGATTCTTTCCATTTCTATTTTACCCTCTGGTTCTAGAATATTAGTATAGTTTTCCTTGGTAATTTCTCGAAAGATGCTGTCTAGACTCTCTTTTTGGTCATGGCTTTCAGATAGTCCAATAATTTAAAAATTATCTCTCCTGGATCCATTTTCCAGGTCAGTTGTTTTTCCAGTGAGATGCTTCACCTTGTCTTCAATTTTTTCATTCTTTTGGTTTTATTTTATAACTTCTTGATTTCTTATAAAGTCATTAGCTTCCATTTGCTCCTTTCTAATTTTTAAAGAATTATTTTTTTCAGTTAGCATTTGGACCTCTTTTTCCATTTGGCTTATTCTGCTTTTTAAGACATCCTTCTACTTATTGGCTTTTTGGACATCTTTTGCCATTGGGGTTAGTCTAATTTTAAAGGTGTTATTTTCTTCAGCATTTTTTTGGGTTTCCTTTAGCAAGCTGTTGACTTGTTTCTCATGATTTTCTTGCATCACTCTCATTTCTCTTCCCAGTTTTTCCTCCACTTCTCTTATTTGGTTTTCAAAATCCTTTTTGAACTCTTCCATGGCCTGAAATCCATTCATATTTTTCTTAGAGGCTTTGGATGCAGGAGCTTTGGCTTTGTTGTCTTCTTCTGGCTGTATGTTTTGATATTCCTCATCACCAATGATGTGAGAAAATATCTCTTCACTGAGGAAGTAAGACTCTATAGTCTGTTTCTTTTTCCCAGTTTGCTCATTTTCCCAGTCAATTACTTGACTTTTGAGCTCTTTGTTAAGTGGAGGGTTCCAGAAACAGCCTCTACCTCAGCAGTGACCCTGGCTGCCTTGGGCTAGGGCAGGGATAAGGGCTAGGGCTAGGGCTAGGGCTTGGACTTGGACTTGGGCAGACCAGACCATGTTCCCCTCTCAGCCAGGTGAGAGACCCTTCCCACTGACCTTTCAAGCTGTCTTTAGCCTTTGTGGGTTGAGAACTCTGGAATCAGCCCTGTGCTGGTGTGGCTATGCCAACCTGCACTCCATTCCCAGCCCAGTGCAACAGATCCTTCCCATCAACCTTCCAGATTATCTGGGCTGAAAATCTGCTTTAATCTGTCATTTTTTGGCTTCTGCTGCTCTAGAATTTGTTTAGTCATTTTTTATAGGTTTTTTGAGAGGTTGGGCAGGAGAGCTGTAGCAGGTCCCTACTTTTACTCCGCCATCTTGGCTCCACCCTTGCATCTTTATTTTCAATTTTACACATTTAAAAATATCATTTTGATAAGTAATTAATAAGCTTCCCAGACTGCCAAAATTCTACGACATACAAAAAAGGATTAAGAACTCTACTTACACAGATATGGGTTTGAGGTTCCTTCCATTTCAGAGATTTTAATAGCATGATAAAATTGCTAGGATTAAGTAGAATATAGATAGGTTGTCCCATGTGGTTTCTCCCACCAAGTTAGAAGACCCTTTATATAACTTTATGAAAGATGACAGTGTTTTTGCTTGAGGTCAGTTTGATCTAGCAGCTTTGTCTTATGCTTTTAACTGTCAATGGTAGACTTGGTAGTTGTTTCCAATAATGCTTTTTATGGTTCAGCTGATTTGTTGGGGTTATTTTCTCTTTATGTGCCTTAAGATGTCATTTAGGTAAGAAGAATGAATTTATTAGATTATAGCGGAATTAGCTATAATAATAAATATAGTTAAAATACAAATTTTCACAGAATAGTAAGCTGTTTTGCAGTTATTATTGTGTAATTTAAAGATCACTGGACGGAATGTTTGATTAACTGAAAGCAAGACCTGACTCTTTCTAGCCTTTATTAGCTGTATAGCCATGAATAAAACCCTAAACTTTAGCTTCCTTTTCTCTAAAATGTAGATAATACTATTTGTACTACCTCTTTTACAGGGCTTTTATAAGCAAAGCTCTTTATAAACTGTGAAGGACTACCTAAAGATGAATTAAAACAGATTACTAAAAAGAAACAGGTACTCCTTAACTTAGAGATATTCTAAATATAGGTACAGCCAGTTTGCATACTGGAACCTTAGAAAAATAAGGGCACGTCAATCACCATGTTCCTTGTTTTGCCATTTTTTGCCTCAAGTTGCCATGGTGGCAATAATGAGACAGAGAGGTTCCAATTTTTATGGTGTTACTTTCTCCCTTTTTTTCTGGTTGCTACCACTAGGAATATGATAGAATGGGGGAGATGTAGTTGCAGTGTCATGGCTCCTTATTTGCTATCTCTCATGTATTTTCCCATACTGATTAGGTCCCAGGTCCAATCACAAAAGACCCATTTAACCTCATTTAGTAGAACTTAGAAGATAATTTATTTAACAGATTGCTTTCTGAGGAACAGCCTGGCTAAGTATAGGCAGTTTCATTACCAGAAGGCTAGCTTCTTGATGATAAATTCTTTGACTGTGACAACTCATGGGGAAAAAATACCATGAAATGGTAATCTTTGAAAACTTTCTTCCATTTTTTGAAGTGATAGTGGCAGAAAAAGGAACAAAAGGTTTTAAAGAGTCACAGTTTTTAGATCATCTTTAAACATTCACTTAGATGTTAGATACTAGAAATGTAAGAACCTTGTCCAGTGATGTGGTGATTGAACATAGTAGTAAAGGAATTCATTCATATCAATTTTGACCTTTTTTTCTATTTGTGAAACCATAAAATAAAAAGAAAGTTATATCTAAATTTTAAAAAAGTGACATTCAGGTCCTCCTTGGGCAGTCAAATCATTGTTGTGTTCATCCTTCGTTGCTGAGAAAGATCATGCCATCAGAGAAACGGTGACGTAACTTGCACTTGACTTTGCTTTGAGTGAGGGAGGGTTGTGCAGGTCACCAGCCTCATTTTTCTTCCAGAGCCATCTGAATCCAGTGACCAGATATTCATCAGGATGACCCAGGATGCAATGGGAGGCCTTGGCCCCATTAGGCCAAGGCCTATTAGGTGCTCACTTAGGGCAAGGTGATGCCCATTCAGTGAATAGGCCTGTTTAAGAAGTACTGGGGTGGGGGGGGGGTGGCCCCTTTAATAAGGCAAAGAAAAATAAATCAGGCTAGAAGGGAAACAGCAACAGTTATTACTGATAATCACTCTTAAGCCAGGAGGGTCCAATCAAATCAGAGTTCATAAAACTACCAGATTTAGAACTGCAAACTACCTTAGAGGTAATGGGACCCAGCTTCTCATTTTATAGCTGAATATACTGAGTGTGTGAGAGATTAAGGAATTTGCCTAGTAGCAAATGGTAGAGTCAAGTTCACTGACTCCAAAATCTAAGGTTCTTTTTAAAAAATACATTGTTTTATTTTTACACATAAAATTCCCCTTGTATCCCTTCCCATGCAAGGAGCCATTCCTTATGATAAAGAATTTGATTTTCCTTTCACTATAATGCTTTTCAGGTGAGAGTTGATTTTATTGTTTATCCAGAGGCCACAAGAATCACTTAACGGGACACACAGGTTCATCTCACTGTCGTGCTTCTTAAAGGCATTTGCCGGAAGATTGTTATTCAAATAACAGCTTATGCATTAATTTAAAAAACATACCACGATGGAGTCTTGACTAGGAAATCTAAGAAAAAACTCACAATGAGTCATTTTTCTAGGCCAGCTGTGTATAGAGTTCCAGTCAGTGATGTCTGTAGTCAATGGGGATGGATCTACATAGGAATGGCCAAGTGGAACATTCTAGCACAGGGAAAGGATGTGTATCAGAACAAGAAGAGTACAGAGTGGGCCTACTTTTGTGCAGAGTGCAAGAATAGATGCAAACTAACAGCTCTGTTACCTAATCTTCAGTTTTTGCCCCTAGGGTTGAGGAGTGGTTGTGGTTCTCAGGCTGTATACTGAACAAAGAACAAGTTCAGAAGCAGTAGTAACTGTGTGGTGCTAACCCAAGAATGAAATGGGTCTCAGTTCCAACTTCTCACCTAGACTAATGCCTACAGAAGGAATAATGTGTAGGAATACCAAAAGGGGAACCTACACTTTTGTCACTCACAACAATAGGGACTTAATTTATCAGTAGTCTACTAGAACTATGATTGGGGCAAGCCCACAGTTGTATTGTTCAGACCCAAACCCAAGTCAGGAACTTGCAGAGCTCAAAAAAAAGGCAGCAATCAGACATTGCACTTTATCAGACCATTTTAGGAGCACTGAAAGCTCGCAGATCTTCCAACCTGAGCTGACCTTGAAAACCGGGAATAATACAACACTTATTATTGCCAAGAAAGCAGCAGAAGAACTATCCTAAACATTCCCTCCAGAAATGTTCAGAGTCTGGCCCTAATATAAAGTCTGGGATCAGAAAGTAGGTTGGAAGGATGAGCAAACAAAAAAAAAGAATCCCCCCATTAAAAAGTAGTGACAGGAATGCTTAAGATACGAACCCAGAAGACAATGACTCCAAAACATCAGTATACTAGTATTAATAACTAGCATTATTAGCAGTGTTTTAAAGTTTGCAGAGGACCTTACAAATATAATCTCACTTTGTCCTGATGGCAACAATCCTAGAAGGTAGGGGCTTTTATGTACGTTTTATAGATGAAGAAACTGAGGCAGGTAGGAATTAATTTTGTCACACATATAATAAGTGCCCTATGCTCAGATTTGAATTTGGGTCTTCCTTACTCAGGGTCCAATACTCTATCTACATTGTATAGCTTCTCCGTGTTGGCAAAGAGTTAGAAACTGAGGAGCTGCCCATCATTTGGCTGAATGGGTTATGGTGTATAAATGTGATGGAATACTGTTGTTTTGCAAAATATGGTGAAAAGGATGGTTTTAAAGAAACCCAAAAAGTCTTGATAACTGAGAGTTAAGTGAGCAGAACCAGGAGAACAAGGTTACGTAGTGGGTAGAGTGCTAGATCTGAGTCAAGAAGACCTAACTTGAAATTTGCCCTTAGTCACTTTCTCGCTATGTGACCCTGGGCAAGTCACTTCATCTCTCAGTTTGTTTCCTTATCTATAAAATAAGGACAACAATAGACCTCCTTCCCAGGGTCTTTATGAGCCTAAAGTGAACTAATATTCATAAAGTGCTTTGCAAACCTTAAAGCACTATCTTTCTAAAGAAACACAGAAACCGAAATCAGTGGAATGACCAACCATGATTCCAGAGGATTCATGATGAAACAAACCACTCACCTCCTGATAGAAATTTGAAGGACTCAGTTCAGACTGAGACTTTTTCGTTACATGGCCAATGTAGGAATTTTTTTTGTTTGACTCTGTGTGCTTGGAACAAACAGGGTTTTTGTTTTTCTTTCATTCTTACTGGGAGAAAAGGATGGTGAGAGGGAAAAAAAGTGGACTTTTTTTGTTTAAAAAAATTAATAAAAATAAATAAAAACAAAGGAGAGATTTTTTTAAGAGGAAGCATATTAGGAGAGAGAGGATAGTGATAGAGATGCAAACAGGAAAAGGAAAAAAAGAGGCAGTTAAATATTTTTAAAATACACAGAAGAAAGGAGAAGGAATTTCAGAAAGGGATTTAGACCAGTTAGGGTATTGCAGATATCACAGTGTTAAATTTTTATAATTTTTAAAAAAAATCTAGAGATAAATGTAATTGAAATTTGAGGTTTTATATGTAAGCTACTTTTTCTGTTCTTTGTATGCAGAAATGTTCATATTTTATTTTTGTAAATTTAAATAAAAAATTTAAGTATAGAGAGGTCTTTGACATGACGAATAATTTAACAAAAGATAAAATTGGTTATATTTTTAAAGCTGGGAAATGGATGGTTATTGATATGAAATTCCTTGCTGGATTAGCCATCTGTGAGTAGTGCAACTATCTAACTTCCTAGAGTAAGGATCATATTTTTCTTTGTAATTAAAGTAACTCCAACCTGTCCTAATTTAATCTAAAAATGATAGGTAAAAGAGCAGATATTGAGATAGACTGTTACCATTTCCTGAAGAAGTTTAAACAATTTAAATTGTAACAGAAAACAAAAGGATATATTTTTCCTAGCAAAGACTTGAAGAGTCTGGTATGAGAAGACTGGAAAAGTAGGAGGAGGCTAGATTATGAAGGATTTTGAATGCCAAATGCAATTTTCATTTGATCCTGGAGGCAATAGGAAGCCACTGGAGTTTATTTAGTAGAAGGGGTCTTTCAGAATCAAATCATTTTAGTGGGAGAATGGAGGATGGATGGGAGTGGGGTGAGACTCAAGGCAAGTAGACCCACCAGCAAGCTAGTATAGCAGTCTAGGCATGAGATGAAGAGAGCCTCTTCATACCAGAATGGAGAATAGGCTTTTACTTACCAAGACAAAGATAAATGGAAAAATGGGTTGGCTATGTATGTAGCAAGAGATATTCTGTGAATAGTATTTCTGCTTCATGACTTGGCATGTAATGAATGCCCAGAGACCTAGAGGAAACCCTAACACATTGAATATACCCTCTGTGGAGGATTTACATGATGACCTGGGTGAAAACTGTACAGATTGAAAAGGAATATACATTATGTAAGGTCTTCATGAATTGGAAGGAGCACCTACCTTGAAATTACAGATCATCCATATAGCTAAAAACTATAGAAATTACATTTTAGCTTTATTACATTTACATTTAGCCTTCATTTTAGCTACCATACTGAATTAACCTTTTTTTGTGTGTGTGGAATATGCTTTCTGAGTTCTGAATAACCAATTTACAAATAAATTAAAGCACAATAAGCCCCAAAGCACTGAAGTACTAGAGTTATCTATAAAGTAGTGCTCACAGCTGTGAGGGTTATTATGGTAAATGACATAGTTGCTACCCTCTGTGACCTCCCTTTGTAATACAAAAGAATATGAATTTGTAGAGCACAACCATTGTAAGTAGGAAATGACCTTTACCTTAAATAACCAGATTGCTTAGGACATTTTCTATTTTTTATTTTTCCTATTTGACTAAGTCATAGTCAAGAACCATTTGTGTCTCATCTCTTGTCATTAAAAATCTTTATTAAATCAGATTGGTCCAGTTAACTACTTTCAAGGCAATTAAATGTTTTACTGAAAAAGGAGCTTGCCATTTTTTAAATTTGTTTTCTGATGAAAGCATTGTATAAGGTGAGTTCTGAACAGTTGACTTATTACTTACTGTTTATACTCTTCTAGATTAAGTGACCACGGTTCATTTGGAGATATTTTAAGGATGTAGAATTGACTGCTCTAGAGAGAAATCAATGTTTATTTTTAAAAAAACTATACTTGTTTCTTTTTCGAATCTTTTTCCTCCCTCAGTATTTTCTGTAAACTATCAGTATACATTAATATTGTTAATCTGAGTATTTTCTGTGTTTCTTGTTATACTAATTCACGTGAAATTATTTCAATATTTCCAAATGTGGGTATACTTTCCTATATTGTATCTCAACCTTTTCATACCTTAGCCTAGACAATCTTTATGACTTTCTGGAAAATCAGTCACCTAATTGCCAACCTTTTGGATGTAAGTCTTTCAGAATTACAGATAGGCTGGTCCTTGAGTAATACATGTGGTCTGTCTCAGGTTCCAGTCTCAAAGCCTTTACAGTTTGGGTGCTGTCACACCCTTTATAAGAATCCTGGGTTGTCTTCATGCTATGGTAAAGCAACAAAATAAGACTTTAGTAGAAGACTAGAAGATATGTGGAGAGGATGTGTAGTCTCTGTTATTTCTAAGAATAGTCTATGAATATAATGGAATACTATTGTGCTATAAGAAATGATGAACAGGAAGACTTCAGAGAGGCCTGGAAGGACTTATATGAACTGATGCTGAGTGAAAGGAGCAGAACCAGGAGAACTCTGTACACAGCAACAACCACAGTGTGCAAGGAGTTTTTCTGCAAGGACCTCAGAAATTCCCAGTGGACTCTTGAGACAAAATGCCTTCCACATTCAGAGAAAGAACTATGGAATTGGATCACAGAATGAAGGAGACCATTTTCTCTTGTGTTTTGTTTTGTTTTTTCTCATGGTTTCTCCCATTCATTTTAATTTTTCCATACAGCATGACTAAGGAGAAAATGTATTTAATAAGAATGTGTATGTAGAACCCTTGTAAGATTGCATGCAGTCTTAGGGAAGGAGGGCGGAGGAAGGGGGAGAAAATCTAAGATTTATGAAAGTGGTTGTAGAGAATGGAAAACAAATTAATTAATAAATAAAATAAAAGATAAAAAATAAAGAGTAGTCTAGGAAACCCTTCTATAAATTACTGAATAACTTGAAAGTTTCCCATAGCATTTTAAACCCATTTCCTGTTGTCCAGAGAGCAGAATAGCTATTTACCCTAATTTATACTCTGTCCTTGTAATTGCTGTATCACCTAAGTTAGGGTCTCATACATAGATGCTCACAAAATACTTTGTGAATGATATCTAATTCTTTTGTTACATTCCATTATCAGGATCACTGTGTTTAATTCAATTTCACAAACATTCAGTACCTTCTATGAACAAGGAATTGTGTTGGTGCTAGGATACAAAGGCAATGGTGGGGGGAAAAGCCCTGTCCGGGAGGAGCTCTCTACTAAGGTGAAAGAGTTTACTGACTACATTTACACAGATAAGAAAATACATGAAAATTTGAGAAAGGGGTCAGATGAATCAGAAAAGGCTTTTCTGAAGAGTGAGTAATTGATACACTTTGAAGAAAGCTAAGGATTCTAAGATATAGAATGAAGGGAGGGGGCCTGCCTATGAAAGGTCATAAAGTCAATAGACTACATGCTGACTTCGGGGAAGATCAAGTAGTCAGGGGCAGGAGTAATGAAAATAAGTCCAGTGAGGTAACCAGTAGTCAAACTATGAAGGACATTAGATGTTATAATATTCGTAAAGTCCTTAGCATAGTGCCTGGTACAGAATATGCACTTAATAAATGATTATTCCCTCTTTAGATGCCAAGTTAAGAAGTTTGTGTTTTATCCTGTGGGCAATATAGAGTTCTTGAAGATTCTTGATCAAGAAAGTAACATTGTCAGATTTGTGCTTTATTTAGGAAAATTATTTTTATAGCTGGATGGAGGATAAATTGCAGAGGGAAGAGAATGGAAGAAGGTAGGCCAGATAGAATGATATTATAATAGTTTAGGCAAGAATTCATGTAGATTTGAACTAGGGAAGTGACAAAGTAAAGCTAGATAAGGTGCAGATGTTGTAGAGGTAGACTTGACAGAACTTGGCAACTGATTGGCTGGTTATGTGGAAGGTGAGAGAGAAAGAAGAGTCAGGCGTTGTGAACCTGATGATTAAAAAGAATGATAGTATCTTTCAACACAGATGGGCAAGTTTGCAAAGGGATAGGTCGAGTTTGAGATTCATAAGAGAATTCTAGGTGGAATTAATCAGGCAGTTGGTTATGTGGGACTTGAGTTCAGAAAGATTAGCACCAGATATATTAATTTGAAAGCCTTCTGCACAGATCTAATAGCCCATATGAGTTCGCTGAGATCATAGAGAAGAGCATGTAGAGATTTAAAAAAAAGTTCTGGGGGACACCCTCAATTATGGGACAGATGATGATACAGCAAAGGAGACAGTAACTGGGCAGCTAGGAGAAGAACTAGGAAATTGCAGTATAGGAGAAACCAAAGCTAGAGTGGGGTCATGCAGTATGAAAACTGGCTATCCTTCTAATTTAGAATTGTTGGCATCCTTAAAGAAAATGAGTTTAGTTTGTAGTGCAGTTGGAAACTGTAAGTGTGGAGGCAATGAGTATAGACAACTTTTTCTAGTAGTTTGGCTATGAAAGGAAGGATATATTTCAGAGACCTAACTGATGACTCACATGTACAATTTTTAAAATTTTGCATTTTGCTTGGATTTTATGGTAATGAAATTTGACTAGTAAACATTAACAGAACATTTCTTCTTCAGCCTCAGCCCAAGCTAACCATAATTCTCTGTCCTTTCAAACAGTGTGTGTTGAAAATCTGAAATAGGAACACAAACAAAAATATGTGTATTTCTATCAGTGTTTAATTTGTTTACAATCCTTTTATTTTGTGTTTTTTTCAGTAGACGAATACATTGCCATTGCCAAGGAGAAACATGGGTACAATATGGAGCAGGTAATAAAGTGATTTTTTTTTCTCATTGCCATTAAGTGGGGTTCTGTAAACAAACTGCCAAAAGAATTTTCTTTTGGTACTATGCTACAATTTTCTTATTGAAAATACTTTTGTACTTAACACCTTGCTCAATAAGTATCTTTCTGTCTCTGTCTCTTTCCCTCTCTCCTTTTCTCCCTCCTTCCCTCCTTCATTTTACCACCTTTGTCCACTGAAGGGACCTTAGAAATCACCTTTTCTATAAAACTGGGTAATAATTACCTACCTCACAAGGTGAATATGGAGACAGAAGTGTTTTATAAGTCTTAAAAATGTAGTAGAAATGTGAATTAATAATGAATATAGCATCTCTCTCTGCATTTGCAAATCTTTCTACAAATTATAAGAATTAACCATCTACCCTCAACTTAAATTTCCACTGATGGGGAAGTCCTTTTCATTGTTTGTCCCAAGGGTATTTATCTGGTGGGTAGGGAAAGGCACAGTGTTTCTTATGGTTAGGGGTGGGGAGGAGGGGAAAAGGAGAATCCTTCTGCTCATTTCTTCATCTTGAAACAGCTCAAGGGAAAGGGCATGGGTTTTTAATCTACTTATTAAAGTTAAAGGGAAGGAATTAAAAATGCACAATTTGAAGGAAAAAAATGTCTAGTTATAGGCTTGAGAATCTTTTATGAATATTCTCATCCACGTGATCCATGAGTATCTATTATGTTTAAATGACTTATAAGGTCATTTAATAAGGTCACTTATAAGGTCATTTTCAGTTTAAGAGACTCCTTATATTGTATCTTGGTTTTGTAATCTGTACCAATACCACCCTCCCTTTACCACAAGTACGCCTCATCCTGTCAGACTGTTTCCCTCTTTTCCTAAAGAAATTTGACCATCATCCAGTTCATGCCCAGTTTCTAGGGAAAAGCTTTATGTAGCCATGATTCTGCCACTTCTGCATAGCAACATCCCCTCCTTCCAACAACCACATTATCATGTACCTCTCCACACACTATATTTCAAGATTAGACATAGACTACTTATTATTCCCTCTGAAATACTTCTTCACAAACCATCGTTAAGAAGCTGTAGTGTCAAAACAATATTAGCAAGTTTTTTCAGCTTTTCATTTTTTAATCTGTACCTCATCATTTCTACATATATTATTTTCTTTGAGATAATAGAATTGAAAAGTTGGAAGGTAATGTAGGGACTAGATCTTTTCAAGAATTCTCCTCTGTAATATCCTTAACAATCACATCTACAAAGTTCTTAGAGAGAAGAAATTAATAGAAATTAGTTCAGTGGTTTCCATAAGCTTTTTCTTTACTCTTTGCCCTCTATTCATAACATAATGTATGTTTTTGAGGTTGTTTAACCTAAGATTACAGTATTGCATATAAAAAAAATTTAAATTTTTTTTAGGCACTTGGGATGCTTTTTTGGCATAAGCACAATATTGAAAAATCCTTGGCTGATCTACCCAACTTTACCCCATTTCCAGATGAGTGGACTGTGGAAGATAAAGTTCTGTTTGAGCAGGCCTTTAGTTTCCATGGGAAAACATTTCATAGAATCCAACAGATGGTAAGTAGATTAGGGAGAAATAAGGAATAGCATTATTCAGTACATTATCTCTTGGTACAGGTATGCTGGTTTCATTGTGCCTAGTATTCAGAAAAGGGTATTTGTAATTTTTTTTTGTAGTTGAACATCTCTGTTGATTGGTTACACCTGACTGTGGAACAGCTCTTAGTCATGCAAAGATGTTTAATTGAATTCTTGTTTAAGAAATCTTTGGAGATGCTTTTCCCAGAGGACTGAAAAATAAGCAAGGGCTATACTAGGAACATGGGGTTTTATGTGTATGTATGTACACACACACACACACACACACATCATTAGATGAAGTCACTGTTTCATGTGTTTCTGCTGAACTATTTTGCATTGTTGCAAGGGAGGTCTACTTCTGATGATAGGGAGGGATACCCTTAGATATCACTGATATCAAAACAAGACATCAATAATTTTTTTTAAAGTCTATTGAGTTTACTATGTAGTTTAAATATAGTTCTGCTATTTCAGACCACTTTTGGCACCTAGGACTGTAGAACTGTCCCATTTAGACCAGGCCTGCTCAACTTGGAGCCCTTGGGCCACAAGTTTTGTAAGCCTGCTTTAAACAATAGTAATCAGAATTTTTGATAAATTTGGATATGCAATAGGCTAGGCTAAAAATTTGTATTTGCACCAAGAAAAGAAGTTTCATTTAGTGTTGTATTTGAATCTGGATAATAACTTAATGTATTTAAATTCAAATTGTAGTTTCTCCAGTAGAATTTAATTAGAATGAATTTTTTTTGTTATGTTTTTAGCTTCCTGATAAGTCTATAGCAAGTCTAGTGAAATTTTACTATTCTTGGAAGAAGACAAGAACCAAGACCAGTGTAATGGATCGTCACGCTCGGAAGCAGAAAAGGGAACGGGAGGAAAGGTAACTCAGTCCATAGCAAGTTTGGTTAGCCATCAACATTCATGAGAGTAGGTAGAGGCAAAAAGCAAAACATAGATTGTTTGGAGTTTCCCCTATTGTTTCCTGATAGAATAGTAGTTAAACAGAAATACTACAATTGAATATAAATGTTTTTCTTCATATTTTTCTTTTTGCCTGTATCACCCCCTTTAATTTAGTGAATATTTAAAATAATAATGTAATTTCTAGATTGAAGTAGACTGATGTGCATACTGTCTTGGGGATGGAGGGGGAGAACATCTAAAACATATGGAAGTGATTGCTGAAAACTGAAAACAAATAAATTAATAAAAATATTTGTAATGCAAAAAAAAAAGAAATAGGCTGATGATGGTTTCACAGGTTTTATATTGATGATATCACAAGTTTTATCTGGGGTCTATCAAATTCATATTTATATTCCTAGACCTAAATATAGGATTACAAAAGAAACCAATTATATTGAATCAGTGGTCAAAATATGAATAACCAAGTTCTCAGACCTTAGGTTAAAAACCACTGATCAAGCATGAGAAAGAATTCCAACTAGAGATGGGGAAACCAGGACCTCCCAAGAAAACTCATTCCATTTTTGAGTAGTATTACTTATTAGAAAGGTTTTTCTTTTAAGCATTTCAAATTTCCTTCAAATTTGTTTCTTAGTAATGCCTACCTGTTACTTCTGGTTCTCTATTCTGACACCAAAAATACAATCTAATTACTCTTCCATTTTATGCCCTTCAAGTTCTTGAAGAGAGTTCTCATCCACCTTAAGCTTTTCCCCTTCTAATCCATGTTCTCTTCAAGCCAGACATTCCCAGTTCGTTCAGTTGATAATCATGTGGCTTGGGCTTGTGAGGCCTTTACTCTCCTCCTGTTCTTTGCCTTTTCAGTTAGCTGAACACAGTATTTCAGATGTGGTCAGACCAGAATAAGCTGAGGATGGTGGGACTGACTGGTCACGTTATTGCTGGAAGCTCTGCCTCCTGTGATGCATTGCAAGACATCTCATTAGTGTTTTGAATGTCTTTTCACATTGTTGATTCATAGAAGTTCCTATCCACTATATTTCTCAGATCTTTTTCAGACCGCCTGCTGTTGTGTCTGACTTTTTTGTCTATTGTCTAACCATGATTCTTCCCTTAGACCTTGGACAAGTCATTTAACTTTTCTGGGCTTCATTTTCTTAATCTCTAAAATGAAGTCAGAGGATATAAATTACCTCAGAAGTTCCTTCTAGCTCTAAATTCCTGAAAGCTTGATGTTTTGGAATCCTGATCTTTTTAGTATATTATCCATCCCTCTCTGCTTTATATCATCTGTGAATTTAAGGTGCCATCCTAACCCTTTATCCAAATCATGGAGAACATTAAACAGCACAAGGCTAAGCACAGATCCCTGGGAAACAGTACTAATGATGTCTTTACATTGATATAGAACTTAGTAATGACTATGCTGTGGGTCAGATCATTCAGTCAATTACAAATCGATCTAGTTGTACTGTCTTCTAACCAATCTTTCTCCATTAAATGTTTTGCTACAATCTGGGGAACTGTTCATAGCATTCTCCTGATAATTCAGTTAAGTAACCCTTTTTAAAAAAAAAAAAAAGGAAATAGTCTAGCATGTCTTGTTCTTCAAGAAATCTGTGCAGCTCTGTGTTTATTTCCTTTTCTAAATATTTGGTAACTATTTCTATAATAATAAACTCTAAAATTTTGCCAGGAATCTAAGTCAAACTCATTAATAGATTTTATTCTCTTCCCTTTTTTTTGAAAATCAGGATATTTTTCTACTCTAGCTTTACCTCTCCAGCTTTCTACATTTGAAATATCAAAGATCAAAAAAAAGAAAAGAAAATTCATTGACAGTGGTCCAGCAATCACAACTTCTTCCAGTATCCTAATCTGGATACCGAGTCAGTGACTTGAGCTTATGAAGGGGAATTAGATGCTCTTATTTACTTTTAAGTATCAACTCCTTATTGTGATTTTCATTTTTGGTTTTATTCTTTCTGCTTTAAAATTCTTTCTTCTGACAAAGAAAACAAAAGTAAATTTAAGAGCTGAGTAACTTCCCATTTTTATTGAAGGTGCCACCTGAGGTCCTTCCCCACATTCATATCAGTGCTCAGTTCCTTGTTCACCTCACCCCCCATGTCCAAGCCTTTTCTCCACTTACATGGCTGCCACCTTCGTTCAGGTCCTCCTTCTCTCTTGCCTAGATTATTGCGGCAGCCTTCGAATTGCTCTTCTTGCTTCAGATCTTTTCCCAGTCCGATCTAATCAGTGTACTGCTGCCAAAGTAATTTTCCTTTCTGACCATGTGAGCTCCCTATTCAGGCAATTTTTGTGGCTTCTTGTTGCCTCAGGGATCAGATTTCAACTTGTCTTGCTTTTAAAGCCCTACACAATCTGACCCCAACCTATCTTTCCAGCCTCACCGGACATTATTCCATTCCTCCTCCTGCAGTCTTTGGTCTAGCCTGAGTGACCTCAGAACATAATGTTGCATATCCTTGCTCGGGGCCTTTGCCCCTGCCATTCTGTGTGTACCTGGGATTCACTCCCCATCTTTACTTGTGCCTTGCTGAGTCCTTTTCTTCCTTTAAGACAGCTCAAGCACAAATGGTGCTTTTCTGTGTGAAGCCTTTTCTGATTCTTGCTCACCTATTAGTGCCCACCCTGTTTGTATGGAGAGACTTTGTATATATTTGTGTTTACTCTTGTATGTTGTGTACGTTAACATACATACTTGTCTTCCCTGTTAGAATGTAAGCACCTTGTAAGTAGGGATGATTTCATTCTTTGCACTTATATGCTCTGCTCATGACACAGGGATGGGCACACATAACAGGTGTTTAATAAATAAGTACTTATCAACAGATTGTTTGGTTGCTGGTTTGGAGAAGGGGATCGAATCAGACTTGTTTTTGTGATAATGCAGTCCAAAAATAATACAGGGTTTAAACGTCATTTTCTTCTTAGAAGTCTAGACATACAGCAAATTAACCCCAAGCTAATTTGTATGCATGTGTATATAGAATCATCACAAAGTAATTTTTCAGTAACATACTTTTGTCTTCCAGTGAGGATGAACTGGAAGAAACAAATGGAAATAACCCAATTGATGTTGAGGTTGATCAAAACAAGGAAAGCAAAAAAGAGGTATTTTTTTCCCTAATTTTTTGGAAGGCTAATACAATTCATTGTATATTTTTATTAGTAAAAACACACCTGTCACAGGAAACTTGTTACTGTTTAGGCACATCAACATATTTCCAGTTTTGTTCTAGAAAGGGAAAGATAAATGTGGAGAAGAATTTTTTTCTTTCAAATTGCATAGAAGAAGGTAAATTAAAGATTTTCTCTATACCAGCATCTTCTATTACAAACCCACATCTTTAATTTGGTTAAAAATTTAGTGAAAATAAGGGTAAGGCTGCACATTTTATTCCTATTTGGACTAATTTTCCCTTTGCCACATCATCATTCCTAGCTAGCACTCTTGGAGAGTAAATGCTTTTCAGTACATGGGGAACCATGGAAAAGGGTTTGGTTTGATAAATAGCATCATTTTCACATATGAAGGCAAGGTGCCACCCTGCTCTTTAAAAATAAAATCCCCAGTGTCTTTAAATATATGTAGTGCCAGATGCTACACTGGACATTAAGTGTTAGATTATGAGTTTCCTTTGAGGAACCAAATGATTCTACTAAGTTTGGAATATGACTTAGATTTGTACACTGTCATTTACAAATGTTTCTTGATTGAGGCATTTTAAATCACTAAGAAAGAGGTAGATAAACAATAATTATTCTGATAATTTGTGATTTAAAAAAGAAAAATGGTTAAGTCTCAGAGTTCTTATGAACTGAAGCCTCAGTAAAGCATGAATGCTGTAAACACCTGGTCTTTGAATAGACATCCATCAGGTTATACAGACAAAGAATTAGCAGTGTAGAGTTTAACAGCTTACCATTGAAATGTGCAATGTTTTGTTTCTAAGAAGCTTTGTTTCAGAAATCATCACCATTATTGTTCATATCTAGCTACTTGTTTTTCCTAATGCCATGCAATGACTTTTAAACATATCTGAAAATTGTTTTATTAATAAAAAGCACTTAACTTTAATTATATTGAACGACCAAGTTGTGTTACTAACATTACTTTACAGATAGTGTATCTATATGCTCTCATGTTAATTAATATAATAAAATTGACATTAATATAAAAAACTTGAAAAGTGATGCATTTAATGAATTAAAAACTTGTTTAATCTTTTTATTAATATAATTCTGCTTTTCCTTGCTAAGACATTAAAGCACAACATACTGAGATCTATACTTTATCACTGGTTTACTTTGAAAATTTATTTTATAATGAACATTGATAATGCATCTTAGTGCTTTAAAATTTTATTATGAAGAAAATTATACCAGTTGTATCTGAAGTTAAGTATAGTCTTAAGATAGGTTGTAGTAAATGTAGTTTGATGCAAAGATTTTAATTGGGAGGGTATATTCCTATACATTTTACAGAATCTCAGCCATTAAATATTCACTGTATGTTGCCATTATGTCTGTCTTTGACCACAAAGCTTTCAGCATAAAGCAGGCCCATGTTCTTTAAAAAAAAAAAAAAAAGATAATGTAGAGCAACAAAGCTCATCAGAAGTGTGCTGAGGTTTCCCCCATATTTGCTGGAATTATCCAAGAGATTCTAGTTGAGACAATAATCTTGATGGCAGAAGCTTAAACTGAAATAATGAATTTTCTTTGTAAAAGATGCTTTAAAGTGTTTAGTCATTTGGTGACTTCCTATTACTCTGAACCACCTGTGTTAAAATTTATTGATACAATTATAAATATGTATGGCATGTATTTGATAGCACCTTTTGAGTCATATATTAAATATATTTATAGAAATATAATTATAATGTATTATATATTAATATATAATTATATAGTATATTAAAGAGAATAGTTCATTATTTTGTAGGACAGTGAATTTCTTTGTTTTATCTTAAAAGCTTTCTCTATGCATGAATCATTTATCAAATATTTGTTTTGCAGGTACCACCAACTGAGACAATTCCTCAAATCAAAAAAGAAAAGCATAGCACACAAGCTAAAAATAGGGCCAAGAGGAAACCTCCCAAGGGAATGTTTCTTTCTCAAGAAGATGTGGAGGCAGTTTCTGCCAATGCTACAGCTGCTACCACAGTGCTAAGACAACTGGACATGGAATTGGTTTCAATCAAACGACAGGTACCTGCCTATAGTACCTGGTACTGGGTAGACACCTAGAACTGATAGACTCAGTGATTCAAAGAATCTTTTCCTAAGTATTCTGTTTCTGTATCTTAATAATCTGATATTTCGTTGAGTTATGAGGATTTATTTAGTTGTTGGCATATCTATCTATCTTGGTATATCTATCCAGTGCTTAGCACTGGACATAAAAAATAAGGGGAAAAAAATAGTCACTGCTCTCAAGGAGCTCACACTCTTATGGGGGAGATAAATAATGATGTATAAACAAGATATAGACAGGATAAATTGAGAATAATTTCAGAAGAAAAGCACTCAGATTAAGGAAGACTGGGAAATGCTTCTTGCAAAAGGTAGGGGTTTAGCTGAGATTTGAAGAAAGCCAAGAGAGCTAGGAGGTAGGGATGGGGGGAGGGTGAGTATTCCACATATGTAAAACAGTTCATGAACATATAAGGAGAAGGAAAACGGAGGGCCATGTGTGAGCAACAGTAAGAAGGAGTATCACTGGTTTGCAAGTACATGAAAATAGTTGTAAGAAGACTGGAAAGGGAAGAGAGAGCCAGGTTATGAAAAACTTTAGAGTGGGGAATGATCTTAGTCAAGGAGACCACCCAGAAGACTGTAGTCTTCTAATATTCCAGCAGTAATCCATAGTCTATAGTAGTCCATACATAAGGTGATTTGAGCCTATACCAGGGTGGTGGCAGTGTCAGAGGAGAGATGGCATGCATAAGAAATGTTATGAAGGAAGAAATAACAACACTTGACCACTATTAGATATGAGGATATAGACATGACATCCAAGTTGTGCATGCGGGTGGCTTAGGAGAATGGTGGTATCTTCAACAGTAAAAGGAAAGTTAGGAAGAAGGAAAGATTTGGGGAGAAATGTCACTTTTGAGAAATGATTGAGATGTCTAAAGGTAGTTGGAGACATGAGAATGGAGTTTGGAAGAAAGGTTAAGGATAACCTAACAAGAAGATCTTAGAATCATCTGTATAGAGGTAATTGATGAGATCAACAACTGAAATAGTATAGAGGGAAAAGATAAAAAGGCCCAGGATATATTGGAGACTAAGGGGTCATAGCTTAGGGAGAAGAACTAGAAGAGCAGTAACATGAATACCAAGGAGAAGAGGGTGATCAAGGGTACCAGAGACCACTGATTGATTGATTAGAGGTCAAGAAAGATGAGAATTGAGAAAAGGCCATTAGATTCTACAATTAAAAGATAATTAGTATTTTTGGAAAGAGCAGTTTCAGTTTAATAATGAGGTCAAAAGTTGTACTACAAAGAGTGAGAGGAAATGGGGGCACCTATCATAGATGCTCCTTTCAAAGAATTTAGCCACAAAAGGAAAGTAAAAATATAGAATGATAGCTGGGAATCAACATCTGCTCTGTAACTTACAGTAGTCTTCAAGAGTTGCTCAGTGCCCTGAGTGTTGAAATTATTTTTCTAGGGCCACGTGGCTGTTCTTAACATTATTGCCTTATTTACAAAGTTCCTTTTTCTGGCGAAAAATTATAGGAATAGGGGTTAAAGATTGGTTCTTACTGCACTCCCTGTGTTCGAGGGTTTTATGAGGGAAAAAGTGTGACATTTGTACTCTCTCAAACAAAGATAAATCCAACTCCAAAGTAATAACTAAAATTACCCTATCAATTTATGGTTTGCCAACTGCTATCTCGCATGCCAGTTATGCCAAATAGATAGTACAGATCCTGTCCACAATTTACATATGTGAAAACTGAGCTTCGGAAGAGTGACTTGTCTGTGGTCACATAGCTAACAAGTGTAGGAGCTGGGATTTATGCACAATTGTCCTGATTCTAAATTTGGTTCTTTCTACTGTAGTATGTTGTCTATCATGGAGAATAACTCACTTTTTTGTTTAGTATTTTATTATCCCATAATTATATGTAAAAACAATTTTTAACATTCATTTTTATAACTTTGAGTTCAAGTTATCTCCCTTCTGTACCCTATCTCATGGAGAAGTCAAGCAATTTGATATAGGTTATACACATGTAATCTTGCAAAACATATTTCCATATTAATCATGTGAAAGAAAACAGACAAAGAAAAATAAAGTAAAAGTATGTTTCAATCTGCAGACACCATCAGTTCTTTCTCTGAGGATGGATAGCATTTTTAATCATAAGTGTTTAAGAGTTGTCTTGGATCATTGCACTGCTAAGAATAGCTAAGTCATTCACCACTGATCATCTTACTATACTGCTGTTACTTTGTGCACAGTACATGTCACTTTGCATCATCTTCTGTGAGTTTTTCTAGATTTTTCTGAAAGCATTCTGCTCATCATTTCTTATAGCACAATAATATTCCATCATAATCGCATACCACAGCTTGTTCGACCATTCTCCAATTGATGGGCATCCCCTCAATTTCCAATTCTTTGCCACCAGAAAAGAGCTGCTATGTTTTTGTACATATAGGTCCTTTTCCTTTTTGTTTTCTGTCTCTTTGGATACAGATCTGGTAGTGGTATTGCTCAGTTAAAGGGAGTGACCATATTTTCCCCTGAAGTATTATACTCAGTTTTGCTAGTTCCTTTGACTTCTGGAATATCATATTCTAAGCCCTCTGATCCCTTAATGTAGAAGCTACTAAATCTTGTGTTATCCTGATTATATTTCCACAATACTCAAATTGTTTCTTTCTGGCTGCTTGCAGTATTTTCTCCTTGACCTGGGAACTCTGGAATTTGGCTACAATATTCCTATGAGTCTTTTCGGATCTCTTTCAGGAAGTGATTGGTGGATTCTTTTAATATTTATTTTACCCTCTGGTTATAGAATATCAGGGCAGTTTTCCTTGATAATTTCATGAAAGATGATGTCTAGGTTCTTTTTTTGGTCATGGCTTTCAGGCAGCCCCATAATTTTAAAATTGTCTCTCATGGATCTGTTTTCCAAGTTAGTTATTTTTCCAGTGAGATATTTCACATTGTCTTCTATTTTTTCATTCTTTTGGTTTTGTTTTGTAATTTCTTGGTTTCTCATAAAGTCGTTAGCCTCCATCTACTCCATTCTAATTTTTAAAAACTATTTTCTTCAGTGAGCTTTTGAACCTCCTTTTCCATTTGGCTAATTCTGCTTTTTAAAGCATTCTTCTCCTCACTGGTTTTTTGGATCTCTTTTGCCATTTGAGTTAGTCTATTTTTAAAGGTGTTATTTTCTTCAGCATTTTTTTGGGTCTTCTTTAGCAAGCTGTTGACTCCCTTTTCATGATTTTCTTACATCACTCCCGTTTCTCTTCCCAGTTTTTCCTCCACCTCTCTTACTTGATTTTCAAAGTCCATTTTGAGCTCTTCCATGGCCTGAGATCATTGCATATTTATTTTGGAGGTTTTGGACGAAGAAGCCTTGACTTTGATGTCTTACTCTGATGGTATGCTTTGTTCTTCCTCATCTGAAAGGATGGAAAAAAATACCTGTTCACCAAGAAAGTAACCTTCTATAGTCCTATATTTTTTTCCCTTTTTTGGGCGTTTTCCCAGCCAGTTACTTGACTTTTGAGTCCTTTGTCAAGTGGAGGGTATAGTCTAGGGACCTGTAAGTTCTCAGTTCCTCCAAGGTGGCACAATCAAGGGAGAGGAGTTTACTCCTCTATTGGCCTGTGCTCTGGTCTGGGAGCAACCACAAGCTTTTCTGCCCAGGATCTGTGAGTAGGGTTCCCTCTCCACAACTGCCTTCACCAGCATCACCACACCAGTGCTCCTCCTCACCCCAGAATTGCCACTCAGGGCTGAGATCCCAGATCAGCCTCTTGATTCCCCCAGGGCTTTTAGGTGAGGGCTCCAAAAATGAACACTGCAGCCGCTTGGGGCCAAGGCTAGGGCATGAACCTGCTCCTTTCTCACTAACCTTTGAAGCTGTCCTTGGCATTTGTGGGTTGAGAAATGTGGGAACCACAGCTGCTACCCGTGATTCTGTGTCCTGCAGCCTGCTCCAGTCCTCTCCCTGCCACACAGCATGACCAAGGCTGGGCTATGCTCTGAGCCTGGTGCGATAGACCTTTCCTGTTGGTCTTCCAGGCTGTCTTGGGCTGCAAAACTCTTTCCCAAAGTCATTTTGTGGCTTCTAATGCTCCAGAATTTGTTTAGAGTCATTTTTTACAAATATTTTATGGGTTATGGGAGTAGAGCTAGAGCAGGTCCGTCCTTCTACTCCACCATCTTCGATAATTTCTTGAAAGATGATGTCTAGGCTCACTTTTTGATCATGATTTTCAGTAATCCAGTAATTTTTAAATTATCTATTCTGTATTGATTAAGGAGTTGTTTTCTTCAGTGAGATTTTGTACATCCTTTTCCATTTGACCAATTCAACTTTTTAAGGAGTTCTTTTTCTTCAGTGAATTTTTGTGCCTCTTTTTCCATTTGGCCTATTCTGTGCTTTTCAGTGCATTCCTTTCCTCATTTTTTTTGTACATCTTTTACCATTTGGCCTAATCTGTTAATTTAAAGGTGTTATTTTCTTCTGTGTGTGTGTGTGTGTGTGTGTGTGTGTATGTGTCCTTTACCAAACTGTTGACTCTTTTTTTGTGAGCTTCTTGCTTCACTCTTACTTCCCTTCCTAATTTTTCTTCTGCTTCTCTTACAATTTTCAAAATCTTTTCTGAGTTCTTCCATGGCCCAAGACCAATTTATATTTTTCTTGAAGGCTCTGGATGCAGGAATTTTGATTTTGTTTTCTTCTGAGCATGTGTTTTGATCTTCCTTGTCACCATAGTAACTTTCTATGGGCAGAATTGTTTTTTCTGTTGTTTGCTCATTTTTCCAGTCTATTTCTTGACTTTTAACTCTTTGTTAAAGCTTCCAAGGTAGAAGGTGCACTGTCCCAAGTGTCAAGGGTTTTTGTGCAGCTGTTTTCAGAGATACTTCTAGGGACCTGTGGTGTGATCTAAGGAGAGGTGCATTTACTACTCCCCTGGCCTGTGCTCTGGTCTGTGAGCAACCACAAGCACTCTTTTCTACCCTAGAACTGTGACAAAGATTCCTATTCCACTGTGGCTCACAAGCTCTAGTGTGCTTGTGTTCCTCCTTTCTGTGGGATTGCCACCTACATCTGAGTATGAGCAAAGCAACAGAGTCTTGTCCCAAGTACCAGCAAAGAGATCCCTATAATTTCCTTCTGACCAATTCAAGCCCCTTACTGTCTGTGGATGGAGACCTCTGGAAGCAGTTATTGCCACTGTAGATTCAGTGGCTCCCAAGGCCTGCTCCTGGTTTGCTGGAGCTGCCTGCAGCTGAACTGTGCTCCATTCTCACTTCAGCGTGAGAGACCTTTCCTGCTGACCTTCTTAGTTGTCTTTGATTGGAAAATTATTTCACATTGTCCTTTTGTGGGTTCTGCCACTCCAGAAATTGTTTGTTAAAAGTGTTCAAAGGGGTTTTAGAAAAAGCTCAGGCAAGTCACTGCCTTTTCCTCCACCATCTTGTCTCCACCTCGAATAACTCACATTTAAGAAAGTGCTGTCTTATTACAAAGCACTGTATTCACCATATCATTTGATCTTTATAACCTATGAGATTGGTCATAAAAATATTATCCCTATTTTATATAACAGGAAATTGAGGCTTAGAGATATAAGTAGTTTTGAGAAAGCATTTTTCCCTTGTCAAAACTCTGAAAAGTAGTCATCCTTTGGAAGACTTTCATCTTCTTTTCCTAAGATCAAAGTGCTATTTTAGCTTAACATAGTTAAGCTTACCATTGAAATCAAGCTGATTTAACAAAAATACGAGAGAACAATTATAATTTTATAGACTGGACCAATTCTTTGTGCCAGAGAACAAGTAGAAGAAACATTTTTTGACCTATGTTTGGTCTGTTTTGGGCATAAGAGAAAAATGAAACCTATTTTAGTGCAGATATGCCCCTCACTCTTGTACAGTCCCATTTGAATAGTGAGTTATCCTTTGAAGAAGAGTTTTTAATTTTTTTTGTGTCATGCAACTCTAGCCATCTGATGAAACCTTGGGACCCCTTCTCAGAACCATGTTTTTAAATGCATAGAGTAAGACTTAGGATTACCAAGAAAATACTGTTCATATGTTTTAAAAACCAAGTTCATGAATCTGAGTTTAAGAACCCTTGCATTGGAATGTTGTCCACAATAACAAAGCTCACTTAAACAATTCCTATTTACTTCTCAAACCTTTGTATTCGGACTTCAGATTTTAATACCTCAATAAAACTGATCTATCAAAAGCTAATAACAATCTAGTTCTCATCATCTTTGACTTCTAAAGTTTTTGGTATCATTGACTGATAACCCTTCTTTCTGAAGGAAGAGTAGCCTTTCCCTAAACTTTTGGCTGCTGTTCCAATTCTCCTCCCCGTGTTTTTCTGTCTGTAATAGAGTTTCTATTAATTTCTTAAAATAAGTTTTATTAATGTCTTTTTTATTACAGTCACAAAACAGTTCTCCCCCACACCCTTGAAATGCTTTCTTGTAACAAAGAAATATAACTAAGTAATAACCATCTAGTACAAGTGAGCACAATGTATACAACATTCTACCCTGTTTGTCCTTCATTCCTCTCTTAAGTTGGCATATGTTTCATTATTTGTTATCATCAGTCTATTGCCCCCTGATCATTCTTTTCTCCGCTTTTCATTCTATATTTTCTCTTTTATCTTCCAAATTTTTTTATGAAAGGTACCATTTTATTTTTTAAAATCTTTACATATTTAAGATCTATAGTGCATTTTACATGATAATACATATTTGTTAAAAAACAACAAAGTAGGCAGCTAAATAGTTTTTATTTAAAGGTTGTATATTCTACCTCTAAAAATATGGTTATGACATAATAAGATAAAAAACAAAAGAATTGTATATTGAATGTCATATGACTGACATGCTGCCAAAGATGTGACTATCAGGCCTCCCTAGCTGCCCGCTGGTGCTCTTCCACCTACCCATTTTGCCTTACCCAGTCAGGAGTATGGCTAGTAATATTATCAAGACCTTTTCAGGAGATACCAAGGAATTCCTTCCTTAGGAATAGGTTAGGGTACCTTGCTGCATGTAATATAGTGTTATGAGTATGTCTGGAAATACAAAGGATAGTTGTATGTGAAACAATGAATTTTTGATATGCATTGCTTTCTAAAAACATATTAAATTTAACATGATAGGAACAAAGTTGACATTTTTGTGTTCCTTTCAAATTTTGTTTCCTTGTCATTTCCCCTCCACCCAGAGTGAACCCTTATTTGTGACAAAGAAAAAAATTCAGCAAAAATGTACAGTACAGATACCTTGTCTGGAAATCTGTGTAATATTCTGTCCCTAATAGAGCCTCAACTTCCTCACTGTGAGAATGGAGAAATCTCATTTCTAGAACTCGTCTTTCAGTTACTCAGAGCTGAACTTCTTTTAGTGACTTTTATTTACATTCTAGCCATGTATTGTTTTCTTGGTTCTGCTTCTTTCATTACACCTTCCCATGTTTTTTTTCTCATACACACCTTCCCATGTTTTTTTTTAATTCCTTGTATCCTTTCTTACTGTATCACAATATGCTATTATTTTCTTATACTATAATTCATTGTTGTTTGGTTGTTTTCACTTGCATCCAACTCTTTGTGACCCCATTTGGGGTTTTCTTGGCAAAGAAATTGGAGTGGCTTGCCACTTCCTCCTCCAGTTCATTTTACAGAGGAAGAAAACAATGTAAACAGATTTAAATGGCTTGCCCAAGGTTACATAGCTAGTAGCCTCTCATTTACTCCCTTCTCTCCCTCCCTCCCTTCCTTCCTCCATCATATTTGAACTCAAGAAGAAATATCTTCCTAACTCCATTCCCAGCACTCTCAATCCACTGCTGTTGCTCTCTCTTTGACTTGCTTTTGGCTTAGTAGAAAAAATTATTGAGTGAGAGGACATCAACAGCATAATTTTCTTCTGCAGCTCCAAATTTAAATCTTGTACAGCTGTACTGCTTCTTAATACAGATAACAGTTCATCAGTCAGTGTTGGCTCTTACATAAATCAAATTTTAGCAATGAAAGTGATCTCTGTAATGGCCATTTAGATCAGTACAGACCTGAGAAGGGATGTAGTCAGTAGCATCCTTGCCTGAAGGCTTCCAAAGAGTGGAGAACTCTACTGCGCTTTTTAAAATTTAATATATTTGATTTTTACCCCCTACCATCCAATTACATGTTAAAGCAATTTTTTAACATTTGGGTGTTTTGTTTTTGGGTTTTTTTGGGGGGGGGGGTTGTTTTTTTTGTTTGTTTGTTTGTTTTTTAGTTTTTAGTTCCAAATTCTATTCCTCTCTCTTCTTCCCCTCACCCCTCCCTGACATGGTAAGCAATCAGATATAGGTTATACATATGCAATCATGTAAAACATTTCCATATTAGTCATTTTGTACAAGCAGACTCGAATGAAAGAAAGTGAAAAACATTATGTTTCAGTCTATTTTCAAACAATATTAGTCCTTTCTCTGGAGGTGGATAGTGTACTTCATCTTTATTCCTTTAAGATTGTTGCTGTTACTGTGTACACTGTTTTCCTGGTTCTGTTCACTTCATTTTGTATCAGTTCAGGTAAGTCTTTCTGGGTTCTTTCTGAAATCAAATCATCCTGCTTGTCATTTCTTGTAGCACAGTGAGCCTCCCTCTCGCTGTCTCTTGTTCATTCTTGCTCTCTCACCAGTAGGCACCACTGCTCTTTCCCTCCCAGCTAGATTTAATTATTTTTTTTCTTTTGCTCATTAAAGGGACTGTTCCCTGATTACTTTTTAAAGAGGTCTATTCAATGAAGGGGCGTTACCTCACTCTTAAGTGACTACCTGAATAGGCCTTAGCCTAAAGAGTCCACTGTCTCTCATTACATCCTGGGCTGTCTCCAGTCATCCTGATGAATATCTAGTCACTGGATCCAGATGGTTCAGGAAAAAAAAGTCAGGCTCGTGACCTTGCACAGCTCTCCCTCACTCAAAACAAAGTCCAGTGCAAGTCATGTCATCATTTCTCTGATATCATGGTCTTCTTTGAAAACGAGGGACAAACACAACCTGTGAGTACACTGAGCTGCCTGAATGGGGACCCAACTACCTGGGTAAGCCAGCTCATCCTCCCCTTCTGTCTCCCTCTCCCCTTCCTTCTCCTCTCCAAAGGAAGGTAAATTTCGATGGCCAGAGGTTGCCCAATTAACTTGGGCTTTACTGGCTAGATATGAGGCAGCACTAAGCAAATGCTCAAGTGTTCTACAAATGTGAGCTGCTATAATAATTTTTTTGTGCATTTAAAAAGAAAAGTTCTTGTCTACTTCCAGATTCAGAATATTAAACAGACAAACAGCGCTCTCAAAGAAAAACTTGATGGTGGAATAGAACAATATAGACTTCCAGAGGTAAACTGTAAATACTGTCTCTTTTTTCTTAATAACCTTGTTATATACTCAATATGAAGTATTTAGTCTATTATTTCTGCTCAGCTGGTTGGGCGAGGGGAGAGGATAAATGGAACGTTCCAGTATTTTAGGATCTTGTATTGAATAGGAAAATGAAGATTCAGTTCGTCTCTGATAGAGTTCCAAGTATAAATGGGCTAATTACAATTATTCTGGTAACGTTTAGGTCATTCAGAAGTTTAATGCGCGTTGGACCACAGAAGAACAGCTTCTTGCTGTGCAAGGTATGGAAGGAGTTACATTTTTTCTTTTTCTTTTGCAGTATGTAAAAGCTGGCTTAATAACATTAGTCTGACTGCATGGGTAATAGAACTAGCTTACATGTGGATCTTTGGACCGGTGATGAAATCGAAAAAGAAAATAGATCCCACATCATAACAGATTCCTGGAGCTTTTGATTGGAGATTAAATTTGGGATTTGTGTTTATTGAGTACCTACCTACTTACTTGTCTTCAGCTTAAATTCATAGAAATTTGTGTGTCTTCAGAAGATACTGCATCCCTGACAGGCCTCTTCAGTACAGGATGTGCTTTTCATGTGTCCTTCCAATAGATATGCATCCGCTCTGCTCCCACACCAATGTATCAGACTGATAATGTCACGTAATCATAGTTGTAGAACTTGAATGAGTCTTAGAGACTATCTAAGCAATTACTTCAGTTTACAAATGAGGAAACTTAGGCCCAAAGCAGTTATTTTGCATTAAGTTCACAGGAATAGTAAGTAGTAAAGCTTAAAAATAGTCCCTTCTTTTCTTTGATACTACCTCATAACCGTCCTTCCATCACCAGTGTTTGCTGTCCTTTCTTTTGAAGTTTCATTGTTTCTATACCCAACATGTTTTTTTATTACTGTAATCTACGAGTAACTTGTACCCTATCCTTTCTCAAGAATTTCAGTGTCTGAGTCTAATCTAGCCCTTGTCTTAAGATCTGTGAGTTTCAGTATATGTTTAATGCCTCTTAGATACCCTGGCCTCGCAATTCACTCACCTCCTTAACTACTGTCCTTTCATCTCAGCTACTCACAGAGTTAATGATGCCTTCTCTCATATTAACTTCTCTTTCCATCTCCCCCCTTAAATTTGTTCTTTATACTTACTGCGGCCTCAGTCTTCTTACTCTTTCCTATTTTCTCAGTGTCTCCCCTGTGCTTCTGGCCTAAGTTTCTCTGTTCAGTCCTAACTATATACCTTAATTCCTTGTCCCTTTGTCCTTTTGTTGTTAATATTTTGCCTTAATATTGACTTTCTCATGCTTCCTACATTTATTCTTTCAAATGACTTCCTTTCTTCTTAAGCCCCTATATATCACTCTTTCCCTTTTGTCTTAGGACTTAGCTTCTTACTTTATTAAGAAAATTTGGTCTTCCCATTGAGGGAAAGGTAGCCCTTTTCCTTGCTAAAACCAGCCGCACTACTCCTGTCTATGATTTCTGCTAGGGATTTCTCCCTGATCCTGGCATCCCCTCAGGCCATTGTTTTATATTTCTTGGCCCTCTTAATCGCCAAATTCCTGGGCAAAAGTCTGTTTACTGTCTCCACTTAATTACCAAATTTTCATTTGTGCGACTTTTTTTTCTTTTTAACAATCCCTCTTCTCTGAAATTGTTCCTTTGAAAGTTACTGATATTGATTATCTGTTAAATCCACTGGTCTGTTCTTAGTGACTTTTCTTTGCAGCTTTTGGTACTGTTAACCACTGCAAACCCCTCCTCCCTCTCCTTCCTCCCTCTAGTTTTGATATGAGCCTTCCTCCTTTGATTTCATTGACACTTCCCTTTTCTGGTGTTACCCTTACCTTTCTGACCACATCTGTCTCATTATCCTTATGCTACCTCCTAATCATAGATGTCCCCTAAAGCTTATGTCCTTATTTTATTTTCTTTTTACATACTTTGTTTTGATGGTTTCATAAGCACCTCTTGGGATCAAGTATCTATGTACATGTATATGACTCCTCATTCTACCTTGTTTTTATTTAAAATGTGCATATTTTGTATTTCACAACTCATATCCCACAATTTTAGTGTGGGCACTCATTCCATTGAATCAAATCATAATCCTTCTATGTCTTTTGTGAGTTGTGGCAGAAGAAGCTATCACTTGATGACCAACCCTCTGTTTATGATCCTCTCTGAACTCATTTAGATTTATTCTTGGGTGACAGGTAGTGCAGCTCCATATTCAGAGCCATTTTCACTTCTTGGGACTTGCCAGAATTTGTCTCGCTTTCAAGAATTCAAGTGCCACATTTTAGTGGTTCCTGTACAATAATATGCAAAATAAATAAAGTGGAGGAAACAATTTTCTCCACTCTTTGTAAGGGTTTCCTCTTAGTATTATACATTCTCTGTTGGGGGTAAGTGGGATATGGAGTATTATTTTTCCTTGGCACTAAATAAAGTGACTTTTTAATTCTTTAGCGATCAGGAAATATGGCCGAGATTTTCAAGCGATCTCAGATGTCATTGGAAACAAATCGGTGGTACAAGTGAAAAACTTTTTTGTAAATTACCGACGCCGCTTCAACATAGATGAAGTTTTGCAGGAATGGGAGGCAGAACATGGCAAAGAAGAAACCAATGGAACCAGTACCCAGAAACCTATAAAGTCCCCAGATAATCCCATTAAAATACCTGAAGAAGAGGAGGAGGTAAATCTGTACCCTAAAATATGGCACTTTTCTTTGACAACAAATGTTCAAGTTGGTTTCTGTTGTTTTTGAGATTTTGACAGAAATATTTTATTCCTTAAGTTTCGATGAAACTAATAGCATCTGGCATTTTATAGTATTTTAAGAGTTGCAAAGTACTTTCCTCATTACCATGTGAATTAGGTGTATCAGTAATTTGGTATCTTGTACATACTATAGAAGAGAGTATTTTCACTTTATATATCCAATCAAATTTTGGGCACCTTTGAGTGAATAATATGTAATGTAGATTCTGTGGCAGTTTTTGATCATCTTTCAGCTTTTCCAGTTAGTATAGGTCACACATTTCTATCAAACTTGTAGGGCCTGTTATGTAGTAAGCACTTTTATTCTACTTCTAAGCTTTATTGATTGATTTCCTCACAACAGCTGTGGGGGGAAAGGGGGAATTCCTTCCTGAGAACCAGAGTGAAGTAGCAGTGTCCTTGCAATGACCTTTGTGATCCTTGACCTGGACCGTCCATTATCATGGATTTCTACACCCAGGCCTGAAGACAAAACAGAACTAGATGTGTAGATGGCAGTAAAAGTTATTTTACAGATGAGGAAATTGAAGCTTGGAGAGATTAAATCAGGTTATTTTGAGCAGTATTAAGTCATTGTCATCTAAATAATGAGTGGTCTCACTGTTCATTAGCAACACATATTTACCCTGTTTCTGGGAAATGGCATGTATGAGACAAAACATAAAATTTGAATTGTTCACCCTTTAATCTTCCTACACCTGTTAGTTGCCCTCATTATGACCTTTCTCCCTTCCACTCTACCTTTCTGTCAACATTGTTGACCTCACTTCTTTCCCTGACACCTTGACACAGCTACGTAGTATAGTAGATAGAGCAATAGGCAGAGGTTCCCAAAGTGGGCAATACTGCTCCCTGGGGGAGAGCTGGAATGATTGGGGGGATTGTAGTAGCCTCGGGTCCACTTGGGGATGTTGAATAAAAATAAAGGGGCAGTGGAAGCACAAGGAAAGAAGAGAAGAAAAGAAAATTTTGAGGAACCACTCATACATGTTTCATCTGTTGTGCAGCAGAGTTAAAGTTGTAGTTATTACATTATTTTCCAAATAAACACGCAAAATGCAAGTTATAACTATAATCAGTGGTCAAGTCCACCAACAGGCCTTAAAATGCATGTGTTGGTGGGCGAGCATGCCATGCATTTACAGGATTACATGCCTGTAATGACTTGTTTTCAGTACTATAAGGTTACATGGTATAATATTGCATCATCAAAATGTCAGTGCACGAAGATATCCATAAATTTACAATACATTATTAAATTTAAGATGTATCATCTCAAAATATACATATATACACACATATATGTTTGTGTGTGTGTGTGTGTGTGTATGTATGTATGTATAGGAATGGTGCGGATTTCAAAAAAAGCCATTATATGGCAGCGAAGGGGAAGATAGTAATATAAAAGCTAACATTTGTATAGCACCTATTATATGAGGGGGTGCTGAGTAAATTTATTTGAAAAGGGGGCCATAGGTCAAGTAAGTTTTGGGAACCTCTTGTTTATAGAGTCTGAAAGATCTGAATTATTCTTCCACAAACCTTCTGTTTCTTGTGTCTCTTGAATCTTCTTGAACATGTAAGTGCATTCATATCTTCCCTGTTTCAAAAATTCTCTCTTGACTGTTCTATATCATGAAATTATTGTCCTATCTCTATCTTAAAGTAGTTAAGTTGCATGGCCAGTAGAGAACTGGGTTTGTAGTCAGGCTGACCCAAGTTCAGATCTGGTCTCAGGTGCTTACTGGCTGTATGACTTTGGGTAAGTCACTTTTTACCTCAGTTTCCTCAACTATAAAATAGGGATAATTTTAGCACCTTGCAAGATTGTTCTGAGGATCAAATGAGGTAATTTGTAAAGCACTTGGCACAGTGCTGTCATCTAATAGGTGCTATACAAATGCTAGCTTTTATATTACTGTCTTTTCCTTCATTGCCAAATTAGCTTCAATTTCCTTACCATTCCTTTTACTCCTTGGTAGCTCCTATCCACCATTATCATGGCATTTTACAGATGAGAAAAATTAACTTGGTTCAAATCATACAACTAGTTAATGGTAAAACTGGAATGAGAACCCAGGTGACAGATTGTCCAGTCTAGTATATTCTGTTATGTAATATTTCTTCATTGCACTCCCAGTACTATCTTTCTCCAAAGACTAGTTTCACCTCCATTCCCAAGGGAATCAGGGAGTTGTAGTTTTCACCTGCCTTATGGTTATCTTCCATTGGCATGGCTTTCCCAAACATCAGATGAGTCCAAATTTATGTCTTTAGGGCCTCCATTTCTTCATCTGTACTAAGTGGACAAGAATCCCTGTAAGCCCTGTTTCAGGAATTATTGTGATAACCAAATCATCTGACTGAAAACAAAATACTGAATAAAGTTAAGATGACAACATTATTTAAACAAGTTTAATGTATTTAGCAGACTAACTTTTCTTCATTGTTCACTAACTTGTACTTGGTTAAAAATGTTTCTGTGGATAGTAGATGATTGTATTGAATATTTGATCTCATTTTCACAAGTTCATACAGAAATTGCTTGGTATTTGATCAGGTAATATCTTTCCCTTTTCTTTAAAAAAAAAAATAAGATTGATAAATTTGGTTTTGTCACAAAGATAAACCCAGATTCCCAAGGCAACCTACAAAATATAGCTCCCCAAACAGTTAAGCAGAACAGTATAAAAGAGGGAATATGATTCTTATTTCTTGAGACTTTTTGCTTTTATGGCTACTTCTTTTGTTGAGGTACTTTTTGGTATTAATAATTTTTTTTTTTTTTACCAATGTTTGTTTTGTTTTTGGCTATTTGTTGAAAATGATGTTGTCTTCATGTACATGGTTGCAGTAATTATGTGTTTTGATTTTTAAATAGATTTTTTTGTCTCTTTTTAATAAATCCCTTGTGCCTTACATCACTAAAAAATGAAGATAGATTTCCTTTTCTTTCCCCATTATACTAATAATTCCCCTGAGTTTTTCTATTTTTGCATTAATTTACATAAAAAAATGAGCCAGCTCTTTCAGCTTCCCTTAGACTGAGGGTCATACGTTCTGTACATTTTAACTATTGTTATCAGTTTTATTGCTGTTATCCAAAGTCACACAGCGACTTTCCTGACTGTGCTGCTTCTCTTCCATCAATGTCCATTTAGTTGTTTTGTCTCATACTTGATTTTCTCCTTCTCTACAGGCTGCTTCTGTTCTTGACGTCAGATATGCATCCGCTTCATGAAAGACTTGAATAGCTTAGAATAATTTGCGTTAACTACTGTTATCCAAGATATCAGGTATTACCGAACCTCAGACAGCCATCTGCATCATACCTATGTGGACAAGCAGCTATTACCAAAAAAGGCAAACACTTCGAGTCCTGTGCTGCAACTGCCTTAATTCTTTGCTCATTCCTCTGCATTGCCTCCACTTCCCAGTTTGCTTTTTGTTTCATCGGTACCTGCCTGAACACTGGGGAAAGTCACCACATCCCACATAGCTTGTGGGTTTGTTTTTGAACTGTCTCTATAAGAAGGAGCTACTCTCCCAACAGTCTCACAGTAATCGGCAGGGAGCGGAAGGGGGAGAAGAGTCAGCTCAGAAGGTCTAACTCTGTATTGCCTGTAATCTTTGCTTTGTGCGTGTTGTAATTATAATAGTGACACTCTTAGCTTTCCAGGAAGAGCCTCCTATTCATTTTTGAGTTGACTGACCACCCAGACTTCATGCTTCCTCTGAAAACATAGTCTATGTTTGTAAACTGCATCGTGACTTTTTAGTGCTCAGCGTTCAAATGCCATTCATGGTCACCTCAACTTAGGTCCTAATGATGGTTTATAATTATTAGACCATAATGGTTTAATGGCAGGTGTCTCTTTTAAGCCAACCCCTAATCTGTCTTGGTGGAAACTCACTAGTAGTGAACAGACTAGCCTGGGTTGCTGTAGCTTCAAGGGTTTGCTTGGGTTTTTTTGCATTGTAACCCTGATCAGGCACACCTTACCCTGCACTCTACTCCCTGCCTTTCTCAGTACCCCTTAGAGATTGAATCCAAACAACTTTATCTGGTGCTCATCCATTTGGAATTGGTGCCTTTCACATTTGGCATCCATATGACCATTATGCTTCAATGTCATCTTCTTTCCTTAAAGCTTGCTGCTTGCCAAAGATGATTGTATTTTTATGAGGTGTGGCAAGTATGAGTATGCTTGCCATAGATCCTGACAGGAGCACAGGTCTAGAATTTCTCCTTATATATGAGTGGTCAAATGGCTGGTGACTACTTCATGAAAGCTCACGGCACTTCCCTTTCTTCTTTGTACAACTTGGCTTCTCAATCACAACCTGCTTTGTGTACCTATGCACCAACATGTGATAATAAAGGGTAGAGTGTAGAAATAGTTGGTCAGCTTTTTGATCTAACAAGATTTTGATAAAAAGAAATATATTCCAGGGTAGTAGGATAATGCCTTTTGGTTGGACTGCTAAAACATGTCTGATCAAGGCTCTGAGATATGGAGAATAGATTTTTTTTTTTTAACCAGGCCTTGTGTTTGCAAAGGCAGATGAGGAGCAGACTAGCAAGCCACAGATTCAGATCCATGTTAAATTCAGCCTGCATTTTTCTAGGTAATACTTTTTCCTAGCATCATCAAGTTTGATTTCAAGTTTCTGTTTTCAATACCAAAAACAAAAAAATGCTTGCCAGATGCTTTAGGGTATAACATCCTTCTTAAGAACCTAAAATATGCAATTAAATTTGGACGTGTGTTTTAAGTCCCTCTGTGCACCTTGCTTTTTAAGCTAATTGATCCTCTGCTTAGGAAGAGGGTCACCTGGGAACTGTAGATTTTTAGAAATGCTTCTGGAGAAAGAGTACTCAAGTACAGCAGTTGGAGGAAAGAGAACATTTTCTTTTCCTTTTTGCACCTAAATAAGGTCTGTATGTTGCTTAGTGGAACATTTCCTATTGAAGAAATCAAAGGAGGAAAGATGAGAGGGGCAGCAACTGGTTGCTCTTGCATGATGACAGTGGAAGTAGAACAACACTAGAATAATCACCTTTTTAAAAAAAAAAGGCAGCCATCCTGCTGCTGAATTGGGGAATTGGCAGGGATGGTGTAGAGAAGAAGAATCAAGGGACAATTTTGCATATCTTTCCCAAGCAACAACACAAGTTTTCTCTATGCTAATGGCAGCACATCAGCAACTTTTGCTTCAGGAGCCCTCTTGGCCTTGCCAAAAAGCTAATTTCTTCTACCACAGATATTCTGATTAAGAAATAGTCTCATATGGCAGTGCTTTGGAAGCCAGATGCTATTGCCTGTAATTTAGAATGGCAAACAGGTCAATACCACCAGGTCTTTAATCTTTAGTGAATTAGGCTCCAGTCCCATCAAGCTACCATTCATGTTTCCTAGCAGCTAAGTTTTGGCACACTCCCTAAGGTATAATAAATAGCATATGATTTTAATTTGATAGAGGAAAAAAATAAATGATCCATCTTTGCTTGACTGCTGCCATTGTAGCTATATACGTAAGATAGCACTGTATTTTTACCTTTGATTTTCATTACACTGTTTTTGCAATGATGTTTTAAATGTAAGAAATCACTTAGCTTTAAAAGCTAAGCAGTTTGGTCTTATTTACATTAAGACCCCTTTTAATGGATCAAGAATTATATGCATCAAATGGTGGCATTCTGACATGTGAAAGTCTGCAATGATAACTGCAGAAGATGTAATGTTCACTTAAATTTTGTTTTCTTAAAAATTATCAATGTGAATGTCATAATTATATAAATTTTTGTGGAAATGGGAATTTATTTCTCCTAATTATAAGTTATTGTGCAAAATATAGTATCATTAAAGCAAATGATAGTTTAACTTTTAGTTTAGAATCCCTCAAAGATATAAAGTGTATTACATATGCATAAGCAAATTACGTTTGTTTTATTTAATTTTTCATAGGTATGTAAAGTACTAGGTAAAGTTTTTTTTTCCACTTAACCATTTAAACACCTCGTTACTTGAATATTGTGTTAACTGTTCCTGAAACACAGTGATCAATTTTGTAATATAGCTCTCTTAACCAAGGAAATGACTATGCCTCAGTTGTGCTTAATAGTTGAGCAGTTGTGGACAATTACAGTATATGCTCTGGTCCACAGGAGCCATAGGTAGTATATATGACACGACCCCTGTGTTGTGTCTTGATAAGTTCATACCAATAAAGATACTGATTTCCTGATAGTTATTTGTAAAAGTTTTCAACCCAGAGGATCCCTTAATGGTTCACATAAGCCTCTAATTTGCAGAAGGTCATTGGGTTTTAGAACTCTAACCATGGTGTTCAAACTAGTTTTTAAAATGTCCTTTAAAAAGTTCTCTTAACTATACCACTTAAATATACTCATTGTCACTTTAAATTTTAACCGTGCCCTTTATTTGTCTTTCTGAATATCTGATATGCTGTTGGTATAACTGCACACCAAATATGAGCCAAACAGTGCATTACAGCTCCCTGGGCCACTGCTAGGTGAGCCCGGGGCAGCCGTGGACTCCCCAATCGAGCCAAGGCCCTATACATGGCGCCAACCAGAAATAAAGAGCCTCTTAGTTTCCCCTGTTTTGGAGTCTATTGACGAATGACCTAGGATTCAAGCTTTTAAAACAAAATTAATCCCTGTTTTCTTTATTGACTTGAGGTAGTTTTTAGCTAGTCTGATGCTGATGATCTCGTGCAGGGGCCTAATTGCCTACAATCTTTCAGCCACTCCCTGGATTTGTGGAGCTTTTTCTGTTGATCGTGAAGCACAATTGCAGTAACAGTTCAGAAGAAGGAAGGTCAGTATAGTCTATGCATGTTGTATAATAATGAGTGTTTACAGACATATTCTCTGAAGATGAAAATTTATACTGGATTGTATAGTATTATTCCATTATGTAGATTTTATCAATTTTGTTAAGTGCTTTTAGACAGCTTAAAAAGTTTTTCAAGATTTTAAAAGATGTATAAGGTTAAGTTTGGAAATATAATGGAAATGCTGTATAGCTTTTGAAGTGATAAATTACACGTTGGAATTTTAAAGTATGTTGTAATAATGCTGTTGTAAGTAATATTTTAATGTCTTGGGCCTGTTTTTTTTTTTTATTCAGCACATTTATTGTGGTGAATGTTCATAGCATTATAAACTTGCTAAGCCATTGAAAGATAAAAGGTAACTTTTGTTTTTCTGATTATCATTTTATTGTAAATGAAATTATAGTGGAGATTGAAAAATTCATTTGTGAAATTCTGCATAATTCAGTTTTTTCTATGATTTGCTATGTTTGCTGATATCAAATAAAACCTTTTCAAGCCATGGATGTAATAAAACCTGGAGTAAAACCACCTCCCTCCCCCACCCCGCCCAGTGAAATATTCTAAATTGGTGTTTTCTGTTTCTAGATTTGGTCTTGGTATTGTCAAGGATGTAGTTTAATATCATTCCTGGAAATTAGCTGGCCCTTTTCTATTCAGTAACAAGATCTTTATTGACTCCTCTTGTCTTCATTCTTAATCCCTTCCTGAGATAAAGAAATCAAATATGTTTGGGTTCTACCTGTATGCATATTTATTTCTAAAGTTTCTTTACTTAGGGGTATTTGATCAGGAAGAAAATCTCTCTTTATCCATGAGTAGTTAGTTCCATGGTCCTCTTTTCAGACCAAACCACTTGCTCCTTATATTCAGTTTCATGAAGAATCTGAAGAGTCAACCAATGTCACAGCTCTTAGAATGGTATTAAGATTGTTCATAAGGGACTTCACTAATTTTCCTTTTTTTTAACCTTTTAATCAGAATATTTGTTGAACCTAAAACTGAAATGTGGGTTTGAGCATAGTTATTGCCTTGGGTTTGTCTATATTAGTCTTATTTTTCAAGTAGACAAGTAAGGTACCTTGTAGCATTTTGAAACTGATTCCTGGTGACCCATGTGCTGGTATCAGCCAGGTTGTGGCTGTTTAAAGATTCTGCATTAGTCAAGCTACCTGTTTTTCTCTTTTCCAGGATTAGACAAAGAAAAGCAATCAGAGGTTTAAACCACAGGTGCCAAGTGTTTAATAACAGCAAACAAGAAAGGATAAATAAGGTTTGACATTGTAACAGCCACCTACCCACTCTAGGATACTCAGATTTGGGGCAAAGGCATATCCAACCCATATGAACCTTAAACCACTGAAGCTAAAGGTTGGAGTTATGATGATCTGCCTTTGTTTGCCTGACTTCTTATAATCTCACCAGTGGAAGCAGTGTCTACAAGAATGCCAATTCAAACCATTCCTTGTATTGGTGGTCAACCTCCAAGGGACCCCACTGTACGTGCTGTGATCATCAGGCTAATGAAAAGTAGACTCCTTCCCATTTGAGCTCTAGGAGTCTAGGTAATCAGATAAATTTATATATGAATCAAAAGGTTTTATTAATGCAACAATGTAGTAACGTATATGTAAATATAAAAGACAACTATTTAGTTAGATACGTACTTCGTGTGTATATATGTAAATAGATAAACATATACAGGATGTCCCCAAAGTTTTAGTGTAATTTTAAGCTTTAATTGCTTAAGAAGTGTAAATGCTACATTTATTATATTACATATATTTTAAAGTTGGGGAGGTTGATGTTTCTTATTAAGGTTCTACATAGCTACCATCTTATATATTGCTCTAGTGGATTATCCAACTTTCTAAAAACTTTAGTCAGCTGTTGTTTAATGACAGAAAGAATTGTATTTGTAATCCTAGCTTTAACAACATCTCAGCAGCAAGTTTTATTATACATACATGACAGTTTTTACATAACCCCGCATGAAAAAGTGTAATGAAGATAAGGTAACCAAGCAAGAAGATTTCCTTTTCCAAATCACTGGTCTGAGAAAGTTTCATCCAGAAATTCATACACAATATAGAGTACCCCATTTTGTTAAAATTAAAAACTAAGTATAAGACAAAGTTAAAAATTTTTTGAATTTTTTCAGATTTTTTTGTTACGTTTACACTTCTAAAATTGATAAAGCTTAAAACTCTAGTTTTGTTTAGCTTGTACACTCTCTTTATATTAAAGGTTTCATGTATGTAGAAAAGAGTGTGGAAGTAGACACAATAGTATACATGAGGGGAAAAATGTGATGTGTCATTGTAAACAAAGTTCACTTCTTGACTAGGCAATCTCTGAACTTTGTCATGTTTTAAGTCCACGACAGAGGCAACAGCTTAAAAAAGTTTTATTGATGACTTCATTCTATGGCTGGTTCTAAGAATGGTCATTGTAATTAATCTGAGTACAGCTGCTTGTAATCACTTTCCATTTACATTATTCTAGTCATTATGCCTATTGTGCTTTCTTTGCTGTGCATCTGATCATACAACTCTGCTCATGTTTAGATTGGTCAGTCATTATTTTTTACTCCCGTTAATTCATGTACCACCACAACATAGTCAGGTATTTCTGAATTAGTGGTTATCTACCTTGTTACTGAATTTTGTTTGTTTTGCTGCTACAAAAAATACTACAACAGATATTCATATATAGAGTCTTTTTTGTGTCTTTGATCTCATTGGAGTATAAGTCCAGTAATGGGATCATTGAACCAATTCACATCTCCACCAACATTGTATTAGTAAAGCATTTGCCTTCATATGTATAAATGAGATATGAAGTAGAGATTACTATTGAATTAAATTGCAACAATTTTCGGGTGATTATGACAATAGTGAGACCTGGTTCTTATTGATTTGATTTCCTTTGGCCTTGAAGATATTTGAAATAGGATCATTAGGTCCTACTATTTTTCCTTTGATTAATGAGCTCTACCCTTAGTATGTGAGCTCCCTGAAAGCAGGGATCATGCTTTTGCTTTATATTTCTAGTGCTTAGCACAGTACCTGAGCCTTAGGTAAAAAAACAATAAATGACAGTTCACTGACATTACAACATATTTAAACATTAATACTATTTTCAGAAAACCACATGATTGGGAGGGAGAACAAAGCATTGCCTTGTTCTATTGATCACAGACAGCTTTGAGCCTTTCACCTTCCAAAATATCCTCAGTCAAGAGGTCATTCCAGTGTTTTGGCTGTTTTTTTAAACATTTCCAGTGACAAGCTTAGTAGACTCTTATGGGACAGACATCCCATTCCATTTTGAACAGTCAAATTCTTAAGTGAAGCATAGCTGATTATCTTTGGATTTGTAATTTTTCCATCTTATCCTCAACAGTGTCATGAGAAACTTTGTCAAATAACTTGCTGAAGTTCGGCAATACTGTGTCTGGCATTCCCCAAAGCTAGAGTATCAAGTAATTCTCTCATGAAAGAACATGAAATTAGTCTGTCATGGCTAGTTCTTTACTCCATGCTGACTCCTAAAACATCCCTACAGTCTTTTTCAGACGCTCACAATATTTTAAAGAGGGATGATGAAGGCTTCCCTTTTTTAAAGTAATGACAAATATTCCCATATCCTGGAAATTTTCCTATACTCACTGCTGCATACCACACTTCTTGCAGTCCTCCCCCTCACCTCCATATCTATCATCTCCCACACATTCTGACTTGGACCTCATGGCAGCTCTGTGAGGAAGTATGAAGTAACCTAATCTTCCTTTGCCAGCTGTGATATTACCTTATTTGCTACAAGTTACATCTAATTTTTATACCAGGAATGCAGGACTGGTTCAATACTGGGAAACTATCAGCATAATTGACCATATCATTAATAAAACCAACAGAAATCATATGATTATCTCAATAGATGCTTCTGCAAAAGCCTTTGAGAAAATACAATACCCATTCCTATTAAAATCACTAGAGAAGAGAGGAATAAATGGAACTTATCTTAAAATGATAAGCAATAGTTTTGTAAAACCATCAGCAAGCATTATTAGTAATGGGGATAAGCTATAAGCCTTTCCAATACAATCAGAGGTGAAGCAAGGATGCACATTATCACCTCTGTTAATTAATATTGTACTAGCAATAAGAGAAGAAAATAGAATTAGAACAGGCAATGAGGAAACAAAACTGTCACTCTATAGAGAATGAAAGATCCTAGAGAATCAACTAAAAAACTGTTTGAAATTATTAACAACTTCAACAAAGTTGCAGGATACAAAATAAATCCACTTAAATTATCAGCATTTCTATGTATTTCCAACAAAGTCCAGCAGCAAAAGAGAAATTTGGTCATATTGTGTGATCCTTGTGATATATTGCTGTAATCTCTTTGCTAATATTTTATTTAAAATTTTTGCATCAATATTCATTAGGGAAATTGGTCTATAATTTTCTTTTTCTGTTTTGACTCTTCCTGGTTTGGATATCAACACTATTGATAACAGTTTCTATTTCCCTTCCAGCTTGATTCAGTTATTTTTTTGTTTTGTTCATTAAAAGGGCCATTCCTTGACTACTTCTTAAAGAGGCCTCTTCACTCAATAGGCATTACCTCCCTCTGAGTGAGTACCTGAAAAGGCCAGCCTAAGAAATCCAAGGTTTCCCATCCTGGGCCATCTCTGGTCATCCTGATGAACATCTGGTCACTGGATTCAGATGGCTCAGGAAGAGAAAAGTGAGGTTGGTGACCTTGCACAGCCCTCCTTCACTCAAAACAAAGTCAAATGCAAGTCATGTCATCATTTCTCTGATGGCATGGTCTTCTTTGAAAACAAAGGACAAACACAACAATAACAACATCTAGTTATTCCTCTTACCTCTTAATATCTACTAAAAGATTGTAGAGCAGAATTACAAAACAGAAAACTTTAAGTTTTCTTGGAATGACTCCCCTCACTGTTTGATAATTAGACAAAATAAAGTAAGCCTTGGACTGCTGATGGGTCATCTCTTCTAAAGTCTGTCCCTCGAGGGCAAGTACTAGATCTCTCAGGACTAATTTGTGGTGTTTAAGGAAGTGTTTTTGTAGTTGATGTTTCTTAGCATTTGGTTCTCCAGATAGAGCCCAAGAATAGCCCAAGAATGACATGGGAAGGGGAGGGGGGAATAGTATGTTTAGATTAAATCAAACCTTTTTCTTGGAGTAAATCTATCCCTAGAGTCTGTCCCGATGTTACTTAGAAAGGCCAAACCAGAGGCAAGTTTTGAAAGGCTACATGGCCTACATGTACCACGTGTCTCCTTTCACACTATTGTTTGGCTATAGCCTCACTAAATCATGGGTCATGGGTTCATAGACTTAGATATGAACAGGATCTTAAGTGCCATAGGCTAATTCCCTCATTTTACAGATGAAGAAACTGAAACATAGATAGGTTAACCGACTTGGCCAGCTAAGAAATCCAAGGTGGGATTTGAACCTAGATCTTTCTGACTCCTAAATCCAGTGCCCTATCCTACTAAACATGCTGCTTCTACTATACCATCAATCACCCATCCTCCTCTCTTCCTCTGCAAATGTCCTTGTACAGTTTTTCAGAGCCACAAAGGACACCTCTGAGATAAAAGTTTGTATGGCAGAGAGAACATAGAGTAGACTGTATTCTAACTGCTGTTGACTTCTATTGTGACCTCTCTAGACTTCATCCTGAATTTCCTTTTCTGTAAAATAAGGAGATACTTAATACATATTATTTGTAAGGCCTCAGGTACTACATTCATTCCTCTTTCCTTGAGGTGAGGATAAAAGATGAAATATGAAAAACAGATCACTGGATTGCAAATTGGGAGACCCATCTTCCACTGCTGACTTGGGTGGACAAGTTCCTTTTCCATTCTGGCCCTAAGTTTCCTCATTTTTGACAAATATTTTGCATGTGTTTATTACTAATTTTTATCAGTGTTTGGAACTCTCAGCACTAATTAGTGTAGCTACCCTGCAACTTATAGTCTTAGAGAATTGCCTTGGTTATTGAGAGGTTGCAACATGACCAATCCCATGGCCAGAATATGTCTGAGGCAGGACTTAAACTCAGCTCTTCCTGACTATGTATCTAACCATTCCACTATACTGCCTCTGGAAAAATAATAGCAGGTTACACTTTGAGCCACTACAAGGTTATTTTTGGAAGCATCTTCAAAATTGGTGTTTGGAATCCATTGCTAATATGGAATGGGGGGGAGGGGAATGGGGAGATGGATAGAAGGAAGAAAAGTTAAAACTTGGGGAAATCTTTAGTCTTCTGCCCTGTTCAGATACTGTTGGGATTGTTGTGCCCAGGGGAGGGTAACCAAGATGGTGACAGGATTGGATGTTATATGAGGTTTAGTAGTTTTTAGCTTTGAGAAAGTAAGACAGTCTAATGTGGAAAAAAAGATCAGACTTGGAGTACATGGCCCCAGACAGAACTAGGAGCAGTTGATGTATAGAAGGATTTTGGTTTAATATAAGAAAATTTCTCAGCAATTAGATATGTCCAAAAATGGACTGAACCTCCATGTTGGGCAATGATTTCCTAATTTCTAGAGGCCTTCTAAAGTCTAGATGACTGTTGTAATGTTGTAGAGGGAATTTTTCAGGCAAGGGCTGGACTAGATAAATCATGAGATCCCTTCCAACTCTCATGAGTTAAGTGATTCTAAGTAGCTTCTGAACTGGGCTCTTCAGCAGGTAGAAGTAAGTAGAGGATGAAAGAATTGTATAAGCAAAATAAAACAGTGAACTTTGTATGTTTAGGGAGAGAGTGAAGCAATCTGGTTGGATCATTAGGTGTATTACTAGTAGGGAACAAGGTATATTGGTACCAGGCAAGAGAGAGAATGCAAAATCAAATGACTGGACCTTTTCCATATCTATCTTACCTAACGCTACTTGTAAATAAGGAAATTGGAGCCCGGAGAAGGGAAGTAATATGTGCCAGGTTTTGCAGAACCAGAATTCAACTCAAGAAACTCCTGTCAATTGTAATGCACATTGTTGGGATGCTAGAGATTCAAAGATGAAAAACAGGCACTGACCTTAAGCTTACTATCCAATATGGGAGATACAATAAATACATTCAGATACAAAGAAAAGAACTGGACACAGTGCTCTAGGAATATAGGAGGAGAGTGAGATTAGTATCAACCAAGGAGGACCAGGGAGAAGGGGTGATACTTGAGCTTGTCTCTGAAGCAATACTTAGTAAGCATTCATTACCTACTTTGTGCCCAGCAATAAGAAGACAAGAAAAAGACGAAAGTCTCTGCTCTCAAGGAGTTTGCTTTCTGGTGAATCAACATGTACTATAAAAGGTGACATTCATGCCGAATTTTGAGGGAAACTAAGGGATACTAAGAAACAACAGTGAGGAGGTAGTGCATAGGGACTAGAAGGGAGAGTAGAGATGTATTTTAATAGCCAGAACAGTAAGGAAAAGCACATTCTTAATACTGAAGTATGTGTGGGGAGAAGGAATTTTTGTATAAGGCTCTCCAACATCTGTCCACCCCACAAAGAAGATTTCCAGACCAGACATTTTGGCCTGAGAATGATGAGAGTGAGGCAGAAGTTAGACTGATCAGTAATCTGGATGTAATTTTAATTAACTGTAGTTGGGAAAGTATATATGAACCCCCATCACTCCTTTTGTGCCTCATTTTCCTCTCCTATAAAATGAAGTTGTACTTCATTAGCTCTATGTTTCCTTCTAGTTCTGACTCCTATGATGTATCTCGTTGTCCCTTCAGTCTTCTCTGAGAGTAGTTCTCAAGTGATTGAGATGGGGCACTTGAACTTTAGGCTAGTGTCTAAAGAGCTGGGAAAGAAATTTTATTTGCTTAATTGGCAGAGACCTTCTGGGATAATACAGCTCTCCTACAAGGGGCACAAATCCCACTAATGATATATGGTTCTTAAAACAGAAGGAGTAAAGACCCTGCAACATTAGGATACACAGGAGACTGATACTATGTGATTCCCTAGCCATCAGCCAGCATGTGTTCAGGGTCTTCTGTCTTTGCTCTTCTACTCCTGACTAGTAACTTGATCCTGACTCATTGTTGCCTGCCTTGACTGTTTCGATGGAGAGCCAGTAGTAAGTTAAGAGACTCTGGAGAAGAGGACAAAGCAGATAGGAAAGAAATTTGTGAGATAGAATTGTAACAGTTTGGTGACTTGATCTTGTGTTGGGAGAAAGGGAGCAACTCAATGAGATTTCTGAGGTTTGGTAGCTAGGAAGGTGGTGATGCCATCAACAGAAATAGGGAAATTGGAAAGGGAGTAGATTTTTGGGTGAAAGCCATAGCATTTAGAAGGAAGGGACCACATGGCCTCTAGGTCCAAAGTCCTCATTTTACAGACAAGGCAGCATGCCCACAATAATTGTGAGGCACTTAAGGTCATTGCAGAGCTACAATTCAAATGTGGGTCTACTGACTCCAAATGACTGGTACCCTTTCTATTTTGCTAGCTTGGTAGCAATTTTGTACATACTGAGTTTTAGTTAAGAAGGATGCTTAAGGATGCTATAACTCCCCTGTCCATGAAAGGGAAGCAACATAGTATGTGGGAAAGGATATTAATTAGACTGAGTCAGGACACCTTGGTTTCCAGTATTAGTTTTCCTATGAACAGTGTATGACATCTCTGAGACTCCGTTTCTTTCCAGCTGTAAAGTGTATGGCTTTTAAACACTGACATTTTAATGGTTGATGATAGTTCAACCACAGGAAGAATAGCTGACAGGTCAGAAGAGAGATGAGGCTGAGATGACTACAGTCGTTCAACACAGCCTTTTGGATAAGGAGTCAAAATGTAGTCGGGTAGCCAAGAAACTGAGCTCAAGTCCCATATTTCTAACCACGTGCTGGGCATCTCCTCTTACAAGTACTTTAGACTCAACGCATCCTTCCTCTCAACTTCCTTATTTCTCTTTTTCTCCGCTACCAGAACAGGCAGGGCAACAAGGATCAGGTCACCAGGCTAGAGTAGAAAAAGCAGAGGTAGAAATGTTGAAGTAAATCCTGGAGGCCTAGCCATCCTTGCTCAGAGGAATGGCACCACCTTCCAGTCATCCATGTTCAAACCCAGAGAATCATCTTGGATCTTCTCTCTCATGCAGTGAGTCACCACATGCAGTGCCCAGTCCTGGCAATTAGATTGCTTTCGTTTTTCTCATGTATTCTCCTTTTTCTACCATGCCTAGTTCCAGTTCCTCTCTTTTCTGCCAGATTGCTTTATTTTTATTTTTATTTTTAAAAAGTCTAAACTTAAACACCGAATAAAAAGAGCACTTCTGTATAGAGAGTACAGCAGAAAAAGAGGATTGGGCCTGAAGCTACAAATCTTAAAGTTTGCTTTTCCTCATAAGTATATAATAAATTCCTTGTCTGTGTTTCCTTCTATCCTTTCTTCTGTTCCCTTCTTTTCATTAAAAAAAGACTCTCTTCTACTCTCTATTTTTGGGTAATCCTATTGCTAGTCTCCCTCTCCCTTCCACTTAAAATCCCTTGTCAGCCAACAAACATTTATTGAGGGCTTACAGTGTGCTAATTGCTGGGAATGCAAATATGAGCCCCTCCATCCCCACCAAAAAAAGAGTCCCTGCTCTTAAGAAGCTTGCAAAATAAGAAAGTAACGACGTTGAAAGAAAAAACGGAATTAAATAAAAGTTTTAAAAGCTGTTTCACAGCTGATTTTATTAAAAAGAGGAAAGCCAAATTACTGTTATCAAAAAGAAAAAAATTCAGAAGAAATGAAGATAAAATGAAGGAAATTATTAGAAATGTTTGTCTAATTATATGACAATAAAACCAATGACTTAAATGAAAAAGAAGAATGTTTACAAAATATAAAGTACCCCCAAATTAGATAATTTAAATAAGTCTCAGAAAAAAGAAATTAAATAAGCCCATAATGAATTCCTGGAAAGAAAAAAAAAAGCTAGGACCAGATGGATTTACAAATTATATCAAACATTAAAAAAAATTCCAACGTTATGTAGACTTTGCAAAAAATAGCAAAAGAAGAAATATTAGTTACCTTTTATGAAACAAATATGAACTTGATTTCCTAAACCAGGGAGAATTTTAAAAAGGACAAAAGCCATAGACCAATATCTCAAATAAAGTGACCCAAATATAATGCTATCAAAGATGCTTCTACTATATATAAAAAACTACAGATCCATACTATGACCAGGTTAAATTTATACTGGGAATTCAGGACAATTTCTCAACAAAATAGTTCATATTAATAACAGCAAAACTCCAGTATCAAAAGATCTTGGAAAGCCTATTGACAAGATGTAACACTCCTTGATGTCTTAAAAAATAAATAGAAAACAGGAATAAATGCCCCTTTCATATGGCAAGTAGTATACATCAAAAACCAAGAGGTAGCACTGTATGTAAAAGGGATAAATTAGTGGCCTTTCCAGTAAGGTCAGTGATCATGTGTGTCCATTATCACCACTACTACTTAATATAGTCCTAGAAATGGTAGCAGTAACAATAAGACAGGAAAAAGAAATTAAGAGAATAAACATAGGTAAAGAAGAAACAAATTTTTGTTTTTTACAGATGATATGATAGTTTACTTAGGGAACCCTAGAGAGTCAACTTAATATTAATTAAAACAATAACTTCAGCAAGGTTTCAGGATTTAAAATATATAAATCAATAGCATTTTTGTATATTAGTCACTAAACCCAGTCAGAGAAGAGACAAAGATTCCATTTAAACAACTACAGAATGTATAAAATATCAACCTGTTAAGTCACAACCAGGAACTACGTACAACTTCAAATCATTCTTTATGGAAATAAAGACAGACCTAAGTAATTGGAGAAATATTAATTGCTTGAGGGTTGGCAGAGCCAATATAATAAAAATGAACATATTAAATTAATTTGTGTCTTCACTGCTAACCTATCAAACTATCAAAGAATTACTTTGTAGTTCTGGAAAAAAAATGCTAATAAGGACTTCTATGAACTGATGCTGAGCAAAAGGAGCAGAGCCAGGAGAACTTTGTACACAACAACAACCGCAGCGTGCAAGGAATATTTCTGGTAGATTTAGTCCTTCACGGCAATGCAAGGACCTCAAAAATTCCCAATGGACTTGAGGCAAAATGCCTTCCATTTCCAGAAAAAGAACTACTGAATTGGATTGCAGGATGAAGCAGACCATTTTCTCTTGCATTATGCTTTGTTTTGGTTTGGTTTTTTCATGATTTTTCCCATTCATTTTAATTCTTCTATGCAATGTGACTAAGGTGAAAATGTATTTATTAAGAATGTATGTGTAGAACTTATATAAGATTGCATGCTGTCTCAGGGAGGGAAGGGGGAAGGTGCAGAAGGGAGGGAGGGAGAATCTAAGATATATGGAAGTGATTGTAGAAAACTGAAAACAAATTAATAAAAAAAATACTAATGAAGTACCTCTGGAGGAACAAAAGCTTAAGAATTTCAAGGGCAATAATGAAAAAAGGGAGAAAGGAAGGGACCTAGCAGTACCAGATATCAAACTGTACTCTATATATATATATATATATATATATATATATATATATATATATATATATATATATATATATATATACATACATACATACATACATATATATATATATACATACATACATACATACATATATATATATATACATACATACATACATACATATATATATATATACACATATACTGTAAGGCATATACATCAAAACTATTGGGTACTGGCAACTAGGTGACATGGTAGATAGAACTCTGAATCTGAAGTCAGAAAGAATCTGAGTTCAAATGTGACCTGAGACACTAGCTGTGTGAAGGTAAAACTCACTTAATGTCTGTCTGCTTCAGTTTCCTCATTTGTAAAACTTGGATAATAATAAGTTACTTCACAAAGTTGTGAGGATAAAATGATAAAATTTGGAAAGCACTTTGCAAATCCTAAAGTGCTGTATAAATACTACCAATTATTTTTGGCTAAGAAATAGGTTCATAAGAGGAACAAATTAGGTATGCAATATTAAGCAAAAACTGGGAAAATTGGAAAGCAGTATGGCAAAGATTGGGTTTGAACCTACATCTCATACTGTATAGTAATAAAGGCTCCACATAGACACTGACAGACATAAAAGTTGTGAAATTATAATTAAATTAGAAGCCAAGAAAATAATGTTTTTCAGATCTATGAATGGGGGATGGCCAAATAAGGGAGATGATCACAGAAGATAAAATGTACAGTAAGAGTCATTCCCTAATTAATAAATGGCCAGAGGATATGAGCAGAATATATTTATTTCCCTTACCCATAGATCCGAAAGACAATTTCTTCCTTGCTGCTAATTAACTACAATTTCACAAATTTTGTCTCTCAGTATCCATTTGGATGCTATATAGTTTCTGTTCTATTGCTTTTTCTGTTGCCATAGTTTGCAGTGGTGAAAAGTCTTTTAATTGACCGATGCTGGAACTGATTATGTATTGAGCATGTTCTGAAGGACCTTCCATTATGCATGCTCAAAAGCAGACTCACCAAGGATTGAACCACATGTTCTATAGATAGGGCAAAGCCTCATCCATTATTATATAAATATAATGTGTGTGTGTGTGTGTATAAAATATACAAAATGAATATGATAGTTTGGGGAGGGAGTGTTTTAGCAGTTGGAAAGGATCAGGAAAAGATTCCTGAGCAAGCTGGCATGTCGAGTCTTGAGGACCAAAGATTCCAAGAGGCAAAGTGGAGGCAGAAGGAGTGAATTTCAGGCAAGGGAGACACCCCTGAAAGCATGGAGATAGGAGATGGAATGCAGTACTGAGAACATGAAGTAGGAATGTTATAGCTGGATGTCCAAGTGTATTTTTAAAAGGCAGCAATGTGTAAGGAGCCTGAAAAGATTGGTTTGCTATTTGTTAAGATTTAAACGTCAGTGGAATTTATGTTTGGTTCTAGAGGTAATACTGGAGTTTATTGTGGGGGTACCTGGATCAGAGGTGCTTTAGGACAATCACTAGCAGATTTATGGTTGGGAAACTGGGAGAAGCTGGAGGAGGGGAGACCAAATAGGCTTTTGCAGTAGTTCAGGTGATGAGAGCCTGAAAGGTGGTGAAGTGTTAGTGAAGAGAACGGAAGAAAGCATTTTTAAGCGCCAGACGCTGGGCTAAGTGTTACAAATATCACCTTATTTGTTCCCCACAACCAGAAGGTAGGTGCTACTATTATCCCCATTTTGCCAATGAGGAAAGTGAGACGAACATTAAAGTGATTTGCCTAGCATTACACAGCTAATAAATATATATGGAGAGAGGGTTGTGGGTATTAATTCAGGTCTTTCTGACTCCAGACCCAATAACTCTTATCTAACCTGCCACCCAGCTGGTGGATGGATATAGAGGAGAGAGGCTGTGGAGGGGAAGAGGACAAAATTTGGCAGTTGGTTGGATACATGGAGTGAGTGAGAGGAATCAAGAATGATACCAGTTAGGTGACTAGAAGGATGATTGTGTCTGATAATATGGAAGTTCAGAAGGGACATGGTTTGGGGGGTGGGGAAGAGTGGGAAATAAGGAGTTCTGTTTGGGGCACATTGAGTTTGAGATGCCTGGGGGACCTCAAGGTCAAAATATAGGCACTGAAATTTAAGGCCAATATTATAAATAGGTATTGCTAAACTAAATGTAATCCTCAAACTTGTGGAATACAAAGCTTTCAAAATGTGGAGACTTCATGGAAGAAATTAAAACCACATAAGAACAAGATGAGGTGCACATATTCTGGCCAGCACTGGAGATGTTTTCAAAGTATTTTCACTGAGTCTTCAGAAGGCAAGCTTACAATCCAGTACTCTCACTAAATTACAAAAAAACAGTCATTTTATCCACCTGCAAAATAGTCCTTAGAATATTAAATATGAAAGAGTAACAGCAGCTTGCCCTCACACCATTTCTATCTGAATTCTCACCTCCAAAAGAAGATGAGAATGATACAACAATATAGTTTTTAAAAAAACAAAACAGTAAAGTTGATGATAGTGAAAGAAGAGTAAGTTATTATTACCAGAAGTAACAGAATGGTTATCCTAAAGGATACAGGATTGATAAGGATGTCTCAAGGAAGTAGTAGAAATGGCAACATATTGTTCCAGGTTGCAAAAATGGAGCATTTACTGAATATCTGAAAAAACATGATCAAGTGGCCAGAATCTAACACCAGAAACTTGCTGTGCCTCATCAATTAATGGGTGATAAATCCCCAACCGACAAGCAACCCTCAAAATATCTTTTTGAGAATTCAAGAAATCAAGTGTATTGGGACCAAAGCATCATCACAACAAAACTGTTGTTCACAAGAGCATGGATATTGTATTGATCCATAAAAACTTAAGAACATTTTAGTAGTGTTATCATATACCAATTACTCCTAACTTTAATAATCTACATGAAAAGCAAAGCTCAGCTCAAGGAAGGATGGTACACACCTGTAATCCATGTTCCTGGGCAGGTGGAGGCTGATGGATCTCTTGCTATTGTGGGCCAAGCTGAACGTGTTATGCCCAGCCTTATATCCCTGTGTCTGGAACAGAGTGAGTACTTACTTTACAGAATTACAGAATTTGAGTTAGAAGGAACCTCAGGGGCCATCTTCTTCAACCTATCCATCAAAGGAATCCCCACTACTAACATCTCTAACTAGTGGTCATCCAGACTATGCTTGAAGATTTCCTGGTGGGGGGGAAGCCATCTCTTCTTGAGGCAACCCACTGATTGCACTTTTGGACATCTGGAGCTGTGAGGAAGGTTGCCCTAATGTTATCAAGCCTAAATTGTCTCTTCCCAACTTCTACCCATTCATTGCTCCTGATTTTGCCTTCTGTGTTCAAACAAAACAAGGTTAGTCTGTCCTCCAAATGATAAGCTCTTCAAAAGCTCGACAACAGTTATTGTATTCCCCTCCTCCCTCCAATCTTCTCTCAGACTGAACTTGCCCAGTTCCTTTAAACAGAACCTTCTATGGACTTGATCCCTAATTAAATAGATTGTACTTATTCACATACATATCATATTCCTCATATTTAGCTTGAGGACAAAAGCTGCATTTCATTAATTTTTGTGTTGCTCCCCTACCTCGCTAGACCCAGCAGCACAGTATTAATAAAAACAATAGTATTTGTATGAGCTTTAAAGTTTGCAAAGCTGCTTTGCAAATATTACCTCATTTTATACTCACAACAACCCTGGGAGGTAGGAGCTATTACTCTCCTGGTTTTACAGATGAGGCAGGCAGAGGTTAAATGACTTCCCCAGGGTCACATGGCTAGTAAGTCTCTGAGGCCAAATTTGAACTTAGTCTCCCAGCCTCCAACACAGAAACCACTGTATCACCAGGTGCCTTTAAGTAGGTGTTCTCTGGTTACAAGCGATTGGCCATCCTTTGCACATCCGACAATCAATAAATGCTTCTGCATGATTGTGATGACAAACTGAGTCGTTCCTCAGTTCAGTTCCATATGACTTTTGTGCCAGGCGCAGTGCTAGGTAATGGGAATATAAAGTCTAATAAACTCTAAAGAGCTTACCTCCTTTGCATTAAGTGAATACAAAGTAATTTGAGGAGGGAACAAGAAGTATGTTCCATGTGTGAGAACATTCTGTGCTAATGTACTGTAATGAAAAATGAAATGCTGAGTCTGGAATAGCAGCTAGTTTGGTTAGAACAAAGCATGAGTGAAGGAAAGCAGCGGGAAATGTTTGGAGATGGAGGCTAGAGCTGTACTCTAAAAAATTTTAAATGCCCAGTGGAGAAGTTTGTGTTTTATCTTAAAGACAATATGGAGCCACAGAAGATGCTTGAGAATGGAAACATGATCATATTTGTGCTTTAGGAATATTAAATTTGACATATATGGAAGATGAGCTGAAGAAAAGAAAATCTGAAAGCTGGGGGACTACTTTAGAAGTTATTACAATAGCCCAGGAGAGAGGTGGCAGTCATTGGGAAGTAATTCATCTACCCTGGAGCAGAAACCAAGGATAGACTCAGATGTAAATAGACTGTCATCCAAGGGAGGAGGCAGCTATGGAGATAAGTACCAGCTATGGACCCAAAAAATGAGCAGACTTGTGGAACCCGAGGTGAGTGAGTGACCCACCCAGGAAAAAGTTTCACCAAAGGATGTGTACAAGGATTGTTTGAAGAAAGGGCTTCCAACACCAGGAGTTTCATAACCAAGAACTGTGAGTTATTTATTTCCACATATGAATCCTACAAGTGTATCTCACTACCATTATATTCAAGTTTGAGCCCACTTTTCCAGTGGTTATATGGAGAAGTGAAAACAGGGGTTTGAGGAAAACATCTTAACCTCACAAAAAAGTAACCTTAGAAATCAAGGAAACCCTCAGGCCAGGCCTTACTGATTCTTAATTCAAGGAGGCCTCCACTATTTTAGACATTTCCTGCACCTCCAGAATATTCTAGGACTAACATCAGAATTAACTTCATCATCCCACTTGGACAAACCTGATCTTTGGCAGTTCCTGAGACCCTAAGATTAATATAGTTTAATCTCAGCAATAATGCATTCTCCCACAAATCACCTGATATACTCAGGCTCCCAAAGAAGGAAAGTGGCCGAGCACCTGATGCCCTGATGTCATCCTAAGACTTCACAGAAACGTGTGGCTGTGTCTTCCTTTATTAGGCACTACTACCCACTGGCAACTGCTGCCCAGCAACTGATACTAATTAAACTTTTTGTTTTCTAGCTTTGCCTCCTGATTGGTTGACCTCCAATCAAATAGACCAGAGTATGCGGAATTGTTCTCTTGGGAGGATCTTGGGACTTTGAGGTTGAGTCCAACAGATGTTATGTGTATTTAAGGGAGGGATTTGTGTTTTCTGCCAACTGTCCTAACAAAATCATCCTAGTAAATGTCTTTGTTAGGAGCTGATTAAGCCTCCTAGTTGATGTTGTTGAGAAACATATGAATGGGGTCTGTGAGCTACTAATAGTAGTAGTAACCACTCAACCAAATTACTCCTAGAATCTAAAGTAATAGTTTCCCTCTGAGGACTACCCCAAATTATAAGTACTTTATGAGGGTGAGTTGGTGGAGTAGCCACAGAGGAGGTGTTCTAATCCTCCTTCCCTGAATGCCTGCAGAACTGAGTATTTATGCCCTTCCATCAGTGTGGTACAATAGAAAGAACTCTGAATAAGAAGATCTTAACCTCTCTGATCTTTACCCCTCAGTTTCCTCATTTGCTAAGTGAGAATAATGCAAGCAGTTTTGTAAATTGCTATAACAGTCAATCAACAAACATATACTGACTACTAAAATCAGGTATTATGCTTAGCTTGGAGTCAGGATGACAAAGACAGAAATGAAGCAGCCAAGGTTGTATGTTATCAGAGGAGGCAACATGGACATACACAGACCGAATGCATACATGAGATGAATACAAGGTAAATTTATAAGGGAGTTGGTGGTACTCATCCTGGGAAGATCAAGAAAGGCTTTGTGTAGCATATGTCCATTAAGCAACATTTTGAAGGAAACAAATGTGTCCCTAAGAGGCAAAGGTGAGGTTGGAGTGCATTCTAGACATGTTGGGACAACCACTACGAAGGCAAAGATGCAGCTAGGTGGGACAGCGGAAAGAAGACTGACGTTCAAATTTGTCCTCACGCACTTATGTGACCCTGGACAAGTCACATACCTACCTCCCAAGGTTGTTCTGAGAATAAAATGAGTTAGTATTTGTAAAGCATTTTGCAAACTTTAAGGCACTGTATAAACATTAGCTATTATTAAGGCCACTTTGGCTGAACCACACGTAATAGGAAGGAGAAGAAGCAGTAGGTTAGAAATGTATTGTGCGTTGGAACCAGTTTTACAAATAGGAGAGCAAGATCTATGGAGAAGGAAAGAATTTGTAACCAAACGAGATAAGAGAACATGGTGAAATGCAAAATGGATAATTTTGATTACATTAAATTAAAAAGGTTTTGCACAAAGCCAATGCAACCAAGATTAGAGGGAAAAGAAAGCTGGTAAACAATTTTTACAGCCAGTATCCCTGATAAAAAGCCTCATTTTTTTATTAAATAAATTTGTCTTAATTAAGTCTTAAATTTTCTCCCCCTCCCTCTCTGAGACAGCTTGAAATCTTATATAGGTCCTACACATATATTCTTATTAAACACATTTTTACATTAGTCATGTTGCATAGAAGAATTAAAATGAATGGGAGAAACCATGAGAAAAAACAAAACAGTCCAAGAGAAAATAGTCTGCTTCATTCTGTGTTCTGATTCCATGGTTCTTTCTTGATGTCGATGGCATTTTGCATCAAGAGTCCTTTGGGAATGTTTTAGGTCCCTTGCATTGCTGTGAAGGGCTAAGTCTATCAGAAACAATCCTTGCACACTGTGGCTGCTACTGTGTATAATGTTCTCCTGGTTCTGCTCATTTCACTCAGCATCAGTTCATATAACTCCTTCCAGGCTTCTCTGAAGTCCTCTTGTTCATCATTTCATATAGCACAATAGTATTCCATTACATTCATATACCACAACTTGTTCAGCCATTCCCCAATTGATGGGCATCCTCTCAATTTCCAGTTCTTGGCCACCACAAAGAGAGCTGCTATAAGTATTTTTGTACATGTGGGACCTTTGCCCATTTTTATGATTTCTTTGGGATAGTCCTAGAAGCAATATTGTGGGCATAGTTCCAAATTGCTCTCCAGAATGCTTGTATCATCTCACAGCTCCATCCACAATGAATTAGTGTTCCAGCTCTCCCACGTCATCTCCAACATTTATCATCTTCCTGTTTTGTCATGTTAGCCAATCTGATAGGTGTGATGTGGTACTTCAGAATTGTTTTGATTTGCATCTCTCTAATCAATAGTAATTTAGAGCATTTTTTCATATGACTATAGATAGCTTTAATTTCTTCCTCTGAAAACTGCTTGTTCATTTTCTTTGACCACTTATCAATTGGAGAATGACTTGTATTCTTGTAAATTTTGCTCAGGTCTCTATATTTTAGAAATCAGAGAAGTGAGTCAAACGCTACATTACTATTGATTAGAGAAATCCAAATTAAAGCAACTCTGAGGTACCACTTCACACCTATCAGATTAGCTAACATGGCAAAACAGGAAAATGATAAATGTTGGTGAAGATGTGGGAAAATTGGAACACTAAAGTACTGTTGGTGGAGTTGTGAATAGATTCAACCATTCTAAGGAGCAATTTGGAACTATGTCCAAAGGGCTATAAAATTGTGCATACCCTCTGATCCAGCAATACACCTACTAGGTCTGTATCCCAAAGAGATCATAAAAAAGGGAAAGGGACCCACATTTACAAAAATACTTATAGCAGCTTTTTTTGTGGTGGCAAGAATTGGAAATTGAGGGGATGCCCATCAATTGGGGAATGGCTGAACAAGTTATGGTATATGAATGTAATGGAATACTATTGTGCAGGCAGACCAGAAAAACCTGGAAAGACTTATATGAACTGATGCTGAGTGAAGTGAGCAGAACCACGAGATCATTATACATAGTACCAGCCATATTGTATGATGGCCAGCTTTGAGAGATTTAGCTCTTCTCAGCAATGCAATGAACTAAGACAGTCTTGCACAACATATACCTAAGTGGCCCACCAAATGATTTCGGGCAGCCCATGAAAAATGTAGGGTTGCCACTGTGAACTCTCCTGGTTGTCATGTGACCCACAGCAACCAACTATTGTCAGTCTGTCTCTAGTTTATCCTGCCTGCAACTCAAAGAAATTTAGCTAAGTTTAATTTTGGCCCCTACCTACTGCCAGGTTGTGCAGATCTGATCTAAGAAATTCCAAAAGACTTATGATGGAAAATGCTTCCAGAGAAAGAACTATGGAGTATAAATGCAGATTGAAGCATACTATTTTCTCTTTTTTTGGTTGTTTTTGTTTTTCTTTCTCATTATTTTTCCCTTTTCTGATTTTTTTTTCACAACATGGCTAATGTGGAAATGTGTGTGTTCATCCTTCATTGCCAAAGAAGACCATGCCATCAGAGAAATAATGACATGACTTGCATTTGACTTTGTTTTGAGTGAGGGAGGGCTGTGCAGGTCACCAGCCTCACTTCTCCTCCAGAGCCATCTGAATCCAGTGACCAGATATTCACCAGGATGACTGGAGATGATCCAGAATGAGGCAATTGGGGTTAAGTGACTCGCCCAAGGTCACACAGCTAGTGAGTGTCAAGTGTCTGAGGTGAGATATGATTAAACATGTATACCCTATATCAGATTACATGCCATCTTGGGGACAGGGGAGCAGAGGGAGGGAAGAGAATTTAGAACTCAAGACCTTATAAAAATGAATGCTGAAAACTAAAATAATTTTTAAAAAGAAAATAAAAAAGAAATGATGAACAAGCAGATTTCAGAAAAGCCTGGAAAGACTTATATGAACTAATACTGAGTGAAGTGAACAGAACCAAGACATCATTGCACACAGTAACAACAACATTGTGTCATGACTAACTTTGATAGACTTGGCTCTTCTCAGCAATGCGATGAGCTAACACATTTCCAAAAGACTCATGATGGAAAATGCCATCCACATCCAGAGACAGAACTATGGAGATCAAATTATAGTATTTTTCTCTCGTTTTTTTCTTTCTCGTGGTTTTTCCCTTTTGTTTTGATTCTTTCACAATATGACTAATGTGGAAATATGGTTTAAATGATTGTACATGTATAGCCTAAATCAGATTGCATGCCATTTAAGGTAAGGGGGAAAGGGAGGGAAAAAAATTGGAACTCAGTCTTATAAAAGAGAATGTTGAAAACTAAAAACAAATTTTAAAAGAAAGAATCAATTTTAAAAGTTAAGCAAAAGAGTTTAAACTTAATCCTCAAAACAACAGGAATCATAAGAATTTACTGAGTAGGGGATTGACCAATTTGGTCACACCTGAACTGTAGGAAAAGCACTTTAGTGGTTGTATAAGGAATATATTGGAAAAGCATTGAGACGGGTTATGGGGATGGTGTAGAAGTGTAGGCAAGCGGTCATAGCTTGAACTAGATGTGAGCTATATTGTAAAGGTAGAAAGGACAAGATTTGGTGACTGGATCTCTAGGGGTGAGGGAAGGATCAAAAATAATGTCATAATTGTGAATCTTGGTGACTGAAAGGATTGTGGTATCATCAGCAATTGGAAAGTTCAAGAGAGGGCTGAGTTTTAGGAGAAAGTGCTCTACTTTGGACTTACTGAGTTGAGATAACTACCCCAAGTTCAGTTTGAAATATCCAAAAGGCAGTTGAAAGTACAAGAATGGAGCTCAAGAAAGAGACCATGGTAACACCTTAAAGTTTGCAAAGCACTTTACAGTTGGTATTTCAGTTCATCTTCATAACAATTCTATGATTTAATTACTACAGGCATTATCCTGTTTTATAGCTGAGGAAATTGGACCCAGAGAGGTGAAATGATTTACCCAGGGTTATATAGCTAGTGTCAAGTGGGTTTGGAACCAGGTCTTCTGTTCCCCAAGTCTACCCCTATTATTGCTGTCTTTCCCTCCATGCATTCTCTCCCCACCCCTCACTAGAGCTCCTCGAAGCGGTGCCTGATCCTCACTTACCTGTCTCTTTGGCAGCATGGCCTAGCCCTCCAAACTGTAGAAGCCTGGGAAATATTTCTGGACTGATTTGTCAGGTACCTCTAGGATGTGTAAATTGCTTTCAAATCATCAGGTTCTCCTTGTCAGAGCGGACTGTGATGGGTCCACTGGATGTTTGCGGAGAGGAGTCAGGGAGGGAGTTCAGGATTTCAGAGCCTAGCCTTACATTTGTGGGAAATCAGTGCAGTAACTAATAAGAGGAAGGTAAGGTAAGAGAAACATATGAAAAAACTTCTCTCAAATGAGGCACTAATAACCTGATAATGAATAGAAAGTTATTTCTAATTGTTCCCTAGTTAGTCTAATAATGGGATCTCTGTGATTAAAAGGGCTGAGGGAAGAAGGCTGAAAACTATGCAAATGCCAGCTTTCAGCAGCTCCAAAAACACTTGATTACAGTCACTTTCTCAATTATCTGTTAATGAGAATTAAGCTAATGACTCTGCTGGGGTCATCAGGGAGAGAACTAGGAGAATGGGAGCCATAGTTAGGCTTAAAATCTCCTTTTAACCAAAAAGCACTCTCCTCCTTTCCCAGCAAATCTATGTTTAATCAGAATCACTAATGAAGACCTTTCCCCAGGGCCTCCACCAGCTGAAACAGCTAGGAGGAGGAACAGGTGTGGGGCTGCACACTTGCCATATTCTTTACATAAGGAGAAGTCTCCATCCTGCAACTAGGAGCCTCATCATCCTACAAGATCGTATCAGCCTTGATGGTCACAACTCGTCAGTACCCTCTGACTGAAGGGTGGAGTGGAGAGCTCTTCCCCAAACTTCCTTCTGAGCCTGAGCCAGAGGCCAGCCATCTTTTCATTTCCAACACTGTTCTCCTTTGGATGTCTCCATTTTGGCTCCTGGACTTTACAATTCCAGTTCCTCTCCTTTCCCCCTTTAAAATCCCCTTCTTATGTATGATCTTCTCTCGTTATATAGTGAATTTCTTGAGGGTAGGGACTGTCTTTCTTTTTCATATTTGTATTCCCAATGTTAGCGTATAGGTGCTTAATAAACGTTTCTTGATTAACTGTGTCTTGAATTGTTGATTTAAACTGCACTTTAGTGATGATAAATGTCTCTTTGTTCCTTCTTAGTTCACTTAAGCGTGGGTTTGTACAATTGAGATCAAATTTTACAGTGCACTTTACAGATATCTTATTTGAGTCATATAGCAACTCTATATACTAGTATCCCCATTTTGCAGATCCTCATTGCATGGACATGACTTTGACTCTGCTTGCTGAAATCTTTGGCAGGTTCTATGAAGCTGGGACGTGTTTGACCGTTGAGGTCTAATGATACCGAGAGGCTCACCGCCTAAGTGGTAACTTTTAGCTGCTGGGTTTCTTGGCTGTGGCAACTCAAAAAGTCAAAGACAAATACAAAAGAGCCCTTATAGGGGTGGGGAACCTTCGGCCTCCAGGCCACACGTGGCCCTCTAGGTCCTCAAGTGTAGCCCTTTGACTGAATCCAAACTACACAGAACAAATCCCCTTAACGAACGGATTTGTACTGTAAAACCTGTACTCAGTCAAAAGGCCACAATCCAAGGACCTAGAAGGCCACACGGCTTCCCGGCCAGACATTTCCCACCCCTGCTTTAGTCCTTCATGGCCCCTTTTGACTTCTGCAGAGATAGGAGAAGCAGCAGCTAGCGATTGCACTTCTTAAATAATGTGAATTTTAATTTAAACTGTTGATACTCCACATGTGAGATCTTTGCTCAGTGACTACCAAAGCATTTCAATACTGACGTTCTTCCTATAAATGAAACCCAAAAGACAGAAGAAAGTTACAGGTAAGTGGAAGGTTCTCCTCTTTCCCTGGAGAAGCGTCTTCCTAATGGCGCGATGGGACTGGACTTCTAAAAGGCAAAGACTGTCTTTGAAGGGCCTGAATTTTCCCATACATTTCAGCAGCCCAGATCACGGGTATCTGGCCCACCCATGGTTGCTCTTGACCCACCCCAGACTACTTAATACTCTTTTCACTATTGCACCTGGCCCACCCCAGGCCCACTCGTTCCTTAATCCTATCCAGATCATTTCACTGTCCCTTTTTTGTAAATAAGTATCAGTATCACCCCCATTAAGTTGGAGGTTCACTAGAAACCCTGCCCGCTACTATTGGCTTTAAAATAAACCTTGTCATTTGACTGAAAGATGACCTGCGTGTGTAATTCCTTACAGACAGATGCCGCTCTCTACCCTGACATTTCAGGGTTACCAGCAACCCCAAACCACATCATTCCTAAATTAGAGCTGTTCCAAAGTACACTGGAGGTGGAGGGGTCCCCCTCATTGTAGATATTCAGACAGAGCTGGATGAACACTTGTCATGGGAGTTGAGGAGGTTGACGAATGGGGCAGCCAGGAGGTTTGAGGGGCCATTAGCATGTATATTGACATCCTCAAGTATGAAGACAGGGGTTAGGATAAAGAAGAAGTTTAATTCTTTGAGACAGAAGGAAAGATGAGCTGGAGTCTGATAGACTACTGATAGAAGCATCAGGATAAGATGTTATAGGTTGATAGAAGGAAGTGTGACAAATGAAAACCCCAGGATAAAGAGTTTCTGGGTAATTAATTTATTAATTAGGCTAGCTGGTAATCAATAAATTGATGGTCAGTGGTTTCAGTAACCAAAAGATGCCAAGGGAGATTCTGAAATGCTTTAAATCCCTTCTGAAAGGTAATTCCCCTGACAAGTGAAAATCAGTTCTGATTGGTGAACATTTAATGAGGAGGTAGGCTAAAAGTCTTCAGCTCCTTCTGTTGAGAACTTAGCTTGATCATAAGACTTAGCTATCCCAAGGTATCTGGGCAGGGGAAGACATTTCCATCTGGATCTCTGGCTAGCTTTCTCCTTTATGAGCTGGGTTGCCCTAAACTCTAATGGAGGGGATCAAAAACTGGGGGTTCTTTCTCCAGGAAAAGACTGGTCCTGACTGGATTCTGTTTATATTCTAATGAAAAATTAGGTCTCCCAGTTGGGTGGGTTCCTTGTTAATGAACATGGCCTTTGAGGACTAGGAGGAATGATCTCATCAGTCAGCCATACCCTTCGGAGACTGACTTTTTCAGGAATTGGACCTTAATAGAAATAAAAGAAAGAAAAAAGGAGTTTTAAAGAAGTGGTTGAGTAATAGATGGCAGAAAATCAGTCAATGAGCAAAAAATAAATAAAACAAAATAAACAAAAAGTGCCTACTGTAGGCCAGGCACTGTGCTAAAGCCTTGGGGATGCAAAAAGAGGCAAAAGATGGTCTCTGTCCTCAAGGAACTCACAATCTAATGGAGATAAACAAATATGTGCAAACAACACATAAACACACACACAAGACAATAGGAAATAAAAGAAGGAAGGAGCCAGTATTAAGAGGGATTAGGGAAGGCTTCCTGTAGAATGTGGGATTTTTGTTGGTACATGAAGGAAGTCAGGGAAACCAGGAGAAAGAGATGAAAACTCTAAACAAGATTTTGTATTTGGTCTTGGAGGTGATAGGAGCCATTGGAATTTATTGAGTAGAGAGGAGATGATCTGGTCAGGAAAATGACTTTAGAAAAATTGCTATAGCAGCTGAATGGAAAATTGATTAGAGTAGGGAGACCCACCAGCAGGTCATTGCACACATAGTCCAAACATGAGTTGATGAGGACCTGCACCAGAGTGGTTGAGAGAAGGGGGCATATTTGCAAGATATAGTGAGAAGCAGAGGATGCTAAGCTGTGAACCTGAGGATGCCCTCTCTTGTTGTTGTCTATCCTATGTTCTCAAAGAGGACCATGACATCAGGAAGGTGATGGGGTCACTTGCAAGTGAATTGGATTTAAGTGAGGTAGGGCTGTGCAAAGTCACCAGCCTCATTTTCTCCTCTGAGTCATCTGGGACTGGTGGTAAGATATAGATAGATCAGGATGACTGGAAATGTCCCCCTGTGTTGCCCTCTATAGTAACAAGCAAGGTTAAGAGGCACGGAGGAGGGTTTACAGGGGTGGGGAACCTGCAGCCTCCAAGCCAATATGTGGCCTCCTAGGTCCTTAGGTGCAGCCTTTTGACTGAGTCCAAGTTTTAGAGAAGAAATCCTTTTATTAAAGGGATTTGTTCTGTGAAATTTGACTTCAGTCAAAGGACTGCACTTGAGGACCACATGGTCTCAAGGCTGCAGGTTCCCCACCCCTGGTTCAGAAGATAATGAGTTCAGTTTTAGACATGTTGAATTTAAAATGTCTAATGGATAACTAGTTCAAGATACCTGAAAGGCAGTTGGAGAAAGGTTAGGGCTGAACAGGTAGATTTGAGAAGTATCAGCCTAGAAATGATGTTTAAATTCATGGATGCAGATGAGATACCAAATAAGGGAGTACAGAGGAGAAAAGAGGACCCAAGTTAGAATCCCGTGGGATGTTCACAGTTAGTGGTGTAAGACTTAGCAGGATGAGTTCTGTATCTCGTTATTATATCTCATTATTCAGGTTATCTGAACAGAGACTGTGGTGAATATGTCCTGCTAGGCTAATGGCTATATTTCCATATTAAAAGATGGGGCCATAAAAGGAAAGTATCTCATGGGGAGAGAGTTCTAGAAAACAGTCTGGGGAGCTCCAGGAGATGAAAGCAGGACAAAGATTAAGGGCCATCTTTACCTCAACTGCTTAATAAGTTTCATGCATATTGATTTTCATGCCCCTATGGAGGGGTTAGCACCATTTTGTGAACATGCATTGCCTGAGGTGGGAGGGGGAACATATTAAGGGGAATATGTAATAGGTGTTCCGGAAAGTCTGTAAACTATGCTTACTCTCACCAATCAGAGTCAATTAGGAGGGACTGGCAGGAAGGAAAAGGGGCAAAAGGGCTTACTTTCACTTCTCTAGGGTGTGGGGGAGCTCAGCTTGGGTCCTGCACCTGCCCTGCAGAACAGATTAAAGTTCCAACTACTTCTCTCATCCTGAGTCTGTCTAATTTATCACATCTATTTGGGCGAGAAGGGTTATTTCTCACAGTGGGTATGAGCATCCTGCCACTGAGGAGTGGCCAGATAGACAGGAAGGAAATCAGGAGAGAGGGGTATCCTGAAAACCTAGAGAGAAAAGAGTTCCAAGGAGAAGAGGGTGATCCGTATTGTCAAAGGCTGCAGAAGGGTCAAGGAGAATGAGAATTGAGAAGAGGCCTTTGGGTTTGACAATTAGTAACTTCGGAGAAGACAATTTTGTGATAATCTATTGGAGGAGATGGAATGGAATGGGATAGAGCTTTTGCAGGTGGAGGGGTGGGCCTTGGTAAGGAAAAGGGCTACTTCTTCACGTGAGATAGTGGTGAAGGAGGAGATAGTGACAGAAGGCATCTGAATGATATAAGATGAAAAGAGAAGACAGAGCTCATAGTGAAGGGTCACAATTTCTGTAAAATGTGAGGCAAGGTTCAAGGTTGAAAAGGTGAGGATTGGGGGAGGCATGCAAGATTTGAGGAGGAATGAAAAGGTTTGGAAAAAGCACTGGTGAAGGAGATAGTGAATTAAGGAGGTGTGTAAAGATTGCTTTGCCACAGTGAGAGACCAGTTGAGGTTATATCACAAATTTGTAGTGAATCCAGTTAGAATGGTTGGTTTTCTCAATGTACATTCAGCAGTACATGTGTTAAGAGTAAAGGCAGTAGATGGTGGGAGTCATCCAAGGTCGAGGCACAGCAAAGTACAATTGATGATGTAAGAGAGCCAGGGACTTAAGTGAGGAAGCTAAGGGATCAAGATGGGGAAAAGAGGAGAGAATGGCTAGTACAAGGGACTAAAATTCCTCTCTTGGAGGTCACAATAAGTATGGATAAAAAAAAAATGGATTTGGCAAGGGAAGGCAGCGAGAGAGGTGCAAAGTCAGTAAATTTTGGTCAAAGTGATTTTGGAGGTGAAGTATTTTGATGAAAAGATTGAGGGTATGACCCCCATACTTGCCTGAGATGAGGTGGAGGGGTAGGTCATAAGAAGTGTGTATGCTGTGGAACTGAGTGGTTAGAGTGTTTGAGGGAGAGTCAATATGTGCTTTGAAGTCATCTAATATGAGGGAAAGTGTTAAGAAAAGAAAGAAAAATTGTGAACCATGTAGTGAACTCATTAAGAAAGGAAAAGGAGTGACTTGGGGGTCACTGTATACAACAGCTACCAGGATTTTGATTGGGTGGAAGATGGGAATTGCAAGGACTTCAAAGAAGAGGCTACTGGGTGATAAGCTAGGGAGAGAACCTAGAAGTAACAGTAGAGAACAACACATTTTCTAATTCCCCTGACTTAACTAGTGAGTTGAGGTGAATGAGTGTAGATATAGCCAGAAATTGAAAGGGTGGCCAAGGAGGATGCATCATCAGTGGGGAGGCCGGTTTCAGTGATTGCTAGAAGACGGAAGGAGTGGGAGAGGAAAAAATTTACAATTAAAATAAACTTGTTGCCTATGGAACCTGCATTCAAAGAGAATACAGTGGAAGGGGAGGGTGATGTTTTGTTGGAACTTTGGAGTAGAGAATGGGCATAAGATATGAGGTGGTAGGGAATGGGGTTTGGGTGATGACATACAGGAGTTCAGAATCCCTGACATGTATAGGGTATGAGGGAATGTTCATTACTGGCTGGAAGGTGCCACTCCTTTTCCCAGAAGAAACTAGAGATCAGGCAGGAGACAAGCGAAGCATGAGATGTAAGGCACACACACAGGCAGACAATCAGGGAGAGGCCTGATTTCATTACTCCTCTTCCTTCCAAAGGCTGGACATTAGGCAAGAGATGGACCAGTAAGGCAAAACAATCAAAAACGAATATAGACAAATTACAAAGACAAGTTTGGCCCCAATAAAGACGTATGGGAAGTCAACCTCTTCCACCCTTTTCCAGAGTTGAGGGGTCCAGAAATTACCCTGCACATGCAGCATGCATCCACTGTTCTAGACTGGTCTGAGAAGAGGGCTGGTAGCAAGAAGCCTGATGTCTGAGGCTTTGGTCCTGGATGGGGGTCCTAGTAGTGAGGGGTAGAGTATCTGAATGCTGGATGGTCCTGGAGGGTTTAGTCCTTGTTGCGTTTCCTACACAATTCAATGAAACAGTGGAGTAGGTGGAGCCTCCTCACTAGCCAGTAGGTTCTAGAATGAGGAAATTTGCAAGTTCAGTCCCTGGACACTTGGTGATAAGGCAGGATTGTAGAGTTGTAGTAATATGGAGCAGAGCAGATGCTGCCATCATATGACTCTGGAACAAGCAGGCTCTCAAAACCCATTGCTGAGAAGAAGCAGTCCTGGGGCAGAGGGGTCAGGGTGGGTACAGAGCTATTGGCCCATTTATCCAGAATCAGTGATAGAGAAGACAGGTGGGTGCTGGGACAGGAACCTTGTATCAATAGTAGTCCCCACCTGCCTGGGCACTTGGATATAAGTGGAGGTCTGTGGGGGCGTTGAGTTAAAACAGAGAAGGTGTATTCTTCACCCAAGGCAGTAAATACTGGCACAGACAATTCTTGGATGACTTCCGAATCCAGTCCCTGAGTGGGGCTAGGGCTGGGACACCCAATCATACCACTCAAGTGATAGTGGCTCAACTCTAGCTGCTAGTTCCTACTGGTCAATGGTAGCTCCTCTCATCTCCAAACTCGGTGATCCACTTTCCCTGATATATTCCTAATGCTGTTTAACTTGGAATTCCTCTCTGATGATGTCTATGGATTTTCTCTATTTGCTCCTTTTTCAGTACTCTGGGCAGCTTTCTCATATAATTTCCTGAAATATGGCATTCATACTTTTTCTTTCTTTGCTTTAATAGGAGACAACATTCTCAGATTGTTTTGCCAAGGTCTACAACTCTGATTTGTAGAGACTTTAAGCATTCTTTCAATTTTACTGTATTTTTTAAAACATTGCTCTGATTTTCATTGTTGTATCTCCTCATTTTTATGTTCTGTCTGACACAGCATCAGCTGCTTCAATAAAAACTTCCATCTTCCATTAATAAATCATTGATTTTCTTGTCTTTTCAAATTCTTCTTGAAGGACTCCATTTTATGTCTTCAGAAACTGAAGGGTCCCATGTCTCACAATGTCACTGGAAGAATATTGGTATTAAAAACAATAGACCTTCGTTTCAAGGAGAAGCATGGGACCATTACAATAATTTTACAGTATTCCAAAATCAATTTAGACTTCTTCCTTTCCTTCTAATTCTGCACCCTATGCATTTTCTATTTATAGTGTTTAAACATATCTATCTGTATCTATATATCTTGTAGCTATGTATGGATGCATATGTAACTATATAGATTATAAATTCAACTCCATTTTATAGGTATGGATAATAATATACTTTCTCCATCCATCTGGTTTTTCTTAGTTGGACAGTTTAACTGAACTCTTTTGAGTGATTCTGGATCTTATTTCAGGGGCTCTATAATATTCAGATAATATTCTATAATATTTTAGTGCAACCTGTATGTTTACTCACAAAAAGGAAGTTGGAGGAATTTGCCATTTATAGAGAATACCTCTTTGACCTGGAATCTGTACTACCTTAGTCAGCAAGCATTAACCTACTTGCCAGATCAAGAGATATTTGAAACCAAGGGTCACAGCAGGTTGGAATGTAAACTTATTTATAAAATCTTACAGAGATGGATAGTACAAGACTATTGTCTCATAAAACAGCAAGAAGCAATGGAGGGAAAAATACATTTAAAGAAAGACTAGAAAGTGACTCAAGAAAGCAAAGCCATTCCAAAAGCATTTAAGAACAAAATGTAAAGGAAAATAACAAAGGGTGTTGGCAAAAGATCTGCAAAGATTTTGGTAACAAACTCTTTTGACCAAATTGGGACACTGTTGGTGGTGTTGTGAACTGATCCAACCATTCTGGAAAGTAGTTTGAAACTATACCCAAAGGGTAATCAAACTACATACCCTTTGACCCAGAAATACCACTACTAAATCTGTTCTCCAAAGAGATGAAAGAAGGGGAGGGAAGACTTACTTGTACAAAAATATTTATAGCAGTTCTTTTTGTGGTGGCAAAGAATTGTTGTGTTCATCCATTGCTAAAGAAGACCATGCCATCAGAGAAATAATGACATGACTTGCACTTGACTTTGTTTTGAGTGAGGGAGGACTGGGCAGGTCACCAGCCTCACTTCTCCTCCAGAGCCATCTGAATCCAGTGACCAGATATTCATCAGGATGACTGGAGATGACCCAGGATGAGGCAACTGGGGTTAAGTGACTTGCCCAAGGTCACACAGCTAGTGAGTGTCAAGTGTTTGAGATAAGATTTGAACTCAAGTTCTCCTGACTCCTGCACTGGTGCTCTATCCACTGCACCACCTATCTGCCCCTGGCAAAGAATTTGAACTTGAGGGGATACCCATCATTTGGAGAATGGATGGACAAATTGTGGTGTATGAATACTATTGTGCTATAAGAAATGAGGAGCAGGTGGATTTGAAAATAAAAACCTGGAAAGACTTACATAAACTGATGAAAAATGAAGTGATCAGAACCAGGAGAACATTATACACAGTAACAGCAATATTGTATGATAATCAGCTGCGAATGTCTTAGCTATTCTCAGCAATACAATGATCCAAGACAATTCCAAAGGACTCATGATGAAAAATGTTATCTACATCCAGAGAAAGAATTGATGGAGTCTGAATGCAGATCGAAGCATACTATTTCACTTTATTTTTTCATGTTTTTTTTTTCTTCTGATCTGTTTCTTTTTTCACAACATGACTAATATGGAGATATGTTTTTACGCAGTTGCACATATACAACCTATATCAAATTGCTTACTGTCTTAGGGAGGTGAGGGAAGAAGGGAGAAAATTTGGAACTCAAAATTAAAAAAAATATATATTAAAATTTTTCTTTACATGTAATTGGAAAAAATAAAATGCTATTAACAATTTTCACTATCAAGAAGAGCTGAGATGCTACATTTAAACTTTAACATCCCAATCTCAGATGTTCTCATAGAGGAAGTAAAAATGGCACCGAAGGAAATAAAAATGAGAAAAGTAGCTGCATTAGACCAAGTATATATAGAAGAGGATCATGCTGAAGGCCATACAGTTTTGAGGATAATGAGGGAATGATTCTCAAAGTATCTCAGAGAAGGGGAGTTAAAAAAGGTGTGAAACAAGTCTCAGATCTTATGGTTATTATTTTTTTTAAAAAGGTGGTAGCATCAATGTCTAATAACCCATATATCTTTTTCATTTATGTATATATAAGATGTATAAGAGAATAATCTGTAAATATAACAAGGTCATCCTTTATGAGAATGTGAAGAAGATTATATACCCTTGTTACAAGAGGAATATTTTAATAAAATATTATGGAGGGTGTCAAATATATCAATTATAAGTTGAATATAAGTATATTGAATTTCTCTATAAATACAACTCAGCAATTTAGCCTATGTTAGATTTTGAAAAATAGAACATAATGGCATGTTATTTATATGGATGTATAGCATGTGTGTATGTATATATATGTGTGTATGTGTGTATACATACATATATATATATATATACATGATCTGTTGCGGAAACTTCTGTTAGGAAAAAACTATTGGAAATGATTCCGTAAAATATTATTTGATTATATAAAAACAAAGTTTTTGTACAACAAGAATCAGTATATATGTAATAAAAAAGGAAAGAAACAAACTGGGAGGAAATCTATAAGACAAAATATTTCTGGTAAATGTCTAACATTTAAAATTTTATGAATTTTATGAATTTATACAAACTCTCAAAAATAAAATTCCTTCTAAATAAATAAATCATCAACGGATATGAATAGGCAATTCTGAAAAAAATAAAAGATATTAATAACCACCTGAAAAATTATTTGAGCTTTCTAATAATCAGAGAGAGGCAGTTGGTAGGCACAGTGGATAGATTGCCAGACATGGAGTCAGGAAAGTGAGTCTTCCTGAGTTCAAATCTGGCCTTAGACACTTACTAGCTATGTGATTCTGGGTAAATTACTTAACCTTGTTGGCCTCAGTTTCTTCATCTGTAAAATGAGCTTGATAAGGAAATGTCAAATTAATTTAGTATCACTGCCAAGAAAGACCCAAATAGGTCTATGAAGAGTTGGACATGACTGAATTAAATAAAACAACTTACATGTCACTGTAAACCCATAAAACTGGCAAAAATTGTTAAAAATTAGAAAATTCAATGCATGGGGTTGGTGGAAATGGACATCCCTATTCCATGGCTGGTGAAGCTATTAATTGGTACAATCTTTTCTAAAAGCAATATGGCTTTATATGTTAAGAGTTACCTAACTTTAACCCATTGAATCTGCTTCTGGCACTACACTTTAAGGATACTGCTAATGCAAGAAAAAAGCTACTTGAATAAAAATATTTCTGGCACCATTATTTGTAATGCCATAAAAACTGGAAACAGCTCATAGATGGCTGTTGTGGAAATTCTTTTTCAGGTATGAATTGAACTAGATGGAATGGTGTGTAAATGTAATGGAAAATAATTGTTCTATAAGAATGATGAATATCCAGAATACTAAGAAATCTGTAAAGACTCTTATGAAATGATTTAGAGTGGAAAAAGGAGAACCAAAAGACTAACATAGTCACTGACAAACATATATATAATAATAATATTAAACAGCAGCAGCAGCAATAAAATCTGAAAAATAACAAAAAGAAAAAAGTTCATAAGAGAATTAAAGGAAACAAATGTGGCAAGTGTGTTAGCACCTTGTTAAAATTAATATATACACTTTCCCCTAAACTAACTGTAAATAAAAGTTTGTTGTTTGATGTATAATCTTTAAAAAAAATCCTATATATGTATTAGGAACTTGTTGATAGTTCCTAAGTTTATGATACATATTTAAAATGAGCTACTGGCCTGGTGACATTAAAAGGGCCAGAAAATACACCTGCATTAGAGATAAGGATGTTTGCCCAAATTTTCATCTCTACTACATATTGCTTGCTTTTTAATTTATTTTTTATTTCCACATTAGTCATGTTGTAAAGAAGAATTAGAACGGATGGGAGAAACCATGAGAAAGAAAAAACAAAACACCAAAAAGAGAGACCAAATAGTGTAGTTCCATCTGTGTTCAGACTCCACAGTTCTTTCTCTGGATGTGGATAGCATCTTCCAGTGTGAGTCTTTTGGAGTTGTCTGAGGTCCTTGCATTGCTGAGAAGCGTTAAATCTATCAAAATCAGTCATCACACATTGTGTCTGTTGCTGTGTACAATGTTCTCCTGGTTCTGCTCACTTCACTAGCATCAGTTCATATAAGTCTTTCCAGGTTTTTCTGAAGTCTTCCTGCTCATCATTTCTTATAGCACAGTAGTGTTCCATTACATTCATATACCACAACTTGTTCAGCCATTCCCCAATTGATGGGCATCCCCTCAGTTTCCAATTCTCAGACATTACAAAAAGAGCTGCCATAAATTTTTTTTACATGTGGTTCCTTTTCCCATTTTTACAATCTCTTTGGGATATAGATCTCGTAATAGTATTGCTGGATGTTTTATAGCCCTTTGGGCATAATTCCAAATTGCTATCCAGAATGTCTGAATCAGTTCACAACTTCACCAATAATGAATTAGTGTTCCAATTTTTCCACATTTTCTCCAACATTTGTCATTTTCCTGTTTCATCATATTAGCCAATCTGATAGGTGTGGTGTAGTACCTCAGTTGTTTTGATTTGCATTTCTCTAATCAATAGCGATTTAGAGCATTTTTTCATGTGACTATAGATAGCTTTAATTTCTTCATCAGAAAACTGACTCTTCATATCCTTTGACCATTTATCAATTACGGAATGATTTGTATTCTTATAAATTCAGCTTAATTCTCTGTATATTTTAGAAATGAAGCCTTTCTCAGAGACATTGGCTGTAAAAATAGTTTCCCAGCTTTCTGCTTCCCTTCTAATCTTGGTTGCATTGACTTTGTGCAAAAACTTTTCAGTTTGATGTAATCAAAATTATACATTTTGCATTTCATAATGTTCTCTAACTCTTGTTTGATCATAAATTCTTCCCTTCTCCATAAATCTGACAGGAAACTATTCCTTGATCTCCTAGTTGCTTATAGTATCAGCCTTTATAGCTAAATTGCGTACCCATTTTGACTTTATTTTGCTATACTGTGTAAGATGTTGGTCTATGCCTAGTTTCTCCAGTTTTCCCAGTAGTTTTTAATTAAATTTGCTTTCTTTTTAAAGAGCATATTTTCAATCTGTTACTCTCAAAACTATCCTGCTTGTCTGGTTTTCCCTTAGAACTTTCTTCTAAAACAGTAGCAATGAAAAGAAAGTCACATAGGTATTCTAGCAGTGGAATTGCTAGAACTATAACACTGCCAGTCATATTTCCAGGAATCTGCATAGCCCTGTTGTTTGAGAACTGGAATTTGGGGACAAGAAGCCATGCAGTGGGCTGCAGTAGCAGAGGAAAGGCTAATGAAAGAGTAACCACCAAGAAATAGCAACCAAAATAGAGGTCATAGAAAGACAACATAAAAGAGAAACTGTGCATATGGAGGGCTGGAGAGAACATAGGATGCCTGCTGGAACAAAAGACAGTGGCAATGGAATTGTGGGGTATTTGCAGGAGAGGGAGAAAGACCTATGAAGCACTCTGGAGAAAGAGTAACAAAGCACCAGACCCTGAAGTAGAGGATAAAGCTCCTTTCTCCTTGTAGGGGATTCCTCCCAGAGTAGTGATGTAAGTAACGGGGACTATCTAGATTGGCTTGCTTAAAGGGAGAGTTTCTTGACTTATTTGATCTTACTACTGTGCACTCAGAGATGAAACCTTTATTCTGAGAATAATACTTAGTGTGATTTTTAAGTCATGAAGCCTTGTACAGATTCCTGGGGAGAGATGGTTTCCCATGATTATATATCAGTTCTGATTGGTGCCTTTCCTGGTCCTTGACCAAAATAAATAAAATTGTTTTATGTTTAGATCCTCTGAGCCTGAGTTTTTAAATAAAGGGAGCTAGTGGTTACTTCTGAGGGAGTGCCAGATGTTGACATTCCTGAGGACAGTTGCCAGGTCAGGGCAAAAACTCAGATTAATGTCTAAGTTCCTTTCCCCTTAAGGTACTTCACTCTGTAATAGGTCAATTTAGTGTTGAAGGGGGACACAAAATAGTATTTTTATGTAAAGAAAAATATTTAAATCAACAAAGTAAAGGATGTAAGGTGTTGCCTTTGTCTTTGAACATTTGGATGCTTGAAAAGAAGAGGAAAAGAACTTTGGTTTAATAAGAACTACCAATATTTGTGCATAAAGTTATCAGATAACAATTTGGTACAGAACCATAGCATAAATATAAAGACAAATTACCTAATGAAATATACATGAAATATATAAATACAAATATACATAAATAGTATGATAATAATACACAATATTTTAATATAAAAACTTAGGAAATACATCATTTATATGTGAACCATTTAATGATATAAATGGGTCAAAGAAAGAAATTTATTTAAAAAACAGCATCTAAAAGGTTTCAAAGACAGAACATGATGTTTGATTACACTGAGAGCTATGGTTTGTCAATTCCTTTGAATATTATCTTTTAAGACAAAAGGGCAGATTGAACTCAAAAAATAAAAAACCATCTGTAGACTCCTAGGGTACAAGCTCAATTCACAAAGCACAAATGTTTACACCCAGCCTTACCCTGTTGCCAGCCCAGATACAGGCAAACAAACCTATAATGATCCTCATAGCCAACCCATGCCACCTACTAGGAGTAGAAATCAACCAATCAATAAGCATTGATTAATTACCTACTATGTGCCAGACATTGTATTGAGTATTGGGGATACAAAAAAAAAAAAGGCAAAAGACAGTCCCTGCCTACAATCTAAAGGGCAAGTCAACATACAAACAAATGTATATAAAACAAGATATATACAGGATAAATCTGAAGTACTGTAATTAAAAGAGGAAAGGACCTAAAATTAAGAGGGGTTGGGGAACCAACATAGAAACTAGACCCACAAGACTAGTCAGTCATCAGGCTGTTACATTATCATAAGTAAACCTGAAGATATAGTTACATGTTACAGACAGGTCTCATCTTATGCAAATTGGCATTATGCAAATTCTACTGGAGGGTGAGTGGCAGGACTCCAATCTAGCCCAGTTTCTGGCTCTGGCAAGTGGTGGCCGAGGCAGTATTGGCAGCATCAATTGGCAGTGCAGCCCTGCACTAGGGTCCTCCCTCTGCGGAGGGGGTAGGTCCATGCAGAACCCCAGGAGAGAAGGTACAGGTCTGGGGAATGGGAAAGAATCCTAGAGCTTACCCATGCAAAATATGCTTTTAATGTAATGATGTTGTATTCTGCACATGTTAATTACTCTATGTGGAGTATAGTTATTTCTTCTTTTGCTCTTTTTTCATTTAACTATGTTTTGTGTTATATTGCTGTTTTAGCAATTTCTGTTAATTGTTTTGCACATATACTAATGCTTATAGTTAGGCTGGATTTTTAAAATACACATACAAACGCATAAATGTATATGTATACTTATATATCTATATATGTCTATACATACACACACATACACACAGACATATACATTCGTCAACCATTCTTTGCTTAATTTTTATGATTAATTGCTGTGTACTGTGGACATGCATATACTTCTGAACTGTGCATATGTTATGCCTTGTACAAAATTTAGACATTTGGTACCCTGCCAGATGATGATTTTTACAATGCTACCCATATCTCTTACAAGTACTATTTCATTTTGACTTCAAAGATACTGTAGGTTAGTTACCTAGGACACCAAGAAATTCTGTCGTCTTGATTTTCAGGTGTTGATATTTGTGTTTATGGTGTACAGCTCAAGCTTGTTTTGGCTGACTTAAGGGACTGCAAAAAGTTTTGGCTTAGAGGAAGGTTTAAATCTGGGCATTTGCATAAGACCTCAATTCTTATCTCCACATTTTTGCATAAGCTTTCTCTCCTACCTAACTGTACTCTCTCCTCAAATTCACTTCTTGGAATTGCTAACTTCCTCCAAAGCTCAGCTCAAGCACCACCTCCTACCTGAAGCCTTTCCTGATCCTTCTAAGCTAACCCCTCTGGAGTTAGGATCACCCCTACAGAAGTATTTTGTATTTACTTATATCTGTATTTTCTGCATATTGCATGTTGTTTCTTCCAAAAACTGTAATCTCCTTGAGGGTAGATTTATTTTTGTCTTTGTATCCTTAATGCCTTGTGTAATGCACAGCAAATTTGTTGTTCAGTCATGATTTCTTGGCAAAGATGCTGGAGTGGTTTGCCATTTCTTTCTTTATTGAATTAAAGCAAACAGAGGTTAAGTGACGTGCCCAGGATCACATGGATAGTGATTATCTGAGACTGATTTTAAACTTGAGTCTTCCTGATTTCAAGCCCAACGCCCTATCCACTGAGCCATCTAGAAGCCTCTTCATGGATATTAAATACTTGTTGATTGATGGGCACATAATATTTAACCAAATTGAATTCGATTCCATTCTGTTTCACCAAACAATGTTGCTTTAAAAAGCATTCTCCATTTTTTCTTATCAAGCAGAATGTGATGGCCCAAGTTTTGACGTTAGGATCACAGAATTTACAAGGGACATATGTTGATGTCATAGCTCTGTTCTGCCTACCCAGTACATATTCTTGGGATGCTGGGGCACCATGGTTTTAGACTCAGTCATTTAGTTGTTACCTTCTAAGATGCAGAATTCTGGAGCCGTTAGGTAGAGTGTGTTGAACTTTTATCTTAGAAACTGTAATCCCATTTTATTACTAGGTATCTATCCATATATCACCCAAGACATTCATTTATGTAAAACACTTCACCTTCCATCAGCTGCTCTGCTTGGTGAGAACTCCAGAAACAAGATGCCCCTGCCAGGCTAAGCTGATGCCCAGAAATCTCATCATGTTTAACTCAGCTTTGGTTACTCAGCACCTTCCAACTTCCTCATCCTCTTCTCCTCTCTGATTAGAGGCTAAAAGATGGAACAATAATTTCCATCCTCCCTTTCAGGAGGATTAGACCTGCCAGATACTCCCCTTGGTTTCCTTCCCTGTCCCCTTTTCTGGCTTCCTTTTGTGTATTTTCTGTCCATATTAGAGTATAAGCTCCTTAAGGGCTGGAACTGTGTATCTTTCTTATTTGTATGCCCAGAACTTAGCACAGTGCTTGGCATACTGGAGGTGCTTAATAAATGTTTATTAAATTTAATCAAATTCCCTGTCTTCTCTACCCTGACTTTCACTGTTAGCTTGACAATTAGGGCCCTTACACGTCCCTGCACTCGTCAGGAAAAATCATCTTAAGGGTCTCATTTTCAATGCACTTTAAAAACAACCTTTAATTTTGTAAATGTGGACTCTTCAGTGGAATGAACTTAGAGAGTCAGGAGCATGAAGATTGGAATCCACATGTGCTGCTCACTCTTCTGGGTGACTCTGGGCAAGTCACTTAACTTCTCAATTTACTCATCTATTAGATGAAAGTAATAATGCTTAAGTCACCTGCCTTTTGGGCTGTTGTGAGGAAAGTACTTTGTAAACCCTAAAGTGCTGTAGAAATGAGAGTTTTTTTTTATGCCAGTGGAGCCCAAGTTATGGCAGGTCCTACTAAGCTAAAAAAGGCTTTGAGTACAGGCCCACTGATAAAAATGAAAATAGTGCATGTCCTCAAGGCATACTTTATACTGACAAAAGAATGTAGACCACCAGAGATGAATTTTTCAGGTCATTGTAACTCAAAGACAGTCTACCAAGGTGGCGCTTCTTAAACTGTGGATTGCCACCCCATATGGGGTAATGAAAAATTGGGCCACAGTAAAAGGTTTCTGAACGCACAATGGCCAAAAATTAATTAAAAATCAAATATGTAATGAATCTGAAGTGTTTCTGGCAGCACTTGCTTGTGATGTATCATGCAACTTTACTGCGGCTTTGGTTCTGAACACAAAGCATGCACACTTTGCACTGAGCATGCCCTTAGGCCACAAAAGGCCAACAAACTGGAAGTGAGTGGGAAAAGTTTAAGAAATTCTGTACTAAGGCATGGAGAAGAAGTGATTTCCTGTTGATTCTGGGAATGCCCATAAACCAGGGAAATCACAGATCCTTAAAGAATTAAAATAAGATACTGTAAGCATTTTTTCCAATTAAAAAACACCCACCTTTTCCTTTCTGAAATATAAATCCATATTTATTATTTGTGAATTAGGCAACTGACCATGATCACTACCACCATCATTCCCCAAAAGGGTGCCTAGTTGGGCAGCCCAGTAGTATGCTGGGGCCTATAACCAGGAAGGTCTGAGTTTACACTCCCCCTTTAGATGCTGACTAGCTGCGTAACCCAAGAGGCGTCACACAACCTCTGTTTGCCTCAGTTTCCTCAACTATAAAATTAAGAGCATAACAGCATCTCTCTCTCTCAGGGTTTTTGTGAGGATCAGATGGGATATTTGTAAAGTGCTTAACACAGTGGCTGGCACACAGTAAGCATATAATAAGTCTGTCCCTCCTTCCTTCATAAAAAGTTATTTCAGTATGCCTAGGATGAATGCTACATAGCCATAGGCAATTCAAAAATCCAAACCTACTAAATGACACCGTACAGAGTTATCTATTACTATTATAAAAAGCTTCATTGAAATACAGAAAGCATCTGGTTTACCAATTGAACAACACAAAGCCCAGAAAGGGACATAGGCAATTGTCATGACAGTAGATGTTGCCTTTTATTCTCTAAGAGTAGTTAAATGATTATCACTTTTCCCCGAAAAGAGAAGCATCTAGAAGCCTGATATCATCTCAGGATAAGAATTCCCTTACAAATTAGCTTTCTCAGCAAGCAGTAAGTTACAATCACTGGAGCTGATAAACATTTTATCAGGGTACAGGGGGGTCTGCCTGGAAAGAATTCAAGCACTCAAACCTTTCTGTGAAGGTGGCAAGGTTTATCGTAATGTCAATCGTGCAGGCTAGATTCCTAATGAATCTACAACTTGATGGGGGTGAGATTGATATGTATATAAAAAAATGAGAGTGAAAAGATCTGGATGGGAATAAGGAGTGGCAAATAGCCTGGGGTGGGCTAGGTGTCACCAGTGAAAGGAGTTAAGTGGTCTTGGGTGAGTCTAGAACCACTGTGAAGGGATTGTAGAGTATCTTTTCTTTTTAGGGGTTCGGGTCTATCACCCCATCAGAGCTGGTTAGACAAAGTAGGCATTTGGAGATGTCCAGAGAGGATTCCTTTCAGGAAGGTGTTGGAATACTACATGCTTTCTGCAGGCCTTTCCAAGTCGCAGGGTCTGTGATTCTGTGATCCTTGGATTTGATTTTTTTTAAATTAAGGACAGAATGATAGAATCAGAATAAGACCCCAAAGGTTGCTATGCTATAAAGGGATAGGCACTGAATCTAGAGTCTAAGGACCTGAGGCTTGCATTCAAATACTGCTGCTCCTCTGAACTGAGGCAAGTCACTCACCTTTTTTGAAGCTCAGTTTCCACCTTTGTAAATGAGGGACTTGGGCTTAACATCCCTTCCAAGTCTAAATTCTGTGATCACATTAAGTCAAGCCAATAAGTATTTATTAAGCTCCTGTGTGTGAGAGGTTTTGTACTAAGGGCTGGTAGTACAAAGAAAGGCAAAAGATTGCTCTCTCATGGAGCTCAATCTAATGGGAGAGATGACATGCAAACAGTTAGATACAAACAAGATATATGCACACAAGTAGGCTTTGAGCCTATTCTTTCCCTCAACCTTATATAGGACTTTCAAAAAAAATAGATGAGTAGTGATAGTAGTTTAAAGCAGAGGTTCCCAAACTTATTTGGCTTACCATCTCTTTTTTTAAAAAATTACTCAGTGGCCCCCTTCCCAATCTACTTTAATTAACCCTTTAATGCTTTTTTTGAAATTTGCATCATTTCAAAAAATATAATTTTTTTAAATCACACGTCTTAAATTTAACAATTAATTATAAATTTATGGGTTTTTTCCTGCATTGAAATTTTAAGATGCAATATTGTGTTATGTAACCATATATTGTATTGCACATAATCCTGTCCATGCATGCTGGACTTCCCAACAATGTGAGATAGACTCGCCTGCCAACACTTGCTTTTTAAGACCTGTCAGCAGGCTTGACCACTAGTTGATTATACCTTGAGTGGCCAAAATAATGTAAATGAAAACACCTAAAAACAATTGAACTCTGATTAATTGATGTGAACAGTCTCTGTCCTTAAAGAGATGGGGAACCTAAGGACATGGACACTGTCAAATGAAGTTGCTCCTTGAAGTTGTTCAGTCATTTCTAGTCACATCCAGCTTTTCATGGCCCCATCTGGGGTTTTCTTGACAAGGACCTCCAGCTCTTTTTACAGATGAGGAAACTGATGCCAACAAGGTTGAGTGACTTGCCCAAGATCAAGCAGCTAGTGTCTGAGGCTGGATTTGAACTCAAGTCTTCCTGACTTCAGGGCTGGAGTTCTATCCACCACACCACCTAGCTGCCTACTTGTTTTGAACAACACTCATTTGGCTAACATTAGATGTTTTCCCTATTCGTTAGGAAGGATTCAGGGTGGGGAGAGCCAACAGGAAATGACTATGGTATAAGTCAAAACCTGCAAAACTTGGCAATAGGTAGGGGCCAAAATTAAAATGGGCTAAACTTCTTCAGGTCACAGACTTTTAGTGGCTTACTTTACAAGTAAACTATTCTGCAAATAAACCATTTTTTTAAAAAAGGGAAATTTAAATTAATATCAATTAATTACACTTATTCCTTAAGATTTTTATTTATCATGAAATTACTCCTCTCAGACTAGAGATGACATGGTTGGTTGCCATGGGTCATGTGACAAACAGAAGGGAGTACCAAGTGGCAATCCACTGGCCAAGTTACATGACAGGCACAATAGTGACTAGTAGAAGACCAGTTAAGCAGGGCACAGACAAAGTGTTCTTTACATCTTTACTTTCTTTCACATCCTCTACATTTTTCACAGTTGTCTGAAATCCTTTGTGGGCAGAAGGCGGCCTATGGGCAGTATGTTGGGCAGGCCTGGTATAAGTAGTAAAGACCCTTCCCCCATCCTATCTTTAAAAAAAAGAAGGATTTGGCTAAGATAATCTCTTCTAGCTCCAACAGTTGCTGTTGGAGGATCCTAAGGTCCCACCCAGCTCTGAAACTTTATGAAAGGATGAAAGGATCTCTCCATGCTTGTGCTGGTGGTATATCTGGTTCTTGGCAGGTGCTATGTCTGGAGGCCCCAGCTTCCCCAAAGTCTTTCCCTCCCAGGGTTGAGGCCCTCCTAAAATACTGATAGAGCACATTCCATTCTGTGCAGTAATTGTCACCGTGGTAATTGCTAGGGAAAGTGGGGAGAGGAGAGAGAGAGGAAACACTCTGGGGAAGCTCATCTGGCTTCTTTGTTCAAATGATCTTTTTCCCCCCTTTCCAAGTCTGCTCTGATTCACTCTTTCCAGGACACAACGGGAGCTGGTTCTTGATCTAACCTAGTTCAAAGCAAAGCAAAGCAGGCTTCAAGATTCAGAGGAATTTGTGCATAAACAGATTGGCTCTCACTCAGAAAGACAGGCAGTCCTCTGGCAGGGAGGGGGAAGGGGGAGATGTCTTCTCTGCCCCATGCCTCTGCCTCAACCAAGGGCTCAGAACACCCAGCAATAACACTGAAAGGGATTTGGAAATCAGAAAATAATAGATGGGAGAATGTCGAGATGCAAAGGATTTTAGAGTTTATTTTACAGAGAAGGAAACTGGGACCCAGAAAATGGTGATTTACCCAGTGCTCACAGCAAGTTAGACAACTGAATGATCAATGGAAGGGTAGGAGGTTGGGGCTGGCAGATGTGGGCACCAGGCAGAGCAAACTTGAGCACGCCTCAAGGACTGGGCCTTCATTGGCCAGTCACCACCCCCACCCCCTTTCCATCAATTTTCAGAATCTCATTCTGTTTCTGCAGTCCTGGAATCCTATTAGAAGATCAGTAATCTTTACCAGGGCTTGGAGAATAATTGCTTTGCTCTTCCCTCCCACACCTTCCCCGCATACAAAACTCATCCTAGGAAAAAAGCCAAACCCAAATACAGGCCGCAGCTGCCTGGAGGAGGATTGAAGCCTTTTCCTCAGGGCAAGGAGAGGATCCCCAACCCTGAAGCTGCTGTGTGAGCTTTCCTCCCTGGGTCTCAGTTTGCCTACCTGTGAAATAGGTATGAACCTGTAGCTACTAGGATGGGAAAATCATTGGAAAGTAGAATGTTTTGAGAATGAAAATGGAAAGAAATCAGTACCTAACACTGCAAGAGGACTGCCCCTGGCCAACACCTGACTGTCTGGCTGTTTCCTTATGATCAGGAAGGACATCCCAAGCTATCAGATGAGACACCTGAACAAAGGCACAGCATGGGACTGTGCATGCAGAGTTTGAGAAACAACCTGTCATTCAGGCTGCTTTGGAGACTAGGATTTATATAAGGGAGCAGAAGAAAATGAGCCTGGGAAGTAGGTTTATTGAGGTTTAGGGTGCTCAGGACCCCAAAATACCAACACCCCAGGTCCTGCCCAAATGAATTCAACCCAAGCCTTCTTTCAGTCAAAGAAAAAACCAAAGTTTATTAAAGATGTGCCATATTGGGTTGACTTTTAAGAAGCCTCATCGTTTGTGACACTTGTATTGACAAGTGGGACAGATAGAAGCTGAGCACCTTTATGAGACAAGACTGTGAGAGGTATCTAGGGGTGATCTAGTAGTCTTGGAGGAGGGGTCTAGGGAGGGTTTTGAGGAAGAGTCTAAGGAGGATCTTGATGGGACTGAGGTGACTAGAGGTCAGAACCAAGAGAGTGGGATTTTGATGGGATCAAGGATGGGCCGCAGCCAGTGGCAATTGGACAAAGCAATAATGAAAGAGTTATGGAATCAGCTGGACGCCAGATCAAGTGGGAAGATTCAAGGAGAGTTCAAGGGGGCTCCCAGAGCCTGTACCCGATCAGGTTGAGGATTCTGTATAGGGTCTTGAATAGTAAAATAAAGACTAGAACCCTGGCCCAATCCTGCCTCTGTCACTTACCTGGATGACCACAAGCCATTCTTCTCTAGGCCTCAGTTTCTTCCTCCATAAAATGATTGTTTGGACCAGGTGGCCTCTGAGATCCCTGCTCTGATCTTATGGATCTGAGAGGATACTATTTCCACCCATAGCTAAGCAGGAAGGTCCTCTACAACATCCCTTACAAGTAGTCATTCAGCCTCTACTGAAGCCCTCCAAACTACCCCCTGAGCTGGCCCATTCCACTCAGGTCCATCTCTAATTGTAAGGGAAACGTTTTCTTGCTCAAAGCCTCAATCTACCTCAAACTTCTACCTATTATTCCTAGATCAGTTCTTTGGGGCCAAGCACAATAAATGTAATTGTTGTGGTGGTGGTAATGGCTACTATTCAGTCACTCCTACTCTGTGACCCCATGTGGGTGTTTTTTGGCAAAGACACTGGAGTGGATTGCCATTTCCTTCTCCAGCTCATTTTACAGATGAAGAAACTGAGGCCAGCAGGGTGAAGTGACCTGCCCAGGGTTACACAAACCTAGGTCTTCCTGACTCCAGACCCAATGCTCTGTCCACCTAGCTGCCTCCTCTTCTACATCATAGCCCTTCAAATACTTGGGGGGGAGGGGCACTAAAATTCTCAGATCATTTCATACCAATTGTTGTTTAGCCCCATCTCCTCCATCCTATATTTGTGTAATGATTGTTGCTGTTTTTAATTTAAATATAGGACTTGGCAATTTCCTCTGTTTAATTTCATTAGATTCTAGCCAAGATCCTTTTGAATCCTAACTATCATCTAACAAGCAGTCTATGCCTCCTGACTTTGCATTCTAGGCAAATTTGGTAATTATGCAATCAATATCTTTATCTAAGTTGTTGATAAAAAAAACATTTTAAGCAACCCAAAGCAAAAGGGCCCTCCCAGTACTAGAAGTCTTCCTTTATGTTGATATTAACCCATTAATTGACAATGTTGTGGATGTGATCACTCAACTCTGTTGGTATTTTGCCTATATCTCTTTGTCTTGTTTAGTATACAATAGCATACAAAATATTAAAGAATGGTGTACAAAATTATTAAATGCTTTGCTGAAATCTTAATAGATGTTATCTTTGCAGTAGTATCAGATCCAAATAGAAGTGGAGCCATTGCTAAACAATACCTAAAGATCTTTGTGGAGGTATACTGAATCAGAAAACCACATGTTAACATTAACTATGTTTTATTATATTTTATTTGTTTTGTTAAATATTTTCCAATTACATTTTAATCTTGTTGGGGGGAACGTTATGGATTGAGAGTTTGACACTTGACTCTATAGCATTTCCCCTATTCATCAGTTTAATTTTCTAGGTGGTAGAGCAAATAGGGAGTAAGACCCAAATTCAAATCCTGCCTCAGATATTTATTAGTTGTACGATGCTGGGCAAGTCATCTAACCTCTACGTACCTAGTTTTGTCATCTCTAAAATGAGGCTAATTGGTAGCATCTACTTCATAGAGTTGGATAAAACAAGTGAGTATACGTAAATTACTTTGAGGAGAGGAAGAGGAGGAGCAATCTTATTTTAAAAAATGGAGAAGGAAGTTAGTCTGGTTTGACCTGTTCCCTATGAAGCAATGTTGGCTTTTATTAACTGCCACAATTTTCTGTGTTCAAAGGAAGCTGATGGTGCAGTAGATAGAAGAGAATGAAGTCAAGAAGTCCTGAGTTCAAATTCAGCCTGAGACACTTACTAGCTGTGTAACCTGGGCAAGTCACTTAACCTTCGTTTGCCTCAGTTTCTTCTGTTGTAAAAGAGAAATAACAATAGTACCTATATCAGAGAGTGATTTGTAAGGATGAAATAATTTTTGTAAAAAACACTTAGCACAGTGCCTGGCACATAATAGGCACAATATAAATGTGCCTATATGTCCATTCCCCTTTCCTCCCCCTTCATGAGTCATCTCTTTAATAATTTATTGTAGAATTTTGCAAGAAATCAAAGGAAAAGTCTCTAGACAATAATTTGAAGAATTTATCTTCTTCCCTTTTTTGGAATATTGGAAAATTCCTCTGTCTTCAGGCCTTTTCTCCATGATTTTTCAAAGATCCTTGACAGCAGCCCTAGAGTCTCAGCCACCCTTTCCTTTGGCCTTCTAGGACATGACTCAGGGAAGATCACTGACTTGGACTGATTGAGCAACAGCTGGGTTGTCTTTGTCATCTCCTCATTATCTTGGGCTCTAGTTTCCTGTTATCTGCTTTTGTTCTGTCCTTCCTCATCCAAACAGAATACTCTTTGGTAGAAAAAAGACATATGGAATAAGAGTTGTATATTTTTGTGGCGTGTTAATGCTCCTATTCCTCCTATAGAATTAAAGTTTAAGATATTTACTGTTGCTGACTCATTTTCATCCATCCATCCATCCATCCATCCATCCATCCATCCATCCATCCATCCATCCATCCTTTAAGTCTGAAGAACTGGAAGAAGAAAATGCCATTGATGTAAATGGAGACAAAGAGCTACTTACCACTGGGAGAATTTAGATCCTATCTAAGACAAAAGTTGCACTTACTGGTGCTAAAAGACTTACAGAAGCTCTGTGTGTGTGTGTGTGTGTGTGTGTGTGTGTGTGTCTGTGTGTGTGTGTGTGTCTGTGTGCGTATGTATGTAATAGGCCCCTTTGGTAATCTGGTGATACATATGGACCCCTTCTCAGAATAATTTTTATTTTAAAATTCATAATTTAAGGAAATGCTCAATTTCAGTTAAAGGTTACTAAAAATAAAGCTGTAACATATTTTTTCCCCATTCAAGTTCATGAGACTTATCCATGAGCCCTTTTGCTGTGGACCGTAAGTTAAGAATCCCTACTTTAGAAGTTCAGGGCAGCTATGTGTTGGAGCAATAGATAGAATATTAGCTCTGGAATCAGGAGGACTGAGTTCAAATTTGACCTCAGACAATTACTAGCTGTGTGACCCTGGACAAGTCATTTAACTCTGTTTGCCTCAGTTTCTTCAAATGTGAAATGAGCTGGAGAAGGAAATGGCAAACCACTTTAGTATCATTGCCAAGAAAGCCCCATATGGGGTCATGGAAAGTCAGACATGACTAAAATGTCTCAGAAAAACAAGACAAAACTCACAAGCATTTCCCTGAGAAGCTAGATCTCCTTAGCAAAATCAAACTCTGAGGTCATTAACTAGATAATTCCAGCCAAGATTTGGTGCTTTACAGTTGGGTTGAGAGGAATGGTCACTGACTTGGAAGGCTACAAGATAATTGAAAGTGGACTAGAAACATAGAAAACTCACTGAGAAGTAAAATTCCTTCCCTCTTCTACCCCTGACTTGAATATGTAGGGCCCTGAACATAGAGGAAATGCTTAATGAATCCTTATTGGGTTGTACTGAACTGCATCTCTGTCAGAACACCCTATCATTGCTCTATTCTGAGAACAAGGACAGAAATCAAAGCTGGGATTGGATCCAGAGGGTTGATAGAGAAGGAAGGGGAAAAGGATCACTTCAAGGCTTGAAACTCCAGTACTGGGAGGGAAAGGGGGGAGACCACTGACAGAAACTGGGATGAAAAATACCTGAGTGGCTAGAAAAGGAGGCCAAGATATGGGAAACCCTTCTCCTGCTGGAAACCATCTGTTTTCACTGGAGAAGCCTCAAGGCACCAAATCTCCTGCCAAAGAGAGTTTCCCCCAGCCCAGATACGAATTAATTTCTGTTGGCAAGACAGCTGCTGGACTGTGTTTGGGTTCAGCCTGGGCCGCTATCCAAAGCAAGTTGACTCTTTGACTGAATAGGTCAGGCAGATTGGGAGCCATGCTGTGGCTGGCCATGGTCACCTTAACAGTAGTCTGGACATTCAAGAACTGGCAGTTCCAACTCACGGGAAAACCACTGGCTTTGATGAGCCATCACTGAAGAATTCTTGAACACATTTCCTTGAACACATAAGATTCCTATTTCTAGGTAGGTGGTTCATTGCATAGAGTACAGGAAATTCTGAATTCAAATCCAGCCTCAAGTTCTTACTAGCTGTGTGTCCTTAGGCAAGTCACTTAACCTCTGTCTCCTCCACTGTAAAATGGGGATAGTAATAGCACCGCCCTCCTAGAGCTATTTTGAGGATGAAAGGAGATAATATTTGCAAAGTACTTAGCACAATATCTGATTATAAATGCTTAATAAATGCTTGCTTCTCCTGGTTTCTTGACCTGCCCTCAGGAAACAGACTCTAATTAGTGAGACAAATCACGGACACGAAGAGTAATGGGCATTTCTAAAATACTTTATAATTTAAGGCAGCTTCACTGCAGCCCAAAGCAGTTGTTTTCTTTCTATAGAAGAGTAAATTCAGATGTAGCTGAAGCTGGAGCTGTGTGTGGGTGCGGGTAGGATGTGGGAGATCTGCTACTTGCACCCTGGACTTCTCAGTCCTAGGTCAATTCCCTTTCCTGGAGCAGACCTCTAGTCTCCCCTCCATCTATTTGAATTTCTCTCTTCCAGATAACCAGGATTTCAGAAAGCCAGTGAACCTCCTGACAGAGGTGATGACTCAAGAGACAGAATGAAACATACATTTTCAGCCACAGTCTACATGGGGATTTGTTTTGTTTAACTATGCATATTGTTACCAGGGTTTTCTTTTCTTTTCCTTTCTTTCTTTCTTTTCCCCCAAGGTGCTGGGTGTGTGTGTGGGGGTACATAGTGATTTCTTTGCAAAAAAGAAAATGAGAAGAGATTCATGGAAGCATTCCTTTTAATGCACAAGAGAACAAAGGACAGAAGGAAAAACAGACCAACAGAACAGCCTTCAGAGCCACATGTTGAATTCATTTTAAACTTAAAAGGAAAAGCAAGCACCATGCCATAAGAGATTCACAGCTTCCTGGGCATTCCTCTTTGTCTTCTCCTTTGCATATGGAAATGCTCATTTTGTCTGGTTTTTGTCAAGTTCAGAAGTATTTTTAATTGAAATTTTTTTTAAAGGGAAGAAAAAAAAACTTTTCCTCTCCTCTGTGACCACCTTAGGCAATGTACTCTCCCTCTGAGTTTCTTCTGGCAGCTCTTTCTACCCCATCTTCTCCCCCTATCTTGTGTCCTCATGCATATATTTTCCCCTTATTAGATTGCAGACTCCTTTAAGTCAGGGTCTGGATCATAGCCACATGGTATTCTTATTCTCAAGACCAAGCTTAGTGTCTGGGTCAGAGATGGTGCTTAATACATCAGGAGTTCTTTACCTTTTTTTTTTTTTTTTGGAGTTATGAATCCCTTTGGCCCCACCCTACTCCTACCGCTGGAAAAAAAACCTATGGACCTCTTCTCAGAATCATGTTTTCAAATGCGTAGGATTACAAGGGGAAACTGAAATACAATTATCAAAATATGCTTGAAAAACAAGTTTATAGGCCCCAAATTAGAGTATTCCTATTCTATGTCATGGACAGGTGGTGTAGTACCAGGTCTGAAGTCGAGAAGACTCAACTTCAACAAACAGCCATGTTATAGGGGCCATAAAAATTATACAGTGAAAGTGCTACAGTGCTTTCATTCAAGAGACAGAGAAATCACTTTTGATCAGGTTTATCAGGAAAGACTTACTGGAGGAGGTAATATTTCAGCTGGGCCTTGAAAGATGAGTAGGATTTCAATATGACATATATGTGAATATACAATGGTTGTTCAGTCATGCCTGACTCTCCATGACCCCAATTTGGGGTTTTCTTGGCAAAGGTACTGGATTGGTTTGTCATTTCCTTCTCCAGCTCATTTTACAGATGAGGAAACTGAGGCAAACAGGGTGAAGTTGATGAGGTGCAAGGTCACCAAATTGCTGAAGTGCAAGGTGTGTGTGTGTGTGTGTGTGTGTGTGTGTGTGTGTGTGTGTGGTGTCATCTAGTTTCATTATTTCACTGACCAGTCTGTTTAGATCTCATCATCTCCAGAAAGGCTTCAGCTAATCTATCAAAGTGACTTGCCCAAGGTCACAAAGCTAGGAAGTGTCTAAGACCAGATTTGAATTCACAAAGAGAGTCCCAACTCCAAGCCCAGCACTCCATCTCCTATGCCATCTAGTTGCCTCTAGAACTAATAGCACAAGGTAGTTAAATAAGGGTCAAATAGGATCATGGGGCAGCTAGGTGGTACAGTGGATAAAGTACTGGACTTGAAGTGAAGAAAACCTGAGTTCACCTCCTGCCTCAGACACTTAACCATGTGACCCTGGGCAAGTCACTGAATATCTCTCAGGATCAGTTCCCTTATCTGTAAAATGGAGGTAATAATGGCACTTACCTCATAGAATTGTTATGAGGATCAATGGGTAAATATACTGATTCAGAGACAATAGCACAACCCTGATACTCATTACACTAACAAGTGACTTAACCCTTTTGGGAATCAGCGGCTTCACCTGGTGAGTCCATCGGTCCAGGTGGTCTTTTAAGATGTCTTCCAATTCTAGGATGCAGAGTGAGTAGAGAATAATCAGGAGAACAATTTACAGACAAACAACAGCATTGCTAAAGCAAATAACTTGGAAAGATTTAAGAACTTAGATCAAGGCAGGGACCAACCACAATTTCAAATTACTGAGGATGAAGAATGTTGCCCCCTCCTGAGAGAGATGAGGGATTCAAGATGCAGAATGAAACAGACAGTTTTGGACATGGCCAATGTGGGAATTTATTTTGTTTGACTCTGCACAATTGTTACAAGAGTTTTGTCTTTTTTTTCTCTCGCGTGTGTGTGCGCGCGTGTGGAAGGGGGGATGTGGAAAGGAGAGAAAATAAATGCTTGCTAATGGGAAAACACAAATAAAAAAAGTTCTTTCCCATTTTTAAATCCTATGATCCTGTCACTTTTTCTAAACAGGGCATTGTCCTTCTCCAGCCCTGATGCTGGCGCTGATCACCTGCATTCTCTGCATCATTCATTTCAAGATTTTGAAGTAATGGTACATTTGAGTATCTACTTTCAGACACTAGCTGCATGGCACATTTAAATGTTTGTTTAACAGAGAGTTGAAGGCAAAAGAAATCAAGCTAGTGTGCAAGGAACCAATCCCTACTTAAAGTCTAGTCCAAATGAGTTCTGAGGAGGGAAGTTGACTCTCTTGCAAAACAAAATGCTTTACTCGTGAACAAGATGGAACCCACTAGGGTTACCTGATTCACTAGTAACCCCAAGCTAAACATTAATACATTATAAACCTTAAAGGACTACATAGACCTCTGTGCTGATGGGATTAGGGAGATGGAAAAGTTTCTTGATTGGCCATGGCCTCAGGTGTGAATCCTGTCTGTATTTTTACTGGGTAAATAAAGTATTTTCTACATGCAGAATCTTATCTTCTGTGCAGAGGTGCAACTGCTTTCTTTACACTGTGAAAGAAAAGGCAGGTAGGTAAAGAACATGCTAAGCACATGTGCCCCCTAGTGGTAGGGCTGGAATTTAGAATATAATCTACATGCAGTCCTCCAGGTGGCACTCTGAACCCTGAGCTACCCTTCAGGATCCCTTTCAGTAGATATTCCAGATGGGCCTTACCTGGACTGCCTAGATCTCATTTTTTGTTTTTTAAGTGTCAGTCTGGGTTTCCAGTCTAGGTTATAGTAATTCCTAAATTACCAACAATGTCTCACACACACCCCCATCCTGTCAGGATTCTAACATACTTACCAATTTTTTATCGTGGTGGAAAAGATGAAAGTGGTCTCTAATACAAAGGGAGCAAAATTGCCTAACAAATAAAAGCATGACAAAGAGACTGGATCTTTCTCCAGAGAGTGTACCATCCCTCGAAGGAAATTTTATAGAACTGAGTCAATCCTCTCTACTTAGATGGTCAACCGGGCCAAGCCCAGCTATTGGATGGGCAGTAATACTGGCCAAGGGAAGGGGATGTGACACTTTGAGAAATCAGACCCAGCTCCACTGAACATACACCATCAGGCAGGGATGGCAGAAATTGGAGTTCTACCAAGGGGTACTCAATCAGACCATAACTGACACTGCATGAATTATGAGAAGGTAAATCAGTGTTTCCTCAAACCTACTGATCCATGGCCATGAGAGATCCGATTAAAACAATTATTAGGGAAGAGGGATTTGTATACTGGCAAATGTTTAACAAGTAGCTCTCAACAAAATGTACACAGGACATGCTTTTTAACGTCTAGACGACCAATAAAAAATAAATCAAGCCCTGATTTATAGCATTTGCTGATCTCTAAGGTGTAAATGCTTACCCTGAAATAATAGCCATCTAGGGAACCAGATTTGAAGTAGCCCCAGCACACTTTTGATCATTTCTTATCTACTATATGGAAGGCACTGGGCTATGGTACTGGTGAGTCAAACACAAAACTAAACAAGTTCCCAATCTCAAAGAGCTTGCATGCTATTGAGGGGATACAACATATACATGAGCAAGGAAATACAAAGTAACACAAAGTAGTGTCAAGACAAGACTGCTAATAACCAAGGAGATCAATAAAGTTCTCATATAAGAGGGGTCAGCTGTCAGTCAATAAGCATTTATTTTTTTTTCCATTAGATGTAATATTTATTGTAATGCATCCAAATTTTTCAGAATTTAGCAAAAATGCCTGAAATTCAATAGCAAGTTACTCACTGATTATTTTGTCAGCTAATAAAATAATCTTATTTTTGAAATGATTTTTTATTAATTAATTTGTTTTCAACAATCACTTCCATAAGTTATATATTTTCTCCTGCTCCCTCTCCCCTCCTTCCCCTAGATGGCTTGCCGTCTTATATGGCTTCTACACATACATTCTTACTAAACACATTTTCACATTAGTCATGTTGCATAGAAAAATTAAAATGAATGGGAGCAACCATGAGAAAAACCAAACCAAAACCAAACATAACACAAGAGAAAATATTCTGCTTCATCCTGCATTCTGATTCCATAGTTCTTTCCCTGGATGTAGATGGCATTTTGCCTCAAGAGTCCTTCGGAATGTTTTAGGTTCTTGCATTGCTGCGAAGGGCGAAGTCTATCAGAAACAGTCCTCGTACCCTGTGGCTGTTACTGTGTATAATGTTCTCCTGGTTCCGTAGCCAATAAGCATTTATTAAGGGCCTACTATGTACCAGTAACAGTTTGACGTGCTGAGGTAATAATCATTTAATATCATCTGAACCTGAATAAGGGCCAGACCTTGAACTAATTAACCAGAAGATGCTCTAAGTTACCCCTTTGTTCTCTGAGACTCAGAGAATACCTCTTTCTATGTCGACAAGGCCAGATGGGGCTGACTTAAAAGCATTTTTTCTGTTTGTGGCCATAAACATAAACATCCATAAGGATGAGACCCCTAACCTGAGACACTATCTTGAATAACGGGACTTTTTCTTATCTTAATACTTTATGGACATACACTATGTTATGGCATGTTAATGGTGAAAAAAACCCAGATATCCTGGGTTGTAATTTCAGTTGGCATTTTGTCAAATCTCTTATCTTATTGTAGTTATCACCTATTCAATTAATAAAAATTCCTTTCTCATAACATGATCAAACATATACAGAGATCATAAATTTGAGTGACGTAGACTGAGTTGGGACTGTTCTAAAACATACTTAAGGATGGTCATTCTTTTATCAGTCAAAGTTCACATTCTGACTCCTTGTACATACATGTTTGCTAGCATCAGCTAGCTTAAGGGAATAAACAATATGAATTTATATACCATTGTATCAGGAAGTACCCTGACATGCAGAGGGGAGCCTGCTATCACAGGTTCTAAGATCTGCATTTCTAAAAGAACAGCAACTGTTGAGGGGTCAACAATCACTTTAACCAAGCACATGTATCATTCATTTAGTTCACGGGAAAAAGTCAGCCCTCTGAACTCCAGAGAAAAATATAGAGAAATCAAAATCAACAGACAGGGCTTTGAACTGTCTGATGGTAAGCAATACCTACACCACAAATCAATAGACAGATGCCACTGCCTGACCACAGTTACCAGAGAGGACAGCACAAACATCTGGGATTTCAAGGCTGGGAGGGGAGGGAAGGACTCTTTGGTAGCTTCCCAGAGTCTCCCCTGGCCAAACAAACACTTCCAGTCAGTGAGCCCCAAAGTAAAAATCTTACCCCTCAGCGTATTTATACATTTTATAGAGCCAGAGGGCATCACAGCCCTTGAGAACCAGCACCGGATTAACAAAAGGTGTGGGCTTTTCTACAAATCTCCCCTAATCAAATTCCCTTTAATGGGAAGGCCTATTAATGGGTGGGGAAGATCTTTAATCATGTTAAAATAATTAACAATACAAATACATATATTGTTTCTACTTAAAGAAACTTTTGTTTCTGTACTTTACTCCTAGTAAAGACACTTGGTTGATAAAGGCAAGATTCAATCAGAGGCACTTGATAATACTAAAACAAAACAGCAAAACATCATATGTTGCTTGCCACCACAGCCAGCTAGGCTGTTTGCCTCCTTTAGCCAAACTTTCAGTTCCGATTGGAAGATAACAATGAATGGCAAAAGGTAGGTCCTGCCCTCAAACAGTTTACAATCTAATGGGGAGCAGGGGTTGCAAACAAAATGAAAACAACTCTGTACAAACAATCTACATACAGGATAAACAGGAAGTGGCAGATGGAAGGCACTAGAATTGAGAGAAAAGTTTGCAGTAGAAGATGGGATTTTAGTTGGGACTTGAAAGTCAGGGAAGCCAAGAGGCAGAGATGAGCAGGGAGAACTCTAGGCCTGGGGAATGCCAGACAAGATTCCCAGAGCTGAGATTATTCATGGAACAGCAAGGAAGTCACTGTCACTAGATTGTAGAGTATGCGTGTGCAGGAGGGATATAAAGTATAAAAAGACTGGAAAGTTATGTGGAGGGCAGGGCTAGGCTCTAAAGGGCTTGGAACATAAAACAGAGGATTTTTTTTGGGGGGGGGGGGTAACCAATGGGGGTTAAGGGACTTGCCCAGAGTCACATAGCTAGTAAGTGTCTGAGGTCAAATTTGAACTCACTTCCTACTGACTCCAGGGCCAGTGTTCTATCCACTACACTACCTAGCTGCCCCTTTACAGAGGATTTTATATTTGACAGGAGTTTATTGAATAGGGAGGTGACATGATCAGAATTGTACTTTAGGAAAATCACTTTGTTAGTTGAATGGAGGACAGACTGGAGTGGAGAAACAGTTGTAGCAGGTCAACCAACCAGCTATCGAAATTGTCCAGGAGTGATATGATAAGGTCCTGCAACAAGGTGGCAGCTGTATCAGAGGAAAGAAAGGGACATAGATATTGCTAGGATGAAATTAATAGGCCTTGGCAACAGATTGGATATGGGGCGGGACAGGGGGTGAGAGACAGTGAGGAGCTAAGGATGATACCTAGGTAGAAAGTCTGGGGCTGGGAGGATGGTGGTGCTCCCCATAGTAATAGGGAAGTTTGGAAGGGGGGTGGGTTTGGAAGAAAGATAAATTCAGTTTTGGACATGTGGAGTTTAAAATGTCTGTTGAATTTGACAACTTGCAGACTGTTGGTAACTGGAGAGAGCCATTGCAGTGGAATGATGAAGTTACAAGTAGGGGCTAAGAAGAGAGTGAGAGGAGAAAAAGTAGACAGTGGTTGTAGATGCTTATATCAAGGAGTTTAGACACAAAGGGCAGAAGAGATACAGGATGCTAATAAGCAGGGGTGGAAGAATTAAATGAAAGATCTTTTTTTGAGGATGGAGAAGACATAGGTATGTTTGCAGGCAATAGAGAATGAGCCAGTAGACCAGGAGAGACTGAAGATAAGACATTGGCTATGACAGAGGGGGGCAGTCTGTTGGAGGAGTCAGGATGGAGTGGGATTGCTTGAACAAGTAGAAAAGTGGGCCTTGGAAAGGAGTAAGGTCACCTCTTTATGTGAGATGGGTTGATGGAATTAGGCAGAAGGTATCTGAGTGATACAAGATGAGGAAGAGAGGAGAACAGGAACTTTTTAGGAAATGACTTCAATTTTTTCTGCACAAGATGAGTCAAGGTTCTCAGTTGAGAGAATCAGGGGGGATATTTAGTGAAAGATTAAAAGAACTACTGTAGAGAGTGGGACAGTGAATTGAAAAGGGTGGTATATAAGGATTGCCTAGTGGCAACAGGGGCCCACTTGAGGCTGTATAACATAAATTTGTAGTGGGCCCAGTCAGAATGATCATATGATTTTCTCCACCTTTTTTCAGTAGCATACATGTAAGAATGAAGGTAGTGGATGGTGGGAGTTATCCAAGGCTGAGGGTTAGCAGGCCACAATTGGCTATATGATGAGGGGGCCTTCTCAACTCAAGGGAAGACAGTTTAGGACTGAACTGGTAGACTAAGAGGTCAAGATGGAGAAAAGAAGAAAGTGGCTACTATAGGGATGAAAGCTTTGGAAAGAACTTAAGATTGAGGTGTGGACAAAGAGTAGGGTTTGGTATGGGAAAGCAAAGTGAGAGGTAGAAAGCCCAGATAAAGGAATTTTGGATTTCTTGAACATGGAAGTGATGCATTTGTGAGTGAGGTTAGGTAGAGGATTAGGTGATCAGAAGTAAGTAGGTTGAGCAATTGAGGTACTAGGGTATTTGAAGGTGTGTTAATATATATACACATATACATACACACACACACACACACACACACACACACACACAAACTTGTATATATAAGTTGGGGAGGAGAGAAAAATTGTGAACCAAGTACTGAACTCATTGAGGAAGGAGGAGTGGGGATGTTGAGATTTGTAGACAATAGCTACCATGTTTTTCATTAGGTAGATATGGATTATATGGACTTCAAAGAAGAAGAAATTACTGGATGGTGGAAGAAGAGGGAAAATGTGGAAGTGGTAATGGAGGACAAGAAGCATTCCAATTCCTCTGCCTGGACCAATGAGCCAAGGGGAATGAATGAAAGAGCAGACAGTAAGGAAAGGATGATCAGGGAGGTTATATCTTCATGGGGGAGCCAGATCTTTGTGACTGCCAGAGAATGGAAAGAGGAGGAAAAGATTTAAGATGGTCAGTTTGTTGTCTATGGAACAAGCATTCCAGAGGGTATAGTGGAAAGGATGGATAGTATTTGGTTGGGATTTTGGAGTGGGAGGGTTGAGGGATATGGGAATAAGGAATAGGGAGGTGGAGGATGGGCCTGTGTAACAATAAGTACCCCAACATATACAGGGGGGCCTACCACAGGTTTTTAGATCTGCATTCATAAAAGGAAAGGCAACTTTCGAGGGGTTAACAATCACTTCAATCAAGCACATGTATCATTCCTTTAACCAAGAACATATATCATTCAGTTATTTCAGGGAGTCAGCACCTTGAATTTAAAAGAAAATACAGAGAAATCAAAAGATCAACAAACATAGCTTCCTCTGCCTGAATTCAACAGACATTTGGATCCCAACTGTCTGTCCATCATTACCAGAGAGGGAAGCACAGCATCTGGGTTCTCAAAGCTGGGAGGCTCCTGAGCGGCTTCCCAGAGTCCTCATCTAGCACTCAAACCTTCTTACCAAAAATGAAGCCCCAAAGTAAAACCTCAATTCAGAGTATTTACACCTTTCTTAGAGCCAGAGGGGATCACAACCCTTTGACTCAGTGCCTCAATAGAAAAAACAAGGTTCTTGGCACCCTCCTACAAAACACCTCCCCTAGTCAAGCTTCCCACAGTGGATGGGGCCATCCATGGGTGGGAAAGATCTTTAACCACATTAAAATAATTAACAATACAAACATATACACTGTTTCTAGTTAAAGAAATTCTTGTTCCTGTTTCCTTGTCAAGACTCTTGATTGATAAAGGCAAGATTCAATCAGAGGCACCTGATATTAAAACAAAAATAGCAAAAGGTCCTATTTTGATTGCCATTACAGGCTGGAATTTGGATAATAACCTACAGGGGTTCAGAGTCATTGGGATGTGTAGGTGAGCTTTATGGGAACTTAGGGATGTTATGATCCATAAATGAATCTTATTTCCTCTAATCATTGCGGACTACTTGTGCAAAGGCACAGGGATGGGAAATAAGAAGGTTTTATTTGAGGACATCTAGTAGGTTAGTGCTTAGCCCAATGACTGGCACATAGTAGGTGCTCAAAACTTGTTGATTGATAGACCAGTTCATTTGAAACAGAGAGAGTGTGAAGAGAAATAATATGAAATAAGACAGGAAAGGTAAGGGGAAATCATTTTGTGGAAGACAGTAAATGCCAGATTTAAGAGTTTGAACTTTAGTCTGGAGGCAATAGGATCCTCTGAGGACTTCTGAGGAGAGAAGTGATATGGTCAGAGCTGTATTTTAGAAATATCAATTTGAGAACAGTGTGGAAGATGCAACAGGAGAGACTGGAGGCAGGAAGGTTCTTAGAAGTTTGACATAGTTCAGGTGAGGAGTGATGGAGGCCTGAATTAGAGTAGGGTTTGTTATGGGAAGGCAAAGGGAGAGGTGGAAAAACCAATAGATTATGGTTAGATAAAGAGATTTTGGATGTTTTGAACATGGAAGTGATGAATGGGTGAGGTTAGGGAGGGGATTAGGTGATCGAAGTGAGTAGGTTGAGGGCTGAGGATCTGGGGTGTTTGAAGGTGTGTCAATATGCATACATAAGGAGATAGAAGGGGATGGGTGGGAAAGATGTTGTGGAAGTAGAAATAAGATATGGAAACTGATTGGCTATTTGGGGCAGGGGTGATTAAAGTGTTAGGGCTGAGGTTACAAACCAGAGGGACTAGAAAAACTGTGGTGTGCTTGAGAGAAATGGGGAAATTCAGAAAGTAGGATTGGAAGAATGGTGAAGAACCTTCTTCAACATGTCCAGTTTGAGATGCTCATAGAGCATCGAGGTGGAGATGTTCAGAAGGCAGTTGGCATATGACACTAGAACTCAGGACAGAGATTAGGGCTGGGTATACGGATCTGGGAATCATTTGAATGGAGATGATTACTGAATCCTTGGGCAATGATGAGATTACCAAGGGAATATGTAAAACAGGTTGTATTATAACATGCTACAGCAATGTCAATTATCATCTGTGTCTTGTCTCACTAATTAGACTCTAAGCTCCCTGAGGGTAGGAATGGGAAAGGAACAAGGATTTATTAAGCACCTATTATGTGCCTGGCACCGAGTACTCATTTTTCACATGGTGGGGGGAGGTGGAGGCTGAAAATCAGAATAGATTTCCTGTAGGATGTGGCATGAAAACTGAAGTTTAGGAGGAAAACAGGAATTCTATGAAGCACATTCTAGGCACTGGAGATCATTTAGAGCTTCCGAGGTTATCTAGTCTTCATTTTACAAATAAGGAAACTGAGGCCTAAACAGGTAAAGTGCCTTGCCCTAAGTCACACAGGTAGTAAGTGGCAGAGCTGGAATTTGAACCCAGGTCTTGATTCCATGGCCAATGCATCTTTCCACTTTAGAAATCATTCACAGGCAAAGAAACTGAGGATCCTAGGGGTAAGGTGAGCTGGTCAGGGTCACATAGCTAGAAGGCAACTGGAGACCCAGAGAGTGAAAGGGATGAGTCATAGGTCTTTAGTAAACTTTCTTTGCTCAGAGGCACTTCTACCTGAGTGACAAAGAGGTAGAAAAGAGTCCATTAGTTTACTTGGCCCAGGCTGGCTAAAAAGACTAGAGATAGCGCAGCTATTAAAGGTGTTGAGTCATAACAACTGTAACATCAAAGAGAAGGGAGGACTCACTTTCAAATAACCCTAAATGAGAGACAGGGATATTTTAGAAACTGCAGCTCTCCTCATTCAGCCAGCATCCTGTGGTGATGCAGTCACCCTTCTAAATGGAAGATGCAGATAGGACGCTGTGATGAACTCGAGGACCAGTCTGGCTAGAGTCGGGGGGCCTCCTGTTTTCTTTGGGAGTGGATCGATTTGCAGACGAACCTGCAGGGATAACAAGCTCTAGGTTCTGAACAAGCCTCTTTGGAGGGGACCAGAGAAGGGAAGCCCAGGTGGCCTTTTGAAAACCTGTTCCCTGTGTGTGCCTGATATTATTTCTTGACTATGCTCTCAAACAAGTTGGGGAAAGTGCCTTTAATTGGCAGGACTTCTGATTCAAAGCTGAACAGTAGAAACCTGCCTCAGGGATCCTCTCTCCTATTTGTAGCTCACAATATGTGGGACAGTCTCAGATCTCCATTCAGAGCAGCTGCAATGCCTCTTGAGTCAGACAGGGAGCTAAGAATTGCCGGTTTCCTGCTCCCAAATACATGGGCTTCTCCCACCTCCTCCCCTTAAGTTACTGAATAATAATTATAATAGACACTTGTGTAGTGCTTTGGAGGGATTACTCTGAGTCAGAGAGTTGGCTTTGGAGTCAGGAGACCTGAGTTCTAGTCTTCCCCTGATACAGATGGTGTGACTCTGGGCAGGTCACAATATCTCAGTGCCCCAGGTGGCTTTTTCAGACTAAATTTCAAGGCATTGACAGAAGGATTTTGTTTGTTGGGAGCTCCCTACACCAAGAAAGTCACAGCTCTAGCCCCCTCTCAAAATCCTCATATGTATCACATACACACATATACATAAATTTTGTAATGTGCCTTATAAACACATAATCTCATCTGAGCCTCACCACAACTATGTGAGGGAGATACTGCTGGTGCTATCCCCATTTTACTAATTGGGAAACTGAGGCTCGGAAAAGTTAAATAAATGACTAGTCTACGACCACAGAGTATCATAATCAGGATTTGAACTCAGGTCTTCCTGATTCCAAGTCCAAAATGCTATCCACTACATTAATGGGTGGCTCAAGGAATTTTCTTTCATATGATTTGTTTTGATCAGATTTATGTTATCCGATATGAATTCCCTTAACTTCCCTTCTCTACTCCTCTGGACCTCTATGTCCCCATCCATCCTGTCTCCTCCTTCCTTCAAGTCTCAGAGGTTGAGGTGACCCTCCAACTTTTCCAAGGCTAGCTCCTTCTGGGCTTTTGATATCATTCCTTCTAGGATCTTCTAGGACATGTTCTTCTCTTCTTATTCTCCATATGTATATGCTCAAATCCACATATACAGAAATAAAGGATGTCAGCTGTGAAAGAACTACAGAGATCATGTAGTCAGGGGCTATTAGGTGGTACAGTGAATAGAGCACTGGCCATGGAATCAAGAAGACCTCAGTTCAAATCTGGCTGTGTGACCCTGGGCAAGTCACTTAACCCTGATTGCTTGGAAGAAAAAAACCCTCCAAACCCAGCAATCCTATAGAGCAAGTGTTCTTAACTTGGGGTCTATGAACTTCTAAAAATGTTTTAATAACCATGTTTCAACATTTGGTTTACTTTGTAATTCCATGTATTTTATTTTGGGTATTTAATGATATTTTGAAAATATTTTATAGGCTTTACCTGAAAACCAAAAAGGAATAAACCCCTGAATTAATCCAACCTCTTCATTTTATAGGAAGAATCCCTCCTCCCCCCCAGAAAAAAAAGAAACAACCAAAGGTGTTCTATAGAGGAAAAGGGACTTGCTCCAAAATCATTTAAGTTGCAAGTGACAAAGCTTGAACTTGAACCCAGGTCTTCTGATCTGATTCTAAGTCAGATGCTCTTTCCCTAATAACCTATTCTCTGCCTCGCTCCTCTCCCAGACTCATAGCCAGCCTCTAACAGAAGGACTCACACATAGTAAATATGTGTTGAATTGAAGCTTCAGTCTTTCTCTCTCTCTGTTGGGTTCTTCCCCTTTGCCTATAAACATGTTCAGGCAATTTAAATTCCTTATCCTAAATGCAATGGGGGTCTGACTCATTCCTAGACCCCGCCCCCTGCCCCCCATGCTATTCAACATATGGGAGAGCCTGCAGAGCCTGCTTCAGGGAGAGAGGCGAAGACGTGTCATAGAAATGTCCTGAAGAGAACTGAGCAAGCTTAGAGATGCTATAAGGGGTTCTAGGCTGCTAACCACATGATCCAGAGAAAATCACATGGTTTTCAACTGGCTCTATAGCCAGAATTCCTGAGATCACTCCTTGTTCAGCCCAGAATTGGGGGTGCCTTCAAAAAGCACTAACACCCAGAGTATTGGCCATTTTTCGTCTTTGGTTGATCTCTCTTGATTTGACTTCTTTGCTGATTGGGGTCCAGTAAGAGAAAGTGTTATAAGGGGAAAGGCTTTTGGCTTCTCCCCTATGAAGTCAATACTTCCTATGAAGTCCTATGAAACAGGCCTTGGTCCTTCACCTCGGCATATGTTGTCTGTTTTAGGGGAAGTGATGGAAGACTCCAACCTCGTGAATTAAAAAAACAAACAAACAAATCATCTTTGCACCTCATTATCTGGGTTTTGCAGCCAGCTCAACCTTAATGGCCTAAGAAGCAAGGAATGACCTCCAGGACCCACCCAAGAGTAGCTGAAATGAGGACTCAGGCAGTGATGACGCATTTATACATGAAACTTGGTGGGCCGATGCTATGTGGGCTCCAAGCTTAGTCTGAAACTATTCTTCCCAAAGACCAAAGTGGTATAGAAGAAAGTATACTCTCCAGGTTTTATAATAGATCTATTGGCAATAGGTAGGGACCAAAATTAAAATAGGCTAAGCTTCTTCGGGCTGCAGATAGGCTTTTAGTGGCTCACTTTGCAAGTAAAAGGAACTGGATTCAGACTGACGATGGTCATGAGACAAACAGGAGAGTGTGTGCAGTGGGAACCCACCCGCCAAGTTACATGATGGACATAATAGTGACTAATGAAAAGGCGGGTTAAGCAGGGCATCGACAAAACCCTCGCTACATCTTTACTTTCTTTCATATCCTCTACTTTTTAGTGGGCTGCCTGCAATCTTTTGATGGGTTGAAAGTGACCCACAGGCTGTATGTGGTGCAGACCTATTATAAGGAAACAATTTGTATTTTTGATCTTCTCACAGCTCCAAAAAATAATTCTCAAAGCTTTCTTTGCAAAAGCTAATTGATGTTAAATGGAACTGTTTCTGGCATCTAAAAGTGTGGGGGATATACCATAAGGAGACTCAAGCCAATGGCAGCAGAAAAGAGACACCCCAAGACCTGCAGTATATCCTAAAATGCCCTAAAGAGGAGGTGTAGCCATTGGGCTCTGGAAGAATGGGCCAAAGTATATTTATTACGTTAAAACAGAAAGCCCTTCCCTGGACCCCAATTGCTTTTCATGATATCTCCCCTCTCCTCACCCTTCACTGTCAAATATCTAGACAGTATAGTCTATATTCACTGCCTCCAATTTCTCGCCAGGCTTTCTTAGCCTTCTATAATCTGACTTCTATCCATCCCTGGCACTCTACTGGAAATAACTCTCCACAAGATTATAATTATAATTGTTTTATAAGGAAATCCAGTGGTCTTTTTGTCTTCCTCTTCAGTAGCATTTGATACTTTGGAACACCACAACCTGCCTATTACCTCTCCTATTTGGCTTCTTTGAAACTGCTGTAAGGATCCCCATGCCAAGACCACCCCTCTCTTTTTCCTATTAAGAGACACTCTATTTTCCAGAGCCAAGGCCCAGCAAGCAAGCTATGCCCTGAGCGTGGCACAACAACAATCCTTTGTGCTCACCCTTTGGGTGAACTCTGCTGCAGCAAAATCCTAGAATTGTTTCACACTGGCATCAGGTGGTTCCTGACTTTGGACAAGCTCATGCAGGAACCATGTTCTGGTCATGAAGCCCTGCCATGAATCCAACTCGCGTCATTGTTGACCTTACTCCATTGTCAGGGCTACAGTTCACTGCCTAGCCATTGCTATGTGAATTAAGATTTGGCTGCACTGAAGTGGGTCTCCTCCTAGAGAAGGCCCTGGTACATATGTGTAGTTTTCTTCTTCCAATGCAATAAAGAAAGCTTTTTGCTTATAATCACTATTAGCTCTTTGTTTTTATTTTATTTCTTAGAGTCAACTGTGGTTGTGATAACTGGTGTCAGCTCTTTGATATTTTTCAGAGTTAATTGTGGTTGTGGGATAGCTGAAAATACCAAAGAGCTCACACAGGTTAACGATGGTTACCTAACCTCTGTGATTTCTCATCATTTGTTTGCAAACTTGCCACTGCTTTCTCATAATTCTACTGTTCTGTCTCCTCCTGTTTCAGCTTCCTCATCTTCTCCCAGCTCCTTTATATGGACCTCTCCCAAGACTGGCTCCTCTGCTTTTCCTTCTCAATGTTTTCTCATTTGGCTATCTCTGCCACTTTCATGGCTTCATTCATCACCACAATGAAGATGAACCCCAAACTCATATAGCTAATCCCAACTTTCCCTGAACTCCAGTCTCACATTATGGATATCCATTTCAGTTTCCTACCAGAATCTCAAACTAGCATGTCTCAGACGGAACTTCTTATCTCACCCTCCCCAAAGCTTTTCCTTTCTCCCAATTTCCAATTTTACTTCACTTTTTAAAAAGTTGTGTTGAAGTCTTTTGGTTTTCTATCATAGTTATTTCCCAGTATACTTTGTCATCATTGAACCTTTCTCTGAAACAAGGAAAAGGACTTGAGTAAAACTGATCAAGTCTGGCAGTGTTTGCAATATCCAGCACTGAAGGATGCTGCCAAGCTAGAAGAAGGGGATGTATTTAATTTTCTTCTCTCTGGGACTAATATTGATCATTACAATTAATGAAAGCTCAGCTGCTTTTAATATTAATTCCAAATTATCATCCAGAATGGTTGGATCAATTCACAATTCCATTATATTTTTGTTTGAACCATGATGATATCTTTAGCCCTTTCTTCTCTCTTACCTCCATCCATCCAATAAGTAGCTAAGCTCAAGAATCAGCATAGTATAGTGAAAAGAACATTAGATTTGGTGTCAGATGTTCTGAATTTAAATCCCAGCTCAGTCACTTATGGTGTGCCCTTGTGCAAGATTCTGGGCCTCAGTGTCCTAATTTATAAAATGAAGGATTTGGACAAAAGGGCCCGCAAGGTCGCTTCTAGTTCTAAAGTCTGTGATGGTATCAACATCTACCTCTGAAATCTCTTCCATTTATTTCTCTCTCTTCACTCTCTCTACAATCACCCTATGTCATGCCATCATTATATCATGGGACCATGGGAAACTGAAAGTAAATTTCCATCTATTTACCTTTGTGCATGCTATTTCCAGTTTAAAATATTCTCCTTATTCTTCTCTGTTTATGTAAATCTTCCTTAGATAAAATCGTATCTTCTTTTTTTCCTTGAAGATAATAGCTCACAATAATTTCCTGTTTTCAGACAATTCCCTTTTGATGATTCATTAATCAGGCTCCTCTGGGGAATGACTTTCCAAACTTCTATTGCAATTCTGTTACAAAACTTATTTAAGCCAGGCAATATAAAGTCCCATCCTCAAGGTCCAAGTGGTTTCTTCTTCTTTGGCTTTAGGGAATTTATTTTAGACAAAAAGTTAAGAGTTTAGTTAGTCATAGTAGCTCTGAGCCCCCAGTTAAGAAAATTCCTAACATTTAGGTAGATGTGGGGCTTTCTTTATATTCATAACTCTAGTTAACAACAGGTTTCTGTAGGTGAGATAAAATCCAGATTACTAGAAATGCTTAGGTAAGAAAACAATAGATTTTATCACAGTGCATATGGATAGACAGGGCAACTAGGTGACACAATGGATAGAGCACCAGACTAGCGCCAGGAAGCCCTGAGTTCAGATGTGCCTTCAAATACCTTATAACTGTGTGACCTTGGGCATGTCACTTAACCCTATTTACCTTAGTTTCTTCATTTGTAAAATAAGTTGGAGAAGGAAATGGCAAACTACCCAAATATCTTTACCAAAAACAAAACAAAACCCAAATGGGATCACAAAGAGTTGGATATGACTGAACAACAACGGATAGGCTCTGGGAGGGGAAATTGTGGAAAGAGCTGACCTTCTCTCATGACTTCCCTTCGCCCAAATTTTCTGCTGTCAAGAAAATGATTCTTCTTGATATCTCTCTTTGCTGCCACAGCTCAATCCCACCTGTATTCCTCTGAGGGATGCTACAATGCCACACTAGTTCCAATCTCTCAAATCAATCTCTTCTCAGCTAACTTGATGATTAACATCCATGGGGCATGGTCAAGTTCTTTCAGCCTTTGTAAATAGAATGCTTTTGCAACAGCATTTAAATTCAGAAGGTGTTTTAGCACTTAGCCTAAGGTCTATGAGTGAGTGATGGAGACATGTTCTCATTTAGTTAAGACATCAAGGATAAAATGGGGTGTGGTGAGGTCAACTCAAGCATCACACTATTTAACAATGTTGAGGCATTACAAATGCAACTGAAATTCGGAAGCAATGTGGTTCAGTGGAAAGAACACTTTGTTTGGGGTCTAGGGACCTGGGTTCTAATCTCAATTCCATTAGACAAATAAGTAAGTCACAACTTCTCTGGACCTCTGTTTCTTCACCTGTTAAATGAGGTGAATGGACTGACTCCTAAAATCTTTTCCAATTCTAAGCCTATAATGTTTTTATCAACAGTAAGGGAAAGATTTTGTTTCTTTATAGGGGCCCTGTGGGGTCCCGATTGGGGAAGAGCCATAATACACAGTAAGAAGTGAAAAGCCATTAATTTAAACCCTGTTTAAGGTGGAAGCTCAGACGTGGTGACCTGTTAAAAAGTCATAACTTAGATCAGGGGTGGGGAACCTATGGCCTCAAGGCCATGTATGGCCCTCTAGATCCTCAAGTGTGGCCCATTATCTGAATCCAAACTTCACAGAACAATCCTGTTCTAGGAGCTAGAGAGCCACAGGTTTCCCAGCCTGACTCAGATACTGAATCATAACTCAGATACTGAGTCATAATTTCGATATTGTGACCCATGAAAATCATAAGATGAATACAGTGACAATAACAATAACACAGATACAGTGACTCATACATGATCAATACACAAATCTATTTCTGGACATTTTACCAAACAACATTGGCATAATGCTTAAGCTCAGAAATGAACTCCTTACTAGGCAGAAACTTAAAAGAGCCACAAATCAAGTAGTGATGTACTCTGTGGTTCCACTCCCCTTTGTTTGATTTCTGTGGCTTTCCTTGGGTCTTCATGGGGATCCACTGAATTAGATGGCTGCCGTCTCAGATTGCTCATGTTTGTAAGTATTTATAATGATTGATTAAACTTCTATAATCAATATGGAGCCTCTTAGCCTTTTCCTTTAGCACCAAACTCACTCCATGGTTATGGGGGGAGGTATAGGGGGATTCCTGACCTTACAGACCCTCTCTCTTAACATCCTACTGAACATACACATTCTTTTTTCCCTTCCTCTTCCATTTTCTTCACTTACTCTGCTTAGTCTCCTATTTTCTTTCCTTTTCTGTTACTTTTGTCTTAGCCTACCATGATACTCACCCAAGCAGTACTTGTGCTAGACCAAAACCTCAGAACTAACGTGTTTGCTGAGTCTTCAGTGATATGTCTGTATTGACCCCTTCCAATATCTTCTTAATCTCATTGACATAGGACATTTGCCTTAGATTTACCAATGAACACTGAAGAGAGGTGAAATGAATAAAGAGCCGGCCGTGGACTCACATTCTGTCTAACACATATTAACAGTGCAACCATGGGTGATTCACTTAGCCTCTCAGTACCCCAAGTAACTCAATTATCAATTTAGATGTGTTGCCACTTTTTGTGGTAGCCAAGAACTGGAAATTGAGGGGATACCCATCAATTGGGGAATGGCTGAACAAGCTGTGGTACATGAATGTAATGGAATACTATTGTGCTATATGAAATGATAAATAGTCAGACTTCAGAAAAACCTGCAAAGACTTACATGAACTGATGCTGAGTGAAGTGAGCAGAACCAGGAGGACATTGTAAACAGTAACAGCAACGTTGTGAGATGACTGTGAATGACTTAGCTGTTCTCAGCAATGCAATGATCTAAGACAGTTCCAAAAGACTCATGAAGGAAAATGCTGTCCACATTCAGAGGAAGAACTATGCAGTCTGAATGCAGATGAAAGCATACTATTTTCTCTCTTTTTTTTTCCTCTCATGATTTTTCCCTTTTGTTCTGATTCTTCTTTCACAACATGACTAATGTGGAAATATGTATAATATGGTTTTGTGTGTGTGTGTGTATATATATATACATACACACACACACACACACACACACATATATATATATATACATATATACACACCCTATATCAGGTTGCATGCCATCTTGGGGAGGAGGAAGGGAGGGAAAGGGAAAAATTTAGAACGCAAAATCTTGTAAAAGGATCAGGACTACACCTGTGATTGATTTCAATGGTAGAGGAACTACTTGATGTAGAAACTTCCTTTGCCAACATAGATAGGCATTTGCTCTGAGATTTCTAGTCTTAGAGTCACAAGAATACCTGAGAAGTTGAGTGAGTTAGCCAGGGTCATCCAGACAGTATGCATCAGTATGGGAACTTGAACCTACATGTTTTTGACTCCAAGACCAACTTATAATCCAGTACACCACAGTGTGGTGAGTTTGACAGATTTGCTCCTGCTTCTACAAATGCAGAAAGTACCCCTCTAAATTCTCATCTCATGCAGAAGCATCACCATGAAAACTAGAATGGCTACTGGCCCTGGACTGAAAAGACTGCAGTGAAAATTTCAGCTCTGTGACTTACTTGCTGTGCAGCCTTTGGTAAGTTGTTTGACCCCTCTCTGCTTCATCTGTAGAGGGAAGAGTTTGGGCCTGATGCCTTCTAAGATTTTTTCCAGCTGTAAATCCTTTGCTAAAGTCACTGCACCCCTCAGGCATTTGATTTACTCATGTGCAAAATGGGGATAATAACCCTTGCACTTGTGAGGAAAAGTGCCTTGTAAATCCTAAAAGGCCACAGAAAGTTTGATGTCATGATTCATGATACACTCTAGTCTCTTTGTTGAGTGCCAGATCACCAGTACCTATTGGTCATCCCAACCTGATTGCCTGGTATTCATCTCAAACTCAACATGAGTTTAATTATCATCTCTATGCCAAAGATCTGAGATATGTACATCTGGGAAGATGTACAATCCAGACAAGCAGACCTTCTCTCTGTTCCTCACATACAACATTTCATCTCCTGCCTCTATGACTTTGAACTGACTGTGCCTTAGGCCTGGGACACACTCCCTCCTCACCTTTACCTTTTAAAATCCTTAGCTTCCTTCAAAGCTTAGCTTAAATACTATCTCCAATATAAAAACCTTTTCTAATCCCCCCAAGCTCCAATTCCCTCCACCTGAAGGAAATACTTTTATTTGGAAACTATTATAGGTTCAGAGCAAAGCCATTTTCCTGGCCACTATTCCTTAAAGTGGAGAAAGTTACTCCAAGTTTACATGCACTGGTTTAGCCCCACCTTGTCAAAAACTGGTTATTCAAAAGACCATCTCAAATAGTAAATAGAGAGCAAAATCATTTATCCAAGCAGATGACAACAACAAAAATGAGAGTAGTTATATAGATTAGAATATATCAAAAAATACACAAGAGTGAATGAACTCTTTTAGATGGGAGCATGCTGTCTTAGCTCAACCAAGACAGTGGCTCCAATTTCACTTAAGGGTAATTCCCCCAAGTCTGTAAAGGAGATGAGTTGGACTTGAGGAACTGGCTTCCACTAAATGTTTGTAGCTTCCAAAGTCTGTCTCTTTTTTTCTGTATGTCAGACCCCGAGAGAGTCTGGCACCACATATGTCTTCTCTCGGAGAATGTCACCCCCTCAAACTCCCACACCAATTCCATCTTGTATATGTCGTATAACTTTCTGCATTCTCTCCACCATCTGGAGTCATGATGGCTGGAGTCACACAGCATGCTAAAAAGTGCTTGGACTGAAACCCAGGTTACAAAATCATAGGATGCAAGGAATTCACCAGAAGTCCATGAATAGATACAGAAACATTGGACTAGCCCATTAGTCTCACCCTCTTTCCCAAACGTAAACACACTTCGGGAGCTACTGACCAAGCACTCTCTCCTTCACACCAGTCTTGCATTGTCTGAGTAATTCATAGCAATAGCCATAGGGAGGATTGGCAAATTTCATTCTTTAGCCCCTCAACATGGTTCCAGTCTTCCAGTGGCAGGGGCCATGCCAGTGATCATCTTTCTTCTCCAAGAAACATGCTATTAAAAACTCTTCTTTCTACGTGAGATTGGGACAACAAACCCTCAAACTTGAGATCTCTTGAAGCTGGTACTGCCCACAAAGCGATCCGTCAGGCTGGGAAAGTATATTCTCAGTATTTCTTTGGTCAGATCATATGCAAGCCCATTCTACCTTAGTCATGCAGATGCTTGGTAAGGGGAAGTCTTGGGGTTGAGTTCTGAAAAGGAAAGACAAAGGCAGGCATTTCTAGGAAGGGTAGAAGGGAAAAGGAAAAAGAAAGGAAGAAATCCTCTCCTTGATTTCATCTTCCTCTCCTCCCCTTCATGCCAAAAGGCCAAATAGGTTGAAATTCTGACTGGTACTTATGTGACGTTTTGGTGTTACTGATCTCTTTGGCTCTGAGCTTTCTCATCTGTAAAAAGAGACAGTTGGATTAGCTCACCTAAGGTCCCTTCCAACTCTAGGCCAATGATCCTGTGTGCTCTAGCTGGGGACAACCATGATCCAAGTTTGGAGTTTCCAAATAGAGACCTTGGCTGGGGGCACAAGTTAAGGGGGTTCATTTGCTTGACACAAACCCAAATGTGTGAATCTGTCACGTGGGATATGAAGTAGAGGTGTGTTGGTAAATGCTTAACAACGTTGGGGTGGGGAGATGCATGCATGACCCCCTTTGAAGTTAAATTTGCTTTATTAACATTTTCTCCCTCACTGTAAGTTTAGACAACCAATAAAACAATAATTCAAGCACTAATTTGTAACATTTGCCAATTTCGAAGGTAGAAACGCTCATGTTGAAAATTTAACGATCAGCTAGCAGGTCGGAGCTGATTCTACTCCCCTGATAAGTCTGGGTGAAGGAAAATCTGTTGCAACCTTCTTGTTCAGAGACTGAACTTTGAGTATTAACAAGAGAGAATTCTTAAGCAGCTTAATTATGGCTAATCAGCTGGTAAATTTTTTAAAGGTCAGTGCAAGCAAGTTGTAATTTACTTTGAAATGCACAGACATTGCCCCAGGTGGAAGAAAAAATAGTCTTCCCTCTTCTAAGCTTTCCCTCAGAGCAAACTGTCCTTCCACACATCTCCCTTTCTTTCCTCCTTCACCTTTCCCAGCCACCAGTACCTTTCCCTTTAAAGCTACTTTGTGCTTACTTTCTATATCTGATATATTCTGATAGATGTACATGTTGCCTGACCTCACTGGAATGTAAGCTCTTTGAAGACAGGGCTATTTTTGCTTTTCCTTTGTGTTCCCCAGGTTAGTCGAGTGTCTGATAGATAGTAAGTCTAAAAAATGTTTATTGGTTGATCCCCCTTTGCCTTAAGCTGTGCCTTCCTTTTTACCTGCTTCACCCCCTCCAATAAGGCCTCCTTTAAGGCTTTGTCACTTTAAGGGATTGTGATTTCATGGGTGTAGACATTTTCTTCACTAGTGCAGAGGACAGTCCCTCTAGAAGTTAAAAGGTGAATTACTGTACTTGAAAACCTCATAACCATGCGGTCACCTTAGTGATGACCATCCTCCTCCCATTCCAACTTTAGCTAGGCTAATCTAGGGTAGGAAGGATGGAAGGAGAGAAGATTTATTAAGTACTTATGTGGTTGAAACAGTATTCCAATTCATCCTCCTGTGCAAATTAGGTATGTTTTCCCCAGAAAGGCCACAACGTTGTTCTCCTCTCCATCCCCCAATTCCCATTTGATTGGCTCAGTTGAAATGTGGCATGTGGATTGATTAAAATGACTGAGGAAAGCAAAGTTCCAGCTTCCCAGGATATTGATTTATCAGCAGTGTACAGCTGCACAACAAATCGGGACCAGGCTCCCTCAGCTAGGCGCTGGACCCCAAATACAGTGAGAGACAGACTTTTATCCACTAAAACAATTAATAGGATATAGACCAGGATATTAAATTAGGTAATCTGATTTCTAAATAGTGGACAAATTAGGGACTTTCCAAGTTGTGAGTAGGAAAACAAATGGGTGCAATTCTCTGAAATCAGAAAAAAAGGTATCCTACTCCACCCCTAAGTGTCTGGCTTCAGTCAAAGGAGCAAGGAAACAATAACTGATTGATCAATATGGGGCCAGCTTTCAGATAAGACATATGGGTTGCTTGAGATGTACAAATGTGAGAAAATTCCTCACATCAGTCTTTGAATCTGACTGATTTCTAGTCCTTAGTTAAGGGTCTCCAAGCCAATAGGTAAAAGTTGTCCAGCTTTCCAACCATGTAGAGCTAGGTTTAAGCAGAGCAATAATGTTTTCTCACAATTCCCATGATTAAATAAAGTTTTCTCACAAGGCAGAAAATGGATGAGACCCATAATTGAATTAGAAAGGGAATTGAACTAGATCTAGAATTGAGTCCCAAGACAGAGTCAGTGGGGTTCACTCAATTCCCATGATTCCCCCTGGTCTAAGGCGACCTTCCTTTGAAGTTTCTGTCTGGTAGCCCCTGGCTGAATTGACTTGACTTTCTGAACACCTAAAGGGCCCTATAGCAAGTTGGGGCTCTTTACATTTGGTGGATGTTCAAGATCAAGTTAGTTGTCACATCCTGTCCTGATGACCACGGGAATTTCTACATGAAGATGAGGGGAGCCGCTTCTATCTAAGCTAGGTGCTGAATATTCTTGTTGATTCTATGCTATGGCTAAGTAAATCAGCTTCTTTTGTTAATCATTAAATGACCAATGAGTGTCTGATTTTATATTAATACCAACCTAAAACTAACACAGAGGCCCGAGACAGACTCACATCACATAGCTTACTACATGCCAGGCAGCCGGACTTGAAGTCTTCAGACAAAATAGGGCTGTCCAACAGTTCAGTGGGCTGCCTTGGGAGGGAGTAGGCTTCTCCTCACTAGGGGGTCTTCAAGCAAAAACTGGGCTGCCCCTGGTTGGGGATGTTGTAGGGATTTATCCAGGGATGGATTACATTAGATATTGACTTGGTGCCCTTCCAATCCTGAGATTCTGTGACTTGACACCGTGCTCCACTGGAGAAGCCAAGATCACCTCTATGCATGATGAGGCATCAGAGCAGGACTTTTGAGGAAAAGGCAGAGATGATAGAATAGCAATACTAAATTTACATTGGAGCAGTGTTTTTTGTTAGAAGCACTCTCTGTCATGAACTTTCTGTGAGACCTTTAGTACTTCCTCTCCTTGGTGCTATTTCTTCATCAGGAAGGAAGGGAGGGGTTGGATGAGATGCTTTCTTCCTCCCACCCCTCACCCAACATCCTATGTTCTCCAAGCCTTTTGGCCCCTTCCAGCCTTAGGTCCTTTCCATCTCTAGCACTCTATAGTTCTATGTTTCTAAGGTCCTGAATGAAGATGAGATAGTGTATTTATTCCTCCTGAATAAGGGCAGCCTAAAAGATGAGGAGGGAATTCTAATAAAATTGACCCAAGAGTCTAGGGTGAATATTTGAGGAGGGGAGCAATGGGAGGCAAGGCTACAGAGAAAGACTGTGGAAGGTTTTCAGTGCCTGTCTAAGGAGTTTGGGCAGCAGCAGGCAATCAGGAAAATGTTTTGAACAAAGGAGGGATGCAATCAGAGCCAAACATTAGAAAGATTACCATGGCAACCTTTGTTGGCTAGACTGGAAAGGGGGAGAAACTGGAGGCTTGGAGACCAGTTGGAGGTTATTGTAATAGCCCCAGTGACAGATAAAGTTTTGAATGAGGGGAGTGAGAGTGGGAAAAAGGGGATGATGAGTTCAAGAGGCATTGTAGAGGTAGGGTTTGGGTATTGATTAGATGTGAAGGGCAAGACAGAGAGAAAAGTCAAAGATGACTAAAAGGGTAGTAGGACTACTGCAAAGGACAAGGAAGTCATGGGGAAATGAAGATTTGTAAAGAAGAGAAAGAAGACGAACTCAGTTTGCTTTCTTATTCATTTTCTCATTTCCTACTCTCAACAATGCTGGGAGGAGAGTAATATAAGTACAATTAATTCCATTTTATAGATGAAACTGAGCTACAGAAAGCAAAAGAGATTTGTCCAAGGTCACAAGCAAGTTAGTGACAAAACAGTTTCCTCCTCTACAAAATGACGTAGTTGGATTAGTTTCACAGAACCTTAGAGTTGGAAAAGATCTCAGAGGCCATTTAGCCCAACTCAAACAAGAAGCCCATCTACATCATACCTGGTGAGTGGCCATCCAGCCTCTGCTCAATGAACTCTAGTGAAAGGGAACTACTGTCTCCTACTCTTGGTTGGGTTAAATGATTAGAAATGTTTTCCTTGTATTGACTTCAAATCTGTCTCTGCACCTTGCACCCAAGGCTCTTGGCTCTACCCTCTGAAACCAAATCTATTTCCTTTTTCTGGGTGACAGTTGATCCAATCCAATCTCATACAACAAGCATATTTATCAAGTACCTATATAAGAGGTCCTATGCTAGGATCTGGGGAGATGAACTCAAAACAAAAAAACATTACCAACTCCCTCAGGGGGCTCCTAGTTCCTTTCAGTCTTCTCTTCTCAAAGTCAAACATCCACATTTCCTCTCAGTTAAGCTTTTTGTGGCATGATCTTAAGGACCTTCATTACACTGATCACTTTTTTTTTTTTGGAGTGAGGATGGGAAGGCAATTGGGGTTAAGTGACTTGAACAAGGTCACAGTTAGTATGCCAAGTGTCTGAGGTGGGATTTGAACTTAGGTCCTCCTAACTCCAGGGCCAGGGCACTACTCACTGTGCCATCTAGCTGCCCCTCTGATCACTTTCTAAAACAGGGTGCCCAGAACCTTCTAGATAGGTCTGATCAAGGTAAAGCACAGGGAGATAAAGCTGTCTCCATTCTGGACTCCATTTCTCTCTTAAGAAAGTTCATGGTGGTGTTAGCTTTTTTTTTTTTTAACTGCAGTATAACACTGTAAACCAAAGAGTTTACAATCCTCAAAACTCCCCTCTGCCATCTTTCATTAGCCACACCTTTCCTTGCAAAATTTACTTGCAAAATTGATTTTTTTCATCTTACCCCTGATTCTTATACATCAATAGTTGTCAAACTTTTTGGTTTCAGGACCTCTTTACACTCTTAAAAATGACTGAAGTCTCTCCCCCACCATACCCCTAAAGAGCTTTTGTTTGTATAGGTTATATCTCACTATATTTACTGTATTAAGAATTAAAAATAGTTTTGTCATCAGGAGCCCCCTGAAAAGGTTTTGGGAACTCGCAGGGGTCTATTTCAGTTTCCTCATTTGTAAAGTACAGTTGAATTAGATGGCCTCTGATCTTAGGTGGCCTATGATTCTCATTGGAATCCTACCCCCAACATCCAAGAAACAACTATACCCTGGAGCAGCAGTGGAGAACCTGTGATCTCAAAGCCACATGTGGCCCTCTAGGTCCTCAAGTTCAGCACTTTGACTGAATCCAAACTTCACAGAATAAATCCCCTTAATAAAAGGATTTGTTCTATAAAACTTGGACTCAGCCAAAAGACCCCATCCGAGGACCTAGAAGGCCACATGTGGCCTGGAGGCTTTAGGTTCTCCATCCAGGCCTGGACCATTGCTGTAGCCTCCTTAAAAATCTTTCTGTCTTCACCCTCTCATCTTTAATTCATTTTTCATACCCTAAATCAGGTCCTATTCTGCTCTCCCCCTACCCCAATTGCCTACCAGCAACATGGAGTGTTAGCATAGTAGTTAACACACAGGAATAATGCTGTAAATGTAACACCCCAGGAGGAGGGGTGTGGTTAGAAAAAGATGGGGGTTGGGTGGTGGACTAATGACTCAACAAGAAGGTATCTTATCCAAAATGCCGATGCCTTCAGAAGCTGTATTAAGAGAGGAGTGATGTGACCAATGGCCACGATCATAATCCCACGGTACTTTATCCTGGTCATCCCATACCTAGATGCAAGAAGTCCCAATGGGTTAAATAGTGAATAAAAAGCCTTGAGTAATTATTAGCTAATTGATTACAGTTACAGCAAACTTTAGAGTCTGGTGACTAAGGAAAGCTAAGAGCTAAATGAGAGTTTTAGGCCACAAACAATCCTAGACGCTTTCGTGCTTTGCACGATTTATAATCACCTGCCCAGGACAGAGTTTCTCAGGCAAGCAGGCAACAGGCATGTATTTACTAAAAGTGAGGCACTCTGCTAAGTGCTGGGGAGACCCAAAGAAGCAAAGAGAAAAGCAGGCCTTGCCCTCAGAGAAATCACATTTGAATGGGAAAAGATTCCAGCACATAAAAGGCAGCTGAAGGGATGGAGAGAGAAGGTACCTCCCAGCTGTGGCTGGACCTTGTTGGAAGTCCAGAGAATCAGAATCTCAGCTGGACCTGGGATATAGTATGAGTATGCCCCCAAAACAGAGGCTCCCAGAAGACATTCACCAATGAAAGAGGGAACTGGCATGGTGGGGGAATGTGCCAAGATGAGAAGGAAGTTGAGTCATGGTGACCAAGTCTGAAAAGTGGGAAGCAAGGCTGGGAAGGGAAGAGCCTTCTCAGAGGCCAGTCAGGTCCATGGAGAACCAGTTCACATTTCTGTGAAAATAGGCATAAAACCAGCTATTGAATGAGTCGGGTTATTTCCCTTGCTCCCCTTTCTTCCTCTTTCAACACCTCAACCAAATTATTATTTCTGAAGACAACAAAGCAAAAATCTGAGGGTTGACTAATGATAATAATAGCCAACATTTATATATGCCATGTGATAAAAGCTTTACAATTATTATCTTCATTTGATCCTCACAACAACCCTGGGAGGTTGGCACTATTATCACTCCCATTTTACAGATGAGGAAACAGAGGCAAATAGTGGTTAAATGATTTATCCAACATCAAATAGCTAGTAAGTGTCTGAAGCCAGACTAGAACTCAGGTCTTCTGAATTCCAGGCCCAGCACTCAAATTCACTGAACCTTATAGCACTTCTCTTTCCTACCTATAACCACCTTATGGTCTCTAGGAAGTAAGGAAAACTGACCAGCACACATCAGAGATAGGACTTTTTCTGTACAAAAGGAGGAAACTGGGTAGCTATGTTGGTGAGCTACTTCCTTGACCCACCCCCCCACGCCACCCACAAATTACTTGGGATGTAGATTTGGAGATTTGTAGCACAACCTCCCATTACTCCCCCAACATTTCTAGTCCTCTTGAGCCCAACCATCCCTAGAATAAAAGCAAACCCCAATAAATCTCATTTATATATGAAAGTTCAGAGTGTAGTTGTTTTTTCTTTTCCCTTTCCTATTATGGATTCTGATTTACCTCCAGATTCACTAATTTGGACAGGCATTTGATATCAAATATAGGGATTTTTAAGTGCATGAAAGAATTTAATCAAATTTCCTTTTCCTTTTTATAAAATTCCTATGAACCTGAAGCAGCATTAATTCAAAGGAATGCCAACAGTGAAGCCACTTCATTCTGCCATATAAAGATCTGCTTGTCTCAGTCAACTACTCCAAAACCTTCAGTAGCTCCCTATTTCCTAGCTAGACTGCAAAATTCTTTGTCAGGCATTCAAGGCCTTTGAATCTGGCACTGTTCTGCCTTTCCAAGTTTATCTTCTGTTAACCCTAATGCCATTTATGCTATTGCAGTCAGCCAACTGAATGCATAGAATCCTAGAATCTCTGAGTTGGGAAGGATCTGAGGGTATCTAGTCCAACCTGTACTTTACCAGTAAGCTCTTCTAAACTCTTCTTGACCTGGTCCCCTCAAGTCCAAGGGAAACCATTATTTCTCAAGGCAGCCCAGTCCACTTTGGGGGGCTTTTGTTAGGAAGTATTTGCTTATGTCAAGTTTTAATTTGCCTCAGCGCTTTTACCCATTGCTCTTTGGGTCTGTGAAGCACAATTCTAATTTCTCTGCCACGTGACAGTTCTTTAAATACTTGAAGACAACTCTCATGTTCATCCTGAGGCTCTCTTCTCTAGGCTTAGCATCCCCAGAGTCTCCCTATCCTCATATTACCTCAGGGTACCCCTAAATCCACATAACCCCAGAGTCTCTATCCTCTAGGGAATCTAGCTACATCAGCCATGATTCTAACCTTCATCAACTAGACCCAGTTCTCTCTCTCATTCTGCCAGTTGAATTCCTCCATATCCTTCTGTCCTGGTCTTGGTTCTACATCTGGTATAATGGCCCACTCAGAGCCCAAGGGATCAGATAAACAATTCTTTTAATAAAAACATAGCCAACCATCCTCTAGATAAAAACAATCTCTGAGGGAGATAGAAAGAAAAAGCTACCAGCAAGGAAAATAGATGCCGTCATCAAGGAGGTGCCCTAAGGTTTCAGGAGCTCCTAGCCCAACCTGTAAAACTTGTTTTTATATTCTTCTTGGCCAAAGGGCCCACAAGTCAAATCCCAGATCTATCCACCTGGGGCAAAGCTAACTTTTAGTTTCTTGACCCACAAGAATCTTTTGTGGAAGTGCAGGAGTTAATTCAAATCTCCTCAGTTCCATTAGTGTCCTGGACCCTAACTCTTCAAAGTCAAATGTCATTTCCTCTGGGAGCTTTCTCAGTGGGTAACAGCCTTTACCTACTTCAGATCTCACAACACACTGGGCTTATGCTTCTCACATCACTTATCATATCTTTTTTTACTAGAGTTATTTCTGTTTCATGTCTACCTCCTCCTGGACTGTAAGTTTCATGTTCAGTGATTTTTCAGTCACATCTGACTCTTTGTGACCCCATTTAGGGTTTTCTTGGCCATGGAATAGTTTGCCATTTCCTTCTCCAGCTAATTTTACAGATGAGGAACTGAAGTAAACACGGTCAAGTGACTTGCCCAGGTTCACATAGCTAGTAAACATCTGAGATTGGATTTGAATTTAGGAAGATGAGTCTTCCTGTTTCCAAGCCCAGTGCTCTATCCCCTGAATCATCTAGCAGCCCCAAACTTCATGAGTCTTATATAAATTTTGTTGTATACATGGGTGCTCACATGCCCACAGACTGATACTCCTCTGTCTCTGGGCTGCACATACCCTGCTAGATACCCTACTATCACATACAAAGACTATTGTGGGCTCAGAATCATACCAATGACATATTTCACATCAACAAAGGCTTTGTCATCACAGCTCTCAGAACTGATCATCATGCTCTTTGGGGATTAGCATAAGGCCATAACACCATACCTATTTGCTATGGCCAAAGGTATCTACCTCTGTCTCGGTTTAGAATTCATTCTTCCTGTGCACCCATAACTCAAGGTTCAGTCTCAGAATTAGTCCTAGGTGTCCACACATGGGCACAGCTAAGTTGTTCAGTAGAGAGAGTATCAATCCTTAAGTCAGGAAGACTCATCTTCCTGAGTTCCAATCTGGCCTCAGATATTTACTAGCTGTGTGACCCTGGGCAAGTCACTTAACCCCATTTGTCTCAAATCCTCATCTGTAAAATGAGCTGGAGAGGAAATGGAAAACCACTCCAACATCTTTGCCAAAAACCAAACCAAAACCCAAATGGGGGGGATAAAGAGTTCAACATGACTGAAATAACTGAACAGCATCATCTATACTTGGAGTCCCAAAATATACCCTATATTTGTCCAAAGATCTGCACTGGAAAACTTTCCTAGGCACTCTTTCTTTTTCTAGCTCACAAGATTAATCACTCAGACCATCAGCAGCATCTCTCTACATCCATGGTTTGGATATTTGGAATCCCCTATCACTACTATAGAATTATGATTTTATGCCAGACATATGATCTTTTTCTACCTTTGTGCATCTTTTTTATCTTTCTATCTTTGTGCATGGGAATACTTGTCCATATACTCTTACCATTCACTTTCTCTCCATAGACACACACACACACACACACACACACACACACTGGACTGGGCCAATCACCAGAAGAACCTCAGAGCTGGAAGCAAGGGTCTTTTGGCAAATGCTTAGCAAGGGCCTCTCCCCAAACCCACTATATGCTTTTAAGTTTAATCTGCATTATTAATATTTTCTCCATAACTTTCTAAAGTCTAGGTAACAAACAAAAAATAAATCAAGTCATAATTTGTATCATTTGTTGATTTCTGAGGTATAAAAGCTCACAGTGAAAATTTTACAATTACTTCTGATCTGGTTGGCGCTGGCTCCAGCACAGTGGCTGGAAGAGATCTCCAAGCTCATCTAATCCATCCAACAATATTGCTTCTGGTTTTCACACAAATACTCACTATGCTTTTTCTCTCTAGATTTCCGCATATGTGTATATCTTCTTCATACACAACACACAATGTTCCTTTGTAACATCCTATCTCCATGCATCACCTTTATCTATCTTTTCCCTTTTAAATAAGGCATATCCTTCCAGAACCATACTGGATCCCATCAAGTCCTAGTGATGCAGATGAGACCAGATTTCTTCCTTGCATTAGGATCTCTAATTCTTCTTGCCTATTACCTATACATAGGTATAATTTGTACACAATATTTGTGTATATTGTTGACTCTTTTAATTTTTGTCTTTTGTGAATTCCTGGATATTCTATTTCCCCTTCTCTTCCTCTACTGTAGTCACTCTCTGTGATATGTAGCTTGGTGAATATACAGTACTTGAACAGTGTTCTTTCCTCTCCTTTTCAGTATGGAGCCCTTTGGATTACATTTACAAGCTTCCAGACAAGTGTATTCTTATTTAGCTTAGTAGACATTGCTAAGTATAGTATATCCCTAATCCAAAGCCTCTCATTCCTGTATTTGAGACCATGTTCCATGAATCCACATCCCATTCTTGACATGTTTTAATCAATTGTTCCCTTCCCAAATCTCCTTTTGTCTTCTGAAGCCTTTGTCTTCCATTGACAGAGCTGACAAAATCACCACCTGGCCTCCAAAGGGCTTCAATTTCTTGCCCCCAACTTTGTGCCTTTCCAGGAATGACTTTTATGTCTGCATGAATCACTAAAAGTGGATTTTAATGATCTAGTTTGACAAATCTTTGGAAACCATCACATTTTGTGTACATGTCCCAGGATGGCAGTAGGCCTCTCTGTTGTTATCAGTGACAGATAACTGCTTCAGTACCCTCTCAGAAAGGACTCTCCAGTGGCCACTACTGATATCTTATCTTCTTCTTCTGAGCCTTACTGGATGAAAACACCTGTGTATGAACATCATCATTTTTGAGGTCAAGCAACTGTTCCCTCTTCTGGGTTTTAATGCTGTAATGAAAAGGGGATGACTCTTCAGGACAAGCTTCATATCTCTTACTAACACACTTACTTTGGAACTTACTTAGTTCCAAAAGTTCAATGGTCAGAGATCGTAGACCTAGAGTCAGAAGGGAACTTAGAGGTCATATCTAGTTCTACTCCTCCCTTTGTTCATAAAGAAAGCAAGTCACCAATAGATTAAGTGACTTGCTCAAGGTCATCATACAGGTAATAGTGGAGTAGTTAGTTGTTTCTCAATTGCGTTCAACTCTTCATAAGTCTTTTTGGGGTTTTCTTGGTAATGATACTGGAGTAGTTTGCTATTTCCTTCTCTAGCTCATTTTACAGAAGGATAAATCAAGGCAAACAGGGTTGAGTCACTTGCCTGAGGTCACACAGCTAGTAAGTGCCTGAGGGCACCTTTGAACTCAGGTCTTCCTGATTCCAGGCCCAGTGCTCTCTCCACTGAGCCACCTAGCTGTCCATAATTAGTAGAACTGTGGTTCAGACCAAGGTCATCTGATTTAAAAGATCCAGTATTCTTTCCATTCTGGTTCTTCCCCTTTCTTCTCTTTACTATATTCTTCCTCCATCTACTCTCCTGATACAAGTCAGGATTCCTTTCCTCCTGGACAGATCATTTGTCTTCATTGTTTTCAGTCAGAGGTGCTTCTTCCATTAGTTATGTCTTTGACTGATAACCTGAAGAGTGGTCTTCCTTCTGGAAGGAAAACGAGCCTGACCTTTGAACATAGATAACAATCACGTGGCTGAAGCAGAAACATACACACACAACCCATGCTTTATGCAGGTCACTGCAAAATTCTCTAACATCTCTTGAATAATTTGGGACAATCCTTTAATTCTCAAGCACTTTACAATGTAGTTGGAGAGGCAAGATAAAAAATCCTGAAGTTGGAGTTAATGGAGACCTAGGGCCACAATTTGGTCCTGTCATTCATTTATAGCTACGTGACCTAGGGTAAATAATTTAACCTTTCCAAGCTTTGGCTTCTTCATCTATAAAATAGAAATTATAATTCTTGTTCTCTCTATCCTACAGGTTTATTGAGAGGAAATTGCTCTATAAAGCAGAAAGCATATATAAATGTGAGCTATTGGAGATGCTTGGATGCCAATATAAAATTATATCAAAGTCTATGCACTAGCTCACTGCCCTGATGAGATTTAATCAATCAGTAAACATTTATTAAGTGCATACTAAATGGCAGGCACTGGAGTAGGTGTTGAGGCTACAAGGAAAAGAAAAAAGAAATAGTCTGTGCTTTCAAGGAGTCTGTTAGGAGAACTATTATGTCTGCATTAGGTACTAGCAGCTTTGGGGACCATGAAAAGCCTCATGTAGGCATTGGCGCTGGGGATATCAGAGGTAAGGAAGGAGTGCATTCCAGGCAGGGCAGATAGTCCATGCAAAGGCACAGAGATGGGAGATGAAATCTCTCTGTGTGAGAAACAATAGTAAAGATCTGTTTGGTTTGATGATAGGTTGTGTAGAGGGGGATAAAATGTAAGAAGCCTCGAAAGGAAGGCTAAGGTCAAGTTGGGAAGGGCTTTAAATTCCAGATAAGTTTGTATTTGTTCCTAGAGGTAATAGTGTGCCACTGGAAGTTACTGGACAGAGAAATGACATGGTCATTTAGGAATATCACACTGTCAGTAGTGTGAAAAATAGATTGGAGAGGCTTGAAGGTGGCAAATTAATTAGGAGCTAGAAGCTATGTGTCAGCTGGCCAATTCACATTATTGGCCACTAAAAGGGAGTTTGGCTGACCATAACTGTTAATTGTTCCCCAGGCTAATTAGGGTATGCTCATACCTTTGAACATCTGCTTATTTTCATGACCATAAACGTTAGAATTCCTTTATCTGAGCATAATCTTTTATGGCTCCATCTTTCCTTCTGCCTCACAACCCTTTTTCTTATTCTTCATCTTCGCCATGACCTCCATCCCCTCAACTCCTCAGTTCTTTCCCAGGGCACTACTTCTGCACTAAATCCTCTCCCTTAGTTCTCTATCTAAAGTCTTGCCTATTCTCTCTACTCCCAAATCCCTTGTCCCAATGTCCTATTTTTAAAAATTTAATTAATTTTTTCCATTACATTTTAAATTCTTGACTATCTCTTTCCCTCCCTCCCCACCCTGCAGTAGAGATGACCACTATCTGACATAGATACATACCTATATATGTACACACACATATATACATACACATGTGTGTGTGCATATATACATACTTCTATTTATCACTTCTTTCTCTGGAGGTAGAGAGTTTTTTCTTTCTTAGGTCCTGTGTAGTTGATTTGAGTATTTATAATACTCAAAATAACTTAGTTGTTCACAGTTGTTCTTCAAACAATATTGGTGTCACTATATGCAAGTTCTCTTTTCTCTGCTCATATCACTTCATCATTTCATTCAAGTCTTTTCATGTTTTTCTAAAAGCAACCATTTTCTAAAATCATCATTTCTTACATCACAGTAGTAGTCCATCACACCCCATGTCCAGCGATGATAATGTTTTGCTATACTCCAACTCCAGATTATTCCCCCCATCTCATTCTATCATGTGCTGCTAATGGGAGCAAAGAAAAAAACCATAAAATTGTGCTAAATGGGTCCAGTATAAATTTATGTTCTCTAATCTCAACTGTGCCTTCACTGTAGCAAGGCAAATTCTATTCCTCTCTAACTGATTTGCTTTCCCACTCTCCACAGCAGCTGTTCCATACCTTCTCACCTCTCCTCAAGCTTCCCATAGTAGTCCTCCTTCTTGTAGACCTCAAGTCACACTTTACCGGAAAAAAAAAATGAGTACATTGACCATAAGCTCCTCCTTATCTCCTCTTCCCCATCTCACCACATCTTCACTCACCATCTCATTCATTTCAGACTTGTGTGAAGAGGTGGTCCTTCTCTTTGCCAAACACAGCCTCTCTGTATACACAACTTCTCCAGCAGATTGTCCCACTATCATGCTCACTACCTTATCTCCAATTTCTGGGTCCTGCCCCACTACCTACATATGTGTCTATGCCTCCCACTCCTTAAAAAAAAAATAACTCTCGTTTGATACTACCATCCTCATTAACTATTGTCCTATATGTCTCTTCCCTTTTGCAGCTAAACTCCACGAGAAAGCCATCCATACTCAGTACCTTTAACTTACTCTCTTCTAAATTCTCTGCAGCCAAGTTTTTTAAATTTGAAACTGCCCTTTCCAAAGTTACCAATGGTCTCTTAATTGCCAAGTTTTATGGCCTTTTCTTAATCCTCATTCTTCTTGACCACCGTGTGGCATTTGACCCTGTTGATCACTTTCTCATGGATCCCCTTTTTTCTTCCTAGGTTGCCCTGGAACTGCATTCTCATGATTTTCCTTGTCTTTATTCACCTCCTCCTGTTGTCTCATTTGCTGATTCTTTATTAGCTTCATGCCTACTAACTAGAGTTGATCCCTAAAGTTATCTCCCGAGCCCTTTTCTCTTTTCATTTTTACCATCTAACTTGGTGATCTCATCAGCCCCCCTGAATTCAACTGTAACCTTTATTCGGAAGATTCTTAGATCTATAAAGCCAGTCTTACAATTGATAAATGGTCAAAGGATATGAACAGGCAGTTTTCAGAGGAAGAAATTAAAGCTATCCATAGTCATATGAAAAAAAATACTCTAAATCACTATTGATTAGAGATGCAAATCAAAACAACTTTGAGGTACCACATCACACCTACCAGATTGGCTAACACGACAAAACAAGAAATGATAAATGCTGGAGAAAATATGGGAGAGTTGGAACACTAATTCATTGTTGGTGGAGCTATGAGCTGACCTAACTACTCTGGAGAGAAATTTGGAACTATGCCCAAAGGGCTATAAAAATGTGCATACCCAGCAATACCACTTGTAGGGCTGTATCCCAAAGAGATCATAAAAATGGGAAAAGGACCCACATGTACAAAAATATTTATAGCAGCACTTTTTGTGGTGATCAAGAACTGGAAATTAAGAGAATGCCCATCAATTGGGGAATGGCTGAACAAGTTGTGGTATATGAATGTAATGAAATACTATCGTGCTATAAGAAATGATCAACAGGAGGACTTCAGAAAACCCTAGAAAGATTTATATGAACTGATGCTGAGTGAAATGAGCAGAACCAGGAGAACATTATACATATTAACAGCCACAGTGTGCGAAGACTGTTTTTGATAGACTTGGAATTTCACAGCAATGCAAGGACCTAAAACATTTCCAAAGGACTCTTGAGGCAAAATGCCATCCACATCCAGAGAAGGAGCTATGGACTGGAATGCAGAATGAAGCAGACTATTTTCTCTTGTGCAATGTTTTGTTTTTGTGTTTCTTATGGTGTCTTCCCATTCATTTTAATTCTTTTACACAATATGACTAATGTGAAAATGTGTTTAATAAGAATATATGTGTAGGATTGCATGCTGTCTTGGGGAGGGAGGGGGAGAAAATTTAAGATTTGTGAAAATGTTGAAAACTGAAAACAAATAAATCAATTTTTTAAAAATGAAAAAAACTGAAAACAAATTAATTATTAAAAAAAATAAAACCAGTCTTGGTCTATCTTCTGAGCTAGTCACATATCTTCAACTGCCTTTTGGATAGCTTGAATTAGTTGTTTATGGTAGGAAATTTCAAACTCAGCATGTATGAACAGAATTCATTCTCTTGCCCCCTAAATACTTTCCCCTTTCAAGCTTTCCTCTTACTGTCAAGGGCAACACCACCTGCTCAATGACTGATCCAGGATCAAAACCTTGACATAATTTTTGACTCTCCAATTCTTACTCATTCTACTTATCCAATCCATTCCCAAATGGATTCCTAATCTATTTTCACAACATCTCTTGTATAAATCCCCTTTTTCACACAGTTACAACAGCAGTTCAGACTCTCATCACCTTTCTCTTGTACTATTGCAATGGGCTGCTAGGTGGTGCCATAGTGCACAGTGTGCCAGACCTGGAGTCAGGAAGACTCATCTTCCTAAATCAAATCCAATCTCAGATGTTTTACTAGCTGTGTGAACCTGGGCAAGTCACTCAACCCTGTCTGCCTCAGTTTCCTCATCTGTAAAAGGAGCTGGAGGAGGACATGGCAAACCAATCCTGCTGGCTGTTAGTACTTATCTTCCTTCTATTTTGTATATAGCTTACACGTAAGAATGATAGAACTTGACTTCTGGGTCATGTGAACAACCAAATGGCAGATTGGACATTTTCTCCAATCATACAATCATACAAGGTTACAAACCTCTCAAACCCCTCCAAAAGAGAGAATATGTACCAAAGATGAAGGAATTTCTGCTGTTTCCAAAGTCAAGGACATTCAGAATCCAAAAGGTTTAAAAAGAAGCAAACAGTCCCAAACTCAGGAACTAATGTTCACTGGCTCTGAGTTCTCTCTTCACCCCTTGCCCACCTCCAGTGATAAGGCTGTACTAGCAGACCCAAGGACACAAGACAGGTTACAATAAAACCGACCCCTAGTCCCTCATCCCCCCTCCCTTCTTCCAATATCATGTGAGCCCTGACTCCAGGCTGAAAATGTTTTCTCAGACCAGAACACTTAGCTTTGTCACAGCCTTTCAGAAGCAAAAGTCTACTGATGGGGACTACAACCTGGAAGCCCCAGTGATACTAAGTACTGAGTTGCCAGTGCCAGGTTAGAGAACTGAAGAACAAGGAGAACTAGTCAAGGCAGAGAAGTGAAGAACAGAGGGAGGTGGTCTGTTCACTAGGACAGAATATGTGAGTGTGAGCAGCATTGTATAGCACTTACCAAGCCTGAGGGAAGGAGCATAGTACACAGATGAGGCCAGTTCTGATCATACAAAGGTCAGTTGGAGCAGAAACCTAGGTTGTTGAACCATGAATTACCCACTATGGGAATAGATTGAGAGGCTTTGGGATCTAGCCCCCAAAGAAACCATCATCAGATGGGAGGGAGTCAGAAAGTGAGAGATAAGGAAAATGGGGGGAGGGGACTTAAAGTATCAAAGATTTCAGGAAAAAGAAATCTCCAAGACCTTGAACATAAACAGATGAATCAATAAGAAAAACAGTAACAACAGAAGCAAATATGGCTTTTGGGTCTAGTAAATAAGCTCAGACATTTGTGAATAAACATTGCAAAATAAAGAAAAATGATCCAAATACTTGGTGAGATAGAGAACCCTGTGGAACTGAGGAAAAGGTGGAACTCCAATACAATTATGAGATCATAATTGATTGTCCTACACGGCAAAAATAATGAATAGAATCAAAAAACTTGAATCTGCTATGGTAAACCCTAAAGAGTGCAAATACACAGAAATGATGCACAATTTAGAAGAAGAGAAGCAAAAAAGTAGTAATATATAAAGAAAATATTTTTACTATGCAAGCAAAACATACTGATCTTGAAGAAGGGACGTATAGAGACAACAGAAGGATCATAAGTCTCCCAAAAGAATACAAAAAGACAAAAAATCTTAACATCATAATGAACGAAAAATTTATAAATCACCTCCAGAAAAAACAAAACCAAACCAAAAGCTACAAACTCCAAGGCACATAGTAGTTAAAGTGAATAGTTCAATTCAGAAACAAATTCTTCAAGCCATCAGGAGAAAGACCTTCAAATAATGCAAGACTATTCTGTACCCACTAGAAAATGTATTCCAAAGGACAATGGAACCCAGAATGCAGCCCAGGGTGACCTATCCTGCAAATGCAAACTTAACTGAAAAAGTTAAAGGATGCACTTCTAATAATAAGAGTTTGACCAGAACTGAAGATATTATTTGCTTCTTCTGACATCCTAAACAAAAGAAATGCTGGAGTGAATCAATGTCACAGGCAAGGACAGCAACGGTAATAGAGTGACAGCAAAAAGACCCATAAGAGACTTCCAAATGTTTACAAGGAGACAGAGGTGAAGGCAGAAATCTAATAGAGGTAACAGTAAAGAGATGGATAGGAGGCATTAAAGATAGATCCTGAAGACATCTTGCCTACAGATGAATGCTATTTTTGTGGGACTACATTTCAAAATGGGATGTTACATAAAAAGGTGGAGGGGCACAGAGAGATAAAGAGAAATGAGTGATGTCCTAAGGTCAAATCAAGGACTAGCAATGAGGGGAAGGTGACCTCTAGAATAATCTATAGGGGAGTGGGTGAGGGGGAAGGAAAGATTAATGGAAGAAAGGAAGAAAGCCTTATTTTGGAGGAGGGAAGAGGTTCCACTGATGGGGTGATGGGACGTGGACCCTGAATTGTCCCATATATTTCAGCAACCCAGTGCCTCAATTTCCCCACACAACCCAATCTCTAGTGTCTGGCCTAAGGCATGTGGCCCACCTCAGTCTACCTTGATTACTCAATTAGCTTACTTGATATTCCTTAATCCCGTCTAGATCTTTTCGCTGAACCTTTTTCCCTTTTTTGTATATAAGGATCAGTTCCACTCTCATCAAGCTGCAGGTGCCCTAAGAATTTCACCTGCTCCTATTGGCATTACAATAAACCTTGCTACTTTGATTGTAAGAAGGCTTGAGTCCTTGAATTCTTTCCAGGTGGAGCCCCTCTGTACACTGACATTTCAGGGTTCCCAGTAGCTCCAAACTGCATCACATTGATGAATGCTTCTATGGGTAAGGGGAGATGAGGACCTTACGTTGGATGAGGCCTTGAGGGTTTGGTGTTTGAAAAGTCTAATTGCTCTGGGAGGGGAGTTGGAACCCCTGGGGGCAACTGACCCCTGGAGGAGTGGGAGAGTATTGACGAAGGGAGGAGATTTCTAGGTAAATGTAGAAAAATGGTTAACAAGAGAGGATATAGATTGGAGAGCAGGGAGGCATCTTCCCATATGGTAGTGATCCCTCTGACATCTGCAATAATTGACATTGTTCTGAGACTGAGACACAACAGAAAAGGGGAATCCATGGGGTAAGCCATATAAAGCAGTGGCAGAAAGTACCTAGAAATGAGAGCCTAAAATGGATACCTTGGAAGGTTTAATAGTATGAAGAATACAGAGAAAAGAGAGAAACCAGATAATTACAGACATTATGAATCAGGGTGAAGAGTAAACAAAAAGATTAGATAGAAAACAGAGTGAGAGAAATTCTTTTTGGAAATGGGTACCACAAAAAAAAAGAAAATTTATAAACTAATGAAGTAGGACTATGCGAAAGGGAGGAGAGGAGAGGGGAATCTACTTGACTAACCATGCAAAAAAAAAGGGAGAAGAAATAGATAATCAGATAAAACCAGCAGACAAGAAAGGAACAGAAGCCTAAAGGGAAAGGGGTCACAAACAAGAAGAGAGGATGAAGGAGAAGAAGAGAGCCAGTATTGATATGGTTACTTAAAAAAAAAGATTAAAGTAACTGAAGGAATGTAATACTGTATTTACAGCAGAAGAGGGAAAAATTATAACGAAAAAAATTAGAGACAGAAGAAAACATAAACCTATTATAACTAAATATGGAGGGATTGAACAACCCAATAAAAAAAAAAGACATAAGAAAGTAAAGCCCTACAATCTATTGCTTGCAAGAAATATATTTAAAAAATAAAGACATAACAAAATAAAACTGAGGATTATGCATTAAGTGAATCCAAAAGAAAGCAAGAGTTTGCACAACTTGTCAGACAAAGCAAAAACAAATATTCAAAAAATTAAAAGAGATAAACAAGGAAACAATATTATTCTGAAAGGAACCATAGACAACAAACCAATATCAGGAACAAACTTATATGCTCCAAATGTCTTAGCATCTCAATTCATAGAGGAAATATCATCGGAGCTTCAAAAAGACAGACAAAAACAATAGTGATTTCAATATCCCTCTATCAGTTTTACAGAAAGATAAGAAAATATGGAATTGGACAAATATTTGGAGAAACTAGAGTTAAAAGGCTTCTCTCACTAATTGTTAACCAGAGTTGATTTCCACCTTTTGGGAACACTCACTCTTCAAAGGGTATAGAAGTGTGTGGCCTCCATGATTCATCTTTTAGTCCCTGAGTATGCCACTGACCCCTCTTATTAATTATTCATTAGCCATAATAATTAATAAAATGATCATTAATTACCCAGAAATTATGTCTCTTGGATTTCCATATGTCACACATCACATGGACTTTTTTTTTTAAACAAAAATTGACTGTGTCTTAGGGCATGGGGAAATGGCAAACAAATATAAAAAGGTAGAAAGACTTAATGTGTCCTTTACATACCATAATGTAATAAGAATACAAATTGGTTCGGGGACCACAAAAGAGACTTAACAATAAAATCTTAAATAGTGAGTAGGTCAAAGAATAAATCATTGAAAGAATTGATAACTATATAGAAGAAAATAATAATGATGAAACAATATACAAAAATTTCTGGGATGCAACTAAAGCAGTCTTCAGGGGGAAAATCATATCCTTATAATCATACATTAACAGAATAGAAAAAGTGAGGAATAACTAAATGTGGATTTTTTAAAATTAGAAAATAAACAAACTTAAAATAAGAGCAAAAGGAGATAGTAAAACTAGAGGGGAAACAAATAAATCAGAAAGAAAAAACCCCGTAGAAATTACAAATAAAACTTCAAGCTGGTTCTTTGAAAAAAACTAATAAAATTGATAAGCTCTTAGCAAATCTCATGAAAAAGAAGAGAGAAGAAAATAAAATCAACAGAATACCAAATAAAGTGAAATCACAGAAAAATCAGAAGAACTGAAAAGAATCATTATAACATATTATGCACAGTTATATGCTAACAAAACTGAGAAAAGAAATGAAGTTAAGGAGTACCTCCAAAATATAAAACACCCAAGCTATCAGAAGACCAGTTAGAGGTCTCAGATAACTCAATCTCAGAAAAGGAACAGATCCATATGGAAAAGAACTACCAAAGGAAAAAAAATCATCTGGTCCTGATGGATTCTGTCAAACTTTTAAAAAACAATTAGTACCCATACTTCACGGATTATTCTTAAAAACTGAGAAAGAAAGAAACCTATCAGAATTCTTTTATGTGACAAATATAGTCCAAATAACTAAACCAGGGAAAGATAAGACATAGAAAAAAACTGTAGATCAGTATTATTAGTGAACAATGACATCCATACTTTAAAACAAAATCCTATCACTCTACTGCAATTTATCCAAGAAATCATTCCTTATGATCAAGTGGGATTTATTCCAGGGATAAAAGAATGGTTCAACATTAGGTAAAAAATCAACAAAATTAATTATATTAAAAACCCAAGCTCCCCAAACCACACAATTATTTTAATAACTATAGAAAAAGCATTTGACAAAGCAGAACACTCTTTTATGATAAAAACAACTTACAAAGTTCAGGCACAGAGAGACCTTTTTTAAAAATGTCAAGAAGTATCCATTTGAGAGCAAAAGCAGGACTCATACATAATGGGGGATACACTAAGACCTTTTCTAATAAATGTGGGAGTGAAGTAAGTAAGGATGCCTACTTTCACCACGATGATCTGATATAGTTCTAGAAATGCTAGAAATTGCAATAAGATAAAAGAAAGGCAGCAAAGAAATAAAGATAGGCAACTAGGAGATAAAATTATCCCTGTTTGTTAATAATATGATAGTTTACTTGGAAACCCCTATAAATTAGCAGATATTAAATGAAACAATTAATAGCTTTGGCAAAGCTGAAGCTACAAAACAAATCCTCAAAAGTCAATAACCTTTCTATATAATACAAACAAAACACAAGAAGCAACAATAGGAAGGGAAATTCCATTTCAGATAAATACAAAATGCATAAAACAACTGGGGATCAACCCTTCCAAAAAACATAAAAGGCTTGTGTATATTCAATTACAAAGTGTTCCTTAAAGAATAATCTAAATAGATGAAGGGATATTCAATGCTCATGGCTAGGCCATTTAAGATGTAATAAAAATGACAATACTACCAAATTGATAAAATATTATCTCAAATTACCAAGGAGATACTTCATAGAATTTGATAAAATACAACAAAATTCATTTGGAGAAATGGAAATGGGAAATGATGAAAAAGTTATTGTTGAGTGATTTTTTTCAGTTGTATCTGTCCTTCATGACCCCTTTTGGGGTTTTCTTGGCAAAGATACTAGAGTAATTTACCATTTCCTTTTCCTGCTCATTTTACAGTTGGGGAAACTGAGGCAAAGAGGATTAAGTGATTTACCCAGGGTTACATAGTAGTAGGTATCTGAGGTCCAAGAAGAGTCTTCCTGACTCCAGGCCTGGAACTTTGTCTACTGTGCCACCTAGCATTTCTAAACCTCAAACTATGTTATAAAGCAGTAGTCATCAAAACTATCTGGTATTGGTTAAAGCATAGATTGATCAATGAACAGACTAGACAAGGGAGATTCAGAAACAAAACAAATCAATAACTTGGTGTTTGATGAAGTAGAAAGCACAAATAGCTTAGGAGACAACTCTTTATTCGATTAAAAAAAGAAAAAAAGAAACTGCTAGGCAAACTGGAAAATGGGCTAGCAGAAATTAGGCTTAGACTAACTCTTTATACCGTGCTCCACAATGTGTGTGTGTTCGTCCTTCGTTGCCAAAGAAGACCATGCTATCTGGCATGACTTGCGCTTGACTTTGTTTTGAATGAGGGAGGGCTGTGCAGGTCTCCAGCCTCACTTCTACTCCAAAACCATCTGAATCCAGTGACCAGATATTCATCAGGATGACTGAAGATGACCCAGGATGAGGCAATTGGGGTTAAGAGACTTGTCCAAGGTCACACAGCTAGTGAGTGTCAAGTGTCTGAGGTGAGATTTGAACTCAGGTCCTCCTGACTCCTGCACTGGTGCTTTATCCACTGTACCACCTAGCTGCCTACCCAGTTTTATTTTTATTTTTTAGGATCATTCCATCATACTTGATTCAACCTTAAGTCTTCTATTTATGGATTTGATATAATGATAACATTCTTAAGAACTGTAGATAACATTTTCCCATATTAGAAGTAAACATTTTGACTGTATTAAATAATCCTTTAATGTTTACTTTCTTATGTTTCTCTTGAATACTCCACAATATATCCTAAATGGATACATGCCCTTAATATTAAAGATCATAATATAATAAAAGTAGAAGAAAATAGACCATGGACCTCTCCACAACTCTGGATAGGAGATGTATTCTTAACCAAACAAGAAATAGAGACAATTACAGAAGATAAAACAGATAACTGATTTCTTGGACCTGAAAAGTTTCTGCACAGACAACATTACTACATCTAGGATAAGAGGGAAAGTGGTTGAAAGAAGAAAAAATATCTTCATATCAAATTTCTCCAATAAAGTTTTGGTATACAAGAATATCTAAACAATAAATATATATGAGACTAATAGCCATTTCCCAATAGATAATAGATCAAAGAATATAAACAGTTTTCAAAAGAACTGCAGTGTATTCACAAGTACATGAAAAATGCTCCAAAATAGTCATGATAAAAGAAATGCAAATCAGAACAACTCTGAGGTTTTACTTCACAACCTGCAAATTGGTATAAAGGACCAAAAAGTCGTAACGGTCAATTATGGAGAAGTTGTGAAAAGACAGGAGCACTAATTCATTGTTGGTGGAACTGTGAAATGGTACAATCATTTTGGAAAGCAAGGATGAATTATGCAAGCAAATGGGCTAACCCTAAATGTCCACCGCCTTTGAAACAGAGACTCCATTACTAAGCCTATACTTTAAGGAAGCCATCAGTGAGAAAAAGGTCCCCAACAATCCAAAATATGTATATTGCAGCACTTTTGTGATAGCTAAGAACTGGAAACAAAGTAGATACTCATCAGTTGGGGATTGCCTAAACAAATTGTGGTACATGAAGATAATGGAATATTAATGTGCTTTAAGAAAAGCTGTTGTGTGTGTTTGTCCTTCGTTCTCGAAGAGGACCATGACATCAAGATGATGACATGACTTGCAGTTGACTTTGATTTGAGTGAGGGAGGGCTCACCAGTCACCAGTCTCACTTTCTAGGTCACCAGTCTCACTTTCTCCACCAGAGCCATCTGGGTCCAGTGGTCTGATATTCATCATGCCTGGAGATGGCCCAGGATGCAGTGGGAGACCTTTGCCATTTGACACTAAGGTCTTATCAGATTCTCACTTTGAGTGAGATACACCCATTTAATGAACAGACCTCTTTAAGTAGTTATTCAAGGATGACCCCTTTAAAAAAAAAAAGAAATCAAAGGGGGAGGGGAAAACCCCCAGGGTTCTTGGGTAAAAGAGAAACAGTCACTATTTAATATTTACATTCATTCTGGGCTAGGTGGGCAGAAACCTGTTGTCCAATCTATGAGCTTCAGAATGAACTGGGTTTAAGACTTGGTCTTTGAGCAAGAAATCTAGCCTGTAAACCCAAAGAAAAAAAGGCAGCTTTTGGCCATGGAAATGTACCTTCCCTTGGGTAGAGCATCCAAGGAGGAGAGGAGAGGAGAGGAAAGGAGAGGGGAGGAGAGGGGAGGAGCTGCTGTGATGAACATAGAGAAGCCAGAAAACATCTATACGAACTGATGCAGAATGAAGTAAACAGAGCCAAGAAAACAATATGTACAATAACTCCAACGATGTAAATGGAAAAAATGACATCCCCCTAAATCTAAAATAAATGTAACAAAATTAGAAGTAGGACTCCTACCTCTTCACGGAAGTAAAAGGTCCACAGCTGTGACACCTGGCACATTTGCATAATTTTTCAAAGTATCAATCAGTTGTTTTGACTTCCCCTCTTCCTTAAAAATATAATTTGTCACATAAGACGGCACTCTGGGCTGGGGAAGTGGGGGAGATACATGGGATACTGTGGTGATGTAAGAAATAGAAAATAACAAAAACATATAATAATAGTTATGGTAATAAAGCATTGGCCCTGGAGTGAGACAAATCTTAGTTCAAATCCATCCTCAGACGCTTATTATCGTCTTCCAGGCAGGACGTTTAACTGCCTCAGTCTTATCTGTAAAATGAGGACAATAGCATCCCAGGGTTATTATGAGGATGAGATAGTCATAAATTACTTTATAAGCCTTAAAGAATGAAATAAATGCTAGCTATTTTATTATTATTAATTATTATGTACCTCCCCCAGCAGAATGTGAATTTCTTAAGAGAAGGGACTGTTTTTGCCTTTCTTTGTATCCCCAATGCTTTACACAATGCCTGGCACACAGTCAATGTGTAGAGGGGAGGGAGAAGGAAAGAGACTGATCAGTTATCAGGAGCTTGGGAGGCCCAGCAGTTTGCTCATCAGTGTGTGTTAAAGCCAGTAGAGCTGGTGTTATACTTTTATTCAGTACATGGGTTTCTATGTGAGGAAAGCGTGTTTGAAGTTCTAGTTCTTTCCTTAAGTCTCCCCACACACACCTCCCCCCCCAGCTCCCCCACTCCCCCGGCCCCCAACCATGCAGCAATGCCAGCACTGAGAACTGATGATGAAAGTTTTTAGATCTGAAATGGTGACTGTTTCAGCACTCAGGAGTCTCCTCAAGGGGAAACAGGAGCTCTGCTTTACACATGCTCATACATAAGGAAAAAAAAAACAGTTGCTGTCAAAAGAGACCAAAGTAGATATGCAGGGATCTCACCCACTAACTTGGATCTTAAAAAGATATTTACAGAAGATGGAAGTTAATAGAGGGTTGCACCATCCTGTAAAGATAGTTCAGGACTGCTAAAACAAAACATAACAAAAAAAACCCCAGGTATGACCTAAGCCTAGAGAAGAAAGAGTTTTGGGGTTGGGGGTAATTTTTTACTTGTTTGTTTTGTAGCTCTGTTGGGAGAAAAAATGGATTCAAAGTAACGACTGTCTGGCTGCTTGGTATGATAACGAACAGCAGGGGGATTGCTGATCAACTCTCAAGTTTGTTTTTTTTTCGCCAAGGACAGTAATCTTTGCATTGTAAAAGACATAATAAAAATAACTTTCAGAGATTTGATGCCCAAGATAAATTAGAAAATAATTCTATTTTTATCCCAGCGTCTCCATGTCTCGTTGCTGAGCTCCTCCATCTTGAAAAAGGCATCACAGTAGTCACTCTTCATTTTTCTTCCTCCCCTTTTGGGATCCCTTTTAAGTGTCATCTTCCTGCATTATAATATAAGCTCCTTGAGAGCAGGGACTTTATCTTGTATTTGTATCCCCAGGGCTTAGCATAGTGCTTAGCATATATAATAGCTCCTTAATAAATGATTTAATGGGAGAGCCTCTTAATTGCCTTCAATAAATTCAAGTCATTTTGTTCAGATGAACAACATTCTCAAATATGGAAAGAACTGAAGGAGGAGGATGGGTTGTCTGCTGCTTTCAAGTGAAACTTTGAAAGATCTGGGGCCAAAATGTCATGACTTTTAAAAAGAGGACAGAATTGAGTCTTTGTCTCCTGGGGAAAATTTTATCACAGACCCTTAAAACCATGGCTAATGAAAATCTTGAAAAGAAAGCTCAATTCAAAGAGCGCACACAGCTTCATCCAAAACAGATCCTGTCAGGCAAACCTTGTTTCCTTTTTGACAGGTTCATAAGCTAGTAGATCAGGCAGTCAACAATCATCATCATTATTTTTTGAGGCATTTGGGGTTAAGTGACTTGCCCAGCTAGTAAGTATCTAGGGCCACATTTGAACTCAGGTCCTCCTGATTCCAGAGTCTGTGCTCTATCCCCTCTGCCACCTAGTTGCTCTTAGTATTAAGGGCTTACTATGAGCTGGGCACTGTGCTAAGCACTTGGAGTGATTTGAGGGGATATGGTGGGGAAGTCTGTAGAGTCAGAAGCAAAGTAGCAGAAGAATGGGTGATAGCAGGCCTCCATATTTTGGGTAACTCCAGCAGACACTAATTGTATGACCCTGGGCAAGTCACTTAATCTTGTTTGTCTCAGTCCCTCATTTGCAAAATGAGCTGGAAAAGGAAATAGCAAACCACTCCTGTACCTTTGCCAAGGAAACTCCAAATAGGATCAGGAAGAGTCAGATATGACTGAAGAATGATTGAACAACATACAGCCAAAACAGAAACACTGGGAGAAACTCCCTAAACGGAGAAGAAGGTGGTCTAGGAGTAAAAGGGTGTTCCAGCATGAGAAATAATACTGAAGCATCGTGGTGAAATATAGAGAGGCAGAAGGAAAGCAAGAGAGGAATGAATGAATACCTCAGTCTATTCTTGTGACAAAGATGGAGATGTGAACTAGATGATAGGTGTGTTTGGAGTTGACTGAATGGCTAGACTCAGAGTGCTTGTTAACAGTTAAATGTCAATTTGGCAAGGGATCTACAGTGGTGCTCCAGAGGTCCTTTCTGCCCCATTAGAAGTTTCATACAAAGGCTTGACAACCACTTGTCATATATGTTAAAATGAGGGATTATTCTGAGTATGAGTTGGACTAGATGGCCACTAAAGTCTTTATTTCCTCTGAAATTCTGTGATACCACAGGAGCGCAAAGGGACCTAGAGATCAGTGTGTGTGAGAGGTACAGGGATAGACATTAGATAAATGATAACCTGAATTCAACAGGATAGTACAGACAATAAGTAAGAGGTGAGGCCCTGTGGTATAAGGGAAAGAGCCCTGTATTTAGAGTGAAAGATCTAGGTTTTAATCCAAAAGTGGGAATCCATGACCTTGAGGCCACATGTGACCCTGTAGGTCCTCAAGTGAAGCCCTTTGTCAAACTGCTGTTCTAATCCTAATTCTACCACTTTCTCAGTCAGGTGATAAGGGAAAATGACTTCATCTCAATGTCCTTTGTTTCCTCCTCAGAATCCAAAGTACTTCAGCTAGAGGATCTTTAAGGACTCCTCCTTCCAGCTCTAAATCCTTTTAAACATAAGTGCAGGCAACTAAATTAGGAGTGCTTATTTATAACCCATGGTGGACCGGGGGCAAGTTTGATATCTTGGCCTGTTACCTTGAACCAAAGGAAGCCACACTGATCAAATCATCCACTTCCTCCGGCTGAGGGAAGGTCAGGTAATTGACTTGCCGCTTTAATTGATCAAGCCTTAGCTCCAGAGACACGCTGAGCTCTCTGCAGGCACTCTTTAATTTCAAGGACACAAAAGGTTCTCTTGCCTTTTCATTTACAAGGGAGACTGTTGCTAGAATTTGAATTATTTTTAAAAATCAGGGTGAAAAAGAAAACCCTCCCCACCCCATTCTGGCAGTGGCTTGAAGGAGTCATATGGCTGGTATTTTGAAAACATGATGTAGATGTCAAATAGCAACGTCTGGCACCGAGGCAACTGTTATTTTGATTACTGTGTTCTTTTAGACTGGCTGGGAGAATTTTACTTTCTAGAGACTTTGGGTTTTAAGTTCTGTGTGCATGGAACTTTTCCTGCCTAGTTTACAAGTTTTATAAGGGCAGAACCTTACTCATCCCTGGTTTGTCATTCTCCTCATTCATTCCGGCTTCCACTCATTTGATTGTGTCTTTTGCCCTTTACCTGGAATGGCCTTTCTCTGCTATTAAAATCCTTCAAAAGCCCATTATCATGAAGTTTTCCACAAGTTAGGACCTGCCTGTATGTAGTATATACCTTCCCTGAATGGTCAAATGAATTAAAGGAACAAATGACTTTAGCCACAAAGATGTTTCATTTCCTTGTCATCTACTACACTACTGAAATTGTCTACAACTGAACATACTAATTGATTTGTCAGTTAATAAGCATTTGTAAAACATCTGCTACATGGTAGGTACTGAGTTAAGTGCTGGGGTTACAAAGAAAGGCAGGAGATCAGTACCTGCCCTCAAGCAGCTAACAATTTAGTTGTTATTTAGTTTTGTCCAATTCCTTGTGAATCTATTTTTTTTGTTTTGTTTTTTGCAAAGATGCTAGAGTGGTTTGTCATTTCTTTCTCCAGCTCATTTTGCAGATGAGGAAACTGAGACCAACAGAGTTAAGTGACTTGCCCAGGGTCACACAACTAGTGAGAGTCTGAGGCCAGATTTGAACTCAGATATTCCTGACTCCAGCCCCAGTGCTCTATCCACTGAGCTGCCTAGCTGCCCGCATAACCTAATGGGAGAGACAAAAAGTAAACAAATATGGACACAAAATATTTGTACAGGTTAAATGGGAAATAACTAATGGAGGGAAGCAACTAGAATTAAAAAGGATTGGGAAAGGCTATCTGGAGAAGATGGGATTTTGGTGAAGGAAGCCAAAGATTTTTTACTTTTATTTTTTGACCAGAACAATTCTTGATAACTTTGTCTGTATCTATGACTGTGATGCCCTCATGAATGAAATCACCAGTGTTTGCAAGGGTATGATTTAGTCACTGTGAATTCACTGTTCCACATCTATTCTTTTTGTCTCCCTACAGCAGGAACCACATCATGTTTGTTTGATTCTCTTCCCCTTTCCCCCAAATCCCACCAGCTAACTCATTGTCAGGCTTATTGACTAAATACCATAGCATCGTGTCCAGTGAAAAACTTGGGGGCAAAAAGAGTTTTGGTTGATTTCATCACTCTCTCCTCCAGATCTCCTCTGAGCAGGGTTCAGAGTTTTCCATGCTTAGAAACAACCTGAAACGACCCAAATGTCAGGAGAGGGCATGTTTTCTACTGTTTAGGGATGTGCCACTTTCATTTCTGGAGTCTGGAGACTGGCTACTCTTCTTAATTAGGAAATATTTTTTACCACGTGTGCAAAGTTGACAAGCTGCTTGTTATTTTTATGGACCTAGGCTTTATCACCAAGGTCAATGCCCTGCTCCTCTCTGGGACCTAAAATTCTCTTTTCTCCTTCCCCATTTCCCCACCTCCCCATTTCTGATGGTAGATTCGGAGGCTGTGGGATTGCAGTCAGTCACATGTTCCTGCAAGGACTAGAGGAGAATCAGTAAAAATGTCCTGCAGCATCCCTACATCCTGGCAGCAGAATTTGGCACTGCATTCCCAAGCATCCTGATTCAGCCTTTCCTCTGGATCCCCACCTCCAACTCCATGTTTGGGACTGGCACCCAACATGCTATAGGAAAAGATGATGTTTGTTTAAAAAATATTAGCTAAAGGATTAAAAATAGAATGATACACATTTCATTTCTAGTAATCCTGCAATGCATTCACCAGTCCATTTAATGCTGTTCAAAATCCTTAAGTGAACAGGTCCTACACTGTCATTATGAATTACTAGCATTCCTGATACATACTGGCTTAATAAGCCATAGCAACAGATGCCTGGTGACAAGTGGGAATGACACCTGGTATTTTGGATGTTTCTTAATGTCACCTGAAAGCTGGATCTGCCCTTTGGATCCACACACCATGCCTACCTCATTTTCATTTCTAGATTTGTCAAGCTGTCTTATTAAGCATTCTGTTGCTGCAATTTCCAGGCTCTGTGATCCAAGGAAAATCAGAGCAGAATAGACCTCCAAAGGGGAGCCATTATGAAGCAACACTAGCAATCCATACCCCACATTCCCATTTATGCCCCAGGGCTGGACTGTTAGAGGTCTGTGAGTAGGGAGGAATGTGAGATCACAAGTGGAGTATTTAGATCCCACTCTCACAACGTGCTTTCATATTTCCCTAGTTTTCAAGTTACCATTTAATTACAATAATTCAACAATGCAAATCTGTAGGGAAATCTGCTCAAACTGACATCTCTGAGAAGTAATGACCTGCTCTGTGCAGGCTTTCAGATGAATTGTTTGTTTTACTGAGTCTGTTCAAACTCCATCCCCACTGCAGGGACTCCAGATTCTTCCTTTCCATTAAATCAAGCCTACACAGCCACAGTATCCAAGAAATTCAGGCATAATAGCCTGGTTTCTTTTGAATATGCCAGAGAAATAGGGAAGCTGGTTTGAGTTATCCGAATATATGTTTAAACTAGGGGCTAGCAAAAAATCATGAGATCATAGACTCAGGATTGAAAATGACTTTGAAGATCACCTTATTCAACCTCATTTTACAGGTTAGGAAACTGAGGTTGAGGGATTTTAAAAGACTTTCTGAAGGTCACACTGACAGTGAATGTCAGAAGGATTTGGATGCAGAAAATGGAATGCCTCCAAAGCTGGGGCTCTTTCCACAGTAATGTGCTGTTTCCCAATATTAAGCTTATCTTTGTTTCAGCCTTAACACTAATTTTTTAAATGTCTACTATGTGCCAGGCATTATGTTTGGTGTTGGGTATAGAAATCTATGAATAGAATAGTCATAGGATCATAGTCTTAGTGTTAGAAAAGACCTTAGAAGCCATGAGTCCCCTCATTTTACAAATGAGGAAACAAGTGTTCAGAGAGGTTGTGACTTATCCAGGGTCACACAGTGAGAAAGTGTCTGAGGCAGGATGCTAAGCCAGCTCTTGATTGCCATCATTCTTCTAGATTTTGATGACTCAGGAAGAGAGAGTGAGGGTGAAGACTGCACAGCTCAGCCTCACTTCAATCCAATTCACTTGCAAGTCAGGACATCACCTATGATGTCATTGGTCCTCTTCAAAAAATGAAGGACAAACAGTAACAATAACCCTGTCCAATACATCCACACTAGGTCCCTACTCTCAAGGAACTTACGGGGGGGTGAGATCAGTTTCACAGATGATTTGAGAATGAAGGTACCTAGAGCAGTTGGGAGGGAGGAGATGATCAAGGTAGGATTCCCAGAGGCCAAGGCACCTGAACTGAGCTTTGAAGGAACAGAAGGACTCTGGGAGGTGGCAGGGATGAGAAAGGGCATTCCACACCAGAAGATGGCTTGTGCAAACAGCAAGAGGATTAAGACTGTGAAGAGAAGTATAGAAAATGAAGCTGGAGAGATAGGTAGGAGTCAGATTTTGGAGTGTTACAAATGTCAGGCTGGGGAATTTGTATTTTATTTTAGAAGCAGAGAGTTGACATGGTTGAATCTGTATGACCTGAATACATTTAACAGGTAAAAGTTCCTATGGCTACCAGGATAAAATACAAATCCCTAATCAATTTCTTTGTGCTGTAATAAGATTCTTTGGGGCAGCTGTGTAGTAAATAAGAGACAGTCTTGGAAGCAAGGAGACCAATTAGGAGTTTGTTGTTAGAGCTGAAGTCAGAAATGATCAAGTCTTGAACTAGTATGTTGACTGTGCAAATGAAGAGGGGGACAGATATGAGAAATATTTTGAAGATGGGATCAACAAGACTTGGCACCTGATTGGATGTGGGACTGAGGGAAAAGAGAGCCAAGAATAACTCCAAGGTTCCAAAGCAGGGGTGGCTGGGGGCTGATGGAGCCCTCAACACAGGATTTTGGAGGAGGGAGGGAAGATCTGTTTTAGAAATGCTGTATTTGAAATGTCTTCAGGATATGTATAAGGGGACCTATAAGATAGATGGAGATATGGGACTGGAACTTCGGGAAAAATTAGGTCTGATTATATTGGTCTGGGAGTGATCTGCATAGAGATCATAATTCTACCAGTGGAAGCAGATTCAATTACTCAATCACCAAAGAGTGTACAGAGAGAAAAGAAGACCACCACCCACCACAGAGCTTTGGGGGATATGGATGAAATAGTAGATCATAGATACAGAGTACTTGAAGGTTTGCAAAGCACTTGGTAGACATTATCTCTCATTTAATTTCCACAAGAGCCATATCAGGTGAGTCTTGCAGGTATTGGCCCCATTTTACAGATGAGAAAACTGCAGCTTAGAAAAGTTAAATGACTTGCTAATGGCCACATAGCTAGCAATTGTGGGAAATAGGACTCAAACACAGGTCTACTGCTGATTACAAATCTTACATATTGCCCTGCTCTCACCTAAAGAGACTATTTATTAAGGAAAGTTCAGGTGGGTAGAAGAAAAACCAGGACCTGAACAATGTCACAGAAGCCAAGAGAAGAGACAGTATCTTAAAGGAAGGGGTGGTAAAAGCTGCAGAGAGGGAGGATGAAGATGGAAGTTGATAGATTTGGCAGTTAGGAGGCTTTTGATCACCTCGCAGAGAGCAGTATCAGTGGATTGATGGGGCAGAAGCTAGACTGCAAGGGACTGAGAAAGGAGTGACTGATGAGAAGTGGAAGAAGAGAGTGTCAGTAACTTTTGCTGGAAGTTTGACCCTAAAATAGAGAAGAGATATCAGTCAGCGACTTGAAGGGATGCAGGACTAAGTGAAGGCTTTTGTTTTGTGTTATTTTTAAAGAATGGTAGAGCTTCAAGCCCCTTTGGCTGCTCATAAAGGTACCACTTTGGCTCAGATTTCATTACTTCTTATCTGGATTGTTGCAGCAGCCTTCAAATTGACCTCCCTACCTTCACTCTAAAATCCACCTTCCCACAGATAAAAACTTGACATTTCTAAAATATGGTTCTAACCATGTCACTGCCTTCAGAGCTGCAATGACTTTTCCCAACTGCCACTTGCCTGTAGGATAAAATATTAATTCTTCTGTTGGCATGTAGAGCCTTGCATAATCTAAAGATAACCTAACCTTCCAAACTGATCTCATTCTATTCCCCCTCCCATGATATACACTCCAGTCAACCTATTTTCTGTTTCCTGTACATGACATTCGATCTCCATTTACCCAGTATACGTCCCACATGTAGAATGCTTTTCCTCATCAAATTCCTAGTTCCCTCTAATGGACCCCAATGTATCAGGTGCTGAGAATATAAAGTAAAAAAATTAAACAGCCTCTGCTCCAAGGACCTTACGTTCTATAAAGAGATATAACAAATACTTCTATAAGTAAATACAAAGTATATTCAGAAACAGTAGGGGATACAGTAGATAGAGCGCTGACTGGGCTTGGAGTCAGGAAGACTCAAGTGCCAATTCAACCTTTGACAACTCCTAGCTTTGTGACCCTGAGCAAGTCAGTCTCTGTTTGCCTCCATTTCCTCATCTGTAAAATGGGGATAATAATAGCATCCACCTTACAGGGTTGTTGTGATGGTCAAAGTGCTATATACAAGCTAGTTATTATTTTTATTATAAACAAAATAGATACAGGTTAATTCTTTGGAGGAGATGCTGGCAGCTAGGGAGATAAAGGAAGACATGGAGGTAGTAACATACACTGTGCTCCAGGAATTGGGATCGTTTTCATCTTTGTATGCCCAGTGTCCAGCACAGAGCCTTCCATGCAATAGAGGCTTAATGAATGGTAGTTGAAATGAATGTTATCTTATGAACCAGTCAAGGATATGAGAAAAATGAATTCATGTTCATCCAGAGAAGCATGGGGATACCGAGCTAAGACAGCAACATAAAGTAAGTAGGAACAGAAAAACCACATAAAGAATGACTATGCTAATAGGAAGAACATGTGAAACTGAATGATGTGCAATTATAATGAAATTAAATTAAAACCTGGCCCTGGAGAAGGAATGTGAAAAAAGCAATGAAAGAAACAAACCAGCAGGTACTTGGCTAAGTGTTTTACAAATATTGTCTCAGTTGATCTCCACAATCCTAAGGGGTAGGTGCTATTATTTTTCCTATTTTACAGATGAGGAAATTGAGATAGAAGTTAAGTGATTTGCTCAGGATCATATGGCTAGTAAGCATCTGAGACTGAATTTGAATTCAGGTCTTAAGTGCCCTGGCTACTGAACCACCCAGGTACCTCTACAGAAATGGAGCACTGCATATATTCTCATATTCCACTGATGTGTTGGTTGGTTTTGCTGAACTGTTTTTCCTCTTTCTTTATAATTGTTGTTGTTATATAAGGTTCTAGATCTCTGGGCAGGGGAAGGAAAAGGGCACCTTTGGAAATAAAGGTGATATAAAAGCAAAAGAAATCAGTAAAATATTTTTTGATTCTCACACTAGCCCCATAAAGTAGGTACAATTATTATCTCCATTTTACAGCTAAGGAAACTGAAGCAGAAAGAGGTGAAGTGATTGCTCAGAGTCACACAGCTAAGGAAGCATGTGAGGCTAGATTTGAACTCTGGTCTTCCCAATTCCATGTCCAGTGCTCTATCCATTGTACTACCTAGCTACTTCACTCTATAGAAGCCCTCTGCAAAAGATAGCAAGGAGTTTTGAGGAAGGATGTCATGATGGCAATATTTGATTGGGGAAAAAATGGTGAGCTGGTCATATGACAAGGGTGAGGCACTCTCCTATCTGTAAGATGAGAGAAAGGCTGTCCCACACTCAAAACCACATTGTGCTATGGGAACTTATGCAGAATTGGGGCAACCTGACACTCATTTTTGGAACACTCTTGATTTAACCTGTACCTAAGTTTTATTATGGGCACTTTCCTAGATTAATGTAGGTGGGGGCAATGATCCAGAGAAGAGAAAATTGATCCTTTGGGGTCCAGTCACCAGAATCAGATTAGTTTCCTGTGAATACAGAGGAGGGTGGAGGAAATTTGCCTGTGTCAGTGATGATACCTAGAAGAGAATTTCTTACTAAAGAAACATTGCATACCATAATGATGGGGTACAGACTCTGGGAACTCCCTAGAATTCTCCATGAATCTTCCCACTGGATCAGGCTTTTGCCTGAGGCTATAAACCTGTCATTACATTATCACTTTGTAAATTGCCTCTAGTTGCTTCCCATCCTTGATTCTCTAGCCCTTCATGGTCTGTTACCTCCCAATTGCCTCCAGCTGTTTCTCACCCTTGATCATGTCAAAATCCCGTCAAGATCCTCCTTAGACTCCTCCTCAAGACCCTCTCTAAACTCTTCCTCCCATCACCCCTAAATCACTAAATCACTCCTAGATCCTCCCACAGTCTTTCTACATATAAGATCCTTCTTGTCTCCATGAAGGGGCTCAGATTCAATTTAGCTCAGATTCTGTCTACCTCAGATTCAATCTGGTTTGTTTGTCAATACAAGCGTCACAAATGCTTAGATTCCATAAAAGTCAATCCAATGTGGCGAATCTTAAACTTTGCTTTTCTTTGGCTGAAAGAAGGCTTGGGTTGAATTCATTTGGGCAGTACCTGGGATATTGGTATTTTGGGGTCCCAAGCACCCCAAACCTCAACATATGGTTTTCTGACTTCAACAATACCTGTTCATTCGGAGAACATTTTGTTAATGTTGAAAGTAGTATCTACAACATTGAGTAGATTTAGCCAAAATAGGACATTTGAGTGGGTGATGATGCCAACATCATATTTTAATAAGCACACCATAAATTTGTGCTTGGTTCGAGGTTACTCCCTTTTGAGGTGATGAGCTCACTCTCCTTTAATGAGGCTGGATTCCAGATCCTAAGTATAGTGGAAGATGCATTCCTGAAATACATATAAGTCATTATTTTTGGACTGACTCCTTAGTGTCAAAGTCTGATATTTGCTTGTCTGTCTCTGTGTCTGAGGAATCATGGTACCGAAAAGGTTGCTTTTTTAGCCATCACTGTTTTAAAAATACTTGCTTTGGAAGCAAAAGAAAATGAATTTAGAAAGTGAAGGGCATGTACAACAAACTTTCACTAAGGGTAGTGTGGTTGGAGATCTCCAGCAAGTGAGTCACCAAAAACAGAAGTCAATTTAAGGCTTCTAAAACTCTTGAGCACACTTTTTCATTTATTTTGAAAAAACTATAATTTAGTTTTAATTATTTAAGATAATACTTCATCATTTTAATTATTTAAGGTAATACTTCATAGGATCTTTTGAAATTGAAATGAGATCTTAATAATCTAAGCTCCCATTACATCTCTTTGCTATTAAATCTTTATAAATCTTTGCTTGAAAGTGTGTCAGAATAGCTAGGTTTTGAGATATATGGGACCTACAGATTAGTGGTGTGAAGAGTGAGATTCTAATGGGGTCTTGCCTTTGTTTCCGGAGCTCACTTTATCTCCTCAGTGTTGGCGCTACCCATGGAGAAATTGTGGGTGGCAATAAGTTCAGTGACTGAAACGGTGCAGAAACTTGTCCACCAATAGTATGAACATGAGGGTTTAAGTTCCATTTTACTGAAATAAAGCCCATTTTAAAATCAGGGGATTATAGTATCTTGGTTAAGAATTTGTCTTTGAATGATGTGAGACTACTCTGAATTTAACTATTTACTTTCACTCTTTTTCAAAGAGGGTCTCATCCCTGTCAGTTTTTTCCCATGAATCCTATACCACTTCTGCTTTGGGTGGGCTAGTCCCTGTATATTCAGCACCTCTCTCTTTAGTTTTCCTTGAATCTTTACCCTAACCATTAGGATCTCCAATTCACAGTAATACAGCTCATCTTTTCAGCCTTATCTCATTCTTTCCCCTGTTTTAGCAAAACTGGATTATGAGTTGTTTCCCATTCTCATCTGATCTTCTCTTGTTCAACCCTTCTTCCCCCTCCCAGCAAGGTTTTAATTCTTTCATCTCTGGAACTTCCACCCTGGAACACTGTTGTATTAATTGGTGCCTCTCTCACTTGGTCCAAATAGGCCCTAGCTTTGGTTAGGGAGTACCCTATTTCCTGGCTATCATCTTGAAAGCCCTGCCAACCATTTTGCCTTCCAGTCTGGAGATCATGTCCTCAAGGTTTTAATCCTTTCATCTTCAGAATTTCTGCCCTAACACATCAGTATCTGATTGATGACTGCCTCACCTGTCTCACTCTGTCAGGCAGGCTCCAGTCTGGCTTCACCTAATTCCCTATTCCCTGGCTGTCTTCTCACTATTCTTTGCCATAGCACACACCCTACTCCCTCTCTCTCCAGCTCTGGAACCATGACCAAATCAACTCTGTCATTCTTTCTGAAAGGGATATGTCTTATGGCCTTATTCCCTGTGGCCTAACTCCCCATTCCAATAATTTTTCAGACTACAATATCCCTCCTTGGCCACCAATTTCCTGTATGTGTTGTCTTCCCATCAGAGTGGAGATTCAAATGGACAGAGATGGTCTTTGCTTTTATACTTGTGTTCCCAGGGCTTAGCAATAGGAAGTACTTAATAAATAAAAAATAAATTCATGCCTTTTGCATAGTGTCCTCCATACCTGGAATGAATTTCCCAACATTCAATTCACTTTGGTAAGCATTTGTTAAGCTCTTATATACCAGACCCTGTGCTAGATCCTGGGGATACAAAGGTAAAATGGAAAAAAAAAAACCTTTATCATAAAGGAAATTACACTGGAAGACAGAGAAACAAAGACAGACAAAGAGCATTTAGAAAATTAAATAAAAAATGTATACAAAAGTAATTTTCTAAAGAAAGGGGCATCTAAAAAAGGAAGGGTACAAGCATTTATTAAGTGCCTACTGTGTGCCAGATGCTGTGTTTTATAAATGTTATCTCATTTTATCTTCCCAACAACACTGGGAGGAGGTGCTATCATTATCCCCGTTTTACAGATAAGGACACTGAGGCAAGCAGGAGTTAAATGGTTTGCCCATTCCTGTAGCTAGAAAACATCAGGTCAAATTTGAGCTTAGGTTTTATTGATTTCATTCAGGTCTAGCACCCCATCTACCACTGCGCAACCTAGCAGTCCCTAACACAAAGGAAGATTGTTAATAAGAGTTCCAGAGGGGATAATAGAAGGGTAGGAAAGAATGGAATGGTAATATGGGAGGAAAAAGGCTGACATACATGGAGCATGAGTAGCCAGGGAGGGGAGCTTTATTCTAGACAGCCTATGACTGAATCGAAAAACTGAACAGTCATCAGGTAGGAGATTGTCATACCCTTCAAACCAGCAAAGATAAAGGTGATTTAATCATCAATCCATGAGAAAGAGATGAGAAAGGGATGGAGGAGAAACACTGCAAGATCAGGGGACCTTGATTTTGCCTCGTGGTCAAAATGATGTATGTGTGTGGGAGGTTGTTTGCTTACATAAATTTGGGACACTCACCTTCTAATCATCAGCTGGGGTCCCAGGACTTATTCCAATCCTGAGTAGATTATCTCTCTAAGGGTGTATGGGGAGAGGGGACAAGGAAAGTACAAGAGGGTCCTTCCTTTCTTTCAAAGGCCAACTCAAGTTTCATCTCTTCCATTAAGCTTGTCCTGACCCCTCCCACTCCCCCAGGAAAGTGATCTCTCCTCAAAGTATTTTGCTTAAATTCATTCTTTCCACTTCTCATCCTCCTTAGTATCATAATTATTTGCATGCATGTCTTCCCCTCCTCCCATCAGATTATAAACTTCCTAGAAACAAGAAGTATCCATCTCAAAATCAAGTACAATGCCTTGAACTTGGTAGGATTTTAATAAAAGATAAATGTTTGTTGAATGAATGAATCCTGTCCTCTGACCAAAGAATACTATAATCTTTGTACTCAATGCAGCATGTTACAGTGGAAAGAGCACTAGATTGGGAATTAGGAGAGACCTGGATTCTAGTTCTTGTTTTGTCTCTACCTAGCTTTATGACCTTGGGCAAGCCATTGAATCCAAGCCTCAATTTCCTCATCTGTCAAATGAGGGTAAAAGTCTCTCAATTTTAGCATTCTGTGATTTTATGATTCCAATGCTTCTTCATCCTTTATGCTTTTTCTGTTCTATGAGCCTCAAGTCCCTTCCAGCTCTGACATTCTGCAATTTACAATTGTAACCTGTTGAAAATTCTTCTCCCATTAACTAGAGGCTAGAGAATTAAAAACAGGTGTGAAACCTATTCCCACCCCTCCTTCAGGGTCTGGTGTACTGCCTCTAGAAAGCCCTCTTGTGTCCTTAAAGATTAAGAAATCAAAGAGAAACCTTTGCCCAGAGCTCTTTAGTGGGAGCCACTAAACTACCAGTCAAGGTTTTCCAGTTTAATGTTTACTTGGTGCTGACACTTCCAATCTTGCATTATTGCTTCTCTCTCGAAGATGCCTCTTGAGCTGTCACTCCTGCTAGAATGCTCTTAAAATAGAAGGAGGCAGATCTAGTGCTTCCTGATAAGTACCAATGAGAGGAGCAGAGTCAAAAGACTTTTCTCCTTGTGGATTTTGCCCATCTGCTCTAGTTCAGTGTCAAGGGGAGAGGACAGAGCTATGGATGACGGATTAATTCTGTGGGAGAAAGAATCCTTTTCCCACTAACAATCACAATGTATGAAAATATTTGGTTTCCTTCAGTGTTCAGCCTTATATGCGAAACCTTTTCTCATCCCACCCACCAGATAGTGACTTCCCCCATTGCTTTGCATTTTTCGAGTATATATTATTGTTTCATTTTTGTCTTTATATTCCTAGAACCTAACCCAGTGCCTGGTATACAGTAATTGCTTAGCAGATGCTTGTTGATTGATGAGGCATATTAATGAGAACCAAGAGGCTCTCTTGGCTAAAGGGAAATTTAATTCAATAATTCAACATCTTGCCTAATCTCATTTACAGTTTGGAAGGTAGGATTTGAACTCAGCTTTTTCTGACTCAGTCTAGTAATCTATCCACTGGCAGCTAAGAGGCACAGGTGCAGGTGCAACTGTGCCCTCCCTGATGATAGAGCACCAGGTTTGGCGTTAGGAAGACAAGTTTAAATTCAGTCTCAGATACTTACTGTGTACTCTGGGCATTTAACTCTGTTGACCTCAGTTTCCTAACCTATAAATTGAAGATAATAATAGCACCTACCTTTTAGGGTTGTTGTGAGGCTTAAGTGAGATGATCCTTATGGAGCACTGAGCACAACACCTGACATGAGTAAGCACTATATCACTGTTATTGTTGTCCTTATACCAGAGGTATCAAATATGCTGCCGGTGGGCCATGTGTGGCCCATAACACTCCCTACTATGGGGAGCCCAGATTAAAATGTAACTGGGAAATATCTTTTAAACAAAATAAGTGAAAATACAATAACAAGTAGGTAATAGCGCATTTTACAACTAGGTCAATAGGTAGCCTGCAGGGAGCCTTACGCACAGATCAGTTCACCCCCCTCCCCTTTTCTGAGTTTGACATGACTGCACCATACTGCACAGGCAACCGTAATATACCATATTACACAAGTGCATTAGAAAAGAGCAAACAAAGGTATGTGGGAGAAAACTTTTATGGACAGAGGGACAAACCACAACCTTCTGCAAGCATATTTGTATGCTTATTTAAAATGAAAAACATTTCCCAAAATGAAGAGTATATTTTGTGATTCAGCAATTGAATAGTTTGCCGAAACACAACAGTAATAGGAAACAAATAGCTCCCCCGCAAATCATGTCGTCTCTAAAGGCTTGTTGCCCCTTCGGATATGACCCTGCCATCTCCACAAGATATCCGATCTCTTTTTTCCCTTTCATTGCCAGATTCCTAGAAAAAAATTGCCTGTATCCATTCCTTCCACTTCATCACATCCTATTCAATTCTTAAATCCTTACAAAGTAAGAAAAGGAAAGAAAAAGATGAAGGCCTTTCAGAGAGCAGTTTTTTAATTGCTAAATCCAGGGGTCTTTTCTCAGTCTTTATCCTTCCTGACCTCACCTGCTGAATACGCTCTCTAGAGCTTTTGTGGGAGACAGATTGTGATTACTGGACTTTTTTTTTTTTTTTTGAAGATTTACGAAACTTTTAGAGAATCAGTCTTGGAGTCGACCTGGGTTCAGATTCTACCTCTGACACACACTAGGTGTCTGTTCCTGGAGAAGTCACTTAATTTCTCTGAGTTCCAGGCAATTCTCTCACATCATGTTAATTCTAGACAAAATGCTTAATGGCATCAGGAGGGGAGTTTTTATGTTAGGTGTTCCTCATACTGCTGATATCACAGGTCAGTTCTCCTCAAAAGGCCTTCGTTGTAAAACCTTTCAATGATCTCATCCATGGATATGTGGCTTGTATGTGAGTAATTTTTCAATCATATCTGACTCTTTATGATGTGGGGTTTTCTTGGCAGAGATACTGGAATGGTTTGCTACTGCCTTTTCCAGTTCATTTGCCAGATGAAAAACTGAGGCAAACAGGGTTAAGTGACTTGCCCAGGGTCGTACAGCTAGTAAGTGTTTAAGGCCAGATTTGAACTCAGAGAGATGAGTCTTCCTGACTCCAAGTCCAGCACTCTCTCCACTGTTCCATCCAGCTTCAGGCAGCCATAATTAGAACGACCAAAATGAGCAATCAGGACTTGATTCCTGGAACCCTTCAGAGATAACAGAGAAATATGATGGGAATTTAAGGTCTTGGCCACTTTACATATACACCAATATTCCCTTTGTCAGGTCCAAACAATCACTTTGTGTTACATACAGGGAAGTGTGTGTGTTCATCCTTAGTTGCCGAAGAAGACCATGCCATCAGAGAAATGATGACATGACTTGCACTTGACTTTGTTTTGAGTAAGGGAGGGCTGTGCAGGTCACCAGCCTCCCCTCTCCTCCAGAGCCATCTGAATCCATTGACCAGATATTCATCAGGATGACTGGAGATGACCCAGGAAGAGGCAGTTGGGGTTAAGTGACTTGCCCAAGGTCACACAGCCTAGAAAGCTGAAGGGAGTTTTGTACCAAATTACATAACCAATAGGTGTCTCTTTCATACCAAGACCTATTATCTTGTTGGCAAGATGGAGCTCTTGGCCTTTGAGTAGAGTGTCACTGGTCACTGAAAAGTTGGGACTGTGTGTGTGTGTGTGTGTGTGTGTGTGTGTGTGTACACGCATGGACATGCTGAATCTTGTTCTGGTTGGCAAATCACATGGTTAGAAGGAATCCTTTTCAAATTGAAGAGCCAGAACAATCAGCATTTCAAAAGTCCTAGATTGGTTTTTAGCTTTCTCTTTGCTTTATTTACATTATGGGGTAGCTTGGTTTTTCTCCTGGAGTTTAATGAGAGGCCATCGGGTAAGGGGAAAAGGCCTTAGAGTCTTCTTTCTCTTTGAGGCCATATGGCCCATGAGACAAAGGCCTAGGTCCTTATCTCTTTCAAATTTGTCCTTTTTCATTCTGGATAAAGGCCAGAGGAGGAGCCATCAGAATCCAGCCTGACATTAATGCTCTGAAGAGCAGGGAACAGCTTTCAGGATTCCAGTCCAGCAGCATTCATTGTAGTGATATGAACTTCGGATGTGAAAACTCAGTGAAACAACTGCTATATAGGAACTGAGTTAGGTTTTGAGCTTACTGTCCCCAGAGACTGAATTGGCAAAGGGGAGAGTGTGCCCAGGGAAATGTTCGTATGTTTGTTGTTGCTGTATCTTTGAAGTAAAATATCCTTTTGAGAAAGCAAATTGATGTTAAGTAAGTTAAATAGAAATGGATGCTATTGCAGGCCCCCAACAGTGGGAGCTCAAAGTCTTGGTAACAGAAAGGAAAAAAGCCACTCCAAACTGCAGAGTACCCTGAACCCTAAGGGACCTATATTGCCTGCCTGGCCCTGAGGGAGTAATTTTACAGAGCATATGCTACAAATCTGGGTTGTTCTTAAGAGCATGACATGGATTAAAGTAAATTTTATTGTTTTGTGCCAATCATCCTTCCCCCTTGTGACCAAAATGAGTTGGATTTTACATTGTGAACTTGCTAATAGAATCAAGCATAACCACTGGAGAATCATATCTAGCTCTCCTGATGATACATCATTGTGGTAGTAATAGAAATATGAGTTCAATTCTGAAATACAAGAGCAAATAGTAACTGATTCTACATGAGAGAAAAGGCCATCAGTACCGCCACAAACCTTCCTGATGATTTTGGACACCTTGATCTAAAGTGGATCAGATTCTGTTGGCTCCAAATGACAGCAAGTATATTGAAAACCAATCAATAAAAATTTTAGTGTCTACCACGTGCCAAGAACTGTGCTAAGCCTTGGGGATTAAAAAAGGGGGGTGGGGTGGGGGAAGAAGTCTAATGGAGGCAATAACCTGCAAATAACTACACACAAAAAAAGATTGTACAAGATACATTAGATATAATCAAGAGGGAAGGCAGTAAAATCCAGAGGAAAAGTGGAAGAATTTCCTAATAAGCAGTTATTAAGTGGCTATTACATGCCAGTCCCTGAGCTAACTGCTTTACAAATATTATCTGTTATTCCTTATAACAATCCTGAAAGGTAGGTGCTATTATTATTCCCATTTTAAAGTTGAGGAAACTGAAGCAGATAAAGTTAAGTGACATGCCCAGGGTGATACAGCTAGTAAGTATCTGAGGCCAGATTTGAACTCAAGAAAATAAGTCCAAGTCCAGCACTCTATCCACTGAGTTGTCTAGCTGCATATAGGCAGATTCCCCTAAGAGGCACTGGAAAGGGCTTCCTATAGAAGGTGGAATTTTAGCTGGGACTTGAAGCTGGCCAGGGAAGCCAAGAGGTAAAAATGAGGAAGGATAGGATTGCATGTATAGGGGGGACAGGCAGTGAAAATGCCCAGAGTCAAGAGATGGAATGTTTTATTTGAGGAACAGCCAAGAGATTAGTCACTGGATTGAAGACCATGTGGGTGAGGGATGTAAGGTGTAAGGAGGTTGGAAAGGTGGGAGGTGGGTGGATATTAAGGGCTCTGAATTCCAACCGGAGAATTTTCTATTCAATTCTATAGGTGATAGAGAGTCTATGGAATCGAGTAGGGTAGGTGATATGGTAAGAGTGGCATCTAATGTGTGAAAAAGAAAATACTATTAACTAGATGCTAACATGAAGAATGTAAAAAGCAGAGAACCTTTGGAGTCAACATGCATGGGATTCCTTGTTTCTGGAGGTGGACCAGAAGATCATGGACAATCTTAATTCTTCACAGGGTATGTGCAGACCCACCCAATCAGCACCCATGTTGGTCAAGGTGTTAGGAGACAAGATGACATATGGTCTTCCAGAATTCATCCCAATTAGGATGAAGACTTTGAGACAAGATTATTCGAGTAGATGCTCTATCTAACAGGAGCTAAGAAATCTAGAACCCCACCATTACTGCCTCAAGGTGAATACTCTTGCACCTTCCAATCAGAGCTTTTCATCATACCTTGCTGAGTACTCTGGGGACACCCAGGCCTACGAAGAAGGTTTGATAGAGTTAACATATGGCATTTTTAAAAAATCATGAGCTGTAATTAACAGGGAGTAACATTCACAAAATGTATACTAATGATGTCAATCTCAAATATAAACAGGCCTACCATTCACAATAATAACATTTTTGGATCTTAAACAGAGTCATTTATTTAAACAACAAGGCAAATTATATATTATAGATATTAATATATTAAAGCAAATATATACCTTATAAAATATATTGCAATCTATATATAAATCTAGTCACACTATCCCATCAATTCACTCAATAGCTATGGCGAAGATTGCCACATACTTATAGGAACCTGGCAGGGAAACACAGTGGGAGAAAAGAAAATCCATGTGTTTAGGATAATTCACAACCCCGGACTGCAGACTTCAATATTATTGGTCCGTTCAGAACACTCACGGGGCAGGAAAACTGCTTGACTTTTGAACTTCATCATTCTTCAACTAGAGAAATTCGGTTCTTGAACACAATCTTTACAAGCTCTTTTAATTAGCCATTTCCTTCAAAAGGACACTTAGAAAATGTTAGCTCTTAATGTGAATTAAAATTGGCTTATCAAATTGGCTCTCTATGGGCTACACAGCCCGATCCAGTCAGGGATCCCCTTACCCGGGGTGCTGCACTGTCCAATAAGAATGAAGCATGCCCACAATATAGCTCCCCTCACTAGGATACCCAAGCAGCTGCAAAGCCTTCTCTGCTTTTCCTTTTCAAATCAGAGGAGGCAGCAGAGAGCAAAAACTCCTTTGTGAAAAGTTTTACATTTACCTCTAGGTGGTACTAACACGGAATAAGCAGTCATTGGCCAACGAAGTCAGTTCTCCCTCTGGAGAGTCCTCTAGGGCCTCCCTGCTGAGGTCTTCTATTAGCTGACTGCTTCTAACCATCACTGCTCAGACAGAACTGCTTTTTCAGTCCCCTGCCATGTCTTGAGTTCTTCTCATCAGGTTCCTCTTTCTCTCCTGCTGTTGGGCCTCCTCTGTTCAGTGGCTTAGATGACAGCTGCCTGGTTTTCAATAACTAACTTTTCACTTAAAAAAAGTCACAACTTCCCAAGTTTCCCCTATAAAAATCACACTGCAGTCTCCTAATGTTTCTGACTTCTGATTTTTATTATCCTTTTTGTTATGGAACACACACACACACACACACACACATATACATATATAAATTAGCTGCACTACCCAACATGCTTAGCATCTGTGAAGTATCCAGTATGGTAGTCTTGTTTCTTCAGTACCTTTGAAACTATAACTTTGTAATCACATTTCTCTAGCTTTTAATAAATAAAGGATTTTTCCATGCTTTCCTACCCAAGTGAGGCATCACTTCACCTTGGTGATAAAGAGATCCAAGGACCACACATTCATACTGCAGATTATTTTCTTTCTAAAAATGTTCAAATTCCACCTGAAAGCTATTTCATATACAAATACCTCAGTGTACATTAAAAAGTTTTTTTCTATTCCTGTTAAGTGTCATCCACAACAGAAGCTATATCTTATAGCATTTGACAATCAATATAAATCTCTTCCTTTGCACAAAAACATATTTTCTGCCCTTTTTATCATTAAATTCCTTATGAAAAGAGCCTCAAAGAGATTGTTTCTGATCAATATAAATCTAGTTCTTTGCACAAAAACATTTTCTGCCCTTTTATCATTTTATTCCTTAGGAAAAGGGCCTTAAAGAGACTGTTTACCTTATATAAGTTCAGCTGGTTCTCCTTGCTCAGGGAGTGTTAAGTGTGATCAGTATCCCCTAATTTTTCATGCCCTGGAATAAAGCCTTGATTACTCAACTCTGGTCACAACTATTTTTAGTAAATGCCTATTAATGCTACCAGGAATAATACTACAGGCTTTACTCTGTACATGCCAATGTTTGGGCAAGAGCCTTGGCCACCTATTCATGTGTACTTTGGAGTCTCTGAAACATGTGGCTCTGATCTGAGAGCCTTCCTGAACCCACATGGACTTGGGATGGACCCTGGGGCTCTGCCCTCAGAGGGGATTCACTTCTTTCCCTAACTCAATACTGTCTAGACCCTGGAGTAAAACGTCAGGAAAAGCATAAAACAAAGTTTGATATGACTTGTGTCTAAGGTTTCCCCACATGTGGATAACAGAATCTTCTCCTCCAAAAGGTACTTAAAGTACAATATAGACATGAGGTATGAGACATCTTTTTAAAAAATTTCTACCTATACCAAATCTGGATAAGATGCAAAGGATTAACACATAAGCAGGAGTGAATCCAGGAAATATTAGACACTCAAATAGCTCGTTGCACTCATTATGTTCCCCCATTTTGTGACCAGTTATTTCCCATTCATCTTGGACCTGAATTGTCAGAGCAACCCACAGTGATTATGCTAGAGGGTTGTTGAAGTCCAGATCTGTTGTCCAGCAGTGGTATAGTTTTAGACCTTCAGCTACAGGATCTTGGTTATGATTGGTTAGCCCAGTCTTGTCTGAGAAGCATTTGGTCAAGGAAATGTTCCTCTGGGGCAACTGGTCCCTGGCTCTCAAATTCAAAGTCCAGATTACCCAAGAGATGATTCCCAATGTCTACAGTACGTTTATTTCTCCATATTTCCAATCACAGACCCTTGCTCAAGACCACAGAAGGGCAGAAGGCAGTCAAGAATTGGGAGGTCCAGGAACTTGTCTCAGGTTTGCCTAGGCCCCATTGCCAGTTGTTTCCAAACTGTACACTGCCATTACTGCTCTTAGAAGGAGCGGAACAGAGAAATTTCTACTCCATAGCTTTGTTGCACTCTGGTAAGGATGTCCAAAGGCAGAGAGAGCACTTGCCTGGGGACTAAAGTGACCGGGCTCTTTTATAGCTCTCTGAGCTCCCAATACAGCCCATCCTCCTGATCCTTGGTCAACCAATCATCAGGAGGTATCCTCAGCCACTGGGGACAAATCAAAAGAGTTCACTGTGTCCTCTTAGCACTGGACCAGGACAAACGTCTAGCTTCATGAGAGGTACCCCTTAAAACATAGGTCCATGATGCTTAGCATGGAGCTTGCAAACACTTAGGTAATGCCTTATTTATTTCACAAGGTTGATTGGGGGCTCATCAAATTGACGATTTTCCTGATTAATTTCTGTTATACTAAGCTGAACAGAGAGACATGACAGGTGCCCTGCATATCCATGACTCCTCCAGGAATCACATGCACTGAGTAGTTCACACCAGTGACAATGAAATGATGAGAAAGATACAGAGCGTGAGCCTGCCATGCTGACCTAGAGGTAACAGAAGGCCAGATGAGGAGGCTGTAACATCCAGTCAGAGACAAGATGAGAGAAAGAGGTAAGGGATAGAGAGAGCTTTGGTGAAGAGCGACTCATCAGGGAGAGGGAGAGAGATGATTGGTAAAATAGAGAACTACGTATACTGAGGAGCAACCCAGACCTCATCCTTCACTGGCATTTTGTATCATATGGACTGTATGGGTCTAAGGAGAAGAAATCTCATGTCCCTGAGTTCTTTCCCTATGTGGATGGGGGGAAGGTTTTCCTGATCATTTATGAGTCCAGTTGTGATCCTTTGCTGTATTGTTTAAAATAAAAATTGTATTTACTTAGAATCATTCAGAATGTCAGCAAAATAGCTGCATTTTTTGGTTGCAGTCACAGAGTGGTATTCAGTTAAGAGAACAACAATGATGTCACGTGCAGCATCAAAGACAGAACTGAAGATAAAAACGAATTACATACCCATATATTAACCAATTTGTACTGTACACTGACAAGGATCTGCTTTAAATTTCCATGCCAATTTATAACCTGCACATCATACTAGGCAAAGTTAGTGGCTATTGAAAATACCACTAAAGGACAGAGCTATCTAAAGACACATTTGGTAGTGTAACTGGAAAAAAAAACCAGAGAGACTGTTCAGTTTAAAACCAAATCTTACGGTCTTGCATTTCAACTTTTTTTTCTTGAAAAGCAATAAGTACTGTGTACAGGGGGGCTAAATGTTTTATAGATGAGAAAAAACTTCTCTAGAACCAACTTATTCATCATGATCATGATCATCATCCTCATCCACATTTTTTTCATCTTCTTCCTCCTCCTATTTCTTGCCCTTCTCAGTTTTAATGATGCCCTTTTTTTAAAAAACCCACATCAGGTTTTCCTTTAGCCCATTATGCAGCAACATCCTTATCCCATTTTTTCCTTCAGTTTAGCTGCTTTGTTTTCATAAGATTGCTTGTCATCTGCAGCAGTATTAGGCCACATTTCTCCCAATTTTTTTTTTTTTTGGTCACATCTCCAATAGAAAGACTAGAGTTCTTTCCTTTAATTTTTGGATGATATTCAGAATAGAGTAAGAAAAATACTGAAGGAGGCTTCTTTGGTGCCTTCTTTTTTGTTTCTCCTTTAGGTGGTATTTGGGTTTTCATTTCTCTTTCATAATGAACCTTATCAGCTTTTTCCATGTCTTCAATTTTTCCTCTCTTTAGCAGATATCTTTCATCTTTCTGAGCATTTTTTAGAAATTTCTGAGTTCCCAGAAGCATCTGGGTGCTTCTTCTTGCATTCCTCTCAGTAGATTAGCACAAAGATGGCATATGAAGACTTTTTCCCTCTTGACTTCTTAGGGTTACCTTTGCCCATTTTTGAATACTTTCCCTCAGCTTTGCACAGAGTAGCCCAATGCTCATCTGGTTCTTATTTTCCCAGTACTGTTTCTATCTTTCACTTTATTTTTGCTGTGAAAACAAAACCTTTCTGATTTTATTAGCCTGAGAGCTTGCAGGGAAGCCAAGGATCCTTTTTTGGGAGAACAAAATGAGCCCAGCACTTAAATTACTAGGTTTTCACTAGATGGGAGTGTGAGTTAACCGATTTTTATAGGAGTGTTTCCCAGGGTGAAAGAGAGGCATGAGCCAGAGAGATTTTATGATAGACCTCCTAAAATTGTACACAGATCCATTGTATTACATAGCTCATGGTCCAATGTAAACATAAGTTACAGATGGAAAGGATATTTTTGGACTTTCTCTCACTCTAAGTTCTGTCTCAAGCCAGTTAATGGGTGTCCCAATGTGCCAAAAAGAAAAATCAAAACTTTGTCATAGCACAGAGCCAGTCCAAAGTATTCTGTACACGAAGGTATTTCTGAACTGCTGCGTTGTACCATCCTGCTCTGCTCTACAACTCCCTCAATCCCTCATTCACGTTTTTTTTCCAGCTCAGCTACCCACTTCCACTGAAGTCCTTTCTAGTTCCGTTACTCTCTGATCTATAAATGGACTCAATTTTTTTTTTTTTGAGAATTGTGTAAGTAGAACTACATTGAGTCCTATGGGGTTGTATGCTATATAGTAGAAGATCACTGAAACTGGAATCAGAGGAAACATGGTCAAAACCCCAAGTCTCCAATTTACTGTGTATGCAATCCCTGTGTGATCTTGAGTAAGTCCTTTCAGCTTACCTGTAAGATGAAGGCATTATAATGCACTTAATGGGCCCTTCCAATTCTCTAACTATGTTGTCGTCCTATTCCAGTCACAGAAGCCATACTATTCATTTTATATTGCTGTTCCATAATCCCCAGAGATGCTGAGGGGTGATTGGAATTTAAAGCCCTTTATAATCTGGCTTCTACTTAGCTTTATAGACTGATTTTTATATATTTTTATTTTTCAAAATAAAAATATATTTCATATTGCTCCTCCCTCCCCACTTCCCATATGAAGAAGTCCCTAGTTAGTGCCTTTCTATCCTCTTTCCTTTTTGGAATTAATTTATAATTGCTTTGTATATGTGGTGCCTGAGGGAACCCTCACTTTCAGAGCAGGTCCCCCAGAAATGGCCGTTCTAGGTTTAAGGTTCTCTGTGTGTCTGCATCCTCTAAAACCTTAAATCATAACCCCACTGATGTGCTCGCCTTTAATAGCCAGAAGACAATCAATTCAAAGCAAAAGCATCTAACAAGTGCCATAGTGAGAAAGTTAGCAAGTAAACCTGGATATATACTCTTCCCCCAATATACACACTATCAGTAGGAAGAATGAACATATGGGAACATGCAAAGAAAGACACACATATAGAAAATGGATATGGTCAGGGCACATACATGGAGAAGTGACTCATGCTGTCATCCACTAATGTCTTCTGGTAATGACATTATGCTACTTTCACTGGTCTCCCCTGGGCAATTGTCAAAGTTGCCTAATCTAAAAGCTCGTTTTATAAATGAGGAAGTTGAGGCCCAGAGAGTTAAACAACTTGTCCAAAGTCCTACAGGTAGCAAGCAACAAACACAGGTTCTGATCTCAAAGTCTGGATTCTTTCCAGTGTACTATATTGCCATTGTACACTCTCCTGGATGTTGGAGATGGTGTGTGTGTGTGTGTGTGTGTGTGTGTGTGTGTGTGTGTGTGTGTGTGTATGTGAACAAAGGAGAATATGCATTTATATAGTGCCTACTACTGCTATGCAATGTGCTAAATCCTTTACAAATATATCCTTTGATTCTCACAATAGCCCTGTGAGATAGGTGCTATTGTCCCATTTTACAGATGAGAAAACTGAGGCAAACAGAGACTAAGAGACTTGCCCAGGGTCACAATCCAGTAAGAATAATAATAATAATAACATCACATTTGATCTTCACAACAAACCTGTGGCATAGGTGCTATTGTTATCCCTATTTTATAATTGAGAAGACTGAGGCAAACAGAAGTTAAATGACTTGCCCAGGACCACATTACTAGCAATAATAATAATAATATATTATAAGAATAACTACCTCATTTGATTCTAACAACAACTCTGTGAGGTAGGTGCTGTTATTAAGATGAGAAAATGGAGGGTAAGTGACTTGCTCAAGGTCACACAGCTAGTAAATATCTGAGGTCACATTCGAACTTGGATTTCCTTACTCCACTATCCACTTTTTAAATGCATAAAAGAAAATTCATAGGATTACAAAGGAAACCAATTAGTCTGAAATACAATTCTGAAAATGTTTTCTTTTTAAAAAAAACCATTAACGTATTCACAGTAGATTAAGAGTCCCTGCCAAAGATGGTGATTCTTCTCCATGCCTCGTGACTTTAAGCTCTGACGTCGTTATTAACACCATTTTTACCAATATATTATGCTCCCACTAACTACCTAACAGTTCTGGGGTTCAGCTTCATTTCTCAACTCTAGGCTTCTTCAGTTATAAGTGGAGGAAAGGTAAAAGCTAAGGTCAGAGATCAGTCATCTTCCCACAGTATGCAAGGACTGATTTTGATAGACTTAGCCCTTCTGAGCAATGCAAGGACCTAAAACAATTCCAAAGGACTCATGATGCAAAATGACATCCATATCCAGAGAAAGAACTATGGAGTTGGAACTCAGAATGAAGCAGATTATTTTCTTTTTTATTTTGTTTTTCTCTCATGGTCTCTCCCTTCATTATAATTCTTCTATGCAACATAACTAATGCGAAAGTGTGTTTAATAGGAATGTATGTGTAGAGGCATAAGAGATTGTATGCTGTCTTGGGGAGGGAGCAGTGAGGGAGGCATAGAAAATTTAAAACTTATGGAAGTGGATACTGAAAACTAAAAATAAATAAATTAATAAATAAAAAAAGGAAATCTCCCCTCATTCTTCACATCAGGGACAGAAGTGAAAGGCAACCTCAACGAAATCGCCTTTTACTCTTCTCCCATGGGAAGTTCCTCACTGGGCACATCCTAACCTAGACTCTGCTAGCTCTTTGAAGATACCAAGCAAAATGGGAAAATGCCACAAGAGAATTGGAAAGATTGCATTTTTGGTTACCTTTATTCAGGGAACGGCTTATGGAACAGGAGAGCTTTAAAGAAAATAAGTAAACCCTCTGCTACACATAGGGTGACTGTGGGCAAGTCACAGGACTTGCCACCAAGGCTGTAAGTTCTGGAACAGCAGCAAAGCTGCATTGGTGAAGGGGGTTTCCTCTCAGGGAGCTCCTTACAGTGGTCAGACCATAGTTTTGGGCAAAAAAAAAAATTACTGCCTCACCAATTTTTGCCGTCTATAAATAAATAAACCCAATAAATACCCATCATGAGCTGGGCAGAGACATGAAACCCCTGCTGCTACCTCGGTGCCCAGTATTCCTTAACAACCTAAGGAGGGATGCCAAGAATGGCCATTTGGATTTTGTAACATGCTCAAAAATAACAAAAAACAAAATCATGCCTTTTTCCTTTATATTACGTTATATGTAATAGAAAAATTTAGGGAAGTGTTGGGGGACATTTGGACGGAAGGTAAACTGCCTAAACTCACTGTGTAATACTTTACTATATCCATTTCTATAACTCCCCATAAGGTTTTACAAAACCACTCTCCTCACGATAAATGTGGGAGGTAGGTAGTGCAAGGATTATTATGGTACAGGTCAGTAAATCAGTCTCAGAGCAAGGTGGCTTCTAGCTTTTACATTTCCTCAGGGCTCTGGGACTAGCCCTGAGAGGTGGAGAGTCAGGAGAGTGGTCTAACTCAGTTTACTTTGTCCCCAAGGTCATCAGTTAACAATGAGTGTAGTCAGTCAATCTTAAGTAGCTTTTGCAAAGAGATATATACAACTAGGTCCATTTAATGCCAATAGTGAATCCAATGGAACATGCACTTGAATTCTCACTATTTGAAATTATAGTTCTGTAAAACATGGTAATTAGTTCTAGTAAGAATACAAGGCATCCCCTCACCAAAGTCTGTGACATAATCTCCCACCCCTGCATATGGTATCCAGGAGAAAGTGGGCTCAAGCTTAGAGAGCCCATGTGGCAAAAGGTAACTTACAGTTTCTGGTTCTTAGAAGTCCTTTTCTCCCTTTCATGAGTGTGCTCCCGAATTTATCTCTAGGCACAGTGACACTTCTTTGCTGGGCTTTTTGTAGAACTGTGAATCTTTGTATCTTGTGGTATCCTGACGTAGACCTTGCCTCCAGGTGCTACTGTCCCAGGGGATAATTTGAAGATAGGATACAGATAGAAATTTTTTAAAAACCCTCCAAATTCTTTGAGACACAAAAGGTCTTCCAACCAAAGATGAGTGGGAAATAGAGCACAGCTCTGAAATGTTCTCCTCTCACTCTGCCTCCTCTCCTAAGACACTTCTCAGAGGGTTCAGTTGGATGAATCTCTCCTAGTTTGCTGCTTGCTGGAATCCAAATCTCTGTCTCTCAGTTTTTAAGTGCTTTGCTATTTTATAAAGATCCCCTGATCAACTATCTTCAACTAATCTGTTCTGTGCAACATCACTCCACAAAGGCTCATAGGAAATATCTGAATTGATCAAACCTTTCCCCACTTCATTGGCAAGCCCAAGATGGATTTGATTCAATTGAGAAACGTTCCCATCTAGTGCAAGCAGAAGAGTGTGGCCTTTTGCCACTTGCTTTTGGTGAAGTGGGTGCAATTTGGTTGATTTATCCCTCCCTTACATGTACCATTTTGTAAGAAACTGTGGGTCAGGGAGGTTAGTGACTTTGTCCAAGTTCAGATGGGTTTTTGGTATTACAGAGTCAAGATTCTGCCCCAAGTCTCCTGCCTCTACATCCAGGGTTATCTCTACTTTGTTCCATGCTATTCCTTATACAAAAGATGCTTTTGACTAATTTCTAAGGGGGGGGTACTTAGGAAGGGGAATAAATATGCTCTAATTTAGGGAAAACTAATCCATTTTTTGCTACATGCTTTGTCAATTTCCTCCAGTTTTTTACAGTGTAATGTACCGATTCTTAAAAGTCAGGAAGATCTGGGTTCACATCTGGCCTCAGACACTTACTAACTGTGTGACCCTGGGCAAGTCACTTAACCCTGTTTGACTCAGTTTCTTCATCTGTAAAATGTGCTGGAGAAGGAAATGGCAAACCACTGCAGTATTTTTGGCAAGAAAACTGCAAATATGGTCATGAATAGTTGAACATGACTGAAACGACTGAACAATGACAAACATACAAGGGTACTGTAACCTTTACTCTTAGTAGATGCTGCCGTACCATTTCTCTCTGGAAATGTATCTAGTCAATAGGACAGTTTGTAGTACATAGAGTGGTCTCAGGACATCCACCAAGTCTGAAAGGTACTCATGTAGATGGGTCTTTTTATATCATCTGGTGATTAGGAAAAGAAGGGAATAAATATTTCTGTATAGCATCTACTATTTCTACTTTTCACAAATGTTGTCTCGTGATTTTCATAACAGTCTACTAGGTAGGTTATCCCCATTTTATAGTTGAGGAAACTGAGGCAAGCAGAGGTTAAATGACTTGCACAAGGTCAAAAACCTACTATGTCTGAGGCCACATTTGAACTTAGATCTTCCTGTCTCCAGGACCATTGGTCTGGGCACTATGCCACCAGCTGCCTCTCCCTACTTTATACCAGGAGGCTGCATCAATGAAGGTACAGCTTGAGCCTTACGCCTCTCCCCAATCAAATCCTGCCTTTATCACCTTTTAGAAAAAAAAATTCATGTTGAGAAAGGTGTGTGTGGGGACTCTGGTATATATCTGTCTTCTTGCATGTTCATATTTCACAAGGTTGTTGAGCAAATCAGGTTAGTTTATAGATGTGGAAACACTAAATGCTGTGTAAGTCAACAGTATCATCAGTACTGTGCTTTCAAGAAATCTTGGGCCGATGAAGCAAAATGTGGAAAAAAAAAGAGAGACTCTGGTGTCTTTACAAGACAGTTCTACGATCATCTGAAGAAGAAAAGTGTGTTGGAATATGCTTTTTGGTGGTACAAGGAAGGCAGTAATACTAAAGAGATTCTTGACCTGGCAAAGCTAGATAGGGCCACCCACTCTAACCCTGTTTCAAGATTTATTTCTTACTCTTGCTACATGCCACTCCTCTTCTGATCACACTGTAACTTTCATATCAGAAACTCCTCACTCTCCACCCCAACACAAAGACTGGAGTAAACTTTATGGTACCCTCATTTCTCTGACTTCTTTCCCCCAACACATTCTTAGCATCTGCCAAGAATAGCCACCAGCTCCTCTTATAAATATTCAGGATTTACTTACACAGTAGTCGATATGGGAAATATTCATATCTAAGCCCAAGGAGAGTGAAGGGGTCTTCCTTTCTGGGTTATTTCTATGTCCAAGGACCTATATAATCTTCATGACTAACAGTTTTGTGCTATCTGGGGCCCCAGGAAGAAGGGGAAGTCAAGATCAACTCCTTGAGGTCAACAATCTTTGCTGTATTGTTCTTTTGCTGATAGCTCTCCTTAGATTCTTTATACATTACTGCAGTTTTTATTTTCTACTCTTAGCATGTGATGAATGTCTATTATATTCTAATAGAATGAAAGATTCTTGAAGGTAGGACTTGGCCATTGTCCCCAGATGTACTTTGCTGATCACTTTTATTCATTTCTCCACCAGTGGACAATGCCAGTTACTGCCTCTCCAAGGATCACCTCTAGAATAGCTTGCTTGCCGAGTGATAACAATGGAGTCTTTGTGGACACCTTTTTAGAACTTCGATAATTAGCAGGAATATGGGTCTAGCTGTGGCCTGATTGAGGTCAAAGTGCCTCCCATTTTTTTAAACTCTCCATCATTTTTTGACTCAAGTGTCACAGTCTTCCCTGCCATACAAAGGGTCTTTTTAGGTAATGGTTCTTTCTTGGGACTGCTCAAATGAGTCTCTGTTTTCCATTCTAGGTCAGTTCATGGTGAGCCAGCAGTAATTTATCTCATCTCTCCCTAAAGCTTTCCAGTCCCCCTAAACATTTTCTATTGAAAATTTCCATTGAAAAAACCAATTTCCATTGGGTTTCAGAGAGGTGTTCCCAGTCTCTTTCCATTTGTCTTCTTGGTTTATGCTTTCATCCTAGGCTAGATTATTGCAAAGTACCATGTAGATCTCATAAAGGCAAAGGGGAAGCATGGAGAGGGTGGGCTGCAGTAGTTTCTTCCAGAACAGGTGCTAGTGACTCACAGGGAGTGAGCTAACCCCTCTATACAAGACATTTCTGGAATAATTTCCCTCCTCCACCTCCAACCTATGTTCCAGTCATTGGTAATCCATTGCCTTCTGGGTCACCCACAAATTTAAAGCTTTAAAAGCTGAGGTGTTTCATAATTTACAGTCACATAGAATTACTGAAAGAATATTGGTATTAGAAAGATGAATTTTCTTGTATTGGGCAACTTAGATTCATTAAAAGTGCTTCTCAATATCCCAAATGTTGTACAGTCTGTTCTCTTCCTCTTAACAAGAAAGCTGTTCTTGGTGTTTCATTTTGAAGACAGAATATTAAAGTTATGGAGAGACATCATTTTTAGACATTATTAACATATATTAACATTTATCATCATATCTTTGTTAATCTGAACATCTATATTAGAAAAACAAAGTAAATGAATATACGTATTGCCCAGATTACAACATGTAGATAGATAGCTACCTGAATTCATATCAACATTTATTTATTTTATTCTACATATATGTATATACATATAGAATAAAATATGTATAGAATAGATATGAACATAAAATATGTAGAATATACGTATATTCCTATATTAGAATGAAATGTATATATGTAGGTATATATCTATTCATATACATATATGTACACATACATGTATGAATATTCATATATATACTAAGACACAGATACTCAATTTGGGCTGCCTGTGTGGCCACATGCTCTAAGCAATATGCATTTTTCATATACTTTGTTTTTCTAATATAGATGTTCAGCAAAGAAATGATAATGATGATGTATATATATGTATGTGTATGTATGTTTTAGACAGATAATACAAATGGATCATGAACTTAGTCTAGAGGTGAACAGAAAGAAATCAGGCTGGAATATTGTTATTCAGTTGTGTCTGAACATTTGGGGTTTTGTTGGCAAAGATGCTGGAATGGTTTGCTGTTTCCTTCTCAGTTCACTTTACACATGAGGAACTAAGGCAAACAAGGTAAAGTGACTTGCCTGGGGTCACATGGCTAGTAAACATGTGCAGCCTGGATTTGAATTCATGAAGATGAGTCTTCCCAACTTCAGACTCCTGATACTTTATCCGTTGTGCCATCTAGCTGCCATTCAGGCTGGAATACATTTGAGAGATTGTGCTATGCTTTCAATGATTCACTTACCTTAGAAGTCCATCACCACCATTCTCTCTGTGATGCCATGTGGCTTCAAATCATGAGGTATCACAATCAGAAGAATAAAAATAATAAGAAGTCAAAAGACAGTGGAATGGAGAAAGTAAGTAGACTGTAGCCTATTACCAGTGATGATTTGTGTGGTAAAGAACCAGAAGAGAAGTCATTGAGACCCTATGTAGTCATGTCTTAGAAATAAGTCACCACTGAACTGCCATATTGTTACATCCTGGATGTTCAAAAAATGAAAAGAAGGCCCCCAGTATGTTGCATGAACCCTGCATGGGCCACTGTAGGAAAGATAAAGCTAAGAATTATAAAGGATGAGAAAGTATAGGTAGACTGTGGCCTTTGTGAGTATAGTATCTATCCATAGGTCTATGGAAGTATTAACAGTCTTAGAATATATTCCTAATCCTTCTGTATAGGATCTGTCATTATATATAGGACCCATAGAATATACTGCTGTATAGACCCTGTGATTATCACAGATAATTACTTTAACCTGATGGAAAAGTTTCTGGAATGATAACACGTGATTACTTGTTTATCTTGACTGAGAAGTGTAGACTTTGTTCTGTTGCTTATGATTAGAGGATACAAAGGTCTCATTGATCTAGGGTTTAAAAGGCTTTCATTTTTCAGTTTAAACTCTAATCACTGCATTGAGATTCTTGTGATTAGGAAAAAAAAATTTCTGTTACAGAGAAGGAGGGAATAAAAAGGGCACAGTGACCTGGGTTTAAATCCTGGATGTGTCATTTGCTATCTTTGTAACTTCTCTGGAACTCAGTTTTTCATCTGTAAAATAAGAAGATTGGAATGGGTCAGAGGTTCCCATTTATTGGTTAGTGAGAACGCCCAGTGGTTCTCACTACAAAATTTTAATGTTATCTTAAGCAGTAAGTAGTTGCAAAGGATATCATATTAATATTACACTATTAAATATTAGTATATTAAATTACCTTGAGTGTTCATAACCTATCTTTTTTGTGGAAAGCAGTTCGAGGAACAAAATACATTGGGAACTCCCAAACCAGGTGATCTCTAATGTCCCTTTCAACTTGCAATCTATCATCCTAGGGTTACTTTTTACCTGTAATGTGTACATTTTTAATAATTCAGCCAATATTTATTATGGACTAACAAAGAAGCCTTGTACTGCATTTTATTTCAAGGATGAAATAAGATACAGTCCCTGCCCTCAGAAATCTTACAACCTAGTAGGGAAATAAGGAAAGTATGCAAATAATTACAATAGGCCCCGGGTCATCTCCAGTCATCCTGATGAATATCAGGTCACTGGGTGCAGATGGCTCTGGAGGAAAAGTGAGGCTGGTGACCTGCACAGCCCTCCCTCACTCAAAACAAAGTCAAGAGCAAGTCATGTCATTATTTCTCTGATGGCATGGTCTTCTTCAGCAACAAAGGATGAACACAACAAGGACAGTATGCAAATAATTACAATAGACCCTAGAGAAAGGTAAGCATATCCAATAGGCCCAAATAGACATGTGGGTAAATAATTGTATAACTTCAGCTCCAAAATGTACCACATCAGCCAATGGATGGTAATGAAACACAGACATCATTCATATACTTTGGTTGGAACGTGGAGTGATCTCCTTCACACACTTGGCCAGCCAGTCAAACTACCTTGAGGCCAAGTATATACAAAGAACTGGCAATTAGCTAGAGGACAGTAGCTAAGAGTAGTATTTATATTGGCCTTTAAGATTTGTAAATCATTTTACATATAAAATAACCCTTTGAGGTAGAGGCTATTATTATCCTCATTTTGCAGATGAGGAAACAGAGGTTGAGAGGTTAAATAGGTCATATAGCTATTAAGTATTTGAAGCAAGATTTAACCTTGGTATTCTTGACTCCAGAGAGAGACAGACAGACAGACAGACAGATAAACAGACAGAGAGAGACACACACGCACAGAGAAAGAGAGAGAGAGAGAGACAGACACATACACACACACACACACACGCACACACAGAACAGAAAGAGAGAGAGAGAGAGAGAGAGAGAGAGAGAGAGGGTTCTGCCCCCTTTCTACTTTGTAAGATCATGGGCAAGTAATTTAACCTCTCTAGATCTGTTTCATATGTAGCATGAGGGGCTTGGGCTAGATGACCTCTAAGAAACCTACCAGCTCAAAATCTATGATCTAAGAAATCTTCTCTTGATGTTTTAAGTATTAACCTTTTGTGTAGTGAAGTATGCTTATATGTGTTTAACATTTCTTCTGTGTGGAGGAAATAAATAGTTGTCCCATACTTGATTCATAATTGAGTACTTTTCTATTCCATTCTCCTTTTGGCAGAAAACTCCACATATGTATAAGCCACAACTCAAGTTTTTAGTAATTTTTTCCCCTGGGGGTCTGTGATGAGGACATAAAGAGCCAAAAGTGTGAGGGAGAAAGGCTAACCCTTCTCACTAGAGGCCAAGATTCCCTAGGACTGAACTTTGTCCTCACCTACTGGGGGTTCAAAGCAGAGAGGTCCTTTAGTGGGGAGGAGGGTACAGCACATAAAAGTGTCTATTTATTATTATATACAATCAACCTAAAAAAGTCCGATAAAGATTAGTTTATCAGAATCTGATATCTACACAATAGCAAGTTTGTCAGATAATTTCCATATTTTCATTCAAACTTTGTGATTTGTATTTGCTCAGTTAGGATGATGTAATGGAAACCAAAATGTAGGTTTGATCTGCTGTGGGGATCACTAGGAATTGCTGCCCAGATGCTCAACCTGAGAGCCTGCTCAACTCTACTGACAGTCCTCTGATGTATTTGGTGAAAAGTCAATGAAGACGTCACTGTTGGCCTTCAAACATGCTGCACTCAGTCATCACAGTTCTCTGGAGGGCTGGGGCACTGCCCAATTGGTTCTTCCTCTGTTCTATGGCTTACAAATTACCATAGCCTTTCATCTAATCCCTGTGACTCAGAGTCACTATCTGCTGAGGCAAAATACCTTTTCTCCTATTAGTCTTCATGTATTCTCATCCCTATCCAGCAGCCCTACCCCTTCTGAAATCCCCATGCATCTCTGCCTACCCTTTATGCTATGTTCTTCAAATCCCCTACTCATTCAAAAATAACTTTTTTTTAAAGCTTTATCTGTTTTTTTGTTTTTTATATCTTTCCTAGTATACTCCCTTGCCCCATGAAATCCTCCCTTGTAACAAAGAAAAACAGCTAAACAAAGCCAACTGCCCAAATGAACATTTTTGATAGTATATGCAACATTTCACTCCCAATAATCCTTCACCTGTCTAACTAGAGGGAGGAAATGTGTTCCCTGTTCTCTGGAACTGGGATGATTCATTGCACCTAATTTGAGTTTGGCTCTCTTTTAGGTTTTTTTGTTATATTCTCCATTTCAATTTTATTAATCTCTCCTTTGGTTTTCAGTATTTCTAATTTGGTATTTACTTGGGTATTTTCAATTTGTTCTTTTTCTAGCTTTTTCAGCTGCATGCCCAATTCTATTTTATTCATGTAGGCATTCAAAGATATAAAGCTTCCCCTAAGAACTGTCTTTGCAGTATCCCATAAGATTTGGTAGGTTGTCTCATTATTGTTATTCCCTTGAATGAAATTTTTGATTGTTTCTATGATTTGTTGTTTAACCCACTCCTTCTTTAGGATTAGATTATTTAGTTTCCAATTAATTTTTGGTCTATCTTTCCATGACCTTTTATTACATATAATTTTTATTGCATTATGATCTGAGAAGGATGCATTGGCTATCTTTGCCTTCCTGCACTGAATTCTGAGGTTTTTATGCCCTAGCACATGGTAAATTCTTGTATATGTATCATGTACCACTGAGAAAAAGGTATATTCCTTTCTATCCCCATTCAGTTTTCTCCAGAGATCCATCATATCTACCTTATCCAGAGATTTATTCACCTTCTTAACTTCTTTCTTGTTTATTTCAAGGTTAGATTTATCAAGTTCAGAGAGGGGCAAGCTGAGGTCCCCCACTAGTATAGTTTTGTTGTCTATTTCTTCCTGTAACTCCCTTAACTTCTCCTCTAAGAATCTGGATGTTATACACTTGGAGCATATATGTTTAGCAATGATATTGCTTCATTTTCTATGGTGCCTTTTAGCAGGAAATAGTTTACTCCCTTATCTCTCTCTCTTTTTTAATTGTATTTATTTATTTATTTATTTTTAGATTTTGACATTCATTTCCACAAAATTTTGAGTTCCAATTTTTCTCCCCATCTCTCCCCTCCCTCCACCCCATAATACCTTGCATTCTAATTACTCCTTCCCTCAATGTACCCTCCCTTCTATCACACGCCACTCTTCCCTTATCTCCATCTTCTCTTTTTTCTTGTAGGGCAAGGTAAATTTCTATACCTATATTCTATACCTGTATTCATTACCTGTATTTCTTATTTCTCAGTTATATGCAATAATAATTCTCAACATTCTTTTCTAATACTTTGAATTCCAACTTCTCTCCCTCCCTCCCTCTCTTCCTAGCCATCCCCACTGAGAAGGCAGACAGTTCCATACAGGCTATATATGTGTTGTTTTGCAAAAGACTTCCATAATAATTATGTTGTGTAATACTAACTATGTTGTCCTCTCTCCTACCCTGTCTCCCCCTTTTTTTATTCTCTCATTTGACTTTGTCCCTTCCCAAAAGTATTTGCTTCTAGTTACTCCCTTTTCTCATTTGGCCTCCCTTCTATCATCCCTCTCACCCCACTTGTCACCTCCTCCCCTAATTTCCTGTAGTGTAAGATAGATTTTCATACCAGATTTAGTGAGCATATTATTCCCTTCTTAAACCATATGTGAAGAGGGTAAGCTTTACCTTCCCTCTCTCACCTTCTCCCTTTTCTCCTCCATTGAACAAGATTTTTCTTATCTCTTTTATGAATTATAGCCTGCCCCATTCCATTTCTCCCTTTCTCCTCTCAGTATTTTCCTCCCTCACCTCTTAATATGTATCTTATTTTTTTATGGATATCATCTCTTCTGATTCAATTCAACCTGTACTCTCTGTCTATATGTGTGTGTGTGTGTGTGTGTGTGTGTGTGTGTGTGTACAATCCCCCCACCTACCCAAATACTGAGAAAAGTCTCAAGAATTATAAATATTATCTTTCCATGTAGGAATGTAAACAGTTCAGCTTTAGAAAATCTTTTATGATTTCTCTTTCCTGTTTATCTTTTCGTGCTTGTCTTGATTCTTGTGTTTGAAAGTCAAATTTTCTATTCAGTTCTGGTCTTTTCATCATGTATGCTTGAAAGTCCTCTATATTATTGAATGACCATTTATTCCCTTGAAGTATTATACTCAGTTTTGCTGGGCAGGTGATTCTTTGTTTTAATCCCAGTTCCTTTTTCTTCTGGAATATCATATTCCAAGCCCTTTGATCCCTTAATGTAGAAGCTGCCAGATCCTGTGTTATCCTGATTGTATTTCCAGAATACTCAAATTGTTTATTTCTAGCTGCTTGCAATATTTTCTCCTTGACCTGAAATTTGTCCACAATATTCCTAGGAGTTTCTCTTTTGGGGTCTCTTTCAGGAAGTAATCAGGGGGTTCTTTCAATATTTATTTTGCCCTCTAGTGCTAGAATATCAGGGCAGTTTTCCTTGATAATTTCATGAAAGATGATGTGTAGGCTCTTTTTTTGATCATGGCTTTCAGGTAGTCCCATAATTTTTAAACTGTCTCTCCTGGATCTATTTTCCAGGTTAGTTGTTTTTCCAATAAGATGTTTCGCATTATCTTCTATTTTTTCAAACTTTTGGTTTTGTTTTCTAACTTCTTGGTTTATCTCATAGTCATTGGCTTTCCTGAACTCGATTATCTCTTTTAAAGAACTATTTTGTTCAGTGAGCTTTTGAACCTTCTTTTCCATTTGACTAATTCTGTTTTTTAAAGCCTCCTTCTCTTCATTTACTTTTTGGGCCTCTTTTTCCAATTGAGTTAGCCTCTTTTTAAAGGTGTTATTTTCCTCAGCATTTTTTTTGGTTCTCCTTTAGCAGGCTGCTGACACACTTTTCAAGCTCTTCTATGGCCTGAGCCCATTTTGTATTCATTTTGGAGGTACTGGAGGCAGAGGCCTTGACTTCCTCTGACAGTATGGCTTGTTCTTCCTCATCCAAAAGGATGGAAGGGGATACCTGTTCATCAAGCAAATAATCTTCTATGGTCTTATTTTTTTCTCCCCTTTTTGGGCATTTTCCCAGCCAGTTACTTGACTTTTGAATCCTTTGTCAAGAAGAGGGTCCTAGAGCTCTTCCTCTCTCCAGTATCATACTCAAGGCTGAGATTCAGATCAGCTGCTCAACTCCCTCAGGGGCTTTGAGCTGAGTTGCCTGGACAATGGACCCACGCTGCTTCTGCATAGGCACCTACTGCCCGCTACTGCTGCTGTCTCAGGCCAGTGCTGGGGGAACCCTCTTCCTCTCTCTTCCAGCTGGGAAAGCCCTCCCACACTGACCTTTGGCGCTTTCTTTGTTGCTTGTGGGTTGAAGGATCTGGGACCCTCCCTGCTAGGAATTCTGCCCCAGAAGTCTGTTTAGGTCCTGTTCCTCCTAGTGCCATGCAGCCAGGGCTGGACTCCTCTCTACTCAGCATCCCATGAAATAGACCTTTCCAGTAGGCATTCCAGGTTACATTTGGCTGGAAACCTCTTTCACTCTGTTGTTCTGTGGCTTCTGTTGCTCTAGAATTTGTTGAGAGACATTTTTTACAGGTATTTTGTGGACTGTGGGGGAAGCACTAGAGTATATGCATCTTTCTACTCCAGCATCTTGGCTCCACACCCCGCCCCCCCCCCCCCCCCCATCTCTTTTGATTAGATCTGTCTCTGCTTTTGCTTTGTCTGAGATCAGGATTGCTACCCCTGCTTTTCTTACATCAGCTAGAGCACAATATATTCTGCTCCAACCTTTTACCTTTACCCTGTGTGTATCTCGCCATTTCAAATGTGTTTCTTGTAAACAACCTATTGTTGGGTTATGGCTTTTAATCCATTCTGCTATCTGTCTCTGTTTTATGGGAGAGATCATTCCATTCACATTCACAGTTATGATTACTATCTGTGTCTTTCCCTCCATCCTCTTTCCCACCTTTTGTGGTTTTACTTCTCCCTTCTCCCTTCCCCTCCACAATAGAGTTTTAATTTTTAACCACCAACTCCCACCGTCTTCCCTTCCTTCTTTCAGCCTCCCTCCCTTTTACTGCCCTTTACCCTTGCTACTTCTTCCCCCCTTTTAATCTCCTCTGCCTTTTCTTTCCCCCTTCCCCTCCTACTGCTTATAGAGTTAGTTAGACTTACATACTTTATTAAGTTTGTTGTTCACTCCTTGAACTAAATCAGATGAGAGAAAATATCAAACAATGCCCATCTCCCTCCCCTCTTTCCCTTTACTGTAATATAATTTTGTACTTCTTCCTCTAATGTAATTTGCCATTTTCTGCTTCCTCCTTTTCACATTTCCTGTTACAATCCCTTCTCATGCTTGAATCACATTTTTATCATCACATAATTTACTTTATATCTGTTCCCTCTATCTAGATATATCCCTTTTATATTTCATAATAGATATACAATTCTCAAGATTAAAAAGTATCATCTTCCCTTATAGGGAGGTAAACAGTTTGCCTAAATTGAGTAACTAGTTTTCTTTTCCCCTGTTTACCTTTTTATGCCTCTCTTGAGATCTGCGTTTGAAGATTGAATTTTCTATTGAGTTCTAGCCTTTTTATCAGAAAGGTCAGGAAATCCTTTATTTCATTGAATGCCTATCTCCTTGCCTGAAATGTCATGCTGAACTTTGCTGGGTAATTCATCCTTGGTTGTAGTCCCAGCTCCTTTGCCTTGTGGAATATCATATTCTAATTCCTTCAGTCTTTTAATGTAGAAGCTGCAAGGTCCTGTGTGATCCTCACTATAGTTCCTCAATATTTGAATGGTTTCTTTCTAGCCTGTAGTATTTTCTCCTTCACTTGATAGTTCTGGAACTTGGCAACAATATTTCTTGGTGTTTTTAGTTTGGGATCCCTTTTGGGAGGTGAACAGTGGATTCTTTCAATGACTATTTTGCCCTCTAGATCTAACACTTCTGGGTAGTTTTCCCTGATGATTTCTTGGAAGATGTTGTCCAGACCCTTTTTTTCACCATGGCTTTCTGGTAGGCCAATAATTCTTAAATTTTCTCTCCTGGATTCCAGGTCAGTTGTTTTTCCAATTAGATGTTTCCCATTTTCTTCTATCTTTTCATTCTTTAGATTTTGTTTGACTGATTCTTGATGTCTCATAGAATCATTAACTTCTACTTATCCAATTCTAATTTTCATCAAATTGTTTTCTTCAGTTAACTTTTGCATCTCCTTTTCCATCTGCCTAATTATTCCTTTTAAGGAATTATTTTCTCCAGTTAGTTTTTGTGCCTATTTTTCCATTTGTCCAATTTTCCCAGTTCAGTTTTGTGTTTCCTTTTCCATTTGCTCAATTTTCCTTTTTAAAGAGCTATTCTCTTCAGTGAATTCTTTTTTCATACTTTTAAAATTATTGGTCATTTTTTCTTCTATTTCCTTCTTCAGCTCTTCCCAGAGTGCTCTTTGAGCTTTCAGATGGGAGTATAGTCTCAATACTGACCTCTTTGGTATTCATGTTTTAGTCCTTGTCCCCACAGAAAGATTCTATGATCTTTTCCTTCCTCCTTTGCTTCTTACTCATGACAGTGAGGTTTTGTGTGTTGTGGCCTCTGGTTCTTTCAGCTGGAAGCTAAAGAATCTGGTGTTGAGCTGGCTGGTGTGAGAAAGCAGAGGCAGGCTGGATTCTTTTTTTTTTCCCCCAGCTTAGCCCTGGACCTAACTTGTTAAGTGTGGGGGAGGGGTGGTCTGGTCATGGGAGATCTCCTCAGCTAGAGCAAAGGCAAGCTCAGAGGTTGGTGATCCTGGCTGCTGTATTGTCTTCCTGTTTCCCCTGAGGCACGCCTGAGGTCCAAGTGTGAGGCTTCACCCCCCTAGGGGTCTGGTCTTCCACCACAGTAAGAGGAATACTCCTTAGTGATTCTCCTAGCCTCAAGGGCTATGAGACTGTTTGTCCCTTCTGCTAATCCCACTGATCCAAGATTTTTCTGGGGAAATATTTTATAGTACTTTCAGGGTCAACAAGGGGAAGGGGAAAGAGAAAGAGCATTTACTGGTCACTCTGCCATTTTGGCTCCTGGAAATTCAAGTAGGTGACTTACTGACCTTTAATTTGTGGACTGGAAGTCTCAGGTGCAGCTGCTGCAGAGACACCTGGGGCTCTGTCCGTGGCTCTCACTTGCTTGGCTTCACTTGACTCTCTCCCTGAGCTGCTCTTTTTATTACATTCTCACAGTGATTGCATATATTATCTACTTGGTTCTTCTTGTCTTCTCATGTTTCCCTGGATTCCTTATTGTCATTGTTTCTTAAGTATGTAAAACTCCAAAGCATTCATATCCCACAAATGGCTCAGTCATTCCCCATCAATGGGCACCTACTTAGTTTCTGACTTTTTGCTACTACAAAAAATGCTTCTACAAATACTTTGATACGTATTGACTTTCTGTCTTTGACTTTCATAGAGTATATGCATAGTAGTAGACCTAATACATCCAACAGAATGAATAGTTTAGTTACTTTTCCTCCCATAATTCCGAATTTTTTCCCAGAAAGGTTAGACCAATTCACAGCTCTGCCTGCAATGTATTATTGTGTTTGCCTTCCCACATCTCCTTCAGCATTGATTATTTATATCCTTTTCATCTTTCCTCTCACTTTCTTCTTCCTATTACATGTTACCAAGTGAGGGATGGCCCTCAGTATATGTAGTAGACACTTTATAAATGCTTGCAGAATGAATAAATGAATTTTTGCAAGTTTGACAGATAGATGAAACCTCAGAGTAATTTTAATTTCCCATTTTAATCATAATTTGAATCTTTTTTCATATAGTTGTTTAAAACTTGCATTCATTCTTCTGTGAACTGTTTTTTTCCGTACCATTTGTCTCTTACCTTTGGAGCATTACCTTTAGTCTGTTATGTGCCCAACATTCTTGAGCTGTGTGAGGATATCAGTACTATACTACTGATGTAAGACAGTGTGGTAGAGAGAGCAAGTATGGAAAGGGCATGACTTTGGAGTCAAGAGATCGGAGCTCAGTTCCTGGCTCTGCCTTTTACTAATCGAATGCCCATAAGAAAGTCATTTCATGTTTGCTAAATGAAGATAATGATGCTATCATCTGGGCAGCAAGGAGGTGAAGTGGATAGAGTGCTGGATCTGGAGTCAGGAAGACCTGAATTCGAATCCAGCCTCAGACATTTAATAGCTATGGGATCCTGGGCAACTCTCTTAACCCTATTTGTCTCAGTTTCCTTATCTGTAAAATGAATTGGAGAAGGAAATGGCAAACTATTCCAGTAGTCTGCCAAGAAAATCCCAAATGGGGAAATGAAGATTAGACACAGCTAAAACAATTGAACATAACAAACAAAATCCTGTCATCCTAGCTTGGTTATTTTGAGTTCCAAATGAGATACTCTATGTTAATGTATAGTACTTTGCAAATTATAAAGTGCTATACAAATATAAGGTATTATTATTATTATTAATAAGCCTTTTAAAACACTTTCTTTAGACTAATCAATTTTCATAGTGTTAAAGTTTTATTTTTAAATTGTGTTCCTAAATAGTTTAAATATCACATCCTCAAAAAATTCCTATTTATTCTTTCTTTGCAGGATAGTGCAAAGTTCAACTTTAACTGAACCCTGGTTAACTTATTTGAATGAGTAAAATTCCTGCTAAAGCCCTCCATTAAGGCCATCTTCATTACCACCAAGGCCAACTGCAGACCAAATGCCATTGGTGGACAGGTCAACCTAAGGGTGCTGGTAGCAGCATTACGCCTAGATGACTGGCCTTGCTCTGCACCAGCTCTGCTTCTAGCTGTTCTCTCTCTCTCTCTCTCTCTCTCTCTCTCTTTCTCTCTCTCTCTCTCTCTCTCTCTCTCTCTCTCTCTCTCTCTCTCTCTCTCTCTCTCTCTCCTCTCTCTTCTCTGTCTCTGTCCCTCTCTTTCTCTCTCAGTCCTCCCTTCACCCCCATCATTCAATGAATGAGCCCTCATGGAAATGTCACCCACACCACCTCCTCAGATGCCACAGCTGCTACTGAAGACCCAATAAAGAATGTTTTCCTCACCAAAGTCTTTGGCACTGTCAGATGATTCAGTATCAGAAATGGACATGGTTTTATAAATGGAAATGCTCCTAAAGAATATGCAATATTATCTACTCTAACACAGTCAACACTCTGGTGTAGGCCCTCATTACCAGAAGTGTTGCAAGATTCTGCTGGTTGGTCTCCTGGCCTCAAGTCTTTCCCTACTCCAGTCCAGATAGACTCTAGTCCTCTTCCATTCACCTGCCAAAATGATCTTCCTCATAAACATATATATATATGCATATATATATATACACATTATATACACGCACACACATATATATATATAGTGTCTATGTCAGTCCCCTCCCAATGAACATTTGTGGCTCCTTATTATCTCCTAGGATCAAATATAAAATATCCTGCTTGGCTTTTAAAGTCCTTCACAACTTGGCCCCTTCCTACTTTTATGTGTCTTCTTAGACTTTACTCTCTCCTTTGTACTTTTATGATCCAGGGACACTCGGCTTCTTGGTGAACCTTACACATGACACTTCATTTCCCTTGCCTTTTCACTGGCTGTCCCCTGTACTTGGAAGTGTGCTACTTTCCTATCCCTGCCTCTTGGCTTCAAGTCATAGCTCAGATTTTATCTTCTCTAAGAGACCTTTTCTAGTCCTAATCAATGCTAGTGATTTCCCTCTGAGATTGCCTCCAATTTTCTCTGAATATATCTTATATGTGTAGTTGGTTGGATGTTATCTCCCTCATTAGACTGAATTCCTCTAAGACAGGGATTGTTTTTGCTTTTTTTTTGTATTTGGAATGCTTAGCACAATGCCTGGCACACAATAAATGCATGTTGAGTGGCTGCTTTGCTGCTGTGTTCTAAGGACCACTAGGCCTTTCTATCTGACTTCCAAATAAAACTTTCTATGTGTGTTGCCTTCCCCACTAGAATGGAGCTCCTGGAGAACAGGGACTGTCTTGCTTTTCTATTTGCATTCCCAGCACTTAACATGGTGTTTTGCAGATAGTAAGCACTTAATAATGATTTTTTCATTCATTTATTCTTTCCATTTTTCATCCTGCTGTACTGGTGACAGTTCTCAAAGGACATGTCAACATAGTACAAGCTCTGGCATGTCCCAAAAAGATGGAAATCCTTCTGGTAACAGGTGATGGATTACATATCTAATGCCTGAGGGTAAACCTACTCAGGGAGTCCCATTACCAGAATTAAGGTTAGATAAATTTTTTGACTGTGGCAACTCATGAGAACTATCTGCTAAGTTGTAGAATGGTTTAGACTTGTGTCAATGGAAAGAGTGCCCATATCATTGAATTCATGGATCTTTCAAAAAACAAAAAAGAGACTGAATACTTGAGTTGTACTTCATGGTTTACTTACTTTGATTTACTTTGACAGATCTGTGATATCAATGAACTAGGTACCTTCTTAAGTAATAAGTAATGTACTTCATCCATGCATGCCTACTATGGTGGTGATTCCTGTCCATGTCCTCCTGTCCATTTTCCACAGAGGCTACACTTTTTTCATGGATCCACACTCCCAGAAATGTATGCACTGATTCATATTCCCTCTGCTTGTATATATTCACAACTACCTAATTACTTTCTCTGCTTCTATACATTCTCCATCTTCCCATGTGCTGTCCAACCCCCCCACCCACCCAAAACCCCCCAAAACCTGGGCCTGACTTTAAACTATACCTACATTGCTGAATACCAATGTACTGGGACCAGACCCCCTTCCTGTGACCCCCTGCCTCCATTATACTAGCATCAGAAAATTGTCCTCAACTCTCTTATAGCTTGGGTTTATTCAGTCACTGCTACAGGCATCCTGAAGTCTTCTTTGCCTCAGGATTTAATCACTTCCCTTTCAATTAGGGCATTCTTGATGTCTAGCTTACTACCTTTTAGAAAGTAAAAGTATTTTTTTTTAAAATCATTAAGAATGTACTACCTATTTGGAAACATCGCCTATCTGGACAATCCAGGTCTAGAGTTGATATTATATATCCAACCCCCAGTAAAGTTTTCCAAACTGTGGGATAGAGGAGAGAGTATGGGAGGTTCTCTTGGGGAACATGAAGCAACTGCCAAAATTATTGAATATTTTTCAGTATAATTTCCACAAAAATATATCCACTTCTTCCAACAATTACAGCATTCCAATCAAAGTCAACAAAAGTGAAACTATCATGGGCCAAATTTGTTCAAGCAACAGTGAATTTAGCCCAGCAATGATCTAATATGGTTTACATAAATGAGATAAATTGAGTCAAATTAACTCATACAATGAGTCAAATCTCAATTCAAGCATGATTTTTCACTGTCATCATCCTGTTGCTGAGACTCCTGATACAAGTGAGTTGTGTCATTGTGCTCCTTGATGTCTTTGAACATGAAGGATATAAACTCAGTTAAGTGACACTGGTGAGAAAACTGTTAACCATAACGTCTGTTATATCTCTCAACCTCACCAATTTGTTTAGAATACTATAAGTTGGTTTTCCAAATGATGACAATTTAAAAAATGGAAATAACTCAAAAATAGTTGGAAATAATTATTTAAAATTCTTCAGCAGTTAAATTTGAGTTGAATTGTTATATTTTTATTGCTTGATTTTATTTCAGTTTTTTAAAAAATAAGTATTATATCTTTTCTTTTTACCTTTTTTCATTGCCTGAATTTCCTTATGCATTTTTCCCCTCCACCCCCCAGAGAGCCATTCCATATTATATTTTTTAAAGAAAAATGTAAGCAAGCAAGAGAAAAAATCAGCAAAACTGATCAATACAATGAAAAAAAGTGACAGCTTTCGACCACACTTGTTGACCACCAGTCCCATCTTTGTAAAGGAGTGAGAGGACGTTTCTTCGCATGTCTCTTCTTTGGGGTTAACGTTGTTCTTCATTTTCGATTGCTTTGTAGTTCTTTCCATACATATTGTTGTGGTTGTTGTGTATATTTTTTTCTTGGCTTTGCTTGCTTCACTTTGCATAAGTTCATGAAAATTCTTTTATGCTTCTTTGTATTCACAATATTCACTGTTTCTTGTAGCACAGTAACAGTACACGATCAATGGGGAATCTTCCTTGTTTCTCATTCGTTGTAACCACAAAAGATGCTGTTATAACTATTTTGTCATATATGGGACCTTTCTTTCTTTCTTTCTTTCTTTCTTTCTTTCTTTCTTTCTTTCTTTCTTTCTTTCTTTCTTTCTTTCTTTCTTTCTTTCTTCCTTCCTTCCTTTCTTTCTTCCTTCTTTCCTTCCTTCTTTCCTTCCTTCCTTCCTTCCTTCCTTCCTTCCTTCCTTCCTTCCTTCCTTCCTTCCTTCCTTCCTTCCTTCCTTCCTTTCTTACCTCTTTGGGATATATGCCTACCAATAGAATCTCTGGCTTACAGGATATGGACGTTTTAGTCCATTTATCTGCATAATTCACAATTGCCTTCCAAATTGGTAGTACTAAGTCACAACTCCACTAACATGTGTATATCTGAATATGATGTGACTATCTTTCTACAAGCCTTCCAACATTAATTATTTCCATCTTTTATCATTATTGCCAGTGTCTGAATGTGAAACCTCAGGGTTGTTTTGATTTGAATTTTTCTTATTGTTAATAATATGGAGCATTCTTTCAAGTGGCTGTTAATAGTTTGCAATTCTTCTTTTAAGAACTGGTTGCTCATATCCTGAGGCCACTTATCCTTTGGAGAATGGCTTTGGTTATTAAATATTTTTATTAGTTGTCTGTACATCTTAAATACCAAATCTTTATTCAAGAAATTTGATACAAACACTTTTTTTCGCATTTGAGTTTTCCTTCTCATGCTAGATTCATAAACTTTGTTTGTGCAGAATCTTTTCAACTCCAGGTAATCAAGATTATTTTATCTTTTGTTATTGCCTCAGTCTCCTGTTTGGTTAAGAATGTATTTCCTATCAATTACTATGAAAGGTATATGATACAATCCTCTTCTAATTGTCCCTAATTTTTTAAAAGTGAAACTATATCCTTCATGATAGATAATTAAAAATTGAAAAAAGATCCACAGAATCAGGTGACACTACTATAGAAAATAATAGCTTAAGTAGTAAAAACATAGAAACCCACAGCAAAAAGTCCAAATTCAAAATATCTCATCCATTCTATTTCTCTTTGAGATTCAAAAGGGCTTTTACTAATGATAAGGAAAAACCACAATTTAACATATACAAATGCTTTTGGTACAGAGAGCATAAAAACTAATGAATTAAAATGACATCTTGAAACTATATATGTATAATATTTTGGCAGGACAATTTTTTCAGAGAAAATGAGATGATTTTAATAAGCAAAACCAAATTTCTCAAAAACCATGTCTACTACAAAGGATTGCTTGTACAGTATAAGGTTGGTTACAGAATTGCTAAGTGTAGAAAGCCTCATTTCATAGGGGAAACATTGATGCCACTTACAGCTATTAATATATTTAAAGCAATGCTTTGGTGAGTAATATGGAAAGTTGTTTCTGTTGCAATAATACCCTTATATCTGAAGACCTTCATAGTCAATTGACTGAGAAATGAAAATCATCCTGTCTTGCACTGCAAGTAGACAAAGCAGCAGAGAGATGAAAGATGTTCATGTGTGTGTGTGTGTGTGTGTGTGTGTGTGTGTGTGTGTGTGTGTGTGTGTGTGTAAATTGACATTAGGGTGGTTTTATTATTATAAACCTATCAATAGTAATGCATATCAAGGAAAGATTTCAATAAAATTTATGGATTTTTAAATGCAAATGAAAGGATGTGGGATTAATAGACTGCACTGGCAGAGCTCAGCCAGCATCAGGATGAAATCCAACTATAAGAGCTAGTTAAAATGCAGTCTCTCAACAGAGTTGCATAGCTTGGGTTGCTTAGCTAGGAGGGGGAGGACATTCTCCCTGGCAAGCTCTTAATGAGGAAACTCAGGCTCAGAAGTCAACGAAAGCACTAAGGTCTTCTGAAACCAAGTCCATATTCTTTCTTGTATATTACATGTCTCCCATGGTCAATCAATTAGAGATGCTTATTATAGTGTCAGTGAGATTCCCACAGCAGCTGCTGTGAATATGCAGGCATATTTCCAGGGTAAATTAGCAAAATATAAATTCTCTTCCTCAAAGATGAGACCTAAATATTTATTCAGATACCAGAAAGCCGATTCCACCATGGTAACAAAGAAGTTTGTACACATTACCAATAGAGGGAGGACTGCCATCCCCAAGCCTTCCCTGTTAGACCTCCCCACAAACAAGCCTCCTTAGGCAAAATACCCCTCTCTCATCCAGTCTAGCTTCTCTGCTCTGCTCTCCTCCTACCTCTCTCTCAGCTCCACCTCACTGTCTCTTCCTGCTGCACCCTTCCTGGTCCACCTGTTCAGCAAGCTCCTCCCATTATGGGCATCATGTGACTCAGACTGTGGGCTGGGCCGAAGCTCAAAACAGGTCACATGGGCCTATTAAAAGACAGGAAAGATCTTCAGATTCCCTTAACATTACACTTCTCTTGAAGATGGTGAAATAAAAGCAAGAACTCACCTGAGTGCTCCCAAATTCCCCTCCAAATCACTTTAAAATAACAACTCAAAATGAGTTCTGAAGCAGCAGACCCAGAAAAAGGAGGGAGTGGAAGAATTTTCCAGCCCAAGACAACTTAGAAGGTCAGCAGAAAAGGTCTGTCTCACTGGGGTGAAAGCAAAGCACAGTCCAGTGGAGGCTATATCCCAGCAGGCTAGCAGTAGGCCTTGGGGGTGACTAAATAACTTTGGAGCTCTCAGCCCACAGATGGTAAGGAGGTCAGACAACTGTTCAGATTACAACCAAGATCATCATCCTAGCAAAACTGAGTGTTAGCCTTCAGCGGAAAAAATCGCCATTTAATGAAATGAAGGACTTTCAAATATTCCTGAATCTGAAAAGACCATAGTTAAAAAGACAATATGACTTTCAAATACAAGACTTAAGAGAAGCATAAAATAGATAAATAGAAAAGAGAAATCATAAGGGTTAATCATAAATCATAAGGTTAAACCGTTTACCTTCCTACATGGGAAAACAATATCATAATTCCTAAGAACTTTATCATTACTAGGGCAGTTAAAAGGAGTATATATAGACAAAGGGCACTGATGTGAGTTAACCATGATGGGATGATATCTAAATAAATTAAATTAAGGAGTGAGAAATAGAAATGTATAGGGAAAGTGGGGAAAGAAGAAGTAGAATTGGGTAAATTTTCTCACATAAAAGAGTCATGAAAGAACTTTTACAGTGTAGGGGAAGATGGGGGTAGCAGGCAGCTTGAACCTTACTCTCATTGGAATTAACTAAAAGAGGAAACACACACTCAGCTGGGTATAAAACTCTATCATGTCCTACAGAGAAGGTAGGAACAGATGGACATGAGAGATGGTGAGGTTTATCAAAAGGAGATCAAAAGCAAAATAATTCTGAGAAGGCACAGGGGGAAAGGAATGTCAGAGAAGGATTAAAAGGAGGAAAAATAGGAAGGACAAAAATACACAGTAATCATAACTATGAAAAATTTTTTTACCATAAGTTTCTCTGATAATGGCCTCATTTCTCAAATATATAGAGAACTGAGTAAAATTTATAAGAATACGAGTCATTCCCCAGTTGATAAATGGTCAAAGGATATGAACAGCCAATTTTCAGATAAAGAAATCAAAGCTATCTATAGTCACATGAAAAAATGCTCTAAATCCCTATTGATTATCGAAATGCATACTAAAATGACTCTGAGGTATCACCTCACACCTATCAATTTGATACAGGTTATACATGTGTAGTTATGCGAAACATTTCCATAATAGTCATTTTGTGAAAAAAAAAATATAGACAAAGAAAAAACCTCCAGAAAAATAAAGTTAAAATCTACATTCAGACACCTAGGTTCTTTGTTTGGAGATGGATAGCATTTTTTATCATAAGTCCTTCAGAGTTGTCTTGGATCATTGTATTGCTGAGGATAGCTCTCATTCACAGCTCATCATCTTATAATATTGCTGCTACTTTGCATACTATGTATTTCACTTTGCATCTGCTTGTAGAAGTCTTTCCAGGTTTCTCTGAGAGCATTCTGCTCATCATTTCCTATGGTACAATAGAATTCCATCATATTCACATGCCACAGTTTGTTCAGCCATTCCCCAAGTGATGGGTAGCCTTACAGTTTCTAATTCTTCGCCTCCAGACAAGAGATTATGTATACGCTTTGACCCAGCAATATCACTACTAGGTTTCAAAGAAATATTTTTTTTTAAAGAGAAAAAGGACCTATACGTACAAAAATATTTATAACAGTTCTTTTTGTAGTGGCAAAGAATTGTAAATTGAGGGGATGCTCATCAATTGGGGGATGGTTGAACTAGTTGTGTTATGTGATTGTGATAGAATACTATTGTGCTATATGAAATGATGAGCAGGATGCTTTCAGAAAAATCTAGAAAGATTTACATGAATACAAAGTGAAATGAATAGAACCAGGAGAACACTGCACATAGAAAGCAGTATCAGGCCATGATCAGCAGTGAATGACTTAACTCTTCTCAGCAAACCAAGACAATTCCAGAGGACTTATCATGAAAATTACTATCTCTGATTGCAGATGAAGCATACCTTTTTTAAAAAAAAACAACTTGCTTTTCCTTTCCTTTTTTTTTTCAGTTTGTGTTTTCTTTCACAACATGACTAATATGGAAATATATTTTTCATAACTGCAAATGTATGATTTATAATCAATACTTGCCTTCTCAGTGGGGGGAGGGGGGAAGAGGAAGGAAAGAAAGAATGTGGAACTCAAAATTTAAAAAAAATGAATCTTTAAACTTGTTTTTCCATGTAATTGGAAAAACATAAAATATTTTTTAAAAATGCAGTCTCTCTCAATTTGGATATATTGTATACTTCTCAAAAAAGCAATAAATACAAGAAAGGGGACACATACAGTTTTTTCCCCTGATTTTTAGTATAGGTATAATAACACATGACTCCTTCAGTTCAGCTTCTTCTCAGCCAAACTTAGAAGTAGAAACTATATAAGTTTTGCCTTTTCTTTATCTGTGTAGCAATGTACAGTTATCCTCCACAACAAACCTAAACTTCATATCATCATTGTTTTTCTTGATCTTGACAGACTTGGTTTCTTTCACCTGGCTGTGAGCAAAAACGTCTTTTTTAAGGAATGGAGATATTAGTGGGATCCAACAAGCCTCCTGCTTACAGTGAGCAAGACACTCACTAAGTGCAGTTTTTCTTTGTATTAATAGTCTTAAGAGCAATCAGCTTTATTTCTAAAGTACCCCATTAGAAATAGCATCTTTAAAAAATTGCAAGATATGATGGTAAGGCACAAGCCGATTATACGTTATTATGAAACATGTTGGCATGTGTGTGTGTGTGTGTGTGAAAGAACTTTAGAGGATGTTTGAACTAAAAAAAATGACTATCTTATTAGAAGTAATAGTAAAGATGAAGAAAATTCATTTTGTAACAAAAATTTCCTCCTGAAACTTGCATATTTGATGAAACTTTAATTCAGAGATGTCAAATACCTGCTCATTGGATACAGACCTATCACTCTCCTCCCTTCTCCCTCAATAATCCTGAGGCCCAAATAAGATTAAAATGTTATTAGGAAATGTTTAGCAAAATAAATAAAAATAGATAACATCACATTTTAAAACTCTGTCAATATGTGGCCCACAGGAATACTTGTGAATTAACAACCCATTTCAATTTGAGCTTGATACCATTACTCTAAATTCCTGATCAATTCCTGATCTTCGAAATTTATATTCTGATCTGGAAGAGCAAAGTAACTTCATTTGCAAAAGTGTTAGAGATATGAATAATAAATTTACAAAATACTTTGAAATAATGTTTTCCAATTTTAAGACATCTGCCACACAAATGAAATAAAAGACCTGCTTATTAATCACTTGAGTAATTTACAGGAGTGATTCTCATTTTATTTTTAAAGATTTTAATATTTCTAAATGTAGCAGGAGCCATCAGGGGAACCCTTGATTTACTGTACTGGAGCATTTCCTGTGGATCTGGACTGGACATATCCTCTGGATCCCTGCTAAGGAACATGTGCCTTGTTGCAGTACAGAGGAAATACTGGATTGGTGACCTAACAAGCCTGGGAATCACTGGAGATGATTGGCAGCTGAGAAAAAGGAGGACAGGCTCTTGTTAGACCATAAGAGTTGTGGAACTATCTCTGTTCTTATCTTGTTGGTCCTCTCTCTTTGCACATGCTTTCTCTTTCTTGCCTTCCTATAACTCCCCATTCTTTTGAGCTCCACAATGGTGTCTTGCTTGCAACACAAGCACATGGGCATCAGGATATGTGTTTGATTTGGTGGGTCTGAAGCTATACTTTGAGTCTCTGGCTGACTGCATCTTCTTGTCTGTTTCATTCTCTGAGGGTAGGTCAACAGCTAGTGATGATGAGAAATAGACATTCCTAGACTTGGAGATTGCCTTGTAAGTTGAATTTTAAATTTGGCTTGTCGTTGATCCTTCATTCCTAAAGAGGACCAATGACATCAGGAAGGGGTGTCTTGACTTGCAAGTGAATTGGATTTAAGTGAAGCATCATCTGATCAGAGGGCAGAAAAATCAGAAACAGCACACTTCTTGGCACTACTGCCAGAATCATCCTGTAACTCCTGGAGTAAAGAAAACCATATCCTATTGACTAGGCAATCTGGACCTTGTGAGTTTGAGGGGAATGGGAAATATCTGTTCATCAGTCTCACAAAGTTGTCTTTACTTTCTAGAGGTGTGTGAGAGAGAGAGAGAGAGAGAGAGAGAGAGAGAGAGAGAGAGAGAGAGAGAGAGAGAGAGAGAGACTTGCCTTCCTTCTTTGGGTCAGGTCTCCCAGGATTGAGCCTGGCTCCTTGGGAGCCCAGAACCCCTTGCTGGGCACTCTAGTCCACAGAGTACATAAATATGAATAAATAGGGAACCCATTTGGTCTGGCCCCAGGTAATACATTTAGTTTTACTTCACCTGAACAGGAATAGAACTGTCTTGTGAGAATGCATTGAAATCAGCATTTGCATTCAGAAATCTTACTCTGCTTTGTTACTTGTGAATGAAGAGTTCTGTCATTTATCAGAAGTGGTGGCGTTGTTACCATGCTTTGTAACATTTTGTCTGTGTGAATCAGAGTTTCCTGCTGCAGCTGTTAAAAAGGCAAAATAATGATCTCAGCGTTTGAGAAAGAATTACAAGTAGCAGTGTGGTCAGTGACACAAGGAAAACCTCTACCATGAAGAGAAAGTCCACCCTGTCATTAATAATGTCATTATAGCATGATTTTATGCTGTAATTTGAAAACTGCAGGAATTAAAAAAAAATCAACAAATAGCTAATTTATTTATGTTATAAATTGTAACAAATCTTTAATTTTATCTAAATAAAATATGAGCTAAGAAAATTATTTGCAAAGATGAAAACTGGACTTTTGCATGTATGACTTTTTTATTTAAAAAAAGGGGGTGGAGGGGAAGGAATATCACTACATAAAGTTTTGAAATCACTAACTTAGTCTAACTCTCTTATTTTATAGGTGTGAAAAAACCTGAGGCCCAAAGAACTAAAATGATTTGCACAAGATCACAGATAGTAAGAAGCAGAGCTGGTATCTGAACTTCTGGATCCAAATCTAGTGCCTGATCCATCCAATAATGTTTTGCATTTGTGTAGCACTTTAAGGTTATAAAATATCTTTCTGAAACAACACTATGACACAAGTAGTACAAGCCTTACTATCCTCACTTTGTAGATGGGGAAAAAAGAGACTTAAGAGACATGAAATGAATTTTCTATGTTCACACACAACTAGTGTCTGGATAGTGATTTTAACCCAGGTCATATGACTTTTCCTTTCTACTATATTAGTCAGTCAGCTAACCAAGCAATCAATAAGCATTTATTAAGCACCTACCATTTTCCAGGCACTGGGATCAGTGCTGGGGACACAAGTACAAAAAAAGAAACAATCCCTACTTAAAAGAAGTTCATATTCTAATGGAAAGAATAACATATAGTATAATGGGCCAGTGTGAGTTTGATATAACACTGGGAAACAAGAGATCTAACCAAATGAGTTAATGGACAGCTAGGTGGAGCAGTGGAGAGAATGCCAGACCTGAAGAAAGGAAGATTCATCTGCCTGGATCAAAATCTGACTTCAGACACTTGTTAGCTTTGTGATTCTGGCCAAGTCACTTAACCCTGTTTGCCTCAGTTTCCACAACTGTAAAATAAATTGCAGAAGGAGTTGACAAACCACTCCAGTATCTTTGCCTTGAAAATCCCAAATGGGGTCATGAAGAGTCAGAAATGACTGAAATGACTAACTGACAATTGATAGAGGGAGTTTTATCACAAGTCCACAACAAAAATGCTTCACCTGTGTTTTAGTGAAGTTTTGTGTATGTTTTTCCCCCATAATATTGATGCATTTATATTAATGGTTTATTTCTTGCTTCCATGCCTCACCAAGATTCTAGATTCTTAAAAACCATACCCGCCCAGTACAAACTCTGAGGAGTCCCACTAAGGTTTTGAGAGCAGTTCTAGCAATGGATCATGTCTATAGTCCAAGCACTAGCCTAGCTAAGTATTTTATTGGGTGAATGGATTGAGAGGATTGAAAAAGCAAAGCTTTGAGCTTCCAAGCATATCAATTTATTAAGCAATGCAAGCCAAGTGTATAACAAATTGGGACCACACCCTGAATACAGAGGGACACAGATTTTTATACATTAAAAGAAAATAATTAGTAGGATATAAACAAGGAAACAAGATTAGATAATCTGATTTCTAATGGGAGAGAAAATAATGGATTTTCCAAGTTGGGAGGAGAGAAAAGTTGAGTTAAGAGTGACAAGTAGGTTTTGAGTTCTTTCCTTTCCCAGAATTGGGAAGCTGTATCCACATGCATTTATGAAACAAAAGATGACAGATACCATCTAGTTCTCCATGGACTATTTGTAGAAAAACAAGATGGAGGATAATACATGTGGCAGAATAATTTGGAGTCAGTGTTTAGAAGATAGGGTCAACTCACTCTTCTCATCAGCATTATATGGAAAGGCTTTTCAAGGGCAGATTGGACACACAGTAATGTACTATTGGTCGATGACATTCTAATATTCAAATGAATGTGTGATCTCATTGACTGTTCTTTTCACTGACGTAACTCACAGCCCAGCCACATCTGTACATCCTGTGAGACTCTTGTCTATGTATGCACATAAGTTCACCAAGGTTTTGGAAGCCTATTTCACTTCTCTTGACATGGGAGGGACATCAATGGATAGCTATACACCTAACAACCCTTTCTCTTACAATGGGATCAGTCTGTCTTTATTGTATATTTACCTGAAAACGCTGTAACACTCTGCCCACTGAAAATCTTAAGAGCAAATGTGAATTATATCAGCTGGACACTTAGGGAATTATAGTCATCCTTCCCTCTCCTTCCACCTTCTACTCACCCCCAATCCCTCACCATGCAGAGAACAGAGGAAAACTATCATATTTCCCAGCTGCCTAGATGTCAAAGTTCACATTTACCCTGGAGATTGTTTGCTGGCAATATGTCACAGTATTTTTTACTCTTATTGGCCTCTGAAATTTCTCACTGCTGATATATTACAGCCAGCTTATACCCACCATGTGTCTCACCAATTGATTTCTAAATGATGGAACTTTTGTTCTGGGGCACAGAGCAATTTCCTAAAGACAATCCAGCCTACTCCCTGCATCCTGTTTAATTTTGGGCTCCACTTATTGTCCACCTCTACTGTCAGTTTTAGAGAGACATGTCAATTGAATGTTCCCATCCAATTACATGTTATAATCTGGGCTACTGACATTCTTTATCCACCATCTTTTCTGAGGATAGTCAATTTAATTTTTTTTTGTGAAGTAAGGATAGTAACATTTTTTAATATCTTCATCGAAGGACTGTTGTGATACTGAATGAGACTAGGTATTTACAGTGTTCTGCAAACTTTAAAAACTATGTGAAAACATCAATTATTATTACCAATAACATGTGAATTTAGTCTAGTAACTGAGTTGAGACTCAAATGGAATGAACCACATCTATGTCAGTCTTTATTTTAGAAAACTAAAGGAAATTTAAAAATTGCAACTAAATAAGATAGATTCTAGGTTCTACTCAGAGAGAATGAAAGAATTAGAAGACTTGGTTTCATCCTATGCCCAAAAGCAACATGTCATGGAACACTTAGTTATCTCATTTTGCAAGGTTAATGATGGGTGTAAACAAACAAACTGCCAAAATATTCATGCAGCTTATGCATCAAGAGAAAATAATGCAATGAACTTACTTAAAAAAACTTCTAACCCAAGACAATGTATATCTCAAAACTCAATGACATCAAGAAAACATCCTGATGAGGATGACTAAAACTATACTGTGCAAGGGTGGAGGTTGTGAATAGCTCACTCCACAGTTTTAACAGGTGGATTGAAACAATTAATCCGAACTAGGTGAACAAAGACTAAGAATTGATCAAATGCATTTCGGTTAAGTAGGATTGTCTGTTCTAAATGAAGGAACTTTTTAACAATACATGGTAGTTGAAAGAAGAGAGGTCTTCCTCTGAGAAAAAATTACTTGGAGGAATGGGAAAAGTGCTTTGGCCCTGGCCCAGGTCTCTTCTTTCTGTCCCATCCTCTTATGGCTAGAGGACAACTTTGTGATCTTCAAAGGTTCTAGAGGATTTTGGACTTTCCATTGACATCCTAACATTGCCTCTAGAAGAGTATCTGGTGGCAGTGTCTAAATCAGGACCTAAGAACAAATTAGAGATGAAGAAGAAAGGATGACTCAAGGCTTTATAGAAGAAAAGATACACTGTATATAAGGGGAAGATCTTGTGGATTCTAGCAAAGGGATTTCCCAGAACTGTGAGTTACTCTTTTTCCACAAGAGCTTCTTCTTTTTTTAAAAAAAAAAAATTATTTTTAGTTTTTAACATTCACTTCCCCAAGATTTTGAGTTCCGAATTTTCTCTCCATCTCTCCCCTTCTCTCACTCCAAGATTGCATGCATTCTGATTATCTTTTCTCCCAATCTTCCTTACCTTTTGTCATTCCCCCTTTCTCTTATTCCCTTCCCCTTCTATTTTCCTGTAGGGCAAGATAGATTTTTTTACCCCATTGCCTGTATAGCTTACTTTCCAGTTGCATGTAAAAACAATTTTTTAACATTTGTTTTTAAAACTTTGAGTTCCAAATTCTCTCTCTTCCTCCCTCCTCACCCACCCTCGTTGAGAAGGCACACAATTCGATATAGGTTATATATGTGTAGTCATGCAAAACACTTCCATAAGTCATGATGTGAAAGATTAATTATAGTTTCCTCCATCCTATTCTGCTCCCCTATTTATTCTATTCTCTACTTTGACCCTGTCCCTCATCAAAAGTGTTCACTTCTGATTACCCCCTCTTCTAATCTGCCCTTCTTTCTATCACCCCTTATCCTCTTCCCCCCTACTTTCCTGTAAGGTAAGATAGATTTCCATACCCAATTGAGCGTGTATGTTATTTCCTCCTTAAGTCAAATCTGATGAGAATGAAGTTCACTCATTCCCTCTCAGCTCCCTTGCTTCCCCTCCACTGTAAAAGTTTTTCTTGCTTCTTTTTTTTCCTTATGACGCACTATTTCCTTGATTTGTACAAAATAGTGAATAGTCATACCATGCCTGGGAAAAAATGGTGGTTTAGGGTTTATACAAGTCCTTCTGTCCTGAAGCATCTATTTTGAAGGTTTGGGATTAGCACCTTTAGCCCCAGCATCTTTAGGTCTGGACTTGGCAGGCTTGGGGTCAGTAGGCTTAGCAGCCTTGGAATCATTGGCCTTTGTGCCCTTGGCTGCCTTGGGATCAGACTTGGCAGCCTTGGAATCAGATTTGGTAGCCTTGGGATCAGACCTACTGACCTTGGCAGCAGACTTGGTGACCTTGGTTGGGGTCAGCGGGCTTGGCAGCCTTGGGGTCAGTGCACTGGGTAGTCTTGGGGTCAGTGGTTCTGGCAACTTTAGAATCAGGTTTCATGATCCTGGGGCCTGGATGTTTGATGCTGACCCTAGGACCCTGGACGCTTGGTGGCCATCTTGTGGCCAGCACAGTGGGATCTTGGGCCTGAGGAGCTTGGCCTTGGTGCTTAGAGCCTAGATGGCCTCTGCTCAGGCCTTGTTGGTTTTGGCATACTTGGCTTGCATCTTCTTCAGTCCCTTCTTGTTGTGTTTCTTGGCAAAGCACATGTTTCTCAGAAACATGGGATGAACCTCTTTCACAGATTTGTATCTCTGTGACCTAGGTTTCTTGATGCCATTTCTGTGCCATTTTCATGATTGGTTGTGGGTGGTATGATTCATAGACTTAGCCATCTTTACACCACAGCCTGAGCTAACAGGCACTCCACTGACTGGAAGAGGCCAAAATGTGAGAGAGAAAGTTTCTTGCCTCTTTTATGTGAGATGATTCATCCCATTCTGCCTCTCCCTTTCTCCTTCTCCCAGTACGTTTCTCTCTCACTCCTTAATTTTATTTTTTTAGATATCATCCCTTCCTATTCAACTCACCCTGCGCCCTCTGTCTATATGCATATAATCCCTCCAACTACCCTAATACTGAGAAAGGTTTCATAAGTTACAAATATTATATTTCCATGTAGGAATGTAACCAGTTCAACTTTAGTAAGTCCCTTATAATTTCTCTTTCTTGTTTATCTTTTCCATGCTTCTCTTGATTCTTGTGTTTGAAAGTCAAATTTTCTATTCAGCTCTGGTCTTTTCATCAAGAATACTTGAAAGTCCTCTATTTCACAGAAAGGTCATTTTTTTCTCCTGAAGTATTATACTCAGTTTTGCTGGGTAGGTGATTCTTGGTTTTAATCATAGCTCTTTTGACTTCTGGAATATCATATTCCAAGCCCTCTGATCCCTTAATATAGAAACTGCTAGATCTTGGGTTATCCTGATTGTGTTTCCACAATACTTGAAGCATTTCTTTCTGGCTACTTGCAATATTTTCTCCTTGACCAAGAGCTTTGGAATTTGGCTACAATATTCCTAGTTTTCCTTTTGGGGTCTCTTTCAGGAGGTGATTGGGGGATTCTTTCAAAATCTATTTTGCCCTCTGGTTCTAGAATATCAGGGCAATTTTCCTTGATAATTTCATAAAAGATGATGTGTAAGTTCTTTTTTTTTGATCATGGCTTTCAGGTAATCCAATAATTTTTAAATTGTCTTGCCTGGATCTATTTTTCAGGTCAATTGTTTTTCCAATGAGATATCTCACATTGTCTGCTATTTTTTCATTTCTTTGGCTTTGTTTTATAATTTCCTGATTTTTCATAAAGTCATTAGTTTCTATCTACTCCATTCTAAAATTTTAGGAATTATTTTCTTCAGTGAACTTTTGGAACTCTTTTTCCATCTGACCAGCTCTGATTTTTAAGACATTCTTCTCCTCATTGGCTTTTTGGATCTCTTTTGCTATTTGGGTTTATCTACTTTTTAAAGTGTTATTTTCTTCAGCATTTTTTTGGGTCCCCTTTAGCAAGCAGTTGACTTGTTTTTCATTATTTTCTTGTATCACTCTCATTTCTGTTCCCAATTTTTGCTCTACTTCTCTTGATTGATTTTCAAAATTCTTTTCGAGTTCTTCCATGGCCTGAGACCAATTCATATTTTTCTTGGAGGATTTACATGTAGGAACTTTGACTTTATTTTCTTCTTCTGTTTGTATGTTTTGGTCTTCCTTGTTGCCAAAGTAAAATTCTGTAGTCTGATTCTTTTTCCAGTTTTTACTAATTTCCCCAGCCATTTCTTTGGCTTTTGAGCTCTTTGTCAAGATACTTCTCTGCTTAGAGTGGGGATGGGGGGGGTGCACTATCAGCCTCTTGATTCCCCTACAATCTGTGGGCCTAAAACTTCAGAAACAACCACTGCTACTGTCCCTTCCCCTACTGCTGCTACTATGGGCTCCTCCACCCTCTTCATCACCCTGGGACTGAAACAGGATCGCTCTTCTCTCTCACACAGGTTCCACAGGTATTTTCCACTGACCTTCAAATCTGTCCTTGGCATTTTGGGGTCGTGAAGTCTGGAAACCTCCACAGGTGCCAGAGATTCAGTCCCTCTCAAGGCCTGCTCAGGTTCTGTCTATGGCCCTCTCTGGACTGTGCTTAGCTCCCAGCAAGGCATGATAAATACTTCCTGTTGACTTTCCAGGCAGTCTTGGGCTGAAGATTTGCTTCACTCCATCATTCTGCAGCTCCAGAATTTATTTAGAGTCATTTTTTATACGTGTTTGGCTCAGCTTGGGGAGAGAGCTATAGCAAGATCATACTTTTACTCTGCCATCTTGCCTCTGTCCCCCCCAAAATAGCCCTTTCTCAAAGCAAATTAAGTCTAACTGATTAATTAGTATCTACTGACAACTTTGGGGGGAATGAACATAGGTAAAGGTTTGAGCTGATGGTCATAAAGGGATGCATTAGGCATGCTGAGGAGGCCTGACTTAGATGGGATAATTACCCATTATGTGCTATACTTGGAAAATTCAGTTTGGAATGAAGAAATAAGAGAGGTCAATCTCTGTAGCTAGAATGTTCAAGAGGTGAATTCTTTCAATTTTTACTTTATTCTCTGACTCTAATAGTTTTGGGCAGCTTTATGATTTTCTAAGATGTATTACCTAGAGTTTTTGTTTAGTCATAGTTTTTAGATAGTCTAATGATTCTTAAAGTATCTCTCTGCATTCTATTTTCCATATTGGTTGCTTTTCCTAATAGAAATTTCACTAGTTCTTATTTTTTGATCTTTTGACTTTGCTCTAATAATTCTTATCAACTCACTGAATCATTGAGTTCTATTTGCTCCATACTATTTTTCAAAGTTTTGACTGTTTGAGTAAGGTTGTCCACTTTCTGCTCCAAGCTGTACATTCTTGTTCCAAGTACTTTGGTATTATTTTTCGTCTCTTATTTCAGGTGTGTTTTTTCATTACTCCCTTCCATTCTTACAGTCTTTGTGGCCAATCTATTTTTTTTATTGTGGCTATTTCAGAGTCATTTTCTTGGATTTCATCTTGTGATTCCCTTATCCCATTGTATTTCTTTATTTAGTAGGAGGTTTTTCCCCCCTTCTGTTAGATAATATCTATAACTTCTGTTTTTGAATTGGGACTTTCTGCCAAAGCCAGGCTGTTCCCCTGTTGTGCATTTTTGGAAGGCTTGAATAGGCCCAGAATAGACTCCTGCTTCATTCTGGAAAGGGATAATATTAAACTGGATGTGAGTTCTGTCTGCTGGAGTCCAGAAGTCATTGCTCTGTGGCTTCAGAATGATAGACTGAATTAGTCCCTGCTTCCTTCCATGATTACAATGTGGGAATACAGTCCCTGCATGGAGCCCAGATTTGGATGAAGTTCTAGGACAGAGGAATCGAGATACTATTTAGCTGAGTTCACAGGGACTGGTAAGTTAATCCAACATATTATACATACATGTATGTATATACATATACACATACATATTATATATAACAGATAAGGGTAGAATATATTATAGACATACATACATACATACATACATATATAAACCTGGACAAAGAACTCAATTGCATTGGGAAGGTGTCTTATGACAAACTTTTGGGAGCATCCTTTTCTGATTTTGGTCCAACAAAAATAATAAAGAATAGGATCACCTGAAGATCTGATTCAGATTTAAGGAGACTAAATAATATAATTCTAAGAAATTATAGGTCAAGGAACCATAGATAGAAACCATAGAACATTTTGTTAAAGAAAACTTTAATGTATCAAAAGTCATGGTACATAGCCAAAGCAGTACTTAGGAGAAATTTAGTTCTCAAAATATATTCATCAACAAAAGAGTGATGTAAGTGATTAATAAATTGAGTCAAGAACTAAAAAAAATAAAAAGCCCTAAATGTGAAAAAAAAAACTCAACCTAGGAATTTTGAAAGAGACAGAAGACATAAACAAAATTGAAAACAAGAAACCTCATTGAATTAAAGAATACAATAAGTAGTTTTTAAAAGATTGATGAAATAGGTAAATTATTAGCATTTTTAGAAGAAAAGAAAACCAAAATACAGTATGAAAAAATGAAGACGGGGAATCTCATAACAGATGGAGAAGAAATAAAGGAAATTACAGTGGAATGTATAATGAATTTATAGTCTGAGTACCCAGGTTCAAATGAATTATCAGGTACTATTCTGCCCAGTCATATTATGTACCCCACAAATGTATAAATGAAATAGATGAATACTTTAAAAAGCATAAAATAGACATGTTAACAAACAAGAAACAGAGAAATTAAATAACCTTACCTCAGAACAATAAATTGATCAATTTTTTAATGGACACCCAAGGGGGGAACCCAGGCTCAAATGAATTTATAAATGAATTCTATCAAACTTTCAATGAAAAATTAATTCCAATATTACATAAATTGTTTGCAGAAATGTAGAAGGCATCCTACCAAATTCCTTTTATGAAAAAAAATGATCCTGATACCTCAACGGGGAGAGTAATTATTATAAAAACTAGACAAAGAAGCCAATGGAAGCATTCTTCACTGATTTCAATTCAATAAAAATTATAATCACTAAAGTCATCAGAGAAAGAGAAATATAGACCAATATCTAAGGAACATTGATGCAAACATATTCAATAAAATATTAGCAAAGCTATAGCAATAAATTCAAAATCTATCCACTCTGATCAGGCTATAGTTATAGCAGGGATATTGTGGTAGTTTTACATTAGGAAATCTGTGAATATAATAGAACATATTAATAACAACACAATAAAAGCCACATGATTATAATCAAAAGAGCATTTATGAAGCACTTACTAAGTACCAAATACTGTGTTAGATGCAGAAAAAGCTTTTAGTAAACTGTAACATTTATTTATGTTACAAACAATAGAAAGAAAAAAGCATTAAAAAAACATTTTTTAAATTGAATAGAGAAAAGGGAGATGAGATGTGCAGAATAGGTAAAAAATAGAGCAGTTTGTTAATTTATTACACCCTGGATAAACACACATACACACTTGTGTGTGTGTATATATATATCTACACACATGTATATACACACATATATACAAACATGTTTATCCGCACATATATGTGCATGCATGGATAGATACCTATATACATTCATGTGTGTATATATGTTTATCCAAGGAGTAGGAAATTGCTCTATTTTAAAGTTATACATGAAGCATCTGTGATTTCATTAGTGTAAAGAATTCCTGGTACAGAAAATCCTTGGCTATTAGTGCAGGAACCTGAGACATGTGGGGGTTAAGAGAATTGTTCAGGATCACATAATTGATATGATTAAAGGCAGGATTTGAATTTAAGTATTCCTGACCTCTAAATTCTTGAACTACTTCTACCATTCCATGGTGCCTTTATGAGAAAACTAAAAACATAACAAATCATATAACTGTGCCCTTTATATTACTTTTTCATATGTCAACAGATTTAAAAAAAGCCTTCATCAAAATACAGCACTCATTTATGTTAAACATAAACATACATATTAAAGATCAGGACCTTCTCTTATTATGATTAAAAAATATCTATCTAAATCAAGAGTGAGCATTTTTTGAAATGGAGCAGCACTGGAAGTTTTCACAATAGGATCAAGGGTCCATTAAAGATGTCCTTTGCTAAGGTTATTATTTTATGTAGTGCTAGAAAGATAGCCATAAGACAAGAGGGAGAATTGTGAGAACACACACCTCAATTTGGAGATGATATGATCATTTACTTAGAGCAAACTAGGAATTCAACCACAGGAAAAAATCAATTAAGACAATAGCCTTAGTAAAATCATAGAACACAAAATGTAAAATCATCAACCTTGATGTATATTACTAATAAATCCTAGAAGGAAGGATAGGAATGGAAATTCCACTGAAGGCAACGACAACATATACTTGGGAATTAACCTACCAGGACCCCTATAGAGAGGACATATAAAAATATAACTACAAAGCAATTTTTACAGAAATAAAATAAGACCTAAATAATTGGAATGAGATTTAATGTTCATGACTGAATCATACAAATATAGTAAGAATGGCTACACCACTTAAAGTATCATCCAGTTATTTCTGACTCTTCATGGCCCCATTTGGAGTTTTGTTGGCATAGATACTGGAGTAGATTGCCATTTCCTTCTCCAGCTCATTTTACAGATGAGGAAACTGAGGCAAACAGGATGAGGGGATTTGCCCAACACACAACCTAAAACATGTCTGAGACCAGATTTTAACTCAGGTCTTCTTGACTCCAGGCACAGTGCTCCATCCTCTGAACCACCTAGCTGCCCACCATTGTCCAAAATACTGCATTAAATTAGCACACCATCTGTGTATAGCTCAACCTTTGATTTATTAGAGCAAACACCAAAATCAATACCAAATTAGAAGAATTAAAATGAGAAAATTTTGCCTGCATTTAAAACAAGATCCAACTTGTCTTACTTAAACAAGTTATTGATGAAAAATAAAAAGGAAAGAAATCATTCACCACAGTAAGAAGGCAAAAATATAGCCTAGAAATCACTTCATCCAGCAAACATAATTTCATCAAGAAGAAAGAGATGGCAGCCAAGGGCAACGCTGATTTTGAACATAAACCTCTTTGCATAATCTTTCATGCCTAATTAAAGAGAAAGCAGTGGAAGATTATAAGGAATATCTCTTAAAATATCTAAAATCAGTGGAGGGAAGAAAAGTTTGCATAAAGTTTGCCAGGGGACCCAGTTAAGGCAAATCATTTGAAGAACATTTAGTGATGAAAATGGAAGGAGGATGATGCAGAGAAGAAAAATGCAAAAACCCCCAACCCTTTCAAATATTGCTGTTGTTATGACAGATAACATTGCTATTAGATATTATATTGCAATTATTATAGAAATAATCTTGTTGATTAATGAGAGGAGAGCCATAATATTTATAATCTAACACCCCAGTTTCCAGAACTGTTGTGTGAAGTCTTACCTCTGGTACCACCTGTGTGACCTTAGGTAAGTCATTTAACCTCTGGATCTCATTTGTAACATGAAAGAATTAGATATGAGAGGCTCTAATGTCCCTTCCAATTCCAAATCTCTCTGTCATCTATGATCAAAAGAAATTGAACTAAAGAAAACATGGGAAGAAAAGTTAGAGCAGAAAAAGTAGAGAAGGAAGAGATCTATGCTGGATGGAACAGTTTTGAAGGTATTAAGACATTGATTCTAGAGCTATCTGAAAGCAGGGAAGATGTAAAATGTTTGGGAAATACAATGGTGGACATTACTTAGGTTCAAAGGCCTTTTAATCAAGTGTAATGGAGCTCTGATGCATGTGCAGAATGCCTCTAATATCTTCTTTCCATGTAGAGACATTGGCGATCCTGCTTCTTGTTTCTGTAAGAGTTTTGATGATATGAAATAGAAGTCCCTTGGAGAGACTGGAGCTTTGTGGAGTTCTGTAATTGGTTCCAGTCAATTAAACACATGGTTGAGAGGAAGCTCTTCGATTGGCTGTGTAGTCATTCAGAATAGTCCCTTGACTTTGCCTCAGCACTCTTGAGGGAACTTGGTGACTAGTGAAGGGAGGAGAGCATACAACCTTGTCAGCTTGAAAAGTGTAGAGGGTTCATCCACATCCCAGTGTTCCTGGGTGTCAAAGGTAGTTCCACGCTGATGCCTTGAGGAGCAAGGAGGGATGTTTGGGACTAAATTTTGGGATCCCAGCCCAGTAGTATCTGATAGGAAGTTTCATTCAGCAGTCATGTCACATCTGGCTTTAATAGAATACATGCTATGTAGGAATTGAGCTAAATTTCAAGCCTTTTCTCAAGAAAACAATTTAGTATAAGAGAGATACTCCCAAGAGATTGGAAATGGAAGTAGAAATGGAAAAACATTTGTATGGTTTTTTTCTAGTCTCAGCTGCTATATCTTTGAAGTAAATATCCCTTTGTAGAACTTAATCTAATGTTAAGTAGTTAAATGAAAATGAGAGTGCTAGTCATTGACTCCCTAACAAATGGAAGGGCACAACCTTTGTCAGTAAAGAGAAGACATCCACAAACCCTGTAGATACCCTGAAAATCTGAAAGATGATGCAGCAGACCTGGCACTGAGACAGAGGAGGCCGGAGCATGCATGCTATCCTTGACTTTATTCAAGTAATGAGAAATTGCAAAAAAAAAAATTAATAGGGTGACATATTTAAAATTCTCATTATGTTTGCTTCTTATAAATCTTTTGCTCGAGTTTCATAATCAGTGAGATACCACTGTAACTTTTTAGGAGGAGGGGAGTCTTATTAAATATTTGTTGAATTTAATTGGATTGAGTTTTTATAATTTAATTTTTATTGATACCTTTTGTTGTACTATCACATTCATTTCTGAAAATTTTCCTTTTCTCTTTCTAATCCAGTAAGTTCCTTTGTAACAAAAATTTAAAATGAAAGAGAAAAAATAGCGTTTCAGAAAATACAACCAGCCAGCATATCAATTGTATCTGATAAAATATGCAATACCCCATGTGTATAGCCCCAGATCTCTGCAAAGAAAGGAGAGAGGTACATTTTGTAAACAATTCCCTGGTGGTCAAACTTGGTGCTTATAATTACACAGAGTTCAGTTTCATTTTTCAACCTTGTTTTTATTCCCTTGTTTTTATATCACCTTCATTTGTGGATATCTCCTTCTTCCTACCTCAAGTGAACCATCCTTTGTAAGAATTTTAAAAGAAAGGAAAAAAAGTAGTTCTACAAAATCAACCAATGCATTAACCATGACTAGCAATATATATAATCTTCCACACTGACATGAATGAATGAAAGAAAAAGCATTTATTGAGTTCTTACTGTGTGACAAATATTGTGCTAAGTGTGGAGATATGTGTGATTAAGCAAGACAGTCCCTAACCCAAGAAGTCTACATTCTAATTGTTGTTGTTTAGTCACATCTGACTCTTTGTGACCCCATTTGGGGTTTTCATGGCAATGATACTGGAGTGGTTTGCCATTTCCTTCTCCAGCTCATCTTACAGATGAGGAAACTGAGGCAAACAGGATGAAGTGACTTGCCCAGGGTCACACAACTAGGAAGTGCCTGGGGCCAGATTTGAACTCAAGAAGATGAGTCTTCTTGACTCCAGACCCAGTGTTCTATCCACTATGCCACCTAGCTGCTCTACATTCTACTAGGCAAAGACAATGCCTACAGAAGACTGGTGATCAAGAAGGGGCATTCTGAACCTCTCTGCAACCTTTGGAACTATTGGTCATTTTCTTCCTCTTGAAACTCTCTTCTCCCTAGGTTTCTGTGACATTTCCCTTCTGGTTCTTCTATCTAACTGCTCCTTCTCAGTCTCCTTTGCTGAATTTTCATCCAGGTCATACCTGCTAGCCATGGGGATCCCCAAAGATTCTGTCCTGAGTCCTCTTCTTTATCTATACCATTTTGCTTAATGATCTTAGCAGTTCCCATGTTTTAATTATCAACTTTATGCAGATGTTTCTCAAATTTAACCTCTCCTGACCTACAGTCTTTCATCTCTAATGGCCTATGAGATATCTTGAACTAGATGTCCTATATACACCTTAAACTCAACATGTCCAAAATTGAACTTATTTTTGTTCCCCCCAAACCCTCCCCTCTTCTTAACTTTTCTATTATTGTCAGGAGTACCATCATTCTCCCATCCTTCTGCTCCCCACTCTTTCTCACTTCTCATAGCCAATCAGTTGTCAAGTCTTATTTCTACCTTTGTAACAACACTCCTATTCAGCTCCTTCTCTCCTCTGACATAGCAACCAGGTGGTCTATTTATCATTAGTGCTTAGCACAGTGCCTGGCACATAGTAGGATCATAATAACTGCTAGTTGACTGACTAGCTGAGAAGTCATGAGGACAGTGATTGGAGGACAATTGATTGACTTCATCCTTTCCAGGAATGGTAATGGTTTTTTTGTTTACTTCTCCTAGAGATAAGTGTGTAAAGCAAGGGTGTTGGAGAAGGAGGGGAAAGGGAAAGCTCAGTAGTATGGGATGAAGATGGTCAGAGGGCAGCATAGTGCTTCTGAGTCTGGGCTAGATATGGAGGACAATTATCAGTCACTAGATACCTGTATCTCTGCAAAGAAAGGAGAGAGGGAGGGGCATTTTCTTAAATCTTCTCTAAGACCAAACTTAGTCACTATAATTATATAGAATTAAGATTTTTGTTGTTGTTCTTTGCAATTACACTGCTGTATCATCATTCTTATAGTCAACAGATTCATAATTGCAGTCATTTTCAGCCCCTCCCTATCTTTCAAGTCATATATCTAATCAGTTGCCAAATCTCATAATTGTATTTCCACATATCTCTTGTATCCATTCCTTTTTCTCCATTCACATAGTCACTGCCCTATGATATGATCTCATCCAGTCCCACTCTCTGCTTCCTATCCAATTCCCAGTCCAACTTATTGTCTATTCATATATGTCCAAGGTATATATCTGATAACTGAGTTCTATGGTTCATCCATCAATTAATAAATCAATCAATAGACATTTATTAAGCAACTACCATGTGAGACTACTGGATTCCAGAACTCTTGCTCTTCAACTATGTTGCCTTTTGAAAATCAATATAGACTAGTTCTGACTCTCGGTTTTCTGATCTGAAATCACATGAGTAACAGTTTGAGATTGTGCAAGTTAAGTCTACATAAATCTCCCATCCTCTGCCAGGAATCTGAACCCTATTGTAAGGTTTCTGAGAAGAAGAAAAAGTGACTTCAATGTTGTATCTTCAATTTCGCCTACAAAGTGACACGCACAGATACACACTCTTCTGGAAGCTTCTCTTCTGAACACTGCAGATTTTTATGCTCCCAGCAAGTATAGACTGTGTGGAGGAAGTGTGTAGCAACAACATGACTTGCTTTTCAAGTTAGGGAAGACATGTAATTAAACTGGTTAATATTGTGGAACTTTTGATTTGTGGTTGTGATGTGTACTACCCTGCAAACCTCTGTGTAACCTCAAAAATGACACATAATTTCTGTGTTCTTGCCAGTTGCATAGCTAGAAATTTTGGGACTCTAGTCAAAAAGTTTAGAAAGGGATCCCTTTCTCTGCCAAATAAATAGATGTCTACATGATGAAATGAGGAGGGAGCAGTCTAGGAGAATATCATAGGGAGAATAGGAGAATATCAGAGTTGGACGGGACCTTAGAGTTCACTGAATTCATCCTCTCCCCCACCCCCCATCTTATAGGGGAGAACACTGAGATGTCAAGGGACTTCCCCAAGGTCACATATCTCATCCTACTTGGGGATGAAAATGCATTGAACTTTCCTGCTCTCCTCCCAGCCCATTAGTCAACGACAACCAGCATTTTTAAAGTCTTTATAATAGATACACATATAATTCATAGCATCAAATAAACATAATAACCTTTTAGTTGACAAGCGTAAAGATTTGAGAATTGGGGATAAGAATTTGTTATTTGGTAAAAATTGTTGGGAAAACTGGAAAGCAGTATGTCAGAAACTGGGCATGGATAATATCTCACACCATTTACCAAGATAAGGTCAAAATGGGATAAATGATCTAGATATAAACAGAGATTTTACAAGAAAATCAGAATAATGCAGAACATATTACTTATCAGGCTTATGGATAGATGAACAATTTATGAATAAACAAGACATAGAAAGCAAAGTTCAGTATTAAACGGTTAATTTCAATTACGTTCCATTAAAAAGTTTTTGTACAAATATAGCCAAGATTAGAAGGAAAGCAGAAATTTGAGAAAAAAAATTTATAGACAGTTTATCAGATAAAGGTCTCATATCTAAATAGATAAGGAATTTTGTGAAATGTAAGAACACGAGTCATTCCTTGATTGATAAATGATCAAAGGATATGCAGTTTTCCAGTGAAAAAATCAAAGCAATTTATACAATTATTATTACAAAATAAATTATTACACTGTAGTAAGAACTATGCAAAGCATTGGAGATATATGGAAAGGCATTCAAGGATTCTTATGGGGGTGATAACACATAGCACATCTCTGTATGTGTATAACTAGAAATATATATACATATATGTGTATATGTGTGTGTGTGTGTGTGTGCTAGTAGGTGGAAGGTAATCTGAGAGGGAAAGGCAGAAGAAGATTGGGGTCCAACAAAGATCTCCTATGCAAGGTGGGATTGGAGCTGAAAGACTCTAGGGACATTAGCAGACAGAGTTAAGGGATAGGGCATTCCAGGCGTGTGTGTCAGCTAATGCAAAAGGCACAAAGGCTGTCATTTTGGAAGAATTACAAGTAGGACAGTGTGGCTAGGTTGTGGAGTTCATGGAGGCGAGTAATTTCAGAAGACTGGAAAAGGAGAAAGGGTCCATATTATGGTAAGCTCTAAGTGAGAAAAAAAAAGATTTTCTATTTGATCCTTGAGATAACAAGGCACTGCTAGAACTCACTGAGCAAGGAAGTGACATGGTCAGACCTACAATATTAAGATATCAGCTTTGTAGTTGAATGGAGGATGGATTGGAGTGGGAAAAGCAGTTAGAAGGCTGATGTCACCATTCAGATGGGAGCTAATGTGAACCTCAACTGTTCATTATTTTCTACTTATTCTAAATATCACTTGCTTTCCATATATTTGTTTGCATGTTGTCTCCTCCAATAGAGTGTAAGTTCCTTGAAGGCAGGGGCTATCTTTCAACTCTTTTCATATCTTCAGCACTAAGCACAATATCTGGTACATAGTACATGTTTAATAAATGTTCATTGGTTGACTGAACTGGACTGGTGGTCATGTGAATAGAGAAAGGGGAAATATACTAGGGGTGTCACAAAGGTAGAAATGACAAGATTTGGCAATAGATTGTATATGGTGGGTGAGTGACAGTGAGGAGGACACAAAGTTTGTGAGTCCTGGGTGACTGGAAGGATAATGGTTCCCTTGAGTGTAAAAGGGAAGTAAGGAAGAAAGGAGTGTTTGGGGGGAGAGGGGAGAGAGATAATGTGTTTTGTTTTGTACACATTGAATTGGAGTTGCCTATGGGAATCCATTTCAAGATGTCCAAAATGTAACTGGTCAGGTGAGACTGGAAGTCGGTACAGAAGAGAGCAGGATTTATAGATCTGGGAACCATCTGTACAGAGACAATAATTGACTCTAAGGGAGGTGATGAGCCACAAGGTGAGGTAGAGTCAAAAGAAAAGATGATCTAGAAGAGAATTTTGAGAGTAACCCACAGTTCATAGACATGACATGGATGAAGTAGCAGCAAAGGAGCCTGAGAAGCAATGGGTTAGACAGGAGGAAAACTAAGAGAGAGTCAGTAAGCATGGTGACTCAGTACTGAAGGACACTTTGAGGATGATGAAAGCTCTGTTAGTGGCCACTGAGCAGAAGGAACCATAGACTCTGGATCTTTAAAAAAAAAAAAAGGTGATGACGCCATCTTTGACCTTCTTCCTTTAAATCCCATGTGATAAGTAGTTCTCCCTTTTTGGATTTCCCAGGAGGACAGCTCATCCAAATTCCCACTGTGACCACCATGGGACTGTGAAAACGTAGCAACTGAAACCCAAGTCCTATCTAGTTAAACCTAGGTTTTGAGCTGCCTCTTCTGTCTTGCTTTTTTCTGATTTTAGCTGAATGAGTATTAAAACTAAGATGGAAATGTCCAGGCTTAGGGGCCACTTTCTGTGTTCAAGGGAATTGGTGGACCCTGGGTCCTTTGCTTAGAGCTGACTGGTGACAAGAGGAAGAGCCACCAGTGACCACTCTTGGAGCAAATGACCACTGGCAAGAGTATGAGCCCCAGACCTGCCCCCATCTTACTCAAAGACGTCTACTCTGAAGTGCACAGTGCAGAGTTGAAAGGAAATACAAAATGCCTACTCAGAAGTTCTGTAAAAGCATCTACATTTAGATGAGGTTTAAACATAAACCTCCTGGGAGATGATAACAAAAGTTATTACTGTTACTTGTTTAAATTTATTTCTAGCAGACTCATGCTTATGAGTGTTGTGTTTCGCATTTCTTTTTTGGTGGGAAAAAAATATCTATCCCATACTTGAATCACATTGTACATTAAGTATCTTTCTAATCCCTCAATTTTGGGGGACTCTAGACATTAGCCCCCAAACTAAGTGTTAAGTAAATAATTCCCAGTGTACAAGGGTGGTGGTTTAATGGGCTAAAGACTATGAGAAAAGGGAACATAACCCTTTTCATTAAGGGCCAGGCTTCCCCAGGATTAAATGTTATCTGGTCCCTGGGCATGAGTCTAGAGTAAAAGCTTCCTTTACTGGAAAGAGAGTAGGTACAGTGTCTCACTCTCCTCCCTCACCCTCAACCAGCAACAGTTATTAATGTTAGACATTCATTTATTGGACAAACTTTTATTAAATGCCTGTAACATGTATAGATCCAGGTCTTAAACCACTAGTCTTCTGACTCTCGGCCCAGAGTTATTTCCATTAAACCATCCTGCCTTCCTTGCTCAGATGCATCCTCTCCATTATCTTTTGACCTTTCTCCATAGCGACGAGTCTCATGAGTCATTAGCTTTCAATATGCTGAGTAACTGATCTTTAGTAAGTGACCACTTCCTGCAAATTTAGAGTTTAACTGAGGTGAACACCATATGTAAGTGGGCAGTGTTCCATAAAACTCCAAAGCAATTTTAGGTGGCAGTAATGAAAGTGTGGATGGCAGCCAGAGCGAGGGAGATGACAATGCTGTCCCTCTCCACTTTGCTCAGGCCTCATCTGGAATGTCATGTTCACTTCTGGTGGCCACATTTTAGGGAGGACATTGACAATCTGGAGCACATCCAGAGGAGAGTGAAAAGATTAAAAACCATGCTGCAGCTTGATCAGGTGAAAGAACTAAGGATGTTTAGCCTGGAGGAAAAAAAAGATTAGGGGAAGGGGAGAGGGTTGGCAGTTGAGTGGGGGAAATACCTGTCTTTGAATAAGATTATCTTGTGAAAGCTGATTTTGCTTTGCCCCAAAGTGAAGGAGGAGAAGAAGGAAAAAAAAGATCAATAATCATTTACATAGTGTCTACTGTGTGCCAGGCACGATGCTAAGCATTTTGGCAAACATCTCATTTGATCCTCACAACAACCCTGGGAGGTAGTTGCTATTATTATTAGCATTTTAAAATCAAGGACTAAAGTAGAGGTTAAGTTGACTTGCTTACATCCACACAGTTAGTAAGTGTTTGAGACCAGGGTGGAAGTTACCTGTAAGCAATATTTTTTTTCTTAGCTCAGTGGAAGGGAAAACTTCCTAGCATTTGCCTGTGGTACGGTGGAAAGAGAACTACCTCTAAATTCAGAGGGTCTGGGTTCAACTCCTTCCTATGATAAGTGGCTTCAGATAACTCATTTAACCTTCCTAGGTCTCAGTGAGGGTATTGGACTAGATTTCACCTGAGTGAGAGGCCTGTTCAGCTCTGGAACCTTATGATTTGTTGTTTAGTTGTTTTTCAGTCATGTCCAACTCTCCATGGCTCCATTGGTGGTTTTTTCAGCTAAGATACTGGAGTAATTTGCCATTCCTTTCTCCAGCTCATTTTACCAATGAGGAAACTGAGGCAAACAAGGTAAAATGATTTGTCCAGGGTCACACAGATAGTAAATGTCTGAGGCTGGGTTTGAACTTCCCTGACTCCAGGCCCAGGGCTCTATCCACTGGACCACCTAGCTTGCCACCTGATCCTTATAATACTTGTGGGTATAATCTGTCCAATAAAGAGTTAATACTGGTAGAGCTGCTCTGGGGCTTTGGGATGGGATCTACGCTACAGGAGGAAGTTCCCGCATCAGTAAGATCTTAGATCCATCCAAGTATGAGAGGATCAAAGGGGATAAAAATGTCAATATTAAGCATTAAGATTCTGGCATGATTAAATTCTTATTGCGTACATGGAATAACTCTCCCTTTCAAAGCATCATTTGAAAACATTTAGTGATTTTCCACTGAAGTATTTTTTTAAAGCCAAAGATATTTGCCTTCTTTGAGGACACAATCTATAGCAAGCTCAAGGTTTAAAATGAGTAAAGGAGAGGTAGTGTGGTATAGTGGATAGAGAACTTACCTAGCATTAGTTAGGCCGAGATTCAAGTCTTGCTTTTGACTTAGACTGGCTGTGTGACCTTGGACCCTGCAATTAACTTCTCAGTGACCAACCAGGCAACTCTCTAAGACTATAAATTTCGGTGCAGATAATGATTGGTAGAGTAAATTTTCTTGTTGAGAGGTCCCAATACCCATGAAATAATAGTCCATACTTCTCCTCAAGAGGATCTAAAATTCTACAGTTAAAAAATTATGACTTCTAATTTTTGAGTCAACTCAAAAATTTCTCAGTAGAGCTTATGTAAGCTTTCTGTGCATAAAGAAGATCTGGTTTAGAAATTTAAATGAATTGAACTAATTTGAGAGTGGATTTTCTGAGTAAGATTACCAGCCCTCATTGACCAAGGTATCAGAATTGAACTGGAACTCTCTAACTCTCTGCTAAAAAATCACATTACAAATAACCAAATTTAGCATAGCCAGCAATAGACTTTTCCTTTTCTCTTCTTAGCCTATCTCTTCCCTCCACAAGCAAAACAAAACAAAACAAAAAAGGAAATTTCTAGAATGCACTTTCATCAGTTTTTTAAAAAATAAGTGTTTGTGGTAAATGTGACATTTTTTAGTTGATACTATGGGACCTGAATTCTATGTCACTCAGCTAGATTAATTTCCATCCTTCCGGTTACCCAGGTTCCCAGTCTCTGGCCTTCTTAACTCCTTTCTCTCCTTAACCCTACAAATCCAATCAGTTGCCAAGTCTTGTCAATCCTATTTCCATGTTTCTACTATCTGTTCCTTTCTTTCTGCCTCCATAGCCACAATCTTAGTTCAGGCCCTCATCACCTCTTTCTTAGATTATTTCAGTAGATATAAGTGGTCTCTTTGCACATAGTCATGCCTTTCTCTACTCCCATTTTCTACATAGCTTGCTGCCCAAATGATACCCCTGAAGCACAGGTCTGAGCATTTTACTCCCCTGCTCAGAAAGTTTCGGTGGTTCCCTGTCACCATAAACACAGACATAAATGCCAACATATTTGGCATTCAAACCCCCTATACAATCTAGTACCAGTTTACCTTTTCAAATTTACTACATATAACTCCTTTTCATATGATCTACCATCTACCAATGCTGTCAGACTCAAATAGAAATGAATTCCTGTGGGCACTGTGTTGACTTAGAAACCCACGAATTAACGTTATCAATATTGTACTATATTTTTATTTATTTTCTCAAACATTTCCCAGTTATATTTAAAGCAATGAGTAGTTTTACAGCCCTGAGCTGACAGTTTGACCCCTCTGATAGTCAATCAGCCTTCTTGTTCCTCATATATCATATTTGTATCCAGGTTTTTGCATAGAGGAGTCCCCCATTCTTGAAATGTACTGCATAATTATTATCTACATAATTATTAAGCACTTAATAAATGTTTGTTTACTTTCTCCCATACAACTTACCTTGTATTTATTTTGTATAGACCTATTTACATGCATGGTATTTTGCCAATAGAATGTATGCTGCTTGAGGGTAGGGACTAATTCATTTTTGGCTATGGATCCCCAAATCTGTACAGTACTGGGCATAGTAGGCACTTCATAAGTGTACATTTATTGGTGCATTTCCATAGAGGGTATAAATATTGACAGATGAAGTCTTGATATAGTTTTGAGAAGAACTTTGGAAAGCCTTTGCATAGTTGACTGACTCGTGGTAAGCTAGATTCTTCCCATGAAAGGTTGAGAACAGCAGGCTTTCATTAGCTATGGACAGTGGCAAAGCCAGGACACAAATTGATATGGATTGATGATGGGGTTAAGAATAGAGGAAATCATCTCTCTCTAAGGGTAAATGTTGCAGCACAGAAAAACCACCTTTCAAGGTAATGAAAAAGACACTGGATTTGGCCTTAAAAGACCTTGGTTAGAATCCCAACCCTGTTACTTCCTAGCTATATGACCTTGGACAAATCATTTTATCATAAACAAATATTTATTAAGCACCTACTATGTGCCAGCACTGTGCAAATTTGGGAATATGGAGAAATGCAAAAGATTAGTTGCTGTTCTCAAGGAGCTCACCGTCTAATGGAAGAGACAACAAGCACACAACCATCGATGTGCTGGTATAACAACCAAATCTTGCGGGGGAAACATATACACACCAGCACAATTTAAGTTAAATCTGAAGTATTAACATTTTCCCCTTAATTTTCTTAAATCGGGATAATCAATAAAACAAAAATTCAAACCTTGATTAGTATGTAGTATTTGCCAGTTTCCAAGGTGTAAATGCTCACATGATAATTTAAGTCAGTTCTTGCCTTTTGAGGTAGTTCTAGAATTGCCCTGTCAACTCCCATATGTAAAAAAGTTCTGTAAAGGATAAATTGGAGGTGACCAATAGAGGCACTAGAATTAAGGATTGGGAAAGCCTTCTTGTAAAAAATGGGATTTTAGTTGGAACTTGAAGGAAGCCAGGGAAACCAAGAGACAGAGAGAATGAGGGAAAGAATTCCAGGAATGGCGGACAACTAATGAAAGGGTCCAGAATTAGGAGATGGAGGGTCTTGTTTGAAGAACAGCAAGGACTTGGTCTCCCTGAGTCTCTGTTTCCTCAACTTTAAAAGGAGGGGCTTGTGCCAGATGATCTCTAAGGTCCTTTCCAGTCAACTCTATGAAACTAGCACCTCGGGAAGCCACAAAGACAAATTAATAGGTTTGGGCAGAGAAAGGACATTGAACTTGGAATCAAGAGAGAAATGGATTCAAATCCTACCTTCAGCACTTACTAGAAGTGCGATGTTTATCGTTCACAACATTAAGAAAAGATCATCCAGGAAAGGATAAATCACTTCATTTCTTAAGGCCGTTTCCTTCAGTGTAAAATGTGGATGATAAGACCTGTAGCAACTACTTCACGAAGCTGTTGTGTGAGGATCTCATGAAATCAAATATGTAGAACATTTGTAAACTTTAAGGCACTATAAAATTGCCAGTTATTATTGTTGTTAGTTATTATATTATCAGCCCCTTTCTTTCATTATCCCCTTTGTTTCCAAAGCATTCCTTTGAAATAGATGGAGAAAGGCATTATTTCTATTCCATAGAAGAAAGAAACTTAGACACAGAGTTGGTTACAACATATGCTAATCCTTTACATTGTTATGGAACATTAGAAAACAGAAAAATGTTTTCACATTCACTGTCATTTACGCTTTCTAGAATTAAGTTTCCAACTGTGTAAAATGAAAGGGTTGTGGTAGATAGCCTCTGAAGTCTCCACCTTCTCTGAAGTCTTATGTCCTAGCATTTTTTGACCCTGATAGCACCCCTGAGTGTTGGGCAAGGCATGTGATATCTCCATTTGACAACTAAGGAAACTGAAATGTAGAAGTTAGTGGCTTGTACTAGTTCACGTAATGATTTAGGGATGTTTTCAGGGCTAGGAACCAGATTCTTAGTTCAACATTTTTTGGATTATAGAAAGCTGTTACCAGAACCCATCGCTCTTACTTTTAGCTTTAGACTAGGATAGCTCACTGAGTAAAACTTTTCTTTGTGAGTTACTTGAAGAAATTAACCCGTCAGTGGAATTTTGCAAATATTTATTAAATATCTACTATGAGTAAGGTACTGTGCCAGTCTATGGGGACACAAATATGAAAAAAACAACCTCTCCCCTCAATGAACTTAAATTCTACCAGTGGAATAATAGTGTTGGTGACCTTGGGAAAAATTAATCATCGTTTTTATGTGAATGGAATTCTTTTTTTTTTTTTCAAATGTGAATCTACTTACTTGAACAATGTCTTGACAATTGTGACTTTCACTATTTTTTTATGGTAGAAAAAAACTGGAAATAAAGTAAGTATCTGTCTCTTGGAGGATGACTGAATAAACTGTGGCATGTGAATGCAGTGGAATATTTTTGTGTCATAAAGAAATACAAATATGAAGAATTCAGAGAAACGTACTAACTGAGAAAGAGCAAAATAAGCAGAATAGGAGAGTACTATACATGATAATCAGAATAGGGTAAAAGAAAGCATCACTAAGGGATATCAGAACTCATAAATGTCCCAGAGGTCAATAACAACTCTCTCCTCACTTTGCAAAGGGTCCTCTGTGAATCTTCTAATTTTTAGAGCTACCTTGTGTAGCTCAGGTATATTAGAAAATCATCAGTACTACCCTAACCATGAGACTCTCCAACATCTTCCACTTCTCCCCATTGTTTAGAAAGTCATTCTTCCCCACAGATCTGAATGGTCTTCATGACTTTCTCTACATCGAGTTAGGTAATCACCCTTCAACCAAAGGGACCCCAGCACCCTTTGTCACTTTTCAATGATATGCCCAACTTTCTTTAGTTTTAACTGAGTTCTCACAATGTAACTTCATGGCAGGGCTGGATTTTGGAACTAGGAAAACCTGGATTTTACTTACTAGCTGTAATCCTGGATAAAATCACTTAACGGTCTCACATTCCTCATTTGTAAAATAGGGGTACTAATACATGAATCTCATGGTTTTGGTGTGATGATTTAATGACATGATATATGTAAGAAGCATTTTGCACACTTTAAAGAGCTATACAAAATCAGTTATTATTATTATATAATCATCTTTCTACCTCTAAGACAGGTTACAATTATTAATATTATTGGAAAATTATTTTTCTTGTTTTGTTCAATGGAGTTCAGATGGAAACCTATCCTGAGACATATCTTTATTCTGCTGTTATTCTTTAATATTAAATGTTCTGAATATTGAACAGGAGGATAAAAAATTACTTTTTGTAGTTGAATGAAAATGTTCAGTTGTAAGATCATTTTTTTGTAGGTTCAACGGAAACATCTGCAGCAAAACTCCAATAACAGGATGATGGGGATGATTCTGTTCCCATGTGACTTTGCCTTCTTCTTCTAGGTCTCTTTATTTTGAAAACTTTTCATTCCATGCAGCCCAAAGATAATGAGCATTTATTATAATAAAATCTATCTTAAAGGGTTGTTCCTGAGTTTTTATGGATCAATATTATATCCAGGTAATTGTGGACAATGGTTTAATCTATCTAATGGTACAATTCCAATACAGTTTATTGAGCAACTTCTCTAAGATATTTTGAGGTTTGTATTTGTAGAATGAAGATTCATTATGTATCATCCCATAAAACATAGGAAGCTTCTGATGTATAAATCTACTCACCAGGCAGTCTACAGGTATTTATTAAGTTCATACTATGTGCCAGACACTGTGCTAAGCACTAAGGATTCAAAGATGGGGGGGAAAACAGTCCCTGCCCTTGAGGAGCTCACAATTCAATTGGGGAGACAATATGCAAGTAATGATGACAAATAAGCTATATACAGAATAAATAGGAAACAATCAATAGATGAAGGCATTAGAACTAAGAGGGATTGGGAAATGTTTCCTGAAAAAAAGGATTTTAGCTGGAACTTGAAGGGAAGGTAGGAGACTGAGATGAAAAGGGGGAGTATTTCAGGCACAGGGGGCAGTGGACAAAATGCCCAGAGCTGAAAGATGGAGTGTCTTATTCAGGGAACACTTAGTACGCCAGTGTCACTGAACCAAAGAGAACATGGTTAGGGAGAAGAGAGCATAAGGTGTAAGAAAACTGGAAAGAAGGAGGAAAACAGGTTACAAAGGATTCTAATTGTCAAATAGCTTTTATACTTGTTCCAGGAGGTTTGAGTGGGGTGGCGACATGGTTGGATGTGTGTTTTAGAAAAATAACTTTGGTAGTTGAATGGAGGATGACAGGTCTTATCTTGCTAGGTACTCAGGAAGTGCTAAATTGTCACATCCCACAGTGATATGATTTAAATTTTATACTATTTTCTTACATAATCTGCATTGATCACTAAGTCTGGACCTCTTTTTTAAAAAATTGATTAATTCATTTTTAGTTTTCAACATTCACTTCCACAAGATTGCGAGTTCCAAATTTTCTCCCCATGTCTCCCCTCCACCCACCCCAAGAGACAGTGCATTCCTTCCCTCAATCTGCCCTCTCTCCTATCACACCTCTCCTTTCTTTCATCCCCTTCCCCTCCATTTTCTTGTAGGGCAAGACAGATTTCTATACCACATTGACTATATGTCTTATTTCCCAGTTGCATGGAAAAACAATTTTTAACATTTGGTTTTAAAACTTTGAGTTCCAACTTCTCTCCCTTCCTCCCTCCGCACCCATCCCCACTGAGAAGGCACACAATTCGATATAGGTTATACATGTGTAGTCATACAAAACACTTCCATAACAGTCATGATGGGAAGGACCAACTATATTTCCCTCTATCCTATCCTGCCCCCAATTTATTCTATTCTCTCTTTTGACCTTGGCTCTCCTCAAAAGTATTTACTTCACCCCTTTCTCCCATTTGCCTTCCCTTCTATATCTCCCAATCCCTACTTGTCCCCTTCCCCCCTACTTTCCTGTAGTGTAAGATAGACTTTCATACCAAGTTGAGTGTGCATGTTATTCCCTTCTTAAGCCAAATCTGATAAGAGTAAGGTTCACTCTTTCCCTCTCACCTTCCTCCCTCAATCCTTCCATTGAAAAAGCTTTTTCTTGCTTCTTTTATGTGAGAGATAATTTATCCCATTCTATTTCTCCCTTTCTTCTTCTCCCAATATATCCTTTTACCCCCTTAATTTTACTTTTTTAGATATCATCCCTTCATATTCAACTCATCTGTGCCTTCTGTCTATATGTATATAATCCCTTCAACTTGAGAAAAGTCTCAAGAGTTACAAATGCTATCTTTCCATGTAGGAATGTAAACAGTTCAACTTTAGTAAGTCCCTGATGATTTCTCTTTCCTGTTTACCTTTTCATGCTTCTCTTGATTCTTGTGCTTAAAAGTCAAATTTTCTATTCAGCTCCGATCTTTTCATCAAGAATGCTTGAAAGTTTTCTATTTCATGGAATACCAATTTTTCCCTGAAGGATTATACTCAGTTTTGCTGGGTAGGTGATTCTTGGTTTTAATCCTAGCTCCTTTGACCTCTGGAATATCATATTCCAAGCCTTCTGATCCCTTAATGTAGAAGTTGCTAGATCTTGTGTTATCCTGATTGTGTTTCCACAATACTTGAATTTTTTCTTTCTGACTGCTTGCAGTGTTTTTTCCTTCACCTGGGAGCTCTGGAATTCAACTACAATATTTCTAGGAGTTTTCCTTTTGGGATCTCTTTCAGAAGGTGATTGGGAAATTCTCTTAATATTTATTTTACCCTCTGGTTCTGCAATATCAGGCAATTTTCCTTAATGATTTCTTGAAAGATGATGTCTAGGTTCTTATTTTGATCATAGTTTTCATGTAATCCAATAATTTTTATATTATCTCTCCTGAATTTATTTTCCAGGTCAGTTGTTTTTCCAATGAGATAGTTCACACTGTCTGCTATTTTTTTTTATTCCTTTGATTTCATTTTATAATTTCTTGATTTTTCATGAAGTCATTAGCTTCCATCTGCTCCATTCTAGTCTTTAAGGAAATATTTTCTTCAGTGAACTTTTGGAACTCCTTTTCCATCTGACCAATCCTGCTTTTTAAGACATATTTCTACTTATTGGCTTTTTGGATCTCTTTGGCATTTGGGTTAGTCTATTTTTTAAGGCATTATTTTCTTCAACATTTTTTGGGTCCCCTTTAACAAACAATTGACTCGTTTTTCATAATTTTCTTGCATCATTCTCATTTCTCTTCCCAATTTTTGCTCTGTGTCTCTTACTTGATTTTCAAAATGCTTTTTGAGCTCTTCCGTGGCCTGAGACCAATTCATATTTTTCTTGGGGGCTTTGAATGCAGGAGCTTTGACTTTGTTGTCTTCTTCTGCTTATATATTTTGGTCTTCCTTGTCACCAAACTAAGATTCTATAGTCTGATTCTTTTTCCAGTTTTTGCCTCATTTTCTCAGCCATTTGCTTGACTTTTGAGCTCTTTGTCAAGGTAGTTCTCTGCTTAGAGTGGGATTAGGGGGATGTACTGTCAGCCTCTGGATCCCCCCTCAATCTGTGGGCCTAGAGCTCCAGAAACAGTCACTGCCCCTGCTGCTACTGTGGTCACTGTGGGCTCCTCCACCCCCTCCACTGCCCTGAGGCTGGCACCAGACCATTCTACTGTCTCACATAGGTCTGACAGATATTTTCCACTGACTTTCCGATTTGTCCTTGACATTTTGGGGTTGTAAAGTCTGGAAATTGCCACAAGTGCCAGAGATTCAGTCCCCCTGAGGCCTGCTCTATGCTGGTGTGACCCATGCTGCATTCTGTTCCCAGACCTCTTGAGAACAGCATTTCTATAATTTTTAGTGTCAATGATCTGGTGCTGAATTACCATCACAAACTCCTCCTTTTTCATAAACAAAACTACCTGATTCAACCATGTGTTTGATGCCTGTGTCAACATACTGCTGATTGAATTCATATAGAAGTTATCCATAGAGAGCATTTAGATTCCAATTCTGAACCTCAGCTGCTCCACTGGCTCTATCCAAAGGTAAACAACTTTAGTCTTATAAATTCAATGACAAGCCCTTTTACTTTTGTCAGTGAAGAGATGTCTGCTTGTTCCAAAAAATATTTCCATAGTTATTTTTACCTGCTTATCATGTGCCCCCAAAATGCTTTTTGATGAAGAAATGCTAATCTTTCTAGAGCTGCTTTAGTGTCATGATACAGATATCTCATTAATATCACAGAAGTGTTTTGTTTATTCGTTTTTTAATCTAGCCAAGATATCACCAATACCCCCTTTTTCTCCCTTTGGGATGACTCAATTTTCCCTCTCCTCCAACCTGCCCTTATACTGGCAGGTTATGTTTTTGTTGTCTTTTTCACAGGAGAGTCAACTATGGCCAACCCTACATTGCTATCACTCAAATTCTTTTTCAAGGTTAATCCTGGCTTAATACATCCTACTACTCATCATTGTAGTTCCTGGAACTTCCAATAGTGTGCTTTCTATTAGCATACATGAATCAGTGACAGTGACATCATTGCTGTTTAAATATAGAACATTTATTAAGCAGGCAAAGGCAAGAATAATCATAACATTTACTCAATGGAAGGTAAAAACAGTAACAGAAATACAAGAATTCAGTCAAAAATCACACTCTTGCACCAAAGCAAGTGTCTATGGGAGAAAATGGGAATACACAGAAACCTAAAAGAGAGACACATAGGTAGGGAAATCCATGTGCCAGAGACAGCTCACAACTCTGGACAGCAGATCACATCTACGATATATGTCCAACCTGCTGGGCAAAAGTGCTTCTCTATTCTGTGTTCCCCTTCTGGTCCTCACAGCCCTCCTGCTTGGAAGGCTGCTTTTCTTTCCTTCACAAGATTTTAAAACAGTGGCAAGATTTTTATTTTTGTTTTTTAAGCACACAGTCACTCTTAGCAGGGCACTAAGAAAGTTTAACAATCTTTCAATGACAAGCAATTCCCTTAAGCTAGAGAACTGCCAAATTCCTCAAATCTATCCTGGGACTCTGAGGATTTTTTCCTTTTTAAGCTGCAGATAGCAATAAGGTTATATAGCTTTTCCTTAGCCAGCTTTTCAAATAGTAGGCTATTTTTGTTTTCTTCCCCCCAATCAGTTCTTAGGAAAGCCACACCTGTTCTCCCAGCAAAAGATTCAAATCTAGTCTTTCTCCTGTTTCTTCCTCTCAAACCAGAGAAGACAGTGAAAGGGCAACACAAGCAACCTCTTGAGAGGTTTCCCCTCTCTAAGACTATAGATGGCAGTAGAAAACAATCCTACCTTTCTCCAATCAATCAGCTCTCATTAAAGCAATGCTTATCTTCCAATCAGAATAGTTCCCAGCAAAATAGCTGCAGATCCAACCTTGATCAGCAAATGTCAGCCTCTGTACCTATATTCTGTAAGAAGCTTACTCTCATGATCTCTTGTGTCTTCTGTCTCCAACTCTTCCTGCCTTCAGTTTCCTTTCCTGCTTCTATCTTTATTTGGTGATTTCCCACCCCTCTTCTTACCTGAATATGGTACCTGGCACATAGCAAACACTTAATAAATGTTTATTGATTGATTGGATTCTAATGTCTTGAATCAGGATTTCTCCTCATAAGCAGTGACTTATCTTTCATATTTTATAATGTGAAATCTAGGAAATGCTCTTTTTGTCAGATATGACCCCAACAGGCATTATAAAATTTTCCAAATATTATTTGACTTATGGTTTATCAGCTATATCCTTAATAACTCTGAAAATAGTAGGATTAAATACTACAATGTACTACAACCACCCTTAACTCAGTTCTCTGCCTTCAATCATGTCGTCTCAGTACATCTATCTGAAGGGCAGTTTTCTCTCAGATATTGGGAATAATCTGTGTCTCTTTCCAGCATTTTAGCTGAGAAGTTATTTCTTCTCAAGCTGATTTTTATCAGTGTTCATTACATAATGTTCTTTTTCTGCCCATTTCAGAAGCCAAAATGTCCACATACAAACGGTGCGGGGGAGGGAGGAAGGTAATCATATATTAGGAAACTTTCCAAATGGACAAAAGCAATAAATTATCCAAACAACCCAATCTCAGGAAGGGAAATTGAGTAAGCCACAAAAGTGGGTGGGGACAGGGGGATGGAATCATAAGTGAATTATATAAAACATTTCAAGAACAACAACAACAACAAAAATCCTTATGCTAAATAAATTGTTCTCAAAAATAGAAAGATAAATCACCATTCCAAGTTATATTAATGAGATAAATATGGGCCCTAATACCCAAACCAAGGAGAGACAGAGCAGAGAAGGAGAAGTATATACCAATATCACTGAAATGATCAGCTTGATTCTGTCTTCTTTAATTGATTTTACAGTTAATTGATTTTGTCCTGTAACTACCTAAGTGATGGTTCTTTGTCTCTGAACTTTGTTTAGAAATTCAGCTGGTATGTAAAGAGTTAAGTTGAGAAATTTAGTTATCCTGCTAATCATTTTTTTCCATTCTCTCCTCAAGGAATTCTGTTATCCATTGGGAATGTGGGCGGACAACAGGGAGTCTGGTGTAGTATCTTTATATCACCAAGCTATCCTTCAAGAATGTCTGGTTTGCTATTCAAAGAAGGCTGGGTCACTGTCTCTAACCTTGTAGTTGGACTCAAACAACAAATATTTGTTAATCATTAGAGGGAAGGAGGGGGTTGTTGCTAGCCTCTCATTCCCAGTTCCCAATCAATCATATTTTCCCCCATATCCCAGCTCTATAACCAATTATATTAATTTCGCCATTCATGATGTTGAACTCTTTTAACCAATCATAATGTGCTCCCTACCTACAAAGGATAGGTTTTGCTCTTTGTTTTGCACTCCCCAAAACTATAAAATAGAGCTGTCCCCTCACTTGGGGTCAGCTTAGTTGAGAAGGTTGAGATTTTATTTATTAGTAATTCACACTTTGCTAATAAGTTGATCATGCTCAGAACTTTGTGGTCCAATTTACCTTAATTTTAACTGTTACATTACAAATGAACTTTTATGCAAATTTAAAAATCATATGCTGGTACAATGACTATAATTTTACATCTAAAAATTACTCATTATGAAAACTTAATCATAGATGATTTGAGAATAATTAACAATCAATTGTATTAATAAAATTAATAAAAAACAAATCACATGAGTACATTAAGTGCAAAATAAAAATTTGGCAAAATATCGTCCTTATTTTAAATTTAATTTAATTTTGTTACATTTTAAATTTCAAAATGCTTCCCTCCTTCTTCCCCACTTTGCACTAGAGAAGGTCACCACCATTTCACACACACAAACGTGTATGTGTGTGTGTGTGTGTGTGTGTGTGTGTGTGTGTGTGTGTGTGTGTGTGTGTGTGTGTAAAATCATACTGGATATACTTCTATCAGTTCTTTCCCTGAAGTGGACAGTATTTTCTTTCATAGGTCCTTTGTAGTTGATTTGAGTTTTTAAAATTTTCAGAATAACTTAGTCTTTCACAGTTATTCTTCAAACACTATTCTCAAACATCCTCTCAGTTCTGGTCATTTCATTCTTCATTATTTCATGCAAGTCTTCCCATATTTTCCTAAAATCAACCTGCTCATTTGGAACTATGCCCCCAAAGCTATACAATTATGCATACCCTTTGATCCAGCAGTACCACAACTAGATCTGTATCCCAAAGAGATCATAAAAAAGGGAAAAGGACCCACTTGTACAAAAATAATTATGACAGCTTCTTTTTTTGTGGTGACAAAGAATTGGAATTTGAGAGGATGCCCATCAATTGGAAAATGCCTGCACAAGTTGTGGAATATAAATGTAATGGAATAGTATTGTGCAATAAAAATGAGAACAGGTAGATTTCAGAAAAACCTGGAAAGACTTACATGAACTGATGCTGAGTGAAATGAGCAGAATCAGAAAACTAACACTGTATGATGATCAACTTTGATAGAGTTAGCTCTTCTCAGCAATGAAATGATTTAAGACAATTCCCAAAGACTCATGATGGGAAACACTATCTACTTCCAGAGAAAGAACTATGGACTCTGAATGCAGATCAAAGTATACCATTTTCACCCTTTTGTGTGTATGTGTGTTTTCTTACTCTTGGTTTTTCCCTTTTGTTCTCAGTTGTTTTGATTTGCATTTCTTTAATCAATAATGACTTGGAGTATGTTTTCATATGACTATGTATAGTTTTGATTTCTTCATCAAAAAACTGCTTGCTCATATCCTTTGACCATTTATCAATTAGGGAATGACTCATAGTCTTTTGACAAGATTCTATTTGAGATATGAGACTTTCATTCAAGATATTGTCTATAAAAATTTCCCCCCAATGTTCTGCTTTCCTTCTAATCTTGACTACATTAGTTCTGTTTGTCCAAAACCTTTTTTTATTTAACATAATCAAAATTATCCATTTTACATCTCACAATGTTTTCTATCTCTTTTTTAATGCATAAATTCTCCTGTCCTGATAGGAGAACTGACAGGTAACATGTTCTATGTTGTTCTAATTTTACTTATGACATCTCCCTTTATATCTAGGTCATGTATCCATCTTGATTGTATCTTGGTAGATGGTATAAGATATTGTTCTATGTCCAGTTTCTACCAGACTGTTTTCCAGTTTTGCCATCAATTTTTTTTAAATCAACTAGTAAATTCTTATCCCACAAGCAAACATATTTACATTTGTCAAGCACAGGGTTAATAAAATCATTTACTGTTGTGTATTGTATGTCTATTCTGTTCCACTGATCCACCTTCTATTTCTTACCAGTACCAGATAGTTTTCATAGTTTGATAATTACTGCCTTATATTATAGTTTAAGATCTGGTGCTACTAAACTTCCTTCCTTTACATTTTTTTCCATACCTTGGATATTCTTGATTTTTTGTTCTTCCAAGTGAATTTTATTACAATTTTTTCTATCTCAATAAAATATTGTTTTGATAATGTAATTGGAACAGCATTAAATAAGTAGATTAGTTTAGTTAGATGTGTCATTTTCATTATGTTGGCTCTGCTCACCCATGAATTAATATTTCTCCAGTTATTTAAATCTGACTTTATTTGTATAGGAAGTGTTTTATAATTATGTTTATGCAGTTCCTGAATTTGGCTTGGCAGGTATACTCCCAGTTATTTTCTACTGGCTACAATTATTTTAAATGGGATATTTCTTACTATCTTTTTTTTTTTCAGGGTTTTATTGGTGATATATAGAAATGCTGATGACTTTATGTGGATTTGTTTTATATCCTGCTACTCTGCTAAAATTATTAATTGTTTCAACTGCCTTTTTAGCTGAATCTCTAGGATTTTCCAAGTATATTATCTTACTGCTTGCAAAAAGATTTGGTTTTATTACTTGATAGCCATTCTGATTCCTTCAATTTCTTTTTTCTTTTCTTATTGCTCTTACTAGCATTTCTAACACATGTTGAATAATGTTGGTGATAATGGACATTCTTGTTTCCTTCCTGATCTTATTGGGAGGGATTCTAGCTTATCCCCCTTAAAAACAACATTTACTGATGATTTTAGGTAGATGCTTCTTATCATTTTAATGAAAAATCCATTTATACCTGTTTTCAAGTGTTTTTAGTAGGAATGATTGTTTTTTGTCAAAAACTTTTTCAGAGTCTATTGATATATGATTTTTTTAATTACTTTTGTTATTGATATAATCAATTATGTTAATAGTTTCCCTCATGTTAAACCATCCCTGCATTCCTGGTATAAATCCACTTGGTCAGAAACTTTGCAATATATTACTATTGTCTCCCAGTTAATATTTTATTTAGGATTTTTGCATCCGTATTTATTAGTGAAATTGATCTATAATTTTCTTTCTTTGTTTTTGCTTTTCCAGGTTTAGGAGTCAGCACCATACTTATTTCATAAGAGGTAGTTGATTGGTCTTTTCCTTTGTCTTTTTCCAAATAACTTATTTAACATCGGAATTAGTTTATCTTTAAATGTTTGGTAGAATTAATTTGTAAATTCATCTGATCCTGATGTTTTATTTTTTTCTTAGGAAACCATTTTTCCCATGTTTGTTTTCTTTTTCTAAAATAGGTTTATTTAAATATTCTATTTCCTCTTCTGTTAATGTAGGCAGTTTACATTTTTTCAGCATTCTTTCCTTTCAATTGAATTATTAAATTTATTGGCATATAATTGGGCAAAATAACTCCTAATAATTCCTTTGATTTCATCTTTCTTAGTGGTATATTAGCCCTTTTCTTTTTTGATACCAGTGATCTGTATTTCTTCTTTTTTAAAAATCATATTAACCAATGATTTGTCTAGTTTATTTGTTTTTTTCACAAGACCAATTCCTAGTTTTATTTATTAATTGAATGGTTTTCTTACACTGAATTTTATTAATCTTACCTTTAATTTTTAGAATTTCCATTTGGTGTTTAATTGGGGATTTTTAATTAGTTCTTTTTCTAGCTTTTTGAAAAATTAAATAATTAATTGGTTTGCTCTTTATTTTTTTGATGTAAGCATTTAGAGATATAAATTTTCCTCTCATTACTGTTTTTGTTGTGTCCCATAAGTTTTGGTGTGTTGTGTCATTATTTTAATTCTTTTGAATAAAATTATTTCTTATTTCTATGACTTGTTCTTTAGCCTATTCATTCTTTAAGATTAGGTTATTTAGTCTCCAATTAATTTTTAATCTGTGTTTCCATGGTTCCTCATTAAATTTAATTTTATAGTACTATTATGTAAAAAGGATGCATTTAATACTTCTGCTTTTCTCCATTTAACTATAAAGTTTTTATGCCCTGATATATGGTCAATTTTTGTAAAGATACCATTTATTTCTGAGAAAAAGGTATATTCTTTTCTATTCCTTTTTAATTCTCTCCAGATATTATCTACCATATCTAGCTTATCGAAATTTCTATTCATCTCCTTGACTTCATTCTTATTTATTTTTTGATTAGACTTATCTAGTTCTGAGAGGGCAAAACTGAAATCCCCCACTATTATTGTTTTGCTATTTGTTTCCATATGTAATTAATTTAGCTTTTTCTTTAAAAAATTTGGAGGCTATAGCATTTGATGTGTATAGATTTAGTACTGATATTACTTAATTATCTGTGGTACCTTTTATCATAATATAGTTTTCCTTTTTATCACTTTTAATTAAATTGATTTTAGCTTTAACTTTCTCTGAAGTTATGATTGCTACCCCTCCTTTTTCATCAGCTGAAGCATAATGCATTCTATTCCAGTCCTTTAATCTTACCCTGTGTATATCTATCATTTTTAATGTGTTTGCTGTAAGCAACATATTGTTGGATTCTGTTTTTTAATTCATTCTTCTGTCTGTTTGCATTTTATGCGTGAGTTTATTGCACAAACATTAAAAGTTATAATCACTAGTTGTATGTTTCCCTCCATCCTATTTTTCATCATTGTTTAGAGTTCTCTCCATCTTTTTGCATTATCCCTCATCAGACATCTAATTTTCTTCTAACCACTGTCTCCCTAATTCATACCTCTTCTAAGAATCCCTCACTTATCCTCTCCCTTTGCTCTCCTATTTCTTGATGTGCATACCCTTCTAAGAGACCCTCCTTTATTGTATTCCCCATCCATCCTATTTTGCTGTAAACTAAGAATTTTATATTCTTTTAGATGTATTTGTTATTCCCTCTTTAACCTTGTTCTGATGAGAATAAGATTCTTTCACTACCAGTCTCCAGCTCTTTTTATCCTCTGCTGTAACAGTTCTTCCATTTGTGCCTCATTTTTATGAGACAATTGCTCCATTTTACCTCTCCCTACTCAATTTTATTTTTTAGGATCATTCTATCATGCTCCACCCCAAGCCTTCTATCTATGTATACTCTTTGAAACATTCTCAAGACTTATAGATATTTTCCCACAAAAGAAGTAAATGGTTTTATTTTATTAAATCCCTTATAATTGGACTTTCCAATTTGCCTTCTTATATTTTTCCTGATTCTTATAGGTCAAGTTTTTTGTTTAGTTCTGGTATTTTCCTCATAAATACCAGAAAGTCCTTTAATTCATTAAATATCCATTTTTTTTCCATGCGGGATTACACTCGGCTTTGTTGAGTAAGTTATTCTTGGTTGCAAAGCCAGCTTTTTTGCTCTTTGAAATATTCCGTACCATGTCTTTTGGTCTTTTTATGTAGAAGCTGCTAAATCTTATGTTTTCCTGACTGGAGCTCTTCAGTATTTAAATTGTTTCTTTCTGGTTCTTTGTAGTATTTTCTCCTTTACCTGGGAGCTTTGAAACTTAGCTATAGTGTTCCTGTAAGTTTTCATTTTGGGGTCTCTTTCAAGTAGTGATTGGTGGATAGTTTCAATTTCTATTTTATCCCCTGGTTCTAAAACTTCAGGGCAATATTCCTTAATAATTTCTTTAAGGATAGTGTGTATAGTGATTTTTTTTTTTTACCATAACTTTCAGGTAGTCCATCAATTCTTAAAGTGTCTCTCCTTGATCTGTTTTTCAGATAAATTTTCTAATGAGATATTTCACATTCTCTTCTATTATTTCATTCTTCTGATTTCATTTTATTATTTCTTGGAGTTTAATGAAGTCATTAGCTTCCTCTTGCCCAATTCTAATTTTTAAGTTTTTGGATCTCTTTTTCCAATTAATTGACTTTCTTTTCATAATTTTCTTGCATTACTGTTTTTTTTCTTAATTTTTCCTCAGCTTCTCTTATTTGATTTTCAAGTCATTTTTAAGCTCTTCCAAGAACTCTTTTTAGTCTTGTGCCTATTTTATATTTTTCTTTGAGGTAGAAGTACCTGTTTTGACTTCATTGTCTTCTTTTGAGTTGGAACCCAGATCTTCTCTATGACTACGGTAGCTATCTATGGTCAGGTTCTTTCTCTTTTTCTTAGTCATTTTTTAAAAAGTAGTTTATTTCTTGACTGTTAACTTTGTGTTAGAGTAAGGCTCTACTCCTGAGGTATGAGGGATAATATTTCAAGCTTCAGGTTTTTCATGCTGTTGTTTTCCAAGCTATATCTAGAGGCCTGACCTCAGTTACTCTTCTATACCCTGAGCCATGACCAGGCCCCTAGAAATGTTGTTGCTATAAATTCTCTTACTTCGCGTGGTCCTTCCTGAGGTTATGAGCCTCAGCTGACCCCTCTGCCCTGGAACCAAAACCCTTGCAAGTTACCTAGATAGTAAGGCTCTACCCCTCTGTAACCACTCACCAGTATGTGCTTGCTCACCTTCATTCATAGCCACAGGCGGGGACCCAGTCTGATCAATGCCCTGGGTCTCATGTCCAGTGCTGATGTAGGACCCTGCAATGTTCCCATTATCAGCTGTCTGTATCCTCCCCACCCCCCACTATCTGTAGGGTGAAAGTTCCTGAAACTAAGGCTGCATCCAACACAACTGCCCCCAGGGCCTGTTGTTTGTTGATTTGGTGTCATCTGCCTGGAGGCATCTGCATTTTAATCAGGCCAGACTACCACCCTGGAAGGTCAGGTCTTTCCTAATGTCATCCCAAGTTGCTTTAGGCCGGACAATTGATTTACTCCCACTTTTAATTATTTCTGCTACTCTAAAATTCATTTTGAGGCATTATTTTAAATTATTTGTGGCAGAATTTGGGAGAGTCATGTAGTTTCCTGCCTTATTCTGCCAACTTCCCAAGTCCTCATTCATGTTAGAAACATCAAAAAGCATAGGAATAAAAGGATATTTCCTTAATATGATTTTAAAAAAAACATTTATGTAAAATCAAGAGCTATCATTATTTATCATGTAGAAAAACCAGAAGAGTTTCCAATAATATCAAGGGTGAATCAATGATGTCTAATATGGTTAGTTAGTTATAGTAAAAAGAAATTAAGCAAAGACTCTTCAGTAAGTAGAGGGAAATTCTTCCATTTATGAATGACAGTTTACTTATAAGATCTTAGATAATCAGTAACAAACTTGAGACAATAGCTTCAGCTTCAATAAAAAATCAAGAAGGAAGAAAAATTCTATATCATGTATTAAATATGTCATAACTAACCTAACAAGACCCACACAGGACTTATAAAAATACAACCATAAAACAATTTTTATAGAAATAAAAAAAGCTCTACCTAAATGGTAAGATATTTAAGATCCATGTTTGGGGGGTGCGTAATGATGATACTCCCCAATTAATCTATAGATACAATGCTATATCAATCAAATTACCAAGGGCATACTTTATAGAAGTAGGCAAAAATAATAAAATTTATCTGGAGAAACAAAATGTCAATATTTCCAGGGGAAATCATTAAAATAAAAAGTAAAAGTGAAGGATGTCTAGCATTACCAGTTCTCAAATTACATTATAAAGCAATAATTATCAAAATTATCCAATGTCTGGAACTGAATAAAAATATACAAAAGCAACCAGTAGAAGAGGTTAGATGAAATGGATTAGGGGAAAATATTTGCGTCTAATAAAAGTCTGACAGCTAACAGCTATAATGAATTGACACAGCTCCAGTCTCTGATTAAGAGGTGGGCCTTTTTTCAAAGATGAACTCCTTTACTTGCACTTTTGCACCTCTCCCATTCCTTCTGGTATCACCTGGCAGCTTGCCCCAGTAATCATTTTTTTTCTCTCTCTAATTTTCAAGCTTGCCACATCTGCTAGCTCCATCCTTGCTCCCTACAAACATTTCCAGGTCTGCCCCAGCCATAAAAATAAAACAAAACAAAATCCCCAAACTTTTACTTGTTTCTACTGTTCCATCAAGCAATCATTCTATATTCCTCCTCTCTTTATCAGATAAACTCTCAGAAAAAGCTATTTTTATTCCCTGTCTCCACTTTTTCTCTCACTTTCTAACCGCTTGTAATTTGGCTTGTGACCTCATCACTCAAATAAAATAGCTTCCTCCAAAACTACCAAGGATGGCCTTTTCTCAATCCTCTTCCTTCAAGACATTTCTGCAATATTTTACACTGTTGGCTGTCCTTTCTTTCAGGCAACTTAGTCTTCTCTAGATTTTTTTTAGGACATCACTCTCTCCTGGTTCTCCTCATACCTCTCTGGAATCTCCTTCTTAGTCTACCTTGCTGGATTATCATTCATGTCCTACCATCAAACTGTGGTTGTACCATAGCCTCCATGCCTTCATCACTCTCTCAATCCTCTTTCTCACCAATCTTTTCAGTTCCCATGGGGTCAATTATCATGATCTCTATATAAATGACATATATAAACACATATGATATTTATATATGACTACATATATGTACATATGTACTCATTATTTATAATCTTTCTAATATTTACATGTGATTGTACTGTGAGCATCTTAAATCCAACATCTCTATAACAGACTTCATTATCTTTTCCCCTTTCACACTCATCCCACTCTCTAACTCCCCTATTTCTGCTAAGGATACCACCATCCTTCTAGTCATCCAGTTTTGCAGTCTTAGAATGATCTTCAATCAATAAGCATTTATTAAGTGCTGTTTTGTGCCCTTTTACTCCCCTTCCTCCCTCATCTAATCAGTTACCAAGTCTTGTCATTCCTACCTCTGTAGTATGTCTCACATCTGTCCTCTCTTCTTCATTGATATGGCCACTACTCTAGTTCAGGTTTCCTACTTGGTCTCCCTGTCTCTCTCCTCTGCAGCCCATTATCCACATATCAGTCAAAATTATATTCTTAAAGCCCTCTCTAACTCTAAAAATCTTCCATGGCCTTAATTGCTTCCAGGTTAAAATACCTACTCCTCACATTTGGAGGTCTCACAACCTGACTCTAATCAATCCTTCCAGTCATACTGCCTTAGAATTGTACAAACTGCACAAAACTCATTTCATACACTCTACATTTCAACTAAACTATGTTAGTACCCTGTACAAGAACATCCATCTCCTATGCTTGTGCCCAGGCTGACCCCCATGCCTGCATGCATCTCTCCTTACCATTTCTTTTTATAATCTCTAATTGTTTTTTTTTCCAAGTTCAGTTCAAGTGCTGCTTTCTAACTGAGGCTTATACTGATCTTCTCATTTGTTAGTAAAATACCACCCTTCCAGTCAAATTACTTTGTATTTTTTTTTGCATATGTAATATTGATGTGTGGACACTTCTGTCTAATATAATAAAAGGGTCATATAACTAGTAAGTATCTGAGGCCAGAATTGACCTCAGGGAAATGACTTCAGGCCCCAGCACTCTATCCACTATGTCACCAAGCTGCCTGATTATAATAATAGGTACTATTCATTCAGCACTTTAAGATTTGCAAAGGGTAGATATGATCTAGGATCTAGTCAGAGGTACTCTAGTAAAGGTTCAACAACCAGCTCTCCAAATATATGTGTGAATGTATATATAGCTATAGATATATCCACACATATATATAGATATAACTCTGTGTGTGTAAATATATGTATATTTATATATACATGCATACCCACATCCACACATGTATATACATATGCATGGCACACTTTTAAGTTTCATCTGTATCACTGACATTTTCTCCATCACCTTCTTAAGTTTAGGCTGTCAACAAAACAAACCAAGACCTAATTTGTAGCATTTGTCAATTTTAGTGATACAAGTACTTACATTGATAATTTACCTTTTAGCTTTCCCTAGCTAGTTTGAGCTGACTGTAGCACACCCCTCAATCTAGCCCACCCTATCTCCCTTTGTGGGGAGCAAGAAGTTGTCTGTGGCTGGGTATTTGCTTTTTTGCTATCCTATCTCCAAGAGATGCTAGAATTATATTTTGATCTAGATCATGCTAAATACAGGAAGTCTATGGGTATGATTCTTTTGGGGTTCAGGATAAATGCTACTTTACCTGATTGTGCTAAAGAAGATAGTAGCAATTAACTTCCTCTCTTTAGCTTATCCCCCTTCCCCCAGATACTTGGTACATGAAAAACAATCTTCACCAGCAAGCAAATCCATTTATCCAAATAAACAGTAAACAGAAAGAGAAGTAGGTGAAAGAATACAGAAGAAAAAACAAGTTCTTTGGGAGTGAAATAACCTCTCAGCTCAATAAAAGAGAGAATGATCTCACCAGGGAAGTCTGTTCTCTGCAGTCTCTGGGATTACAAACATTGGAAGTCAAGGCACATCTTGGGGATTAGCTTCCTCTATCTGAGATCCAATGAGATTTCTTATCCAATGACACCTCTCAACCAACATTCATAAGTTTTCTGTACTCTCTGCCGATCTATCTGGAACACCTTCTTCCTTCACCATTCTCTCCAAACCTGAAGTCTCTACACTTACACAGTATCCTAACTCAGAGCTCTTAGCCCATCACATTTCCTTCCACAAATGCAGCACTTGGTGTCATAAGACAGCTTCAGGAAATCTCTCAAGACTTGAAAAGAGTTGGGGGTCATGTACATACACACACATGTATGTACATACACACATGTGTATATATATATGCTCTGTATACATATATAAACACATATGTATACATGCACATATGTGTAAACACATATACATGTATATTTTGCATTTATTTATTTGTTTTTCATATTATTTCCCACTCCTCACTGGAATATGTTTCTTCATTTTAATAATTTTGTTATTGTTGAGTTGTTTCAGTCATATCTAACTCTTTGTGACCCCATTTGGGGTTTCCTTGGCAAAGAAACTGAAGTGTTTTGCCATTTCCTTCTCCAGTTCATTTTACAAATGAGGAACTGAGGCAGACAGGGTTAAGTGACTTGCCCAGGGTTACATAGCTAATAAGTATCTGAGGTCAGATTTGAACTCAGGCTTTCCCAATTCCAAGTCTCTAACTACTTCCCCATCCAGCTCTCTACTAGTTTTAGGAACAGTTTTCAGTTTTGTATTTATATCCTCAACACTTATTATAATGCCTGGCAGATATTAGGTAATTAATAAAGCTTGTCACCTAAATATCATACCTAATTGTGGCAGCCACTCACTTGCTGCAGGTTGCCAGTGTTCTCTCTTTTAATTTCCTTCTCTCTTTAGACTTCAGAGGAAGCAGAAAGGCATGAGTGAGTAGCCTAGAACATTTAACATAAAGGTATTTTCCCCAAGGTTATTGTGATTCACTATGAGGGTGACATTTGAGAAGAGTTACCTCCTAAAGACACTGAGAAAGACTAGAGAAGGAGACACATGAAGTCAGCAAGAAGGGAGAGAAGACAACAACTGACTTCAGAACCTGACAACCAGTTTTTTGATAAATTGAATTTCAAATTTGTCCTGGAGATTGATCTGAAAGCAAATATAGGAATTGGGGTGAGTATGAATGCAATGGAGTTAAGGTAATCCTGCTTCATGATTCTGGGACCAAAGTTTGGTATAATGATATCTGGAGATGTCATTCTCTTTCCTTACCCTATGAAGTTCAAAAGGCTTGACGCTGAAAAGAGTGGGCAAGTGAGAATGATGATATTAAAGGGAGTAGATGCAACAACTGGGAAAAATCTTGAAGACATTTTCATTGTTGGAAGTCTAGAGAAGGAACTGTAATTTCAGACTTCAGTTGGAGTAATGAGTTGTTGATTGCTTGGAATTCCTAAAATTGTGTCTTTCACCTCTGATTTCATCTGCTAAAATGTACTATAATCTATGTATAAGCAAGTAACCCTTCTGATTCATGTGAAATTGGGAAGGAGATTACAATATTGAATGGGATGGGGATGAGCCAATTGACTCAGTTATGAATTGTTATTATGGATATATTCATACTTTTTGATTAGACTAGACTAACTCTGAGCTGAAGCCCTAAAAGAAAAGGCTGAAAGCTGAAGGACCCAGTTAGGCAATCAGCACAAGTGCAAAATGACTCATCTGTACCTGGGAGGTCCTGTTTGAGTCTAGAACACCTCTATCTTGGGGTGCCACCTGGTGCCTGATGGCAGAAATTGTATACTTAGTAGCTAGTGTTGCCATGAATCCCCAACCTCTCTCACTTGGCAGGCATGTGAAACACTTATTGTGCTCCATTATATATAAAATAAAAGTTATTTCTCAATAATAATAAGTGGTAAAAACATATAAATAGGTTTCAAAAGAAGAGATGCAAACTCTCTTTACCATCAAGAGATGGTAAAACTGTTCAAGATCATTAACAACTAGAGAAATCCATCGAAAGAAATCTGAGGTATTAGCTTACACAGGGGTGGGGAACCTATATCCTTGAGGTCACGTGTGGCCCTCTAGGTTCTCAAATGTGGCCTTTTGACTGAATCCAAACTTCACAGAACAAATCCCTTTAAAAAATGATTTTTTCTATAAAATTGAATTCAGTCAAAAAGCCACACGCTATAAGCCTTCAAGCAAAGACAGTAAAAAATGAAAAAAAGAAATTAGAAGAGTTTTGTAGGGACAGCTATGCTAATTTATGAATTTGTCTAAGAATTTAGAAGACAATTTGGAATTATACAAGTTATTAAAATTGTTCAGATCTCATTATTGGATTTATATTCCAAAGAGATTATTAACAACAAGAAAGGTACCACATATACAAAAATATTCCTAGAAGCACTACCTATAATAGAAAAAAGCTAGAAATAAACCAGGTGCTCAATGACTGGAGAACAGTTGATAGGAAGTGTAATGGAATATTATTATGCCATAAGGAGTGATGGATAAGTAGAATTTAGAGAAACTTGGAAAGAGTTGCATGACATAATGGAGAATGAAGAAAGTGGAGTAAAAAATTATATTCACAATAACCATAGCAGTAAAAATAACTGCCACACAAAATGCCAACAAATCTAAGGCCAAATACATACAACATTGGTACTAAGTTATTAAAGTTAAAGCACATATCCATCCTTACTGTTGGTAAATGGTAAAAGACTAAAGTGGAAAGTGGAAAAATGAATGAATGAATGGGAAATCATTTATTAAGCACTTCTTATGCACCAAATATTATGATAAACACAGGGAATAGAAAATATAATAAATAGAAAAAGTAAGATTATCTCTGCTTTCAAGGAGAGCACACTCTAATTGGGAAAGGAAGATAACACACATAAGAAAGTTCAACTGCAGGGCACATGGAAAGATCCAAAAATTCTAAAGGTACAGCGCCAAGTCAGATGGCAAGATCCTGGGATCCATAGGCTATATCAACAAGTCAAATGTCAGTGCCTTACCATTTGACCTGATTCAGCACTTCCAAAGGGTGTTGTCTGTTATAGGTGGTGACTCTGAGTTTATCTACGTGGTGTGAGTAGCCATGTCACTCTTCCTTCCTGCCTGCCCCATAAGGTCTGGTTGGTGTGTGGGGTGAGGGAAATGCAAAAGAGAAGGGCAAACCCCATGTACTATTACTCAGAATCATTCTACGAACTTGTTTCACCTAATTGTCTGCAGTTTGTAGTCTGTGGGAGACCTATATGGTTTTTTTGGATACATCCATTGGGCCAAAACAAAAATTAGCAAATCTAAGAAAATGAACAATGGAAAAAAATGAGTAAAAATAAAATGTGAAAGCAGAATCCTGTCAGAAAGCCCATATATGGAAAAATGCTTCTTCTAAAACCTTTTGGCCACTGAGGAAGGGCCTTGATACCTGATTGGTTAAACGTGTTCTTATAGGAAGAAATAATTTATCACTATGAGGATGCTGCTACATTTTATTCTTTTAGGATCTCAACTCCCTTCATCGCTCAGATTGCTTCTACTGTACTCATGAGGATTACCATGGTTTCTAATACATGGGACCTACAAACAGGGCCTCTGTATCCATGTTCATTTTTCTTGGCTACCAATATACATTAAACTCTTAGTTGATCAGGGTCATGACTTATCTCTATCTAGTGGTAAATAACTTGATGTTTGTGTAAACAACACAAACTTCTATCCTCCTCCGACCTTCTCTTGTCCTCATGGTCCCAAAATGCAGTCCTAAGACTATATATAGTTCACAGATTCTTACTAGTATGCTTCTCATTAGCAATCAGCCAAAACACATAATTAGTTCTTAGCAAAGGCATTTACAAAGATGGCATAGTAAGAATGGTAGCTACCATAAACCTGTCACACAATTTCCTACACATCTATGGAAAGAGAGAGCAAAAACTTAAGTACAGAGGTCTTAAGACACCCAAGAAGTGAAGACGTCTGACCAAAGGAACTCCAGTACTAGAGGACCTAGAAATCCTTCCTCTCTTGTATAATCATTATAAAGCTACATCTTCATAACAGCATTTCTGCTGGGTGGATTGATCAGCTGGACTCCCAGAATCTGCTTCTTTCTAAAACATGACTCTAAATTGCCAAGGCTAGTTCTCTCTCTTGTCTTTGTTTCCGTCTCTCTGTGTCTGTCTCTGTCTCTGTCTCTTTCTCTCTCTCTCTCTCCCACCTTCTCATCTGCCAAAGGCCTCAGTATTAGAAACTGCTTCTTCCCTTGAACAATTGCTTCTACAGGAGAATGTGTCTCTGCTCCCTGTTATACTTTGATGTCTCCTACTGGTAATGTAATTCTGTTTCAAAGCAAGCAAGGCCAATAGGTGGTGGGGGAGAAGGGGAGAGAGAACTTTCCTCTTCACTTATGAGTAATTCCCTCTTAGGGTATGTGTTGCTCCTCTGCTTCTGGCTCTAGACTTGGACTCACCTATCCTAAAACTCAGAAGCTCACTCATCTAGTGCTTTGAAAGTTCTGCAAAAGCAGGTCTAATGAGGTTGCTTCTTTTGATTCACCCAGAAAAGCAATGGAGGCATCCTTAAACTCCTGGGGAATAACCTCCTCTTGTCACATAACTTGGAAGATTTCTGTATGAGCATTGGACCCCTGCCTTATAAATTTCTGCTGGAATAGAATCAGCACCAGGCACTTTGCCGCAGGAGAGAAGCCTGATGGAATTCAAAGTCTTTTCTTCAGTTGGAAGTTAGCTAGAGAGAAACTGACTAGAGAGGGTCAATGGCTTCAGAACTGCTGGATGATGGTCTGTTGAGAACACTATGGAAATGTTCAGCTCATCTCTCCAAGATCATGTCTTAGTCACTCTAGTCACATATGGCTCCATCAGCCCTGAGTAGTTGAGATGCCTCAAAGGTCTTTCACCCATAAAGAGGTTTCAGGTGGACACCAAAGGTGGAAAGCAGCCCTGAAAAGGGCTTGTCAGCCCTCACTCTTATCAGAGGTACTAGTCTTCCCTGAAGAGCCATATTCCCCATTCCACTCCCCTAAAATTTGCAGTAATAGCCTACTTTAAGGCTAAGAACTCCAATTTGTAGTTTCAATAACAAACATCACTGTCAGAAAAGAACTTCTGGTAGGCATCAGTTTTCTCGCACAAAACTTCCCTCCGGCCATCTTGGCTAGTGTCTGGGGATAACACATAGAGGTTGCTAGCATTAATAAAAATCAGCTCCGGCGTATGTATTAAGTAACTTGCCAAGTCCTTGAAGATCTCCTTTACATTTCTCATCCTAGAAACCTTCAAATGTGCAATGGGATCCAGTATGGTTTGCTCCTGCAGTCCTTTCTGCGTCTAGCTCCTTTCAGTCTTATATCCATTAGTATGGTCTTGATGACCTCACTAACTTCAATAATTCTCCACAGTGACTTAATAGTTTTCCCCAAATCTTTGATCATAGCCACCTAGAAATATTTTTATTTTCTGATGATTCTTGTGCTTGTGACCAGATGACCATGACTTCTATTTTATTAGGGTCAGTATATTTACCTCCCTGTTGACACAACCTGAGTAGAATTGATTCTGATTTAATATCCCCAAGTCTTCCACAACCTCTCTCTCAAATGATTAAATCCAGATAAACCAACATCTAGTTCATATTCATGGGAGGGAGCATTGTGTAAAATCATCAATAAAATGTTAATAAGAATACTTGTAGTATTTACCTTGTGGGATTGTCATAAAGATCAAATGATATAATGTGTACAAAGTACTTTACCAGTCTCAAAGCTAAACAAATACAAGCAATGATGATTATGATGATGGCATCACTTACCACCTTATCTACTAAGGCTAAAAATCCATTAAGGCTAAAAAATATTAGGCCCATAGAAATCCCTTGGGGCGTGTGCTCAGATTGGTAAGATACCTGCTGACAGATAAAGGCTGCCTTCTCCTCTTTCTTTACCAGGGGTACCTCCTATACAGGTCCCAAACTTATAATCACTGACTACCCAAATAAAATCCAGGCATTCTGAACCTAGGATATGCCTTGTTCAATCTGCTTATAGAGCACCAGTACAGGAGTCAGGAGGACCTGAGTTCAAATCTCACTTCAGACACTTGACACTCACTAGCTGTGTGACCTTAGGCAAGTCACTTAACCCCAGTTGCCTCATTCTGGGCCATCTCCAGTCATCCTGATGAATATCTGGTCACTGGATTCAGATGGTTCTGGAGGAGAAGTGAGGCTGGTGACCTGCACAGCTCTCCTTCGCTCAAAACAAAGTCAAGTGCAAGTCATGTCATCATTTCTGTGATGGCATGGTCTCCTTCGGCAACAAAGGATGAAACACACACATACACACACACACACACACACACACACACACACACTCTTTAGTTCTCTTATTCAAGATTTAATAATCTTCAAACATCTTCATCTTCCTGGTCTTATTTTATATTAGTCATGAGGCCTACAGCCCATGATATTCTATGATGTTGCCACTGATTTCAGGTGAATCTCGAAAATCTCAAGGATCATAAGAGTCATCTTGAAAAGATCTTGGTCTTTAAAAATATTTTACTTTTCCTCCCAATTACACGTAAAGACAATTTTTAACATTCATTTAAAAATTTTTTGAGTTCCAAATTTACTGCCTCTCTCTCTCATTCCCCCCAAAAACCAGTAAGCAATTTATTATAGGTTATATATGTACAATTATGTAAAACATATTTCCATATTAGTTATGCTGTGAAGGAAAAAACAGACCAAAAGAAAAAAAACACACAAAATAAAGGAAAGTGAAAAATAGTATGCTTCAATCTGCACTCAGAATCCATCGATTTTTTATCTGGAAGTGAATAGCATTTTTCATCATAGATCCTTTGGAATTGTCTTGGATCGTTGTATTGATGAGAATAGCTAAGTCATTCACAGCTGATCACCATACAATATTGCTGCTACTGTGTATCATGTTTTCCTCATTCTGCTCACTTCACTTTGCATTAGTTATTGTAAGTTTTCACAGGTTTTTCTGAAATCAGCCTGCTCATCATTTATTATAGTACAACAGCATTCCATCACAATTGTACACCATTGTTGGACCATCCCATTGATGGACATCCCCTTCATTTCCAATTCTTGGCCACCACAAAAAGAGCTGCTATAAATATTTTTGTTTACATAGTTCCTATTCCTTTTTTAAAAATCTCTTTTGGGTAGAAACCTAGGGATGGTATTGCTGGATCAAAGGGCATGCATAGTTTTACTATACTTTGGAAAGAGTTCCAAATCGCTCTCCAGAATGGTTAGATCATTTCACAATTCCACCAACAGTGCATTACTATCCTATTTTACTATATTCCCTCAGATATTTATCCTTCCCCTTTTCTATTAATCTCATGGTGTGACATGGTATTTCAGAGTTGTTTTTATTTGCATTTCTCTGTAATCAATAGCGATTTAGAACATTTTTTTTGTGTGTGTGACTATAAAGGGCTTTGATTTCTTTGTCTGAAAAAAAATATGAACTGCCTGTTCATATCTTTTGATTATTTATCAGTTGGGGAATGACATATTCCTATAAATTTGACTCCATTGAGAAATAAGGCCTTTATCAGAAACACTATAAAAATTGTTTCCCAGCTCTCTGCTTTCTTTCTAATCTTTGTTGCATTGATTTTATTTGTGTAACCCCTTTTTAATTTAATATATTCACAATTCTCTATTTTACATCTAGTAATACTTTTTTTAAAAGTAAAACTATTGTTTTGTCATAAATTCTTCCCTTCTCCATAGATCTGACAGGTAAACTATTCCTTGCTCTCCTAATTGCTTATGCTGTTACCCTTTGTATTTAAATCACATACCCATTTTGACTTTATCTTGGTTATCCTGACCTTCTTGATGAATTTCTTGGTCAGAAGATCCTTCCATTTCTTATCCATAAGCATATCCTATGGGTTACAAAGGAATCCAATTATATTGAAATATATTTCATATGTTGTATTGAAACAGATATGTATAATTTTCAAAAGATTTTTTTTTAAAAGTTCAAAGATCTCCCCAGGTTAGGAACCTCTCCTCCTCCTTGAGGTTTCAGCTGGACAAATTTGATTTTCATTTGATCCCACTTCCCCATAACCATCCAAGCTCTGTCTTTCAGTACCAAACTTCCAGAAAGAATAATCTATATTAGCATCCTCCACATACTCAGTAAGCACCTAATTCTCAATACCTTGGAATTTTCATTTCTTGCTCACTGTAGTCAAGACAAAATCAAACTTGTCCAAACCTAACTCAGGGTAGAGCAGGGGATCTTAACCTCTAGGTCTGCAAACTGTTTTTTATTGAAGTTTTAAAATTTTATTATTTCTTTCTTTTTAGCATTCTTTTAAAATCTTGAGTTCCAAATTTTATCTCTCTCTCCTACCTTCTGCCACCCATTTGAGAACACAAGCAAAATCATATCAATTAATTACATAGGTGAAATCCTGCTAAGAAAATTTTCATATTAGCCATATCACAAGACAGGCCAAAAAAAAATTAAGTGAGAAATTATACTTCAGAGTTAAGCAATTTTTGCTGTAAAAGTGGAGAGCATTTTCCACCATGAATCATTTAGAATTATCTTGTATCACTGTATTGATCAGAGTAGCCAAGTCTTTTACAGTTGATCATCATTACAACATCACTGTTACTATACATAATGATCTCCCAGTTCTTCTCACTTTGCTTTGCATCAGTTCATATAGTTCTTGCCATGTTTTTTCTCCTGAACCCTTCCACCTCAATAATTTCTCATAGCCAATTGTCCTCCATCACAATCATATGTCACAACTTGTTCAGTCATTCCCCAACTAATGAGCATTGCCTCAATTTCCAGTTCTTTGCCATCATAAAAAGTTGCTATAAATATTTTTGTACATATAGGTCCTTCTCCTTTCTCTTTGATTTCTTTGGGGTATAGACCTAGTAGTGGTATTGCTGGGTCAAAGGTTGTGCACATTTTGATAGCCCTTTGGACATAGTTCCAAATTGTTCTTCAGAATGGTTGGACCAGTTCACAACTCCACCAACAGTTTATTAGTGTACCTATTTTTTCCTCATCCTATGAACTTGCTTTAAAAGACATTTTGATCATTGTAATTCTATATCATTGGTTTCCATTGCAACCCTATGTATTTTATTTTATGCATTTAAAAATACCACTCTGAGAACAGGTTTCACCAGACTGCCAAAGGGGTCTGTGACACACAAAAGGTTTTAAAAGATTGGGGTGGTTTTTTGAGGCAGATGAAAGCATTTATTAAATGTTAAAAGCAGTTTAAGATGCCAACAGTGATAAGGAGAAACAGTTAAGCATTTAAAACTTGACAGTCTAAAGTTTAAAAACCCAATATTAAAAATACTTAAACATCCTTTTTGCTGATTTGTTATGTGGCAGCTTTCTTGTATGGTCCTTTTGGAGACTGGAGGGCCTCTGGAAGATTACGCTCTACATCTGATTCTTCAGTTCTCATAGCTTTATTTATCACTCTTGGAAAAGAGTCTTTCTAGGGTGTCACTCTAGAAAATTCAGGGCATAATCTGAGGGTGCCATGTTTTTGTTTTGTTCTTTTCCAATAAGGTCAAACCCTTATTTTTAACAAATTAATTAATTAATAGTTTTCAACACTCACCTTTATAAGATTTTGAATTCTAAATTTCCCCCCTTCCTTCCTCCCCAAGAAAGCATACAATCTGATATAGGCTACCCATGTACAATCACATTAAACATTTTTTTCCATTAGTCATGTTGTGAAAGAAGAATCAGAACAAAAGGAAAATATCATGAGAAAGAAAAAACAAAAAACAACAAAAGAAAGAGAAAATAGTATGCTTTGATCTGCATTCAGACTCCATAGCTCTTTCTCTGGATGTGGATAGCATTTTCCAACATTAATATCTTGAAATTGTCTTAGATCCTTGCATTGCTGAGGAGAGCTAAGTCTAACAAAGTCAGTCATCACACAATGTTGCTGTTACTGTGTACAGTGTTCTCCTTGTTCTGCTCACTCCACTCATGATCAGTTCATGCAAGTCTCTCCAGGTTTTTCTAAAGTCCACCTGTTCACCATTTCTTATGGAACAATAGTATTCCTTTACATTCATATACCATAATTTGTTCAGCCATTCCCCAATTGATAGGTATCCCCTCAATTTCCAATTTTTGGCCACCACAAAAAGAGCTGCTATAAATATTTTTTGTACATATAGGTCCTTTCTTCATTTTTATGATCTCTTTGGATTGCAGAACCTAGTAATGGTATTCCTGGATCAAAGGGGATGCACAATTTTTCAGCCCTTTGGGAATAGTTCCAAATTGCTCTCAAAAATGGTTTGATCATTTTACAACTCCACCAATAAGGCATTAGTGTACCAATTTTTCCACATCTTCTCCAACATTTATCATTTTCCTGTTTTGTCATATTAGTTAATCTGATAAATGTAATGTGGTACCTCAATTGTTTTAATTTGCTTTTCTCTAATTAAGAGTGATTTAGAGCATTTCTTCATGTGACTATAGGTAGCTTTAATTTCTTCATCTAAAAACTGCCTGTTCATATACTTTGATCATTTATCAGTTGGAGGATGACTTGGATTCTTAACTCAGTTCTCTTTATATTTTAGAAATGAGACCTTTATCAGAGGCACTGGCTGTAAAAATCATTTCTCAGCTTCCTGCTTCCTTTATAATCTTGGTTGCATTGACTTTGTGCAAAAAGCTTTTAATTTATTGTAATCAAAATTATCCATTTTGCATTTCATAATGTCCTCTATCTCTGGTTCAGTCATAAATTCTTCCCCTCTCCATAGATCTGATAGGTTAACTATTCCTTGCTCTCCTAATTTGCTTATGGTTTCACCCTTCATATCTAAATCATATACCCATTTTGACCTTATCTTGGTATATGGTATAAGATGTTGGTCTATGCCTAGTTTCTGCCATACTATTTTCTAGTTTTCCCAACAGTTTTTGTCAAATAGTGAGTTCTTATCCCAGAAGTTAGAGTTTTGGTGTTTATCAAACAGTAGGTTACTATAGTCATTGACTACTATGTCTTGTATACCTAACTGCTGATCCATGAGGGTCCCATGTTGTTCCAACTTCTGTGTTCACCATCAACACTACACTCTGTAGACAATCTGGTATTGCGTCTAACTTGATGCCTGATGTGCTCTGCTGAGGTACTTTGAACTAGATGGAGGAGGGTTTAACAGAGGGAGAACTTTAGAAGATACTGAACTGGCAACTAGAGATTCTGAGGTGAAAGTTCTTGCCTCCCCCTGCCCCTTTCAAGTACATGATAGGGGCATATAATAACTGTATAAATAGGTATAATATATGGAAATAGAGGAAGGGCTCCCTAACAATGATGGGAATCAGGGAAAACAATGGAACATTTAGCACAAGACAAGGACTCCAAAAAGGTAGAAAAATCAGGAAGTAGTACATTCTAGACATGAGAGTGGCTTGAGAAAATGAGCAGAGGTAAAAGATGAAGTGGTTAGTTCAGGAAAGAGTCAAATCTTGTGGGAATATAGAGTTCATGGAAGGAAACAATATGAAATAAGTTTGGAAAAGTACTTCAGAGCAAGTTAGTGAAGGGCTTTTAAATGCCAGATTTAGGAGTTTGTGTTTTACCTTATGGGCAGTAGGGAGCCATTAAAGGATTTTGAGCAAGAGAGCAACAGTCAGGCCTATGCCTAAGGAAGATGATTTTGGAGAGGAAAGACTAGAACAGGAACAGCAATGAGGGCTTATTTTCGAAGTCTAAATGAGAAACAGGCAGTGCCTAACAAAATTTGAATAGTGCCTAGGTGCATGGAGAGTAGGAGATGGATGTGAGAGATTTTGTGGAGTTGGTGATTGATTGGACGTGTAGAGGGGAAGGAGAGAAAACAGCCCAGGATCACCCCAAAGTTACAAATGACTCTAGGAGAATAGCAGTGCTCTCAACAGAAATAGGCAGATTGAGCCCACAGAAAGGCTTAGGAATAAGAGAATGAGTTCTGGTTTTTTTGGTATAACTCATTGACATCCAGGAGAAGATATATACAGCATGTAGAGAGACGGAGACAGAGAGAGACAGACAGAGAAAGAGACAGAGAGACAGAGAGATTTGGAGCTATTTTCAGGGAGAGTATACTCGAACTCATGGGAGTAGAGAGCATTGAGGGAGACAAAGCAAGTAGAGAATGTGACCAGAAGGGGATCCAAGGGGAAGAGATTGAGCATGATACAGTACAGCAATAGGCAATGAGGAGGAGCTGACTGGCAGAAAGAGGAGCAGGAGAGATCACAGAAGCCAACGGAGGACAGAAGGTACAAGTGGAGGGGGTGGTGGTGATACAGGATTAAAATTTGTAGAGAGTAAAGGAGGAAAAAGATTGAGTAAAAGTTTTGACAGTAGAGATTATTGATAGCCTTAAAGAGAGCAGTGGGATTGAAGTGAGATTGTTTGTGTTTGTCCTTCATTGCCGAAGTAGACTATGCCATCAGAGAAATGATGACATGACTTGCACTTGACTTTGTTTTGAGCGAGGGAGAGCTGTGCAGGTCACCAGCCTCACTTCTCCTCCAGAGTCATCTGAATCCAGTGACCAGATATTCATCAAGATGACTGGAGATGACCCAGGATGAGGCAATTGGGGTTAAGTGACTTGCCCAAGGTCACACAGCTAGTGAGTGTCAAGTGTCTGAGGTGAGATCTGAATTCAGGTCCTCCTGACTCCTGCACTGGTGCTCTATCCACTGCACCACCTAGCTGCCCTGAAGTGAGATTACAAGGAAGAGAGAATTGAATGGGTGCTGATTATGTGGAAGCTAATAATGTAGATTATTCTTCCTGGGAGTTAGTCAGCAAAAGATATACCTAGGGTGGGGTGGAGGGAGAAGGGGTCAAGTGAAAAATTTTAAAGCATGTGACAGACTAAACATATTTTTAGGTTTCAGGGAAGGGGTCAATGGATAGGGAGAGAATAAGGAAGAAAAAGAGGGAGAAAGAACGGTAACCAGGGCAAGTTCCTACAGGAGAAACTTTAGAAAGATTGTCAAGGTTTGAACATGTAAGGGGGACCTGGAAAACTCTGAGCGTCCTATAATATAAGCATCCTGATATGTGTGGTCCTTCTTACTCAGAGTTCAGAGACTGTAGGAGTACCTCAGATTTTCATCAGATTTTCTTTGCTGAATGACTGGAAGAATTATTACTGAAGATCTTTTGACCCCTACAACAGGATAATTCATATCTTTAATTCTCTGTCAGTTATAAAGTCTGCTAAATCAGACCCAGGAGCAAATAAATAGTGAGATAAGAATTAATTTCTCAGGGTACTGGGGGTTCCTCTTGTCTCTGGCTCCAAAAGCCCATTTCCTAGCAACTAACCAGCGGACTTAGGCTTCTGGAAGACCAATGGCAAATTCTTCTCAAGTACTTCAAGTATGCACAAGCCCTTTTTTTGTGGGAGGAGGGCAGGGTGGGTACAGACAGAGCGTCCATACTACCTGGTCCCTTCAGCTGTACTTTTTCAGTACCCTTTCTGAAACAGATATCCTCAACCTTAAACCTGTGTCTCCTTGTTCCTCAAAGAAGAGTGACTGTGAATAATATTCCAACAGATGGTAGGATTGTCAGACTCCTTTGGTGAGGTTTATATGTTGTGTTGTGGCCTCTGTTTCAGTCTCAGTGGTCCATACCTTAGGATCCTGTGAGAACTCCTGAGATCATTTTGTGGCCTCTTTGTCCATATGCTCTCTCCCTGATCAATCTAATCAGTTCCCAGTAGCTGGAGGGCTGTTCTTACTGAAGTTATAGTTGTCACAATGGGTTCATCATATAGAGTCCTCCTGAATTACAATCAACAGCTTCTTTGCCTTGGATAACAGCTCTTTGCACTATGACTTTTCTACAAAGCTGGAGATGTCTGGGAGCTTAATGTAAATATCCTCTGAAATTTCAGGGCCATCAAATTATCTTTCCAACATTCACAAACATTTGAGAGGGTATTTCATCTTTAAGGTGGGTAGTTGGGTCAAAGGTTGGTTCCCCTAAAATTCTCTAACAATTGCTTATGTTTCTCTGCATCTGGTGCCTGATATGCTTACAGCATCTCTGTATGTCCCAACTACTGTGTGAAGGCTTTTTCTCTAGGTAAAGTTACACTTTCCTGATGAGAATAATTGTGATGGTACATAGTAGGTTGCTTTAGGCTTGACAACCTATCTAATGGTCTAGGTCCCTAACTTTGGTGACATCAGGTTGCTGGTTAAAGAGGAAGATGTTACACTATCCTCACATTTTTTTCAGTTTACACAGATGGAGCCTTTATTTTTATCAATCAGCAAACATTAATGATGGCTTAATTAATTATGGTTAATTATTAATTATTAGTAGTATAATAACAATTATTACTAATTAATTATGGTTAATTATTAATTAATAATGGTTGTAGACTCTCCATAGCCATGTTCTTCATATTTTCCACAGTCCATCCTTCCTCTATGAGGAAACTCATTCTGCTTGGAAAGTACTAGCCAGAAATTGAACTTCTGGCACCCAATCTTCAAGTACCCTCTTTTATAGATATATCCCCAGTAGAGGATACCTTCTTTGAGGGAAGGGATTATTTCATTTTCGTTTTTGTGTTTCCAGCACCTAGCATAGTGTCTTATACATAGTAGGCTCATCATTTGCATCACATTTCCTGACTATGGGTGTGTCCCCCATGCTTCTGTCCTGGGTTTCTTTTTTTCTCTTCCTATGCTCTCTTGGTAATTTAATGATTTCCCCTCTATTTCCATGCAGATGACTACCAAATCTATCTATCTATCTATCTATCTATCTATCTATCTATCTATCTATCTGTCTGTCTGTCTGTCTGTCTGTCTGTCTGTCTGTCTGTCTGTCTCTGTCTGTCCGTCTATCTATCTATTTATCTATCTATCTATCTATCTATCTATCTATCTATCTATCTATCTATCCTCTAATTCCACTTTCTCCCTTGAGTTTGTCCTGGATCACTAATGCACATTTCAAACAGGATGTCCTAGAGACATCTTAAGTTTAACATATCTAAAACTGAATTCATTATCTTTTTTCCTAAATTCTCCCTTCTTCTAAACTTCTCTATTTGTATTGAAGGTACCACCATCCTTCTAAGTGTGTCAGGTTTGTAATTTCAGAATTATTCTTGATACCTCACTCTCCCTCAATCTACAATTGATAAATCTTTCCATTTTTATCGTGACCCCTTCTCTTTATTCATACTACCTTAGTTCAGGCTTTCATCACCTCTCACCCAGATTACTGCAACAGCCTCCTGATTCGTCTCTCAGTCTCAAAACTCTCATGCCTCCAGTCCAGCCTACACACTTCTGCCAAAGTAATTTTCCTTATTGTTGTGTTGTTGTTGTGTTTGTCCTTCATTCTTGAAGACCATCATGACATCAAGATGATGATGTGACTTGCAATTGACTTTGAGTGAAGGAGGGCTGTGCAAGGTCACCAACCTCATTTTCTTCCCCTGAGCCATCTGGATTCAGTGGTCTGATATTCATCAGGATGACTGGAGATGACCCAGGATGTAATGTGAGACCCAGGCCCTTTCTGGTTAAGGTCTTATCTCATTCTCACTTTGAGTGAGATACACTCATTCAATGAATAGGCTTCTTTAAGTAGTTGCTTAAGGGATGGCCCTTTTAATAAAAAAAAAAAAATTAAACTGAGAGGAGGTGGGGACTTGTTGTCTGCAAGTCATGTTATCATCTTGATGTCATGATCCTCTTTGAGAAAGAAGGACAAATACAACCCGTGTATGAGTAGCAACCCTCCTCCTCCTCCTCCTCCATTCCACCCCTCAAAGCTGCCTTTTCTCCTCTGGGTTTACTGGTTACATCTTTTGCTCAAAGATCAAGCCTCAAACCCAATTCATTCTGGAGCTCATAGACTGAACAACAAGACTTTTCCTTAAGCGCATATTTGACTATGTGACTTCCCTAATCAACTAACCCCAGTGGTTTCTTATTACCTCTAGGATAAAATATAAATTCCTTTATTTAGCTTTGAAAGCTTTACACAACAAGACACCACACTGTCTTTCCACTTTCGATGGATGTTATTCTCCCTCCTGCCATCTGTGATCTAGCCAAACTGTTCTTCTGCCTGTTCCTCACACACAAAACTCCATTTCCCAATTCTGTGTCTTTGCATTGGTAACTCCCCATTCTTGGAATGTATTCCCTCCTTACTTCCACCTCCCAGAGTACCTATCTTCCTTTTAGAGGATAGCTTATGCACCACCTTCTGCAGGAATTCTTTTTGGATCTTCTCAATTACTAGTGCTCTCTCTCTCTCCAACTACTTTGTATTTGACTACTTTGTGTATATTCATATTTATTAATTTTATATTTATGCTGCACAGCATATACACATTTCAATATGTACTTATCTCTCAATCTGGAATGCATCATCATTGCAAGAAAGGATGGCTCTTTTTTTCTACTTGTGTCCCTAGCTCACAGTGCCTGGCACATAGTAGGCACAGAAAAAACATTTGTTTTATTGATTGATTTACTTGATTGATTGATAGCTTAATATTTTTTGAATTGAATTCCTTTATGGACCTGTGATCACTCCATAGTTTCTGGCAGTTCAGCCTAAGTAGCACTTACATTGTCCTCTCTCTGTCCTTTCTCTGGAATGCCTTTCCCAGTATTTAACTCCTAAAGAATCCAAACTAGTTGTAAGGACCTTTTGTGGTGCTTTTGTCCCACTCCACAGACACTTTCCTTTCTACCATAGGTAGCTACTGTGACACAGCTGATAAAAGACACAGATTCAAATCTTGCCTCAGATACTGTGTGACCTTGAGCAAACCACTTAATCTTTGTCTGCCTCAGTTTCCTCCTCTGTAAAATGGGATAATAATAGCACTTACCTGGCAAGCTTTTTTTTTGAGGATAAAATAAGATCATACTTCTAAAGTGCTTTGAAAAAAATGCTATATAAATGCCAGCCATTACTATTATTATTCCCCAAATTAAAATTGATCCATAGCTATCACTGTACATTAGCCTTCTAGAAAATGTGCAGACACAGTAGTCCTTTACCCCCATATGCACACAATAATGCACAATGGTACCATTTTCCTTAGGCTTATGTCTTTGTTGTTTGCTCACATGAGTGATGGCAGAACATCTGCCAAACTGGACAACCCCCCTCAAATGTAACCTGTATATCAGTGATGTTCTGCTTCTGACATGATTAGAGAGCTTCTCACAAAAATCTCTCTGGTTTGTGACCTTCTCCACTCATCACACACACACATACACATACACACACACACAGATAAAGGAAATCCTGGGAATATTAGTGTCTGGTTTATGATAGTATCTGATATTTCACTAAAAAAAAAAATCTGTCAAGTCCCCAATCAGAGAAAATCTGGTGACATCGTATCTGGCTTATTTTGCTCTTAGAAAAATAGGCCTCAGTAAGGTACTCAGCCTAATAAGTCATCTAATATAAGGAAGCTTGTATTTTGTACAACAAACATAATTGTTTCCAAAGATAGTCAAGAAAGCTCTCCCATCTTCCCCATGGACAGAACTTGGGAATACTAGAGTCTACCTTTCCTCTCACTTTCTTGGAACCCATACTGTCCACATGACTCACAGTGGTAAGGCCTAAAGATAAGGTCAGGTTATTTCTCAGTTCAGATGGTTCCCTTTAACACAAAAAGCTTGCTTGGATCAGCAAATCGCAACAGTGGTGCATGTTTGAGGCAGCTATCCAAGTACTTAAAGGTCTTTTCACATTTCTCATCCAACTGATCTCCAAAAGATGCCAAGAAGGTCTCGTCCAGGGTTTATTTTGGCCCTTCTGTTTATGGTTCTTCTCAGTCATACATATCTACGTGTGAAATCATTGAGAATCTTTGCAGCGATGACAGGGCTCTTCATAAATTTCTCACCATAGCCACTAAACCCCAGAAATGGCTTCACTTCCTGATAATTCTTCCACTATGGCCAGGTAATGAGAACTTCTGTCCTCTTAGGGTCAGTGTTCATTCTGAGTCCGTGGCCATGGTCTGTGCCTGCCAGGCTCCCTGTCAGGTCACTCTTCCTTGATATTCTGTCTTCCCTTGCCTCCCTCTCTCCCCCCTGTTTCTTTTCTCTGCTTTGCTTCTTTCTCCTCCCAGGATCTTTAGATGGGCTGGGGCTGTAGATACATAGTATCCTGCTTGCACTTGTTCTTCCTCATCGGTAGTCTGTAGGTGTACTCGCTTTCCCTCTGCATCTCTGTCTGGCTTCGTTCCTTGATGCACCCTGCTTCCCTACAGGATCCGCATGGATGTGCCGGCCTCTCTAGGTCTAGGTTCCCTTTTCCTCCTGGGAGCCCCTGTGTTCTCTCATCTAGAAGCAGTCCCCTTTTCACTCCTCACTGTCCCATGGACCGGGGAAGAGGGGCTCACCTGCATGTATACTACACCAGGGGTGGAGGTGGAAACCAAAACTAGAGACTGAAAATAGTCAGCAGCAACAACAGCCAGTAACCCATTTCTCATGAGTCAGCTTCTGGGACTTCTCCCCCCCTTCCCCTAGCTGCACAGCCAGGCAGAGGTTTTTGGTGCCTCTGCAGGCTCCTGCGAAGTGACAGCCTGGTTGGTTAGGTTCCACCTGCACCCCCACTCCCCATCCCAGCACCCCTCCCCCTTTCACTTTAGAGCAGAGTGATGTCATTCACTTCCCACTCTGTGGAAAAATCTCAGGCTGTGGAGCCCGCGAGCATGCCTTTTTGACCTGGGAAGGAAGGGGCAGAAGAGAGCACGCGTGCCCATTTCCAGCCCTACCGCCTTAGCCCGGGCTGGGCACCTCGATAAACGTATTTGTTGGATTGTAAATAAATGTTTGGATGGGAGAGGGATACAAAGGGCTGGGTCGGTGGGGCCCAGAGGCACAAGCGAGGGGTCACGGGCTGGGAGTGGGGCGGCGTGGGGCATTTTAAATCCGGCTGCGGAAGAAAGGGGCTGGACCGTGGCCGCGGGGCCGGGAGCGAGACGCGCCGGCGGCAGGCTTAATTCAGGGGCTGGCCCCTCCACGGGCCCCCCCACCGTGCCCTAGCCTGGCCCCGGGGCAGCCAAGGCCGGCCCAGCCGGGAGTCTAAATCCAGGACCGCCGGGGCAGTCCCCTCGCCGGGCCCGGCGCTTCCCGCCCCGCCGCCTGTTGCTAAGGGCCGGGCTGGCGCCAGGCGGGAGGCCTTAGCAACTGAGGCTGGCCCGGGCTCCGGGGACGCGGCGCGCGCGCGGGGGAAGGGGCGGGGGGCGGCCCCGACACATCGGCCCTCTTCTCATAGACATGAAAGAGAGGAAGGGGGTGTATGAACAGTGGAGAGTGTGTGTGTGAAGGGGACGCGGCCACATTACCCCCCTCGTGGACACAGGGCCCCTTTTCATAGACACGCAGGCTGAGTCTAGGAGGAAGGAAGGGGGCTTGCGCAGCGAAAAGTTGTGTGTGTGCGTGTGTGTGCGTGTGTGGACACAGGCCCTCTTTTCATACAACACACGACTGAGAGCGCCGAGGAAGGGGGCGCATGAAGTTCTGCGAAGGCTGTGTGTGTGTGTGTAATGTGTAGTATGTGTGGGAAGTGGGAAGCAGGAGCAGCCGAATTACTCGCCGTATGGTTCTTAGGCCCCGCTTCCATAGGCACAGACAGGGGAAGGGGGCTTCTGCAGAGAAAAAGGAGCAATTAACCCCTTCGTGGACATAGATTCGCTTCTCATGGACGTACCGTATGGCTGCGTCCGTGAACAAGGAAGGGGGTTTGAGACAAGAAAAAGTGACTCTGTGTGTGTGTGGGCGCGCGTACTTGTGTGCATGCATTTTACCCTTTCCTTTATTTACATAAAGCTGTGTCCGAGATGGTGGTAGTGAGAAGGAAAAAGGGCTGTGTTGTTTTACGTGCTGTTAAATGGCATTAACCTCCCCACCATTGCGGATCGCTGGGGAGGGCGAGCTTTCTCCCTTACAGACATACATCTGTCGGAAGGAGCGTGTGAAGAGAAAATGGAGGGTTATATGCACAGGACGAAGAGAGAGAAGGGTAATAGGTATAAAGAAGAAAAGAAATTGATGCGTGTGTGCTTAGATACTGCGGGGAGACAGACCACTCCCCCCTTCCGTGCCGACAGCAGCCGCTGCGGGGGCGGGGCCAGCGAGCATCAGGTGCAGTGGGCGGGGCCAGACGAGTAGGCGGAGCCGCGGCGCAGTGGGCGGGGCTTGGCTCGGGCTGTGACAGCCGCGGGTGCCGCCGCCTCCAGTGCAGGGCCAGAGCAAGGGGATTTCCAGCGCTGGGAGAGGAAGTGCGGTGTGTGTGTGTGAGTGAGTGAGTGAGTGAGTGAGTGAGCGAGTGAGTGAGTGAGTGAGTGTGTGTGTGTGTGTGAGTGTATGCATGTATGTATGTGTGTGTGTGTTTGTGTGAGGGATTACAGCACAGAAGGGACTTTCCAACCCCAGCGGCGGCGGCGGCGGCGGCGGCGGCGGCTCCAGCCCCAGCTCTTCCCCCCCTCCCCACCACCTCGCACCCCTCCCCCCAGCCCCTTCCCCCCCCCGCTCCCTCCTTTTCCTCCTCTCCACCGGGACAGAAGCCTCCTCCTCCTCTCCCCCCCCTCAACTTGGCCCTGCTGCTTCTCCCCCTCCCCCCTGTCCTTCCCCCACCCCTCCCACGCAGCCCAGCCCACCCGCCTGCGAGATGGGGCTGAAGGGGGAGGAGGAGGGCGCGGAAGGGGGAGCAGGACCCACTTGGCTCCCCTAAACGACCCGTGGCTTTGAGGAGCCCCGGCCGGTGCACATCAATCAGTCTTGGGTAAGGGGGAAAAGCGGGAGAGAGGGGAGGACGAGGGGGAGGGGGGACCCCGAGAAAGTGGAGGGGGGTTGGCTGGAGTGCTCTTCCACGTTGCCTTGCTCCGCTGAAGGGAGGGGGGTGGGCGTGTGGAGGGAGGGGGAGGCGGGGCAGCCACCTTTCCCTGGTGTGGTCGGGCACTTGCTTCTGCAGCTCTTTCAGACTCCCTCCCTCCCTCTCCTTCCCTCCTCCCCCTCCCCCAAGCTGTGCCCTTGCTGCTCTCTTCAGCTTCTCGCTTCGAGACCGTGGCTGCTCCTGATCCTTCTCAGACCCTCATCTCCTGCCTCGCTGCTGCCGCCGCTGCTGCCGCGCTGGCAGAGCCTGCTTCTGGAGGCTCGGGCTTCAGCCCCTCTTGCCCGCCCTGCCTGCCCTGCTGCTGCCCTGGCAGAGCTCGGGCTTCTCCGTGGGGCGACGTTACGGCCGCGGGCCCCCCGAGCGATCGGCATTTCCCTGGTGCCGGAGCTGCTGCTGCTGCAGGCGGGATGGATCAGTAAGTATGACCCTGGCCCAGGACTCCGCGGGCAGTTAGTTGTGTGCGTGTGTGTGTGCGTGTGTGTGTGCGTGTGTGTGTGTGTGTCTTGCCTTACTTTGCTGTTACATTGGGTAGAAACCTCTGTCCATCTCAGTATTTCCTAACGTAGCTGGAACCGAGCGGGTCATGGGGCTTTCAAAAACGCATCGACCACCTCTTCCTCTGCTCTTCTCTTCCTCCTGGAGACGAAAAACGCCTTCGTCTAAGTTTGAAAAACTTTTTAGGGGAGAGATGGTATTCCTTGGGAAATGTCTTGGGGTTAAGGCACTCTTTATGCCTGTTTTTCTCTTAAACCATTTGCTCTTAGCTCCTCAGAGGCAGGAGACTTACACTAAAGAATGCAGTCTAATGTGATCTGGATTTTCCCCTCATGGAAAATCCGCAGAATGTTTCGGTCTGGACGATTGCACCTGGTCAATACAGAGGGATTTTTTTTTTTTGTCATCAGCTTTCCAGAAAATGTGGATTCCAGGGCCTTATTGTATGTGATTTTCTTTTCTCTCTGTCTCTCTTTAAATCAGTGTTCTGTATACTGAGAGGGATAAAATTATGCAGCCCCGAAAAAGAGATCCTCCATTCAAAGCATTTAAATTCATGAATGTACTTACCCTGGTTGAGTTTAGGGTTTTTTTTAAGCCATTATTTTAAAGTTTATACTGAGTCATTCCTCTGCAGATGAACCTCTGACTGATTCATAATCAGAAAACTGCAGTGGCCTGTAAGGTAGAAAAGTACTGTAATACAGTTATAGATAGCTTGCAAAATTTTATCTTCAGTTGATATTAATGAAATCCCCCAAAGCAATGATGATCACAGTTATTCCTACTACTTCATTTCCAGCTCCATCTTGAGGTGCCAAGCTGTTGCTTACATATTAATGAAACTCATAGCCCCTTATGGGATGTCTAGTTGATGTTTAGACCTTTGGAAGAATTTGCACTGCTTAAAATTATCTCAAATTCGTTTTTTAAAAGGAGTACCAAATGACTGAGGACAGAGTCCCAAGGACATGCTTAGGAATCCAAGATAGCTTCAAATGATTAATGGTCAGCCAAAGGGGAAATTGTGTTGAAATGTTTACATTCACCTTAGAATGAATTTACAGCCAGAAATGGAGTGCGTTCTATTTTGGTAGGCATTATAAGAAAGCAGGATTTAGCACATTGTATGTTTTTCTTAATTTGCATTCACAGCATACAACTGAAGAGGAGCCATTATTTTTCAACATATGCTGTGAATACATATTAGGAGTAAAACCTTGGAAGAGGCTGATTTCTGTAATCTTGGTTTTGGCAATGATTTAATTGTTTTGTGGAGAAATGATTGTATGTACCCACATGCTATTTTAAAAATCCACTTATTTTGTACTTGGAATCTTTAAAAAATATTCTTATTTTAAAAGCCTTTATCAGGTATAGGGAGCAATTGATAAAATAGTATAAAGCCATTCTTGATTTAAATGAATGAAAAAAAACTTAAAGGAAAATACTTGCCTTGTCATGTTCTGCTTATAAAAATCTCCTTAAGAATTTAAATGTGAATTAAAATACACACCCAAAGCCTTGCCATTCCTAGACAAACAAAATAAACCAAACTCATGCCAAAACAGGAAAATTTTATGGCCAAATTGGAAACCCCTGAGAGTAGGGGCTTATTATGGAAATACTGACAGACTTTGAATTTTAGCATCACTAGTTAAAATCAAACCTTATCAGGGTTGTGGTTTACAATGTAAGGCATCTCACTGAAGAGTAATCTGTTCCAGCTGTCATATCCTATAATATAGGAAACCAGATAGCAGCCAGAAAGAATTCCAGCATAGTGATGGTGTTTTTTAAGCATACATAGGACATTTTTTCTGTGATAGGAAAGACCAATTTATTTTATTTGTATGTCTTCCAGTTCCCTAATAAGAGTCTTGATCAGGGAGAGGATTATAAAGACATTCCATGGAAATAGACAATAGCAGGGATCAATGGTTAGTTAATCCCACCAAAATAACCTTATTATTGTCCATGTCTTTAAATGACGGATTTTAACTGAGACAATTAAGGAACTGCAGCTTATTCTCTCAGCTTTCCTCCTTCCCTCCTCCACTCCCCGCCTTTCTCACAGACATAATTATAACACTATTTCATTACTGATACTGACCTCTATTTGTTAGACAGATTTCATAAATGGGAACATTATATTACAGATTTTTTTTGAATCCCTGTGAGAAATCTGAAATCACTCTTGTGAAAAAAATTTTGTAGTATGTATTGGGGTACTATTAGGACAGATATACTCATAAATTGAAATGTGAATAGGTATTAATCATTACTTTAAAGAAAGGCTTTTTTCTTTCAAACAGTATTTTTATATTAGAAAATTCTTTGAGAGATTGAACTGTTACTGTGTTGCAAGTCTGAGTTAGACCAAAGAAAGGAAATTGTGTTAAAGTTGTTCATCTCTATTTTCCCATCTTGATATAACAAGAACAGTATGTGATCCAGCCTATCAGATATTATGCAATAGGTGAAATTTTATTGCATTGGTCAGTTTAAGAACTATTATCTCAGAAGCAGTATTGTCATGCTTGAAGACTATGTCTTGTTTCTCTAGAAGCAAGATTGCTGTTGGTCCTTTAAAAAAAGTTTAATAATGTCTTTTGTTTTTGCATCAGTCATTTCCCAGTAAATCTCCTCCTCACATCACTGCTGTGAAATGATTTGTATAAAAAAAGAAAAAAAGTTAAATCAGCCAACAGTGATCAAGTCTTATCAGTGACAGGTGATAAATATATGCAACATTCTGTATCCTTAGTTGTCTTTCCCCAAACCCACCCCACCCCTTATCAAAAGGAGGGAGTTATGTTTCATAATCTGTACTATGGGACAAATGTTGGTCATTATAATTATTCAAAATTTGGCTTTGTTTTAGTGTTCTTTTCATTGATATTACTGTAGTCACAGTATACATTGTTCTGGCTTTGCTTTACGTCACTGTAGCGGTTCTCATGTGTCTTCTTATATTTTCACAAGTTCCTCATATTTATTGTTTATGACACAACTATTCCATTCTATTAAATTCATAGGCTACAATTTGTTCTTAATCAGTGGACACCCATTTTGTTTGCAGTTATTTGCTATGCAAAAAGTACTGTGACAGATATTCTGGTATATACAAGGCCTTTCTGTTCTTGACCTCTTTGGGGATATCTATGCAGTATTGGGATCTGTAGGTCACAAGGGTATTAGCAGTTTATTTTTTGGAGGCAGTTGGAGTTAAGTGACTTGCCTAGGGTCACATAGCTTGTGAGGTTAGATTTGAATTCAGGTCCTTCTGACTCTGGGCCGATACTTTAGCCACTTTGGCACCCAGCTGCCCCAGTATTAACAGTTTAGTGACTCTTCTAAGATTTCAAACCTAAAATGATTGACCTAAGTTACAACTCCTCCAACAATGGATTAGTTTGCCTGTTTTCTTACCACCTCCCCAAGATATTTTTGTATTTCATCATCTTTGCCAATCTGATATGAAGCAGAACCTAAGAATTGTTTTCATTTGCATTTCTCATATAGTATGAGTGATTTAGAGCATTTTTATATGTTTGTTGATAGTTTGCAAATCTTCTTTTAAAAGCTATTTTTTCATAACTTTGACCAGTTGTCTACTGAAGATTGGCTTTTGGTCTTACGTATTTATGTCCTGTGTGTTACGAATATCAGAGATGTTTAATTCAGAGATTTCCCCAATTCCAGTTTCTCTTCTTTATCTAGCTGCATTGATTTTGTTCATGCAAAAAAAAAAACCTTTAAATTTTATATAATATAAATTGTCTGCTTTGTCTTTTAGATAAAATAAGATTTAAAAAGGTAAAATGGACAGTATTTATGCATAAAATTTTTTGGTGGGGATCCAAGAATACCTTACATTTTTAAAATGTCTGTCTTATGGTGTTAAAATACTTTGGATCTGAATACAAAGAAACACTAGAAAGAAAATGTAAAATAGGATGAATTAAAGGAGAAGAAATAGAACTCACTGACAAAGATGATGCCTGAAAATGAAGCTACAGAAAAAAAAAGATTAAGCAAAGTAGAGATATAGTGGCAAGGAATTTGGAGGGTAGGGGTGAAACAGAAAGGCAGTATACAAACAGGAAGAAATTTAGTGTTGTCCTGATTCTTGTTAGTTTTGTTTAGATCTTTAATCACTGTAAGAACCTTCATCTTTGTGAACTCTTTCCAGCAGTGCAGATAAGCAAGCAACTCAACTAGTGTTAGGGTTGTTGGGGCACTGAGCTATTAAGTGACAGGCCTATGGTCACACATCTAGTTTGTCAGAGGTAGGATCTGAATGGACTGTGATCCTGGTCCTTTATTATTTATGGTATATGGCCTCTCCTTATAGAGTAGACAAAATAAGAAAACATTTTGTCTAAACAGAGGTTTGGATTCAAATTAGCTGGAAATATAATAGCAAACAAATAGAAAAGGAAGAAAAAACCCATACAAATATATTTGTGCTATTAAGGTATCTTTTAATTTATACAGTTGCTCAAAAAATACTTTTCTCATTGTTTAAAAAATACTTATTGAAAATCTATGTAATATATATTGTGTGGATGTGTGTGTGTGTGTGTGTGTGTGTGTTTGTGTGTGTGTGTTGGTGTTTGTGTGAGTGATGCATAGGAAATAGAAGATAGGATCATAAAAGATAAAATGCTTTTTCTGGAAAACTCCATTTCTCTATGCAGATGACCTGGTATGGGACAAAGAGGTGGTGCAATGTTACTATTGCAGATCAAATTTTATTACATTAAATTCCAAAGAATTGTCTTCCCTTTTTTTGGTGTAAATTTTCTGTTAATTGGGCCCTGGCCTCTGAAATGGACCTAGGTGAAGTTTGGGGAGGTCTCTCACAGAGTCTCTTTGTATCGTGACCCTACCTAGGGAAATCCTGGCCCAGTCAGTATCTCGGTCCTTTTGTTTTCCCAGAAAGGGCCCTTAGCTCCCCTTCAAGCACTCAGGTTAATGAGACATTGAATTTAGGACAGGTTTTACTTAACCCAACAAAAACACAAAAAATTTGTACCTGAGCCTCTTCTTATCCATCAGATAAACTCTTCTCCCTCTTTGCTCAGGCAAACCTCTCTTCTTGTGGATTTGAACTTCCCTTGGGCCCTATACAGTCCAAATGGTACCCATGAAAAGAACTGATTCCATTTGTTCTTCTTTGCATGTAGTCTTCCCTGCTATGCTGGTTTCTCTGGTACTTACAAGAGCAAAGTGGCTTTTGGATTTGCTCTTTTCCTTTGTGCCTTTTTTGATGCTTCGGCATTGTTATATGGTGCTGGCTTTCTAGTGAACGTGGTTTCTTGTAGGGGCTACAGGTATGTGCAGATCTCTTGCCAGTTTCTCTGTACAGTTCCATGTTTCCTCTTTGTATATGTGTGTCCTGGACAGCTCCTGTGAAAAACATTGAGAGTGCGTGGAATGAGAATGCAAGGCTTTCTATTGACCTGAACAAGGCAAATAGATGTGTCAGTTATATTGGTACTGAATGTTGCTTGAAATTATGATAGAGACATTCTTATACCACTTTGTTTACAAAGTGCATACACTATATTGGTAAACCTTTATAACAACCCTATGAGGTCAATAGTGCAAGTTGAAGAGAAAACTAAAGTTCAGAAGATTTTAATGACTTACCCAAAGTCACGCAGTAGGGGAAGGGAATAAGCCTTTATTAAGTACTTGTTATGTGCCAGGTGCTGTGCTAAGCAATTTACAGATATTATCTATTTCATCTTCACAGCAACTTGGGGGTAGGTGTTATTATTATCACCAGTTTAGAATTGAGGAAACTGAGGCAAAAAGATTAAAATGACTTGCCCAAGGTCACATAGCTAGTAAGTGTCTGAGGCAAGATCTGAGCTCAGGTCTCCATGCATAGCACTCTATTTATTGTACCCTCTCAGCTGCTTCAGTAGAGAGGCAGTATTTTTTTTTAACTATATTTTAATGCCCACTATGTATATTTGCCATAAGTGGAGCATTGTCTGAGTCTTGGAAACCTTTTTGTCATCCATGGACTCTTACCATAACACAGTGCTCTGCTATGTGGGATTTTACCTAAGGTCCCATTTTGGACTCAAGGTTTATTAGTGGAAGTGTGAAAAAGTCATCAAACATTCACTGATCCCCTAGTAATGTGCTAGGTTCTGTGGGAAGAATGGAAGAGGTCCTGACTTCTAGGAGTGACAGTAATATACAGACATGAAGAAACTAAAAGAAATAAAACATTGTATTCTGGAAAACTTGTTACCCTTGATCTTGGTCAAAAGGTTGAGAAACTATTCTCTAGAAAATTTTCTAGCAGTTCTATACAGATGACAGTACTTAAGTGTTTCAAGGGACTGTGTGGGTATTCCCTTCACTGATAAAGATTGCAGTCCCTCTATAACTAATTTTCAAAAGTTGCTAAGCCTGAAAAACTCTTCGTTCTGTGGCCAATTGGGTAACGAGCTCCTCCAAACTTAGCTATTTTGGTTCGCAGCCAACAGGCCTACTAGGCCCATGTTTAAAGCCTTTCCAGCATGGTAGGACCTGCCAGCGCTTGTACTATGCTGGCATAGCCTTTGAGAACCCAAGGACACCTCCCTGTCACATTGAGGCATCAGAGGCAGATGATGACATGAGACAGCATTTCATAAACTGCTGGACTATGTGGTATATACTATAAATGCAAAAGTAATTCAAAAAAGGAAAAGCTCATTGGGGGCTAGGATTATTCATGGAAGGATTCATGGATAAATTGAAACTCAAAGCAGGCTTTGATGCAAGTACAGAATTAGAATTATCAGTAGGGCAGAGAATCAGGGAGTAGCAGTAGAAGCAAATATTTTCACCTATATATGGTTCCTTGTTATGGGAACATGAAGAGTATATCATATTGTATATTTTGCCTTAATACCTATTTTTTTTTTATAAAATAGTATTTGACCTGTGAAGATATGTAATGCCAAGCTACTTTTTATGGTTAATTAATATGCTGCCTTATGGTTATGAAAGTGACAATAACAATAACAATGGAGATTTTTCTACTACATTTAAATGGAATGGTAGGTGTTTTTCATTCATTATCTCATTAGAAATACAGTCTAGTTGTGCCAGAAAATGAAGGTAGCATTTCAATCTGGCACTCCTACTTATTTATGACTTTGGCTTCATTAATTCCAACCACTTAAAACTACTTGATTATTGCTGACTCTTAAATATAAAAATTCAAGATGAATACATTTTCATACTGTTTTTAATTATTTTCAAAGATCTTGGTTTCATCAGTGTGGTACCTGATGGGGTTCATGACTTGGCCACATTTCACTAGTTACTGACAGTGAATATTGCCTGTTAACCAGCCGTCTTCAGATGTAGCTAGGAAATAAAGTCCTTTCTAATTTGTTAGAACTCTCAGAATTTTATTCAACCAGCATTGTATTAAACATCTTCTATGTAAGAGGCAACTGATAGTACAGTGGATAGAGTATCCAGCCTAGAGTCAAGAAGACCTTAGTTCAAATACTGCTTCAGATACTTCCTAGCTTTGTGACCCTGGGAAAGTCACTTCACTCTGTTTGCCTTTGTTTTCTCGTCTGAAGGAAATGGCAAACCATTTCAGTATCTTTGCCAAGAACACCCCAAATGGGGTCATAAAAAGGCAGACACGACTGAACAACATGATGTACAAGGCACTGAACTAGGCCTGTAACTTTTGAGAATGCAGTGTTGCTTTTATATTAGAAAGACTTTAGTGATATGTTTTAAAAAATTCTAGAGTTTATTCCATGCTAGCTTTTAGAGTTTTTTGGTTTTTATTGTTTAAGGGAATTACTGGATGATTACTTTCTCCATATATTAGTGGAAGTCGTAGTCGCACCTTCTCCTGGTGCTCAGCCTAATGGAAGGTATGAGATTCTTTATGCTCACCTAGTTTAAATACTGATTCCATGTCAGGAGGTAAATTGATTACAGTTATAATGTAGAAAAAAAGATAAATCAACTAAGATGATGAACTTAATGTGACCTGTAGAGCAATAGTAGTCTACAGGTAAGGGTTTCATCAATATACAAAAAATAATTCAGTGGAGATTTTTAGACATTAAATTTTTAAAATAAAAGGTTGTTATAGGTTAAAATGAAATTTTGCTGGAAGATCTAGTGTGAGGGTGTGAATGCAAGTTAAAAGAGTAGCCTGTAGGGGATGCTACTTTGGAACCCCTGTGAGTATATACTCATAAGCCCCAGTCCCCTTGCATTTTTCATTGTCGGTAGACACAATTAACTCATGGAGAAGAAATTTGCTAAGATGCCATAGTAATCTTGCTAACTAACATAGTAGCTAGGAAGTATTTCCCCCTAGAAACATACCCTGCTACAAACATACGTAGCCTTCATGGAAAGAGTAGGAGCACACACATAGAGAACATATAAGGCCACAGCTCATCACTCATGGTGCTTCAGGGCCTTCTCTTCATGGAGTCCTCATGGAGCTCCCTTGGGAGCTGGGTAAATTGCTCAGCTGAGTTTCTTGGGTCTGCTCATCTCAATAGCTGGCTGTCTTCTCTATTACCAGGGTGCTTCTTTCTTGAACATGCTTTCTCCCTTTATTGACTGCCTCCATGTCTGTGTCTGTGTGGAGTGTGTTTCTCCCTTGCACCTCAAACTTTCTAAAACTAACAAACTCTTGAACTGCTAGATGGAGTATCTTTCTCAGAGGTAGTTATTGCTATGACTATTTGGGGGGATAAGGAAGAGAGATAATTCTCCACCCCTCAGCCTTGATTCCCCCAGACTGAAGCTCTGCCCCATGATTATTTAAAATTCTGCTCTTCCAAGTGAGATAGAGCCTTTTTTAATTTCAGGGCATAGGGGCATCTTTACAGTTAATTTAATACCTTTCTAACTCTCATGATTGAATTCTAAAGGCTTTCTGGGCTGAGGGTTGATCAAAGTAAAGTACAAGTTAATAATTTTTCTTTGATGGGTGGTACTGCCTGCTGGGAGGGTCAGGAAAGGATTTAGGCAGAAAGTACATTTGAACTGACCTTTAAGGAAACTAGGTTTTCTAAGAGGCAGAGATGAAGAGGTAGTACCTTCTAGGTGTGGGGATAGAGGCATGGAGTGAGGTGGAGGGAGAAGTAGTAAGAAGACCAATTTAACTGGCTCTGGAGTGTGTGAAGGGGAATAATATATAATAAAGTTAGAAAGGTAGGTTGGAACCAGATTGTGATGGGCTTTAGATACTGGACAGAGGAGTTTATGTTTGATTCTAGAGGGAATCTAGAGCCATTAAATTGACATGGATTGACATAATCATACTGTAGGAAAAACACTTTGGCAGCTGTGTGGAGGGAGGATGGATTGGAGAAAGGAGAGACTTGAGGCAGAGAGACCCATTAGACTAGGCAGAAGTCCTGGTAAGAGGTGATGAGCAGAAAGGTGGCCATGTAAATAGAAAGAAAGGGAATGGATGAGAGAAATGTGCAAGTAGAGTCCAATAGAAGTCCAATAACATCTTATAGGTAGTAAGACAACTGGGACTCACTTCATGTTAAGTGACTTGCTTAAGGTCACATGGCAAATTAGTAGCAGAATTGGGGCTAAACTTAGGTCTTCTGATTTGGGGATCAGTTGTACCTCATTTTCAAATACAGTTTTCATTTATTCACTAGATTTACTAATTGTATAATAGTCCTCCATTCTACCTCGCCTCCCTGAGCCCCATTTTATTTGATAGTTATTTTGTACATCTTTAACTTTTTCATTTGGAATCTCTTGCTTTCCTTATATTTCAATTTGTTTTCCTAAATGTAATCAGCAACAACATTCCAGTCCTTTTACAAATTTAATTAACATGCATTCACCTCCCTATTGTGGGTGTTGCTCTGTCCATCTGTGTTCGTCCTTTTTTTGCGAAGAAGACCATGATGTCAGAGAAATTATGACATGACACGCACTTGACTTTGTTTTGAGTGAGGGAGGGCTGTGCAAGGTCACCAGCCTCACATTTCCTTCCTGAGCCATCTAGATCCATTGATCAGATATTCCTCAGGATGACTGGAGAAGGCCCAGGATGCAGTGGGTTTAATGAGTAAAAGAAAAAAATAAGTAAATCAAACTGGAAGGGAAAGAGCAACAGTTACTGTTGATAATCACTTTGAAGCCAGGAGGGTCCAGAAAAGAGACATTAAGTGGAGTTTGGGTGGGGACCTATTGTTGTGCAGTGTATGGGCTTCTGAGTACACTGGGTTTATACCAAACTAAACAACTTTTTTCTTCACCCTGATTTATGTTTGAACCAGTTGCCTAGGTATTTAGTCATGATGTTGCACTTCAGATTTTTAAATTATTTTGCAAACACTAATTTGTTAGTGGGGAGTAAATCCCTCAGGCCTGTTCACTGGGTAGAGAGAATTTTTGTGCCTTCATCTTTGCATTTCATTATAACTACTGAGTACTTAAGAGAATATGAGTTAATGAGGGGAAAAGCCCCTTTTCCAAATTAGCAGAGGAATAATGTTGGTTATTTTGGAAAAAGACTGAAAATGATCCTGGGAAAGTCTTTCAACATAGCATGGTCTTTGTTACTCTGTTAAACAATTGCTACATTCTTTTTTGTGCCAGTAGGTTGTTTTTTTCTTTTTGGGGGGCAGAGGATGAGGGTCTTCTTTCCCTCTACTAGTCTATAAGCTCCTTGAGTGCAAAGACTACAATAGCAGCTAGTACTTATATAGATAGGGCTTTAAGGTTTATAAAACACTTTGCAAATGTTATCTCATTTTATCCTCTAAGCAATCCTGAGAGGTAGATGATGATCTTCATTTTACAGATGAGGAAATTGAGGCAAAGGTTAAGTGACTTGCCCAGGGTCACATAGCTAGTAAGAGTCTGGGGCAGGATTTGAACTCTGGTCGTCCTGACTCCAGGCCCAATACTTTATCCCCTGCACCCAATAAACTCATCTTTATATCACCCAGCAGAGCCTAGTACAGTGCCTTCCTTGCACATGGCAATAATAACTCATTTCTTTAGTGCTCTGAAATTTACAAAGCACTTTCTTTATAGTAACTCTTTAATGTAGAGAGGGTAAGTATTATTCTGAGGGCAGCTAGGTAGCACAGTGGATAAAGTGTCAGGCCTGGAGCCAGCCTCACCTTCTGGAGTTCAAGTGTGGCCTCAGAAACTTACAAGCTGTGTGATCCTGGGCAAGTCACTTCACATTGTTGCCTCAGTTTCCTCATCTGTAATATGAGCTGGAGAAGGAAATGGCAAACCACTTCAGTATCTTTGCCAAGAAAACCCCTAAAGAATAAATAAATAATAATAAAGAATTGGAAACAATTCAACAACAACAAGAAGTATATTCCTATGTTCAGGTTAAGAAACAGCTTCAGAGAAATGGCACAGAGCTCTTAAATTTCAAAACTGAAATTTGAACCAAGATTTCTCCTGACTCCTCTTAAATCTCCCCTCTTCCAAGCTTTCCTATTTCTGTTACAGTCACCCCTCCTATTTTCCCAGTCACTCAGATAAATAACCTTCAAGTCATCTTAGACCCTTCTGTCTCTCTTGTTCCCCTCATATTTAGTCATATTGGATATTCTAGCTCTGCAGTATTTTTGGTTACCTCTTTACCCTTGTAACCATCATTTCAGTTCAGACTCTCATCACCCCTTATCTCTGATATTGTAATAGCTTCCTGATTGGTCTTCCTGTCCCTAGTCTCTATCCTTTCCAACAGATCTTCTGTGCAGCTGTCAAATAATCTTCCTAAGACACAGGTCTGGGCATGTGGCTCTTTATTGCCTTTGGGATGACATACCAGCTCCTCAGTATGGCATTTAAGGCTCTCTACAATCTGAGTCCAACCTACCTTTCCAATTTTATTTCAAATTATTCTCCTTTATCCTTCTGTGTTCTGGACAAAATGTATTTAGAGCTCTTGATGTTCCATTTCCTTGGAATGTACTTTTCCTTATTTGTGTCTTTCAGAAGGCTTATTCACCTACAAGTCTCAATTTGGATGCTACCTCTTCTAGAACCCTTTCCTTATCTCTATAGTTAGTGCTCTCCACCCTCTAATTACCTTGTATGTATGTATTTATCTGTTCACTTTACTCTACAGTATGCTCTTTGAGGAAGAAACTAATTTTTTACATTACTAAGGTCTAGATTTCGTAGTGTTTTGGGGCCATGTTAGTGAACCTTTGTACTTAAATGTTCATTTGAATTGAGCACAGAGTCATGTTAACTCTGGCTAAGTTCAGTGTGACTTGATGTATAAGCTTCAGTTTCCTATAACTGTAACCAAAAAGGGAGCTAAATGTATTGGAAGTAAAGATGAATGACAGCTCAGTATTCCCTAATTTTATGATTTACTAGGCAGCTGTAATATAATTTTTCCTAAAATAAGTCTTCATGCGTGAATTGAAGAAAAAAAAAGGTGGTTTTTTAGGCGATGAGAGATGCTTCAAGGAATATGGGGTAGCTTTGAAAACTGCACGTAAGCGGAAATGGAAGAATTGATTTAAATGAGTCTAATTGGGAAATTGTTCAGAACAAAGTTAAAAGTATTTAGAAATTAAAATTCTTGTATCTTTATAATAATTTACATTTGTATAGTTTTAGGGTTTGTAAAATGCTTTCTTCATAAAAATCCTGTGAGGGCATTTCATTTCAAAAAAGATTTTCTGTGTATAATTTACTTTATCTCAATTCAAATCCAAATTATAAATTCTTTCGCCTTGAATATTATCCCAAATATTAATACAACTTTGGGCAAGTCACTTAACCTTTCAGTGGCTCAGGTAACTCCAGTTCTCAAAATTGCAGGACAATTGCCAATTTGCTTTGATAGAAGGAATTTCCTCACTGGGAATTCCCTAAACCATTGAAGTCACATGTCTTGACTAGAAAAAATTCCTACAGCTTTAATTGATTGTATAGTGTACCTTATTTTTATCTCTTAATTCAGTGCTGCTTTTCTTAGACATTTTAGAAGCTCTTTCCATTAGTTTAACTCCCATCATTCTTTGATGTTGTAGAGGATTATTCTGATCGGGATTATTGTAATATGTAAATTAGGAGCATATGTAGGAGGAGGCAATATAGATTCCTTACCTGGGTCACCACAGCCAAGTGGACCTTGGAACTCCTTTTGTTCCCTAGTTGCTACTGGAGATTTCCCTCCTTTTCATCGTTCCCACTTCCATTCCCCTTGTCATTGTTAGCCCCACCATTGACTGGAATCTCAGCTTTTTTTTTTCCTAGCAATCCAAGTGCTTGTTGAGTTTGCATTGGTGTGTGTGTGTGTGTGTGTGTGTGTGTGTGTGTGTTGAATGAAGGGAAACAGGAGAAAGAAACTTATACAAGCTTTTTGATGTTGGATAAATCACTTCTCTAGGCTTTAATTTGTATATATATAAAATAAAGAGTATTGTACTACGTAATTCCAAAGGTGTCTTCTAGTTTTAATATACTTGGATTCTGTGATTCTAAGATAAACCTTCTCTAACGACTGTATTCATAATGCCCCATCCTCAGGTCTCATTTCTTTTCCTTATAACTATCCCTATTTCCCTCTTCCTTGAAGAAGCCAAGACACATAACTTAAGAGTTGGGAGGGTCACGATGCTTACTGTTTTGGGGATAGAGGGTAAATAAGAATTCTCTGTAATCTTCTGTTCTTTCTCCTGTGGAGATTTTGTCTTTGCCCTTGACTCCCAGATCTACATGTCTAGTTCTAATCTCAGTTCTGAGCTCTCCAGGGCTACATTCCCAGATGCTTGATAAATAGTTATACTTACCTCACAATCAGCATGTCCAAAATTGAATTACTCATTTTCCCTCCAAAACCTACATCTTTTCTCAACTTGCTCTGTTTCTCTATTGACCACTATCTTCCCAGTCACTCATATTCCAAAATGTGGAGTTACTGACTCTTCCCTCTTCCTTATCCTCCACAACTAGTCAGTTGCTAAATTTGGTCAATTCTTTTTCAGTAATATCTTTTACTTTCTTCCCTTCCTATCTACTCTCATGCTACCCTAACTCAGGACATCTTGCTAGAACTATTGTAATAGCTTCTTAACTGGTCTCCCAGTCTTCAATATCATTCCTCTCCGATCCACTCTTCTGGTAGTTGACAAAATCATCTTCCTGATGCACAGATCTGACATAATGACCCCATATTAAAAAACCTTAAATGGTTCTTTATTGCCTTTAGGATAAAATACAAATCCTACAAATACTCCCTCATTGGAGTGTAAGCACTTTAAGGACAAGGGCTATTTTCTTCTTCTTCTTCTTTCTTTTTTTCCTCCTCCTCCTTTTTCTTCTTCTTCATCCCAGCATAGAACATTTTAATCCCAGCACAGGATCTTGCCTTTACCTTGGTGGAGGTGGTTCTTAACTTTTTTGTGTTGTGACTCCCTTTGATAGTCTAGTAAAGCCTCTGCACCTCTTTTGAGAAAACTGTTTTGTTGTTGACCACATTCATGATTATAGGAAATTTAAAGTTTCAGTAAGAGGTTAGTGAAAAATAAAAATGTAATTTATTTTTCCCATCTAAAATGGGATGGGAACCCCCTGAAATCTAACCTTTCGGAGGTTAGAAACTCCTTTATTAGTGGATCTATGATATTATCAGTTGTTGAGATTCCTTCCATTAGTGCAGATTGCAACCCATCTAGGCCTTTTCATTGGTATTCTTGTTCATGTTCTTTTGTGAATCCAATACATCAGATACACCCAACATATAGTAAGCTCTCATCTAGGTCTTTTTAACTTTTGTGGAGCTAGTGGAATGTTTAGGTTGCCTATCTATTATCCTTTACTCTTGCCTCACAACCAATCCATCTATGTTTCTACACACATATTTTCTTGTTGGTATCCCTTATGTCAAAATGTGTACATTATTGAAAATATACTATTTTTTACTTGTACCCACTATGAATCTTTTCATCACTCTTTGGCTTACCTGCAACTTTGACAATATCTTCAAGAAAAACGTTTGTATTAAACAAGGTATGTCTTGTGTCAGGGAGCAGCTTGGGATCCTTTAAAGCACTATGCTTTTTCCCAAATGCAATTCATTCCATGTTTGTGGCCTTTGTTTTGTACCCAGTTCATTGTCCATTTGCAGTACCTGTCCCAGTATCAGTATGTACTGATAGACTGGCCCTTTGATTTTGTGTGGGGACAATAGATATTTTTATCCACTTAGCTTTTCCTATATGGATGGATGAGTTGATTTTGAATTATTTTGAATTATCATGGATGCCATTGAGAAGGAATTGTAATGCCATGGGGCTTGATGCAATTAGCATATCAGCTGCAGTGGGAGCATCTGGAGGACCTCACCATCTATCTGTCCTTTCTTCATTTGGACTCTGTGTTGCACTTCCTCCATGAGAGTAGTGAATGGGCGTTGCCTCACTTTAAGTCTTGGCCTAAAAGGCCAAGGTCTCCCATTGCATCCTGGGCCATCTCCAGTCATCCTTATGAATATCTGGTCACTGGACCCAGATGGCTCTGGAGGAGAAGTGAGGCTGGTGACCTACACAGCCCTCCCTCACTCAAAACAAAGTCAAGTGCAAGTCAAGTCATCATTTCTCTGAGGTCATGATCCTCTTCCAACCTGAAGGACGAACACAACAACAACAACAAATATCTTTGGCAACTTACATCTCATTTTGTGCTTCACTTAAGAATAACCGGAGGGTGGTGGGTCAGGGTTATTTTTGTGGTTGTAATTATCCAGGGATTTTGCCTGGTTTTAGCATTTGTATGAAAAGTTTTTTGTTGAAGGAGAGTCTTTAAGGCTGTACTTTGCTCTACTAAGTTAAATGCCTATTTGTAATCAACAAATAAGCATGACCAAGTTTTGCATTCTTTTCACCTTTTAGTTCGTTGTGTGACAGAAAATAATTTGTGAAAGTCTTCCTGTGTCTTCATATTTTCACTAACTTTGACATGTTTAGATAGTTTTCATGAAGTTAATGTAAGGATGAGAAAGTAGGCACATTGTCCTGTACGTACCCTCAATTGCCTTTCTGAGGGGAGATAATAATAATGTAATAGAGAGCTAGCTTCAGAGACAGGAAGACCTAGTAAGTCCTGTTTCACTCCCTGGGGAAGTTGCTCAACCTCTTAGGGCTTCCATGTGACACTAAAACTAAACCTTAGGGAAATTGCTACTCCGTGTTGATAGATGTTCTTCATACCACTGAAATCACAGGTCTAGGGAAAAAAATACTGTCTGTAATGTTTTCCATTCTTGTGATACTGTCTCTTAACTGAGATATTTTGTAAAACAATCCATCAACAATTTCAAGGTTGTGCCATCTACTTCCATAGTGATTAGAATGGAGCAGTGGAAAAGCATCAGAAGATGTTAAAAATAATGCTTTTAAAGCATCTATAAATATTAACCTAACTATAAGTATTATAAATGTTAGACCTTTGGCCAATGATGAAAGAATTAACATATTATTAGAAGAATTAAGCCAATTAATATTGCTGTTCTTTCTGTAAGTAAAGTCAGAATATATAAGGAAGTTAGACCTAAAAGGAAGAATGATTCATGAATTCTCTTTGAAAAGGCAAACAAAAAGAAGTTGTGCAGTTGATTTCATTTTGCACCCATGGACTGGAAAATGTTCTGTGGGATTTAGTCATCTTCTCTTTGAGTGCCCACGATGAGGATAAGGAAAAGGATCTCCATGAAGATAATTGAAGCTCATTTATAAGTCATCATTTTTAAAATTAAATTACTTTATTTGTTTTCAGCGTTCAACAATCACTTCCAAATGTCTTAGATTTTTTTCTCCTCCCTCCCCTTTATTCTCCCCTCCCTCCCCACTCCCTCCCTGAGATGATAAGCCATCATTTTTGTAGCTGGTAAAGAGGTAGAGAAATTTTACAAAGAACTCAGAATTCTAGTTAATATGTGTCATAGTATTAGGTCATTTTTAATATAAAAGTGGGCATATGGAATGATGTTGAGTTTTGAGGAGAAAAAAACTGGCCAAATGCCAAAAACCCAAAGTCAAAGACTATTCAGAAACCTTGTGCCTATATGACATGAACACTTTCTCTAGGAAGAGAGTACAAATCCACAAGTGTGAAATATCAGTTGTAGCCCATCAATCTTATATTTTGTAGACTTCCATTTTTAGCCCATCTTAGAGCTTCTAGATTCTGGTTTGGGGGTTAATGAGGTTAGAAAATTCAACTAGATCGTTTATACCTACAGTCTCTGTTTTTTATATGCTTGCTCATGTTGACATACAAAATCAGTTCAATGGCCTCTTTTGGTAATGACTGATATCACCAAATCAACACCATCTGTTCTGAAGACAGTTAATGCCTGCACCCTTGACCTTGAATCTGCTAATCACTTGTCTTTATCTGCAGACCTCACTGATACTCTGCTTGGACTCATTCACCAATGGTTCATATATTCTCACTCCCTCTGATTGTCCCAGTTCCAGCAGCCTATTCTGCCATTTCTATCTATCTTAACCCAATTGAAAAGTAAAAAAAAACATAAGAAAAATGTCCTCTAGTATGACTGGAGAGTTACAAATTTGGGTGCCCTCAACAGAAACAGGAAACTTTGGCAGAGCAGTGGTTTTAGGGGGATAGATGATGAATTCAGATTTGGGTATATTGAAATTCATTAGAATTTCTGGGTAGGGAAGTCCAGCAAGGCCTTGGAGATGTGGGAATAGTGTTCAGAAGGGCCATTAGGGATAAATACATAAGTTTGAAAGTCTTCTAAAAGAACATAATTGAACTCAGGGGAATAGATGAACTTTCTTAGGGAGAAAGTTTAGAGAAAGAAAAAGAGAAAGCCTATAGGTCAGAGCTTCGCAGGGCATTCATATTTGGTGAGGATGAGGGAGGGAGGGAGGGGATAGATAGAGGAACCATCAAAGGAGAAGGAAATGAGCAGTCTGACTGGTAGGTGAACCAGAAGAGGACAGTGTTACAGGAGACAGTATCCAGGAAGGAGGATGAAAAGATGAAATGGTATTAAGAGATGCAGTGAGATCAAGGAGGAGGAGGAACGAGAAAAGATTATTAATTTATGGAGGTAAGAGTTCTCAGGTAACCTTTGAGTGATCATTCTAAAATATATGTTAGTATCTCCTCAAATAATAATTTCACAATTTGCTTCCCTCATATACATGTCTACCTCCCAAATTGAAGTTTGATTTTTGAACCATTCATCATAGTAGTGGTCTCTTTACTAAATATTTATTTCCTTCGAATGCCAAGCTATGAGGTTCATAGGTCTTGTCTTTTTCTCACACTTACATTGTGGTTGTCTGAGACAACTTGGCTTCCAGCATGTTATGTCTAGGAATTTGTCAGTTTCAAAGAAAAAAAAGACTTATGACCCTGGATCTCTGTGGGTCACTCCATCCCAAGAGAACTGAATAAATTTTAACCATCATTATTGGAGGCCTCCCAGTATTATTTGATAGAATTCAGTGACTGAGAGTTGTGCTTGGAGAACTTTGGCTCCTTTAACATGTTCTTGAATTCTTGTCTTTTTGTTGGTTTGTTTCAGTTATCAATTTCAGTTTTTCTCAAATTGTACTACCATTATTACTCTGATAATTCTGCTCTTTGTATTTTTATGTTTTTTGCCCTTGGTTCCTTTTTGGTTTTCCTCATCTACCACATAGGGTTGTTGTTAAGGAAAGTGCTTTGTAAAGGCAAACCCAATGTAAATCTGTGGTTCCTTAATTTTTGATATGATTGGTTTTCTGCCTCAGATACCTGTGGTATTCCTGATTTTTAAATCAAATGAACAAATGTATAGATACCTAATCAATTTAAGGCCTTGTGGATATGTAAATATAGAAGATCTGCTTTCAGTCTTCATTGAACTTATATTGATTACCCACACCTAGAAACTTCATGATGTTGAGCAGGTCCCTTCAGTTTCCTCATTTATAAAATGGTTATAATAATACTTATTCTAGTTACTTTATAGGTGTTTTGTGGTATTGATACTGTATAAATTTTAAACTTTATAGGCAGCTGTTTTTAAAGAAACAAGACAAACCTGTTAAGTTTAAATGTACATGTATTCATGTATGTGATATATACATCATCTATCATCTATCTATCTGTCTATCTATCTATCTCTCTAACCCAAACATAGACTCAAAGGCAACATAAGAACCCAGGTTCTAACTTGAGAGAAAATAGATAGTATATACAGCTGCATACTGAGCTACTCAAATCAGTTGCTAAGTCTTAATTGTTTTTACCTCCACAACATCTTTCATGTAACCATCATCCACTCCTAGTTTAGGCTTTTAACCTTTGAAGTAACTTGCATCTGATTCTTAATTGGTCTTCCTGTTTCTAGTATGTCCCCTATACAGTTGTCATAATAATCTTCTTAAAGTATAGGTCTGACCTTTCCTCAAAAACTTTCACTTTCTGTTATTAAGTACACTCAGGATGGCCTGCTAGCACAGGTTCTTTGGTCTGCTTTGCTAAAGGAAAGCAGCTTCTCAGGGGTCAACAATCTTACTTTAATTAGAAAGAAGTAAGTACAAGCAAAGAAATTAGCACAGAGATTCAATAGACTGTTACTGTCTGAAAAAAATAATACAACCACCTGGGGCAGCTAGGTGGTGCAGTGGAAAGAGCACCAGTGCAGGAGTCAGGAGGACCTGAGTTCAAATCTCACCTCAGACACTTGACACTCACTAGATGTGTGACATTGGGCAAGTCACTTAACCCAATTGCCTCATCCTGGGTCATCTCCAGTCATCCTGATGAATATCTGGTCACTGGATTCAGATGGCTCTGGAGGAGAAGTGAAGCTGGTGACCTGCACAGCCCTCCATCACACACAACAAAGTCAAGTGCCAGTCATGTCATTATTTCTCTGATGGCATGGTCTTCTTCGGCAATGAAGGATGAATACAGACAGACTATCTATCTGTCATCTATCTATGTTAGAGAATTGGCCTTTGAGTGAGGAAGACCTGGGCTCAAGTACTGTCTCTGGTTATGTGACCATGGACAAGTCATTTAATATCTCAGAACCTTAGGCAACTCTGTAAGACTCTTTAAGTTATAACAATGAGTTGTTGATCTGCATTGGTAAAGACAGTTTACTCTTTAAGAGTTGCTAAAGCCTCACTAGTGAAATCACAATTCTGCACCAAAGATGCAATGTAAGTAGTAGCTTTTCAACTTTCAGCTTGTATTGTCATCAGATTTTCTTTAATGAACTCATGGTGTCAATTTTCTTTTCATCCTGTGAGACTCTTGTCTATGTCCTCCCATAAATTCTCCGTAAGAGTTCTAACCAATATGGTAGAGGCCTTCCTATAGGTCTTTTAACATTGTAGTTAAAGTTGTACCAGGGTAGCACTCAGATTGTATGTTAGCCCATGTTCTTGTGACATTACTGGTTTTCTTTTTCTGATCACAATGATCATTTTTATCATCTGGATCAGAGGTGTCACACATGGTCAGCTGGGGAACTAGATTAAATAGAACAGAATATAGATAATGTTAATTGCAGTTTTCTAAGTCAGCAGAGATCCTTATATACAATTTAATAACTTATTTCTATTTGAGTTTGGCAGCATGGATCTGGATCCTATATAATATATATACATATATACATATAGTACGTGTACGCACATATGAATTTTTTTAAAAAATTTATCTTTTACATCCCCCCTGCCCACTCCATTTAGAGTCATCCCTTAAAACAAAGATTTAAAAAAAAAAAAAAAAGAGGAAAAAACCAAAGTGATTAAGTAAAACTAACCAACACATTAGCAAAATCTGATGTTATGTGTAGTATTCTGTACCTATAGTCTCCCACTTCTACAAAGGAGAGAGAGAGTGGTACATTCTTCTGTCTCTTCTTTAGCACCAACCTTGCTCATTATAGTTACATAACCTTCAGTTTTGATTGTTTTATTGTTGTTCTTTCAATATACATTGTTGTAGTTGTTAACATATGTTGTTTTCCTGGTTTTGCTTACATTACTTTACATCATTTCCTGTCTTCTTGTCCTCTGTAATCTTGATTTTCATCATTTATTATCTATCATCGTTGTTCAGTAATATTCCATTACATTTAAGTACCCTAATTTGTTTCATCATTCAACAGTTAATGGCCATATATTTCGTTTCTAATTTTTTGCTACTACAGAAAGTGCTTCTATAAATATTTTGGCCTATATGAGACCTTTCTTTCTGTCATAGACCTCTTTAAGGTAAATGCCACAGCAGGATCTCTGGCTCAAAGAATACAGGCATTTTAATCACTTTCTCAGTGTAATGTCATACTGCTTTACACAACGTTTAGACCAGTTCACAATGCCACTAAAGGTGTGTACATCTTTACTGATTTTTCCACAACTCTTCCAGTATCAACAATTCCCACATTTTATCATTTTTCCTAATTTGTTGCATGTGAGGTGAAGTCTCAGAATTGTTTTGATTTTCATTTCTCTTATTATTAATGATTCCAAACAATGTTTCATATGGTTATTAACAGCCATAATAATTGTTAATAATTTGCAATTCATTGAGAGCTGTTTGTTCATATCTGTTGGGGAATGAATCTTGGCTTTAAGTATTTTAGTTCTCTATTTTTCTATCTGTCTGTCTGTCCATCTATCTATCTATCTACCTGTTCTTCCTGTCTTGGATACATATGTGTGTATCCCTTTTCAGAGATAATTAATTCAATTTTTTTTTTTTTTGGCTTTGGCTCCTTTTCTTATCCTAGTTGATTGATTTTGTACATGAAAAATCTTTTTAGTCAGAGAGTCAATTAACATTCATTAAGTGCTTTCTATGTTCCAGGCACTGTGCTAAGCAATGAGGATACAAAGAAAGGCAAAAGATTGTTCCTGTTCTTGAGGAGCTCAGACTGCAAACAACAATGTATAAACAAACTGTGTGTGGGATAAATAGGAAATAATCAACAGAGGGATGGCATTAACATTAAGTGGGATCAAGGAAAGGATTCCTGTAGAAGGTGGGATTTTAGCTGGGACTTGAAGGTTGCCAGGGAATCTAGGAGGCGGAGTTAAGAAGAGATAGCCAGCCATGGAGGATAGCCAGTGAAAATGCCAGACATTGGGAGATGGAGTATGTTTTCTAGAAAGTGTCACTGGATTAAAGAGTATGTGGTAGGGATAAGGTAAGTATAAGGTGTAAGAAACTAGAAAAGTTGTGGAACTGGGGATAGGTTATAAGAGACTTTGAATTCCAAGCAGAGGATTTTATGTTTGATCCTGAAGGTCATAAAGGAGCCATTGGAGTTACTGAGTACAGGGTGACATGCTGGGACTTGTGCTTTAAGAAAGCCACTTAAATGGCTGAATGGAGATAATTGGGAGTGGGGAGAGACTTGTGGCAGGGAGATCCACCAGCAAGCTGTTGCAGTAGTTCAGGCATGAGGGAATGATGGCCTGCACCAACATGGTGACAGTGTGAGAGGAGAGAAGGAGACATAAGAGAGAGATGTTGCAAAGGTAAAATTGACAGGCTTTGGCAACAATTTTGACTTTATGTAATCAGAATTATCCATTTTGTTTTTTGTGATTGCTTCTGTCCTTTTTGTTCTGCCCTCCAGCCATAGCTGTGAGACGTATCTAATCTGGGCCTTTTCTGATTTTTTCGTGCTGTAACCTTTAATGTTCAGGTTACATACTGAATGATATCTTTTATGCCATTCCGTGCACGCGCATCATCATTAGTAATGTGCTGCAGCACACAATGTCTCTCTGTTACCCTTTAGGGAACTCATAATTTTGGCTTTTCAGGGACTCTGTTATTCTCAGATTCATAGTTATCATTGCCAGAATATTGGTATTAAAAGGATGGTTTTTATTTTAAGGAGCATCTTGTGGATGTTGTAAGGGCTACACAATTTTTAGGGCTATAGATTTAGAGCTAGGAGGGTCCTCATGGCATCTAGTCTAATCCTTTTACTTTATATATGGGGAAACTGAGGTCCAGAGATGCTGACTAATTTCCCCAATATCACATAGTTAAAAAGTATCTGAGGTATGAGTGATTCTGAGGTCCTCTGACTGCAGATCCATAAATAGGAGTACCTCACCACCCATAGGAAATTTCATTTCTATTTGAATTCTTTATTGGACATATTCCCTGACAATGATGAACATCTTTGACCAGCACAAATCTTTATTTTATGGCTTGTTTGACTGATATCGATAATCAAAGTATCTCTGAACAAGTTTGTCTCTGTTTTTGCATCTAAAGAAAACTTGTATGATTTTTAACATATGCCTTGGAGACATGGCTAGATTTCACTTTACCAAATCAAATGCCATTTTATTGTCAACAGGAAATAATCACAGTGAAATTTTGTATGCTCTGCATGTTTCAATCAGTTGAGTAACTGTGAAGATGTGGTCTGATGCAGAATATAGTGTGTGAAAGCCTGCCTGTTCCCTTTTCATATTTTCTTCAAGGTTACCCTAAATATATATGTAGATCTTTATTGTAAAGATCTTCTAGATGTAGATCAGTAGTTATTGATGTCTTCATCGTAGTCTTTTTGGATAGTAATACCATTTATAATTATTTCCAATAGTTTGAAATCTTTCAGATTTTTTGAATTTTAGTATATTTTATTTTTTCCTAATTGCATATAAAAACAATTTTTAACCTTTGTTTTTCACAATTTTGAGTTCCAAATTTTCTCCCACCCTTCCTACCCCCTCCAATCATTGAGAAGGCAAGCAATTTGATAAAGGTTATATGTACAGTCATGTAATACATATTTCCATATTAGTCATATGAAGTCTTTCAGATTTCTTGAGAATCAGCCTTATCAAAACCTTGTCACCTCTAGAGTGGATTTCCTATATATGTATACTTGGTCTGGCCCAGCTGTTTTCCAGGCATCATATTCTTTAGTGCCATTTCTAATTCCTATTTAACTTTTGGGGACAATTTTGTTATAGTCTACATATGGCATTTGCACTGTCATAAGTAAGACTATGTGTAGATCTCTTTCAGTTTGATGTTTGTTGTCCTAGTTTCCTCTTTAAATGTGGGGATGGTCTGATTTGGGTTTCATGCCAAGCGTTCTGCAAACTCTTTTTTTCCTACTCTACTGCTTTTGTTCATTTATAAGGCAATATTACTCCTAATCTTCTACTTTCTTCCTCCATACATTTTAGTAAATGAGTTAGCATTCTAAATTGTTGTTGCCCTTGTCTTCCACCTCTCTCCCTTTGGTGAGGAGAGGAAATGTGTGCTGCCTGGGGCGGTTTTGGGGCTCTTTTGTTTTCCTTGTTAGGGTAATTGCTTTGTATTGGTTAAACTTCTGTAGGAAATTGTGCTAGTCAGTGTCACTGGTTTTTTTTTTTCCTTTAGCCAGTCCTCATTTAAAAAAAAATAGGTCAGGTTGAAGCTGTTGTGATTGTATGCCATATCATCTTCTCATAGCCTTTTTTCCCTTCTTCTGGTCTTTTCTGTAACAAGTGGATAGGTGGGTTAAATAGGCAGTTGATTCAGTCAGTCAGCATACATTTATTAAGCACCTGCTATCTGTCAGGCATCATAATAAGTGCTGAGGATCCCAAGAAAGATCAAAACAAAACAAAACAAAAAAAAAACTAGACCCCACTCTCAAGGAGCACACAATCTAATGGGGAAGACAACATGCAAATAATTATGTACAAATGATACTGATGTTGTTCAGTCATTTCAGTTGTGTCTGATTCTTTGTGACCCTATTTGGGGTTTTCTTGACAACAAGATATTGGAGTGGTTTGACATTTCTCTTTCTAGCTCATTTTACAGATGAGGAAACTGAAGCAAACAAGGTTATTTGATTTGCCCAGAGGCACATGCTAGTAAATAGCTGAGGCTAGATTTGAATTCAGGGAGATGAGTCTTCTTGACTCTAGGTCCAGGAATCTATCTACTATGCCACCTGGCTGCCCAGAAATGATACATCCAAGATAAGTTGAAGATAATCAACAGAAGGAAGGCACTAGCGTTAAAAAGGAGAATCAGGAAAGGCTTCTTGTAGAAGTTGGCATACTAGCTGGGACTTCAATGAGGCAGAGATGAGGAGAGAGAATTCCAGGCGAACAGTTCAGACCTGGAGTGTCGTGTTTGAGGAGTAGCAAGGAGGACAGTGTCCCTGGATCACAGAGTATATGGGGGGGACATGGGATAGTAGGACAGAAGGGAGTAAGATGTAAGAAAATTGAAGGGAGTAAGATATTAGAAAACTGGAAAGGTCACATTATGAAAGCCTTTGAATACGAAACAGATGCTTTTATATTGTTACTAGAGGTGGTAGGGAACTCTTGGAATTTATGGATTTGGAGGTGGTATAAGTAACTAGGCAGTGTCAATGTTTTTTCCTCCAGCCAGTCCTATTTTTTCAATAGGTCAGGTGGGAGCTGTTGTAATTGCACATCACATCATCTTCCCATAGCCTTTCTTCTGAGTTGTTGATGATTTTGATATTTTCTCTGACAAGATATTGGGTGACTGCATAGGCAACTGATTCAGAAATGAATTCCATACTGGAAGCCTATTGTTTCCTGTTCAGATACAGTTAATTTCATTTTTGTGATGTTCAGTGCTCACCATCTTGTTTGGTGCTCACTATTTGACTCTTCTTGTAGAAAGTGTTTACAAATATAGGCATAGGGCTTATATAAAATCTATAAAGCCTCTTAATCTAGAAACTTATTTTCCAACTTTTTAAAAAAACATTCTTTCCTGTGCACACCCGTTCATTGAAGTTTCTGAATGTTAAAAGTATATATTGATTTAGTTTGAAATATCTTATTAAGTTATTTGTAGAATTTCTCCACCCCCTACAAATTTTAGCACATAAGCTACAGTTGTATTTTTTATTTTTATTTTTATGGATATCTTAAGTTCTACAAGGTAAGATAGCCAAGAGTCCCATGAAATGATTATTTTTGTGGCTCTTGAGTTGGATTAAACCAACTCCTTTATTTGTCTCTTCAAGAACTTGTAAATCATTTTTCCATTTTGTTCTGCCTTCTTTATATCTTTTGGCATTGAAATATGTTAGAAAGAGTGCTGAACCTTGGAGACAGTTTGCTTAGGTTTGCTTTCCACCCCTGTCATCCTACCACCTGCATAGCCTGGTCAAATCACTTAACCTGTCCGAGCTCTCATTTCCTTATCTGTAAAATGGGATAATAATGACTGTAATGCCTACATTGCAGGAATATCCTTAAGGATCAAATGAGATAATGTGTGTAGAGCACTTTGCAAACCTTATGAGACACTATAAATAAATCACCCATTATTATTCATTTGCATTGAAATAGTCAATATTGGTAATAGTTTAATTCCTCAGTAGTATATTTGCTAATGGTCATTAAGATAGAGATCTTTCATTTAAATACCCACGGTGAATATTTATAGCTGGTTTAAAATATGTGTAACGTTTATATACTCTACCCCTTTTCTAACTTTTTACCTTTCATTATTATGGAAATGAAAGGAAGCCTCACAGGACTGAGGATCTTTCATTTTTCTTTGTTTTGTTAATTAGCACAGTCAAAAAATTCATCATCTACTGGCCCCTCTACAGATGATGAGTGCCTTCATATTGAGCTAGGGTATTCTTTGAATAGCAGGCCCAGCCTTTGACTGGGCTGTGATCAAAACCTTTCCAGCATGATCGAATCTGTCAGAGCTTGTACTGCATTGGCATAATCACTGTCCTACATGAGATTAATGCTAAATGAGTTCAAAGGAGAGAGAGAGAAATCACTTTGGGTTGGAATGTTAGGGAAGGATTTATGGAAGAGGTGGCAATTTGCAGTGCTTACAATCAGGAATTTTAGAGCTAGAAGGAAACCTTTGAGGTCATGTAGTTTAATCATTTTATTTTGCAGATGAGAAAACTGAGACTCAGAGAGGGAAATGACTTGCCCCAGGCACCTGGCAAGACTATTATATTTTGTAAAAGGAATGGTTTAAAAGTTTGAAGGAGTAACCTGTTAAAGCAAAATATACTCATAATGGGGAAGTGGAGACTTTTTATTTGCAACTTGGGTCATTTCTATAATTGCAAAGCATGTTTTATCTATTTAGAGATACCACCAGTCAATAAACAAACATCAGTTGGCACTTAGTTTGTGCCAGGTACTGTGTATTTTACATAATGAGGATACAAAGAAAAAGCAAAAATAGTTCTACCTCAAGGATCTTATGTTTTAATGGGAGAGACGTGAGATAGATAGAGAACAGACCAGGAAGCTTTAGAGGGGAAGGCCCTCACAGGTAGAGAGACTGGGAGAAGGCTTTTGCAGAAGGTGGTATTTGAGTTGAGTCTTTAAGGAAGTTAGGGAGTCTAAGGAGGGAGACCATTCCAGGCCTGGGAGATAGTCAGTGCAAGGAAACAAAAATGAGAAAGAGTCATGTGTTAGGAATAATGTATAGGCCATTATAGTTGGATTATTGGTTGAGTAGAGGGAAGTAATAGGTAAAAAGACTGGAAAGATAGGAAGTCTTAAAGAACTTTAAAGCCAAATGGTAGAGTTTATATCTGATTGTAGAAATAATAGGACATGACTAGAGTGGTACTATGGTATAATATGTCAGACCCATGCTTTAGAAGATAACTTTAGAAACTGTGGGGATGATGGATTGGAGATAGGGAGACTTTTGGCAGGGAGTACAATTAGAAGGCTATTGTACTATTCCAGGTGAAGGGTGATGACAGACTGAACTAAAGTGATGGCTGTGTGGATGGAGGGAAGGGACTATATGAGAAATTGTGGTAAAGTAGAAATGAGGATATTGATATAGTTTGATTTCTCTGGTTGTATGTCTGCTGGTTGGACAAAGATCTCACATTTAAATAGTTATAGTTAGTAATTATAGGTAACCAAAAATATGTGGTGCTGGTTGTTATTGGTATCACAAAGATACTGTCAGTGAGCCTGCAGAAGCTGAGCTTACATCTTAATTTATTGTTCGGTCATTTCAGTCATGTCTGACTCTTCATTTGAGGTTTTCTTGGCAAAGTTACTAGAATGGTTTGACATTTCCTTCTGTAGCTCATTTTACAGATGAGGAAACTGAAGCAAACAGTTAATTGTTTGCCCATGGTCACACAGCTAATAAGTGTCTGAACATTTGAACTTATGAAGAGGAGTCTTTCTGACTCCCCAGCACTCTCTCCACTGTACTATCTAGCTGTCCCAAAATATGTGGTACTGTGGCAAAAGTCCTAAGAGAGATTCTTTCCTTTTTCTGTGACTTTCTCCTTAGTTTAGAGAAGTCATGTAGAGAATTTTTGTTATTGTGTTGATTATTGTGCCAACTGCAGAAAAACTATAGAGTTGTACTTCCCCTTGCTATTCAGGGAAAATAGAGAAAACTGCTGCTATTTTTTTTTATTATGTGCATTCATTTAAGCACCCTGAGTATTCTAGTGCAGTTATTACTAATCAATAAAACATCAGGCATTAATTAAGCATCTATCATGTGCCAGACACTGTGCTAGGTGATAAAAAAAACAAAGATAAAAATGAAAGTCCTTGACCTCAAGAAGCTTATATACATAAGATATGTCTCTCAGCTTCAGTTTCCTTATTCATAAAATGGGGAATGATAATAATATCTGTGAGTTTCAAATGCTATGATGTATGTAAACACACTTTGCAGACTTTCAGCAAGTTGCTTAATCTTTGTCTGTCTGTTTCCTACTTTATCAAATGAAGATAATAGTAACACCTCCCTCACAAGTGGTAGTGAAGATAAATGAGATCACATTTGTAAAGAACTTTGCAAAACTTATGTATGTACAACGTATATATGTAGCTAGTGTTATTATTAAATGTCAGTTGACATTATTGTGGTATGTTACGATGTTCCTCTATGTAGGATCTATGGAAAGACATAGATAGGAATTGTATAGAATGAGAATGGTTGTAATCCTTACTAATGGGCCCAGATCATAGAAACATATCAAAATTTCAACATGATCATAGCATTTAGAGCTGTACAAGACCTTTGAGATCATCTAGTTCAAGTTCCTCTCTTTTATGATGAGAAAACTCAGAAATTGAGTTGCTTTATCACTGAGAGGGTACAACCAGAGAACTTGAAAGATACTAGGATTCTCTGTAATTAATTATTTTGTGTGTCTACCTGCTGCATGTGTGTTAACTTCAACACTTCAAAAGATTTAGGCTTCCATTAGATTAGGTACTCTTTCTACCTCTACAGATTACAGTCCTTCTATACCACCAAAGATTGCTTCATGGTTTTCTATGACCAAACAAATTAATCACTTATTGAGCTAATTTCTGGTGATGAAATTTGTTTTGAATACTTACTTGGTTAATAATCAGTCACACTCATAATAGATGAAGTGTGGTATAATAGAAAGAGCACTAGATTTGCAGTTAGGGACTGTGAATTTGACTACTGGCTGCCAGTAATGACCTTGTGCAAGTCACTTCATCTTTTTAGTTCCCTGATCTATAAAATGAGATTGGATTACGTCAGGGGTTCTTAAAACTTTTTGGTGTTGTAGATGCCTTTGGCAGTCTGGTGAAGGATGTGGACTTTTTCTCGGTATAATTGAAATAAAGATATAACTTTTTTTTGTCCAAGTTCCTGGACTCCTTTAAATGAATCCTAGGTTAAGGACTCTGAATTAGGTGATTTCTAAGGTCACTTTGAGCTTGGAAAGTGGATAATGATGATTTATTATAATTTGTAAAGTACCCATCCTGTGAGTTAGATACTTTCATTTTATAATTGTATTCCAGGAATTTAGGTTGGCTTGTGCCAGTGTACAGAGTTGGGGGAAGATGGCTTATCAAGTCAAGGGAATAGTTAGTAGGCCAAATGGTGAGAATGTAGAATGGGCAAATGGGAGTAATATAAAATAAGACTTAAAAAAGTGATTGAAGCTGGATTATGGATTGTCATAATCTTAAATGCCAGGCTAATAAGGAGTTTGTATTTTATCCTAGAGACAATTGGGAGACATTGAAGGCTTTTGAGCAGGGGAATGACATGATTGAATTTGTGCCTTAGGAAGATTATTTTGGCAACTATGTGGTGGATAGATTTGGAGAGGAGACTGAAATCTGGGAGACCAATTAGGAGGCCATTATAATCATCCAGGTGAGTGGTGGTAAAGGTCTAAACTAGGGTTCTGCTAATGTCAGTGGGGAGTGGGGATGGATTTGTGGAAAAAGAATTGACATTCCTTGGTGTATGTTGAATTCCCAGAATGATTATCCCAGGCTCTGTAAGTCCACATCCATTGAATAGCTCATGAGGCCCATTTTTTTTTTTTTTAATCAATGAGAGGAAACATTTAGTTCAAAGAAAGGCATATGATAAAATAAAATAATAAGATAATCTGTGATGAAAAATTCCTTCCATAAATATAGCATACCTTTTCCCACAATTATATACATATTACTAGTAATAATGAACATGAAAGGGACTGTGTATGAGGGCTCCAAATGTGGAAAATATGCATAGAAGGACATTTTGCACCTTTGATATGGCCAGGATCCATGATGTCTTGTGGTGATATCATCATATCACTCTCACTATGCTTATTCTTTGATGAACATAGTATATCTGCTGGGTGTAGTTCTCTAATAAGCACTTCTGGGCTCTTAGTGCTTCTTTGCTCATCTCTTTAAGGTTAGTCTCAATCTGCTAACTATGGCTAAAATCTCATGCTAACAGCCACTACACACAGCTAACAAAAGTTAGAGTGTTTCCAAGCTAAAGTCTTTCCTTTTTCACCCCTAGACTAGACTGGAAATCAAAACTTCCTGTCACAGATAATTATGTGTTTTGGCGTTAAGAAAGTTTAACACACTTCTTAGACTTCCTTTGGCTTAGCTTCAAATTACTTTGAGGTATAACAAAAGATAGTCTAAGGATACTATATAAGGGTAATACTATATAAGTATACTATATAAGGATATTTATCCACGTAGCCTAAAATCCTGTCTTTGTTATGCATATCTGTGTGTTGCAGTTTTGAATGCTTTGATGCTGTATTTATGGCTTATAAACAGTCTTGGTAAAGTTATGATATCATGTTAAAACATGTATTATCTTTGATATTTTCATTCAGAAGTCACTACAAGTTTTTCAAGTATGTTTTCCAACAGTCTGTTTTGTTTTCTTTCTTGCTTATCTTCTTTATTATGATATTCCTACAATTATACTATGGGGTTTTTTTTGCATTTTAACTTTTCCTCTAAGAACTTAGATACATGCCGTTTTGTACATAGATGTTTAATAGAGTATTGTTTCTTTGTGGTTTCTTATTGTGTTATCTGAAGTGATGATTATAACAGCTACTTTTTTTAATTGTCTGAAGCCTAGTAAATTTTGTTTGAATCTAATTCAATAAGTATTTCTTAAGTATCGGCTATGTACAGATAACTTTTAGGTGCTGTGGTGGCTATAAAAACAAACCAAAAAAACCAAATCTTTCTCTGAAGTTACATCAGCTTTCATTTTCATACAAGAAATGTATGTAATATAAATAAATAGAAAAAAGCACAAACTCAACAGTTACAACTTTAACTGTGAATGGAGCAAATTAAATAAGAAAAACAAAATTAATAAAATAATGAGGATAAAATCCAATAAAATAATACATACAAATCCCAACAATTTACTGTATATAAGAAACACAATTGTTGCCCTTCTTAATCCATTCACATTTAAGGTTATAATTATTGTTTGTTTTCCTTCATTTTTTTCTTCTTCCCTTGAGAAAGCATGGTCCTATAGACCTTCTCCCTTTCCTCCTGTTACCTTGTCTTAGCCCACATTCCTTGAATTGACTTGTAATATCATTCTCTCTTTCTTATATGTATTTTTACCCTACTTATTCTCTGCCAAGATGAGTAGAATTTACAAACTTGCTCTTCTCCTTCCCTCCCCACCATTTGATGCTTTTAATTTCAGCAATACTCAGTTGTGTAATCCCTTTTGTAAGAAGAATTAATTTGCTTCATCCTTTTTCATAATCCTTTCCTCTTCTAGGCTACTCTGGAGTCCATTTTTCTATTTATTTGTGTTGCATTTACTTCATATTCTTTTATCTTTCAATGCTCCTTACATAAAATAGAGCTTTTAGAAGGTAAATTTCTTCTAACCATCCAGTCTGTTAGTTTGATTGTGATTTTAGATGCTATACATCTTCTCCTTTCCTATTTCTTTTTAATTTTTTTCAAAAACATTTGTGTTATTCTTCTAAGGAGTCACTTTTAGAAATATTAATTTATGAATGAGACATTATAGCTGAAATCAATTTGCATTTTAGGAGGATTTATATCATGTGAAAATTTTTCTTTTCTTGTAATTTTTAAGTTTTACTTCAAGTGTTTTTAACATTTTATTTTGAGGTTGTGGGGCTGAGATAAACTTTCACTGCATCATCCTTCTGGAAGAGGACAGTGCTGTGGTTGAATTGGTTAAGTTTAGGGTCAAGACTGTGAGGGGAGGAAACTGGTGTCAGAGTAGGGGTTCTGACGTGGGAGCATAGTGAGGGGTATGGTTTGGAAAAAGAAGGTTTAAGAAGAGTGGGGTTAGAAAAGGAGATTGTGATCAGAGAGGAGAATTTCAAAGTTCAAAATCATGGAGGCAGAATTCCTTTGGGTATCTGAGATGATGTAGATTTATAAATCATAAAGAGTTCAGGAAGCTGATGAACTGGGACACTCAGGGTATTTGAAGAGACTTTATTGTTGTTCATCCTTCATTCTCAAACAGGACCAGTGACATCATATGAGGTCATGACTTGTATGTGAATTGGATTTAAGCTGTCAGCCTCACTCTCTCTTCCAGAGTCATCAGAGTCCAGTGGCATACAAAAGTCAGGAGGACTTATGATGGCCCAGAATGCAATGGATGACTTTGGCTGTTCTAAATGAAGTTCTTTCCCAGGTCTCAATTTGTCTGAGACAGTGCCCATTTAATAACTAAGGGCTGGGTAAGAATTGAGACAAGAGATGGCCTCGCTTACTATCACAAAAATAACAGAGAGGGAAAGACCCTCAGAATTTCTGGCCAGAACAGAAAGTAATTCCTATTTACACACACTCCAAGCCATCAAAACCTAAACTGTGAGCAACAGAGGCTTGGGCCATTTAGTGAAAGCCAGAGTGATGTGGTTTGTCTTAGTAGTCTTAGTCAAATAGCTCTGTTGGAATTACAGTGGATTTTTAAAAAGCCTGCTTTTTTCAGAGCTATATTTCAAGAAATCATAAATGAAAGATGCACGGGAAGAAAAAAATGATTCCGGTTTTTAAAAATAGAACAAATAAATAAATAAAATTGAGGAGGAAGAGGAAGTAGAAGAGAAAAAGAAGAAAAAAAGAAGAAGAGAAAGAAGAAAGAAACAACTAATTTTACTGATCGGGGGGGAGGGCATAGGGAGGAAAAAGACTTATGAGTCAGTGACCTCCACAACTTCTGTGATCTTGGCCAAATCACTTACCCTTCCATATCTGTAAAGTGATGGGAATCTACTAGAGGATTCCTATGGTCCCTATGGTCCCTGCCACCTTAGGTCCTATAATCTTTTGAATGAGGGTAACCTGCAGTTTGGAAGAGGACAGCAACAAAGATCTTGCCAAGGGTTATATCAAAACAAAAGGCATACTTCAAATGAGGAAAGTATGCTGATGATAGGGATATCTAGAAGTGTCAGTCAGTAAACATTTATCAAGCTCCTGTTATGTGCCAGGCACTGGGCTAAGCACTTGGGATGTAAAGAAAGCTAAAAGACAGTCCCTGCTGTTAAGGAGCTCTTGGTCCAATGGGAGAAATAACATGCAGACAACCATGAGCAAACAAGATATGTACAAGATAAATTGGAGAGAATCAGCAGAAAGGGAAAAGTTTCCTATGTAGAAAGTAGAATTTTAGCTAGACCTTAAAGGAAGCCAGGGGGTGCAGATGATGCTGAAGAGGATTCCATGTGGAGCATTAATAAATGCTAGTTGACTTGACTGGCTTGGACTTCGCAAAGAGATGAAGTGAAAAAAACTGAAACTTAAAAGAGTTTTGTTATTTAAAGGATGGGTGGTCTGAAATGGTGGCTCCTGTCATTTAAAGTTTGTATTGGTTCATTTTGTAGATAATGGCATACTTTTTTGATTGACACATAGTTAAAGCATCTTGATTAAAACCACTCCAGTAAGCTTTAAGATTCTACCCCTGGATCTCTTCTGTTGAAGTTGATTAAGGATTCATGACTTTCCCTTTGGTTTGGGGATTAGAATACAGATAAGCTTAGAACACTATCAAAATTATTGAAGTTGAAATCACAGTTTGTTTTTTCAGATTGATATTGGGCACTCTCTATATTGGGAGTTCTTAATCTTTCTTTGTGTCATAGACCCTTTCTCAGAGTATTGTTTTAAAGTACACAAAATAAAATGCATAAGATTATGAAGGAAATCAATTAAATTGAACTATAGTTACCATTTTTTAAAAAAAAGTTCACCCTAGGTTAAGAACTCCTGTTCTATAATATGAATTAATATGCTATAGATAAAGTTAAACTGATGAAAATTGGTTCTTCTTGCTGGAACACACTCTTCCATACTTGGAATATATACACTTAAAACCCTTAACAGTTAACACTTAAAAGTTCAAGATATCATGTGGGTCTACATCTATAGAAGCTTCGTTCATGAGCTTTGATCCAAAAGAGCATGACAGAGATAGCCCTAATAGCTGAAGACTTAAGCTGGCAAACATTCCCAGAGGGAGCAGTGCAATAGCATCACCTGAAAAAGGCCCTTTAACAGAGTCATGAGTTGCCCCTTGGCATTTACAACCTGGCTACCCAGGTTCCCTCTGTATCTATGACATATGTGTTCATTCTTCCTACTAATGATATGTGTATCTATGGGAAAATTTGCCCCAGGTTTATAGGAGAACTTTTTTATGGGCATTTTTCTTACTATGGCATTTCATTTAATGTCTTTGATATGAACTAATTCTGTCTTCTAGATATTTAAAGGAATATCAGAACGGGAACAAGTTAGATGTCAAGGGGTAACTCATGACTGTTATAAGGCTGCTGGTGTTTTCAGGGATGTCATTGCCCTGCCTCCTCTGGGAATGTTTGCCAAGAGTGATCTAGTGAAGGCTGTTCTCTTCCAACTTCTGGCTTTAGCTCAAGTCTTTGGCTATAGGGTTATCTCTGTTGCATTATTTTGGTTCAAAAGCAAAAGATTTTTTTTTTTAAAGAAAAAAGTTGTCAGAACTGGCAACAATGTAGATGCCCATTGATTGAACTACTGCTCAACAAATTGTGGTACCTGATTGTAATGGAATATTACTAGGCAATAAGAAGCAGTGAATATAAACATTTCAGAGAAGCATGGGAAGATTTATGTGAACTGATATAGACTGAAGTAGACAGAACCAGAGAAACCATATACATGACTTCAACTACATAAATGTGACCAAAAAGAACAAAGAAACCTCAAACTAAATGCAGTTAAATTGTAATGACAAAGTTTTTCCCTGAAAAAGAGAGGAAAAAATTCACTTCCCCCCTTTCTTTGCAGAGGTGAGGGATTATGGGTATGAGGCATGATGCAAACTTTCAAACTCAATTGAAAGTTTTGCTCAACATTCTTTTTTTTGCTTCTTTCAAGGAATAACTTGTTGAAGAGGGGAGGGAAAATGTATTTGGAAATGAAGGTGATGTAAAAACAAAAATATCAATTACAAGAATAGCCAAACTATTGCTCTAGCTATGTGCCAGCAAAAACCTTACTTATGGAAAAACGACCTTCTTGGCTTTTCTTCCCTTAACAAAATGAATTGCTTTGTTATCCTGGAGTCTTGGCTATGCAACATCTCATTTCATCAACAGGACCTTTCTTAGCCCTGAAACCCCCAGTTCTTTAGAGCAGCATAGGGATTCTCCTAGCTAAGCAACTCAGGCCCAGTTCTTCCTGATCACTGAATTTAGGATGACCTCACCCTATCACATGGTGAACATTGCTCACATCTTCTGATTTTAATTTCTGAAGCCAAGCTGTAAGCCATGAATAGGCTCTTTACCCAATAACTAGCAAACAGGTCTGGGCTTAGCTCTTCTCTTTTTTCCAGTCCTAAACCTCTTCTGTTCTTCCATATAAGTAAGTGAGTAAGGAAAAAAGCCTGGACAGAGCTAAACCCAGGAAATAAAATTATCCTCTCCCTGCCTAGCAACATTCTTAGCCTTTCATAGGCATTTATGGTCAGCCAAAGGAAATGAGGTTCTGGGCTTAGCTTTACATAAAAACACTGTTCTCACGGGCCTGGCAATAGAATATATGTTATTTGTTTGAAGACCAGCTTACATTCTTAGTTCAGAGATGTTCATTATCAGGTAATGGCATTTTTGGCTGCAGCACAAAAACTACAGCATAGAGAAGGGACTGTCTTTATTAGAGGAGGCAGTATTACACAGTTGAAATGCCACTGATCTATGAAATCATCTCCTCTGAGAATTGGGGTGGACTTTAACTCACCTTTGGTCTAGGTTGTCCCTGAAAAGTAATGAATATAATATCCCTGAGAAGAAATTCTCTAGCCTCTACTTGAAGATGTCAAATGATGGGGAGACTGTTACATCCTAAAGCAATTCATTCCACGTTTGCACAACTCTAATTGTTAGGAAGTTTTTCCTTCAATTGAGCTGAAAATTTCACTGCAGCTTCTACCTTTTGCTCCTGTGGCTACCTTTTCAGGACCCGAAGAGTAAGTGTAATCTCTCTTCCACATAATGAGTGGTAATGTGGTGTAGTGGAGAGAGTACTGATTTTGAAGTTTGAGGACCTAGCTTTGGATCCTGGCTCTGCTGCTTATTTTACTATACCTTGGGCAAGTCACTTCATTTCTTTGAGTGTTTTTTTTTTGTATGTTTCTTTTGTCTGGAAAATGTAGGTTGGGGGAGGAACTACGTTAGATGATCTTTAAAGCCCCTGATAACTCAAAATCCTATGATCTTGTGATCCTTTTAAATACTTGAGGACAGCTATCATGTCTCTACTAAGTCTTCTCTTCTAGGCAAAATATTCTCAGTTTCTTCAGCTTTATTGTCCCATATTGTAGTTTTGAATATTCTTAGCATTTTGACTGCCTTTTGCTAAACTCTTTCATGCTTGTCATTTTATCCCTTCTTAAATATGGAGCTCCAAATATGTTCTGACAAGGGCAAAGGACTGCAAAACAACCACTGTCACAAAATTCTGTGGACACTATATTTTCCGTTAATGTAACCTAAGATCATATTGACTTTTTTGGCCATCATGTCCCATTATTCAATCAGTTGTTCAATAAACATTTATTAAGTGCCTACTGTATGCCAGAGACTGTACTTAAGCACATTGTTGACTCATAAGATGTGAAGTAGTGCCTTGAATTTATGATATTTGCATGATTGTAAGTTGGACCCATTCATTTTGGAGATCTGTTCCTAATCATACTCATTAGAGTATCTTTTTACATTCTCCATTTTCTAGTAGGCATAATTTTTTTAGTTCTCTTTTTGGTACATTAATGATGACTATTACCAATTGTTATTTAGGCAAATGGCCAAATATTCCTGGGGAACGTGATTTCCTTTACATTTACAGCTTTTGAAGAGGAGAAAAACTGCTCACCTGTCCATTATTTCAAAAAGTATACTAGTAGATGATTCACAGTGACCCACCTACCTTCCCACAGAGTTGGGGTTTTTGCTTAGGGGATTTTTCAGTCAGTTATTTTTTCCTCATCTTTTGTATATTAAAAGGATGAAGGCAGTAGTGTTTGGGGGAACCAGTAACCATGCTTTCAGGGGAGTTGTATAGCCTTTGAGCTGGGTGCATTAGTTCAGTTCCACCTTGGTTTCCTGTAGTTGCAAGAGAGTCATACATGGATTTAATCAGCATACTTTGCCCTCTCATTTCTTTTTTGCTAAGAAAAAAAGTTAATCTTATAATACAATGTAATGTAGCAGCATTTAAGTGGCACAATATGTTAATGTATTAAGCACTAAGGAAGATACAAAGTTTAGATAATCTTGTATGCATGATGACTTGGAATTAAAATAATGTGATCCAGTATGTAAATTGGTTCTGGGGGAAAATAAAATATGGGACTCTTGGTCTGTTTGTAGTGTTTTATGGCAAGGATTTAAAATACACATGTACATGTAAAATAATATGTGTGTGTGTATACACACACACACACACACACACACACACACACGTCTGAGGACCAGCTTACATTCTTAGTTCAGAGTTTTCATTATCAGGTAATGGCATTTTTGACCGCAGCACAAAGATCATCTATTACAGAATAGAGAGGACATATATATTTCTTTGAGGAGTTTCTCAAATAAGTTAGGGATAACAATAACTAGCATTTATATGGCACTTTAAGGTTTTATTCTCACAATTGCCCTGGTAGGAAGATGTTATGATTAACCCCATTTTATGGATGGGGAAACTGAAACAGACAGGTTAGATGACTTGTCCAGACAAGGTTATATAACCAGGAAGTATCCGAACCAGAATTTGAACTTATGTCTTCCTGGCAATGGATCCAGTGCTCTGCACCACCTTGCTACCTTTAGACCTGTGATTTCATTTGTATAGGGAACTCATAGGTAAGGAAACTCCCTCGACTAATAGAGGTTGGCACTTTTTCTACAATTCTTAGTCTCAGAGAGTTGCACAGAGCACTGAGATCATAAACAAATTGCAACTTTTTCTAATGAAGGTCATGTCACTTTCCCACTGTCTCAAACAGATAAGAACTTTGACCTTTATAAAAACAGACTAGAAGTTTCACTGTTGTGGCGTCAGTAAGAGAAATCAGCCTTTTTCTCTATAAAGGTACTAATATTTGTAGTTGAAATGATTTTTGATCTGAAAGCCTAAATCACATGTGGGGAACCTGCAGCCTTAAAGTCACATGTGGCCCTCTAGGTCCTCAAGTGTGGCCCTTTGACTGAATCCAAACTTCACAGAACAAATCCCCTCGATGAAAGGATTTGTTCTGTAAAACTTGGACTCAGTCCAAAGGCCACATCCACGGATCTAGAAGGCTACAAATTGCTCACCCTGGCTTAAACCATTCCAATTAGAGGAACATAGCACTTTAGCATTCTCCAAAACTATTTAGGTCATCTTTCATTGCATTCATAGGTATTCAGCTATACCAAACTTTTAAAATTAAAATTAAACAAAATAAATAAATAAATGAAATGAAATTAAAATTAAATTTAAAATTAAAATTAAAATGACTTTATACAACTTAACTGTTAGACACTAATTTGACTTTTCTGGAGAGGCTCTCCTAGTGGAAATATCTAGTGGTCGCATATAGTTCCATTTGTAGCCACATTGTCTCATAGGAAACATATCCCTTCCCTCAAAAGAGTTACTTTTTTTGTTTTTCATGTGAATTAACTCAGAAGGTGGTATAGTATAATGGAAAGAGCATTGGATTGGGAGGACACCAGGACCACGCAGCCAGTACACCAGAGGGAGGGTTCAAATCCAGGTCTTCTGCTTTTGAAGCTGGCTCTCCAGCCACTGTGCCAGGTTGGCTCAGTTTCTCAAATAAAGGAAATTAAAGATGCTTAGCCTCTCCTGAAGTCCTCCTCTAGTGCTATATTGTTGTGTGGAGGTGACCTTTAGTTCTTGGGGACTATGAGAGCACAACATAAACTCCAGCTAGCAGAAAGGGCTTCAGGTATAGTTCTGGTGGCAAAATCTTTTATAGCCTCACCAAATTTGGAAATGTTCATCACCAGCAAGTTGGCTCTTAGGTTAAAAAATGCTGTTTTTCTGAGGAAATTATGGGTTTTTTCAAGTACATAAGAAAGATATATAGAAATCGAAGAGCTGGAAGCCAGAGGTTATCAAGGGTAACACTTTGATTTTTTTATGGGAGGAAACTGAGGCTTTGAATAATAAATGGCTCAGTCACAAGGCTAACTGTGAGAACTGGGACTCAAATTTATGGCTTCTGTTTGCAACCTGGTGCTGTTTTGACCATATCACACTAGGAACCTTTTACACTAGAGGATCACAGACAGTCTTCTGGGTTGTGGTGTTCAGAAGATTCATAAATATGAAATATCCTCGTATGACATTAAGCTGTCTTCATGACACATCAGTTGACTCATCAGGATTCTGCACTACAAAGGATGAATTATTTCTTACATACTTTAGAAAATAATGAAACAATTATTATTAGTTAATAGAAATCCAAATTGAGTAAACTATACATTTTTTCTCAGACTAGTTATCTTTCATTGCAGAGTAAGAACAGTGGTAATTACAACCCTCCATAACCTGCTCCTTTCATCTTTTCAATCTTATTCTCCTCTTCTACTCCCCCCCCCCCCCCCATACTTCCTACCATGTACTCTGTGATCCAGTTGACACTGGTCTCTTTGTTGTTCCTCAAACAAGACACTCCATCTCCAGACTCTGATCATTTTCACGGGCTGTTCCCCATCCCTAGAATGCTCTCCTTCTTCATCTTGGCCTTCTGACTTCCTTGGCTTCCTTCAAATCATGGTTAAAATCCCTTATTCTAAAGGAGGCCTCCCCGATTTCTCTTAATTCTAATGCCTTCTTTCTGTTGCTTATTTCTGATTTATCCTGTATATATCTTATTTGTTCATCGTTGTTTACTTGTTGCCTCCCCTGTTAAGGCTGAGCTCCTTGAGAGCAGGGTCTGTCTTTTAACCTTCTTGGTATCCTTAGTTGCTCTGCAGAGTGCTTGGCACGTAGTAGGCCCTTAATAAATGTTTGGTGACTGACTGAAATGCTTTAGAATGCAAAAGTAATAAATTCTAAGCAAATGAAGTTCAGCATACATTGATGATGTATGTGGTCATCATCATCATTATTCTTCTCCTCCTCCTCCTCATAATAATCAGCAAACAGTCCCCACTGAAGTTACCTTATGGTAGAAGGGACATCTTCCACATGACACCTCTTAATGAGGAATTAAGATAAGTTCCTAGAGACAGAAATATTCTTTCCAACTCAATGATTGAGTATTAACTGTTTAAACTTCCTGCTATGGAGCTACAGTCCTGGGGAAAGAAATAAAACCCCTTGTTCACATACAAGTAGACCTCGTAATAATAATAAATCCACATTTGTATAGCCTTTTATGGTTATTTCATCACAGCAGCCATATGAGGCAGGGAGTGCAGGTATTTTTATGTCTGTTTTACAGATGAGGAAATTGAGGGTTAGAGTGTTATAGATATCATGCTTTCAGGGCAGCAATATAGCTTGGTCTTGAACCAGGTCTCCCTCAAGTCCTATGCTCTTTCTGTTACTGTACCATCTCCCAAGTTAATTCACATATAAAGCAGAAAAGGTAGCAGTATTTTAAGGGAAGTTATATATTTCTTATGAGAAAATGTGGTTGTAAACGGAACTATGTATGACCACTAGTCATTTCCACTAGGAGAGCCTCTCCAGGGAAGTCAAATTAATGTCTAACTGTTCAATTATGTAAAATCATTTTAATTTTAAAAGTTTAAGTAGAACTGAATACCTATGAATTCAGTGAAGGAGGCCTAATAGTTTTGGAGAATGCTAACGTACTGTGTTCCTCTAATTGGAATGGGGTTAGGCTTTCAGATCAAACATCATTTCAACTATCAATATTAGTACCTTTATGGAGAAAAAGACTGATTTCTCTTACTGACACTATAACAACAGTGAAACTGATAGTCTGTTTTTGTAAAGGTCAGAGTTCTTATCACTTGAAAACATTATCAAGGTGGCAGGACCTTCCTTCATTAGAAAATGTCCTACTTGGCTCTTGATTCTGTCGGATTTGACCAAATAGTATGAAGCACATGTTGCATACTAATAGTTGGTTTTGTACCCCTAATAACAGATACCTTTAGAGAGAGATCTTTTGATCAACATTATTCTTAGGGATGCAGAAAAACACAGGGAGATCTGGTCCAGAGATAAAGCAATTTCAAATACAGAAAATGTTGAATTAGATGCTAGAAATTAGTATGACCAGGTCGTTATGGGACCTAGCATTTTCAGCATGGCATATAGTCTGTTTGGCACAATTATAAATGAAACTACAAAAAGTATACTTAATTTTTTCTTGTTGTGCTTATTTGCATTTCTGTAGTTACAGTAACTTGGAAGTCACTTCTTGCCCTAGACAGCATTGTTGGTGACAGTAGGAATCAATCTGGAGACTCCTTAGGTTTCTTATTTCTATCAAAGCTCAAGTACTGGTTTCCTTCAGTGGATGTGAATGAAAGCATGTGCTTCCAGAAAGGATTTTTTCCCTAGGCCTCATCTTTGCATTTATTTCACACTCTCATATATCATACTTACTTGTCTTTTCTCTCCACTCCTGTCCCAGTTGAGAGCTAGGTCTGGCTTATATTTGTCTTTCAGGAGCTGAGTGCAGGGCCTTGAACATAGTAGGTACCTAATAAATACTTGTTGAATTGAAATTATATTTGAGAGGTTCTGACCAGGGAAGGAAGGGGAGAGAGATTGTGGAGTTTACTGACTGCAAGAGTTTCTGTTTATCTTGAATACAGTCAAGGAAGTACCCTGGCCACATGTAGATGTTTAGAGATCTTTCTTAGTTCTTCCTCAGTATTAATTTCCATCCTCAGGAATGCAAACCCAGAAATATATTTCCTTCTTTCCCTTCTTTTCACTTCCTGTGGAGTTACTTATTAGAAGTTAAACAACTTGCATTTACATAGTACGATAGAGTTTTACAAAGTGTTTTACTAAGAGCTCCTGAACGTAGGTATTTCTAGGATAGTTATTCCTCATTTAAAATTTTAACTTTTTACTGATATCTTTTGTTTTTACATCACCCACATTTCTGGATATATTCCTCCTCTTTAGCTCATCCAGCAAGCTATCCCTTGTAACAAAGAATAAAAAAGAAAAAAAACTTTAGTAAAACTCACTAGCACATCAGCTGAATATGTGATAGTACATGCAGTGTTACAGACCCATAGTCCCCCCACTTTTGCAAAGAAGTATCCCCAATTTTTTCCATGAGATTTTTGTTTATTAAGCCTTTCCCAAGAAACCAGAAATGACCAAGTTTTCTAAAGTAGTGATGGTAAGATCCCAGTGAAAGTAAAGCCAGACCCTGGAATTTCCTGTTGTTAGGTGGTTGGTAGTCAAGGAATGGGGAGAGACTAGGAAAGGTTTTTGATCTCAGAAATGTTGGTACTTTCCAAGGTCTACCTTATATCTGGTAATCTCAGAATGTTCCACAAGCATTCCACATCTTTTCAAACCATTGTTAGATACATGTATTGTTATTACAGTTTTAAAAAGTTATAAAGTTATTAACTGACTTTCTTAAGGTCAGTAGTAGTTACTTGTTGATTAGAATTTAAATTTCTTCCCTGTTTGGAGGAGGTGGACTAATTAATGGGAAGAGCTTAATGAGAGAATATCAAAGTTCAGATTCTGGCTTTACCATCTACTTTTTCTCCAACCACAGTCATGTCATTTCTGGGTTTTAGTTCACTCGTCTGTAAAATGAGGATAATGTACAGCTCACTTTTTTGTGAGGAAAGTGCTGTATAAACCATAAAGCACCCTGTATGTGTTTTTCTTATTTACTCCTTCATTCTTTTTTTTTTCTTTTTCTGCTCTTTATATTTGATTATCTTCAAGGAAAAATAAATAACCATCAGGATCTTGTTATGTAACTTTAAAGGTGAAAATGAAATACTTTATTGAATTTTTTTTTGTTGAAAGTGCTGTTGTTGGTTTTTGTCTGAACTATCAATATTATTGGATTTCCTACTTATCCGCACATGGATTCTTAAAACTTTAAGCCAGATTCCTAATTTCCATCTGAGATCATCCCCATTCATTCACTGTATATTAATAATGATGTTCTATATTAGGTACTCTGCACAATAACAACATGTGGTCCTTATATCAAGGGAGAGAACAAATGCTATGTAATAATTATAATATAAAATAGAATATGAGTATATAAGAAATGTACAAATAAGGTGCCATGCCAATTCATTCTTAGTTAGAGAGGTGGGTAATCAGGGAATATTTCCTTGAATAGGTAGCACTTGAACTGGGTTGTAAAGGATTGATAGGATTTCAAAAACATGTTATTCAGGTGTGAAAAACTAGAATGCCGAGTATTCTCAGGATTTCTAACGCCATGCTGAACCCATATGGTTCATGTTTCTGGTTGGAAAGTTACTGCCTTTTGTGGAATACCCTGGTTTCTTCCATCCCTAATTAAACTTTTTAGAATAAGCTTGGTGGGGTTCAGTTCATTGTATGAAATAGAGACTATAGCGAGTGGGTTGAGGGTTGCCATGTCTGAATTGCAAGAGGAAGTGGCAACAGTGGGACACTATTTATTCCCTTCCTTTGTCTCTGGTAGTGGGTGGTGAAGGGAAGCAAGAAATGAGAGGCATGCTGTGGAGAGGGGGTATTTAGCAAGCCTTCTAAGACTCAGGGCCAACAATATCTACAAGAATTATCTCCTGTTTCTGATATTTTGTCTTTCTGTTCCCTTCCATGGCTATAGTTTATCAAAAGTAGATTATATTGTACATACTAGTACATAAGCTAAGAGGGCCTTAGTTGTTTGAGAATTGAATTGTGACATGAAAGACAACAACTCCCAATAGATTTAGTTGACTGCTTTGAGATTTTCCACCAATGCCTTATTGTAACATTGAGGTGACCCTAGGTTCTCCAGGGATATGTGCCAGTAGAATGTAAGTTTGGACAGCTCCTCTTAACCTGGCTTCATGGTCCAGAACTGTGATCTAAGAATAGATATTTTCTGTCTGTTAAGAGGAACTTAGTGCTAGAAGGTTGGCTACCAGGTTACTATTTTTTTTTTAAACCACAGCAACTGATGAAATCTCCTAAGGCAGGCAGTGATTTGGATGTATCTTGGTGAGGTAGGTAGTACTAGTATTCACATGAGTGAAATTTTGTGTCCCTGAAGTTTTTGAAATGTTTTAAGATTTTTACATTCTGTATAATTTTATCATTTTAAATTAATTTAAACTTGATTTGATTTTCAGATTTACATTCTCTGACTTATACCTAATAATAGCTAACATTTTTATAGTACTTACTGTGTGCCAGGCTGTATGCTAAGTACTATTCAATTATTATTTCAATTAATCTTCACAATAACTCTGGGAGGTAGGTGCTGTTATTATCCCCATTTTACAGATGAGGAAACTAAGGCAAAGAGAGGTTAAGTGACTTGCCCAGGGTCATACAGCTAAATAAGTGTCTGAGACTGGATTTGAACACAGGTCTTTCCAGCTCCAGGCTTGACACTCTATTGTGCCATCTAGCTACCCTTACCTTTTACTACTTCCCTTTACACCTTTCCCTTCTTCTCTTTTCTCCCTTCCTCTACCACTGAAAAAAAACCCCAAAACGAAACTCGTTATAAACATGTACAATCAAATAAAACAAATTCCTGCATTGACCATGTCTCCCCCCTCCCCCAAAACACACACACACGTATGTAGATATATGTGTGTGTGTATGTGTGTGTGTACATCTCAATCTGTTCCCTGAGTCCATCACCTTTTTTATCAGGAGGTATATGGCATGTTTCATCATGAATGAAAATCCTCTGCAATTGTGGTTTCTCATTGTATTGATCAGAATTCCTACATCTTTCAAAGTAATTTATCTTTTCAGTGTTGCTATTTTTATGTCAATTGTTCTCCTGGCTCTGCTCACTTCATTCTGCCTTAGTTATGCACAATTTTATTATAATGTGTTTTAGATGAAGATCCAAATGAAGATCCTCTACTATTCCACCAAATGTGTTTGTTTTGAGATGGCACAAAGATAAAACAACTAAACTGTTTTAAAATTTTCCATTCTATAGGAAAATCCATCTTTTATTACACAGCGATTGCCCAAATATTTGTGTCTTTGTGGAATTTAACATTTTTAAAAGGTTTGAGAAATATTGAGTTAGCACTGAAGATGTCACTACACATTATTTATGCCATTTTAAAAATTGTACTTTTCTCTGGTCTTTGATAGATTATGGAATTTCAGAGCTGGAAGTGATTTCAGTGAAGCATGAATCCCCTTTGCAACATGTCCCATAAAAATGGGTCATTCAGCCTTCACATAAAGACCCCTAATGATGGCAAACTCACTAGGGAGCTAGGTTGGTCTAGAATTAGGAATCCCTGAGTTCAAATCTAGCCTCAGATACTAGCAGTGTGATCCTAGGTAAGTCACTGAACCTTGTCTCTTTCAGTTTCCTCAACTATTAAAATGGGGATAATAATAGCGCCTTTCTTCTAGGTGCTGAGAGGATCAAGTGAGGTAGTACTTGTAAGTGTAGAGTATGTGGCACATAGGAGATGATTGTTCAGTCAGTGCCTGTGCCATTCTTCTCTGCCCCCACTGTCACCTCCAGAGGCTAGGCCTCTTCACTTTGTGATCATTCTGTCAAGCTTTTGAAGTCAAAATTTGTCTTTCTGCAGCTCCCATCAGTTGCTCCTACTTCTGTAGCCTGAGGCCAAAAAAAGAAGTCTCATCCTTCTTCCACATAATGGTTCCTTATATATTGTACAATATTGATCATATGCTTGCTAAGTCTTCTTTTCTCTGGGCAAACCATCCCTAGTTCCTCCAAACAATGGTATTTTAAAAAATATTTTTATCAAGTCTCTCTCTTTTTTTAATATCACCATCTTTTCCTTCAGTTCTTTCCCTAGCCCCTTCCAGAGAACCATCCCATAGGTATTATAGTTGATAAAGCACTGAGCCTGACTTTAGAAAGGCCTGAGGCCAAATTCAGCTTCAGACAACTTGCTAGCTGCTTGAACTTGGGTACGTTACTTAACCTCTGTATGCATCAGTTCCTTTAAATGTAAAATGGAAATGATAAGAGCACTTACCTCCCAGGGTTGTTGTGAGAATCAAATAGAATAATATTTGTAAAGCACTTAACATAGCACACGTGTAGATGCTTAATAAATGTTCCTTTCCTTTCTTCCATAAAACAAATATTTTTCCAAAGACAAAAAAGGAAAAAAAAAAGAGGATAACATCAGCTTTGAAAAAAGTTGGAAAATATGTGCAATGTGTACCACACTTGTGGACCTCTAACTTCTCCAAAGAAGTAGCATAGAGGTGCCTTCTCATAACTTTTTTTAATTAAATTTTTTTATTTTCAATCAACACAGACATGCCCTGTCTTCCTACCACCACACCATACCCCCCACATGAGAGTGAAAGAAAAAGAAAACCATTATTACAACCAGGTACTGACAGTTCTCACTTTACGTAAATTCACATTACACAAATTCCACTTTATGTAAAAATTCTGAAAGATCCACATTCCAAAAAACCTTTTATGTTAGCTTTTTTGTACAGTACTATGTTCTTCCTCTCTCTTTGCTCCCACTCCTCAATTTGGTATACTGTGGCCTCCCTGTTCCCTACTCTGCCCCAAAACAAAACCCCTCTAAGCCAAAGCAGAAGATGGGATATGTGGATAGGCCCCACCACCATTGATTGCTGTTGCCATAGGATGAGGGGCTTGGCTTGAGCCCTCCAAGAGAGGGGACATTTGCCCTATTCCACCCACCTGCCTCTGTGTCTGCCTCTGCCATGTCTGTTTTCCATCTATCTGTTCTTGGTATCATGTGTCTGTCCCAAGCCCCTGTGTGTCACCTGTCCTGTCTTGTCTATGCCTATGTCTGCCCCCCCATGTTCTTTCTTTCAGTTCTGACCATGCCCTTATGTGGCTGCCCTGGGCCCCTGCATTCTCCTCCCCTGCCCTTGCTTCTCTGTCCCCAGCCCCCATGTGTCTTCAAACTGTGTGCCAGCTCCCTTCCTTTACAGCCATGGTCCCCTTCCTGCTTCCTTACCTCCTTCCATTCCCCACACCCACAAGCATATTCACACTTTGTAAAAACCGTTGCTTTAACAGAGGTCTGCAGAACAGCCCACTTACATAAAGTGAGAACCATCTGTATACAGTTGTCAAGCAAACAAATTTTTGCATTGGCTGTGTCTAAAAGAAAAAAAGTGTACATACATATACCTCTTTTTATGTCTCATTCTGCATTCTGAGTCTTTCACCTCTCTATCAGGAAGTGGGTTGCATCTGTCATCGTTAGTCTTTTGAATTGTGTTTGGTAGTTACACTGATCAGAGTTTCTGTGTCTTTCAAAGTTGTTCATCTTAAAGATATTGTTGTCATTGTACAAACTGTTCTGGTTCTGTTCACTTCACTTTGTGTCAGTTCATACACATCTTTCCAGGTTTCTCTGAAACTATCCTTTTCAAAATTTCTTCTAGCACACTAGGATTCCATCACATTTATTTGCCATAACTTGTTTAGCCATTCCTTAGTTGATTGGCACCCCCTCAGATTCCTATTCTTTGCCACCTCAAAAAGAGCTCTTTAGCTAGTTTGTTTTGCTTAGAACCAATTTCCCCCTTAATCTGATCTCCCTCTAATTCCCTCTTTTGTTTTCTTCTCTTTCCCTGTTGAATGAAATGTATTTTTGTACCCAGCTCTGTGTGTGCATTGTTCCTTCCATTGACCAATTTAGATGAACATGAGTTACAACCTATAATAATAACAATAGTAACTGACATTTAATAGACTTTTGAAGTTTGGGACATTTTACACACATCTAATTTGTGCTTCACAACAGCCCTATTAGGTAAATGCTATAGATATGATTGTACTTGTTTTAAAACTACTCAACCAACTTGAGTGGTTCTCTATTGCCTCTAGAATAAAATATAAACTCCTCTAATTAGCTTTCAAACCCCTGTAGAACTTGGCCCCAGTCTTCCCAGCCTCATTAGATATCACCTCCCTTCCCCTGCCCACCAACTCTGTGATCTGGCCATTCGTCACTCACAACGTTGCATCTCTGGTCATCATGCCTTTGCCCTGGCCAACCTATATGCTTAGGAAGCACCCTTCCCATACCTTTACCTCATAGAGGCCTTCTCTTATTTTAAAATGCGGCTTACATATTACCTTCTACATAAATTCTTTCCTAAAACCCAAACTTCAAACTGTTAGTTCCCTCTCTCCCCGACTACCTTGCATTTAACTACTATTTGTGTATATGTGTGTGTGTATAAAACATACATATATGCATGTATAAGTATTAACTTTATATTTATGCTGTATATATCTTCGTATATACTTTTTGTTTCCCCCATTAGAATATAATTTTATTGCAAATATTGATTATTTCACTCTTTGTACTTGCACAGTACCTGGCATGTACTGGCAGGTGCCTAATAACTACATGTTGATCAACTGAATCATTGCATTCGCTTTCTTCATTTCCAGCGTAATCTCATTGACTCCTCAAATCCATTCACACTCCCTGGTCATTTTCACAGGGATTGTGTTATCTAATCCTGTACTTGTTCAATTAACTTTTTGGATATAAGCATAGTTCTTAACATTTTTTCCTATTAATAGTATTAGTGTACAAGATGAAATTTAAGTGTAGAATATGTGTAGGGATAATGTTAAGTTTTATTGAAGAGCTCAGTTTGTGTTTCTTTAACTTAATATTGTGTGTCTGGGTTTCATTTCAGTTAAACTTGGTAGGAGACATTTGGTGTCAGATTTAATGACTTTTGCTTGGCATCATTTCAAGCATGTTTTCAGTTCTCTGAATTCTTAAGAAATTATGTATCATCCAAAATACTTAGGGACATGGGCTGTTGCACAGAACTCAGTAATATAAATTGGTATCTGCAAATATTCAGTTGCTTTAAAATATGTTCTAGGAATTTGTAAATCAGATATGGTATTAGCAGAACCAGGTTATTAAAATCTGTGACTTCTGCAAATGCCTTACATATATTAACATTTGAAAAGAGAATTCTAATGTTTTGGGTTGAAATCAATTGAATTGTGAAAAATATCTTAATAAGTGCATTATATATACATGAAGTTTAAAATAAATTTGATTTTAAAAATAAGAATAGATTATGTACTTGTTAAGTAGAAAGCTTACACTTGCATTTTGTCATCCATTTTATATATATATATATATATATATATATATATATATATAGGTATATATATGTTATGTAAGCTGGTTATATAATAAATGTATAGCTTTATCATACAAATGGTTTAAAGCATTTTACAAAAGAATGAGTAATTTAAAAGCTATATACAGAAAAGCTTTGTGAAGGATTTTAATTATTTATAATGGCCTATCTGGGATTTTAAATAAAGTAAAGCTAATAGGAAAATTATGAATGGGAAAAATTCTTTAATAATTTCCATTGTCATTTATTTCATAGTAAAGCATAGTGGGATGCATCCTTTAATACTTTAGGTGATGTTGACACAATTTTTTGGGGGGGGGTACTTTTTCACCATGGTAGTCATCACAATAACCAAAATAATCTATTTCAGTTTTCACTGTCATTTGGGAAGATCTCTACAAAGTAACTAAATGCCATTTCAAAACCAGATTTTCAATTGCTTGGATTGTCAATGTTCATCTTTTCTTTATTCAGGAAAAGGTTCATTTGCCAACCTAAGTACTTTAAGTACAGTAGCTGAAAAGGAATTATATAAGCTAAACTGAAAATATGTGTACAAATGAAGTAGTTTCTTTTCTTGGTTTGGTGTCAGGTTAAAAGAAACACCTTCCTCTCTGTAATTCCTGGTAATTTAACAAGAACATGTTGAACTTTTTGTTCAGTATAAATTTTCCCATTATGTAAAACACCTTGCATTTAGTTGACTCATTGTAAACCGTCAATAGACATCATTTTCTTCCTTCAGAAAACAGAGATATAAACTGTTTTGATAGAGCTTTTAATCAGTTATAATGTTAGGAGGTTACTAAGTTGGTTATTAAAAAGTTTGGGTTCTTCCCCCCTGCCATTTGGATTGATTGAAACTTCCAGTTCAAAACTGCCAAAGGTGACAAAAGAGAGAAATAAGAAAATTGGAGGGACTCTGAGAAAATAGGCACATTAGTACACCACGAAGCTGTGATTTGGTTTAGCCATTCTGGAAAGCAGTTTGGAACTATGCCCCAAAAGTTAGTAAATTGTGCCATAACTTTTGTCCCAGCAATACCACTACTAGGCCTGTACCCCCAAAGAGATCAAAGAAAGTGGAAAAGAACCTCTATGTACAAAAATATTTCTAGCAGTTGTTTTTGTAGTAGCCAACTTAGAACTTAAGAGACTGTCTTCCTATTGGGAAATGGCTAAACACATTAAGAGATGTGAATGTAATGGAATTTTATTATATCATAAGAAATTATTAATAATAGTACAATAATAATAACAACAGCATTTGTGTATTGCTTTTAGTTTTGTAAAGTGCTTTTGACATAAGTTGTTATATTTTATTTTTATAACAACAGCAACAACTCTGGGAGGTAGGTACCATTATTTATCCCCATTATCCTTAGGATTACATAGCCAGTAAGTATGAGGCAAGATTCAAGTTCTTGTCTTGACTCCAAGCCCAGCTTGGATGTGCTATACCATGAGCTGATAAAAAAGACTATTTCAGAGGAAACTGGGAAGATCTCTGAACTGATGCAGAGTGAAGTGAGTAAAACTAAGAGAGTGATTTATACAGTGACAATAACATTGTATAGAAAAACAACTTTGAAAGAGATCAGAACTGTGATCAATGCAAAGACAAACCATGATCTAGAAGACTGAATATGAAACATACCACTCCCCTTCTGTCGAAGAGGTGATAAATTTCAAATGTAGAGAGACATTTTGGGATATGCCCACTATGGAAATTTGTTATCTTGGAGCATGTTTATGATGAGAGTTTGATTTTTTGTTTTGTTTAGGGTGAGGGGAGCAGTGAGAGGTATAGATTATAAATGCATGTAAAATAAATAAATTTTTAAATTAAAAGAAAAGAAAAAGGAAGTTTCCAGTTGAGATTGACAGGAGAATGAAGTGACCTCTGCTGTTGAATTTGTAGTTTTTCTTAATGATATTTTAGTTGGAATTTAGATTATATATTTTATGGGAAATCGTTCTGTATTTTAAAATTTTATATTCAATAAAGAGCTGCATTCTTATCTTTCTATCACCAAATGAGATAAAATTTGTAAAAAAACAAACAAACAAATTTGACTGCTTAGTCCAATGCCTAGGATATATTAGGTGATAGAACATGCTTATTATCTTCCCCTTCTTCTCCCTTCAGAACTTTTAACCTCAAGGTTTATTACAGTTGATACCTAGGACTTAGCACAGTTAGATTATTAAGTGCTTATTGTGTTCTAGCCACTGAAACCTTGGCTGGACATATTTGGTCTTCAGTAAATACTTTTATGATACAGTATAATTCAATTTTACTTGTTTGTTTCATGTTAGGAAAAACCAAACACAAGCAAAGCGACTGTATCACCTTAATAAGTCCCTTCACTTCTCTTGGCTCAAGTTTCTCTACCTGAAAAAACAGTGAATTAGATTAGATGGTTGCAAATTCTCTTCTTTCTGTCAAATACTATGATTTTCATGATATATGTGTATGTATGTGTGTATATATGTGTATATATGCACAAAGAATATACACATATATTTTGTTTTATATCACCTCTAGTTTCCACTGCATGCCTTCCTAAAGAAGCATTCCTTATAAAAAGGAAAACAGGGAAGAAAAATGTTCTGTAAATCTCACCAAAATTATCTGAAAGGTGTCCTACATAGTACTCCATACTCATGGCACCACATCTCTGCAAAGATACATGAGAAAGGGTTCATGTAATTTCTCGGAGCCCAGGCTTGTTCATTATAATTCTGTAGTATTCAGTTTTCTTGTTGTCCTTTTTCTGCTCTTCTTTCTGTTTAAATTGTTGTTGTTGTTGAGTCTATTGTTTTCCTGCTTCTGCCTACTTTGTATCAGTTCATTAAGTCTTTCCATGCTTCTCCGCATTCATCATATTCATCATTTCCTACAGCACAATAAGATTCCATTATATTCATGTATCACAATTTATTTAGCCATTTCTCTGGCTGATTAGCATCTTCTTTGTTTTCAGTTCTTTGCTAGCACAAAAGTGCTATTTCTCATATCACATATAAATATGTACATATATGTATATATGTGTGTATATCTTTGATCCCTTTGGGATGTGTGCTTAATAGTGGAATCACTTATTGACTTTTCTCACATTCACAGCTCCACTAACAGTGTTGTTGTGCTTGTCTTCCTCGAGCACCCCAGACATTGACTATTTTCATTTTTTGTCATCTTTTCCAACGAACATGAAGTGAAACCTCAGAGTTGTTTTAATTGTATATACATGCATATAATTATATATTTAATCATATCACATTTTTGAGCTAGAAGGGACCCTGGAGATCATGTAGTTGAACTCTGTTGTTTTACAGGGAAAAATATGGAGGTTTAGAGAGGGAAGTTACCTCACCATAGCCATACAGTTCATGTGTGCCCAGGTTCCTAGTTCTAATTGGATGTGATTGTCAATATAATAATGAGATCCCTCTCTAAGGAAATTGGTCACAAGAGCAAGAGCAGCAAAGGACTGAGGGATTTTGCTTCTAGAAACTATGGAGAAGAGGGAGAATTTTTCAGTGGCTTGCATAGAGTAGGCTTACACTGCCAAGTTAGTATGATATATGCTTAAAATGTAGACTGGTCTCCTTCCTACAAGAGAAGATAAAAGTTACTATTGCTTTAATCAGCTCCTCAGTGAATATAAAATGTCCCTGTAAAAGAAAATATGGAAGTCTTTAATATAAGAACAATAAAAATGGTGTAGATGGAAAACCTGACCTACTTTAGGAGTTTGGATGGTGGCAGAAGGTCAGTTAGTCAATTGCAAATCTAATCAAAAGAACCTCAAGCTGAACAGGAAGGTAGAGAAAAGGGAAAATTGCTTATGTATAGTTATCCACAGTAGCTACAGTGTAGAAAGAATAACAGTAGCCCAGCAATTCACAGTAGAAAAAATCCAAGCATTTGTTAAGGGCCTAGTTGCTAGGTACTGTGCTAGACACAGATGCAAAGACAAAAACATGGAAGTCTTTGCTCTAAAGGAATTTATATTCTACTGGGGGAGACCACATGTGCATGTATAAGTATATGGAGAACAAATATATGTAGGATAAATGCTAAGTGAAAGTTAATTAAATAGAAGCAAGTTACAGAATCTCAGTAGTATCAGGAAGGACATCTTGGAGAAGTTGGTACTTGAGAAATGTTAGGGACTGTGTGAGGCAGAATTGAGAAGGGAGAACATCCATGGAGGAGGAAACTAATGTTGTCACTACCTTATACTACAAACCACCTGGATATAAAAATATGTTTTTGAAACATTACAAGCATGGTATGGATACATGACGTAGTAATACTAGGAGACTTCATTTATCTGGACATCTGCTGAGATTCTCTTCTAAAAGGAAAGCAAAGAAAGTTTTCTTAACTTAAAATTTAATAATAATTTCATCTTTCAGAAGGTAGAGGAACCAACAAGCAGAACTTCTGTTCTGGATATGATTCTTACCAACAAAGAAGTCATGGAAATAATAGCAGTGTTGGAGGAAATTGACCATTCTTTCTTCAGATTTGTGATAGAAAAGTGGGAAGCATCCCGAATTTCAGGAGAGCACATTCTTACCTTTTTTTCCCCTTACTTGGATGTCCACTTTTCCTAGTCTCCTTTGCTCTTTCATCATCCACGTCATTCCTACTACTGTGGGTCTAACTCAAAGCTCTAACCTGGGCTCTCTTCTTTTTTCTTTCTATAGTCTTTCATTTGATATCATCATCAAGTCCCTTGCACTCAATTACCTCTTTGCAGATGTCTCCCAAATCTGTATATTCAGCCTTCTGAGCTTCCATTCTGCTTCATCTTATGCCTATTGGACAATTCAAATCACATGTCTCATATGCATCTCAAACTCGACATTTCCAAAACAGAGCTCACCTATTCCCCAAATATTCCCTTCTTTTGAATCTATATGTAGCTGTCAAAGCTACTCACCCAGGTTGAAAATCTCTGTCGTCCTTAGCTTCTCATTAGCATATTTAATCAGTTGCCAAATATTTTTTCCTATGTCCATAATATCTCAGTGACTTTTGGGAGTCAGATTCTAGGGTTACCGATGGTAATACCACCTGGATGGGCAGATCTGATATTGTATTTCTATGAATGATTAATATAATGGCACACTGCATCTTTGTAGGCTTAAGGAAGACAATGTATAAGTCAAATTGAACTCCTTGTATTCCTGATGTACCCCAACTATCACATGATGCAGTGCAAGCTTTGCATACCATGACTAACGTCTAGAAAAATACTGCATTTAGGTGAAATAAGACTGCAGGAAATATAGTTAATTCCATAAGAAAAACATTTATGTAGTTGGTAGCATAACCCAGCAAGCTGACTAAACTCAATGAATTACTAATTTGGAATATTATTTACCACCCAAATATTAAAATAGGGTTTTTATAATGCTGTAGTGGGGCTGGTTATAATGTATTGTAAAACTTGTTGATAACGTCTTTCTCCAAAACTTCATTCTGGCATGGAGGTGAACCTAGCAATAGACTGTGTTGTCCAAGGACCAGCCTTACTTAGTGTGTATAGTTACATAGCCAGAAGCTTAGTTCTAGGAATTTTTCAGTCATAGAAATCTACAAAGATTGTCTCTTAATTCATAAGAGGGATTGTGATCCGTATCTCACATTGTTGAAGCCTTAAATTTTTAAACTATTGTGAACTGATGTTATTAAAGGCAGCATTATGTGGGGTATAGCTGTGGATCATACTAGTGCATGTGTAATTGTTTTCAGCAGGACCTAATAGTTGCAAAATAATAAATTCTATGAAATCCATCCTTCAGCCAGCCTTTGTAATTTCTACAATTTAGAAATGTCAGCAAACTATTTGCAATGTTCTTTAAGCTCCTTTCCCCCTTATTTAATCTTTGTATTTTAAAAAGCAGTTTTCTATAACTTAATACTTGGCTCTTAAATGTGCCTGATTTCTGGGCTTTGTAGCCTTAAAAAAGACTGCAATGCAGTCATTGGTAAAGATCCCTATTAATATGGAAACTGTCTATGATAATTTTTTTCTCTCTCTTCACAATTGTTGACTGATGCGTGTCATTTGGAATGGGGATAAGGGTGATAATCTTCAAGACCCAGCTGTTTAGTTCTGGTCAGCTACAAGTAGTATGAATATGTCCTGCAGTAGATGTTTTAAAGTTTGTGGTGCATTGGGCTCCTTTAGAATTTGAAATTGAAGATGTCTTTTGCAGTTTGTGCATAATAACCTTGTTTTCATCTCTGTGTTCAGATGGTTGAAGATAAGAAGGTAAGGGACTTTTTATTATGCATAATTTTTAATATTTATGAAAGCCCCTAGATCTATCAAATGATATGGTATGTGGTAGATTTCTAATGAATTTTACATGAAAACTTACTTCTTCATGACAATTCTGAAGTGTAAAGAGATACTTTGTTTAATTTTGACCAATGTAATTTTTAAACATAGGTAGAGGGTAAAAGAATTTACTTTATTTAGAGAAGATATAGTTGGTCTTTAGAATTGGATATAAGGAAATAACATTTTTCATTTTATCACTTCAGAAAAGATACATTTTTATGAATCTGATAAGCAGTATTTTATTTCATTGCTCCATAAACCATATAATCAGTGCCAAAGTTAGATTTCCTTTGATTTTATTTTGCCTTCTAGTCTTGTGCTTTAAGCAGTGTAGTGGTATTTTCTCATTAGTGGGAGAGAATCTGACAGTAGTACCACATGCTGTTACTACTTGTTTATCTAAGTAAAAGGACAAAAGTCATTACTTGGATTTATTTTCTTCTGACTTACTGACAGAAACCTACAGTAAATATATTAAAGAGGGTAATTTATATGTATTTATGTCAAGAAATATAATGTTAAGGTTCCCATGGTAACTAACTGTATTTGGCAGAACTTGTCCATGTGCTCTAAACCTTCTGGCATTTTAAATGGAATTTTCCAGATGAAAGCCTACATTTGTGATTAGTAACAAATCCAGTTCCTTGTTTGAGACACATCTACATTGTCTATTTACTAGACATTGTCCATTCAGTTTGACTGTTCACAATGTTTATTTATCAGAGATTGTCCCTTTGGTTTGCCTGGTTCTGTCTACGTGTAAGTCATTTATAGAGAGGATGAGCTTAGGGGGTCATTTTCAAGCATTTGAGTCTGAGGAATCTTTCTGCATTGTGTTTTGTGTTCTGCAAGCCTTACTCATGGTGTAGTATTAGCATCATGGATCCCAGAGCTAGGAGGAACCATAGAAGTCAAATCCCTCATTTTACAGATAAGTAAACTGTGACCCAAAGAAATGAAATGATTTGCTTAGATAAGAAAGCTAGCAAGCATCAGTGACAGGTCTTGTTCTAACCTCCCTTGACACCTAGTTAGTTGTTCATTCTATTTGACCGTGTCTCCTCCCTACAATCTGATAGCTCCTTACCTTTCCAGCCTTATTAGCTCACATCTCTCTCTAACATACTTTTTATGTCCTATCCCTACTGTAGCACTTACCATCCATTTTATATATATCCTTCACCTCCCTTTCTCCATACCTTTATTCTTGCTGTTCCGAATGCTTTCAGTGCCCTTCCCACAACCTCCATCTGTTGGAACCCTACTCAACCTTTAAAGCCTAGCTCAAATGCCACCTTTCCTGACACCCTCTCTCTTACCTCCTAGGTTAATAATGACAATTCCTCCTGTACTTCACTTGCTATATTTACCCCTTTCTTACTATGAATTTTGGATTGGTTGTTTGTGTATTTCATATTTTCTTCTTAAACCATAAGATTAATAAATAAGGCTGTGACTTTTAAAATCTTTTCACATCCACAGTGCTGTGGAACCTAGCCTGCATTTCTTGTTTCAGGGATCTGTAGAAACACCCTGTAGGTGAATCTTGAGGTTCTTTGCAATTTGGAAATCATTGTGTCAAGGTGTTAGCATAATGAATGAAAAAGAGCCCCCTTTTCCCCCTGTTCAGTGGAAGGGTCGTGATAAAGAATATGCTTGTTACATCCCTGCTATATTCATAATGACCACATACACAGACCATATACACTAGCATTTATTAAGCTCCTACTCTGTGCCAGCTACTGTGCTAAGCACTAGTAATACAAGGAAATGTTTAAAAAAAAATGAATCCTTCCTCTTAAGAAGTTCACAGTCTAATGGGAGGGATGACATGCAAATAGTTATGTTCAAATAAGATAACATACAGGCCAAATTGGAAGCAGTCTCAGAGAGAGGGCCAAAGGCTTCTTGTAGAAGGTGGGACTTTAGCGGAGACTTGAAGGAAACCAGGAAATGGCACTGAGGAGGAAGGGCTTTCTAAGTATGTGTCACAACCAGAGAAAATACTTGGAGTCAGCAGGTAGTGTCTTGTGTGAAGAGTAGTAGGGAGGCCCGTGTCACAAGATCACAGAGTAGTACATGAAAGGGCATAAGGCATCAGAAGACTAGAAAGGTAAATAGGGTGTAGGTTAGCCCTTAAAAATCAAACAGTAAATTTTATATTTGTTCCTGGAGATAATAGGGAGCTAATGGATTTTATTGAATGGGAAAGGGAATGATATGTTCAGACCTGCATTTTAGGAAGATTAATTTGATAGTTGAGTAGAGAATGGATTGGAGTGGGGAGAGACTGTGGCAGGGAAATTACTCAGCAGGCTACTGCAACAGCCCAGATGTGAGGTGATGAAGGCCTGGATTAGGTTGTGGCAGGGTTAGAGGAAAGAAGGGCACATATACCAGAAATATTAAGAAAGCAGAACCAACAGAGGTTGATGTTGGTTGGATATGGGGAGAGTGAGAGGATAAGGATGACAGCTAGGTTGTGAACCTGAGCTACTGAGAGGAGAGTGGTACCTTCTGCAGTAATAGGGAAGTTAGGAAGAGGGGAAGATTAGGAGGGAAGAAGGAAAAAGGAAAAGAATTTTGTTGTTGAGTTGTTTCAGTCATGTCCAACTCTTAGTGACCCCATTTGGGCTTTTCCTGGCAAAGAATGGTTTGCCATTTCCTTGTCCAGTTCATTTTACAGGCGAAGAACTAAGGGAAATAGGGTTGAATGATTTGCTCAGGGTCACAATTTACAGATATCTCATTTGATTGCTGTAAGGAGGGTACAATTATTATTTATCTTCATTTTACATGAGGATAATAATAGGAAACTGAGACAAATAGAGGTTAAGTGACTTGCCCAGGGTCACATAGCTAGTAAGTATCTGAGGCCAGATTTGAGTCCAAGTCTTCCTGACTCCAGGCATATCTACTGCACCAGTTTAGTTTTGGACATAATTGAGTTTAAGATGTCTTCAGAACATCCAGTTCAAGTTATTTGATAAGCAGTTAGAGATGTGAGAATGGAGATCAGCAAAAAGGATAGAGCTGGACAAGTAGATCTGAGAGATCAGCTTCAAGATGTTAATTGAAATCATTGGGAACTGGTGAGATCCCTAAGTGAAATAGGATAGAGAGAGGGGGGAAGAGCTGAGACGGCATCCTTGACCATCCTGTCTAGTAATGGCTGTTTCTTTACTAATACAACTTAATACCCTGATTCTTGAAGGGAAGTTGGAATACTCTAGGTTATTTTTTAAAATTTATTTTTATTGATAGCTTTTGGTTTTTCTATTATAGTTTCTCATAGTATCCCTTCCCTTTCTACTTTCAGATTGTCATCCCTTGTAACAAATAGCAATTTTTTTAAAGACTAAAAAAAGAAAAAAGAAAAAGAAGCAGAAAAGATTAGTACAACCAATCAATACACTGAAAAGATCTGAAAATATATGCAGTAGGCAGCACTTGTGGGCCTCCAATATTCACAAAGGGTGTGTTAGGAGCATCCTCTTATATCTCTTCTTTCAGTTCATTCTTGCTCTTGAAAATGTAGCAGCATTCTCGATTGATTGATTGTGTGTGTTCTTTCCATTTACTTTGTGGTAGTCATTATGCTGCATCAGTTCACATAGTTCTTCCTATGCTTCTCTGTATTCATCACATTCATAATTTCTAGCAGCATAATACTATTCCATTACATTCATATATACCACCATTGGCATAGCCATTGGCCAGTCAGTGGTTATCTATTATATTTCTAATTCTTTGCTATCACAGAAAGTGCTGCTCTAAATGTTTTGAGGTATATAGAGGCTTTCTTCTTATCAGTGGCTTCCTTGGATGAAGTAATGGAATCTCGGGGTCAAAAGGGTATGGACATTTTGGTCACTTTGTTTACATAATTCAAATTACTTTCCAAAATGTTTGTATCAGTTCACAGCTCCACCCACAATATCTCACTGTTCCTGTCTTCCTGTAATCTCCCCAGCATTCACTATTGCCATTTTTTAGCATCTTTACCATTCTGTAGGATGTGAAGTGAAGCCTCAGAGATTTTTGGTTTTGTTTTTATTTGTGTTTCTCTTATTAGTGATTTAGAGTATTCTTTCTTGTGGTTATAAATACTTTGCAATTCTTTTAAAACTATTCATATCCTTTGATCATTTATCTATTGAGAATATTAGTCTTATGTTTATTTATTAATTGTTTGCTTGTCTTAGACACCAAACTCTTAGCAGAGTCAAAGTCAGTAAGCATTTATTAAGTGCCTGCTGTATGCCAGGGACTGTGCAAAGTGATGAGGATATAAAGAAAGTCATAAGACAGTTGCTGCCTTCAAAGAGCTCACAATCTAATGGGGAGAATCAACACATAAAAAGAAGCTGAAAAAGGTGAGGCAGTAAAGTATGTAGCCAGCCTAGGAAATGATCTGAGAAGATGTGAGTTAACAGAGTTGATTTCACTTCCCTTATTCTAGGTGCATTAACTTTGTGCAGAAGTTTTTCAGTTTTATGTAATAAGTTATTCATTTCATCTGTTGTAATTACTTCTATCCCTTGTTTGATTAAGAATATATCCCCTACTCATAGTTTTGAGAAGTATGTAATTGGTTTCTCTTTTAATTTTTTTGTTGTATGATTGTTAATATTAAATTGTGTCCATTTAGAATGTATTATGAAACATAGTGTAAGATATTAGCCTAAGCTTAATCTCTGCCAGACTAGTTTTCTTAGCAGGTATGTATTTGTGTGTGCGTGTGCGTGTGTGTGTGTGTGTGTGTATCTGTCTGTTTCTGTTTTTCTGTCTGTATTTATTCTTTTATTTATTTTTACCAAATGAGAAGATTTTTCCTAATCAATTTGTGTTCTTTGTTTAATAGAATACGTTACTGAATTCTATTGTTTAATTCTCCCTTGTTTAACCTGTTGAGTGGATATAGCTTTCTGGTTTTTAGCCCGTACCAGATAGTTTTTTTGACTTTTGCTTTATGATTTAGTTTGAGGTTTGGAAATGCTATTTGCTATTGAAAGAGCAAATTAAACTTTCATAGTATTTTATTATATTGGCATGACCCAGCCATGAGCACTTAATGTTTCTATTTAAGCTGTTCTTTATTTCTTTAAGGAACACTTTGTAGTTGAATCTTTAGAAGTCTTTTGTGTGCTTTGGTAGATTGACCTCCAGATGTCATATTGTGGTATCTGGAAGGGGATTTCCATTTCTATTATTATCTCTTGGATTTTGTTGTTATTATGTAGAAATGCTGTTAATTTTTGAGGGTTTATTTTGTAGCCTACAGCATTGATAGTTATTTTTTAACATTTATTTATAGTTTTTAATATTCACTTTCATAAGATTTTGAATTTTAAACTTTTTCACCATCTTTCTACTTCTCCCTTCCCAAGATGGTAGTACAATCTGATATAGGCTGTACATGTATGATCATATTTTTAATTTATTTATTTTTAGTTTTCAACATTTACTTCCACAAGATTTTGAGTTCTAAATTTTCTCCCCCTCCTTCTCTCCACCCTCCCTACAACACCATGCAATCTGATATAGGCTCTACATATAGATTCATACTAAACATATTTTCACATTAGTCATATTGTAAAGAAGAATTAGAACCAATAGGAGGAACCACATGAAAGATGAAACAAAACACACAGAAAAATAGAGAGCAAATAGTATGCTTCAATCTGCATTCAGACTCCTTAGTTCTTTTTCTGGATGTGGATAGCATTTTCCATCATGAGTCTTTTGAAGTTGTCTTAGAACCTTGCATTGCTGAGAAAGAGCTAAGTCTATCAAAGTTAGTCATTGCACAATATTGCTGTTACTGTGCATGTACTATCATATTAGACATATTTCCACATTAGTCATGTTGTAAAGAAGAATTAAAACAAAAGGGAAAAACCATGAGAAACACCTCCTCTCCCTCCCCCCAAATAGTGTATTTCGATCTGCATTCAGACTCCGTAGTTTTTTCTCTGGATGTGAATACCATTTTCCATCATAAGTCTTTTGGAATTATCTTAGATCATTGCATTGCTAAGAAGAGCTAAGTCTATCAAAGTTGCTCTTTGCACAATGTTGCTGTTACTCTGTACAATGTTTTCCTCCATCAGTTCATGCAGGTCTTTCCAGGTTTTTCTGAAGTCTAATGCTCATCCTTTTTTTATGGAATAATAATATTCTATTACATTTATGTACCACAGTTTGTTCAGCCATTCCCCAATTGATGAGTGTCTCCTCAGTTTCCAATTCTTGGCCACCACAGAAGGAGCTGCTATGAATATTTTTGTACATATGGGTCCTTTACCCTTTTTTATGATCAAAGGGTATACACAGTTTTATAGTCCTTTGGGCATAGTTTCAAACTGCTCTCCAAACATTGATGAAATTATTAGTTGTCCCAATTAGTATCTTTGCTAATTTACTGTGATTTTCCAAGCATGTCATCATATCATCAGCAGATGAGATAGTTTTTAATCTCCTCTTTACCTATCTCTATGCCTTTAATTTCTTTCTCTTGTCTTATTGCTGTTGCTAGCATTTCTAGAACTGTTTAAAATAATAGTAGGGAGAGTATAAATACTTGTTTATTAGAAAAGGTTCTAGTAATATATCCTCATCACATATGATGCTAGTTTTTGATTTTAAGTAGATGCTTTTTATAAGGTTAAAAATAGTTCCTCTTTGCCTATACTTTGCAGGGTCTGGGTTTGTTTTTTTAACATAAATTAATGTTGTACTTCATCAAAGACTTTCATTTCATTTTTCTAGATAATCATATGGCTTGGAATGTTTTGGTTTTTAATATGATTCATTATATTACTGTTTTCCTAATTTTGAACCTTCTTGCGCCCCCAGGATATAATCCAATCTGGTTATAATGAATGATTTCATGAATAAATTGCAGCAGTCTGTTTGACAAGATTTTGTTTAAGATTTTTGAATCAATATTAAGTAATTATACTGGAATATAGTTCTTCATTTTTTTTGTTTTTTATTTTTAATGTTCTACAATCACTACCATAAAACTTAGATTTTTCTCCCCCCCCCTTCCATTACCCCCTTCCCTCTCCAAGACAGCATGCAATTCTATACAGGATCTACACATGCATTCCTATTGAATACATTTTCACTATAGTCATGCTGTGTAGGCAAACTAAAATAAATGGGAGAAATCATGTAAGAAACCAAAACATAATACACACACACACACACACACACACACACACACACACATACACACAAAAATGATCTGCTACATTCTGCGATTAAATTCCATAGTTCTTTCTCTGAATGTGGAAGGCATTTTGGCTTAGAAGACCATTGGGAGTTTTTTTTTTTATGTCCTTGAATTTTTATGAAGATCCAAGTCTACCAGAAAAAACTCTCACACACTGTGGTCAATGCTGTGCACAAAGTTCTCCTGGTTCTGCTCCTTTCGCTCAGCATCAGATCATATAACTCCAGGCCTCTCTGAAATCTTCCTGTTCATCATTTCTTATAGCACAAGAGTATTCCAGTACATTCATATACCATAATTTATGCAGCCATTTCCCAATTGATGGGTATCCCCTTGATTTCCAGTTTGTGGCTGCTACAAGGAGTGCTGCTATAAATATTTTTATACATGTGGAGCCCTTTCCCATTTTTATGATCTCTTGGGGATACAGTCCTAGAAGCGATATCGCAGGGTCAAAGGGTATGCACATTTTTGTAGCCCTTTGGGCATAGTTCCAAACTGCTCTCCAGAATGGTTGGATGAGCTCACAGCTCCACCAACAATGAATTAGTGTTCCAACTCTCCCACATCCTCTCCAATATTTATCATTTTCCTGTTCTGTCATGTTTACCAATCTAATAGGTGTGATGTGGTACCTCAGAGTTATTTTGATTTGCATCTCTCTAGTCAAAAGTGATTTAGAGCATTTTTTCATATGATTATAGATATCTTTAATTTCTTCCTCTGAAAATTGCCTATTCATATCCTTTGACCATTTATCAATTGGGGAATGACTTGTACTGTTGTACATTTGACTCAGTTCTCTATGTATTCTAGAAGTGAGGACTTTATCCCCGAGATTAGCTGTAAAAATTCTTTCCCAATTTACTATATCCCTCTGAATTTTGGTTGCATTGGGTTTGGTTGTGCAAAAACTTTTCAGTTTAATGTAATCAAAATTATCTATCTTACACTTCATAATGCTTTCTGTCTCTTCTTTAGTCAAAAATTCTTCCCTTCTCCATAAATCTAATAAATACACTATTCCTTGCTCCTTCAGTTTGTCCATGGTATCAGTCTTTATACATTGATTGTGTACCCATTTGGACTTTATTCTTGTGTACAGTGTCAAGCATGGGTCTATGCCTAGTTTCTACCACACTGTTATCCAGTTTTCCGAGCAATTTTTGTCGAACAGTGAGTTCTTATCCCAGAAGCTGGGATCCTTGGGTTTATCAAACAGGAGGTTGCTGTGTTCCTTGCCTACTGTGTCTTGAGTACCTAGCCTATTCCACTTGTCTGCCCTTCTGTTTCTTAGCCAGTATCAAGTGGTTTTGATAATTGCTGCTTTATAATACAATTTGAAATCTTTTTTTTCTGGCTTAAGTGTTAGCACTATATTTGTCTCATAAAAAGGTTCTTATTGGTTCCTTTCTTTTTCTCAATTTATGAAAATAATTTATGATACTAATTATTCTTTAAAGGTTTACTAGAATTTCCATGTGAATTCATCAGGACCAGTAGTTGTTTGTTTGTTTGTTTTTTTTACCTTGGTAGTTCCTTTATGGCTAATTCTATTTTCTTTTCTGAGGTTTAATTATTTAAGATCTCTATTAGATGATGTCAGTTAAAGTATTTTATGTTTTTGAAAGTGTTCCTCTCTTTCTTGTGTTCTCAGTTTTGTTAGTATATAACTATATTATAACAGTTCTGATTTTTCTTTATATTTCCTCAGGTTTTGTGATTTTGCCTTGCTATTTTGTGGATTTGATTTTCTATCCTCTTCTTTTTAATAAGATTATCTAAAGATTTATCAATTTTATTAGTCTTTTCAAAGAACCAGCTTTTAGTTTTATTTATTATTCCTGTAGATTGTTTTTTTTTCACCATTACTCTCTAATTTTTAGTACCTTTTCTTTTGTGCATATTTTAGGTTTGTATTTGGTTGGCTTTCTTTTTTTTTTTTAAATGCATATTTAGTTCATGAATCCTCTTTATTATGCTTATAGATATAAGATTTTCCCAGCTTTAGCTACATTTCAGAAATTTTGGTATGTTGTGCTTCATTATTGGTTTTTTTCCACATAACTATTTAATATCCTATTATTCTAGTCATTATTTAGGATTTCAGTGTTAATTTTCCATTTGGGTCTGCCTTTGTTTGTGATCCCTAATAGATCACATTTTTATTGCATTATATGTAAAGTGTATATTTTCTATTTTGGCTTTTACATTTATTTGAAATGTCTCTGTGCCCTAATATATAGTCAATTTTTGTAAAAGTTTACTCTTAAGTCTTTTAGCTCCAGTTTCTCCAGCAGTTTGTTCAGTTCTATATTTTTACTTTTGTTAGACTTATCAAAAACTGAGAGAAACATTGAAATCTCTTGTCACTATTATTACTCTTTATATAGTCTTATACTTGGTTATGGGCAGCTAGATGGTATAGTGGATAGAGTATTGGGCTTGAAGTCAGAAAGACTCATCTTCATGAGTTCAAATCCAGTCTCTTTACTAGCTGTGTGATCCTGGACAAGTCACTTAACCCTAGTTCTCACCTGTAAAATTAGCTAGAAAAGGAAATGGCAAACCATTTCAGTGTCTTTGCCAAGAAAGCTCCAAGATGGGGTCGCACAGAGTGAGACATGACTGAACACAATAACACCAAAAAGCCCAGTTAATGTTTCTATTATGAAGTTAATGCTAAGGTATCCAAATATACACATGTATGTGTAAGGCCTATATATTAAGTATTTATTTTTGGTTATTTATCTGTGGTTCCTTTCAGTATCATGTAGTTACACCCTTTTTTATGTTTTGAAATATTTGTTTTTTGCTTTGTCTGAGAGCATAAATGCAACTTCTGTATAGTATTTTTTTTAGCCCTTCATTTTTATTCTATGTTTTTATTTTTTAAGCTTTTATTTTCTTATCTAATATGTTACTCTATTTGGTTTTATTGGATTGTTTAATCCATTCACATTTAAAGTTATGAGTTAGGTTTATATTTTCCTCCATTTATCTCTAATACTGTTGTGTTTTTCCAAGTTATGATTTTTCCCCTCTTCCACTATAAATACAGGGCTATGTCTTTTAAGTTATTTCAACTTAATCTTTTCAAAGACAACCTTCTTCCCAGCTGCTTTCTTTACTTTGCTTTCAAGACTCTTACCTGCCCCACCTCATCAATTTGTTAACCCTTTTCCTGGTTTTAGAGTTTTGCTTATGGTTCCTTTTTCTTTCTTGCTTTTATCTGATTATTTTATTTCTCTTCCCTCCTTTTTTCCCGTTAGTTGAAGAATCAAGTGCAATTCCCCTTTTTCTCTTCTCCTTTCCTTTTCTTTATTTTTTTCTAGAGAGGATTTCTTTTACTCTCTTCATTATTTTCCCTTTCTTTCTGTCTAGACTTCTATTCTTTGATTCATGACTTTTAAACTAGTTAGACCTTCTTTATTCTCTGATTTCCTCATGGAATCAAAGCTTTTGAGGCATCTTTTTTTGAATTCTGTCTTCTAAACAATTTCTGTTACTGCCATACAGAACTTGCTCCCTGGTCCTCTGTTTTCTGTTGTGCCTCACTTTAAAAAAATATCAATTCCTGCAGCAAACTGCTGCAGAAACTATATTGGGGCAAGGCAGAAGTCTTCCTGTGTCCCTGATTGTGCCATTTATTGACCTTTGCCTCTCCTTGGTCATTTTTTTCTCCATTTACCTCAAAACTGTCTTTGCTGGGTCCAGGCCTTCCCACTTTTCTGAGAGTCAGATTGCTGAAACTGGGGCTCAAATTTACATCTTTTGGTTCCAAGTCCAGTACTCTTTATATTATATCACACTGGCTTCCATTTCCATAGGTGACCAAGTAGAAATAGTTGCCTTTTGAATGTCAAAGAAAATATAAATCTTATTCTCCAAGTTAAAAGAATGTAATAGATTTAAATCAGAATGAATTAGATATGAAGAAATGGCAAAATAAGAGATTGTTGGCAGGTTGGTCTTTAGGGGGTGCCACTGAACACTTATGTAGATTGTGGCTTCATCTGGTCTTTCAGATGAAGCTGTATATTATTTATAACAATAAAAACTTGTTTACATAATGCTTTATAAAATATCTTTTTCATGATAACTCTGAGAGGCAGGTAATTCCTGAAACATCTATTAAGTGCTTACGCTATCTATACAAAGAAGGAACCCAAGGTAGGCCCTGCTTGAGTTTATATTCTACTGAAAGAATACAACGTGACCACAGACAAATAGCTATAATGTAATTTAAAGCGAGAGAGAGCACTAACATCTTCCTTCCTTCTCACTTCATGTCACTTAGAATCTTTCCTAAAATCTTTTACTTTGGTCTTATCTCTACTGAACATCTGGCCCTACCCCTTGCCAATGCACAACTGTCTTTGTCCCATTTCCTCCCATCTTCTCCAGAAGTTTATCAATCCTCTATCACCCTCACTACCTTCCTACCTCTTGGCTTCCTCCCTGTGACCTACAAACATACCCATAGTAAAAACATAAACAGTTCTTGATTTGACCATCCCCACTATCAGACAGTATCTCTTCAGCTAACCTCCTGGAGAAGGCCATCAACCCTAGGTGGATCCCTTCCTTTCACTCACTTCTAAACCCTCTGTAACCCTTTCAGTCTTATTCAACTGATACTGCCCTCTCCAAAATTGCTAATGATTAATCTTCACTCTTTTTTGTTCTCTCCTCAACCTTTGAAACTGTTAATCACCACATTCTCCTGGATACACTCTCTTCTCTAGGTTTTCATGATATTGTTCTCCCCTGTTTTAACTGCTTCTTGTCTCTCTCGCTTGTTGGATCTTCATCCATATCATGGCCACTAATTGTGGGTATCCCTTCAGCCTCTGTCTTGGGCTCTCTTTCTTCTTTATCTTGCTGCCTTGGAGATCTCACCAACTTCCATCAGTTCAATTATTGTCTTTATGAAGATGATTCCCAAGTATAAATCTCCAACACTGTTCTCAATTCCTGAATTACATTGCCATATCACCTGGCTTCAACATACTTTTTGTCTTTTGGATGTCTTATAGTCATCACACACTGAATGTGTTCAGAATAAAACTCACTGTCTTTCTCCGCAAACCTTCCTCTCCCCAAATTTCCTGTTGTTGTGGAGGTTATCACCATCCTTACTTACCCATGTTTATATCCTCAGTCATATTTGATTCCTCACTTGCTCTCACTCCATGTATCTAATCTGTTATCAAATCTTATTGTTTCTACCTTTACATCTTTTGTATACATTTCGTTCTCCTCATTCCCATGGCCACCATTAGAATATAAGATCCTTGAAGAGAGGAAAATTGTTTTTATCTTTCTGTGTATCCTCCATGTTTAGCACAGTGCCTGGCTCATAATAAGTGTTTACTATGTGCTGTTGATTGATTGATCAGGAAAGGAATTGGGACTTTATGAAATTGGGACATTTAGGCCTAGTCATAAAGATAAGAATTCCAAGAAGAGGTAAGAAGTTAATGTGTTCTAGGCATGGAGGAGAGGCTGTGATGGGTACTACTATGAAACATACAGAAAGCTAGGATGGTCTTAGATCATGGAGAGTTTTAGATGCTATGCTAAGAATTTATTTTTCTAGAAATAATAGGAGTCATGGAAGACTTTTGACCAAGACAGTGATATGGTCAGATTATTAGTAAGATTATTTTAGCAGCTGTGTGGAGAATTGTTCTAGTAGCTCAGGTGAGGCAGTGCTGATATGAATAACTGACATTTTATATAGTGCTTTTAATTTGCAAAGCAATTTATATATATTAACTTGTTTGAGCCTCACAACAATTCTGTGAGGTGAGTGCTAGAAGTATCCCCATTTTACAGTTGAGAAAATTAAGTTAGAGAGGGATCAAGTGACTTGCTCTTGGTTGTTTTTAAGTATCAGAGTGGAATTTGAATCTGAATCTTTCTAACTCCGTATCTGCTATTTTATACTGTCATTTGAGTGGAGAGAAGATGGATGTGAGAGATCTTATGGAGGTAGAATTAGCAAGACGTGGCAATGTGAATATTAATCCCCACTTTGCCAACAAAGAAACTGAGGCTCGGGGCAGGAAGGGACTTGCCTGCAGTCCAGGTCTTCTGACCCTAGTTCTAGCATTCTTTTCTACATAGTAAGCCAGTCAGTCCTAAGGTTACTTCCCAGTTGTGGGTTCTATCTATAGTAAGCATTTTGCTGGTGCTTCACATAGTATGTGCATGTCTAAAACAGATTTTCATATGGGGAAGGGGAAATCAATTTAATACTTTTCTATAAATAGTTTTCCAGGTTATTTAGCTTCTTCCTGTATCATTGAGTATCAGTATCCAAACACAATAAGAAAACATTCTTAGCTACTTTATTTTGTGCTTTGGTAACTTTATTTTAAAAATTATCTGTTATAGACTTTTTATTAAATCATTAGTTTGATTTCTTCAAATGTGTCATCAGTGGAATGTTTTACATTTAAAATATTGATTAGGATTTGGGATTTCCTTTGGTACCTTCACAGATTTGATGTTGCCTCTCAATTTAAATTTGCTGAGCGAATCTAACTGATTCATAACCAATTCAAGTGAAACCGTCATGCCAAATCAAAGGGCTTATTTGGAAGACCTTTTAACAGGAATTTCAGCATGATTCTATTAAAGCAAGAAATAGTGTGGAAGATTTTTGTTTAGGAGGATAACATGGTCAGAGAGCTCTTTGGCAGCTGTGTGAAGCATTGATTGGAGAAGAAATTGGAAATACAGAAATCCAATTACAGTAGTTCAGGAGAGGTCATAATGATAATAATCACTGCCATTTATAGTGCTTTAATGTTCACAAAATATTTTACATACATTATCTCTTTTTAGCTTCTCAATAACTATGAGTTATTTAGATCTATTTGTGAAAGTATTACTGGACCTCATAATCTCAGTAGTGGGAGGAGAAAATTTTATATGTAAATAATTAAATTTATGCCTGGGGGATTATTCAGCACTCTGGTTATGGATGGTTGGCTGTAATTTAAAAAATTAATATATATCAAGCCATTGAGGCAACAAGAAAACCTATTTGAAAGTTAATCTCATCACTACATTCTAGTTTCAAAACAGGGTTCCAACATGGTGATTTTTGTCTTTTCTGTTTTCAAATTCATTTGGGGATCACAGTTTTAAAATTTCATTCAATCTAATTCACCATATATGTATTACGTACATAGGCAGGGCCCTGGCAATACATACACATATAAACACACACACACATGCATATATATTTATATTGTATATACTTACACACACATATATTGTATGTATTTATATGAACATCTTTCTCTCTATCAGTCTCTCTCTCTCTGTCCATCTGTAGCTAAGAACTTGCTTTCCAGGAGTTTACTGTCTAATAATGAAAGGAAAGACAGGTTCTCAAATAACAAAGGAAGACCAAGCTTTGAAGAACTGGAGAAGTGAGAGATCTTTTTCATAAACATGCAAATTAATCTTAATGGACTACCAAATTTGAGGAGTTAGAAATTAAAAATTCAGGAAATCAAGTGAATTTTTAAATATCACATGGAAAAAATGTTGTTGCTTTTGGGCAATTTGGAGGCATGCATTTGTTCTTATTTAATTACTTTCACTGATAATAGTTTGAAATACATGCAGGTGCTGTTAAGTCTTTGATTTTCCCATTGCTAAAATAAAGAAAATGTTTTTGAAGTAACAGGAAAAAAACAAAAAAGGAGAGAAGTTATTACCAAATGATTCATTGACTTATGTAGCTATATAGGCAAGTCACTTAACCTCTTGGTGGCCTCAGTTTCCTCTTCTCTAAAATTTCTGAAAGAATTGGAATTAATCACCTATGAAGTCTCCTCTGACTTGGAAATTGGGAAACATTTCTAATATTTCAGTAGCAATTCGGATTGTATAGCATAAATTATTTTTAAAATAACCAAATTATAAGCTAATAATGTATAATTGTGAAAGAATAAAAAGAAACTTTCTCATTTTTACTTAAAACCATCGTATTTCAGACCTAGGAGGACCTTTAGAGGTCATCTAGCTCACATCTGTCATTTCGTTTTTTCTTTTTTAAAAAATCCTTATTGATGTACTTTGTTGGAACACATTAGTGATATGCCCCATTTCGCTAACATTGGGACTTTTAAGAGTTCGACAAAGCCGTTTACTATATTGATTTCAAATGACAACACATTCTACTTTTAGCTTTACCCTTTGTTAACAGAAAGGAGGGAGGTATATTTTAACTTTGATCATCTGGAACCAAAACTCATTTTTTACATTTGGCCTAAATCATGTTTTCTTTTAGTGTTGCCTTCATTTACATGAATCTCTGTATATGTAGTCTTGGTTCTACTTTCTTGGTCTTTATCAGTTCATGTAAATCTTGTGTTTCTCTGAATTTGTTAATTATTTCTTATGACATGGCCATTCACCAAACATTGGATTACAGATTTTTGCTATTTCAGAATATGCCACTATGAATATTTTGTCATGTGTGGAACTTTTCTTTCTGTCATTAATCTCCTTCAAGTATAAACCCAGTACTGGGTTTATTGGCTTGAGTAGCATAAACAGCTTCTCACAGTAGCATTTTTCACGTAATTCTAAATTTGTTATCCAGAAAGGTTGTACCAATTCATAGCTCTAATAATAGTGCCTCTAATGTTGACTGTTTCCGTCTTTTATCAACCTCTTTGGCATTTGATTGTGTTTAAAGTGGAACTTCTGCTATTTTCATTTACATTTCAGTCAGTTAATAAGCATTTAACTTTTTACTATGTGCTTGACACATATTCTGACATGGATAATACAATGAGAAAAAGTCTTCACGCTAAGTAGCTCACCTTTTAATTGCAGAGACAATATGCAAACAACTATGTATACGTACAATATTTACATATATTCATATAAAAGTGCAAATTAGGAGGTTATTCTGGAGAGAAGAAAGACATTAGCAGTAGAGAGGACTTGAAAGGTCTCTTGAAGAATTTGCTGGATTTGAGCAGAGTATTGAGAGAAGCTAGGGAAGCCAGGAGGATGGAGAGCATTTTAGGCATAGAGGTTGGCCACTGAAAAAACTTGGATTTGGGAGACCCAGAGTATTGAGGAAACAGCCAAAAGGCCAGTGAATATCAAAAGGACCAGTGTCACTGAATCATAAAATGTGTGAGAAGATTGGATAGGTAGGAATGGACCAGGTTGTGAAGGGCTTTTAAAAGAAAGCAGAGGATTTTATATTGATCCTGGAACTTATTAAGGAAGGGAAGGAAGGATGATGATATGATCAGACCTGTGCTTTAGTTGCTTTGGCAGCTGAGTGGAAGATAAACTGGTGTGTGGAGGGCTTTTGAGGCAGGGAGATCAACCCAGGAGTCTTTTGTTCAGGAGTGAAGTGATAGGACCCTGAACCAGGGTGGTGACAGTGTGAATGGAGAGAAGGAAAATGTATGAGAGACCGTAGAAGGTAGAAGTGATGAGATTTGCCAATGGATTGGACATATGAACCAAGTGGCAGGTGAGGATGAGAAGATGATACCTACATTGCAAGCCTGGGTGACTGAGAGGATGGTGGTGCCCTGTACAATAATAGTAAAGTTGGGAATATGGGAAGTTTTGGAGTGGGGGTGAGGGGAAAGAATGAATACCCATAGGACATTCAGTTGGAGATATCTAAGGAGCAGTTAATGATATGAAACTGGAGCTCAGGAGAGGGGCCAGAGCTCCATAGGGAATTCTCTGTCTGTCCTGTATATAGCTTCCTTTGTATGTATTTGTCTGCATATTGTCTCCTCCTTTAAATTGTAAGCTCTTTGAAGGAAGGGACTGTCTTTTGCCTTTTTTTGTATCTTCAATGCTTAGCACAGTGCCTGGCACATAGTTGGCACTTAGTAAATGTTTGCTGATTGATCGATCTGGGAATCATCTTTCTAAAGATGATAATTGAACTTATGAAAGTTGATCAGATCAACAAGGGAGCTAATAATGGAGAGGAAAAGGGTGGCCAGGATAGAGAACAGTGGGATACCCATAGTTAGTAGGCATGACCTGGATGAAAATCTAATGAAAGGAGCAGAACAGATGTAGAAAGAAAACCAGGAGAGAATCAGTGTCATGAAAACCTGGAGAGAAGAAAGTATCCAAGAGAAGATGGTGATCAACAATTTCAAAGGCTACAGAGAGGTCAAAAGGTATGAGGACTGAGAAAAAAGCCACTGGATTTGATAGCTAAGGTATCACTAGTGCTTTGGAGAAGGCAGTTCAAATTGAATGATGGAAGTTGGAAGTTTTATTACAGATAGTTTAGAATCAAGTCAAAGGAAAGGGAGTAGAGGTTAGCCATTTTAACAGTTTTCTCAAGGACTTACTGGTGATTTGCAGTTCTGTGACTTCAGATCCTATGCTCTTCAGGTTATGCTTGTTCAAATTGCCGTGGATATGCCTGAAATATTTTTCAACAATTTTCTAGAACTTGAATGATTTATTAACATTTTCATTGAAATGCTATAGTTAATTTTGTTTTGTCAATTTTAGGCCTCTCCCATATAAGATGTAATTTAAAATATAAAGTTTCTTCAGTAAGTCTAATACTGTTGCAAATTGAATTCTGTGAAGGAAAATAGCACCCTAAACTCCAAAGTGGAATGTTATTATAAACAAGGGGAAATTTAGTTTATAGTAACAGGGTGGGGCATGATAGATAATTTTTAAGATGCCTCTATAAATGCACAGATTTTTAAGGACAAAAAAATTATGTGCTCCATGCTCATAATATTTATTTGATAAATCAAGTTCCTTGTTTTATAGTAAAAGTTCCTATTCTCCTGTATCCCAGAGAGATCAGAAAAAAGATAAATGACCTACATGTACAAAAATATTTATAACAGCTCTTTTGTGGTGGCAAAGAATTGGAAATTGAGCAAATGCCCATCAATTGGGGAATGACTGAACAATTTGAAGAATTTGAATGTAATGGAATACTTACTGTGCTATAAGAAATAACGGACAGGAAGATTTCAGAAAAACCTGGAAAGACTTAAATGAATTGATGCTGAGTAAAGTCAACAGAGCCAAGAGAATATTGTATACAGTGACAGCAACATTGTGTGACTGTTACCTATGATAGACAGCTCTTCTCAGCAATACAATGATCCAAGATAATTCCAAGAGACCTATGATGGAAAATGCTAACCGCATCCTGAGAAAGAACTATGGAGTCTGAATGCATATCAAAGTATACTATTTTCACTTTTTTGTTGTTTTCTTTTTTTCTTTCTTGTGGTTTTTACCTTTTGCTCTGATTCTTCTTTCACAACATGACTAATGTGGAAATATGTTTAACATGATTCTACACGTATACCTATATCAGATTGCTTGCTGTCTTGAGGAGGGGGAAGGGGAAGGAGAGAGGAAAAAAAATTTGGAACTCAACATTTTTCAAAAATTAATGTTAAACTATATTTACATGTAATTGAAAAAAATACTGTTAATGGGGGAAAGTTCATATTCTCTGGTCAACAGTCATACAATGGGTGCAATTTGTTTGTATTTTTAAAATGCATTTTTTACTAATCATCTTTTCTTTTGACATACCCTAAATTTACTATTTTCCCTCCTCCTACCTCTTCTTGGTAGGGCTTTTCTATACAACAAATATATTTTAAAAATTTTTTTTAATTTAAGTTTTCAACATTCATTTCCACAAAATTTTTATTTCCAAATTTTCTCCCCATCTCTCCCCTCCCCCCACCCCAAAACTCCGAGTATTCTAATTACCCCTATCACCAATCAGCCCTCCCTTCTAACATCCTTCCTTTCCCTTATCCACATCTTCTCTTTTGTCCTGTAGGGCAAGATAAGTTTCTATACCCCATTACCTGTATTTCTTATTTCCCAGTTGTATGCAATAACAGTACTCAACAGTTGTTCCTAAAACTTTGAGTTCCATCTTCTCTTCCTTCCTCCCTCCCCACCCATCCCCATTGGGAAGGCAAACAATTCAATATAGGCCATGTATGTGTAGTTTTGCAAATGACTTCCATAATAGTCATGTTGTGCAATACTAACTATATTTCCCTCCATCCTATCCTGCCCCCCATTTCTTGTATTCTCTCTTTTGACCTTGTCCCTCCTCAAGAGTGTTGACTTCTAATTGCTCCCTCCTCCCATTACCCTCCCTTCCATCACCCCCCCCCACCCTGATTATCCCCCTCTTCCCCACTTTCCTGTATTGTAAGATAGGTTTTCATACCAAAATGAGTGTGCATTTTATTCCTTCCTTTAGTCAAATGTGATGAGAATAAACTTCATGTTTTCTCTCTCACCTTCCTCCTTTTTCCCTCCACTGAAAAGTCTTTTACTTGCCTCTTTTATGAGAGATAATTTGCCCCATTCCATTTCTCTCTTTCTCCTCCCAATATATTCCTCTCTCACCCCTTAATTTCATTTTTTTAGATATGATCCCATCCCATTCAACTCACCCTGTGCTCTCTATCTATCTCTCACTTAGTGTGTGTGTATGTGTGTGTGTGTGTGTGTATGTATGTATGTAATCCCACCAACTACTCGATACTGAAAAAAGTTTCAAGAGTTACAAATAATGTCTTTCCATGTAGGAATGTAAACAGTTCAACTTTAGTAAGTCCCTTATGATTTCTCTTTCCTGTTTACCTTTTCATGCTTCTCTTGATTCTTGTGTTTGAAAATCAAATTTTCTTTTCAGCTCTGATCTTTTCATCAAGAATGCTTCAAAATCCTCTATTTCATTGAAAGACCATTTTTTCCCCTGAAGTATTATATTCAGTTTTTCTGGGTAGGTGATTCTTGGTTTTAGTCCTAGTTCCTTTGACTTCTAGAATATCATATTCCACTCCCTTTGATCCCTTAATGTTGAAGCTGCTAAATCTTGTGTTATCCTGATTGTGTTTCTACAATACTCAAATTGTTTCTTTCTAGCTGCTTGCAATATTTTCTCCTTGACCTGGGAACTCTGGAATTTGGTTATAATGTTCCTAGGAGTTTCTCTTTTTGGATCTCTTTCAGGAGGTGATCCGTGGATTCTTTCAATATTTATTTTACCCCCTGGTTCTAGAATATCAGGGCAAGTTTTCTTGATAATTTCATGAAAGATGATGTCTAGGCTCTTTTTTTGGTCATGGCTTTCAGGTAGTCCCATGATTTTTAAATCGTTTCTCCTGGATCTGTTCTGCAGGTCAGCTGTTTTTCCAATGAGATATTTCACATTATCTTCCATTTTTTCATTCTTTTGGTTTTGTTTTGTGATTTCTTGGTTTCTCATAAAGTCATTAGCCTCCATCTGTTCCATTCTAACTTTTAAAAAACTATTTTCTTCAGTGAGCTTTTGAACTTCCTTTTCCATTTAGCTAATTCTGCTTTTTAAACCATTCTTCTCCTCATTGGCTTTTTGAACCTCTTGCCAATTGACTTAGCCTATTTTTAAAGGTGTTATTTTCTTCAGCATTTTTTGGGGTCTCCTTTAGCAAGTTGTTGACCCGCTTTTCATGATTTTTTTGCATCTCTCTCATTTCTCTTCCCAATTTTTCCTCCACCTCCCTTACTTGATTTTCAAAATCCTTTTTGAGTTCATCCATGACCTGAGACCACTGAATATTTATTTTGGATGTTTGAGATACAGAAGCCTTGACTTTTATTCTGTCCCTGATGGAAAGGATGGGAGAAGATATCTGTTCACCAAAAAAGTAACCTTCTATAGTCTTTTTTTCCCCCTTTTTTGGGCATTTTTCCAACCAGTTACTTGACTTTTGGGAACTTTGTCAAGAGCAGGGTATACTCTGGGGATCTATAAGATCTCAGTTTCTCCAAGGTGGCACAATCAAGCGTGTCCACCAGTCTGGGAGCAAGCAAAGATTTTTGTGCCCAGCATCTTAGGAGCGTTTTCTCTTCACAACCACCTGGTCTCCAGTTCAGCCAAGCCAGCACTGGGGCCTGAGATTCAGATAAGCTGCAGGGGCAGGGCCACCATTCAGTGTGAGATAAAGATCAGCTGCTGTAGGGCCTTTACCCAGGGCTGAAGTAAGAATCAGTTGCTCAGTGCCCCCAGGGGTTTTACGATCCAACAATGGATGCAGGCTGCTATAGGGGCTGCTGTGGGAACTGCTGCTGCCCACCTGGCCAGTGCCTGAGGCCAGAACTATGAGAAGGCCACTTTCCCTTCTTGGCCAGCTAAAAAAACCCTGTCACTGACCTTTGGCGCCTTTGGGTTGAGGGACCCACGAACCACTGCCACTGTGACTAGGGACTCCACACCTGCGGCCTGCTCTCCTCCCACAGACCTGCCAAGTGGCCAAGGCTGGGCTGGGCTGGGCTCCGCTCTACGTCTGATGCGACAGACGTTTCTGTTGGCCTTTCAAGTCACCCTGGGCTGGAAATCTCCTCCACTCCATTGCTCTTCACCTCTGCTGCTCTAGAATTTGTTGAGAGCTTTTCTTTCCAAGTAGTTTATAGGCTGTGTAGGAAGAGCTAGTATATGTATGTCTTTCTACTCCGCCATCTTGGCTCCACCCCCAACAAATACATTTTTAAGAGGGAGAAAGGGGGAAAAAACTGCAGAATTGATCAATACATTAAAAAAAATCTGGCAATGTATGCGGTGTTCCACTCTCATGGAACTCTTACCTTTGCAAAGGAATAGGGGGAGGTATTTCCTCAGACGCATTCTTTCCGTTCATGCTTGTTTTTTCTGATTTTGCAAATGGAGTTTTACTGTTTTGTGGTTGTTCTTTCCATCCGCATTGTTGTAATTATTGTGTATATTGTTTTCTTATTCTGCTTAGTTTACTGTGCCTCGGTTTATGTAAACTTCCCTTGCTTCTCTCTATTCTTCATATTTGTCATTTCTCGCATACGGTTATATTCCATTTAATTCATGGACTACAAATTGTTTAGCTATTCCCCAACTTTGTTTTTATTTTTTGCTAGCTCAAAAGTGATGCTATAAAGATTTTGATATATATGAGGATTTTCTTTTTATCAGTGGCCTCCTTGTGATATATACTTAGTTGTAGAATATCCAAGTCAAAGGTACGGACATTTTAGTTACTATTTACATAGTTCTAAATTGTTTTCATTGTCTATTTAGCAAAATGTAGTTTCCCTGATTATCTCTTTTAATTAAATATGTTTTTGCTTTTACTTTGTCTGATATTATTATTGCTGCCCCAGCTTTTTTTTTATAACTTTAGCTGAAGCATGATAGAGTCTCCTCAACCTCTCTATCTCTGTATCAAATGTATTTCTTATAAACACCGTCTTGTAGGATTCTGATTTTTAATCCACTCTGCTATCTGCTTCTTTTTTATGGGTGAATTCATCCCATTCACATTCACAGTTATGATTACTGTTTATTTCCCTCTACTTTTTTCGGTTTATCCTTCTCTTTCTTCCCCCTGTACCTCCTCCATCACCTTCTCCAATTTGCCCTCCTTTCTATCAGCCCTGCCCCTTGTTCTTCTTTCCTACTTCCCTGTAGAATAAGATAGATTTCTATACCTAAATGAGTGTGTATATTATTCCCTCTTTAAGCAAATTCTGAGGAGAGTAAGGTTCAAGCTGCCTGCCCCCCCATCTTCCCAGCAACTGTAAAAGTTCTTTCATGCCTCTGTTATGTGAGAGAATTTATCCCATTCTCTCTCTCCCTTCCTCCTTCTACCAGTGTATCCCTTTTTTTCTCACTCCTTAATTTTATTTTTTTGGATATCATCCCATCATAGTCCACTCACACCCATGCCCTCTATCTATATATATGCCTTCTACCTGTCCTAATAAAGAAAAAGTTCTTAGGAGTTCCAACTATCATTATCCCATGTAGGATGTAAATAGTTTAACCTCATTGAATCCCTTATGATTTCTCTTTCCTGTTTACCTTTATACGGTTCTCTTGAATCTTGTATTTGAAAGTCAGATTTTCTATTCAGCTCCGGTCTTTTCATCAGGAATGCTTGAAACTTCTCGATTTCATTAAATGTCCCTATTTCCTCCTGAAGGGTTGTACTCAGTTTTGATGGGTAGGTGATTCTTGGTTGTAATCCTAGCTCCTTTGCCCTCTGGCCTTCTGATCCTTTAATGTAGAAGCTGCTAAACCTTGTGCTATGCTGACTGTGGCTACATGATATTTAAATTGTTTCTTTCTGACGCTTATAATATTTTCTTCTTGACCTTGGAGCTCTGAAATTTGGCTATAATATTTCTGGGAGTTTTCATTTTGAATCTCTTTCAAGAAGTGATTGATGGACTCTTTCAATTTCTATTTTACCCTTTGGTTCTAGGCTAGTAGGACAATTTTCCTTAATAATTTCTTGAAATATGATGTCTAGGCTATTTTTTTAATCGTGGTTTTCAGGTAGTCCAATAATTCAAATTATCTCATCTCAATCTATTATCCAGGTCATTTGCTTTTATGATGAAATATTTCACATTTTCTTCTATTTTTCATTCTTTTGATTTTTTTGTTGTTTCTTGGTATCTCATAGAGTCATTAGTTTTTACTTGTCTAATTCTAATTTTTATTACATTTATTATTATACTTATTATTATTTTCTTCAGTGAGCTTTTGTACCTCCTTTTCCATTTGACCAATTCTACTTTTTAAGGAATTATTCTCTTCAGTGGATTTTTGTGTCTCTTTTAACATTTGACCTATTCTGTTTTTTAAGGTGTTATTTTCTTTAGTATTTTTTGTGCCTCCTTTATTAAGCTGTTGACTCTTTCTTGCATCACTTTCAGTTCTTTTCCCCGGTTTTCCTCTGTCTCTCTTATTTGATTTTTAAAATTCTTTTTGAACTTCTACAGCCTGAAACCAATTCACATTTTTCTTTGAGATTTTGCATATAGCTGCTTTTATCTCATTGTCTTCTTCTGAGTTTGTGTTTTTATCTTCCATGTCACCATACAACCTTCCTATGCTCAGGTCTTTTTTGAGGTTTGCTCGTTTTTCCAGCCTTTTTCTTGACTTTTAACTTGAAATCATAGTTGATCTCTGCTCCTGAGGTAGGGGGGGGTTGTCCTAAGCTTCAAGTTTTTAGTGCTGCTGTCTTCAGAGCTAGTTCTGGGGATCTGTAAGTTTTAATTCTTCCAAGGTAGTATCAAGTACCAAGGAGAGGTGTGGTCAGTGTTTCCTGGTCTGTGCTCTGATCTATGAGGACCACAACCACTTTTCTGCACCCTGGACCTGTGAACAGGATTCCTGTATTCCTGAGGCTGCACACTCTAATGTGCTAATGCTCCTCTCCCTCCTTACCCTGGGAATGTGACCCAGAACTGCATATAGGCAATGTGACAGAGTCCTTTACCCAGTGCCAACAAAGGGTCTCTTTTTATCTCCTGACCCCCTTACCTTCTGTGGTCTGAGACCTCCAGAAGGTACCACTGCAACTGATTTAGTTAGTTACTCCTAAGGCCTGCTTCTGGTTCTCTGGGGCCCAGCCTGCTTGGGACTGCCCTCCACTCTCACCATAGGAACAATACATTACATTTTTGCACAGCCTCTGTAACACTTACTATTCTCATCTTTTGTCATCTTTGCCAATTTTCTCTTCGTAGTGATTTAGAACATTTTTTCATGTGGTTGTTGCTGGATTACAATTTTTCTTTTGAGAACTGTTTATATTCTTTAACCACTTATCTGTATCTATTGGGAAATTATTTGTAGTTATTTTATTTATATGTTTGTGTGTGTGTGTGTGTTAGCTGTCTGTATATCTTGGATAATAAACCCATTTCTGAGAAATTTTGCACAAATGATTTTTTCTCATTTTATGATATATTATTCTAGATGCTTTAATTTTGTTCATGGGGACGTCTTTTCAATTTCATATAATCCATATTCTCAGTTTTATCTTTTGTAATTGCATCTATCTCCTTGTTTGGTTAAGAAAGTATTTCCTACCCCCTGCTGTGAAAGGTATATGATCTACTTCTCTGCTAATTTTTCATGGTATGAATTTTCATATTCAGATCATGTACCCATTTCAAGTTTGTTATCGAATATGGTATAAGATATTGATTTAAACCTAATTTTTTTCCAGACTGCTCTCTAGTTCTCCCCCTAGAGTTCTTATCAAATAGGGAGTCTTTCCTCAATAATTTATTTGGGGGGAGAGGAGTTATTGAGTTTCATTATTTCTGATTCTCCAGTGATTGCAGTTTCAAAGACAAAGAATTATAATTTTCAGACTTTGCCTAGATATGCACACATATCTTGTCCTGTCTTGGATATGTGCTGTTTATTCTTTTGTGGTGATAAGGGTGAGCTCATTATGCTTCCCAAGTGCTTTACTACCAACTTTATTATTAGTTGAGGTGGGAAGATGGGAGTACTTACAAAATGAGCTGGCTAATTTCAGTAGACTATGACCCTGCAAACTCAGGAAATGAAATTTCTTTGTTGATTTGCTTTTAATTGAACTAATGTGCTCAGAGAGCTAGATACCTACTTTTACCAATCAATAAATTGACTTGGTAGCAGTTATTGCAGCTGACTCTTTTTAAAATTATGAGACATAATATAAAAAGGTCATTTGTGCCCCAGCTGTAACCCTTGCATTTTGTAATGCAGTCTGGTTGTCTCTTAACAAACAAATAGGGCTGTTAATTGTGTATGATAACAAATACTTTTAGGATAACATTTCATGTGAAAATTAAGTTGGTTTCCCCTCATAAAATGAGAGGGTTGAGCTAGATGTTCTCTTGGGCACCTTTCTGCTCTCGGATTCATTCTCTTTTCTTGATCATTGTCAGGGAGTGGAATCATAGTATCACAGAGTTACAGTTGAAAGGAACTTTAAAGATCATCTAATTCTAGTAGGACTAATGTATACATGACCTGTCCAAGGTCACAGAGGGTAGTCAGTGGAAGAGCTGAGATTCAAGTGCAGTTCCGCTGCTATCACCAAATCTAGTTTCTTTCTGCTGTACTGCACTGTCTCATAGTATGGGAGTAAAAAGTGATTGGACTGAACACCAGAGGACCTGAGTTTGAATGGTGACTACTGCCTATTCCCTGTGTAACTTTTGAGCTGGTTACTTAGCTTCTTCATGTATCATTTTTCTTCATCTATAAAATGAGGGGCTTATATCATCTCCAAAATCCCTTCAGCTTAAGTCTAACTAACTGTTACGATACTGTGAAGGATTATGTGATTCTAGGTTTCCATTTATGAAAATTCATTTTATATGGTCTTAAAACTTTTCAGACAAGACACTAATACGAAATTTACTTGCTTTTTAGCTAAGGGACAACCTCGCACTGTTTGAAGAAAGATAAACTTGAAACTGCTTCACTGAAAACCTTTACTGAAGTCTTACTCCCTGTTCAGGCTTTGCTATCTCTTGCCTGCATATGACTTACAGGTATGTCAATAGGAAACTTTCAGTTACATCATATACTGATATTACTAATTTGCTTTACTTAGAAGTAAAAATGCAGTTATCTCAAAATTGTATTTTTTAATTTTCAGTTTCAGAAACTTCAAGAAGTTTTTGAGTGCTTACTATATATTATTTCTGTTTCTTTTTTTATTTTTAATTTTATATTCTTTTTATAGAGTTACAGCTGGAAGTAACTTTATAGGTCATCTAGATCTGCCCCTTCAGTTTACCAATGAGGAAACTGGGCCTGGAGATGTTAAGGGAATTAATTACAAAGGATCACCTAAGTCATAAGTGACTGAGTTGGGATTCTAATCCAGGACCTTTGGATTCAAATCCAGTTGTTGTTCCATTACATTACCTTTGGGAATGTTGTTTTGTTTAGATAGTATACACCAAAAATGCAATGATATTTCAAGTTCATCTTACTAAAGCCAGTAGTGGTTCCTTTTTTCCCTTCTCACCCATAACAAGATATGAATAGCCTTTGCATGTATCTTTCCTACAGGATCAGACCACTTATTGAAACAGGCAGAAAAATTACATGAAGATTAAGAAATGCTTTAGGAGCATACTGAGTCCTTTAGTTTACTGAAATGTTTGTTTCTTAATATAGTCCCTCCAAGAGTTTGAAAAGTAAAATTATCATTCTTTAGACATTCTAGTTAGCATTGCAGTATGCAGAACATTTCATTGCAATTTGGAAACACTGTTATAAACCCTAAGTCAGTACACATTTAATTTCTATTCTTGTTTGTTAAGAGGCACTTTGTACCTGAAATAAAGGATTTAAGTATCATATTTGAATATTTAGGTGAATGTATAATAGTTTTAAAATAATAAAATTATGCCTTTGAATCTAAAATCGGGTTATATGCAAAAAAATATATACTTGCATTTCACGTATTGGAAAAATTGCATGTGTAAAGAAAACAAATTTTTAAAAATCTTTAAACAGAAGGTTGTATACATTTAGTCATCAGGTTTTGCTTTTTGAATTGGAAGGGATCACTCACTTGCTACCTCTTCCTTGAAACATTCCCTGGTTGCCTTTGCCATGCTAGTAGCCATGATTTCTCTTTCCTGACATTTCTCAGACATTTCTCTCTGATCTCTCCTATAATTTAGTCATTTTCTAACTTTTATTGTATTATTTATGTACATTTCTATTTTACTTAGTCTCTGCCAGCAAAAAGCTAACAATGTATAATTTTTTTCCTCTCATTTTTGTGTCCTCTCCATCAAGGACAGTCTCATACACAAAACAGATATTTAATATATGCTTACCAAATTAAATTAAACTTTGGCATTTATAGATGAGGAAATTGAGGCCCAGAGATACTATATGAGTTTCCTAAGCTGCGCAGTTGAACCAGGACTAGAAACTAGGTCTGATAATATTTCAGTATTCTTTCTACTGCTATGATTACAAAGATTAATCCTGGAAATTACAGCATTTCTAACTTCATAAAATAAATTCTTTTAAAAATGGTATAAAGTAAAATTCTCCAGTTTTCCCATTTTGTTTTCATGAAACACTTTGAGGCAGCTCAGTGGATAGAGCACTTGACCTGAAGTCAGGAAGACCTGAATTCAAATTTGGCCTCAGACACTCACTTGCAGTATGGCCTTGAGAAAGTCACTCAATCTCTGTTTGCCTTAATCTACTGGAGAAGGAAATGGCAAACCACTTCAGCATCTTCACCAAGAAAACCCCATATGAGATTATGAAGAGTTGGACACAACTGAACAGCAGTAACAAATATTTTGGTGCCTCTGACATTTACTTGTCAGAGTGACCTTGTGTGACCTTGGGCTGATTCCTTAACCTTCTTTAGTCTCTTTCCTCCCCTGTGAATTGAAAGAGTTGAACTAGATGGCCTCTGGGTCCTTCTTGCAGCTCTAAATCTCTGATTTTGGGATCCTGTGAAGTACTGGGAAGAATCAGTAGTAGAGCAGAAAGCTCCCAGGGTGCTGTCCAGCTTCTGATAGGCAGGGGAATTCCCTGAATGAACCCAGACAGGTCGAGTAAACCTCCGTTACCTCTTCTGGACAGCGTCAGGGTTGAATTCAATAAACATTGATCGATGCCACGATCTTTGAAGTCTGTCTTTTAGAAAATAATGGTGGAGAGTGTTATTTTTTCAAGTACAGGTTAGCTTGGATGACCCCTGAAGTCCATATCACATCTGCTGTCATTGATTTGAACTTGCCTTTCCCTTCTAGGAAAGCCATAAGCTCACAGGTTTAGAGCCGGATGGGACCTTGGAGGCCATCCAATTCAACTCTCTCATTTTACGGGAAAGGCAAGGAAGCCCGGAGACATCAAATGATTTGTTCAGAGTCATACAGGAAGCAAGTGGCTGAGCCACAGCTTGACTCTGGGTACTCAGATGGCACATTCCTTACCTTTTCACTTTATCCCTCCAAGCTGTTTTCTTTCCTTCCTTCTTACCTAGATAAGTGAGTGTGCTATTTGATTATCAACTTCTTGTGAGCAAAAATTATGCTTATTCTTTCCTTCCTTCCTTCCTTCCTTCCTTCCTGCCTGCCTGCCTGCCTGCCCCTGCCTTCCTTCCTTCCTTCCTTCCTTCCTTCCTTCCTTCCTTCCTTCCTTCCTTCCTTCCTGCCTGCCTGCCTGCCTGCCTGCCTGCCTGCCTGCCTTCCTGCCTTCTTTCCTGCCTTCCTTCCTGCCTTCCTGCCTTCACATCATCTGATATAGTGTTATGCCCATAGAATGGGCTCAATCGATGTTACATAATAAGTAAAGACATGAATGAATGAAGTCTTTTTAATAGTCCTAAATTTATAAATCAAAAGCTTATTGGATATATTCTGAGCCACATGTCTGCTTTTGTTTTTCTGAAAATTAAAAATATCTATATTTATATCTGTATCTATCTATGCACATATTATAGTTAAGTTTTTGTCTATTGTCTTTTAATTGAATGAGGAATATTTGTTGTTGTTTACTGTTTCAAGATAAAGCACTGGGTGGTTTAAAGGGTTTTTGTAGGGGGGCATGGCAAAGTGGAGAACACACTAAATTGAGGATCCAAAGACTGAATTTGAATTGTAGCTCTGCCATTTATTAACAATTCCATTTGAATCATAACCAACTGAGACCCAGTTTCATAGATTCTTAGAATCTCAGAAGTGGATGATATGATGATTTACCTAGAGAATCCCAGAGATTCAAGTAAAAAATTACTTGAATTAATAAACAACTTTGGCAAAGTTGCAGGTTACAAAATAAACCCACACAAATCTTCTGCGTTCCTATATATTAGCAACAAAGTCCAACAGCAAGAGATAGAAAGAGAAATCCCATTTAAAGCTAGGGTAGACAGTATAAAATACTTAGGAGTCTACCTGCCAAAACAAACCCAGGGATTATATGAACACAATTACAAGACACTTTTTGCACAAATAAAGTCAGATTTAAGTAAGTGGAAAAACATTAGTTGCTCATGGGTAGGCCGTGCTAATATAATAAAAATGACAATTCTACCTAAATTAATATACTTATTTAGTGCCATACCAATTAAACTATCAGACAATTATTTTCTAGAGCTGGATAAAATAATATCAAAATTCATTTGGAAAAACAAAAGGTCCAGAATATCAAAGGGACTAATGAAAAGAAATGCTTGGGAAGGTGGCCTAGCGCTACCAGACCTCAAACTGTACTATAAAGCAGCAATTATCAAAACCACTTGGTATTGGCTAAGAAACAGAGAGGTAGACAAGTGGAATAGACTTGGCACTCAAGATGCAGTAGGCAAGGAATATAGCAACCTTCTGTTTGATAAACCCAAGGACCCCAGCTTCTGGGATAAGAACTCATTGTTTGACAAAAATTGCTTGGAAAACTGGATAACAGTGTGGTGGAAATTAGGCATAGACCCATACCTGACACTGTACACAAGAATAAAGTCCAAATGGGTACATGATTTAGGTATAAAGATTGATACCATGAATAAACTGGAGAAGCAAGGAATAGTGTATTTATCAGATCTATGGAGAAGGGAAGAATTCTTTACTAAAGGAGAGATAGAAAGCGTTATGAAATGCAAAATGGATAACTTTGATTACATTAAACTGAGAAGTTTTTGCACAACCAAACCCAATGCAACCAAAATCCGGAGGGATGTAGTAAATTGGGAAAGAATTTTTACAGCTAAGCTCGGGGATAAAGGCCTCATTTCTAGAATATATAGAGAACTGACTCATATGTATAATCATAGAAGTCATTCCCCAATTGATAAATGGTCAAAGGATATGAACAGGCAATTTTCAGAGGAAGAAATTAAAGATATCTATAATCATATGAAAAAATGCTCTAAATCACTATTGATTAGAGAGATGCAAATCAAAACAACTCTGAGGTACCACATCACACCTATAAGATTGGCAAACATGATAGAACAAGAAAATGATAAATGCTGGAGGGTATGTGGGAGAGTTGGAACACTAATTCATTGTTGGTGGAGCTGCGAGCGCATCCAACCATTCTGGAGAGCAATTTGGAACTATGCCCAAAGGGCTACAAAAATGTGCATACCCTTTGACCCAGCAATATCACTACTAGGACTATATCCCCAAGAGATCATAAAAATGGGAAAGGGTCCCACATGTACAAAAATATTTATAGCAGCACTCTATGTAGTTGCCAAAAACTGGAAGTCAAGGGGATGTCCATCAATTGGGGAATGGCTGAATAAATTATGGTATATGAATGTAATGGAGTACTATTGTGCCATAAGAAATGATGAACAAGAAGACTTCAGAGAGGCCTGGAAGGACTTATGTGACCTGATGCTGAGTGAAAGGAGCAGAACCAGGAGAACTTTGTGCACAGCATTGACCACAGTGTGTGAGAGTTTTTTCTGGTAGACTTGGAATTTTGTAATAACGCAAGAACTTCTTATAAAAAAAAAAAAATCCCAAAGGTGGTTCTCAAGGCAAAATGCCTTCCACACTCAGAGAAAGAAATATGGAAGTCATTCACAAAATGTAGCAGATCATGTTTGTGTATGTGTTTGTGTATCATGTTTTGATTTGTTATATGATTTCTTTCATTTATTTTAGTCTGACTACATAGCATGACTATAGTGAAAATATACTCAATAGGAAAGTATATGTAGAACCTATACAGAATTGTATGCAGTCGTGGGGAGGGAGGGAGGTAGTGGGGGGTAGGTGTGGGGGGGATAAAATCTCAATTGTATGGCAGTGATTGTTAAACATTAAAAAATAATAAAAAAAAACTTTAAATATTAAAAAAAAAAAGAATCTCAGAAGTGGAAGGAATTTTAGAGATCATCTAGTTCAACCCCTTCAAAACAGAATGCCTCTCTATAATATCCCTCACAAATGATCTTCCACCATCCACTTGAAGCCCTACGGTAACTGGTATCTCTTTATGTCCCAGGCAATTCATTCCATTTTTGAACGACCATAACTTGGGGAAAATTTTTGTATATAAAACTGAAAGCTGCATCTTTTTAATTCTTTGTATTCACTGAATCTAGTCATATCCTTTTAGGTCGAGTAGATCACCCTAATCCCTCTTCCTCATGAGCATCCTTCAAATATTTGAGAACAACAGCTATTTCCACCCTTAGCTTTCATGGAAATGATAATAGTGTTTACCTTCCAGAGTTGTGAGAACTGAACAAGATAAAGTAAGAAAAGTTCTTTTTAATTGTGAAGTACTGTGCACATGCAAGCTCTTGTCCCATTTTGTTGATATTTGGTTAAAAAAAGTCTGACTGCTTCCATTTGCACCATCTAGAGGTTCCTTTTCAGTAGAATATCAAGAATGATTGTGAATCAACTCTCTAATTTATTCCTATAAATGTGGTTTTCCACACTGAGACTTTTTTTAAGGTGGGGGAACACCTGTATAATTATGCTTCCTCCTCCTGTTTATTCCTGTCCTTTAGCCACTTTACAGCCCCATTGGCCTCTCTGAGTCTGCATTTCTAAATACAGTCACAGCAGCAAGGAAGCATGTTCAGTAGAGCTTTTGTGTGGACAGCAGCATTTGTTTTGTTTATCTGATTGTTCCCTTTTTTGGTTTTCCCCGGGATTTCCAGTTCTTGGAACGTCCTTTGGTCAGCAGACACACTTTTATTTTCGGTTTCTAATTTCCAGCCAAGTTGCATATTGAGGTAAAGTACAAAAATATTTCTTAGCTTTGTCTGTCATATCTTGGCAACAGGAGGTAAACATGTCTATGAAATATTTAGTCAGTGGGGGATATATTTATGACTTTCATCTTTATGTTTTTTTCATTAAATGTTTCCTAGTGTCATGCATTCTCTGGGCTCACTCTCCTAATTCTCCCTTGCACTGGGAGGGTGGGTCCCCCAAAGCAGAGCTGGCTGCCTTTCCCTTCAGAGATCTAGGAGTAACCCTGAGCTTGGATTTTCTTTTTCTAGTAATATTACTCATAAATCCCTACTGGTGTGCTTCCCCCATTAATTATCAGTTGCTATCAATTAAGGCAGACTTAATTAGCTACTAGAAGTGGGTATTTACTGTAGTGGCATAGTAAGAGCAGTTGGTATAAAACACTCCCCCAAACTCTCTCACAGGTACATGGAGAGTCTATGAGAAAGTGGGCTCAAACTTAGTGAACGCATGTAGTAGCAAAGCTGGGAGTCCCTTTTTTCCACTCATGGAGGCTTTGTGAAGTTCCACTTAGATACATGGTATAACTTTCTACTGGTTTGCTTGTAGAGTCCTGTAGGTGCCTTTCCTTGGTAAGTATAATCTGTCTTTAACTTCAGTCATTAGAGGTTCTGGGGACATTGCTGAGATGCCCTTGGGAAGTCCACAATCTCACTACTTTTTGAGGTTCACAAGGTTGTCCTCTAGAAAAGCAGGAGAAGGAGTCAGATTTTTTATCCCCCATCCCAAACAGCTCCTTCCTGTAGGTTGATTTGCCACTGGAGAATGCTGGGTTACAAATGAATATGCTCTTTTATTCCAAATCCATAGAATATGACTAAGTCTTCTCAATAAATCCCAATACACTTCTTATACTGTCATTTCATTTCTTCCATCAGTTTCCACTCCTTCCAAATTGATTAAGGACTTTTCACGCCGAGTTTAATGCTCGTGATTGATTCAATATAAGTGTTCCCACTTTATAAAGGTTTCAGGGCTAGAGTATTTTTTTAGTTACTTTAAATGGGGTGGGAAGAATTGAGTCAGTCCTTCCCACTCCCCAACATTAGTCTTAATCACATAATGCATCCTTCCTGTACTTATGTTCTCAGTAGTTTCTTGGTAAATACAGGTATCCTCAAATTACAGAGGTTGATACTGTCAACAGTATTCAGGAAACATTTATTAAGAACTATTACGTGCAGAAAACACTGTTCTTGGGCAGTAGGAGAGATTTAAGGTATAGGCGATGTAGTGCTTGACATGATCTAATATAGAGTAAAGACATATATTCACAATTTACTCGACCCAAGAGGAAGAACTAGGAGCAGTTGGTAGAAGTTATAGAGAGACAGATTTTGATTTAATATAAGAAAAAACTTTCTAACAATCATAGCTGTCCTAATGTGAAATGGAATGTCTTATGAATCGATGAGTTCCTTATCTTTGGAGGTATTCAAGTGGTTGGATGACCACTGATTTGAGGTGTTGGGGAGGAACATTTTACTCTAGTATAACCTTTAAAGTTTCTTCCAGCTCTAAGATTTTATGCATAAATGACTTATTATAGTATGAAATAATATATCACGAGTATAAAAAAAGGGGCAGAAACAAAATAATATATGGAGAGGAGTATTAGGAGTAGTTATGTGGAAAGTAAAATTCAATAAAACTACTTTCCTGTATGATCTGATAATAAAATTTGCTATATATTCTTTTGGTGGAATACATTGATTTTAGGAGTAATAACCTCCCACTTAAAATGTAATGAAATTAAAATAAATAGTTTCATTTTATACTACTACTACTAGTAATAATACTTAAATGATCTGTGAACTCACTGTTGAGAATCTCTTCTTTGGTGTATGTTGCAATATATCCATTTATTTTCATCCTGTGCTGTTCTTTTCCATACCTTTCCATAAATCCAAATTTGGAAATGATGAAGGCCTTCTTGGTCTTTTAATATGCAATTAAATACCAATGTAGCATTTGGGCTGCTCTCATAGCCTTCATTTTTGCTACAAAGCTGGTCCAACTCCTTTTCTAACCATATATTTCATGAATAATATCCCCTTTGCAATCAAGTCATTGTTGATAATGGTGCTGCGATATGTTTAAAAACACCATGCGCCTTTCACTTGCCCTTTCAGTTGTCTATAAGTCTTTGAACTCTTTGATTTCTTAAACCTGAACCTTATTTTCCAACTTATTTTTCAGTGTCTTCTCTTATGTCCTTCCTTAATATTGATGTCATTGACTATCAGTGCTTATGATAACTAAGTTTTATAGTAACACAAAATAAATTGCAAAGATTGTGAAAAGGAAAGATTGTGAAAAGGAAAATACCAGAAATTATATTGGGTCCCAATAATCACATTAGCCATTACAACTGTGAATATCACCTTATCTGTAGGGGTAGAAGTGAATGTTTACATATATTTCTAGTCTCATACTTCTCCTGTCATCAAGCAGGATCCCTTCAGCTAGTATGACTTGATAGAAGACATCTGTGAAGTGAAGTGATGGTTAGAAACCATGACTGGTACTCAGATGGTTTGTTATGTTCTATGCTTGACTATTCCTAGTCTCGACAGGCTAGTAATGTGACAATAAACAAGGAGTTCTGCTTTTCTGAGCCTCATTTTCCACATCTGTGAAATGGGGATAGTAATATACTTCCCCATGAAGTTGTTGGGAGAATCAGATGATGCAATGTCTAAAAAACCATAAAAATTATATAACGTGAGTTCTATTTATTCATAAGTCATCCTGGGCCTGATTTCCTCATTAAAAATAAATGTGCTTTCATATAATGATTGGAAAATTCTACGCTGGTTAGCATAGGTTTGAATTTAAGGGGTTTATTATAGCTCTCTGAAATGGATCCACCAAATTATATTGTTAAATTCTGATATTTAAGTATCTTAAAGTAATCTTTCTCCATCTTATTTAAAACTCATGACTTAATTTGCATATATTATATTAATAAAATATACAGATTTCATCATTTCAGTAATTTATACCAGAAGATATCATAAATCAAGGAAACCTAGAATTTTGGTGAAAGAATTTTGCCAATCTTAAACCCTTATTCTCAGTCAACCAAGCAAAAACTTAACTCATTATTAAATTTTGAAATTTTGCCGTATGTTTCAGTTATGTTTAGATGAAACCTTTTGGGAGGCTTCAGTAGCATAGGCCTAGCTGACTAACTGCCACTCTTGGCTACCAATTAACATTTTGTTGTGTGCCCACACAAAGCCAGCTTTGAATGAATCATGGTTTGCAATTTACATGAAGGCTACATGATCAGATATTTCCACAGGTCAGAATTTAGAACCACACGTGGCTTAGGAAAATTTTGTATGCTAGCATCATAACTTCTGCTCAATCTTCATTCGTTTAAGAGAATCGCAAAAAATTAGAAGGGTAGTCCATATTATCTTTACATCTATAACAAATATGTATGCCCACCACAACAGTGGCTGGAGATTGGTGGTATTTGGTTGTGAAGGAAAACTATTCTCTCTTGAATTACCTTTACAGTGAATCAGGGAATGACTGAGCTCTAGTGGAATGACCAAAGGCAGTTAGAAAAAAAAATTTTTGGAAGTCATCTTAATTTCTCCCTTACTCCCTATTGACTCTGTTTAATTAAAGATGCCATCCCCCAAAGCTGTTTTACATTGCCTCCTAATTCTTTATTGTTCTCTATTATTAATTTTTATATTGAAACAGTTATTAAACTATGTGTATGACTTTACAATTGAACTTGGACAAACAAAATTACCTGACTTCAGAGTCCAGTGACTAAATAGAAGAATGCATAAGAAGTTTTTCTAGACTTATCAGTGTAATACCTACTGAATATCTACAAGATATTTTAAAACTCACCATTCCTTCAACTGTGATTGAAAAATAGGTTCTTCTATCAGGTATTATTTTTCCTGAACGTCCTTCTGAGATCCTTATTTTCTGTTGGCTAGGAATTCCAACTGGGCACATCTTGGACTAATTTCTTGGACATATTTATCTCAATGATTGTTTCTCTTTTTATGACTTTACACCAGTTATTAGATTGATGCACTATTATACTATGTAGTTTTTTGAATCTTTGAAAGAGATTTAAAACCCATTTTTTCCCTGTTTCTTAGTTGGTTACAATGCCTCTTCCTGGGTGTGTTGTTTTCTTTTTTTCCCCAAATTTATTAATTTATTTGTTTTCAATTTTCAACAATCACTTCCATAAGTTCCAAATTTTCTCCCTCTCCCTGTCCAAAATGGCATGCAATCTTATATGGGCTCTATGCATACATTCCTATCAAACACATTTTTACATTTGTCATGTTGCATAGAAGAATTAAAACGAATGGGAGAAACCAAAACAAAACACAAGAGAAAATAGTACGCTTCATTCTGTGTTCCACTTCCATAATTCTTTCTCTGGATGTGGATGGCATTTTTGTATCAGGAGTCCTTATTGCAGTGAAGGGCTGTCTTTCAAAACCAGTCCTTGTACACTGTAGCTGTTACTGTGTATAATGTTCTCCTGGTTCTGCTCATTTCACTCAGCTTAAGTTCATATAAGTCTTTCCAGGTTTTTCTGAAGTCCTCCTGTTTGTCATTTCTTTTAGCACAATAGTATTCCATTTCATTCATATACCACAACTTGTTCAGCCATTCCCCAATTGATGGGCATCCCCTTGATTTCCAGTTCTTGGCCACCACAAAAAGAGCTGCTATAAATATTTTTGTACATGTGGGGCCTTTTCCTATTTGTATGATCTCTTTGGGATACAGTCCTAGAAGTAGTTGTGTGTGTGTGTGTGTGTGTGTGTGTGTGTGTTCATCCTTTGTTGCTGAAGAAGACCATGCCATCAGAGAAATAATGACATGATTTGCACTTGACTTTGTTTTGAGTGAGGGAGGGCTGTGCAGATCTCCAGCCTTACTTCTCCTCCAGAGCCATCTGGATCCAGTGACCAAATATTCATCAGGATGACTGGAGATGACCCAGGATATTGCTGGGTCAAAGGGTAGGCACATCTTTATAGCTCTTTGTGCATAGTTCCAAATTCTGTGTCAGTCTTTTCAAAAGCATACTTAAATAAGGATTTTTCTTTGGGCTGATAAGATGGAGCTTATGTCCTTTTTTGAAACTAAAAAGCAAAAACAAACCAGTACATATATATGCTTTGTATCACTGTTTTTCATGTTTGTATAGTATCTCTTCCCCCTCCCCGTAATTTAATTAGGGCAGAGTTCTATGAACACAAATATGGGGGGAGAGGGGAGAGGGAGAGAATGAAAATGAGAATTCCTGCCCACAAGGAGCTTATATTCTAATGGGGGATGATTACACATAAAAAGAATCTGAAAAGCATTATTCCTTTCTGGACTCTGCTCCTGACTCTCCTGACTGCTTTCTCCCCCATCTCCCTTCTTTCCCTCAACTCCACCTTCCCAACTTTTTCAACTTCCTTTTATGTGTTGTCTTCTTCCATTATGATGTAAGCTCCTTAAAGTCTGTATTTGCATTTGTATTCCCAGCACTTTGTACAGTACTTGGAACAAAGGAATAAATGTCCTTTAACTTGAGGGCACTACCACCATGCCAGTCCCCAAAGTTCGCTACCTGGGATTCATTCTTGACCCTTCTGTCTCCTTAATCCTCATATCCAAAGAGCTGCCAAATTCTGTTGGTCCTCCCTCCATAACATCTCTGTCATCTTACTCCTTCTCCCTTTTCACACAGTCCTTACCCTAATTCAGATCTTCATGGCCTTGGCTATACCTCCTAATTTATCTTCCTACCCACAGGCTTTTCCCTCTTCAGTTCCATCTGCCACATAGCTACCAAATTGATATTCCTAAAGGAAAGATCTGACCATGTTACCTCCTATCCAAAAATTCCTAGGGTAACATGCTTAAATCCTTCCACGTGCTGACTTTTTTCCAGTCATGCTCGTTATTATCCCCTTTCATGCATTCTTCATTATAGTCAAAAGCCTACCAGCTGACATTCCATCTTCATGTCTTTAAACAAATGGTTCCCCATGTTGATACATACACCTCTACCTTGTAGATTCTCTAGGACCCTTCAAAAGAAGTTGCCACCTCCTAGATGAATTTTTTTTCCCCTAACTTCCCCGCCCCCCAACCTTGCTCAAGTATTAGCATTCTTATATATACTTTGTATTTATGTTTACTTATGGACATGTAGTATCCCTCCCCCAACAATGGAATATATGCTTCTTAAGGGAAGGGACTCTTTTATTTTTGACTTTGTATCCTCAGTGCTAGCTAGCATAGTGCCTTACACGTAAATATATGTTTAATAATAGGTGCTTAAAATATTAGTTGAATTATCTAAGCTTTGTATTCCCTCCAGCACTTACCATAGTGCTGGAGACTTGATAAATCCTTATGTATTTGCATTTTCCCCTTTTTTGTTTATTTTCTTAAATGAACATATTAGTTATTTTTAACATGTCCTTTTTTTAAAATTTTGAGTTCCAAATTCTCTCCCCCCTTCTTAATGGTCCCCTACTCATTGAGAAGGCCAGAAGTATTATGTTAATTATACATGTGAAATCATGCAAAACATATTTTTATATCAGCCATGTTACCACAAAAAGGCAAGAAAAATAAAATGAAAACACTGTGTTCCAGTCTGCCCTCAGACTCCATCTCTACCTCATCATCTGCCTTTCTCTAGAGGTAGATAGCATTTTTCATCAATAAATCCTCCAGAATTGTCTTGGATTATTTTGCTAATGAGAATTGATCAGTCATTCACAGTTGGTCATCATGCAGTATTGCTGTTACTATGTATAATACTCTTCTGGTTTTGCTCACTTCATTTTGCATCAATTTATATGTCTTCCCAGGTTTTTCTGAAAACATCTTGCTTATCATTTCTTATAGCACAAATGAACATTCCATCACAATCATATACCAACATTTGTTCAGCCATTCCCTAATTGATGGGCATCTCCTCGATTTCCAACTTTTGCCACCACAAAATAAGTTGCTATAAATATTTTTGTACACATAGGTTCCTCTTCATTTTACTTTGATCTCATTGGGATACAGACCTTTGCTGGGTCAAAAACTATGCACAATTTTATAGCCCTTTGGGCATCATTCCAAATTGTTCTCCAGAATGGTTGGATCAGTTTATGACTCCACCAGCAGTGCATTAGGGTACCAATTTTTTCACATCCCCTCTTCATGTTGACCAATCTGATAGATATTAGGTGGTACCTCAGAGTTGTTTTAATTTGCATTTCTTAAATCAGTAGAGATTTGGAACACTTTTTTCATGACTTGTTCACTAGTTTCAGTTGTGTCTGGCTCTTTGTGACCTCATTTGGGGTGTTCTTGACAAAGGTACTAGAGCAGTTTGCTATTTTCTTCTCCAGCTCATTTTACAGATCAGGAAATGGAGGCAAACAAGGTTAAGGGAAGTGTAGGGGTCACATAGCTAGTTAATCTCTGAGGCCAGATTTGAACTCAGGAAAATGAGTCTCCCTGGTTCCAACTTCAGAGCTCTATCCTCCATGCCATCTAAGCTGTAGATATAGCTATATGTAGACTATAGATAGCTTTGATTTCTTCTCTTGAAAACTGCCTATTCATATCCTTTAACCATTTGTCAACTGGGGAATGACTCATATTTTTATAAATTTGACTCAGTTCCCTGTGTATTTGAGAATGAGATCTTTTTGTTAGAGAAACTTGTTGCAATTTTTTTTTTACCACTTTCTTGCTTTCCTTCTAATCTTGGCTGCCCAATGGTTTTGTTTGTACAAAACCTTTCCAATTTCATGTAATCACAATTAACCATTTTACTTCTTGTGATCCTTTCTAGCTCTTGTTTGTTTACAAATTCTTCCCTTATCCTTATATCTGGCAAGTTAAATTTTCTATGCTCCCTTAATTTGCTTGTGATATCATCCTTTTTGTCTAAATCATGTAACCATCCATTTTGACCATATCTTGGTACAGTATGAGATGTTAATCTATAACTAGTTTCTGCCAAACTGCTTTCCAGTTTTCCCAGAAGTTTTTGTCAAGTAGTGAGTTCTTATCCCAAAAAGCTTGGATCTTTGAGTTTATTAATCACTACTGTGTATTGTATACCTAATCTATTCCACTGATCTACCATTAGATTTCTTAGCTAGTACAAGACTGTTTTCTAGATTACCACTTTGTAAAAAAAATTTTTGAAATCTGGTGCTGCTAGACTGCTTTCCGTCACATTTTTATCATTGATTCGCTTGATATCCTTGACCTTTTGTTCTTCCAGATGAATTTTGTTACTATTTTTTCTAGTTCTATGAAATAATTTTTGGTAGTTTGATTGGCATGGCACTGAATAAGTAAATTAATTTAGGTAGAATTGCCATTTTTATTATATTGGCTCAGTATACCCATGAAAAATTAATATTTCTCCAATTGTTTAGAATTTTCTTTAGTTGTGTGAAAAGTATTTTTCAATTTTGTTCATATAGTTCCTGGGTTTATTTTATTGGTAGACTCCCAAGTATTTTATATTGTCTACAGTTGTTCTCTTTCTATTTCTTGATGCTGGGCTTTGTTGGTAATATATAGAAATGTTGATGATTTATGTGGGTTTATTTTATATCTTGCAACTTTCCTAAGGTTCTTAATTGTTTCAAATAATTTTTAGTTGATCCACTAGGATTTTCTAAGTATACCATCACATCATCTGCAAAGAGTGATTGTTTTGTTTCCTCGTTGCTTATTCTAATTCCTTCGATTTCTTTTTTCTTCTCTTATTGCTATAGTTCATTTCTAGTTCAGTATTGAATAATAGTGGTGATTAGGAGTATCCTTGCTTCACTTCTGATTGTATTAGGAAGACTTCTAGCTTATCCTCATAACAGATGATGCTTATAGGTGATCAATACTACTCATCATTTTAAGAAAAGCTCCATTTATTTCTGTGCTTTTATCAAAAGCTTTTTCTGTATCTTTTGAGATAATCCTGATTTTGTTATTTTTGTAATTGATTTAGTCCATTATGCTGATAGTGCTCTTAACATTGAAACAGCCCTGCATTTTTGGTATAAATTCTACCTGGTCATAATATATGATCTTTGTAATGTATTGCTGTGATCTTCTTGCTTGCTTTTTATTTAAAATTTTTACATCAATATTCATTAAGGAAATTGGTCTATGGTTTTCTTTCTCTGTTTTTACCCTTCCTGGTTTAGGTATCAATCAGAACCATATTCGTGTCATAAAAGGAATTTGGTAGAACTTGTTTTTCCAAATAGTTTATATACTATTGGAATTAATTGTTCATTCAAAGTTTGGTAGAATTGGGAATCCATCTGGCCCTGGAGATTTTCTCCTGGGGAACTCACTGATGACTTGTTCAATTTCTTTTTCTAAGATAGGCTTAAGGCTTATTTAAATATTCTGTTTCCTAATCAAATTTTTAATGAAGAACTGCTCTAGTGTCCAATCAGGAAGCATGTATTAAGCACTCACTATGCACCAGGCTCTATGCTAAGCACTGAGAATACAAACAAAAACAAAAAAAGTTCCTACTCTCAAGAAGCTCACAATCTAATAGGGGAGACAACGTGCAAACAGCTACATACAAACAAGTTATAAACAGGACAAACTGGAGACAGCCAATCGAAGGAAGGCCACTAGCATTAGGAGGCATTGAGAAAGGCTTCTTTTAGAAGATTTGATTTTAACTGGGACTTGAAGGAAGTCAGAGAAGTCAGAAGGTATAGATGAGGTGGAAGAGAATTCTAGAAAAGAGAGACAGCCAGTAAAAATGCCAACAGTCTGGAAAAACAGCAAAGGGGCCAATGTCATGATGTACTTCACAGAGGATGTGGAGAGAAGTAAAGTGTAAGAATATTGGGAAGGTAGGAAAGGATCATGTTATAGAGGACTTTAAATGACAAGCCAAGGATTTTCTTTTTGATCCTGGAAGTAACAGGGAATCAATGGAATTTATTGAAAGGAAGAAGAGGGGTGTGATATGTTCTGATCTGCACTTTAGGAAGGTTAATTTGATAGCTTAGTGGAAGACAGATTAGTGAAAGAAAATGACTTGAAGCAAGGAGATCAGCCAAAGGTTACTGCAATTGTCCAGGTGTGAAGTGATTAGGGCCTGTACCAGGGTGGTGGCAATATCTGAGGAAAGATGTTAAAAAGGTGAGAGAGGATGACAGCTAGATTGTGAGCCTGAGTACTGAGAGGATAGTGGTACCTTCTGCAGTCATAGGGAAGTTAGGAAAAGGAGAGGGTTGGGGAAGGGAGAAAGATAATGAGTTCAGTTTGTTAAACATGTTGAGTTTAGATGTCTACAGGGCCTCCAGTTCTAAATATCTAATGGGCAATTAGAATTGAGAGACTAGAAGTCACCAGAGAGGTTAGGGCTAACTAGTAGATCCTAATGTCATTGGCATAAAGATGAGAATTGAAACTATGGGAGCTGATGAGATCCTTAAGTGAAGTTGTTGTTGTGTTCATCCTTCGTTTTCAAAGAAGTTTGTGACATCAGAAGAAAGATGACATGCCTTGCACTTGACTTTGTATTGAGTGAGGGAGTGCTGTGCAAGGTCACCAGCCTCACTTCTCCTCTAGAGTCATCTGGATCCAGTGACCAGATATTTATCAGGATGTCTGGAGATGGCCTGGGTTTCAATGGGAGACCTTGGCCTTTTAGGCCCAAGGCCTATTCAGGTACTCACATAGAGTGAGGTAAGACCCATTCAGTGAATAGGCCTCTTTAAGAAGTAATCAAGGAATGGCCCCTTTAATGAGAAAAAGAAAAAAATAACTAAGTCAAGCTGGGAGGGAAAGAGCAACGGTTACTATTCATAATTACTGTAACAGGAAGGTCTAGCCATTAAATGGACCTTGGGCAGGGATCTCTTGTTGTCCAATCTATGGGCTTCAGAGTGCACTGGGTCTAAGGTTTTGGGAAAGATGAGGGAAGGAAGGAAGGCAGGAAGGAAGGAATCTAACCAGTAAACCCCAAGTTAACTGGGCATCCTCTGGCCATCCAAAAGAGAAGGAAGGGGAGAGGGAAACAGAAGGGAGAGGATGAACTGAGTTCCCCAGATTGGGTTTGTCCTTCATTTTCAAAGAAGACCATGACATCAGAGGAATGATGACATGACTTGCGCTTGACTTTGTTTTGAGTGAGGGAGGTAGTATAGAAGTGAAGTAGTATAGAGAGAAAAGAGAAGAGGTCCCAGGACAGAGCCTTGTAGGGAGACCCCTGGTTAGTGAGCAGAGGAGACAGGAGTGGTCATACAGGTAGGAGGAGAATCAGGGCAGAGCAGTGTCATGAAAACTTAGAGCAAAGAGAATATCAAAGAAAAGAGAATGATGAACAGAATCAGAGGTTGGAGAGAAGTCAAAAGGTTGAGGATTGGGAAAACAGAGGATTTTTTATTTGATCCTGCAGGCAGTAGGAGCCCCTAGAGTTGATTGAATAGTGAGGTGACCTGTTCAGATCAGACCTGCACTTTAGGAACATTAATTTGGCAACTGAGTCAAGGATGGCCTAGAGTACAGAGAGGCTTGAGGCAGGAGATCAATCGAAACTGCAGTAGTCCAGTTATGAGGTGAAGAAGTCCTTTGCTAAGGTGGCAGTGTCAGAGGAGAGAATACAAGACATGTTCAGAGAAAGGGAAAGGTAGAATAAACAGCACCTGAGGATGGAATGGATGGGGTAGAGGGGAGTGAGAATGAGGATTTGAAGATGATACTTAAGTTGCAAGCCTGAGTGACTAAGAAGATCGTGGTACCCTCCACAGTAATAGGGAAATTAGGAAGAAAGATATTTGTCTAAGATAGAAGTATTGATTAACTAGTTCAAGGGGCTTGTCCATTTTCCTCCATACCTTACATACCTAGAATATTTGTACAAAAACATTTTTATTCGTTTGGTTTTTGCTATATCAATCCTTGTATTGATAACACTCTTTTAAGTGGTTGTGATTTTATTAAAGAATCTCTCTAATGCCTTGTGTCAGCACAATATTATCAACAAATATAAACATCTGGAAGACACCACCATACATAAGGAATCCCTCTTCCATTTGAACCATACACTAAATAGTCTCCATGATAGTAGTGAATGCTTTAATGAATATGCAATTCTGTTTAATTTTTCTTTAACATTACTACACAGATGGGATCATTGAACAAAGTTATCCTTTGTTATATATCTGTCAAGGAATCTTGTTTGATGATACTATATTATTGGAAACACCTTGTTGGAGGGTCATAGATTTAAGAGAACCCCTTTTTCCCATATAGATAAATTTTAAAAATCAGTTTATTAATAAACATTTATTAAATAAGCCTACTTTGTCAGGAACTATGCTTTTTAGTCAATCAAGTGAATAGGAAAATGTGATCTGCTATAGAAAATAATTTACAGATGATTTCATTGTCCTCATTTTCATCAAAGATACCTTCAAGATGTCTATAGGACATTTTTTATGAGAAAGTACTGGACATGGTGAACAACAAGAAAATTTTTAAGGCTTTATCTTTGTTGCTGTTCACTTGTTTCAGTCATGTCCAGCTTTTCATGGCCCCACTTGGGGGTTTTCTTGGCATAGATACTGAAGTGTTTTGCCATTTCCTTCTCTTGCGCATTTTATAGATGAGGAAGCTGAGGCAAACAAGGTTAAGTGACTTGCGCAGGGTCACACAGCTAGTGAGTGTCTGAGGCAGGATTTGAATTCAGATCTTCTGAACTCCTGTCCTGGTGCTCTATCAACTGCATCTCCTAGTTGCTCCTAGCTTGAACCTGAGGTATTCAAAACAAGTTATTGATACCCTTAGAATATGAAATGGACATATACATATATATATAAATATATAGAAATAGAAATATGAAATGGATAAAAAGATAAGAGAAGACATCAGCAACTACTGAACTATGTGATTACATTTTCATATTGATGTCATAGTGTATTTAAAACATTTTTTGGTGCTTGCCATATTCAGTACTTTCCAACTTTTTTTCTGAAAAAAATAGTCATGATATATAGATATGGCAGCACAAGATGAGCAATGTCCAATTAAACACTATTTCTTGTTGCGCTGATTTCTTTTCTTTTTTTTCTTTCTTTTCTTCTTTTTTTTTTTTTTTGTCTCTTCAGGGAGAACCTGTGAGCTCTTTTATTTAGCTACAACTTCCTTGTGGATTTGGAATCAAAGGATTTGACTTTGAAGCTTTGCTTTTCTATTTAATTCTTATTTAACATCAGGCAGGTATTCTGGATCTCAGTTTCTTCATTTGTAAAATGAAGCTGTTATATTAAATGGTCTCTAAAGTCTCTTCTATCTCTAAATATATGGTTTTTCTGGTTTTATTTTTAGCAAGGGTATCATGATTGATATGGTTCATTTCCTCCAGTAATATAGTATGTCAGTTTCTTGATTATTGAAGGAGGATCTCATATTTTGTATGCCAAGTTAATGTTATTGGTCAGAAAACTGTGATTCTTAGCACCTTCTGCCTCCTTTTCCACCATTCTACTTTCAGTAAAGAAACGAGACCTGCATAGGACTGGGAGACATTTTATATTTTCCTTTGTTTTATGCATTGCCTTGGCAGTTCATCACCACAAGCCAGCTTTCAGATGCTAAGCCTCTTTGTACTTAACTAGACCTGTCTTCAGCATATTTGGTTTGTCACAGGATTGTACTCAAAACCTTTTTTAGCTTGGTGGACCTTACCAAAACTTCCGTTCTATAGGCAGTCACAGCCTTAGAGAACTCAGGCTCATTTCTTTGTCATTTTGTAGCATCATAGTAGAATTGTTGTGGTGGTATCTGTACTTGCCAATATATTGTTGAAAAAATAAATTCGGGAATATACTAAAGAGATCTATTGCAAAATAGCTAAAGTAATAGATACACCTCAACAAATCTCTTTCATGGCATCTAAATTAATTATCTATTGAGTATTTCATGTTTTGTACATGTTTTTCTCCTGCTCTCAAGGTGAAGTCGTTTTGTAATTTATCTCAACCTGTAATTTAGCTAGAAATTAGAATCAGAACATAAATGTTTGTTGAATTCACCTTAGACTGTTTTAAATTTAGGATGTTAGGGTATATTTTCTCTATAATCTTCTTTCCTAATATAGTAAATGCAAAGATAAAAATCTCACAGTAAGAAGATTTTTAGGATTCTTGATAAAACTCAAACAATGCTTCTTTTCTTTTTACAAATTTGCCTACCCTGGTGCCTTTTTGCTTTTCTAGGGTTTGCCTTTATTTGAACAAGTTAGGTCCTCTGTTGTAGTCAGCCAAAAGATATGGTTTTATTATTGGCCTCTATTTAAATTTTGGACATTCTTATTACTTAGCAAACTATCCTTGGAAGATTATTTTTATGAGGAATATATGCCTATTTGAGATAGTTATCTGTCCATTTGCTTTTCTTGTATGAGTGCAATATTGCATCTTGAAATGATTTTGTGATTGGGTGAGAATTAATTTCTATTTTGGCTTCAAATGTGCCAGATTCTTTTCATCAGCATTACCCATAAGGTATTCTAAAAACATTAAAAGGCAATATACATTTCCCAGGCAATGAAGCCTTGGAACTCATCCACCGTCAAGGCAACACAGCTTTGTTGGGCTGGGCAAATGACAGCAGGATTTCTAACCAGCTGCTATGCAATGTATGAAGTACTGTTACTGCTTAAAAGAAATATTCTTAAAATGCTCCTAATTATCACACAGCCTTTTCCCTTCCTCCCCTTTCCTTAAGAATTTCTACCTAGCTAAAAACTTAGGTCAGGAATAAGGAGTGCAAAATTGTGAAGGGAGATCTCATCATGGAGTTATGAAAACTCTTGTGGCTCTCTTGTGGATAATCTACAGAGATGATCATGCATCTATTTTATATTTACCAAATAAGTCTTAGGGAACTTTGTAGCTAGTCTTTTTTTTTTTTTTTTCTGGCTGCTTGCAGTATTTTCTCCTTGACTTGGGTACTCTGGAATTTGGCTACAATATTCCTAAGAATTTTCCTCTTGGAATCTCTTTCAGGAGGTAAATGGTAGATTCTTTCAATGTCTATTTTCCCTTTTGGTTCTAGAATATCAGGGCAGTTTTCCTTGATAATTTCTTAAAAGATGATGTCAAGGCTCTTTTTTCACCATGGCTTTCAGATAATCCAATTATTTTAAAATTTTCTTTCCTAGATCTGTTTTCCAGGTCATTTATTTTGCTAATGAGATATTTCACGTTGCCTTCTATTTTTTCATTCTTTTGAATTTGTTTTTAATTTCTTGATTTCTCGGAAAGTCATTAGTTTCCATTTGCTGCATTCTAATTTTTAAGGAATTATTTTCTTCAGTGAGCTTTTGGACCTCCTTTTCCATTTGGCCAATTCTACTTTTTAAGGCATTCTTCTCCTCATTGACTTTTTGTATCTCTTTTGTCATTTGGGCTAGTCTATTTTTTAAGGTGTTATTTTCGTCAGCCTTTTTCAGGGGTCTCCTTTAGCAAGCTGTTGACTCGTTTTTCATGATTTTCTTGCATCACTCTCATTTCTCTTCCTAATTTTTCCTCTACTTCTCTTACTTGATTTTCAAAATCCTTTTTGAGCTCTACCATGGCTTGACACTAATATGTGACATGGCTTGACATTCATATTTTTCTTGGAGGCTGGATGTAGGAGCTTTGACTTTATTGTTTTCTTCTGGTTGTATGTTTTGATCTTCCTTGTCACCAAAGTATGATTCTATAGTGTGATTTTTTTTCCACTCCTTGCTTATTTTCACAGCCACTTAGTTGATTTATTAACTTTTTATTAAAGTAGTCTCTGCTTCCAGTGTGGAGGGTGTACTGTTCCAAGCTTCAAGGGTTTTGTGCGGCTGTTTTCAGAGATATTTCTAGAGACCTGTAAATTTTCACTTCTTCCAAGGTTGTATGATCAAAGGAGAGGTACTCCTCTTCTGGTCTGTGCTCTGGTCTGTGAGTGACCTCAAGCACTCTTTTCTGCCCTGGAACTGTGGGGAGGATTACTTCTCTACAACCACAGCACTCCTTCTCACCCCAGGACCACCACCCAGGCATGCAACCCAGATCCAAGCAAGACAAAGTGAGAAAACCCTGCCTCTGTGACAGCAAAGAGATCCCTGCAATCCCCTTTTTGATCCTCCCATTGTCTATGGGCCAGGAGCTCTGGAAGCAGCCACCCCTGCTGCTGCTGCTGTCACCACCTGGGGGTTAGGACCAGACCATGCTCATCTCTCACCCAGGTCCAACCTTCTAAATTGTCTTTGGTGTTTGTGGGTTAAGAAATCAGAAACCTGCCACAGCTGCCAGTGATTCAGTGCTCTGAGACCTGCTGTGGCTAGTATGTGCTGGCACAGCCCATGCTGGACTGCACTCTTCTCTGAGCCTGCTGCAACAGACCTTTCCTGTCAACTTTTCAGGTTGTCTTGGGCTGGAAATTTGTTTCACTCAGTCATTTCGTGGGTTCTGCTGCTCTAGAATTTGTTTAAAGTCATTTTTTACAGGTATTTGGAAGGGTTTGGGGGAGAGTTCAAGCAAGTCCCTGCTTTTACTCCACCATCTTGATTCCACCATTTTGGCTCCACCCTGCTAGTCTTCTTCATATGACCGTTAATGAACCTGAGGGAAAACTAATCACTTATTACTGACATGGCAGTAAAATAGATTCATTTCTCACTGAAAAGGGAAACTATTGTCCCCTGTGACCACCATGGGGTAAAGAACTATGTATTTTATTTGTTCTCATAATACTTGGCTTACTTTGGTTGTCTGGCTAGGTTGTGGTGATGGTGTGCTGCTTGGCTCTGCTGTTAAGCCAGGTTGTCACTAGCTGTGGCCACCATTATTGTATGGATCAAGCTATTTCTCCTCACTTACTCCTTGGCTCCTCCCCTCTGTCTTGACTTTCCCTCCAGCCATGTCCTCAGCTCCTCCAGTCTAAAGGAGTAATTTTCCTTTCAAATCAGGCCTTGGGAAATAATGGGGAGAAAGTGGCTAACACTCCATCTCCTGCTCTAGCGAAGTAATTGTAGTCTTCCTCAGTCAAAATTTTTATTTGTTGCCTAAAAAGAATAGTTCCAAATGAAGTCTTCTTTCCTTGTTCTGGGAGGCTGTAAAAAGTTAATCAATAATTCTTTTTCTTCATTTCTGAACCCCTACCCTGAAAGTTTCTGGGGCAAAATATATTCCAGTTGTAAAATCTATTTCTCTTCCTTCCTTGATGGTCCTTTATTGTCTCCCTTTGTGTATTTGTGTAGTGATACACATAAGTGAGCAGTGCAATGATTAACTATGTTTATCATTTCAAACTGACTTCATAGACAAAGTAAGAAGGAATATAAATAAAATTTTAGGGAGTAGAGAGAAGTTTTGGGAATAGATACATACTTTCCCAGGAAGGATAGAGAGGTAAAAGGGAACAGGAGAAAGGTAGGAGCCACAGTTTTGAATCTGCCCTCAGGACAGTTTCAACAAAGCAGCATCTGCCTAGACATGCCTCTTGTCTCCATGGTTAGGTACTGGTGACCTCCTCGCTGCAGCCTCTCTCTTTCTGTGTCTCTCTGTCTCTGTCTATGTCTCTCTCTCTTTCTCCTTCTCCTCTCTCCTTTTCCTGTCCCTGTCCCTCTTCCTCTCCGTTTCCTTCTCTCTCCCATTACTTGTTCAGCTTCACAGACTTCAGCTGGCCTTTGAGTCCCATCAGCTCACTTACACAAAGTCTCCAGGTTAGAGCAAATTTCTCAGGGGAGTCAAGGAGTTAGAAGCTTGTATGACTTCTGGCTGAAGCAGAAGGGCTCCATCTCTAGTGTCCCAGTCTTCTTTTTCATAATGAGTCCTTATTTCTACAAATGGGCCATGATCTCATCAGTATGGGCACTCTCTGCAGCCCCTCCTTGTATTAATAGATAGCCTTCATGATAGAAGGGAAAGGAGGGCATTCCAGGCATGAGGAACAGCCTCTTCTAAGGCAGAGAGATTGAAAGCAGAATACCATTTGGCTAGAATGAAGTTTGAGAAGGCAAATAGCATCAGTAAGCCTGAAAAAGTAGACTGGAGCCGGATTGTTATTTATGCCTCACCTATTTCCAAAAGTGATTTGAGGGAGCATTCCTTACTCATAATTAACTAGATGCCAAACTGGTAGAATCATAGAACTTTTAGATCCTGAAGAGCCCCTAGAGTTCATTCAGCCCATCCTTTCTCATCGTAGAGATGAGAAAACCAAGGCCAACAAAAGGGAAATACCTTGTCCGAGGTCAGACAGCTAGCATGGCAGAATCAGTATTGGAACCTGAGTCTCCCCATTTCCAGTCCATGTTGCTTCCCACTACACAATGTCAAGTCTTCATCAGTAGCTAGGATTTTGTTCTTCATCATCCAATGAGCCTTTCTTATCAAATGATATTTTCTAAATAGCCATAGATGACTAGACACTGTGTTGGATAATGAACATGCTAAAATTTTAGCTGAAATCTTAAATAAAGAAGTCAGATGCTTGCATTTGATTAAAATGAAGCTTTGTCTATTCCTATAAAAATAAGTAATATTAAATTGTGTTAATAAAAGGAATTCATATTTCTTTTTTTAATTTATTTTTAGTTTTCAATTTCCGTAAGTTTTAAATTTTCTCCCCTTCCTTCCTTCCTCCCTCCCCAGGATGGCATGCAATGTGATATAAGCCCTATCCATACATTCCTGTTAAACATATTTTCACATTAGAAGAATTCGAATAAATAGGAGGAACTATGAGAATGAAAACAAAACAAAAAAAGAAAATAGTCTGCTTTGCTCTGCGTTCAGACTCCATAGTGCTTTCTCTGGACGTGGATGGCACTTTCCATCATAAGTCCTTTGGAATTGTTTTAGGTCCTTGCATTGCTGCGAAGGGCTAAGTATGTCAAAGTCAGTCACTGCACATTGTGGCTGTTACTGTGTACAATGTTCTCCTGGCTCTGCTCACTCCACTCAGTTCATAGAAGTCTTAATAGTTCATATTTCTATCACAGAGGGATGGCTACCCTGCTGCTTCAAGGCTACATGTGGCCCTCTAGGTCCTCAAGTGCATCCCTTTAACTGAATCCAAACTGTTTGTGGTCTTGAGGACATGTTCTCCACCCCTGCATAGCATTTTGTGGTTTATAATCAATCAGCAAGCATTAATTAAGCACTACTATGTGCCAAGCATTGTGCTAAATATTTTCTTCACAACAGTGATGCTTTAAGGTAGATAGCATAAATTTTATTCTCTTTATTTTAAAGGTGGAGGTTGTGATTTGCTTTTGATAATATAATTTTCTAGAAAGTGTCAGAACTAGGCTTTGAACCTACATTTCCTGACTCCAAGTCCAGAACATTTTAAACTATGGTATATTCCTTTTCCTAAGAAATGCCATTAAACACTTCTGTCACCTTTGCTAGATTATATCTTTCCAATCTTTTAAGACAATTCCTGATTCTCTTGTTCCAGGAAGTCTTCCTTTAGATAGCAAAGAAAGTATTGATTAGTTTATTTCTACTTTCTACATATTGACACTTGCAAAAGGTAGAAATGATGAGATTTGGCACCAAATTGCATATGTGAGTCAAAGTGAGGAATCAAAGATCATTAATGATAGTAATAGTTGGCATTTAAGGTTTGCAAAGCACTATATATGTGTGTGTGTGTGTGTGTGTGTGTGTGTGTGTGTGTGTGTGTATACTGTAGCATTTGATTCTTACATCAACCCTGTAGCTTCTATTATTGTTCCAATATTTTTCTTGAGAATATTTTTCTTTTAAGGAAACTGAGAGTTAGGTGACTTTTCCAGGGTCATATAGCTAGTAAGTATCTGGGGTAGGATTCAAATTCAGGTCTTCCTGACTCTTAGTCCAGCTCTATATTTACTACCCCACCTAGTTCCCCTTCAGTGATAATGCTGCAGTTGTGAACCTGAGTGACAGGAAAGATGGTGGTGCCTTAAAACTGAAACAGAGAAGTTCTGAAGGTATGCAAGGTTTGCAGGGTAAGGTAATGAGTTCAATTTTGAAAATGTTGAGGTTGAGATGCCTACAGGGCATCCAGTTCAAAATATCCAACAGAGAATTTGATGTTATGCTATCAGACCTCAGGAGGATTAGAACTAGATATATGGATTTGGGAGTCATCTGTATAATTAAACTCATGGGAACTGATGATGTCATAAGTGATATAACATACACAGAGAGAAGAGAAGAGAGGGCGAGGACAGAGCCTGGCGGGACAACAGTAGTGAGGCAGTTTGATATAGTTGATGAACCAGCAAAGGAGACTGAGAAAAAAAACAGGCAGATAAAAGCACTGAAAGAGGGCAGTGTTATGAAAATTCAGTGAATAGAGGCTATTCTATAGGGAGAAGACGGTCAGCAGTATCAAATGCAAGGAAAGGCCAGAAGGATGAGGATTAAGGAAAAGCCATCAGATTTGGCAATTAAGAATCAATTGCTAAATGAAGAAATCATTAGTAACTTGGGAGGGAGCCATGTTGCAGTTGAGTGATGAGGATGGAAATAATCTTGCAGAGGGTTCAGAAGTGAGAGGAGAGAAATAGAGACAATAAAAATGGACAGCATTTTCAAGGAATTTAGCTGTTAAGTGGAGGAGAGATAAAGGATAATTATCGTGAGCGGGTGGGACTGTTTGTAGGACACTGAGGAGAAATAAAGTAGATGGAGACTGGAGATTAGAAAGTGAATGATAGTGAGAATTTGAGAGGAGATCAATCAATCAGTAAATATTCATTAAGTGCCTACTCTGTGCCAGGCTCTATGTTCAGTACTGGGATAGGTTCAAGGGTATATTTGTGTGTGTGTGCATTGACCATTTGAGGAGAAGGATCACCTCTCCATTAGACACTGGACTAAAATTGAGGGATGGTGTTAGGGATTTTGAAATATAGAGGAGTTGATGGCATATGGTTTCAATTTTCTCAGTAAAGAGGGATTAGGGAGAAAATTAAATCGGAGGAGAGAAGCTATTTGAAGCAGCCTCGATGGAGAGTATGATAGAGAAGCAGTTAGTGAGGAGTACAACAATTGTTTTGCTGTAATGGGGGCCCAGTTGAGATCTGATACCATGATGTTGAAGTTGACTCATTTGGTTCAGTTGCATGATTTCTCTCAGCTATGTTCAGCAATAGGAGTAGGAGTAGAGGAGATAGATGATGAAAGTAGTCTATGATTGGGGTTTGACAAGGTGTGGGCATTGATAGGATGGGGAGCAAGGAATTTGAGAATGGAAGACAATATAGAATTGAACTGATTAAGTCAGATCAAAGGTGATGGTCTGGAAGAGTACTTGAGGATAGAAGGTCTGGAGGTCCTGGTGAGGACAAAGAATAAGTTTAGGAGGGATGATGGATAGTGAGAGATGGAATGATAGGAGGCTATGGTCTGTGATAAAGAGATTTAGAGATCTTTTGACCACTGAAGTTAAACACTTGTGAGTAAGGGTGTGACTGAGGAACTATAGAGAAATAGGTCATGGGAGTTGAAAAGACTGCGGAATCAGGAGGTGAAGATGTTTCAGAGAACATCAGTATGTGTGTAGAAATTGTCTAGTATAAGGGTAGGAGTTGAGGTGGAGAGGGATACTATGAGCCAGGTACTGAACTCCTTCAGAAAGGCATTTCTACCACCACAATAAGTCTCATATCTCTTCACTTTTCTGTGCTCACATAGCCATCACCTTAGTTGAGGCCCTTGTCACTTTGTCTATAATAGCTTCCTAATTGTTCTCCTGACCACGAGTCTTTCCCTTCTCCTTCTCTATCCTCCACACAGCTGCCAAAGTGATTTTCCTAAAAAGCAGGTATGACTATGTCATTCCCCTATTCAGTAAACTCCGATGGATTCCTATTACCTGTAGTACCAAATTGAAGCTTCTCTTTTAAAGTGTTTCAGAGTCTGATTCCAACCTACTTTTCTAGCCTTATACATTATTCTCCTTCCCATACACTACAATCTAGCCAAATTGATATTCTTCTTGCACCTTACAGATAATTTCTATTCCTGCAACTTTGCACTGGCTGTTCCCCATGCCTAGAATTCATTCCTCACTTCCATCATTTAAAACCCCTTGTTTCCTTTCTGTTGAAGTGATACCTACCCCATGAGTCCTTGCCTTATTACCCACAGTTGTTAGTGTCCTAACTCCAAAAAACTTACATATATTTATGTATGTGTTGCCTCTAACATAAATTACTTGAGGGTAGGGCCTGTTTGAGTTTTATCTTGCTATCCCCAGTATTCAACCTGGCATATAGTAGCTGCTAAATAAATGCTTATTGATTGATTTTTTTCGAGGACATTGCAAAGATTATTTCTTTATGGTGCTCCTTAGAGATTAAACTAAGAGACCGCTCAAATCCCAGCAGAATCTGTGATTCACTTAACTTGCAGTAGGAATGAACAGTTTGCACTTTTATTAGTGCGAAGCGATTTATGTGTATTGTCAACTCTAATTATTTGGTTGTAACAAATTTTTCTACCTTCATTGTTCATTAGTGCCAATCAACATGTTGATAATTAAATGCTGTTTTTGAACTTCCACAGTGTGTGAATTTTTCATCTTTAATTTTCATGCAAGGACATAAGGTCAGTTATTATTTTTTCTTAATGACCTAAGGTCTGTCTTAAACTAATTAAATACAAATAGGACTTCTAATGAATGGATTTGTCAGTTCTCCCCTGCTAGGGACCTTAGTCACTATTTCATCTCTAGCAAGTGTATAGATGTGTGTGTATGTACGTTGTTTTGCCCCATGTTATAGTATCTGATATTTATCTAGACCATTTTTTATTATTCCATTAACAAATTTTTATCGCACGTCCTTGCAGTCCTGCCAGTATAGTATCTGCTTACTTAAATATTTGACTTGTGATCTCATCAATTTCAGCATTATCTTCAACAGTACAGATTGCAAATGCCTGCTCATCTTGGGCATCTTGCATCAGTATTGTACCAAAAGTGCTGTGAGGAATCACTTAATGTGGTTTATGAGACTGAAAATTGATTTTAACATTAGTTTAAGGGAAATATAAATCTTAAAAGATAAACCTACTACATTATATGATTTCTATATAAATGATGGTAAGCTATTCATGCCATGGCTTCCCTATGCTTGTCTGACTTATCAAAAGTTATTCCTTCTTATGGTCTTCCATATTATCTCTTCATAATCCTTTGTGAACACTAAAATGAATTGGCAGTTCATATATCCAGCACAGTATGTTGAATTATCCCACTGTTTAGGTAGCCATGGATTGGATGATTTATGTTATTTTGGAAGAGATTGATGACTTTTAAAAGTACAATTCTCTTGGTGGGGCAACAAGAATAAAGACAGGGCAAAGGGGGAAGAAAAAAGGAACTTTCTCCTACATTTCTGTTCTAGTTCCTCATAGCATTCCTGTCTATCTCATTATCTCTCAAACTGAACTCATCTTCCTCCCCTTAAAACCTGTTTATCCTTTTAACTACACTATTTCTGTTAATTAACAAGACACACCATCCCTCAGCTCCAGGCATTTTCTCTGGCTGTCCCCCATGCCTGGAATGCTCTCCCTCTTCATCTCTGCCTCCTTACTTCCCTGACTTCCTTTAAGTCCTAACTAAAATCCCATCATCTTCAGGAAACCTTTCCCAACCCTTTTAATTCTAGTGACTTCCCTCTTTTAATTATTTCCTATTTCTGCTATAGGAAGAATATAGCTTATTTGTACAATTTTTTTTTCTTGTATCTCCTCATTAGATTGAAGAGTTCTCAAGAGCAGAGGCTGTTGTTTTTTGTTTTTTTTTTTTTAGTCCCCAGCACTTAACACTGTGTTTGGCACTTAGTAGTTGCATAAATATTTATTGACTGATAGACTACTGATTATAGTACCCTCCTACAAGTCATTCAGGCTTGAAATGAGTCTTCTCTATTCCCTTCAGTTAATCTATTAGCCCCTGTTTGATTCTATTTCCACAATGTCTCTTCTTTTTAATCCCACCGTAGTCATGGTTTTACCTGAACAGTTGTAAACTTACCTCCCTGTCTCTAGTTCCTTCCCAGGCTTCCTCTATCTTCTGACAGTCAGGAAGACCTGACTCCTTCTGGCCATTCTTCCCAGTACTAGTTGCACATTTTTTCATGCCTCTTATTGGAGAAAAAGTTGGTGCACTCCTTACACTCCACTAGATCAGTTCCAGATCCTTTTTCTCTCACTGCCCTTCAACAACCTCTTCTCTGAGGTTCACTATATCTAAATATTTCCCCAATCCAGATCTTGGCTGTTATTTACCAACTTTCCCCCACCCCAAGTCATTCTCCCTTCTTTTTCAAGGAGTTTAGTACCTGTTTCATAGTTTTCCTCTCTACCCTTCTATACTAGGGACCTTCAACATGCATGTTGATTTTTCCTCAAGCACCCACATTTACCTATTTCTACCCTAGTGACTTGGTGTGGGAATGACTTCTTTTGCTGAAGTAGGGCATTGGACTTTTTCATCACCGCTCTTAGTGAGAGATAAAGGAGGACAAGGTGGGAAACACTGGTCTGAGGCCTCATCCCTTAGTGTGGATCTCAGAAAACATGATCCTCTTTCTCCAAGGGCTGTCCTGAGAGGAAACTAAGACAGAATTGAAGTGACTTTCCCATAGTCATACTGAGGTCTTTCTTACTCCAGACCCAGCACTGCATTTACTATATCACTTTGCTCTCTTAAATACTTTGATTCTTTGTCCTGCCACCATATGTGGGGTTGCACAAGCACAGCCCTGGATAACTCCCACCACCTACTTTATACTTACATGCTGCTGAACTGTGAACATTATACAACTGTCCACTGTTGGACTAGGTTTATTTATAAATAATTATTTATATTATGTAACATTAACTGGGGCCTTATTGTGGCAAAACAGTCCTTTTAACTCTTTCCTGATTCTTTGTCACACTCTCCACAACATCTGTTTGAAACCTTTTATTATATCCTCCAACTTCTCATACGATCTCTTCCCCAAGCCTCTCGGCAAAGGGCCTTTACTGAGAACGTAGAGGCTATTTGCCATGAGCTCTATCTTCTCTACCTCTCAAAACCCCTTTATCATCCCTTTATTGTTTCCTTTATTCCAGTCTCCGATGAAGTGGCCTTTCTCCTTGCCACCTTTATCATGTGCCCTTCTTTCTCTTTCACCAGGTTACCCCCGCAGCCATCCTTTTTAACCTTTAATCTTTCCCTTTCTACTGGCTTCTTCCTTGCTTAACTACAAAAAATGCCCAGATCTCAATATCTTTTCAAAACCTTTATTTGACCTTACTGTTCCTTGAAGTTGTCATTCTGTATCTGTCCTTCCTTTCATTGTCAAAATCCTTCAAAAAGTTTTCTGCTCCCATTGCTTCACTTCCTCTCCTATCACTCCTCAATCTTTTGTAAGCCTGTTTCTTACCTTGTTATTCAAACTCTTCTCTCCAGAGTAATCACTGAATTCTTAATTTCCAAATCTGGGAGTCTTTTCTCAGTCTTCATCCTTATTGAACTCTCTACAGCCTTGATACAATTTACCACTTTCTTCTTCTGGATTCTCTGTCTTATCTGAATTTTTGAGACACTTCTTTCTCTTTATGCTTCTACCTGTCTAACTGTTGCTTGTCCTTTGTTCATTGATCTTCCATATTGTGTATCCTCATTGCATATCACAGGGCCTTGTCCTGATCTTTCTGTTCCACTCCTGGAGTCTCACATGAATTCAATTAGCATCTCTGTATGGAAGGTTCCCAAATATACATCCAGGCCTCATTCTTCTTCAGGGTTCTCATCTTGTGCCACCATCTCTTAGTAGACATTTCAAACTAGATGTCCTGTAGGTATCTCAGACTTGGCATGGTCCAAACACAATTTAATTCTCTTTCCCTATAAACCTACCCTTCTTTTCAAATTCCCTGCTATTTCTGCTAAGGGCACCAACTTCTTTCCAGTCACCTAAGGTGACTGAACCTTGAAGTCATCTTCAACTCCTCTCTCTCTCTCTCTCTCTCTCTCTCTCTCTCTCTCTCTCTCTCTCTCTCTCATATCTCATCAGTTGTTGATTCTACCATCATAACATCTTTCACTTCCATCCCCTTCTCTCTACTCACGTAATCACCACCCTGATTCAAGCCATCATTATTTCACCTAGACTATTACAGCGGATTCCTAATTCATTTCCCTGCCTCAAATCTCTCCTTTTACCAATCTGTTTTTCACACAGTTGCCAAAATGATACTCCTAAAGCACAGATCTGACCACCTTACTCTCTTGCTCAGTAGGCTCCAATGGCTTTCTGTTACCTCCAGGATCAAATCCCTTCTTTTAGCATTGTAATGGTAAGGGAATTTGAAGATCTTCCCTTAATAGGTCCAGATGACCTGCTTTGTGCCTTGGCCCAGCCCACAGCCTGAGTCACATGGAGCCCATGGTAAAAGGAGATTGCTGAATAGGTGGAACAGAAAAGGTGGAACACGAAGAGAGAATGAGGTAGAGTTGGGAGAGAGAGGAGGGAGAGCAGAGCAGAACAGTTCGAGTGAGTGAGAGAGGGAGTGATTTTGCCTAAGGGAGCTTGTTTGTGGGAAGGTTTGATGGAGGGAAGGCTTGGGGATGGCTGTGCTCCCTTTATTGGTAACATGTACAGACGTCATTGTTACCATGATGGAATTGGCTTTCTGGTATCTGAATATTTTGGTTTCATCTTTGAGGAAGAGAATTTATGTTTGTGAATATACCCTGGAAATACTCATGCATATCCATAGCGGCTGCTAACATCATGTAGTAGAAAGATTTCCAGGCTAGGAGTCTGGAGAGATCTGGGTTCAAATCTTGCCTTTTAATATTGACATGACAAGTAATCCTCTCTCTGCTATTTGGTTTCTTCTGCAAAATGGAGATCATAGTATCCATGAAATTAGGTGTCGTACCTCCTAGAGGATTCCTCTTTCTGATGTTCATGTTAATGCTTCACTTATTCATTGTATAATTTTCTTTTTCATCTGCAGAATTTTTCTCTTCTAAAATGGATTCCAGTAAAAAGATGGACCCCCCTGCTCCATTGCAAACTGTACAACAAAAGGCAAATCCTGATCGTGGTGCTGGAGTATCGATATATGTCCCAGAACAAGGGGGATACAAGGAAAAGTTTGTGAAGCCTGTGGAAGACAAATATAAGTGTGAAAAGTGTCACCTCATTTTATGTAACCCAAAGCAGACAGAATGTGGTCACCGATTCTGTGAAACCTGCATGCATGTCTTGTTGAGGTATGTGTTTCTGGTTGGCAACAAAAATATTTTGGACTAGATGTTTTTGAGGTAAAAATTTTTCAGTTTCAATCTTTACATACATGATTTTTTCAGTTTCAACTTGTACAGACACACACAAACACACACACACACACACACACACACAGATTCTGTGCGATCAAATTCTCAGAGCCTGCTCCTGGGATTTTTTAGGGGAAAAAAAACGATTAAAATATGGAGGACAACTCTTTGCATGATTGAAGATGAGACAAAGTTGTCGGTTTTTTAACAGAAAAGGAAAAATTTTTATTGAATCTTTTAATTGGGATCTTCTTGTCTGTGATGTATCATTGATGAGTGTCATCAGTGATAGGTCATTGATGAAAGTAACTAGCCTATTTATGAGGTTAGCTTTTGAAATATGAATGGAATAGCTTCATTTTTTCTGAGAATGTAATGTGTGTAGTGATACAGATGAGCTCACATAGAGATCGTTTATTCTTGAGACATCATTTTTATCTTTGTAAAAGGCATTTGGCTCTTTTTATAGCTATTACAGCTATTGCTACATTACATATGCCTATATATGCACACACATATAACAAATATTTGCATAAATATATATGTGTATTATAGCCATTTATATGTGTGTGTATACATGCTAATTACAGCTATTAACATTGTATGATAAGCTATATATCCAACTCATCTTTGCTGTGTTGGTGGTGCTACAGACCAGCAGTATTGGCAGTCTGCCAAGCCTAGAGGCCTGTATTGGGCTACCCGAGTCTTTCTTACCTGTCCAGGTCTTCGGCTGGCCACGCCAGATGCACGTATGAGAGAAAGGACGTTCCAGAGTCAAACAGGGGTTGAGCTTTATTACAGGGTTTCGGTTACAAGTGCAGGGGGGTCTTCTTTCTTAGGACGAAGAGGGGGAGATTTCCTAAGAAGGCTAAGCTTAAGGGATTGGAAGTAGAAGTACAAGCGGGGAGAGAGGGGGAGGGGAGAGAGGAAAGAAAAGAAGCGGAGCCCTACTTTTCTCTTTGGCTCCACACGTGCTAAGAGAGCTTTTAGGCTTCCTCAATCCTACTTAATCTTCAGCCACACAGTTTGCATCTCAATACCGTGCTGTTAGGTAACTAGGTGTGCTCCAATCCGGGACGACCTCGAGGGCAGGGAGACTCCACCCATCAGGTATCTCCCGGGGAGAGGCGGAAATACCCGAGCTAGCCGAGCTCGGTCTGACCTTCTCGAACCCCCGCTGTTCATGGAGGGCCTCGTAAGACTCTAAGATTTAGAAGTCCCACTTTTACCTGCCCGAGACTGTCCACACGGAATTGAGCTTCCAGTCCCAACAGCAGTCACTCTTGTTTGCCCTCCAGTTAGTGATCTGGGCTGCTCTTTCCCTTTTGGGTGTGACTTTCTAGTCACCCTCTTTGCCCTTCCCCCTCTGAAGGAAAAGTTTTCCTTTAAAAACTAGGCTCCTCAGTGTCAGCACACCTATTTAACCAGCCATAGTCATACTTCTGACTCATTTGCTTTAGAAATCCAGGTACCCTCTCTGTACTGGGAAGTGGTAAAAATGAATCACTAACTCTTTCTCACTTAACTGAAGTTCCTAGCCAGAGATTGCATTCTGACAAGATACCACAAATTTTAACTCTATTTTTTTCCTTTCCCAGGGATTCCCTAATTGCTGCCCTACATTTGAATAATAAAGTACACAAAATCACAGATGTTGCACAGTTTTTATCATATATAGTGGCTTAACACAAAAAAGTAAATATTTAAACACAGAAGGATAAAACCATTTAAGAAAAGGAATTAAGTCTCCCATGGTCCAGGGAAAATATCAGACTTAAACCCTCTCAAGAGAAAGGAAATGAGAGAAGACAAAATAAGAAATTTAAAAATCATGTACAGTCTGCAGCCTGATTGGATTTCAGAAATTCTAGATCAACCCTAGAACTCACATCTACTTGGGCCCTGCTCCCAGACCACTTTGCCTTTCCTAGTGCTCTCTGTGTACTTGATGAGCAAGATGAGTTGCTATGAACTTATCCAAGTCAGATCTTTCCACAAGGTCAAGGCAAAACTCCTGGGAGAAGGAACTAGATTGCTGGGAGATCTCTTCCTAAAGCCAGCAAGCATCTTTCTCTAGCTTGCTAATCTAACCTTCTGGATTCTGAAGTAGGTGTGGCCAAGACCACTAAGTCTCAGAACAAAGAGGCCACAAGGAGAACTATGTGAAGGCTGTGGAGGACAAATATAAATGTGAAAGAGTTACTTATCTATATTTTCAGTATGGCTACGTGGGAATAGAGATGAAAGGTGTAGGGAAAAGAGAAAAAATTATCTTCTAAATATGTTATTCAGATTTACTGTTATGTTTGAATTTTCTATGAGTAAAAGAATCAGAACCTGTCACACATAGCCAAGAAAATCACAGATATATTTTAGAAATCCTTCATTACCAAAAAATGGTAATGCACTATATGTATGAAATGACATACTCACACATATATTCTATTGGAAAATTTTCTTAGTCTCTACCATGACATCTCATTTCTTGATTTTTAACTGTAATTTTTCTATAAATCTTTATTAAAATTCTTGTTAATAGCAATCTGTCATTCTTTGAATACTTACATGTATCTAATTGATGTTCCCTCCCTTGCTACAGATTGAATGCCTTCTTGTCCTATACAACTCTTATTTATGTCTTCCATCTATAAACATGCTGGAATCTTAGCTCTTCTAATATTATGTAGGAAACACTGGGTTGACAGTTTATTATCTCTCACTTTTGCTACTTGAGCAGCCAAACTCTTTTTTTCTGATAATGCATCCCCTGCATGATAAAAAGGCAGCATAAAAGATTCACTGGTAATATGTGCTATTAAATGCATCATATGTCTCGCCATTGTCTTTTAGAGCACCTGAAATTTTGATGCTTCTAAAATTGTGGCATTACATGATTCGTGGATATATAGAACCACTTGAAGAATAATAATGTTTTGTTTCAGGGGGCATCTTGGTATCCTTGAAAACACCACATTATTTTCCAAATACAATCCAGCCTGTTTTCTTTCTCTTTATCCTATTCAGTGCTGGGCCTAGTTTGTCATCCATCTTCAGTGTCTGCCCAAAATCTCTGTGTTGATGGACCAGCCCATCCAACTGTAAGGCCATATAGAACATGGCCTTAGTAATAGGCACTCTCATCCATTTGCTTTTTCTTATATGGATTGTTATATTGAATTCTTAAATAGTTGTGACCCTTATTTGGGAAACTCTGTAGTAGTATTGTGGGGTTTGATGTGATACAAACCCATCTTCCACTTACACTTGGTACATTCACTAAGACAAAAGTGAATGCCTTTAGTGAGCATACATTGGTCTCCATATTTTAGGCTTCATTTAAATATCAGAAGACTGTTGAACAAAATCATCTTTCTTGTTGTCAGTGAGTCTTATGTGAGCTTAACAGAATCATGGAAACCCCTTTGTTGGAGCAGTGTCTTTAAGATCATATTTAGTTTTATTGACTCAGATGCTTTTTTGTAATAAACAATAAGAACAGTGAGATCTTATATTCTTTGAACTTTTTATTGGTTGAGTAGCTGTAAAGATGTAGTCTGCTGTAGAAAATCATTGGTAAAAGCCTTCCTGTTTCCTTCTCACATCTTCATTAAGGATACCCTCAAAATATATGTAGATTATTCTCATAGATTTTATAAATATGAGAAAGTAGGCCTGTATGTAGGTGATTAGCTATTGGTGCCTTCTCAAATTTTAAATACCTTTTTTGTTCATAAAATAATGAGTGATTTTAGTAATTCTCTTTTCTTTCAGATATTCAGATAATCACACTCCAAATTATGTTATCTCCAACACATATTTCTTTGGTCTATACTTGATTTGTCTTGTCCAGTCATTCTTCCTGTTTTGCCTTTTTAATGCCATTTCCACTTCCTTAATTGGCAAATTAAGCTGTTAAAATTGAGCTGTTAAAATATAATGGTTTTTATGCAGTTATGGATAAAAAAAATTTGTTATAGAAATGATGACAGATCTCTTCCATTTTTTGTCTATTTGTTGTCTCCCTTTCATTTGGGTCTTATGCCAAGGTTTCTGCAAGTTTGTTTTTCCCCATGTTACATCTTGCTTCTTTAGATGGTAGATCAGTTGACAAGTATTTATTGAGTGCTTACTATGTGCCAGGCATTGTTTTAAATATTAAGGATACAAAAAAGGGGCAGAAATACGGTCCTTGCTATCGAGGAGCTTATGTTCTAATGGGAGAGACAAGATGCAAAAAAAATTATGTGTACAAAATATTTTAGTGTAAGTGGAAAGTAATTTCATAGGGAAGGCACTAGCATGGGGGCAGGGAGGAAGAAGAGAATAGAGGAGAGAAGAGACAGGGAAAGTCCTCCTTTAAAAAGTGAGATTTGAGCTGAGTCCTGAAGGAAGTCAAGAGGTGTAGGTAAGAAAGGAGAGCATTTTGAGCATCGGAGGATAGCCAGTGAAAAAGCAAGGTACAGAGTTAGGAGATGAAATATCATGTATGAAGAACAGTAAGAAACTGGCATGATTGTATTATGAAGTATGTGGAATAAAATAAAAGACTGGAAAGGTAGGAAGAAATTAGATTGTAAATGGCCTTAGAAGCCAAGCAGAGAATTTTATATTTTATTCTGGAAGTAGTAGGTAACCAATAGAGTTTATTTTGGAGGAGGTAACATGGTCAGATCTGTGCTTTAGGAAAGTCACTTTAGCACCTTAGTGGAGAATGGACTGGAGTGAAGAGAAACTTGAGTCAGGAAGAATAATTGTAATAATCAAGGTGTGTAGTGATGAAGAACTGCACCACAGTAGTGGCAGTGTGAATGTGGAGAAAGGGAAAGTATAAGATTTTATGAATGTAGAATTGGCAAGACTTGAGAAAAGATTGGATATGTGAGATGACTGACTGCAAGTGAAAACTGGAGAATGACACCAAGGTTTTGAGTCTGGATGTCTTAGAGGATAGAATGGTTGTGTTCTCAACAGTGAAAGGAAAATTCAGAAGCTGGGAGAGTTTGGGGAGAAAGATCATGAGGTCTGTGTTGGGCTTGCTGAGTTTGAGACATCTATAGGATATTTGGGTTGGGATGTCTAAAAAGTCATGCTGGGCCTAGAGGTCATGCTACCCCAAATCCTTAACTGTCTTCCACAAGATATTACAAATTTGTGTTGATTTGACTCTGTCTTTCTAATTCACAGAGGGATAAAGTGTTTGCTAACAATTTTTGGACTCAGCATTTTTATTGTGATGATTACTGAGACTAAACTAATGAGAAAATGATGCTCATAGAGGCAGCTAGTTGCAGTGTATAGAGAGCTGGTTTCAAAGTCAGGAAAGTCTGGGTTCAGGTACCATCCCTGACCCATACTCATTGGCTGTGTGACCCTAGAAAAGTCATTTTAACCTCGCATTGCCCCAGGCAACTCTCTAAACCATTTTAAAAATGGTTGAAGTGCCATTGGCTTTTCTTTTATATATTTTACTTTCTTTGCTATCAACAGCTCATTTGAATAAGTCAGGTTAGAGCTATGTAATAGTATATCATATCCTCTCATCTTTATTCTTTTTTCTGTTTTTGTGTTGATTTTGATCTTTGCTTTGACATGTCAGTACACATAGCACATGACTAATTCAGAAATGACTGCACATCAATTACCTGTAATTTCCTGTCTGTTAAGTTTTAAGTCAGTTTCATTTTTTTGTAATGATCTTTGGTGATGTCCTTGTCCATCACCTTCTGACTTTTTTGAAGGAAGTATTTAGTATATACATAAACTTCTGTGTAGTCTGCAAGGCCATAGCTTCTGTTGTCTCTTAATCTTAACCAACATTATCCAACACTTTTTACCATCTTTCCTTCTGTCCACATTGAAGCTATTTCTGCTTACGTTTTGCTTAGATATAAAATTAAAAGGTTGCATTCAATAGCCTTTAGTGTCTCCACCACCTTGAGATTTGTGATATTATAATCACATGAAACAATGTGACATTTCCCAATACTTTGGAGTACATGTTGAAACTAATTCTTCCAACTCCTCTATTTTCCTCTCCAAACAAAAGCTGTAAACTGTCTTTCAAGCTCCAACTTTCTTATATCATGAATGTCAGTATCAATATGCTGTTCTTCCAGCAGTATGTTAGTCATTGTTATTTGACAAGGATCTCATGTTTAGAGTTAAATTAATATTTCTAGATGGTCTAAGAACTGTGTGATTCCTAGCACCTTCTGTCTCCTTTTTCATAACTATATCACTGTCACTATGGAAGTATAAGGATACAGCCCAGTGCTGAAGACCATTTTTTAAATTTAATTTTTGTTTCATGGGTCACCAAAGCTGAAGAATTCAGCACTTAGTGATCAACATACTGGACATAAATTTTGTAGTACTTTACCTTATTTGTGCTTGGTTCAGTTTATTCCTAGGCCGCCTAGCCTTGCCTGCTTGAGAGAATTTACTAGAGCTCCTGATCTGTTAGTACAGCCCTCAAGAACACAAGAGTACCTCCACTGCCATGTTTAAGTACTGGAACAGGACTTTTGTGAAGAAAGGAAACCTTTAGGAAAAGAGGAAAAATATCTTGTCATGAAGATTTCTTTTTAAAAGATCACTTGAAAATCATTAGGGTCTAATATGTCAAATCTACTGACTCTCCTTACTGTTCAGAAGTATCTCTTAGGCTTGTGGGCTTTGAGCTTTATAACTAACTGGGCAGGAGTAGTTACAGAGAGTGTGGTATGGTGTGTTATCAGGAAATGCAATGTTTACTAAATGAATATTCAGTAAGAAAGATAGATACATGGTAGTAAAGCAAAGAAAGTACTGGTACTATGTACCAGGCACTGTCCTATGGTGGAAGGCAGTACATAAAGAGAAACTTACAGGGGTAGATGGATACTTACACAACAGAATAGCATTGAGATGCCTGGGAAGTATTGTAGAAGCCCAGTTCTGAGTAAGTAAAGGTGAAAGCTCACCTATCAGAGTCTGGCTTCCAAAAGGTAGTGATTATCTAAGGTTCTTGTTTGGAGTGAGGGAGTGTGATGATGGTGGTAGCATCATGGTGTAGAGATGGCCAGGAAGTGATGGTCCAACTGGTTAAATAAAGGAGATAAACTCTTAAGAAAAAGTACAAACTAGGCTATGTTTTCTCTCTAGTCTTTCTTTCACCAACCCTGATGGCCCTCTTTTTCTGTCTGTTGTTTGGTGGCACAGAAAATTAATGAGGAGAGACTTTAGAGATCAACTAGTCCACATATTCATTTTGTAGAGAAAGAAACTCTCCCCAACTAAAGAGCATCACAGTTTTGGTAGTACCAGTGCTAAATTTTCATACTTCATTCCACAAATATTCATGTGAGAAGCATTGTGCTGGACTCTGAAGAGGAGCCCAAGATCAGTAAGACTTGATCTCTCTCTCTCTCTTAATGAATTTATAGCTAATCTAATAGAGAGATAAGTTATATCAGTGAGAAAAAAACAAAATAAAATGTAATAAGCATAAGAGAAATACAAACAGAATGCTTTGAGAGCATTTTTGGAGAGGGAAGGCTCTAATTTCTGAATGGGAGAGTTGGGGAAAATATTCTAGAGAAGGTAGCGTTTGACCTGACCCTTCAAGGATGGGTGGGATTTCAGCAGGTAGAAATTATATTGGAGAACTGCATTTCAGGCTTAGGGAATGACAAGGGCAGAGTTATGGAGATAGGAAAATATGAACACATTCAGAGTATTCTAATTTCTCTCCAGTGCAAAATGGGAGATAAGGCTGTAAGATTGTGGCAGGCTTCAATACCAGGCTATGTTTTAAAATGTTACTACATAGGCACTTAGGGAGTCATTAGAACTTTTTGAGAAGAGGAGTGATGTGATAAACTGTGAATCAGGAAAATCAACCTGAAAACAGTAAGATATTATTTTTAAAATGTGAGTTGCATTGGGTTTTTAAAAAATTATATAATAAAGAAAATAGCCATCAGATACAATGTTAAAAAAAAATTTTAAGTAAGGGTAACTTATAAGATGAGATGATGCTGGTACCTGGAGACCTAAATTCCCTTTCAGAGGTATTTAGTTGTGATTTCTATAAGCAAATGTACTTTGATCAGTGTTGAAGGGACTCATACAAAGTACCTGGGAGCTGAAGTGAATTCTTATTTTTAAAGTTTGCAAACTTTTTTTAAATTAATTTTTTTTTTCTACATTATCTCCTCCTCAGCATGGTATCTCATTTTATTCCCAGTTCACCTCACAGTGGACTGAAGTGAGGCTTGCGGTAGAAGCAAGACACATTGGACAATTAAAATTAAGCATAATGATTTTCATTAAGTGGTATCAGTTTGAAGATTGTTGTGTCCTAAAATATTTGTTACATTTTAAAAAGTAAGTAAAACTTCGAATTTTTAAGAATGGTTTGTTGTGCTACTATGTAATTAATCTGTGTGTTTTTCCCCAGTGCTCCAAGTCCAAAATGTACAGCATGTCAAGAAAACATCATTAAAGATAAGGTATTTCAAAGTTCTTTACAATTACTTTGTGAAAATATTTTTTATAATTTAGTTATAATTTTTAAATGGAATCTGTATGAAAAGAAATTTTAAAAGGTGAAAAAAAGGTAATCTTTTTTTACATATGTTTGATGCCATCTTATTTTTTAATTTTGCCACACTGTTTTGGTTAATCTTATTTATTAGTTTAAATTAACACCCCTCCCATTCAAATCCTAAATCAAATCATTAGGTATAGATGAAATTTCACAATATGTTAGATCTTAAAAGAACCTTAGAGTCAGACTATCTCATTTTTCAGAATTAATTTGTCCATGGTCCCATATCTAATAAACAACAGAGTAGGGTCTCAAAACCACATTTTTTTGACCTCTTGACCAATATTCTTTCCACCATAGTGTAATATAAGCTCCTTGAGGGCAGGCATTGTTTGATTTATAGTTGGAAGGGAGCTTAGAGATCAGCGAGTCCTACCTCCTCTTTCATGCAGGAATCCTAACACCCTCAAAACAGTCATTCAGCCTCTGTTTCAATACTTCTAGTGATATGGTGAATTTGAAATGATTCATTATATAATTCCAAATATATCAGTAAAAAATACATGCAGTCTTTAACATTTTGAATGAAGAAAAATTGATCAAGCCTTTAGAATGTTGTGATCATCAAAAAATAATAGTATAATTATATTCAGGGCTAGAGGGGCATAGGAGGGAGTGGCAAGAAAGGGAATGTTCTGTATATGAAGTTTTTAAAACTTAAAGAACAAACTTACCTGCGAGAAAAGCAAACCCAGATGAATTTGTGTAATGTAAGCATTGTTATTGTTGTTATATTATGGGTTCTAATACTATCTCAGCATAGAGAGAGAGATTTTTTTGTTAGTAATATACTAGTTATGCCTCCTCCCTGAATTGTGCCCATGCAACTGTAGACCTAAAGACCAAGGGATTCTAATGCTATATCTCTCAGTCTGCCTTTGTCCTTGTCTGTAAAGTGAAGGGGTTGAACTCCATGTATGCCTTTCAACTCCCAAATTCAATTATTCTAATGACAGTCATAATAAACGTAATGACTGACTTTTCAGTAACACTTCAAAGGTTGATCCTTACAAAAAATCTCTTATAGTCCCAGTGCTATTTAGCTTCTTTTTACAGTTGATGAAACTGAGACATATAGAGGTATAGTGTCTTGTCCATAGGCATAGCTAGCAAGTGCCGGAGGCTGAATTATAAGCTATTTCTTCCCGTCTTCCAAGTCCAGCCATTTATCTACTGTGCTGCCTTTGTAAGATCAATTTTTTTTTCCAATAAAGAGCCTGATATGACTCGAGACTTAGAGAATCTGATAAAATAAAGGTAAAATTATTTTCTTTGTATTTTTGAAGTATCTGCCGTGATGATTTTAGTACCTTAAGTTCATGACATTTTTAAGCCGTATTTACGAAAGACCTTTATTTGGTTCTGAATTTCTTTATTTTTAATAATTGACATCAATTTATTCCATTTCTTTCCCAATGAAGTTGAAAAGAAAATTAAAGTTTCATGTTTATTTTTCAGTTATCACAGGATCTTCTTTAGTAGACATTAAATTAAAACTTTTCGTAACAAAAATGTTACAGATGATGTCATTTAGAAAGCAAGACTATTTCCCAGTGAATAGCAGGGCCTTACACATAGTAAATACTCAGTAAATATTTGTTGAATTGAGTTGAATTCATAGTATGTTAAGTGCTAAAGAATGTTAACTATGGTTAAAAACAAAAGAAAGATAGGAACATTTTCTTTTCTAAGATAAAACTCCATTTTATTGTCAGATTAAACAGTCTTTGCAGTAAATATTTTTGAACATTTATAATCATGAGCTTTTTCAGAAAGAATGAATTGTCATGAGCAACTTAATCTTAGTACTGCAATATAACACTAAAAATAATAATCACATTTTCATATTTACAAAGTGCTGACCTCATAATTACCCTTAAAGGGGGAGGTAATATAAGTATTATTTCTATTTAATTGGTAAGGAATCTGAGGCTCAGGAAAAATAAACAATGAGAGATACAACTAGTAAGTTTGGAGCTCGGACTTCTACTCATAGCTTCAGAGACCACTATTCTTTTTCTTTTTAAATTAACTCATTTTTGGTTTTCAACATTCACTTCCACAAGAGTTTGAGTTCTAAATTTTCTCCCCATCTCCCCTCTCCCCCACCCCAAGACATCATACATTCTGATTATCTTTTGCCCCAATTTGCTCTCCCTTCTATTACCTTCTCCTCGTTTCTTATCTCCTTCCCCTCTATTTTCTTGTAGGACAAGGTAGATTTCTATACCCCATTACCTGTATGTCTTATTTCCTAGTTACATGTAAAAACAATTTTTCACATTTGTTTTTAAAACTGAGTTCCACATTCTCTCCCTTCCTTCCTCCCCACCCACCCTCACTGAGAAGGCAATGTGTAGTCATGCAGAGCACTTCCATAATAGTCTTGTTGTGAAAGACTAACTATATTTCCCTCCATCCTGTCCTGCCCCTCATTTATCTTATTCTCTCCTACCTCCAAAGTGTTTGCTTCTGATTACCCCCTCCTCCCAAGACCACTTTCTTTCCATTAAGTTGTTCTTGTTGTCATCATTGTTGTTCCACTTTTAGGTTGCTTATTACTTTTATTTACCTTTGGGGTATGGAATTTGTTCTTCCACTTGCTCATTGTGTGAAAGAGAATTTGTTTATGATGCTTCTGTTAGGAACTGTCACCAACACCCACCCAAAACTAATGTGTACTGTTAGGCTTTTTATATTTATGAAAAATATGCTATAGCTAATTTTACTAAAGTTTTTTTTTTTTAGTAAGTCAGCTCAGTGTAAGGAAGAATTTATATATCTTTAGAATTATTCAGCTATAAAACTGATTACTTTGTCAGGTTATACAAGGCCCTTAAACAGCAGCTAGATAGTCACTTCGCCAGGAATATTGTAAAAGAGAATCATTCATTCGCTGAGTCGGGTATTGAACTAAATGAAACTTTCCAGTTCTGAGATTCTGTATAAGATTCTATTCCATCTGGTTTTTTAATTTTGTTTTTTTACAATGAAGCCTATCTCTACATACCTTATTAGTTCTTTGTTCCTGAAAATATGGTTATCTGTTTAACTACATATTTGAAAAAGTTCAGCAATGTATGCATATTATACTTGTACCCTTTAGCTAGGTAATATCATCTGAAAAGTCAATCATGTTGACATTTTAAATAGCTTACCACTACCTATGACCAGCTTTCCTTTAGTGCCATCTAATAAATTTTGTTATGATTAGATTATTTTAATTGTGTTTCATAGCAGAAATAGTTCCTTTACGTTGCACAAAAATATCTAGATGATTCTTAACTCTCTCTCTGTTGTTGTCCACTTCAAAGTTTGTTTATAATTTCATTAAAAGCTTTTTGCTTTATTTGATGTTTGATGTTTTCTTCAAGTGATGCTAATCCTCTGAAATAAGTGCCTTTCAATTTCAGGTATTTAAGGATAATTGCTGTAAGAGAGAAATTCTGGCTCTTCAAATATATTGCAGAAATGAAAGTAGAGGATGCACAGAACAATTAACCCTGGGACATTTGCTGGTGAGCATTGAACCACCATTATTAAGGTTACATTAAGAAGTTGAATTCCTTAACATTGACACCATTTTCCAGTTTGAATAGCCTAAATCTTCTGGAACATAAATATGCCTCTGACTCCAAAATTCCAGGTTCACACAGGGCTGACCTAAGAAGGTCCTATTCTCTTTTTGGTTCATTATGCTCCTACCCAGAGTTTACTCTGGAAAATTGCCAATGTAGCTTGCTCAGGTTTTCACATCTATGGGTAAAAGGTAATGCTCATAAAAGCACTGAAGGTAACAAAATGCAATAGGCATATAGGACTCACTGGAGTCCATAAAATCTATGTAGAAAAAACATAAAGCATTATTAGTGCACTATTCTTTTCAGTGAGAGAACATTCCAACATTCTAGTGAATCCCTTGCTTTCTCATCCAGTCCTACATAGTTTTCCCAACTGGCAATCCTACCTATCATATAGATTCCTCCAGAAGATAATCTTTGGAGGTGCTAGACTAGAAGACCACATTCCCAGACTCTGAAACACTCGTGTTAATAGTTGGAGGTGACAGGTCCTGATCACTTCTCCCCTGTCTGCACCAGTGGCCTCACTTCTTTTGCTGTTGTTCCACATACAGGATCCATGTGGGTAATCCTCTTCTTTTTCCATGAACTGTGCTGTTCAGGAAATCCCCCACCCCCTTCGCCTCCTCCAGAAGGTCTGATCACTGAATTCTCAAACTTGGGGTTATCCTTAAGGCAACTCCCAAGGCTGGTTCTGCCCAAGAAATTTCCTTTCTCTGACTAAAAGGATCCATTGTAAGATTAGGCCTTCTAGGAAATCAAAATCCTTCTTCCTCTACATAGAAGGTTGGGGTTCAGAAACGTTGCTCCCTCTTAAGCCAAGTGGGCAACTGGTTGTCTACTTAAGCCATACTTCTTCAGGAACTATTATTGCCCAAATTGCTGCCATCTCTTTAGCTGGTAAAGTCTGTTTTCAGGCCTCTGGACTCTAATCTGTTCTCAAAAAAGGAAACAGAAAGAGAAGAGGTGGCCAAGAATTTGAGATCCCAGAAACTCTCCTCTTAGTCCACTTGGACAGAAGTACAATTTGCCAAGTGCTTCTTCCTCAGAGGCACCGTTAACTGTTAACTTCTAACTCTGTCACAGGCAGCACTCTAAAAGAAAAACACAATAAGAAATGGTGAAAAAGGACTGAGCAGGTCTATCATCTCACCTTTATAGACCAGAACAAAAGAATGCCACTTCCCCTTTCACGAGAAGCCCAGCCAATTAAATGATGAAAAACCAATCAATCACGATCTTTGTTTTCTTCCCATGGTGCCAGTTACCAGTAGGTATGTCCATTCTCTAGAGGGAGCTAGGTATGCTCATCATATTGGGAATTCTTGTCATCAACTGTGCCTTATATAAGACCGTATTTATACTGACCTATCAAAAACAAAACCAAAATGTGAAAGTCAGGGTGGCTTTCATTTGAAATGCTGTTTCCTGTGACATGAGTGCCCAAACTAGAGTCACCCAGCACCCTGAATCTAAGAGGCTTCAGTGACACTGTTGACAAGCACTGCAGTGACACAGTAATGGGCCACATTTACATGGTGATTGGCAGCTTACAAAATATTTTCCTTGTTGCACTCTTGCCCTCTAGGGCAATAGTGTATCTCATCCTAGTTTTGCAGGGAAATGAAATGAAGTGAAGTGATTTGTTCCAGGTCTGCTACCTCCAAGAACAGTGTCTTTGTTACCACCCCATACTACCCCTAAAGTAGTTTATTTGATGTATAAATTATATGGTCATAGTTTAGCTTTTCTTTCCTTCCGCCATTCCCCCCCAATTTGTTTATTTTTTAAAGTATATGTTCTTTGCCAAAAAAAAAAAGTATATATTATTTCTCCTTCCCATTGTTTCCTGTAACAACCAGGACCCCAACATGCATAGGAGGGCCTGCTGTAGATCTGCTTTTCTAAAAGGAAAGCAACTTTTGAGGGGTCAACAATCACTTTAATCAAGCATGTATATTATTCACTTAGTTCAGGGGGAAAAGCACCCTGAACTTCAGAGAAAATACAGAGAAATAAAATCCAACAGATAGGGCTTCCAACTGTCTAACCATAAGCAATACATATATCACACATCAACAGACAGATCCAACTGTCTGACCATACGTATATAGTTACCAGAGAGAGAAGCCCCAACATCTAGGTTTTCAAAGCAGGTAGGAGGGCAGGATTCTTTAGCAGCTTCCCAGTGTCTCATTTGGCCAAACAAACAGTTCTAGTCAGGAAGCCCAAAAGTAAAACCTCACCTCAGAGTATTTATAGACTTTTCAGAGTCAGAGAGCATCACAACTCTCATGACCCAGTGCCTCATTAGAAATTAACAAAAGGTGTGGGCCTTCCAACAACAACAAAAAATCTCTCCTAAGCAAGTTTCCCTTAATGGACAGGCCCATTAATGGGTAGGGAAGAGCTTTAACTCTCGTTAGCATTACACTTCCCTCAATCTGTATTGAATAATACCAAAAAAAAAAAAGAAGGGAAAAAACCCTCATAACCAATAAGTGTAGTCTAGCAAAACAAATTCTCACATTGGCCATGTCTAAAAACATTTTAATCCTTCACCTGTCTGGCAGGGAGGTAGATGGTATGCTTTGTCTTTAGTCCTCTGTGCTATTGGTTTGCCAGTGCATTGGAAAGAGTTATAAAGTTTTTTCAAAGTTGGTTTTCTGGGGTTTTTTTGGGTCTATGTTATGCTAGCTCTCCTCTATCAGTTCATAGAGGTTTCCCCAATTTACTCTGAAACTGCCCATTTTGTTATTTTATACGGCATAATATTCCATCGCATTCATACGCAATAATTTTCTTAACCGTTCCCCAACTGCTGGGAACCCCTTTAGCTCCCAGTTTTTGACTCCTGTAAAAATAAGCAACTATAAATATTTTTGTATGTATAAATACTTTTCCTTTTTCTTTGATCTCTTTACATGATGGGCTTGGTAATGGTATAGCCTGGTCAAAGGGCATGAAGTTTAATAACTTTCTGAGCAGAATTCCAAATTAACTTTTATTTTCAAAGAAATATTGAACAAATTTTAAATTTCATAAAAATTTTCAGTTTTGAAATGCCTAGAAAGAAGTCTACATTGTTGTATTCACATGACTTCTTTATAGAATCTATTTTCAATGACAGCTATAGAATGTTAGAGCTTACCCAGTTTAATCCCCTCCTTTTCAGATGTGGAAACTGAAGTCTATTCCTAAAAGGCTTCATGAAAATGCTATTTATTTAATTTTTCATTAATCATAAAACTAATTCCATATCTCTTAAGATGTGTTTCTCAAGCTAATTTGGCAATTTGTTGATCGAAATGTACTTGCAGAATCTCTGAACTTTGGCTTGAGGGGTATAGGTATATGTTATACCTTCAGAATAAAGGGAGATTTGGAATATTTGAAGGCAAAAAAGTTTGAAGTAATCTTATTTGTGTCCTAAAAATGTCACTTAAAGTATTGTTATTAATATATAATTTCATATTAAATTTTTAGAGGAAGAAAATGTAACTACTCTAGAAGTGTTCTCACAGAACTCCCATTTATGTTGTATGGACAACTAAGGTTCCATCAAACACAGGCTGGGAAATTCTGCCTTAAAATTATTTAAACTGGAATATAGTGCCTGAGATCTATAGCTTCCCACCCCAGAAGGTTGCCTGGGATGTTGCCTGCATAGTTCTTCAGGCACAATTTAGCAAATTGTGTCTCAAATACAACATGGAACTCTGTTCAATCTGTTATTCTTTGCAACTGTACACAGATGTAATGGTGAGTATAGAAATGTCAGATAGCTACATATTTAAGGCTAGAGCCAGTACTCATTTTGTTTGCCACATTTCATATTGAATGGACTGTCAAAGAGCAAGGATTGTTTATCCTTTGTCTTATAGGTACATTTAAAAAGTGATTGCCAATTTGAAGAACTTCCATGTGTCCGTGCTGACTGCAAAGAAAAAATCCTTCGAAAAGATTTACCAGGCCACGTAGAAAAGTCATGTAAATACCGAGAAGCAACATGTCAGTACTGTAAAAGTCAAGTTCCCATGATTACACTGCAGGTGAAATTTTTTCCTATTTCAATTACTCATACCTTCTGTGCAATTCAGATTTTTTTTCTGCATCAAAGAGATTTTCTCACTATTCTTTTCTAAAAACAATAGTTATAATAACATTTGCATTTCTGCAGTTCTTTAATGTTTCAAAAGGACCTTTCCCACAACAGTCATGTGAGGGAGGTGAGTAGCGCAAGGCAAGATAAGGCGAAGACTCACCAGTCTGAGCCAGGAGTCATGATATCTCTTTTCTAGTATTGAAAAATGGTCATGTGAAGAAGGAGTGAGACTTGTTTCGTTTGATCCCCAGGAGCTAAATAAGGAGCAATGGGTAGAAGGTGCAAGGAGGCCATTTAGGTTTGATGTCAGGAAAAACAATTAGAGACATCCAGAAATGGCATAGGATGTCTTGGGAAGGAGAGGTGGAGTCCCCATCCCATGAGCTCTCTAGGGAGAAGCTCTGTGACCACTCAGTGGGTACATTATAGTGGAAATTCTTTTTCAGGTGTGAATTGGACTAGATGAAATCCCTTCCAGTGCTTAAATTCTGTGATTCTATAATGACGTATTTTTAGGCACTCATGACAGAAGTTTTCTAAGACAAACTTCGAATCTTTTGTAAAGTCTTTTCTCTAGAAATGATAACCACCACAACAGTGATGATACCAGCACTTTGTAGTTATGTAGATAATGCTTTATGGTAAAAAAAATGTTCATGTGGATTGTGTCAGCTGCCTTCAGTAACCCTGTGTTAGAGTAGTTCACAAGCAGTGACTCTACATCCAGTGCTTTAGCCTTTCCACTGTGCTACTTCTAGCTGGAGTGATCACTTCTTAGAGAAGATTTCCTTAGAGATTTTAAACTTGTTTAAAAAAAAGAACTAGGTAAACATGATCCTTGGGTCATTTGGATTTCCTTTGGGCTACATTTTTGGTATGCCAAGAAATTAGCTATTGGTATTCTGTTTGGATCGAGGGTCTATATGGTGTGGTGTGAAAGGAGTCTCAGACTCAGGATCCTGGCCTTGAATTCCAGTTCTGATAAATTTATTATTGGGGTGACTTTGGGTGACTCATTATCCTTTTCTGAGCTTCAGTTTTGTCATCTATAAAATATAATAAATATAAAGTAATATTTACAGTATTTACTTTGCATGTTTGTAAACTCTAAAGCACTATGTCAGTGTGACCTGTCATTATATAATGGACACTGAAGTAGGGCATAATTGTAATATCAAAACTCTAGAGAACTTTTAAGTCATTCAAGGGCTCAGACTTCCTCTGTATTTCAACTACAGTTCTAATATTATATGTTGCTGATTCATTTAAATCTTTATTCCAAACTGTACAATTTTATCATAATTTAGAGTGGCACCAAAAAGGAAAAAAAAAGTCCTTTCTTCCTCAGTAATCTAATCCAGAGATTATTGAGCAATTGTTAACAGTTAAGGAATAAGGACTACCTGAGATTTTTGGTGGATGTAATGGAGCTAAGTTCAAGTGTCTCCATGTTGATTGTTGGTTTATGGGACAGAGGAGGGAAGAAGCCCCATTTTAAACCTAGGTCTAAAATATTTGATCTTTCTGAGTCCTTAAGGCTTTTCTTTATGAACACAAGAATCATGAAATGGAGCTTAGATATCACCTAGCCCAACCCTCTCATTTTACAAAGGAAACTGAGGCCCAGAGAAATCAAATGATTTGCCCATGGTTACAAAAAGTAGTAATTAACAGACTGAAGATTTCAGCTTTCCTCCTCTGATTCTCAGTCTCATATTCCTTCCAACTGACCATACACAGGCCAGGTGGGTCCTGTGACCTGGGATAGTAGCATCAGTGTTGCCCCCTGGGGATCTTGGGAATTGTCATAATGAATTTTTGTGTCCAGGTCTTTCTTTGACTCCATACCCTGGCCACAAGAGGTGATCATCTTTTACGAAAGAAACTTATTCATTTTTCAGCAGCTCAGAGTTTTTCAACAACTGCAGAATTAAAATATTTTATTTTAGGTTTGTAGAAGATCATTAATTTATTTGGGAGGAGTTATTTTCTTAGTAATATCTACATAGAGGAATTGAATCATTAATAAATAAGAATAGTACCAGTAGATTATGTCTGTAGTAAATGATCTACTATCATTTGTTAGAAATATCTTAATGATGTCATAGTTAAACCTATCGGAAGTATTACATTTTGGTTTTTTAAATTCACTTCCAAATGAGTTGAATAATACTATGATTATTTCTTCATCATGACCTTGAGCTGTATATTTTGGGAAAGTTTCAGAGGTTCACTTACATTATTTAGCACGGACAGTATTAAAACTGTGCTATATAAAAATTATAAATAAATAAATAGGCTATTTATAATCTTTATGTTTTTCTGATGACATTTTAAGGAGGTTTGTTCATAGATTCACGCTTACTATATTTGGAATTCAGGAAATTGTTCATTGGTCTATTGATTATTTTATTAAAACACAATATGGGAGAAGATTTATCATTGAGTTCTTTGAATTTTGACATTATGTTTCCATTTGAGGTTTCTAAATATTAATTGAAAGATAATTCCTATTACTAGAGTCTTCTTCTGGTGCCTCATCATGGCATGGAGTTGACCCTGGATTTTTGGAGGCTGTACTAGAAGGATAGAAAGCTCTGTCAGGTCTGATGAAGCTAGAACTTCCTACCTCCTAGACTCCAATTCTTAGAATCCATTGCTTCCCCAGAGATAGCTCTAGTACTACTTCCTCCAGGAAACCTTTCCTGGTCTTGTCAGCTGTTATGTACTAGCACCTCTAAGGTTACCTTCCTTGTACTCTGTATTTATCTTGTATGTTCTGGTTTTTATATGTTGCTACCCCCATTAGAATGTCAGTACCTTTAAAGCAGAAATGTTTGGGGGTTGGGTTTTTTTTTTTTGCTTTTTCTTTATCTCCCCAATGCTTTGTACCTGGCACAAAATAAGTACTTAATAAATGCTTATTGATTTATTGAGTATAGGCCCAATGACAGACTGCATCTTTTATATGAATATCAGCCAAGCTAATTTTAGAAGCCTCATCATCAGATGATCAGCCATCAAGGAGGGAACCAACATTTTTAGCCATAGAAACTCATGAAGACCATCGAAGCCCTAGGGGGGTTTATTGTCATCTACACTGGTGGAAGGGACCAGTGAAACCATGGATTCTTGGAGTACTAGAGCAGTATAGGGATATGTTCAAATATACAAACCCATCATTTTATAAATAAAATGACTACAGTTGACTTGTAAAGGCAATTGATTATTTGAATTCTGAGTAAATGAGGATTTTTGTGTTTTTGTTGGGGTGAAGTAGTTTCCCCTTATGTTCTATAAAGAAACAACTAATTTCTTGAAAGTTTGCTTATCCAATGTCAGAGATTATTCTAGGACACTTAGATCTTTCTTAGTTCATTTAGTCTAACATTGTGAAAGATTTCAGATGATAAAGATCCTTTTAGAAAGAGATTTTCTGAAAACCTCTGGTAAATAAAATCTGAGTTAATAAATTTCAAATTAATATGTTCAAATAGATCTGTGATGACATCTGTTTGTGAGTTCCCTGCAGTAGTGAAGATCACAACCTATCCATGGCTACCCTTCCTGTTTGACTCTTTCCCACGTTCTTCCACAAATGGATTGTTATAGCCAGTTCACCCAACATGCTGGAGTCCTTACTCATTTTCTCCTTACGTTGTAAGGGATCCATGGTATCTCTCTTACTCTGACCTGTCATCCCTTGCTTTTACCACATGGCCAAAATGATATGATTGTATCTTTTGCAAGTGTTCCGTTTTTCATGTATGTATTTTCCCATTCATCCTAGCCTTCACACAAGTTCCCATTAACAATATTTTGTTGTATCTTCTAAGACAATGTCTAGTTTTTGATTTGTTTGTTTTTTGTTTGGTTAGTTTTTTTAAATCACTCAACCATTTTCAAATAATAACTATTACATAAATATAACATTTATATTAAATTGCATTTCTTACATAAATAGAAGTTTTTAAAATTAATTTGTTTTCAGTTTTCTGCAATCACTTCCATAAGTCTTAGATTTTTCTCCCCCTCCCTGAGACAGCGTGCAATCTTATATGGATTCTACACATAGATTCTTATGAAACACATTTTCACATTTAATCATGTTGCATAGAAGAATTAAAATGAATGGAAGAAACGAAGAGAAAAAACAAACCAAACATAATACAAGAGAAAATATTCTGCTTCCAGAGTTCTGTCTCTGGATGTGGATGTCATTTTGCCTCAAGAGTCTTGGCAATGTTTGGGAATGTTTTAGGATCTTGCATTGCTGTGAAGGGCTAGATCTACCAGAAACAGTCATCACACACTGTGGCTGTTACTGTGTGTAATAATCTCCTGGTTCTGCTTGTTTCACTTGGTATCAGTTCATATAAGTCTTTCGAGGCCTCTCTGAAGTCTTCCTGCTCATCATTTCTTATAGCACAGTGGTATTCCATTACATTCATATACCACAACTTGTTCAGCCATTCCCCAGCTGATGGGCATCCCCTCAATTTCCAGTTCTTGGTCACCACAAAGGGAGCTGCTATAAATATTTTTGTACATGTGGGACCTTTTCCCAATAAATAAAAGTTTTTATTGGAATGATTGTAATAGGAAGTTTATTTTCTTTTGGTTAAAAATTCTTGGCTAGTTGGTAGGTATAGACTGTTTTTAACAAGTTCACAGTAATTTTCTTTTCTTTTCTTTAGAAACATGAAGATACAGACTGTCCATGTGTTGTTGTCTCATGCCCACATAAATGTAGTGTTCAGACACTTTTGAGGAGTGAGGTAAGATGTTTCTACCAATTGTTTAATGTAAATAGCTGCTTATTTAGTATTACTAGATTTAGAAGTTTAGATTATGAGATCTTTTTAGCTTTTTGCAAAATTCATTTGCCTTTTAATCTATGAAGTATTTAAAATTGATTGAACATTACAGTGGGGGGAGATGTATTTTGGTAACTTTAAAAAATGGTTTTGCAAATTTTTTTTTTCCTTTGAGTAGGGGAAAAGTAGACTTGTGTTAATTTGCCTCTGTGTAATTCATTGCACAAGCCTTTTAAAAGTAAATTTGTAATAGGTGCATCTTTTCCATTGCTTCATCTGTATCATTTCATCAGAGACAATGAATAAAATTTGATGACACTGTTAAAAACTGGATTTTTTACCCCAAGATTGTCAGTAGCATAGGAAAGCATCTAGGATCTGAAGAGTCTAGACTTACAACACTAATTTCATAAAGATTTTTATGCATGAAAACTATGAATTCTGTCAGAAGATGGAATGTCATTCGATTAAAAAATAAAATAAAAAACCAAAGTTTCTAATTTAATATTTTCTAGAAGATACTCAAAAACAGCAACCTGGATGATTAAAGACCTTGAGGGCACAATGTTCTAGTAGATGACCTTAGATGGGGCCTAAGAAACCTGTCTTCTCTTCCTTGATGCTCTACTAACAAACTGTGTGACTTAGTCAAGTTGCAGCATCTCTGGGCTCAATTTCTTCCTTTTTAAAAAGAGTAATTTGGACTATTTCTGAGATTCCTACTAGTTCTGACACTATATTTGAAGATCCCTTCTAGCTCTAGCTTTGTAAGACCCTTTCTGGTTTCTATAGGAAAGGTTATTTTCTTTTAGTTAAAAATTCTAGAGTTTCTTCTCTATGACCCCATAAATAGTGAGAATAGAGAAATGAGGGAAGATGGTAAATATGTAGAAGGCTGAAAGTACCAAAAGAAGACATAGTTATGATTATTTTAGGTACAACTCAGGGAAAAAGTGACACTTTAAAAATTAAATAATATCAGTGGCATTATATATGCACATGTGTGTATGTATTATGTATCTTTATGTAATTTTGTAGAATTGTTCTATAGGATTATGTTGAGAATATAAAGTAGCATAGTAACATTAGAAGGTCATTTTCATTTAGACTTTTTATTGAGCAGGATACACAGTTACACTAGACAGAGGAGCACCATAGATTCATGGAATGTTAGAGCTGGAAGGCAGTATTAATCAAACCCTTTCATTTTACAGACAAGGAAACCGAGGCTCAGAGAGGTTAGGCAGCAAATGCTAGAGATGGGCTTCAAACCCAGGGTGCCCCTCAGGTCCATTGCTTGTTCCGCTGTCTCACGCTGCCTCCTGCCTCAGCTCCCATGCAGAGCCAGCACTCACAACCTGAGTCTCTTGGCACCAGAGTCCCAGTAGTGTTCTCTTGTACAGCTGGCTTCACTTTGTCATTATGTTTCAGAGGAAGCCATTGCAGGATAACAAATGTTAGAGGAATAGCACAGATGTTTTATCGATGGTACATGAGATGAATATATATTTTTAGGATATTTCATTTTAATGAGATCAGAGTAATCTTGGATAAAATTTCCAGTACCTTTTTCATTCTTGCATAAAGTAGATCACTAGCTGCCAATCAGGGAGAAATCTAACTTTCTGTTGCCAATCCTAAGGTTTAGCAAGCATTTTCCTCACAGCTATCATGTAGGGCAAGTAGTAAAAGTATAATTATCCCCACTTCACTGATGATAAAACAGAGTGGAGTGCTTTGCCAGGGCATTAGTGGAAGTGGTGTTACACTCACTTCTGAGTAAGGTTCGTGGCTGTATGTGTAGGTTGAAGAAGTCCCATGAAAGCTGCAGTATTTCAAAATGTCTCTCACAGAGGCCTGAAATCCCATCACTGGAGATTGATTCCTTTGACTTCAGAGACCTTTTGGACGCAGCATTGTCTGTTAAAATATAAATATCCCTCAGTCAGCACCTAAGCAGAGATTAGTTTCTAGCAGATTTATTTCTGGTATCTAGATAGTTGAGAGAGAAAAAGTCTGTGTCAGAATGAGACACAGTACACGTTGTGAAGCTGGTACATACAAGCTCATGGGAATTCAGTCATCAGAGGAGCTGAAAGGACATCAGAGACTCATTGCCCTGATTGCTCGCCATACCTTGAATCTCTGATATTGTCTCTTGTTATTAGGACAGCAGACCAGCTGGACCATGGGTCTTTTATGTATATAACAGTCTGTATTCATTCCACATAGTTTCTAGTCTGAGAAAAATGCATCTAAATTATCAGGTTTTTTTAGGACATGGGTGAATCAATTCCCACATTAAAGTAACTGTAAACATAAAACATAATATAACATTTCTTCAAGGGCATTTTTTTTTTTTACTCACTGTTATTGGACATAGTAGGAAAATCAGCCTCCATCTTGTCTCAGCCTGTTTTAATTTTTTTCTTAAGACCTCAGTTCTCCATTTAGTTTAAATTTCTGATAATACGATCTGGACTTTTTTGTTAAAAATCCATTAGTATTAATGAATGGTGGTTACATGGAGGCTATATTTTATTTCTCTAATTTCCCCTCAACCATCATTGAAGAAACTCCTGCTGAGTCAGTGGAGCTCTGCAGGGTTCTGAGAAGAATGATCAGGTGGCACATTCTGTTCAAAGGACGATCTTGCCAACAGAAAATCAACACTCACTAGCTTAACATATTTGTCCTTATATTAGGACCATCAGAGGTGGGGGCAGAAATGGGAGGTGCCAAAGGAAGAAATAATTATGATTATTTTAGGTCCCACTCAGGGACAAAATGCCACTTAAGAATGAAAATACACATAAAAATATACTTTGATAATAAATAAAAGTGTGTGATTATGCCATAGAGTTATATTAAAGAAGTATAATAATTTAACATTGTAAAGATTAGGATGATTGTTCAGATACATTTTTCTCATAAACTGCTGATTGTTCTTATAGCAGCATTAAATGTATGTCATAATCTATTCATTCGTATAGTACAGTATTTTGTTGCTACCATTATCCATCTGTTTTCTCATTCCAAAAAATGTTGCTTATGTAAAATGAGATTAGTAGCCATTTTTTCTTATACTGTATGTAGTTCATGGATACTTAAGGGAAACCATGTCTAAGTTATATTAGTTGATTCTTACCAAAGTGTTATTTTGTGCTGACTCGGTACCCTTTAAAAAAAAAAAGTTGTTTCAGCAATGATCGTTGTAAAAGTGATCTCTGGACGGGTCCATGACAATTGTGGTCTATTCTAAAATTATTAAGGGACAAGATAGGAGGGAAGAGTCAACAGATAAGTTATAAATTCTCTCATAATTCCATCATAAATGAATGATGCCATAAAGGAAGATGCCTTTATTTGAAATGCCATCATATAAAGGATGGACTGTCTATGTACTAGGGAAACCAGGAGTTGGTTCTAGAAAATAAATCTGTACTTGTTAATATATATGTAAAGCTATGAGATTAGTTAAGATTCTTCAGCTATGCTGAGCAGGAAGGAAAAAAACAAACAAAATCTTCCCTTCATTCTTTTATTGCACTTTTGTGTACCATTGTCCCTGATTTGATGTGTAATTATTTTTCATGTGATCCTGAAATGTACTCCTTGAATTTTCTGATGTCAATTTTTATATTTAAGGAAGTTATTCTTGGTCATTAAGATTTATGCATAGCAAAATTAATAACCTGTACCTTTAAAATATTATCATTGTAATCATTTGTGCAGGAAATAAAATAACTTGATTTTATATTTAAAGAACATTTCAATCAAACCAGGGCTTTTGCCTAAAGATGAGTTTTCCTCTCCCAATTCATATGAATTTTCACTACAATTTAGTTTTTGAAATATTGGCAATAATGAGATCCACATTAAAAAAAATAAACAACCCACCTCTGGGTTTCTTTTTAAGATTAAATGTCAAACAGTCATTTTAAGGCTACATTTGGGAAGAAATCAATGTTCTCAAAAGAGGAAAAACTCATCTCTAATGATCCTATGATTAATGGTACATTGTGTACGCTTGCCTTGAAAATATTTTTCATTTTCTGTTCTCGTGTATTGTATATGAGATGTGTGATCCAATTGCATCCTAAAATACTGTATGAGATTTCTGTGTTTTCATGCAATTTTCATCTCTAGTCCATAAATGTTCATTTTGGGTTTTTGTTTTTATTTTTGTTTTTGTTTTTAAATTCTGGCATTGCAGATGGCTTGTCACATTTTGAACAATTTGTTCTAAAGAAACTGCAATTTAAAAAAAATAATTATATTAAATGTATTTCTGTATATTAGTGTATGTGTGTATACATGTGGATATACTGTATATTGCTGCATATGAGTCTAGCAAGCAGATAATATACACACTTGTATATTTAGAAACACCATTCTTAATAATACAACCCAGATGATCTGTGCCCTTAATATGTTTGAGCATTATCATGCAAACGTTTGTACCAAAACTCACATTTTTTTCCTGTTGCAGTTGAATGCACATTTGTCAGAATGTATTAATGCCCCAAGTACCTGTAGTTTTAAGCGTTATGGCTGCACTTTTCAGGTCAGTATATAATGATTATATTTCTCAATTGCTGAAAGTCTGCAATAAGAGAAACTTATATTGACATTTTAATATGCAAGTTCTGGACTCCTCTAGTCTTTATAAGGAAACAAAAACATATAGTTGTATGAATGAGTTAAGTTGTATGCAGCAGGTCTCGGTGTCTGCTCTTTATTCCTGTGATGTCTTGAGGCATCAGATTTGGGGAGGTAGAAGTTGTCTTTCCATTTATAACTTCTACAATAAAAACAACTTTTGCTGTCTCTTCAAAAATAAAAGAACTAATATTATATTTGGGGATTTTGTAGAGAGTCTGTGACAGGAGTTTTAACTTATTTGAAAAGAAACATTGAACCTATATGGACGTTTCTAGTTTTTGCAGCATCTGTAATATTTCTGTAGAGTGATGCATGGAAAACTCTAGGTCACAAACATACATAGATATATGTCGAAAAATGGAATGTTCACATATATGTGTACTTACTCAGATTTCAACATAACTAATCTAGATGTAGGGTTAGTTTGGATTTCCACACTTCCCATTTCCATAATGCTTTAAGATTTATAAAGCACTTTCTTCACAACAGTCGCATGGAAGTAAGTAGTAGAGGAATGATGATCCCGTTTTCTGTCTAAGGTGCTTGAGACTCAAGAGATGAGAAGTGTTCAGCCTGGGGTCATACAAGTACTGAGTCTGTTCCTAGCCAGGATTTGAATCCATCACTCTTTCCCTAACACCACATTTCCTCTGAGATTAAGTAACATGTAGGACAGTTACTAATGAGCACATGCATATACACACACACACACACACACACACACACACACACACTGTACTAGTATGATAAGAGCATACTATGTTATTGCTGCATATGTAATGTGAGAAACCTGTTTCTTATTTTTGTTTTTGTTTTTTTAATTATGTCTGAGATGGCCAGCAAATTTTGATTGAGTTTTCATTTAAATATGTATCTTGATGTTCTAAAACTGGGAGAAGGGAAAATATATCTTAAATAAGATACTTTCCACCTAATTGTAATATACCACAAATAAATTCTACTTTAGTATAATAGAAATCTTAATATTTTATTAGTCAAAAATTTTAAACTTATCTATTTTAGAATTATGTTTTTTCTATAATAATGCTGACCCTTAACCACTGTTATGTCTTACGTACTATCATTCATTTTGTGTACATATATATGTTTGTATATATCTAAATGTATATCGACATATATATCTAAATATTCTATATACAGAGTATATGTTTTGGAGATCATTGGCGTTTTTCTAGCGGCTTCTTAAATTTTGAATCTTAAAACAATATAGACTTTCATACAAATTCATTTCTTAAGCAAGTGAATTACTATCACCTGTGTTCAGAAGAAACTATAAGTTGGTCTACATCTTATGTACTCTGTATATTATATACGTTTGTATGTAACCTTTATAATTACCAAAATCTTTAGGCTGTGTGGGAGCAGCAAATGTTGATTTTTTTGGGATGAACAAATGATTGTTTCCTCTTGGTAGGTTAGTTACAGTACACCGTCTAATTTGGTCCAGATTAGACTTGAGTTCCAACATCCTACTGTGGCAGTATCTAATTATAACTGCAATGTACCTTTTATATTATCAATAAAAAAATAATAATTTTTGTAAAAAGCTGATTTTAAAATGTCCATTCCTATGAAGTAGATTATAAATTAATTATTTCAAAAGAAAGTTCTCTCTTTTGAGGATGGGGAGAAAATTAGTCCAAATTTACATTTAAGGTAAAACATTTTTATTTTTTAATTCCCCTCACTATTCTCCTGTGTATTTAAAACATGTCAATTACCTCAGTTAGCTAATATTTGTCATTAAAATCTATTCTCCTGATTTCAATGTTTCTTATTAACTTTATTTGATCAGATTTCACTCCATTCAGATTTACTGTTGGTTTTATAGCTTTTGTACTACATTCTTTCTGTATGTTTTTAAAACAGTAAATTTGATTTAAATGTTTTATATTCTTTATTCTCGTAGGGAACAAATCAGCAAATTAAGACCCATGAGGCCAGCTCAGCAGTACAACATGTTAATTTACTGAAAGAATGGAGTAATTCTCTAGAGAAAAAGGTACAGCCATACATCTTTTACCGATATTGTTAAATTTAAATAATTGGGGAAAATGGAGAACAAAACCTTTTTTAAGGAGCTTTTTGGATGAGTGAAACAGTATCATAAGATTGTTAAAAGAAAAAAATTCCATGACTGATCTTGAGCCTCATTCATGAGTGTCTGTGGTTGATGGTGTGGGCTTTTTGTTTTGTTTTGTTTTTTAATTGACAAGCAAAATATGTAGTCGGTTCACCTCACTGGCTGTCACAATTGAATATTTTAACATTTATGTAGTCAGAGTGACTAACACAGAATTGTCTTCTTTGGTCCTTTGACCTTCATGCAAGAAAGACAGCTAGGAAAAGTGGTTCAGTATTTACAGCTTTTCACTCTGATCAAGACAATAATCCAAGACAATTCCAAAAGACCCATGGTGAATAATTCTATGAACTCTGAGTGCATACTGGAGCATACTTTTAAAAAACTTTTTTATTTTTATTATTTTATTTTGTTTGTGTTTTCTTTTGCAGTGTGACTAATATGGAAATATGTTTTGCATGACCTCACATGTAATCAAAATCAGATTGTTTGCCTTCTCAAGGAGAGGGGAGAAAGGGAGAGAATTTAGAACTCAATTTTAAAAAATTATTAATATTTTGTATGTGTAATTGGGAAATATTTAATGAAATAAATAAAAATAATTAATTTTTAAGAAGAAACAAAACCAAAAAAAAAAAGTATTTGCAGCTTTTCTATGGGCTTTTTAGAACTGAGGAGTCCCAAGAAGAATCTTAGGAGAGCTATTTGTCCTGAGCAGATTGACTTCTCTCCTCCCCACTCCTTATTTTGTTCTTATTTTCGAAGACATCTTTGTTTTCTCCTGCTCTAAAACTCTTTGGCATCCTAATGTCCATTTTGATGCCTCCTGTGTTGTGTTTCCTGGAGGGATTCCTAAATTTCTGTTATAAAAATCTGCTACCCTCCAAGGCTTTCTAGAAAAAGAATCATTTAAGATGACAGCATTTAGAGTTATAGAGGTCTTTAGAGATCACTTGATCTAATATCTCCCTTCATTTTATAAATGAGGAAAGTGAGTCCCAGGCAGGGTATTACAGAATCCCCAAGCTGTGTTTTATTTGTCAAAATAGAATCTCTAGCTTCACTTTGAGTTTTTATTTTCTGTCAGCTTTGAGGTTTGAAGGCTACCTCAAGCAGTTTTGAAGGGAAATCCTTAAAGGAAAGGTATTGGAGGAAGCCCAGGATTTTAAACCAAAACATTTTCATTCCACTTAAAACAAGACACCTTTTTATTTCAAATAATATCTTTTTAAATTGCCAAGTAATCTTCTTGAAGAGCAAAATAAAGATGTATTAACCTTCTCAAAAGTGTTGTTTTTATATGCATTCAGAATTGTAACCAAAAAACAGCAAAATTCAACCGAGGTACCAGGTTCCTCTTGCTGTTTTTTGTGAGCATGTACTAGATTGCTTTCAGAACTTGTTAGGAATAGAAACTCAGATACACAGTGTATTCCCTCACAGTAACCCCATGAGATAAGTAATGCAAATTATTCCTATTTTACAGAGAAGGAAACTGAGCCTCAGAGAGGCTGACTTACCCAGAGAAATCACAGCAAGTAAATGCCAAAGCCAGTACTCCAGCTCAAGATTTCAGACTCCCCTCTATACTACATCACTACTTGCTTTGTCATAATCTGATCTTTTCTCTGAATGTTGTACAGACATGTACCCTTATTTTCACTTTCTTTTCTTATCATATGCATAAGATTAAGGGTCACTTACATCTATAACTATTCTAGTATATTTTCTATCCTAACACTGAGTCAAGATTGTGCAGTTTTCATTTTGCCACCCTGATGTCTCCTGAGAGATAGTTTGCTGTAATCTTTGTACCTCAGCAGAAGTGATCAATCAGATAGAGGCTGTGGTGCTAGTTTCACTTTTTCAGTTAATCTAGTTCAACCTCTGCATAATATTTTTAAAAACTGTCTACTTTTCTCCTCACAACACTTGATCCAGTTTTCAAAGCTTTATAGCTGTGAAAGGCACTATTTCCAAGGCTTCTTCCAAGGGCTGCTTGAATAAACTTGCAGGAGCATTTTTTTCTTTGGAGGATTATCATCATTGTTAATTTCCTCACTTCCTGCTTTGTAGTCTTTTTCCAGTTGAGAATGAATGGTTTGAATCACTGGAAATCCCAGGACATACCAATTACCAGAACAGCTAGCCACACATCACATGGTTTATTACATTCTCTTAGAGAGAGGTGGCAAGAATAATTTGTTTTTACTTTGTGAATAGACTTTTAATGTAATTAAAATATTACTAGCTCTGGCAAGACAGAGGTCTGAAGATTACAAATGAGAACTAAAGTTTAATATATCAGCTCAATAAACATGAAAGTCTTATAATTGTTCGAGGATATTGTATAGCTGATTTTTTCATATCTGTAGAGAGATATGAATGTGTGCTGATGCCAAGCTTGTTCATTCCAGATGTGGCTCTAAAAATGAAGTAGTAGGATTGTTATTAGTGAAGCTGCATAGTCAGCATTTCCAAAAATAAATGGAAGACGACACATATAGAAATGAAGATCTTATTGTCTTAGAGTGTCTGTCAGTTTCTTATTGTACAGTTCTCAGATCAGAATTTATGGATGACTTCATCCTTGATTTGGGAAATTAATCAAAAAGCATTTATTAAACACCTACTATGTGCCAGGTACTATACTAGGTCCTGAGGATGCAAATACAAATAAAATAAAACAATCTGTACTCTCAAAAAACTATACTCTTATCAGAGAAAGCCATGTGTACATCCAGAATTATATGCAGAATAAATACAGAAGAAATACAAGGTCATGGGAGGGAGGGCACTAGCCATTAGAGAGAGCAGGAAAAGCCTTGGGTAGAAGGCAGGATTTGAGCAGCATCTTCTAAGGGTTGAGGGATTCTCTGAAGTAGAAGTGAGGCAGAAAGTCTATTGTGGGTGTGGGAAGTGACCAGTACAAAAACTTGGAGGTGGGAGATGGAGTACCTGCCATGTGAGAGAAATAGAGAAAAGGACAATTTGACTGAATTATACAGTTCAGGAAGGGGAGAAATATAGATTAAGACTGGAAAGATAGGTTGAGGCCAGCTCATGAAAGGCTTTAAAAGCCAGACATCTAGTTTGTTAAACATATAAATTCTAAATATAGCAGTATATTAAGCACCTCCAAAAACTAAACATCCTTTCAGGAAAGTGTATAAAGTTGCAGGAGTAATATACACTTTTAATACTATGTTATTTCCAAGAAGTTAAGTTTTATGGAAATTATTATGGAAGAAAAACAGCTCATCTTTTCTTAAATCTCATTCTAAAATATAGGGCTTATTATTTTAAAAAGATGTAAAGTCAAATAGAAATATGGGATGCTTATATCACAGGGTCGTAGAATTTAGAATTGGGAGGAACTTTAAAGAAGCAGTGTATTTGATGTACAACTTTTTCTCTTTTATTTTTTTTTTTAACTTTTTCTCTTTTAGAAAACATAAGATCTTGAGTGGGAATTGTGAGCTGTGATCTCTGGGTACAGGTGTTTCCAGTTTTCACTTTAGAATTGACTGTACTTCTTAGGCTATATCAACCATGTACACACTTCCACAAAACTGAAAACAGTAAATTATTCTAAATAAGACTGCTATAGGAACATTTAGTTCTAAAAGTATGATTGTGTAAGTAAGAGTTGTCTCCAAACTGAGTATTTCCACCAGCCTGAACTGTTTTTTGGTTCTAAGTATCTTGTACATTGTAGCAAAAATTCAGTGTGTCATATGATGTTACTTGGGTATAAAGCAATGATAAGCCTGCCTTCTTCTTTTTGATGGACTTGAGAAAAAAGCAGTATTGCTTATTGTTGGCAGCTGAAAGACAGATGGATTTTAAATGTTCTTTTTACAGTTAAAAAGCAGAACTTTGCTCTGTTGTTTGGTACGTTTGGTACTGAGAAAAAACTGAAGCCATTCACCAGGAGTTGCTTCTTCTCCCTTTTCTTTTCATCTCAGAACTTCTTCACATCATCCCCTATTCCTGTCTTCTTTCCCACAGCCTCTGATAATGAGGTGACCCTTATCCTTTCCGTGACCAGCCCTTCTACATGTGCCCTTGAGCCCACATTTTCCTGCCTTTTACAACAAACCACTCTCTCTAATCTTCGATTTTTCCCTAACTACTGGTTCCTTCCCTATTGCATTTGAGCATGCCCAAGTCTCCATCCTTAAAAACTTTCACTAGACTCTTACCATCCCTTCAAAAGCTATTGTTAATCTATACCTTTCTTCCCTTTCTCAGAAAAACTTCAACAGCTTTATATTCATTGCTCCCACGTACTCTCCTGTCACATCCCTCAACCCTTTACAATTTGGCTTCCCACCTCATCACTCAACTGAAACTGTTCTCTCTCCCAAGTTACCAGTGATCTCTTAATTACCAAAGCTGATGGTCTTTTCTTCATCTTCTTTCTCTCACTCTCCATGTTTGACCACTCTCTCCTGAGTCCTCTTCTTCCTAAGCTTTTCATTCTGACCATTCCTTCTCAGTTTGCTTTGCTTAGATCATAATTCATATCATGTACCCTAACCATAAGTTTTTTCCAGGGCTCTTCTTTTTCTGTACATTTTTTCTGTATATTTTTTTCTTTTGTGTGTGTGTGAGACCTCATCAGCTCCCATGGGTTTGGTTTCATTATCATAACTTTGCAGATCACTCATAGATTTATTTATCCAGCTTTAGTCTCTTCCTTGAGCCTCATTTCCAAAATACCAAATAACCTTTGAACATTTCAAATTAGATGTCTTGAAAACATCTTCCTCACCATGACCAAACCATCTCATTATCATTCTCCTAAAACCACCCCACTTTCTGTCAAAGGTACCACTAATCTTCTAGTCTCAGGTTTGTAACCTTGGCGTGATTCCCAGCTACTCACTCTCACCCAAATTTCCAGTCAGGTGCCAAAATTTGTTTCTACTTCAAAATCCCATCTGACCCCTTCTTTCTACTCACATAGCCATCATCTGAGTTTAGACCCTCTCTCATCACCTCTTGTCTAGACTTTGGTTTTTCCTTGCTTAGATTACTATTCTAATCTCTCTCCTTGTTTCAAGTCTCTCCCCAGTCAGATTCAAAGCTACTAAAATGATTTTCCTTAAGCACAGCTCAAACTGTGTCAGTCCCCTACTCCTTAAGCCCCAGAGGTTCCATATTACCTCCAGGATCAAATATAAACCTCCATTTAGCTTTTAAAGCCCTTCACAGCCAATCTTTCCAGCCTCCTTTTACATGCTTCCCCTCCTGAGCTCTGATCTAGACAGACTGGCTGCCTCTGTCTGTGTTCCTCACACTTTGTGTCTTTGGCACTAGTCCTCCCCTATCTCTGGTATGCACTGATCTTCTCACCTCTGCCTCTAAGAATCTCTGTTCCTTTAAGATGCATGTAGGCACCCTTTCTGCATGAAACATTTCCAGATCCTCTCGATGGCTATGTCCTCCTTCCCTAAGTACCTTAAATTTAACTACCATTTTTTATTTGTATTTACTCTCTCCCCTAAAGAAAGGTAATGAGCTTTTTCAGTAGTCAGTCCAGGCACTGTTAAGCACTGGAGATACATATACAAATAAAAACAGTCTCTGACCTCAAGGAGCCTATGTTAAATTAAAGGAGAAAAGACAGAACAGAAATGGAAGCTGAAAGAGTAGGGGAGTAGAAGTATCTGGTGTTAGGGGTGGGGGGGTGATGGAGAGTTTCAGAGAAGTCCAAAAGCAGTGTAGCTGGTGGGAAAGGAAGGCATTCTAGAGAGATGGTATCATATTATACCTCATCTTTGTCTCCAGAGCACCCAACACAGTGTTTGACATAGAACTGGCACTTAGTAAATACTGATTAATTGGGCGATTCTCCTGTGAAGACTAGGCCCTTCAGAAGAGGTGAGGTTAGGGCTCCCCCCCTAGGAAAGATCTTTTAAATTGTCAATGCCAAAGAGCATTGTCCCTGTGAATGCAACAAAGATTACATCTTGCAGGAATGAAAATTCATTCACTAGGGATAGTGGACTTAGAAATTTGAGAAACTAGAAAAACTTTAGTAACAAGAAATTATATAATATAAATTCTTTTGGGTATATTGAGAAAACATGTTTTGCCCATGAGAAATTATATATTTGTAATTCTGCACAAAAATGTTAGTTTTTTCAAATAAAAAGAAATGCCAAATTTAGCTATTTGCCTTGGGTTAGTGAATGGTATTTGTGTATACTCCTATACTATACTGTGTGAAAAGAAAAATATCGAGGAGAGGCACTGCCCACTCTAGCTAATGCCATTTTATTCACATAAGAGCAGCATACCTTAGTGGACAGTGCTAGGCATAGACTAAAGAGGATTCTCCCTCTTACAGGTAGTTGCTTGCTGTGTGACTCTGGGCTAGTTGCTTAACTTCTCTGTGCTTTGGGCAGTTCTTTAGAATTTATCTACCAGTTCATAGAAACTGTGTGATTGAATGACACTGATAAAATCACAAATCCTCCCCAGTGTTTCTGAATAGCTATTATCCTAGTGACTTTAGAGAACTGTTTTGTGTAGCTGTTCTTGTGGACCTGTTTTAAGCATAAGCTGTCAATAAAAGAGTAGCATGACAAGATCTGGAACTTAAATAGAGGAAAAATAAGTAATGCTTTCTGTATGGTGACAGCTCCCTTACATAGACCCTTGGTTTTTTAGAATTTTTTCTGATGAATTTCATGTTAACATTTTCAGAAATACATATTGCATATTATAAATGCATATTATATGGGTCCAAAATAGCTCACCTTCAGCTTCTGTAGGGAAAGACCTCCCAAGAGCCTACCCTAAACAACTAGTAGAATAATAGGTATTTTCTGACCAAAAAGAAGATTGAAGTAATTTGAATGTAATGTTATTATACATATCCTTTCTCTGGCCAGCCTGGGAATTCTTGGAATCCATTTTTATTTTCCCTGATCTAGTAGGACTGATCATACTTTGTTAGGCTTTTTGAATTCCACTGGCACCATTTTATTTTTGACAGATTGGAGACAGATTCTCTCCTTCCTCTGATCTTGTAGGAGGAGTAGCTTTATTACAAAAAATTCGTTTTCACAGCATTATGATTGAGAGACGATATATAGAATAGTAGGTAGAAAGCTGACCTTGGAGTCAAGAAGCCCAACCAAGTCCCTCCTTGATACATACTGGCTATTTGACCCTGGGAATCTCACATAATCTCTCATTGCCCTAGCAAATTCTCTACAGCTTTTAAGTTAAAGATCAACTGCTGGTCTGAATCAGTAGACAGAGTAATGAAATAATAGGTCCTAATTCCTCATCCCCTTTTAATTATTTGATATTGTTTGATAGTATATAGTCATGTATTGGTGAATTAATTGTAGCATTTTCTTTCCAGGTTTCTTTGCTACAGAATGAAAGTGTAGAAAAAAATAAGAGTATACAAAGTTTACACAATCAGATATGTAGCTTTGAAATAGAAATTGAAAGACAAAAAGAAATGCTCCGCAATAATGAATCCAAAATACTTCATTTACAGGTAAGCATTATTAAAAATCTACTAGGTTAAGGCAAAAATTGCATGCTATATTTTCTGCTTTAGGACTTTTCCAGTGTAGTAATAAAATTAAAACTAATTTTTATTTCATTTTAAACAATAATAGTATTTTATATAATCTTATGTATGTTTCTCTGACACATTTAATGATACTTATGATTGTTATTTCCTGCAAGGTTATTAGAAATAAATGTTAAACAATTAATATATATTATTTAATTAGTATTACTTTTACATAGCCAAACTAAACTCTTAGAGTTTTTCTCTTTCCACTTCACTGGTTCCCCAAGCATCAGTCGAGTTTTCCATGATGCTACGTTCATTAATAATCATTACACACATACTCACTGATGCACACCTAAACGCACACTAAAGGCACACCTGGAATTTCCCAATATCTGAGGTATCCTGTGCCCCAGAGCTATTGCATGAAACTGAAACTCCCTCTGTTCTCCTCCTTGAGTCCCCTTCACCTGAGGCTTTACCGCGTGCCCTATGTAGCTGTTCCCAGGCCCCAAGGGTCTTGAGCCAGTGGAAACTACACTGCAAGGGAAGCTATGAATGTTCATTAATTTCATGAAACAGAGTGGTGATGTGCTTTCCATTTCAATAGTTTTACAGCATGATTTGAAGTCAAGAGTCAAGAGGAAATACGGTTTGTGATTAGCACAGCCATGGGAACTGGGAGGTTGAGTTTCAGTGCCTAATTTTACCGTTGCCATGTTTCTTGGTCAAACTACTGAACTTTGATGCCTTTGTTCTATTGTTTATTTAATGAAAGTACTAAGGAGTCCTATATAAATTAAACTCAATTCAATTTAACAAATAGTTATCAGATATTCACTTTGTGCAATATTATTATACTAGGTGCTAGAGACAGAGAAATGAGACCAGACATAGTCATTCCCTTCAAAAAACTGAAAAGTTGTGGGGTATGGGAGAGAGGGGTAGGAATGAAATAATTATACCAATTCAATTCGGCAAGCATTGATTTAGTCCTTACTATGTATAAGGCACAATGCTAGATGCTGCGTGAACAGTGCACACAGAACAAACAACAATCTGTGTCCTCAATCAGTTTATATTCTTCTGGCGATGGGAGGGATACAACATGTAAGTGTGAATATACATTTTGTTCCACATGATTTCCCTCCAGAAACTCCTTGTGAAGGCACTGCCACTGACCAATGGAGATCACCAGCTGTTTTACACCTTACAGTCTTAGACAATTTCCTTAGCAGCACTGAGAGATTAAGTATTAGCCCAGCATTGTTAAAGTTATTTGTCTCACCTTAGAGGGTCAGAGGCAAGACTTGGCTCCATGTCTTCCTAAGTCTGAGACTGCCTCTCTCCCCATCACATCCCTGTGCCTGTCATGTAGAGAGAAGTAAATACAAGGGACCATGAGAAGGGTATAAAGCACATCTGATAACTCAGGACATCCTATTGCTCATTCCTTGTTCCCCCTGTTTACTTCTCCCTCTCTGAATCCCTTGTTTCCTCCAAAGTTCATCTCAGGTGCTGCCACTTCCAAGAGTCCTGTCCTGACTTATTAGTGCTCCTCCGTCCTCCTCCCACAGCTTCTCAAAAGTATTGATCATTTATTTTGTATAGATTTTCTATTGACTTCTCTGCATCCATGTTGTTCCTCCAGGACTCAAGATGTTTAAGGTCAAGAATTCATTCTTGTCTTTGTATCCTCGTCAAAAAGTATGGCACCTGGAGCATATTAGGCACCCATTAAGTTTTCATTGAGCATGTGTTCTTCAAGTTATCTACCCAACAAGTGGCCACTTCTCCAATATGTTTTGTTTGCATAGATATATCATCGTAAGGTCATAAAAGTAGATCCAAAAGGGACCTTCAAAATCTTCTGTTTAAAGCCCCTTATTTTGCAGATATAGAAAATGAGGTCCTACAAGTAGTAAGTACATGACCACACTCTGAAAGTGTTTCAAAGACCATAGATATTTAACCTGTAGATCAAAGTTATTATTGGTATACACCCCTCCTGAATATTATATGGATGCAAGTCTAGATGATATGTTTTCTTAAATATGAAACATTTAGTAGTCTCAGTGGTGCATATTCATCATAGTTTTTGGAGATGCTCATCCTCCCATTTTAAATATTGGACTAGGAAGAACATTAGTTCTGAAATCAGCCTTCCTGAAATGTGTAGCATATAACTACTTCAGAAAAGAGAGAATTCTGTATATTATTAGAAAGCTTCTTTCAATTACAGGCATGAAGTAATATTTATTACAGCTAAAATGTCTATGGTTCTTTAAGTTTTACAACATGCTTCCTTCCCTCATAAGGAGTAGGTAGTTAAGGCATTATGGCCATTTTACAGATGAATAAAATGAAACTGAGAGAGGTCAAGGTCATGTGATCAGAATATAATTTCTTCATCACATCTAAAAATCACTGGGAAAAAAAGATCCTGGAGTTAGGGGACTGACAGGAACACAGATTTACATGCTATTGAGTTGGATTAAAATTAATTTTAGATGTATTCTATGCAAGTATATATATGAATATATCTCAAACTCATAAAGACTTGAATTCATTTTAAGCTATGTCTCCTACCTCACTCTACTCAAAATGTGTCATTTATCTATAGCATTCATTTGAAGGTTACCAGTTATTAGAACATTGAGATGTGTCAACCAGTTAGATGACAGAATGACTCATGATATTGATTATTTGACACTACTTGGGAAATAAATGTTTAAATGAAGATGAATTTGTATGGGGTGTTGATTGTTTATAAGTTTACTTCTTCACACCCACGTAACAGAAATTCTTCTTGAGATATGCTGTAGGAGATGCCTTGCCTTCAGGGGTAAAATCATGTTTGTGACTTATATGTAGAAAGCATCAGTTGCCATCTTCCACTCAAATTATTTCATGTATACAAGTTAAAAGGCCCATTTAAAAATAAACATTTTCCTCCTTTGCTGTGCCTGGAAACTACTCTTACGTCTCCTACTCTTAAGTGGTTTCCAGATGCAGCTTGGGCCTTTTCATCATCTATGAGTTGCATAGAGGTGGTAGTTTGTGTTACTAGTGTCTACACAGAACAGAATTGATGTACATGTTTATATCCTGTTCCATACATAATATTACACAGATCTGCTCCATTTAATCTTTCTTGGAAGTACACTTAAATCTCATTCACCCAAATTCTTCTAAGTAAACATTTGTGATATCTCATATAGAGAGTAATGGTAAACATCAGCTATCCTTCACATTTGTATCATACTTGGCAGTTTTCAAAACCCCTTCTCATGAATTATCTTATTTGATTTAATCCTCTCAGCATTCTGATAGGGGAGGCAGGCCATATTACAAATGAGAAAACTGAAACGCAAGGTAAAGTGACTTCCCCAAATTCATGTGCCTGGTAAGGGATAGGGCAAGGACCAAGGCTTCGGTCTCTTGTTCAGTTTTTTGTCCTGTAAATTAGATATAAATAGATTTAATTCAGAACTCAAATGCTTGAATAAATTTTATTGACTAAGCTTATGAACTCTGATTTCTATTAGCTTACCTGATTTTACTTTAATTAACTAATCAATCAGCAATTTTAATTGTGTCTACTATTGTCGGGCAATGAGCTCGGTATGGAAGATACAAAAGACAGTCCCTTTCCTCATTACATTTACTGGGGGAATATAATATGCTTATTAGTATTCATTTGTACTCTAGTTTATAGTATTGTTATATTTAAAAGTAGTCAGATTCTTTTTAAAAACATATTTTTCTCTACCTCCAAAAGAATTCCTTCCTTCAGTTCACACGCATACATACACACATACACAGGCATACAGAGGCACACATTGGAGTCTTTACTGTGCATTGTACTTGTTTGAAAGTAAAATAATCATATCCACATAAGAAATTATATACTTTTGAGAAATTATTGTTAATTTTTTAAAATATGCAAGTAACTGTTCTTTCTTGGAAAGAAGAAAAAGAGGAAGGCATTTTAGACCAGGTAACTAAGTAAAAGATGTATTCTCTTCATAGTTTCCTTTTAATTGTTAACAACATGCTGTAGGTACTGAAACTTAAATGTTTAAAAATAAATTTCTAAAAGGAGAAGTAGAGATAGTGGGGACCAATAGGGTTATCCCCTTAGATGCAATGAATGTTGGACTGCCCCTTGGAGGTAATTTATCACTCTCACAATGTGACTTAAATCTAAATTACCTTGGGTTGTCTTGATCTTTCAAACATGCAAATTTTTTTTAGAAGCAAAAAACCCCTTTAGGTTTCTGAGAATGGTCACAAACTGGTGCATGTCACTGTTAGAACAGACAAGAGTCCAGAAAAATCTGGCAATACAATGACTTTTGTCACCCAAATGACTACATTATTCCTGTTATTATTTTATTATCGTTCACATGAAATCTACTACGGATTCTGTGGGTGAAATTTCTATCAAATCAATTGAATTGAGATGCCGTGGTCATTGGACGAGTTATTTCACCTCTTTACCCCTCAGTTTCCTCTTCTGATAATAAAGGTTTAGACTAAATAATATTTAAAACTCTTTCCAGTACCAACATTGTGTGTGGGATATGAAAAGATTCCCAAGCTGAAGGTCAAGATTGAGAATGTGAAAGAAATGGATGCAGTTTTACAAATATATATATATATATAAAACAGAAAATTGATAACTTAAACCAAATATTAGAAAAAGAAACTCAACAGGCCATTTATGAGCTGGCAGGTTGGTGGCTCAGTGGATAGAGCAAGGAACTTGGAGTTAGGAGGACCTGAGTTTGAATCATGTGCCTGACATGTTCTAACTGTGTGACCCTGAGCAAGTCACCTAATCTCTCTTACCTTTAGTTTTCCTTAGCTATAAAATGTCAATAATAGCACCTGCCCCGTAAGGTTGTTGTCATATGAGTTTATATGTATATATACATAGGTAGAGGTATTTATGTAACACTCTTCAAACCTTAAAGGCTATGTAAATAATGCTAGAAATGGTAACTATACTAATGTTTTAACACTGAAGTGGATCTGTGCTCTCATCCATGGAGACAGTGATGCAAATTACAGCCCATCCTCCACCTGTGTGACTTTTATCCATGTCTTTCTATCAATTTTTCCTATATGGTCCACCTAATATACTTCCTCTAGAGCTTTTGATACCGGGTAGATACCAGTGGAGTACAAGGGTAGTCCATATGTTCTCCTCTGCTCATCATCTGACTGTGGCCTCCCTTCTTTCCCCATCACATATTTCTCTGATGATATCCTTTATGCCACTTATTTTGTACAATTCTTCTTCACTAGTATTGTTTTGCAGCCTCCAGGCACCTCTCCATGGTCCTGTAGATGACTCTTAACTCTAATTCTTCCAAAATGGGCATTCCCTGACTTTTAGCCAAACAGCATCACCAGAAGAATATTGAGGGTAAAGATGGAAGAGGAGACTTGGAGTTATTAAAAGTCATGCAGTTTCTCAAATGCAATCCAGGTTGCTTTCCTCCTCCAGTTCACTTCTAGGCACAGTTTATTGTCTATAAAGATACATGTGTGGATGGACCAGGTCCGTGGGTTGTCCATACAATCACTATGGGGAGCCCTGCTTCCATTTGAACTCTTGTGTTAGATATCCTCTTTGATGGTGGCAAATACCTTTGACCAGCATGTGAATCTAGAATCAGAGAGTCATCAAGAAAATTTTCTCTGTTGTTACATAGTTCAAGGAATTCTATATGATTTTGATACTAGCATAGGAAACACTTATTGCCAGGAGACTTTAAGGTCACATTTTACTCAGAAAAGGGGTGTGTGTGTGTGTGTGTGTGTGTGTGTGTGTGTGTGTGTGTGTGTGTGTGTGTGTGTGTGTGTGTGTGTGTACATATACAGTGGAATCTTATATTTTCTATAACTTTCAGAAAATTATGTGACTGTAAGTATGTAGTCTGTTGGAAAATGTTCACAAAAGTCTGCTTGTTCCCTTCTTGCTCTCATCAAGGATGTTTTTGATGTGTGTGTATAGAATTATGTTGGTTATCGACTCTGGTTTGGTTGTGAAGAGGTCCATTTCTCTGCCCTTATCTTTCAGACTCTGGATGGTAACTGCAATTGTGATTTTTTAGTGGGAAAGAAATCTCAGGAAAGTAGTATATTCAACCACAACCCCTACTGCCAAAAAAAAAAAAAACAACAACAAACCCCTCAGTTTTCTGTATGGCATTGAAACTAGGGATTGAAGTTTCTGTAGATTTCAGAAAATTTAGGTTATTTTTACTTGAGTTTCTGATCATCCTTGACCTTATGAGTGTAGTTATATTATTTTTAATGTTCTTGTGTTTCACATGTAATGCATTTTCAAATATTTCTAATTGGTTTTGCTTTTTCATCTTCTTTGTATTGAAAAGCGAGTGATTGATAGTCAGGCTGAGAAGCTAAAAGAACTGGACAAAGAGATACGTCCCTTCCGACAAAACTGGGAGGAGGCTGACAGCATGAAAAGCAGTGTGGAATCCCTTCAGAGTCGAGTCACAGAACTGGAAAGTGTGGATAAAACTGCAGGACAAGCAGCACGAAATACAGGTGAGGAAAGGACAGGAAAAATGGAAACAGTTTTACCATCTCCTTGAGACAAAAAAACAGCTGAAATCCCTGCATCCTATTGAACATATTCTCTTCAAGGGGAAATTGTCCTATAGGCTCTTCAGTTATCACAAGGAAAGGTAGATATGTGAAAACCATTTGTATGTGGCAAACTTCTCAGATAATATCAGTGCCTCATATACCATATTTAATTCTCATGTGAAAGAAAAAGCCTTGGTGTGGCAAGGGTGACAGAGAACCAGAATACATTCATATTACAAGTGCAGTGCACGTATCTAGGAGCCCAGCTGCGTTATGGTTTCTAGGTAATCCATCATTTTGACATGAATTCAGTAGCACCTCTATCTACAGATAAAATAATGGATTTAGAGCTATCATTTAGTCCAAACCCCTCATCTTACATACTGAGGCTGAAAAAGTTAAATGATTTGACCCTGGTCACACAGATCCAAGTCCAAATTCAAAGCTCCTTCCCCTGTACTGTGGTGCCTTTCAGTGTCCCCCACAGGCAGTCGAAAATATGAATTGAGATCTTGGAGAAAAGATCTAGAATGGAGATATGTATTCATATAGAACTAATATTTTTGGCCTTGGAAGAGAATTTACTTAATGTTGACCAAGGTGGGAAATCCATCCGCATGTAGACAGCATTCCTTTCTGGATCTGCTGGATGGTTTCATAAGCTGCTGTGACCAAAAAGTGTATCCCCTTGTCGCTAACCTTCTCCACATTTAGCGGTGCTAGTTCTAGGCCTGTCCTCACAGCCTTCCCAGTTTAGTGGCCAGAATAGTGCTATCATTATTGTCATTTTCTTGATACTATTATTATTTTGCTATTATGAATGTGATAGAGCCCAGCTGAGAACCTGACAGAGCTTTATAGGCAGTGCTTAGACTTAACGTTTTGCTCTGAAGATCTGTGCACAGTCATATGATGATCACAAAGTGACGTTAGCTGCAGTAGAAGATTTTGTTTAGAAGCACAAGAGTAATGAAAAAGAAAGTTTTAGAATATTGTAAACATAATAGGAATTGGACAAAGGATTTAGTGAAGGGTATGGAGAAGAATATGCAGATATGAACCATGTGGAATGAAATGGCTCTTCTTGGCAGTTGACTAAATGCTGTAGAGTGAAAAGGCAGAGTTGTGAGAGAGTACCTACCATTAGTTCAAGGGTTTGGAGGGCAAGTGTGATGGGAAAATTATTATGGAAGCAATACATATTTCATCTTATCCATCCCTCACTTCATCGCCACCAAATCTCACAGTACTGGTCTGTCTTAGATAAAGACTTTTTCATTTTAAGGAGCAGATTTCAGCTAATGTGTGTGGGCATGAGCTGTGTTAATCTTGCAGTGCTGATATTTCAGAGTAGCTTAGTACTTCTCCTTCTTTCCCTTACTCTCTTTTAGGCTTGCTTGAGACACAGTTAAGCAGACATGACCAGATGCTAAGTGTTCATGATATTCGACTGGCTGACATGGACCTCCGTTTCCAAGTCCTAGAAACCGCCAGCTACAATGGGGTGTTAATCTGGAAAATCCGAGATTATAAACGAAGGAAGCAAGAAGCTGTTATGGGGAAGACCTTGTCGCTGTATAGCCAGCCTTTCTATACTGGTTACTTCGGCTATAAGATGTGTGCTAGGGTTTACCTTAATGGGGATGGGATGGGAAAAGGAACTCACTTGTCTTTGTTTTTTGTCATAATGCGTGGAGAATATGATGCTTTGCTTCCTTGGCCCTTTAAGCAAAAAGTGACTCTCATGCTAATGGATCAGGGATCTTCTCGACGTCATTTAGGAGATGCTTTCAAACCTGACCCAAACAGCAGTAGTTTCAAGAAACCTACCGGAGAGATGAACATTGCATCTGGTTGCCCTGTCTTTGTGGCCCAAACTGTTCTAGAAAATGGGACGTATATTAAAGATGATACTATTTTTATTAAAGTCATAGTGGATACGTCGGATCTGCCAGACCCCTGACAAGTAAATGGGGAAATGGATTTAAGCAACAGGTAACCCCACTTAGGGGTTTTGAACCAGTCTGTCTTCAATGAGGTCCTAAGCTCAGAAGAGGACCTTGTGGAATGGAAGGAAGCGTCTGAAGGCATAATTGCATAGGGTCCAATGGTGAAGTAGCAACACATTAAGAAATCATACCTTGGTATATTTTCTAATAGAACTAGCAACACTTCAACTCTGAAGAATTATTTATCCTTCAATGGGATAAATATTACTGTCAGAGGGTTTTAATTTTAATTTTTAAAGATCTAGTTAATTGAGGTAGAAAGACATATATGCTAAGCAAAAAAAACAAACAAAACAGATATGATTTTTCTTCCTTAAACTAGAACACCAAAAAATTCACACGTGGGGATAGCTGGTTATGTCAGCATGTTAAGTAAAAGAAGAATGATGAAATCATAATGCAGTTCTGATATATTCATTCAAAACAAAGCAAAGTGCAATCTTGTTTCAAATACAGTATGTTGTCTATTTTGAAGGCCTCGCCTGGTCTCTGTTGTAATAATTTGTTTGTCAGAAGACCCTGAAGTACTCAGTCTCTAAATTCAGAATCATTTTTTGATTTAAAGTTTTATTGATAATTATTAACACAAACGTCTTATTTTAAAATGTTGATAGACTGATATTTCTTGGAAGAAAATGTAAAATTTCAAACACTGGTTATCACTTGTGATAGGAAAGAAAATATTCAATCTGTTGTTATTTCTCGTTAGAAATGTAAACCTACAATATATGTCGTAGTTAATGACACTACTTCAAAATTATTAAGAAAGAAAAATTGCTCATGGATGCCGTGCATCATTCTCAGATTTATAATTGTTTTCACCCTAAAATAGGGCATTTGTTGAACTCTGAAGTTCTAAACAAAAATCCTGTAGGTTTTTAAAGCTCTGCCCCATGTGTACAAATGATCTCTCTATTACTGATGACACAAATATTAAATCTCCAAGATGCTTGGTGTTCTGGGGGGTGGGAAAGGTGAATCAGGCAGAAGGTGATCACTTTAGATATGTTTATTCATTCTGTCACAATTGCTGCATTTTGTTAAAGATCTCAGAAAGAGAAGTCTTTACATTAAGATGGTGGCATAATGTACATGTGCCTTAGATGTGACATGCTGCTTCTATACCATAGATTTGTACTCAGTTAAATTAGAGAAAAATGATAGCTTAACCAGACTTTTCTGTTGTCATCTGTGGACTTTATCCATATGAGGGCCCCTCAATGATTTCCTAGAAGTGCTGACAAGAAGCCAAATTACCCCTTTGGCCTCTGGGAGCTTCCAATGCTTGATTGTCGTGGATTCCAAATCTTCAGGCCCCAGCAGTTTTCCCACACTGCTCCCATGGAGCTTGGACTTAGGGCTTTGATCCCATCCCCAAGGCTAATGTGGAGTGGAAAGTTATATCCTCTTCCATGCCCTGCATTGGAAGAGGAAAGCACAGGTGACTAAATGGACTCATCTGGGCTTTCTCAAAGTGTAAATTGCATCTCCCCTTAGGGATGGCTTGTTGAGGCAGACTCACAGACATCCCTCTCATCCATCTCTTTTCTAGGGAAATGCTACATAGGCTTCTATTGGCACAGCCTAAGCTTTCCCAGAAGGCTTTTTCTCAAACCCTGTTTACCTTCTTCTCTTAATGGTCTGACTGTGATTAGGAGTCTGATGACCTATCTCCTGTCTTTTACCTTTTACTATGCACCATGTTCTATGGGTGCTTCTTAACATCGATGGGTGCTAAACTTTGATGGGTGCTTCTTAGGCAAAACCAATGTGTATGAACTACCGCATCTGTGCCACGTTCAAGAGAAATTTGCACCCCCACTATTGGCCAGTTGGGTGGTGCTCCTCAGACTGCCTGCCTCTTGGGCTCTTTCTACAATCTGTAGCATGGGGACAGTTGGATTCATGCCTCTGTAGTTCACCTTGTCTCTGGTGCTATTGTCTGTCATGGGTGTGCCTTCACATACAGTGCCTGCAGGAAGGACTTTCCAATTACACACAGTAATTCAACACATACCATAAGTATTCAGTGCATACCATAAGTGGTCTTCATTGGTTTTCCAAGCACCTGTTCCAGTACAACCTATTGTTTAAGTAGCACAAACCCTCCATTTCTTGTTTCTTAACTTCCTTTCCCTTTTATTCATCACCATGATGTTCCTTTCAGGGGTGGGGAGGGGGGGGGATACAAGTTAGTGCCATCACGTAAGACCTAATTTGAGTCATATGTTTCTATCACTACTCATTGAGGAAGGACTTCCTGCAGAAGACCGACAGCTGCAGTATTTTACAGGCAGCCCACCTAAAACCACTGTTACCTCGAAGGTATGCCCTGGGCGTGCCCTGGGTCTTGTTTCAGGTGTGTGTTCTCCTAAGAGGCTTTTGGATGCAGGCAGCCTGGCAGTTCTCCTAGCGGGCCTTGGCTCTCTTTACTGAGGCCACGGTCACCAATAGAGACTGCTCCCAAGGACTTTTTTTTCCAACACAGAAAACCACATATGATTGTCTGAAATTTTAAAAGAAATTTTCAAAAACATTTGTGGCCTTGCAAAGAAATCCCCTCCCTAGATTGAATCCTAGTTTGAGTTGGGGATTACCTCGAAGCATTACATTGAAGCATCCATTCCCTTTATGGTAGGACTTCTCCAAATAGACTTCCCAGACTAAAACTATTGATTGAATAAGGTAGAAATTTTTTCCCTTGGCTTTCCAATATATGAAGCCCATAGTATTTAATTTCAGTAAAACTGTGAAATTCATCAAGAGCAAGGAGGTGCTGTTATGTCTTATAGTCTTTTAGTAATTAGGTTAATATTTATTGGAACTATTTTTTCAATGTACCTTTTGGATTTTCTCTCTCTCAAATACACCAAACTTGTCAGAAAGCTTTTGAGTCTCTTACATACTCTATAGTATTTTCAGTTTTGCTACCAATACTAGTTGGCATAACTAGAATCTCTTCAAAAAAATTATTTTTCTGTTTGTACTAGTGTTCCCAAATAGCCAGATGCTGTTCGTTCCCATGAGGCAATGGTCTGCACTAGTATAGTGGGAGAACTAAATCCCCCAACATTTTCAAAAGGCCTCAGGCTACTAGGAGTTGAATGCTTCTACGTGTTAGATGCTCTGTGTGTATGTGCACCTTCTTTACTATTACTGAGTGACAAATTTTCAACATCACAAAACTGCTCCAGTAATTAAAAACAAAGTATTTGTGCATGAATTAGTCTACTTAATTTCTCTGATAAATTGCATAATGGAAATAAGAACTTCTTCCTGCCTCTATAACCACTTCTGCAGTTTCTCCCCCCCATCTCTCTCTTTCTCTCCCTCTCTCTCTCTCTCTCTCTCTTTCTCTTCATGCAGTTGACAGTGATGAGGCAGGGAGCATCTTTATGTTGGAACTATGCTGGAAAAATCACTCACTGTGGACAATTTCATATGACCTATCCCTCATTCGATAGGAATTGTAGCGCTGTCAACCATCTTTAAATCCTCTCATTGCTGGCATGACTTTTCATACTCAGTGGATTGGGACTTTTATATGTATTGTTGGCCCACTCTTCCATACCAGCAGGTCTTGTTATCTAATTTGTGTGTGTAACAGAGAAACAGAAAATGTATCTAATATGTAGTAATGCAACTTCAATGCCTAATACTCACCTGTAATTTGTAAAGATTTACAACCCAAAGAAGATCTGAACCAGGTTCTCTTCTAAGCTGGCAGGTTTGGAAGGTACAACTTTTGCCTGGGATGTGACTGAAAAGTCTTTCAGAAAGACATGGAAGAGCTTTGTGTCCTTTAGGGTTTAAAGTTTTGAATAATATGAATGTTGGGGTGTCATTTTATTTAGTCATCAGCTGGGAAGTCGTACTGTCGTTGACCATAGTTTGAGACATCTAAAGCTAAAAAGCCAGCTTCTGGGCTGGATACAATGAGATCAAATTAATGCTTTTTAACTAAAAAAAATTCCCATGTTCATCCATATGACTGATAGAGTACTAAAATAAATTCTTGTAAATTAATAAAATTGAGCTAAAGGTGTCAAATAAGAAAGTGACAGTACTCTCCCAGATGTTGAGATTCAATGGCACTCTCATAGTTTTAATGCCTTGATAAATGTTAACTATGCAAGCAAAGTAGGCCAAGAAGAGGTCTTCTACTTTAATGGCTAACGTTCATGACCTCAGTCTAGTTAATAGTCCATCCTCAGGATAGATGCCCTGTGATTGACTCTTCTTTAGAAACATGGAGTGTAGAAATCTGAGACTATGAAAAACACCTCTCTGAGGCCCGTGTCTCCATATACCAGATCAACCGGTTGAAAAGTCAGTCAAACAGTTATGTAGGAACTATTTTTGATCATCCTGTATAGTGGAGTGTAAAGAATATTGGACCGGAAATGAAAAGACCCGGATCTGCCCTTTGCTGGCTGTGAGACTGGCAAATCTCTTCCTCTCTCTGGACTAGAGTTTTCTTATCTATTAAGTGAGGAAGGCTGGACTAGGGTCTCTTCTAGCTCTAACATTTTGTGATTTTACTAAACTGACTTGGATGATTCTGTCATTAACACCACTTACCAAACTGACTAGTTTTTTGACTGAATTGGCCAAATCATCTGATGATTGACATTGTGAAAACACAAGCCAAATGAATATTTTTAGAGAAGATACAAGCACCTGATAATAATGTCAAGGAAACCATTAGGCAGTATCTACTTTTGGCTTTTCGCTGTCCACATAGGAAAACCTAGGAAGGGAAAAAGCACTGATCTGCCTTGTTTCTAATCTCTAAGGCTTCTCCCCAATCTAAGTCACAGAGTGGTGGCCAGTTATTGGGGTTACCACTCATGCAGCTCAGTGAGATAAGAGCTATAAACACACTGAGACTTTGGTCCACTTCTTCTTCTTGAAAGAGTACTGAACACAGCCAACCTAACTGCATTGAGACATGTTCACAACAGTGAGATTAACAATTATATCCTTTAACAGGCTAAGGTGTACATATTCGAGGAGCCCTTGCTTCTCGCCCCCATTTTCCCTTGGCATATTAGGAAGTGAAACTGAAAAAGGAACCACAAGGAGTGCTGCTTCCTCCTGATTGTGGTTCCTGGCTTATCCTTAGGTAGAATTCCCTGGCAGAGTGATTCATCCACACAGGTGGCTCATTAAGTCAGTGAAAGCAAGAATTAAGAGCATTTTCAATTCTGACACTGGGGCTTTTAAATTGAACTCTTGCCTGTTTAAAATACATCTCATTGCTTGGATAACATCTGTACTTCAAAGGACCTGTGATTTCATCAGTGTGGGTGCTGCTACTACTGAGGCAGATCAGAACCTTTCCAGCTGTCAATGCTGTCTCATGAGTTGCTGTGGCTGGGGAAAAAAAACCAAAAAATAAATCTTCCTCACCTGGTAGTCAATCTTCTGATGATGAAACTCTCTGAACTTAACTAGTCTGGTCTTCAAATGACAGACACACAGTCTCATACTTGGTCTGTTCTCTAAGCCTTTCCAGCTTGGTATTTCCTACCAGAGTTTGGCATTTGGCATAACTTTTGAGAACTGAGTGACCTCCATGTCACAACCAGGCATCAAAGTGGGGTTCTAATGGAGGTAGGTGAAGCATTAAAATGTTGAAAAGGGCTGAACTATAGCTGTAAAACAATATTTTTTTAACATGTAGTCCAGAGCTTTTAGTCTTTAGATTATCAGGGGGAGGAAAATTCAGGGAACTCACTTAAAACGTGTAGCAGTTACGAGATGAATGTGGGATCTGTTCTCCAAATCTCTTATTTCTTGACCCACGATTGTAGTTTTTGTCTTCCATTTCAAAAGCTGTAACATCTTGCGTGCAGTTTTCTCCAGAGTAGGGTTAATTTGTTAGGGTTTAAGCCAGGTGAATTTCAGTTGAGAGTTTGATCTTTGGAAATATTGAATATGCTGGCTATGTCACTATTGTTGGTCATGATGGCAACATTCATCTCTAGTCATTTATTACGCATCTGCACTCTGCAAGACACTGTGCTAGATATTAGGGATACAAACATGGATGTGACGTAGATGTTCCCAAGGAGTTTAGAGTCTAATGGAGAAGAAAGACAAGTTCACAAATAACTGTTATACAAAGAAGAGTTAGATGTATGCAAAGGAAGGTTGTAAGCACAGAGAAATTTGAGTTGGAGAGTTCACTGTAGAAAAGAAGGATGTCTGGGAATGTTTCTGGGAGGAAATAGTATCTCTGAGAATTTGTCTTTTTCTGAGACTGTAAGCTCATTTGGGGTTACAGCTCTGTCCTGGTCATTGTTCTATGTCTCATAACTCCTTAGTACAGTGCCTTGCACGTAGTGAGCACTGAATAAATATTTATTGAATTTTAAAAAGGTCTTTGTCATACATTATTATACCACCAGATTTTTAAAGGATTTTTTAAATGTCATAAAGTAAAGAAAAAAGAAGCATCAGAACAATAATAAATTGAGGCTCTTATTAAGATCAGTAAAGTCCAACAAGAATTTCTGGGTAACTTTTCTCCTGCATTGAATGTGATATGACTTGAACTTCAGTACAGAATTGAAAAGGCAGATTCTCCAACTATGACCTGCACCTTTGGCAGAGAGTTGCCCAATCTGGTTTGGGAGAGCAACAGGATTGGTTCAAATATCCATAATTGCTGAGGTACCATGCAGCTCGTTTTATCTCCTTCATTGCTGCTATATTGGAGTATATTGTTTTCACTGTCTCGGTGGGAAAAAAAAGAGATTAAACTTCAGAATTTCTTTAATTGTGGCATCAGACTCCAAGAATTAGCAGTGGTTGATATCAGATCTTGTTGATTGATTGATCTTATTCCCCTTGGACAAGTAGGATAACCTTTAACAACAAATGAAGTGACTTTCAATTGGAAAACATAAAAATGGACATTATTTCCAAGGACTTCTGTAAGAAATATCTGTGGAAAAAACATCAGTGACAAAGAACCATATGTAAATCAATGTAAAAAATTGTGTAACATTTTTGGAATTGCATTGACTTCACCAATGGTACACTTGTTGTGTTCAGTTCTATTATCCAAAAACAAAGACCAAAGAAGGCCAATCTCATTTGACTGTGTATTTTTAATCTGCCTGTTTTAAAGAAGATCATATGTAGTAACCATTAGCTATAAGGATACTTTTTTGGCAGTACAAGTGATCTGGTAACCCGTGGTTTATGTACTGTGTTTCTCTGCTCTTCTAGGTTTAAAAACAAACAAACAAACAAACAACAACAACGAAAGAGACAATATAATTTATTGCTCAGCAATAACCATGTTGTTAGTAGCCACTAACAACATGTCTTAATTTTCCAACAGCATTATTATGTTTTGTATTTCTGTTTATTGTATATTGTGTGTGGTTTTTATTTGGTATTTATTTGTGTTTTGAGGTCTTGCAATGTCTTTTGTGTTTTTAATGCTAAGTAAAGTGTGTAAGAGTATAGAATGCAAAACTTCAAAATGCTAAATTGTCTGTTATTAGAGAAAAAATAAATCTAAATAAGGAATTCTCACTTTTTGTATAAAAACATCCCAGAAATGTAAATGAGCCAATGTCTTGGAGTTTGTTGTTTGGAGTACAATGCTCATGGAAGAACAGCTTTTCAACTATGAGTGAGCCTAGTGGCTCCTAAGGCAACTTTCCCCAAATCAGACTGTGTATTCCTGGGCTCTCCTAGGGAGGCTAGCTCTCTGCTTTAGAAATCCTAGCTGTTGGTATTGCATTCATAAATTAGCAGTTCAGTCAGATGATTCCCACACACATAGAAGCCTAGAGTCTTCCACTGTCTTCTTACGCTTGGGACTGGATCTTAAAATTTTGACTCTTTTATGAAATGTTTTTCTTCCAAAAAGTTTAAGAAGCTAATAATGTTCATGCCATCCTTATGAGATCACTAAAAGCATTTTGAAGACATAACCAACACCATGCGTCAGCCTCCCAAACCAGACTGACCAGTGGGAGTCATTACCCTGAAAGGAATAGTCATCCTCGTTATTTACCTCTTACAACTTCAGTTTATAGCAATAGAAAGAATTAAATCTTGAAATGAATACGTGAAATTGAGGCCTCCTAAAGAAAAGAATATGAATAATAATTAAATTTTCCTTTCTCTGTATCGTGGATATTTTCAAATATGTATAGCTCTTTAACATCATAAAGTACTTTTCCATCAGTCACATCATTTGATCTCCATATACTGTGAGTGAGACAAGGCAGGGGATTTTGTCTCAATTTACAGAGGGAAAAAGGACAGAGTTGTCATGTTCTTCACCCACGGTCATACAGCCTAGAGAGGGATAGAGTTAGGACCTGGTTCTCATTCAGGACTCTTTCTAAGGCACCATACTAATAAACCCGACTCTAAGAATTTATATTCTTCCCTTTCCTTAGACTTAAAAAAAGATTTTCCAAAATCATTTAGTCCTATATAAAAGGAAATGGTAGAAAACAAGTCGGGGGTGGGGGGAGCCAAGAAACATAATATCTTTGTGCGAATGCATGAAGCCCAAGTCTAAAGAGCCACTAAAAATCAATAGCAGTAGGGCCTTTGGTAATAATGGATCGAAGCTGTACTAAGTATGATTCTTCCAAGCATATAAAAGTCTATAAAAAGTTTAAAGACACAAGCAATCTTAGAAAAACATCCAAGTGACAGCAATCTATCTCAGTATATTTCTTGTCACAGCCTCTTAGTGCTGGGAGAAATCCTTGTTCAATCTCTGTTCCTCTATGTAGGAATCTCTACAGAATTTGGGGGAAGAAGTGTGTGGGAGGAGAGCTGCTGCTCTAGCACTGCTCTAACAGTCCCAAATTCAGCCGTCTCTGTCATTGGACAGCTCTAGTACTCAGGAAGAATTTGTTTACATTGTGTCAAAACTTTTCTGCTTGTGATTTCCACTTGTTAATATTTCTCCCCACTTGAGTAGAGCTTAACATGTCTCTCCCTCCCATGACAGCCGTTGAGATACAAAGAAAAAGTAAAAACAGTCTGCCAACAAAGTTTATTTTCTAATGTGGGAGATAAGCTGTACATATATAGGTGTATATAAACTATATGTATATATACATGTAATATGTATATATACATACAAACATACACACACACACACACACACACAAAGGTAGTCTTAGAGGGGGGGACACCTGAGCTGAGTTTTGGAGGAAGCTCAAAATTCCAAGAAGGGGAGATGAGAGGGGAGAGCATTCCAGAGGGGTTAGCCAGTCCAAAGGCTTTGCAATGAGGGAAAATGGAGCATCCTGTTCAAGGAATATAGCAAGTGGAGGGAAACATAAGAAGAGACCAGGTTGTGACAAGTTTTTAAACTGCCAAGCAGGAGTTTTTATGTGATTACAGAGGTAATAGGAAGTCAATGGAGTTTATTAAGGGATCAGACCTGAACTTTAGGAAAATCATCTGTGTGAAGGATGAATTGGAATAGGAAGAGACTTGAGACAGTAGGACCAAATAATCTATTGCAAAAACCTAGGTGAAGGTGATGAGGACATACGTCCTCTTGGATGGAGAGAAAGGACACATCAGATCTGATTACTGATTCCACGTAGGGTTTGGTCTGAGGTTATAAAGTTAAGTTTCTGAAAGGATGGTGGTACTCTTGACAGTACTAAAGTTTAGAAGGCGTGGGTGGGGGATAGAAGTTGTTTTGGACACAAGGAATTTGAGATGCCTGTGGCGCATCTAGAAAGAGAATATCCACTCCATGATGTGGTACTGATGCTCAGGATAGAGACTGGTTTCATATAAATAGATCTGGGAATCATCAGCATAGATAATGGACTCTTAGATGCCGATGAGATCACAAAGTGAGAGAATACACAGAGAACAAAGAAGAGGGGGCAGCACAGAACTTTAGGGAACACTCACAGCTAGTGGGCATGATATAGATTAAGGTTCAACAAAGGAGATTGTGAGAGTGATCAGATAAGAGCAAAACCAAGAAAGAAAAGTGACATGAAAATTCAGAGGAAAGAATACCCAAGAGGAGGGGATGGTCAATAGCATCAAATGTTACAGAGAGGTCAAGAAGAGTGAGGATTGTGAAAAGGACACTAGATTTGGTAATTAAAAGATCACGGTAACTTTGGAGAGAGCAGTTTCAGCTGAGTAACAAAAATGGATTTTTCAAGGAAATTAGCTGAGAAGGGGAAGAGAGATAGGATGCTAAGCAGGAATGGTAGAAGCTTGTGAGAGGTTTTGTTTTTTAAAGGACAAGAGAGACAGGAATGTTTGTAGACAGTATAGATAGGAGATATATAAGGATACAAGTACCAAATGGCAGAAAAAGCCCAAATTAAGCTATGGGCCAGAGATAAATTTAAAAACAGCAAATCTAAAGGGGACAATATGGTAGAAACAGAATGTGATCATAAGATCATACAGTTACCTTGCCTGGTAAAGAGGCTAGGCAGTTATTAACAATCCCATCTTATAGGTGGTCCACAGTCTACCAGAGACATGAGACATGGATGGGTGAAAATTAAATGCAAAGCAGGATTTGATCAGTACATAAGAGAGATGCAAATGAAGCGCTTTGGTTCAATTCTGCAAGCAACAATTAGATGCCTACAGTATACAAAGTAATGTGCTTAGCCTTGAGTATACAAAGGTGCAAAACAAAATAGGCTGCGTGTGCCCTCGGGGAACACACATTAACGGGAAGACTAGGATGTGAGCAATATAGCGAATAATGTGAGAAGGGAAAAGAAGTATCTGAACAAAACGTAATGAAGCTATGAGGAAAGAGACTGAGGTAGGGGAGAGAGAGAGGAGACAGGGAGCTCCATGGAGCTAAGCCTTAAAGGAAGGACATTTCAACAGGTGGTCAGTCAATCGGTCAATAAGCATTTATTAAATGCCTGCTATGTGCCAGTCACCATCCTAAGTGCTGGGGGATACAAAGAATGGCACAAAAAAAGAGTCCCCGCTCCCAGAGAGCTGATGATCTAATGGAGGAGACAACATAAAAATGATTGTGTACAAACAAGATATGTCCAGGATTAATTGGAAATAATCAAAAGAGGGAAGGCACTAGGATTAAGGAGGATCAGGAAAGGCTTCCTGTAGAAGGTAAGACTTTAGCTGGCACTTGAAGAAAGACAAAGTAACCAAAAGGAGATAAGGAGAAAGCATTCTAGTCATGAGGAACAGCCAGTAAAAATGCCTAGCAGTCTGGAAATGGAGTGTCTTGTTCAAAAAGCAGCAAGCAGGGCAAGTGACTGACTCTAAGGCTACATGGCGGTGGGGTTAAGGTGTAAGAAGACTGAAAAGGTTGAGGAATGTCAGGTTTTAAAGGGCTTTGAGTGCTAAACCTAGGATTTTATATTTAATCCTGGAGGCATTAGGGAGCCAATGTGGCTTATTGAAGGGGGGTGGAGTGATTTTCCCATAGAACTGGGAAAATCATTTTGGGAAAAGACTGGAATGGGGAGAGATTTATGGCAGGGAAACCAACCAGCAGGTGGTGGCAATAGTCCATTTGAGAGGTGATAGGGTGGTGGCAGTATGTGTGTGTGTGTTTGTCCTTCGTTGACGAAGAAGACCATGCCTTCAGAGAAATGATGACATGACTTGCACTTGACTTTGTTTTGAGTGAGGGAGGGCTGTGCAGGTCACCAACCTCAGTTCTCCTCCAGAGCCATCTGAATCCAGTGACCAGATATTCATCAGAATGACTGGAGATGACCCAGGATGAGGCAATTAGGGTTAAGTGATTTGCCCAAGGTCACACAGCTAGTGAGTGTCAAGTATCTGACGTGAGATTTGAACTCAGGTCCTCCTGACTCCTGCACTGGTGCTCTATCCACCGCACCACTTAGCTGCCCTGGTGGCAGTATAAGAGAAGGGGGGATTATTCAAAAGATGTCACAAAGGTAAAATTGACATACTTTGGCAACAGATTGGCCATAGATAGGGGCAAGGGGCAGAGAGAGAGGAGTCAAGATGACACCTAGGTTTCAAGCCCAGATGACTAGGACAATGGTCATACCCTTAATAGGAAAGTCTGGGAAATGGGAGGGTTTGGAGGGAAAGATAATGCATTCAGTTTTGGTCATGCTGCATCTAAGATGTCTCTTGGACATCCAATTTGAGATATTTAATAGACAGTTGTGTTAAGAGACTGGAGGTCAGAAGAAAGGTTGAGGCAGGTCAAGTAGATCTTTGGGTTATTTACCATAGAAATGATCATTGAAGCCATGGGAACCAATCCCTGAGCAAGAGCATGACAAATGTGCTTCAGACCAGTGGGAGAAGTCAGTGGCTAAGGTATCCAGTGCCTACCTGCTATCTAGGTCATGGAAGAGCCCTCAAGTGGAAGTTGCTTCAGAGCAGATCCAGACAATGAGAAGTGAATGTATTGACCTGAGACAGAATCACTAGAAGCTACCCTGATCTATGAGACCCAAATCCCTTGGTAACGATTCCCCACCAACTCCATCTTTGGGTACACTTGTGCAGAAGAATAAGTGAAGAAACTGAGATTTTTTTATCTGCATAGAAAGAATAGTTTTCTGGTTGCTGAAGTGTTTGAAAGCCAATGTTAATTTCATTCTCCCTGAAGTTAAAGCCCACTTCACCTACTTGTGAATGAGTAATCTTTTCAAGTCATGTGAAGTTGGGAAAGATTAGAATCTCAGTGGGATGGTGTCCAAGCAATGAGAAATTCTGAATCATTATAGTAAAACATAGTCCGAGGCACTGAAAAGAAAGCTTAGCTGTTGCAAGACCAAGGCAGGTCCTGCCCACACATGTGCAAAAGGGTTTAGACTGAGCATCCAGGTTCTATTCATGGCTGTGAATTACTCTATCTTGTAGCTCAGGGCTTGGAACAGCATGTGATCATTTACCCAGATACAACCTCCTAAGTAGCTATTTCAGCAAAACTGGAAATTAAGCCATGTTTATTCAGTCATGTCTGACTCTTCATAACCCCATTTGGGGTTTTCTTGGCAAAGATACTGGAATAGTCTACCATTTCCTTCTCTAGTTGATTTTACAGATGAGGAAACTGAGGCAGTGTTGGACTTTTTTTGGTTTTTTTTTTACCAAGGGGCATTCAACTAGTAAGTATCTGAGGCCATATTTGAACTCAGGATGATGAATCTTCCTCACTCCAGGAATGGTGCTTCATCCACTACAATACTATAACCTATGGGATAGAAACCTTTCATTGGTTCCCTGTCTTTTTCACTTTCAGTAAACCTTCTTATACTTCAATTCAATATAAAAGGAAATAAATTTTAGAGTTTACTATGCATATGGATGTAAAAAAAAATTAAAAAAGGACATTAATCTAACTGAGAACACAACATTTTTAGTATCATAAAGTTATTCAGTATTTATCAGAACATAGCCAAATAGTGGCACCCTTATTCCAGCTCTTATCAACCAACAGTTTTACTGTCTGTAGTTTTTAGAAGTGATCCTGGCCAGTCCTATTCAGCTCACAGTTTGTGTCTTGCTTTGAATTTGATTGAGAACAGGACTGAGAATCCTCCTTCACATCGATAAGTTGTTATAAATGGAAGTGAGGCCTTGTGAGCAGGTTTAGCAAGAATGGGACACACTTCTCTAAGGACATACCAAAGTATTTGTAACTTCAGGGACTTCAGGAAATCATTCAGAGTTGCTGATTATTATAGAGTATCTGATTATATAGATATATATTGCATTTATATAGATATATATTACAGAGTATCTGATTATGTAGCAGTCAGTGAACCCATCTTTCCCTTTTCTCATTATTGCTTTTTCTTTCCTAGATCAAAACAAAAAGGATTTCATGTCCAAGTCTCATTCATTTGGTTTTGTCCAGTAGGAAATTCCTTCAGTGGTCTTGAACTTTTTCAGAGCAACTGTAACTTGCCATCCTCTCCCACCCCATCTTTACCTTGTCATCATTTTCTCTCCACTCCACAAATTTTTTTCACCACTGCTAATTCTTTGGAATAATTTAATAGAAATATCATTCAATGGAATAATAGTTATTCAACAAATAGTCTCCTTATCTCCTTGGTAATCTGGGAATTCCTGGGGTACAAATACCCCAGGCTAAGAACCCATTGTCCTGATACATAAGTGAGGCTCAACTGAATCCAAATGGAATCAAGTGTGAGGCTGAGCTTTGAATCATGCCAAGGACTAGGGGATTAGGTCCCTTGCACCTTCATGCAGGAGAGTATCAGTGAGATTATTACAATTTTGTACAATGAATCAGTTTGATAAACTGTTTGAGGTCCAACATTTGATGTACAAAGGGAAATGTAGATTATTTCACGTAGTAAATAAAATTCTCTCAAATAGCTGAGGAGGGACCATCCCCTCAGATCACCATACTCCATGTTGAGTATGTACAGAACACAGAAAGAAGATATGTATTTCTCAGGATTTAGTAAGATACTATAGATTATATATCAAGAAACAAGGTACAAAGAATAACTTCTTCCTAGGAATGACATCCAAATGGAAAAAAACCAGCTTATCCCAGGGGAACAATCACCAGATTCAGACTCAAAGGTCCTAGATTTGAATCTTATCTTTGCCACTTTCTACCTGGGGTGACTTTGGGAAAGTTCTTTACTCTCTCTGGGCCTCTGTTTCCTATAAAATGTAAAATCGGTATAACCTGGGCTCAAGTCCATTTAAGTAAGATTCTCCTCATTGGTGGAGATTGATAACTAGATGCTATGAGCCTGAGCTTGTGGAGGAAGGGAGAAAAGCTATCTTGGCTCCAGATCAACCAAGAGGGAGAATCCCCATCTTACCCAAGGGGAAATTCATGGAAATCTCTGGTGTAGTAAGCTGGAGACAGAGACCTGATTGAGGTGCCAGCTCCTCTACATGTTGACTTCCTGGAGTCTTTCTCTCCCTATAGGGACCTTTCCCCGGAAAGAACCTGGAACAGTTCGTGTCTTATCTTGAAGTCAGACTCCTTCAGAGTGTTTGCCTTACCAAGTTACTTAAACTTTCCCAGCAGTAGGGGAGGAGAATTGATCTTAGCAGATGAGGGTACATCACTTAACTACTTGCCTTGATTCATGAGACCCTGAAAGGACCATTGTCCTTCTTGGGGAAGGGGGGTGAGATGGACAAATTCCAGGAGCCTGGTCTAGAGGCCTTGATTGGGAATTGGGAGAACTTGTTTCTAGTCCTTTTCTGATATTCACTTTGAGCCATTGTTTTCTTACCTGTAATGTGTGTGTTGGGGAGTGGGAGGATGTGGAATGGAGGGCTGTGAACAAATTGCTCTCTAAGGTTTCTTCCAGCTCTAACATTCTGTGAGTCTATGAGACTTCTGGTATCTGATCATTTATCTCAGGATCAATTTCAGTAAGAGTTGAATGAGCCGTCTTTGATCTTGGCCAAGCCACTCCCCCTCTCTGGAGCCTCAGTTTCTTTCTTTGTTAAATAAAGGAGTTGAACTAGCTAATCCCTAAACTGCTTTCCAGCTCCAATTTTCTGTTTTGAGAGTTGGGTGTGTTTGTTCTTGTTTGTTTGTTTTGATAGGAAAGAGAGGTGGAATGGGCTGATGGTAGGGTTCATGTCATGCCCCCTTTCATCATCCTCCCACAAGGCATCTAGCTGTTATAATAATGACCACTTCATTCCTCCTCCTAGTAATCAGGCTTCTTGGATGTCCTATGTGAATAGGACTGACCTTAGCAGCTAGTTCTCCAGAATAACTATTTTAAATTGTTGCTGTTGCTGTTTGACCTTATTCTCAAAGAGAACCATGAGATCAGGAAGGTGAAGTCATGACTTGCAAGTGAATTGAATTTAAGTGAGGGAGGGATGTGGAAAGTCACCAGACTCATTTTCTCCTCTGGAGCCATCTGGGTCCAGTCACCAGATACAGATCAAGATGACTGGAGATGGTTGCCATGACTATCTAAATAGAAGCTACAAATGACTCAATGCCTCTGGGAGTTAGGGGTCAGCCTCCCTGTCAATGGCCTCGTGATATCTCACTGCCCTCACAGGGTGGTGTCTTTGACTTCCCCCTGATCCCAGCTGAGGGTGCTTCTCCCAAGTGCAGCCATTCTTAGTTATGGCTCTATCTAGGCCACTTATAGACAACCATCAAAGTTAGAGTCTGTGATCTTTCCATATTGCTGCCTCCTTCTGCATTCTGGGCTGCCTGTCCAGGCACAGGCTGGCCTAGGGATGCAACAGCTGTTGGTCTGGCCACCCCTACTGCTCCTGATTCTACACACCCATCCATCTAACTCTTGTGGTAAGTCAGGCTCTGGAGTCATCTCCGGGAGGAATACTGGTACAGTTGAATGACATGGAACTTGGACATTTCTGTTTGAGGCTTAACTCTGACATTTACCATGTGCTGCTTATGAACAAGTCACTTTGCCTGTGGGCCTTGGTTTCCCCTTCTGTAAAATGAGAATGCTAATGTGGAAAATACCTACCTTACAGGGTTGCAAGGAAAACTGCTTTTAAGTTTTAAATAACTACAAAAATGGGAGATGTTGCCATGAATATTAAGACCCCTGAGAGACAATGTTGTGTAGTAGGTAGAAGGCTTTGGAGTCAGAATCACCAAGGTTCTAGCCTTGCCTCTGACATCTCATGTTTATGGGACTTGTCAGATCACTTACTCTCTAAGAGCCCCACGCAGTTCTCTAAGATTGTAAGATGAACAACAGTTGGCTATCTGCAATGGTAAAGGGAGTTTCCACCTTTGGAATTACCCATGCCAATGAAATTGCAGGTCTGATTAAAAACAAAAACAAAAAACGAGGACCTTTAGGACAGAGGTTGTTACCGCAGGAGTTCTCTATTCTCCATTCCACTCAAGCTGCTGAAATTTCTACTGCCCACTCCTCACCTCCACCTCAGGCAGGCAAGCCCGGAAAGGAGGCAAGTCTCAGATTGGTGATATTTTCTTCCATTAAGGTAGAAGAAACTGAACAAAAGAAGGCAGAACGCTGGGAAAAGATCCTTCCAGCTCTGACGTTCCAGGGTCTATATTGAAGCAGATCATTATAGACATCATGGCATATGAGGAAGGACAATGGATTTGGAACTGGGGAATTTGGGTTCAAGCCCTGATTCTGTTCTATTTACATGTATGACCTTGGATAAGGAATTTTTCCTTTTTTGTCCTAAACATCTCCCTCTGTAAAGTGAGGAAGTTAGACTAGGGGAGCTCTAAGGTCCTTTCTAATTCTTCTGACAGGCAGTGTGGCTGAGTGGATAAAGGGCTGACCTCAGAGGCTGAAACACCAGGTTTCAGCCTGGTCCTGCCTCTGGCATATATTGGTCATGTGACAGTGGGTAAGTCACTTATCCTCTCAGTATCCTCAAGCAACTCTCTAAGAACAGAAGTTACAGAGAAGGTGTTGATCTGTCTTCATTGGGGAAGGGGGTTGCATACTGGAAACAGTTAAAGACTGATGAAATCAAGAGTCAGACAAGAACAAAATTCTTAGAATTCTGAGATTTGATAACTATGACCCCATGTTGTGACTGAGACAACAAACAAGTTCGTGAAACTTTGACGATTGAGTGGGTTCTACGGATTCTGGCAGATTCCAAATGTCCACTGTTTTTAATTCAGCAAGTATTTATTAAGAGCCTCCTGTGCACAAGGCATCTTCTTTCTACATAGTTATGTCAACAGAGAGCCACTGAAGAGGACTGATGTGTAAAATCTCTAGCAGTTCTGTATTTCCTACTGAGTAAAATCCATATTTCTCAGGCTAGTATTCACGGTTTCCCACAATCTAGTACTGCACTATCCAGCCTCATCTCTTTCATGAACCATTGTACTTCCATCAAACTACGCTATTCTCCAACCTGGACTTTTCTACCTCCTTGCCTTTGCTCACTTACCCTATACTTTAAATGCCCTCCTTTCTCTGGCTGTCCCTTTTGAGTTCCTGTCCATGTAAAATGTCACCTCCTTCAGGAAGTCTTCCCTGATCACCATTGACAAGCTCCAGCGAATGAGCTTTTCTCTGTCAGGTCTCCCCCGGCCCTTGTTTATGTTCTTCTTGCATGCTTAGAACTGAGTATTTGTCTTAATAATAGCCAGCATTTATATATAGCGCTTTAAGGTTTGTGAGGCGTCTTACAAATAATTTCTCATTTGATCCTCCCAATAACCCTGTGAGGCAGATGCTATCAGTAGCCCCATTTGACATCTGAAGAAACCGAGGCTCACAGTGTTGAAGTGACACTTTCAGGGTCACATAACTAGTGTCGGAGGCTAGATCTGAACTCAGGCTTTCCTGACTCCAGGCCCAGTGCTCTAGCCACTGCATCACCTAGCTGTCTTTTATAGTAGGTCCAGTGTTTCCTATCCCCCGGCAGATTATAAATTGAAGGCAGGAACTGTGTCTCATGGCTCTGGAATCAGGAAATCTCATCTCTTGTACTTGCGTCCTTGTGTGACCTTGGGCAAGTCACTTTTGTTGTTATTTCAGTTGTTTGACTCTTTGGGACCTCATTTGGGGTTTTCTTGGCAAAGATGTTGGAGTGGTTTCCGATTTCCTTCTCCAGCTCATTTTACAGTTGGGGAAACTGAGGCAAACAGGGTGAAGCGACTTGCCCAGGGTCACACAGCTGGTAAATGTCTGAGGCCATTTTTTAACTCAGGAAGATGAGTCTTCCTGACTCCAGGCCCAGAACTCTGTGCACTATTGCGCCACCTAGCGGCCCCACAAGTCACTTTTAACTCCACAATTTAAGGACTAGATGTCCCCTGAGTTCCCTTCCATCTCTAAATCAATGATTCTATAATATGCATGCAGGGGACATGTAATAACTATTGATTTGAATGAAAACAGGTCCACTTACTTTCCACCCCCCACTTTGAGGACAGAACAATAGGAAACAGGTTGAAGCAATAGAACAAGGCAGTAGCTGAACTACACTGAGCGAGAGCTATTGGTTCTAGCAGGGTGGGTAAGTCGTCAAGGAGTGTGAGGAATCAGTCTCCTTTTTTAGGTCTATAAGGAAAGAGCCTTCTCAGTCTACCCAAAGGCAGGGGCATGAACCAGAAGATCTCATCAGCACTGCCTCAGTGTCAAGAGCTGGCTTCTGTTCTGTCTAGAACTGTTTGGCCTCTTAGGACCCCCTTTCTTGAAATTCAGGCTATAAAAGTGACTGGGTAAAATAAAAAGGCATCTGTTTGAGGGACAAAAATAAATCCTCTATTAATTCAGCTTCCTAGTTGCATCTTAACAGGTCCCTTGGCACTGAGATAGTGAGAGCCAGGGAAAGAGAGAGAATGAGAGAGAAGAGAGAGACAGAGACAGAGACCGACAGAGACAGAGACAGACAAAGAAAGAGAGACAGAGAGGAGGGAAAGAGAGAAAGAAAGGAGGAGAGGGAGAGAGGAGAAAGGGAGACAGAGATAGAGGGAGACAGAGAGAAAGAGAGATAGCAGAGAGACAGAGAAAGAGAGAAAGAAAAAGAGAGCGAGAAGACAGAGAGAAGAGAGAGAGAGAGAGAAGGAAGAGGATGGGGTGGGGGAGGGAGACAGAGACAGAGAGAGAATGAAAATGAAAGCAGGAGAGACAGAGGGAAAACAAAGGAAGTAGAGAGGGGAAGAGAGACAGAGACAGAAAGAAAGAGAGAAACTGAGGGAGATAGATTGTCAGAGGCAGACAGAGCTGGTGTCTAGTACTCTTCTGTTGGTACAGCACAGAGCACAGGTCCTTCCCCTGGGCCTAGGGCCACCAGGAAGAGCCCCCTCAGGAAACCTTTTACTTGGGATGTTCCCAAGGCCAGTGGCTCCAGGATTTTAAAATCTAACAGCCTCCCAAAGGATGGAGTAATTAGTATCCCAGCTGCTGCTCTCTGACTCTGATGGGCTAACTTCTGTCAACACATAGGCAGGGGTAGAGGTGGAGGGAGGGGAAATGGGGGAGTTCTTTCAAAGGGACAGGACTATTTGTTCTTCCTTTCCCCTTCCAGAGATAGGATCATAGGACCAGACTACTTTGAGCTATAAGAGGTATGGGGATTATTTAGGACAACCCCATATTTTGGGGGGGGGGGGAAGAGGAGAAAATGGAAGCCCAGGAAGGGGCTTTTATGTCCCCAAGATCGCACAAGGAATACCTGAACAGAACTAGGGGAAGACCAGGTAGCTCTAGCAAGCATGTACTACTGAGCTGCCTGTCGATTTCTGATGCAAGACCAGTCAAGCATTCTTATACAATGTCCCTACTATCCCCTTCTGACTCTTTTCATGCCCAATCTAGGCTTATAGGGCAAAGGGTTTTAAGATGGTGAACACCTCATGGTTTATTCAGCATGAGACTCGTATGTGTACTGGGGACATTGGGTTCCAGGGATTTTGGCCTTTCTCTTTCAGATCATTTCCCTTAATGTGCAACTGCCTGAGCCCCCAGTCAAAGAGCTCACTCTGGAGTGTTGACTTGGATTGTATAAGGACAAACCCCACTACTTTAAAGCTGCTTCCCTCCTGAGGTTTTTCTTCCTCAGTTTCATCTCACTGCTAGCATTCAAGTCAGAAAGCAGATTTAACAAAGATTTAAATGATTATCCAGATTTTTAATATAGGAATTCTACACTGTCACTACCACCAATTCCAATTTATGTAATCCCAGAAGACCCAGATATATCAATGCAATCAATCAATCAACGAAAAGTATAATCTAGGGATTAAGGAATTTTCCCACAAACCTCACCATAATGTGTGAATAAGTCACTAATCAGTTTGAGAGGATTATAGGTTTTTAACTACTGGACAAAGGCAGATGACTCCACAAAGGAAGCATCTAGTGACTGACTAAAAGAATTAGGCATGCCTCTGAACCTACATTTTGAAATGGCGGGTGATCAAGGGATAGAAGACTTCAAGTTCAGGAATTAAAGATTCCAGAGTTTTAGCCAGGCTCCTGAGAGAGAATCACTCTTGGGGAAGGAGATGGTCTATTCTCTCTCTCTCTCTCTCTCTCTCTCTCTCTCTCTCTCTCTCTCTCTCTCTCTCTCTCTCTCTTTCTCTTTCTCTCTCGCTCTTGCTCTTTCTTGATGTCTTTTGCTTTCTCTCTTGCTTTCTCCCCATTCCTCTCCCTATTGGCCATGTCATCAGAGAAACTGGGCCAATAGAAGACCATGCATTCATTTGAGATCAGAGAAAATGGACCCTTGGGAGGCAACTCATTCAGCCGGAAGATGGATGGAAACATGTCAAGGAAAAATAGTCTCAGAAAGACCCAAAGAGGGAGGTAGCTTCAAGGAGTATGACCCCATGTACTAGAGAAAAATACTCATTGAGATCTCAAGAAAAGACTTTTGGTGCCATATGTATGAGTTATCACCTTGTTACCTATGTTCTCTACATGTCTCATCAGTCATTTACTCAATAGACATTTATGAACTCAGTATGTGCCTCAGGAAAGTAAAAATAGGTCCCTGCTTTCATGGAACTCACATTGAAATGAGACAGATATCATCCAAAATGGGAAGTAATTCTAAAAGGAAGGGATTTGGAATAAAGACGACACCACCATTGGATTCTAAGCTTTCAGCCAAGTCTTCACATGGATCCTGTGCATATTCATTGGAGAGTGTACCCCCAGGCAGGTTCTTGGGGGAGAATGCTTGTATCAATTGTTTTTACTTTACCATATTAGTAAATACTTTTGTTGATTATGTCTACTGGTTGATTGTTAATAAGAATTACATAGATAGGGGCTCTGAGAGACAGTACTAGTACTAGTTACACCTAGAACCCTCAGAGTAGGGTTCTTTCTTCATTAGCCCTCTCAGGTTCAGGGGCAAAAATCAGCAGTGTGGGTAGCTTGGCCTTGGGAGGAAGATAGGGAAGAGGGAGAGGGTAGAGGGCAGTAGAAAGTGATGAAAGGAAAGAAAGAAAGAGACAGAGAGAGAGATTTTACAGGGATTTGGAAAGAGAAACTTTTGGGTAATTGTTTTCTACTTTGCTAAATGTAAAAAAACAATGAAATATTTAAAAATCTTATGCAAGATTTTACTTCCTGTTGACCTCAGTCACCTCCTCTTTTGCCTCAGTCCCTCTTCGTGACTCTTTTGATGACAGCATCTGGTAAGAGACTGCGTAGTAAGGAAAGAAACCTTGGAGACTTCTCCCCTCTGAAGCCATGTGACCCCTGAGAAATGGACCTTGGTCTTCAGACTTTTTATTTATTCTTTCCATTCAAAATGAAGGGAATGGAGTTCAAATGGTCATCAGGAGAGAGTTCCAGCCAATGCCACGTCAGTCCCCTGAGCAGCCAGGAGTGATATCTGGGTGTGACTTTTGTGACCTTAGGGCAGCAGAAACAGACACATCCAGTAGTCATGTAGCATCTGAACATGAGTTTGGTGGAAGACATAGGAATTAAGCAAAGCTTTGAGTCTACTCTCCCAAGACTGAAAAGGAATGATTAAGTTTTAAAAGTAGTGGAAGTTTCCTCAGGAAGCACTCTGAAAAGAGAGAGTATACCCTCGATGTGTGTATGGGGGTGGGGTGGGGGGGTAGTATTCATGCTTTGTTTCTGTTATATCTCTAAAGTAAATATTCCTTTGAAAAAGCTAATTGACATTAAGTGGTTAAATGGACCTGGGGTGCCAGTCACAAGCTCCTAACGATGGGGGAACAGAATAGGAGCTTGAGCAGATGATGGTAGAGAAAAGATATCCCAGCCCCTCAGAGTTACCCCTAGGAATACTAAGAGATAGATGGAGGAGCCTGGCTCTTGAAGAAGACGTCAAAGCATACACACTACACTCAGCACCCAAACACTGTCACTGTATGGGAGATCATGGTGGGCAGCAACATGGACCAGATCTACATCAGGGTGAATTATATGCAGCACAACCTCAGGGGCCTCATGGAGACAACGAAGCAGCCCTTCCTGCCTGAAGCAGTGAGCTGTCATGTGATCTGTCAATGGCATAACCAGCTTGGGGAGGAGGGGTGTCATTTATCGCTCAGGCACCATTTTGGACCCCAGCTGCTTGTGAGTGGTGTATTCTTCCTTTCTCCAGCTCTCTACTGTTTGTAATCTCTTCTCGGCCTGCCAGTGAATACCTGACCCAGTTTGACGGAAATCTAGCGTCATGATCTAGAATACACCCTAAATTACCAAAAATACAGTTTTTTCTTCTCTCCAATTCTTTTTTTCCCATTTTCCCCATATTTGTTAGTTTTATTTTTTTCTTTAAAGGCCCTCGATAATTTGCCTTAATTGTGGCACCAAGTTTTTTTCTTGAAGGTCTTTTTGTTTTCAGTTTTCAATTTATTTATTTTTAGTTTTCAACATTCACTTCCATAAGTTTTAAATTTTCTCCGCCTCCCTCCCCAAGACAGTATGCAATCTGAGATGGGCTCTATACATACATTCCTATTAAACACATTTTCACATTAGTCGTGTTGCCTCTCTCCAGTTCCTTAAGCCCCCATTTACCATGGGCTGGATTCATGTCAATCACCCCTTCTCCCAACTCATAGGATTCAACAATTCACTGTTAATGACTGTAATTCACTCACATGATCAGATAACACACAAAACTCAAGTGACAGTAAAAGGAGGTTTCCCATAGGAAACTGCAAGATCATTGCAAGTTGGGTTGGTTCCGCTTTCCCTTCACCCTTCCTCCCAGTCAGGCTAAAAGGGAGAACGAAAAGGAACAATTGAGTAAGCTTTAAAACTAGTGGAAGGTTCTTAGCAAGTACTCTGAGAAAACAGTGGGGAAAGACACTATGAATGCAGTTTCACCTGATCTTAGCACTACAACAGTCACTATTTTTATTCCAACCTGGTCCACACTTCGTGGCTGGGCTCCACTCTCTTCAAATTGGTTCCTTTTCCTTGGAGCAGCTCTCATTCCATGCCCGGCTTCACAGAGCAATCTTGTTCATCACTCTGCTTTGCCCTTCTCATGCCTGCTTAAGGCAGCATTGGGCTGCTTGTGAGGAATCCAAGATGGTGCTCATTTGCCTTTTTCACTTTTTCCTGTCTAGATCCCAAGACCATGAAATCTTTGGGTTGAAGTCCCTCTAAGGCCTAAAGAAATGGAAACTCCAAGGCTCTGGGAAATGTATTTCAGCACCTATTTCCTAGATTACCCACACCCCTCTATAGCCCCTTTATCCTGGTCCCTCCTGGGAAGGTTTAGACCCCATGATTATATTTATAATATGTTGCAGCTCATATCCACCCATTTTGTGCACTTCCATTTCCCTATCACTGATCTTCCATTTAAATTTTTCAGAGACTTTGGAATTCTATAACTCACTTGTACAGTATCCCAAAGAAAAGCGGTATTAAAAAGATGAGTTTTTGTTCCAGGGAGAAGGTTGAATCATTAAATCACTGTAATTTCCTAAAGGCAGTTCATCCTGCTCTCTTCCACATGCTCAGTTCATTATCCATTTACAGTGTCTGTCCCAGATAAATGTACACACGGACAGGCTCGATTGCATAATTATATATCTAATTTAGAAGGCTTTGCAGTGCTCTAGGGCTTGATGTAATCCACATGATTTGTTCTTGTTCAAACGTTTCAATCATATTCAACTCTTCATGACCTTGTTTGGGGTTTTCTTGGCAAAGATACTGGAGTGGTTTGCCATTTCCTTCTCCAGCTCATTTTACAGATGAGGAAACTGAGGCAAACAAGGTTAAGTGATAGTAAGTGTCTGGGACCAAATCTGAACCCAGCTTTTCCTGACTGCAGACCCAGCAGTCCACTGTGCCACCAAGCTGCCCAATCCACATGAGATCATCCACAAACAGGAGCAACTGGAATATCTCACCATCTGTAGGGAGGGGATCCCTCTTCCACTTGGACTTTATGCTGGATTTCCTCCTTGATAGTGACAGACACTTTTGGCAAGGACATATCCATGTGTGTTATGTTTCAATTGATATTAATAATAAGAGAGCTGTTAAACAAAATGATCTCTATTGTAACAACTTTCAAGATATCTTGTATGATCTTGACATATGACCTTGTTAGAAGAGAGCCTCTCAAGCAGCATTTTGTTCTGTTGAATCAAATGCTTTTTTAAAAAAATAGTCAACAAAGAGTAAAGCACTGGGAGATCTTGTATTCTCCACCCTTTCCAGTGAATTGTGTTATTTTAAAGATATGGCCAACTCTGGAACATCACTGGCAAAAGTCTCTCTGTTTCCTTCTAGTACCCTCATCAAGAATGCCTCTAGAAGAAAGTGAATTCAATAACCCAGTGTTTGATAAGCCCAAGAACATAGATTATTTGGGAAAGAATTTTCAATTTGAAAAAAATTTCTGGTCAAACTGGGAAACAGATGGTAGAAATTAAGTTTCAACTACCATTTTATACCACAATAATACAAACAGCTGAAAGTGAACATCAGACCTAAATATTAAAGGTCATAGCATTAAAAAAAATTAGAGTAGCATCAGCTCATGTACCTTTTGCATTTATGGCTAACGGGAGAATTATTAACCAAACAGGAGATAAAGATGATCATAAGAGATAAAACAGATTATTTGAACTACATGATATTTAAAAGGTTTTGTACAATGAAAATTAAGGTGGCTCAAATAAGAAAGGAAACAGTTAATTGGGGGAAAAAAAATCTTTGCATCAAATATCTCTGACAAGGGTTTAATATCCGAAATATATAGGGGACTAACACAAACATATAAAATCAAAAGCTATTGTCCAATGGATAATCAGTCAAAGAATATAAAGAAACAGTTCTCAAAAGAATTGGAAACCATTAAAAAACAAATGAAAGATTGCTTCAAATCAATAAGAAAAAATGCAAATCCAAACAACTTTGAGGTTTCACCTCACATTCAGCAAGTCAACAAAATGAGAATAATCAATGTTAAAGTGATGGTGGAAAGGCAGGCATCCTAATTCACTATTCATGGAGCTGTGACTTGCTCCAACCATTCTGGAAAGTAATATGGAATTATCCAAAGAAAGTGATTAAAGATGTTCATATTCTTTGACCTACTACTAGGCATATACTTCAAGGAACTCAGTGATTTTTAAAAAAAAAACTCTATATGCACCAAAATATTTATAGCAGTATTTAGCAATTTTTGTTGCAGCAAAGACATAAAGTAGATGCCTATTGGTTTTTGAATAGCTAAGCAAATTTGATACACTTATATAATATATGACTTTGCTATTAGAAATTATACACATGATAAATACAGAGAACCATGGGAAGATGTTTGAAATGAAGCAAAAAGAAATTAGTAGAACCAGGACAATAGACAATGGAAAGAATAATAACTAAGCATCTGAAATTGAATGCTATGAAATTATAATAACGAAGTGATCCCAAAGAAGAGAAATGAAATTTCATCTTCTTTCATTTTTTTGCATAGATAAGAGGCTATGATCAAAGAATACTGTATATATTGGTCTACTTGGTTCACATGCTGGTTAGTTTTGCTGAACTTTAAAAAAAAAATCTTTTCTAAGACGGCAGAGTAACAGCTGCCCCCAAGCCCAGTCAAATCCTGTAAAAAATGGCTCTAAACAAATTCTAGAGCTGCAGAACACACAAAATGGCAGGGTGAAGCAAATGTCCAGCCCAAGAGAGCTGGATACAATTCAAGTATTGTTAAATACAATCAGGATAATACAAGATCTAGCAGCTTCTACATTAAGGGATCAAAGGGCTTGGAATATGATATTCCAGAAGTCAAAGGAGCTAGGATTAAAACCAAGAATCACCTACCCAGCAAAACTGAGTATAAAAAAAGAGAAAAAATGGTCATTCAATGAAATAGAAGATTTTTGAGCATTCTTTAATAGCTGAATAGAAAATTTGACTTTCAAACACAAGAATCAAGAGAAGCATGAAAAGGTAAACAAGAAAGAGAAATTATAAGAAACTTACTAAAGTTGAACTGTTTACGTTTCTACATGGAAAGATCATATTTGTAACTCTTGAGACTTTTCTCAGTATTTGGGCAGTTGGAGGGATTATATACATATAGACAGAGGGCACAAGGTGAGTTGAATAAGAAGGGACAATATCTAAAAAAATAAAATTAAGGGGTGAGAGAGGAATATATTGGGAGGAGAAAGGGAGAAATGGAATGGAGCAAATTATTTCTCATAAAGGAGGCAAGAAAAAACTTTTTCAGTGGAGGGGAAAAGGGGGAGGTGAGAGGTAAAAAGTGAAGCTTACTCTCTTCACATTTGACTTAAGGAGGGAATAACATGCGTACTCAATTTGGTACAAAAATCTATCTTACTCCACAGGAAAGTAGGGGAGAAGGGAATAAGTGGGGTGGGGGGGATGATAGAAGGGAGGGAAAATGGGAGGGGGTAATTAGAAGTAAACACTTTTGGGGAAGGATAAGGTCAAAAGAGAAAATAGAATAAATGGGGGGCAGGATAGGATGGAGGGAAATGTAGTTAGTCTTTCACAACATGACTTTTATGGAAGTCTTTTGTATAACTATGTATGTATAACCTATATTGAATTGCTTGCCTTCTCAGTAGGGATGGGTGGAGGGAAAGGAAGGGAGAAAAGTTGGAACTCAAAGTTTTAAAAATGAATGTTAAAAATTGTTTTTACATGTAACTGGGAAATAAGAAATACAGGTAATGGGGTATAGAAATCTATCTTGCCCTACAAGAAAATAAAGGAGATGGGAATAAGGGAGGGGAGGGGTGTGATAGAAGGAAGGGCAAATAGGGGGAAGGGGTAATCAGAATGCATGGTATCTTGAGGTGGGGGAGGGGAAAGATGGGGAGAAAATTTGGAGCTCAAAATCTTGTGGAAATGATGTTGAAAACTAAAAATAAATAAATAAAATTTAAAAATAATGATAAATAAATAAAAATCTTTTCTTATTCTTTGTTATAACAAATGGATTTCTGGGAGAGGAAGGACAAGACATATTGGGAAATCTAGGTGATATAAAAACAAGATACAAAAAAATTTTGCTGCCTTTATTTTATTTTAATTTTTTAAACTTACAAACAAAATTTTATTTGATGTTGTCATGCCATCATAAGCTCTAACATGGACCAAAAAAAACTTTCACAAAATGGAAACCTGGTCAAACAGATCAAAGTCATGTGAGACTAGGATACCTGCTGTCCTTTCTGCTACTGGAATTTGTACCAAGGATGAGAGGATGAGTTTACAACCTAGTAATTGAAAAATTAAGCCCAAGAGCATTAGTCAGCTGGGAGGACCTTGCTCTGTGTCCTAACGTGCTTGGCACTTGGAACAAAGACTGTTCTACTGGGAATAGAAAGCTCTTCTAGACAAGATGTTGGAAAAGGACACACTAACCACTCTGCAAAGGAAAAAAAGAAGAGAAGAGTTATGGGGTAGATTGTGGGGAAGGAAGAAGGACTGTTGTTGATCCTAAGACAAGGGTTGATGCTTTTCTGAAAGAGCTATAAAATAGACTCTGGCATTTTGAACTGAAAACAAACAAATGTAAAATTTTTTTGTCATATGGGATGGATCTCTAAGAATGGAGAGGGAGAGATACAGGGAAGGGAGAGATATGGGGGTAATTTAGGTGATGTAAAAACAAAAAGATAGCAATAATTTTAAAAAATTTAAACAAAAGGATATGACTCTTTGATCCAGCAATGCCACTACTAGGTATCCCAAAGAGATCATTAAAAAATAGGAGAAGGACCCTCATGTACCAAATTATTTATAGCAACTCTTTTTGTGGTGGTCAAGAATTAAAAATTGAGGGGATGCCCATCAGTTAGAGAATGGCTGAACAAGTTGTGATATATGAACATAATGGAATACTATTGTGCTATAAGAAATGATCAGCAGGAGGACTTCAGAAAAACCTGGAAAGACTTGTATGAACTGATGCTGAATGAAGTGAGCAGAACCAGATGCAGCTCTAATGGATGCTCCTAGGCATCAGCAACAGCATCACTGTGCAATGATTACCTAGGAAAGGCTTAGCTCTTCTCAGCAATACAATGATCCAAGACAATTCCAACAGAGTCATGATAGGAAAGGCTAACCACATGCAGAGAAAAAGCTATGGAGTCTGTATGCAGATTGAAGCATACTATTTTTACCTTTAAAAAATTTTTTTGTTTATTTTTTCTTTCTCGTGGTTTTCCCCTTCTATTTTGATTCTACTTTCACAACACAACTGATGTGGAAATATGTTTAACATGATTGTACATGTATAATCTAGATCAGATTGCTTGCTGCCTTGGGGAAGAGGGAGGAGAAGGGAGAAAAATTTGGAACTCAAAGCATACTATTTTCATTTTCTTTGGGTTTTTTTATGTTTTTTCCCTTTTGTTCCATTTCTTCTTTCACAACATGACTGATGTGGAAATATATTTAACATGATTGGACATGAAATAACCTATATCAGATTATGCACCATCTTGGAACAGGAGGAGAGGGAGAAAAATTTGGAACTCAAAAATTTTATAAAAAATGAACGCTGAAATCTATCTTTACATGTAATTGGAAAAAAATAAAATACTATTTGCATAAGAAAGAACATGGAATAACCTCCTCTCCTCCTAACCAAGACTTTCAACTGAAGCAAAAAGCTGGGGACAGAGGGAAGTTCCATAACCACATTTAGGTTTTATGCCTAATGGGCATCATGCCTGGAAGCATCCATTGGAGCTGCATCTGGCAGGGATGACTGGCCAGTGGGACAGTGTAATAGAATGCCTGGCAGACATTCACATTTATGTTTCTTGTACATATATAGTTATTTGGTTGTAGTCTCCCTGATCAGAATGTGAGTTCCTTGAGAACAACCATGTTATTACCTTTCTTTATATCCTCAATAGAACCACACCTGGCACATAGTAAACACCCAGAAAATTCTTTTTGACTGACTGAAACTTGCCACAGATAGGTGTGAATTTCCCTTCCCCATGAATGCCCTGACCAAATATACATATTCCCTGACACATGTCATAGTTGCATGCCATGGACACGTAGCCCTTCATAAGCGGTCCTTGTGTGTGTCCATTCGCCCTACTGATGGTGCATATACTAGTGAGTAAGTATGTAAAACGTTTATGGGGGAAAGGTTTTATTGCTACTTTCCTTACTCTGCTATTTCATTAAATGCCTTTGCTTAGGGCTAATTGTGTTCTTTGGTTCACTATTAAGGTAAAGGCAACTAGTCAGGGAATGGCCCTTTTAATGAGCAAAAGGGAAAAATAACTAAATCAAACTGGGAGGGAAAGAGAAACTGTTACTATTGATAATCACTCTAAGCCAGTCATTAAGTGAAGCTATGGGCCTTCCCTCACTCAAAACAAAGTCAAGTGCAAGTCATGTCATCATTTCTCTGAGGTCATGGTCTTCTTCAAAGACAAAGGACAAACACAGCAACAACAGCACAGGCAGCTAAGTGGTACAGTGGATAGAGTGTTGGGCTTGGAGTCAGGAATTCAAATTCAGCTTCAGACACTTACTAGCTGTGTGACCCTGGGCAAAATCCCTTAACCTGTTTGTTTCACTTTCCTCATTTGTAAAATGAGCTAGAGAAAGAAATGGTAAACCACTCCAGCATCTTTGCCAAGAAAGCCCGAAATGGGTCACAAAGAGTTGGGCACAATTGTAAAACGACTTAACGGTAACAACAGAATTAAAGGTAAATACATTGGTGGTTACTTGTGACCTTTGATTTAGGTGGACGCAGATCCACAGCCTTCTCTGAGATAGCAGAGTTAGGGATTATCCCCAAGAGCTAGTGAATATAACATTGCCTCTCTATTTGCTTTCTGTCAGTGATATCCTTGCAGGAGACTTTCATCTCCACTTCCCTGTCCCCTTTGCTTCTCCAAGGGAAAGAGTTGTGCGTCACTGTTCTATTTTTCAGCAATAAGCACTCTTGCCTCGTCCCTGTGGCCTTCACCCAAGAAGATGTCCCATAACTAGTCAAAGCTAGGTTTTCCCAGAGGTATTTTGAAGTTCAAATGAAATAATGGATGTAAAGCCCTCAGCAAACTCTAAATACAAGCTATATAAATGCCAGATTATGGTTATTATCAGCCCACAGTCACCGGGCCCCCAGTGTGGTGATGCCTTCATTCCCTGAGTCTGCTACCGCTCTCCTGCTGAGCTCAAGCAACACTGATAGGGAGTGTGCTAGTAAATGCTTAACAAGGCTCTTTGGAGGGAAAAAAAGTAGACACACATACTTTCAAGTTTAATTTGCCTTATTACCACTTTCTTAAGTCTAGGCAATCAGCAAAACAATAAAAAGTCCTGATTTGTAGCAATTGGTACTTCTGAGCTGGAGAAGGAAGTGGCCAACCACTCCAGCATCTTTGCCAAGAAAACCCCAAATGAGGTCATGAAGAGTCAGACATGACTAATCAACTACACAACAATAAGAACAACAATTTCTGAGGTGTCAGGGCTCACGCTGCACATTTAATAGTGAGCCCTCCTGTAGAGTTGGCTCTAGCACACTGGATTTTCCTTAGATCATTTTTTGCAGCTCTGAGTTGGTTCTCAAAGTGACTTCCTCTTTGTAGCAATGAATCACAGATCTATTGCTTCTGGTCTTACTCAAGGTTCTCATCTCCTGATGACATATCCTGCCTTCACAAATTCATTCCTGTTTGATCTCATCCCCTTTCTTGTGACTTACTGCTCCACTCTCTATTTGTCTTTACAGACATATCTCAGAGATGTGGCTGGGTTCTAGGCCACCATAATAAAGTGAATATCTCAATAAAGTCACACTTTTTTTGGGGGGGTTTCCCAGTGCACATAAAAGTTATGTTTACACTATACTGTAGTCTATTAAGTATGCAATAGTATTGGGTCAAAAAAATGTACATACCTTAATTTAAAAATACTTCAAAAAAAATGCTATCTGAGCCTTCATGATGTCTTAATCTTTTTTTCTGGAGCAGATAGATGACACAGTGGATAGAGTGCTGGCCCAGAGTCAGGAAAATCCATCTTCCCAAGTTCAAATCTGGCCTCAGATTCTTACTAGCTGTGATCCTGGGCAGGTCACTTAACCCTGTTTGCCCCAGTTTCCTTATCTGTAAAATGAACTGAAAGAGGAAATGGTAAACCATTCTAGTATCTTTTCCAAGAAAACCCAAAATAGGATCATGAAGAGTCGGACATGACTGAACAACAAATCTTTTTGCAGATGGAAGGTCTTGCCTCAGTGTTGCTGACTGCTGACTGATCAGGGTGGTGGTTGCTGAAGGTTGGCATGGCCATCGCGATTTCTTAAAACAAGACAACAATGAAATTTGCCACATGAGTTGACTCTTCCTTTCACTTGAACACTTAGAGGCCATTGTAGTGTTATTAATTGGCCTAATTTCAATATTGTTGTGTCTCAGAGAATAAGGGCACCCAAACAAAGGGAGAGAGACTGAACAGCTAGTCAGTGGAATAGTTAGAGCACCCACATTTATTAAGTTCGCCATTCTATATGAGCACAGTTCATGGCATCCCAATAGTATATTATAATAGTAACATCAAAGATCACTAATGACAGATCACCAGAACAGATACAATGATCATGAAAATGTTTGGAACATTGCAAGAATTACCAAAATGTGACATAGAGAAGGGATGTGAGACATGCTGTCGGGAAAATGGCACTCAGAGACTTGTTCTACTCAGGGTTGCCACAGACTTGCAATTTGTAAAAAATCAATATCTGCTAAGTGCAATAAAGCAAAATACAATAAGACAAATATAGTCAAATGTCCACAGATGCTGAGAAGTCAGATGGCTTTTCCCCTTTTCTCGGAATGGTACACTGGATTAGCTTAGCCTATCTTACCTTGGTGTACTGCCACAAACTTCCTTCCTATGCAAACATATACATTCACCGTGTCATTTCTGGCTCTTCGGTCTTTAGAGTGCTAAATTCCAAAAACTGTTCTGCTTATACCTTTTGGTTTCCCTCCCTTAACTCAAGCATGTGCGGATGCTATAGATGCATGACTGATCTAAGATTCCCATGAGTCTTCCCTATGGGTCCCTTCCTGAGAACATTCTTAATTTAGATCTATACTTTTCCAGGAGTACAGAAGAGCCAGTACCATACACAGTAAAGTGCAGAGGCCTAGCAACATCTTTTACATCTTTCTCTTGATAGTTAGGACTGGTCCAACAAGCACTTTCCCTCCAGAATTATCTCTAATTTATTCTAGAGCCTTCAGAAACTCTCCCTTTGAGTAATGAAATTTTGACTGTACACAATAGCTTCTCATGCTCAGTAGAAGACCTACTGGCCTGTTTCCAAGTACTCTTGGGAAGTTCTTATCCTATCAGGAGTTTTTAAATAGTCTACCTCTTCAAGTAATTTATAGAATACAGATCAAGTGTTTTCTGTCTTCTCATATAGCTTAGTGAGTACTTCATGTCTCCCCTAAGTATTTAAAACATTTTGCAGAATTCTCTCAATAGCCTTATTGCACTACTTTAATTGGCGGGCCCTTGATGAAGCTCTGGGTAATATTTCTTGCACACCAGGGGTCTAAGGATACAACATCCACAGTGCCACGTCAGCTTCCACTTAATGAACACTATAACACAGCAGGTATCAGGCCTAAAGCACATAATCAGTCATATACACTGAGACAAACCTAAGTCTAGGAGGCAAGGTCAGTCCTCCTATTGACTGATCACGTTCCTGACTTTTCATATGCATACAATATCAAAGCATAAAGGGACTTTAAGCTCGCCTTACTTCAAAGTCCTACTTGTGGAGCCCTAATGACCCATTAGGGAGAGTTAGCTAGTTGACACATGGATAGAGTGCCAGACCTGAATTCAAATTCTGATTTCAAATCCAGCCTCAGACACTTACTAGCTATGTGACCCTGGGCAAGTCACTTCACCTTGTTTGCCTCAATTTCCTCATCTGCAAAATGAGCTGGAGAAGGAAATGGATAACCCCTCCAGTACCTCTGCCAAAAAAACCCAAACAGGGTCACAGTCAGACATACCTGAAACAACTGTACAACAATGACTCATTAAATGATGTCTCTTGCTGTAATAGTCACCCAGAAAGTCTTAGAATTGTGAAGTGGGGAACATTGCTAAAGACCCAGAGTTTTGTAGTCTCCCATCCTTGGAAGAAATGGAATTATCCTATGCAGTGGTTTGGATTTGGGTAGGGTTAAGCCAGCTTGGAGAGTCATTTAAATTGTAACTGCCTCCAATCTCTCCCTTTTTACAGACTAGTTCAAAAACTTACCAGGCTGGTATAACCCTACCCAGTCCAAACCACACCATATTATATGTGTAGTTCCATCTACTCCTGGGCTAGGACAAGACTATAAAGTTCAGGATTGTTTTCTTGTTTTCATTTGTTTAGCAATTTAACCTTCTCAACAAGGCAACCAGTCTAAGATTGGTCTAGATGAATGTTATATTGCCTTTGAACACGATATAACCGGTTCCTTTCTTTGCCTCTCCAAGGAGGGCTGGCCTTCTATTTAACCACAACTTGTTTTGTCTTCTGGTTTCATTTATCACAAAATTGTCAGGATGATGTGATTCAATTCCTCTGGCAGTATGTCACTCCTTGGTCCTTGGCCAAGGATCTCATGTGTAGCTTACCAACAACTCTACTTCCATATATGTCTGCAGCTTTGATGGCTCTAGACTCTCATTCAAAAATCTGTACTATTTAAAATTCTCTCTCCCTCTCCCTCTCCCTCTCTCCCCTTCTATCTTTTTCTTTCTATCTGTTTATTCCTCCTTCCCTCCATCCCTCCATCTACTTTTCTTTTTCCTTCTCTCCCTTTCTCTGTCTGTCTGTTCCTCCCTCCCTCTCTGTGTTTCCCTCTCTCCCTCTCCTTCTCCCCCCCTCTTTCTGTTTCTGTTTCTGTTTATTCCTCCCTCCATCCCTTCATCTACTTTCCTTTTTCCCTCTCCCTTTCTCTCTGTCTGTCTCCCTTTGTCTCCATCTGTCTGTTCCTCCCTTGGTCTCTCCCCTTCTTCCTGCCCTGGAGGGCTTTTCTTGAAGTATATCTGCAAGCCAATCAAATCCCTTACGGCAGGTACTCAGCATTCTCCCAGAGGATCAGGAGTCATGTCTCTCTCCTGCTATGCAGCATATAGCACAAGGCTGGTTTTCAGGGCAACTTCCAAAGGGATTTTACATATACAATAACAACAACCTTGTAAAGAAAAACAGAATTTGAAAAGATTAAGGGCTCTGATAAATGAAATAGGTAATCATGATTCCAGAATACCAATGGGGACAAGTAGACCAGAATGAGTCATATTGGGGGCCATGGCCAATGCAGGCTTATATTTTGATTGACCATGAAATTTTGTTACAAAGGCTTTTTTTTCTTTTTCTTTTCATTTGAAAGGAAGGAAGAAGGAGAGGAGTATTAGGGATAGTTTTCCCCTACTTTACCAAAAAAAAGAGAAGAAAACATAAGGAGAGCTAGAAGAGATTACAGATAAGTAGGATAATTTTGAAAGTTACATTTTGGATTTATTATATGCTTGAAAAGCAAACTTTACATAATAGAGGTTTGCAGTTGCATTATAATCCTCTCCTATTCTATAGTGCATATGAAAATATTCCTTTTGTTTGATGTTTGTTAAACTCAGGATAAAAAAAAATTACATGAAAAAATTTTTGAAGTTTAATACTCCAGGTGATGAGAGGCTCACTCACCATATTACATTGCATCCCTTTTGTCGTCAAGAACAACCTTGTTTTCTTCTATTGAGCCTAAATCTATACCCAGGTAGCTTAATATTAGCAATAATTCTATTTTGCATTTACATGCAGCCTACTGCATGCCAGGAACTGTGTCAAGCTTCAGAAATATTATTTCATTTGGTTCTTGCAATAATCCAGGGAGGTAAGGGCTATTGTGATTCAAATTTTCAGTTGAGGAAACTGAGGCAGACATAAGTTAAGTGACTTACTTGCCAAGAGTCACACATCTAACAACTATCTCAGCTCTTCCTGACTCTAAGCCTCCATGCTATCTACCACATTATCTAGTTGCTTCTAATTTTCATTCATCGCTCTTAATTCTACTTTCCTGAGTCTCACAGAGTAAATCTGATTCCCCTTCCACCTAGAATCTCCGACCTGAAGGGAATGTCAGAGGCATCTGGTCCAAACTCCACTCAAACAGGAATGATCTTGATAGCATCTGACAAGTGTTCATTGGGCTTTTGATGAAAAATTGTTCCTAAGCTTAAGGTCGATAGCTTTGAATGTTTAGCACAAAAAAGCAGAATTTCACATTAGACCATTACAATTATAATAAACTATATCATGATTTAATCTTAGAATTTTAAGAGCCCAAGGAGACCTTAGAGATGGTCTAGTCTGGCCCTCTGCGTTATGTGAATGATGACTCTAAGATAGGAACCTAGATGGGCTAAAAGCCCCCCAGTCAGTCAAAATTGTTTCCTTCAATTTTACATTCTGAGAAGAGCTACCAAAGAATCAGAGAGAACAGTAAGAACGTATTTTTAAGCTCTGTTCCTACAGTCTTTAGCAGCTCTATTCAGTGGGAATTGAGGTGCTCAGAGAATGCCTAAATCACAGAACTGTTTCTTTCCACTGCTTTCTTAAAGACTCAACCTTCAATTAGCACTGCTAATTCAGAAGATCACATCCTTGCTTAGCCCTGGAAGGGACCTCAGGGAGATCATCTCGTCCAACCCCCTCATTTAACAAATAAGAAAACTGAACCCCTGAGAAGTTAAGCGATTTATCCCAGGTCACACAGGTAGTAAGTAATAAGAGGAGCTTTTGTATCCAGGTTGTCTGACTCCAAAGTCACTGTTTACTTCCAACTCTCCCTGGAGAGGCAGGAAGGGGAGACAAACACAGTCTAACACAGGCAATGCTCAGAATGGCCTCTTTTTAATTATAAAGCAGTTCCGCCTACATAGGTCTGGGCTGACTGAATTTATCAGGCTGGGGAGATGTAATGCCCCTTCCCACATTTTCAGCTTGTCAAGCATTTCTGCGTTGTGTCTGGTTTCAGCAAATAAGTTCTCCCACTACTTTCATTAGCTGCTACATTTTGAATTGGGATCTTGACTGTTTTTGTATCACCTTTTCCTTTTCAGGCCAAATTAACCTACTCATTTAGGATTACTACTAATAGTAAATTCATACGTAAGCTACTTTTTGGTTTACAAAGCACTTTCCCCACAACAACCCTCCTATTAGATAGATATTACAGGAATTATCGTTATTTTATAAATAAGGACCCCTGACTCTCTTTCACCTCTCTGTATTGAATCTGTCACCAAGGCTTGTTGATATTACCAGTATAAAATCTCATGGTGAAGCCCCCTTCTCTCCTCTAATAATACTCTGAGTTCAAATCTGGCCTCAGTCGCTCACAAGCTGTGTGACCTTGGGTAAGTCACTTCACCCTGTTTGCTTCTGTTTCCTTATCTGTAAAACGAACTGGAGAAGGAAAAAGCAAACCACTCCGGTATCTCTGCCAAGAAAACCCCAAATGGGGTCACAAAGCATCAGATACACTGAGCACCAATCATCATCAGGAGGTAAGCGAGGTAGAGAAAAGACTGAGATAGAGGAAAGGCCTTCAACTTGAACCAGGACACCTGGGTTCTAAGCCTGTCTCTGCCACTAACTGATTGTATGACTCTGGGCAAATCCCCTGTCTGCGGGCCTCCTTTTTCTCTTCTCTTAAATGATGGTGTTTGGTATTTAGTAATGACAGTACACATTTCTATAGCACTCTGAAGTTTCCAGAGCACTTTCCTCATGATTTGTGAAGTAATGCAAGTATTATAGTCCCATTTCCCAGATGAGAACACCAAAGCTCCCAGAGGAAAGTAACTTGTCTAAGCTCCTGTAGGTAGTAAGTAGCAGGACTGGGATTTGAACCCTGGTTTCCTGACACCAAATCCAGTATTTTTTCTACCACACTTTGGCCAAACAACGAGCCATATAATCAAAGATTCATGTGTGTGAGGAGTAAATAGTACTAATTACTGTTGCCTGGTTGGCAAAATAATGAGGACTGGTTCAGAGAATGGATGTGAACGTTCTCTATAAATGCAAGGGGTTGTTGGTACTGCTGCTAACGTAACTGTTCTTTTGGAACTTTGGGCCTGAGCTGGGATTTCAGACATAGTTGGGTGGTATGGTAGCTAGAGCACTTTGCCTGAGGTCAGGAAGACTTCAGTTCAAATCCTACCTTAGACACTTTTTACCTGTGTGACCCCAGGGCAAATCATTTCATCTCTGTGGGCCTCAATTTTCTCATCTGTAAAACGGAGATAATACCACTTCCCTCCCAGAGCTGTTGTGAAGGTCAAATGAGATAATATATGTAAAGTGTTTCACAAACCTTAAAGCACCATGCAAATGTGTTAATTATTATCCTCATCTTCATTACCATTTCATCAATGGAGTGAGCCTCCAGTGAGGAATTTAGGGTCTTTGGCACCTACTCTGGAACTTATGGCCTCAGAGAGTGTTGTAGAAGCACCAGAGGTCAAGAGATTTAAGGTCTCAGAGACAGTTAATAGAAGAAGCAGCATTTGAATTCAGGTCTTTCCACCTCCCAGGTCTTCCTTCTGGGCAGGAGCCAAGATAGACTCAGTGGGAATGAGGGTAGAAGGAGGTAGTTCTCCTAGCTGGGGTGAGGCATGGACTTGTCAATGTGTAACTGGCTGAGAATCTCCTCAAGGTGTTCCCTGGGTCAGATCACATGGGCCAGAGAAACCAGAGAAGTCCAAAGTCTGAGAAGGCTCACAGGAGCAGGAAACAGCCTCTGGTACCTGAGAGGTGGGCAATGGAAGGCTGGCATCTCCCCGTCATTCTTCTCTGCCTCCTGTTCTGCGGTAGGTTGATTGGGCTGGGACTCAGAAAACATGAGATTAAAGGCCAGAAGGCTCTGGGTCTGGGCAGAATTTCCTAAATGCAAGAGATGGGGGCTGGGAGGACTGAGCTGGGTTATGGAGGTTGGAGTCACACAGCTGCAAATAATTTGATGAGGGTGGTGGATGAGCTGCATGGAAGAAAGCTATAGACCTCCCAGATTAGAGACATGCTAGGTTTTCAAATAAGGCTAATGATAACTCCCATTCCTATAGTATTTTAAGGTATATAAAGTATTTTTCTCTTGATCCCTGTGACACAGTGACAAGATTACTAGTCTCAGAGTCAGGGAACATGGGTTCAAATTCTGGATCTGTAGTTGTATGACCTTAGACAAGTCTCCTCCTGCCACTGAGATTCACTTTCCTCATCTGTACAATAGGGGGAGTAGGAAAAATGGGGAAGAGGTTTAGACCAGGGGTGGGGAACCTGGGGTCTTGAGGGCATGTGTGGTCCTGTAGGTCCTTAAGTGTGGCCCTTTGAATCCAAACTTCACAGAAAAGAACTAAAGCCCTGGTTTAGACCATGCAGTTCAATTCACCCCACAATTTATTAAGCAGAGTCCTTATCCTCCAGGAGCAAGGAAGACATAAGATGAACACAGATAAGCAAATACAAAGTACACGAAAAGTAATTTCAAGAGAGGGAGAGAGAAAGTAGGCCTAACATCGTATACCATATACCAAGATAGGCAACATGACTTAGACTTAAAAGGTGACACCATAAACAAATCAGAGGAGCAAGGAATAAAATACCTGTTAGATTTAATGATAAAGAAAGGTTTCAAGATAAAAGGGATCACAAAAGGTAAAATGGACAAGCGTGGGCACATAACATAAGAAGTTTTTGTACAAACAAAACCAATGTGGCTAACATTAGAAGAGAAGGAGGTAAATGGGGAAAAAAATCTTTTCAGCAAGTTTCTCTAATAAAGATCTCATTTCTGTGATATAGATAAGGAGCTCACTCAAATTTATGAGAATGGGAGTCATTTTTTGATTAGTAAAATCAAAGACTATGAATGGCAGTTTTCAAAAAAAGAAAACCAAGCTATCAATAGCCACATGAAAGAAAATATATTCTAAATCACTAATAAATAAAGAAATGATGACTAAAACAACAAATTGTAAAAAACAAACAATTGAAAGACTCAAATCATGATGAAACACATTTCCCAGGTCTTGACAGAAAGGAGGGGGACTAATTGAGACATTTTTTTGGATGTAGTTAATGCAGGAATTTGTTTTGCTTGACTGTAGGTGTTTGTAACAGAGGAATTGTTTTTCTTTCTTTCTCTATTGTGGGAGAGGTGGAAGGGAGAGAAGGTGAATTTGCACTAATTTTTAAAAGTGAATTTTTGAAAGTCAATTTGGAAAGGATGAAAGACTTGCCATGTAGCACTGAGGATTCAGCTGTGGTTAAGTAATATAACTTTATAGTGAACCCAGTTGCATGACTTTTTCCAGGAGCACTTAGTAGCCCATGAATGGGAACAGAGAAAGCAGATGGTGAGAGTGGTACAGGGTTGGAGGCTGCCTAGAGCGGGGTTAGTAAGACTGGTGTGGGGGAGGGATTCAAGGAGAGCTTGTAGTGGAGAGTTGAACTAGTTAAACAAAGTGAAGGAATTGAGATTAGAGAAAAGGTAATGGGCTGGGAATAAAGGGCAGAACGGAGAGACTAGAGGTCATGGTGAAGATAAAGAATTGGGTTAGGAGGAGTTAGAGGGAGAGATTTAAAGATAGGCGTTTTTGGTCAGAGAGGAAATTTTGAGTTCTGGTCTACAGAGAGGGAAGAATTACAGGTTCTCTATCTGTACTGTGGTTGTATTAATATGGAGGACTTTGGATTTTAGGAGGCTGATGAACTGAAAATCCAGGATGTTCAAGGGGATATGAATTTGTATGTTGAAGTGCCCAAGGTGGCAGGTAATGAACTCTTTGAGAAAGTAAAGAGAGTGAGTAGGTGACTGGGACAAAGAATTGGACCAGGTGACAAATGTGGATCAAGTGAAATTCAAATTAATAAATGAATGCAATTGTAAAAGCATTAATTAAATGCTTACTGTGTGCCAGGCATTGTACGAAGCCCTGGGGATACAAATGCAAACATGAAGTACAGAATATAATCCCTCAAGGAGCCTATATTCTAATAAGGAAGGGAGAGGTGCCCAGAGAGGGATAGTCAGAGGAAGGGAAGTCCGAGGGAACACAGATTGGAGTCATAAGGCAATTGATTGACACTTCCTTTCCAGAAATGGCTGTTAACATGATTACTATTCTCAGAGACAGAGCCGAAAAGGGAAGGAGGGATGCATACCAACAGCTTGGCACGAAGATGGTGTGGTAGGTCTGGGAACTATTCAAGAGCCCAGACTTCCAGGAAAGGGAGCTTTGAACTCTTCAAAGGAAGAGAAATTGCCAAAAAATAAAGACCAAACAACAGTCTGGAAGTGGGACTGAGGAACAAAAAATGTGTCTCACTTCTCTTCCCAGCCTAGTACTTCAGGGGTGTGTAGGAAGGAGTACTAAAGATGATGGTTCAAAGTGTGGTGTCTTATGGGGAGAACCAGGTTTTCATTAGTGCAAAGAGATGGATAATGTGAAGAGACTGAAAGGTAAACATTAATAGGAGGGCAAAGGAGAATATGAACTATGGAAGACTGGGGCCGATCGGGATGGGGAGAGGAATGAGAAGACATGCAGAAATAAAAGGAAGAGAGGATTTTCACCTCAGCTGATGTTCCAGGAATGAGAAGAGGGGAACGGAGCAGGGACTACCAGCGCCACATGGGGGAATGACCAGCTGAGTCTCCAACCCTCCATATGCCCATGATATCTGAGTATCAGAAGTCCAGGTTCTGAGATCCCAGGAGGAAAACAAGACAGAGATGAAAGGAAAGACAGAGCCTCAGGGGCTGGACTGAAATCCCATTCCAGGAGCTACTCTGCATTTGTTCCAATATCTGAGTCCCTGGGAAAGTAACCCACCCCTCTCACCACCTTGTACCTTTAGTATGCTAAGGTTCAGATCTGCGATGGCTTTGATCGATGGATGAAGTAAACCTTATTGGAAAAGGAGTCGCTGTGACAAAGGTATATCTTTAACACAGGTTCGCTGCTGCCCAAGGACCCAATGGCTGAGGTGTGAAACGGCTTAAAGGCCCCTTCACACATGATCTTTGGGCCTCTTCTACATATTTTCACAGTTAGAGAGAACTTCAACTTCTACATGAGAAGGAATCTTCACTATAACTTTCTGACAAGTGACTAGACTGCTTCTGCTTGATAATTTCTATTTTGAAAAGCTTACTACCTCACCAAGACAGCTCATTATACTTTTGGACAACTCTACTGATTAGAAAATTTTTTTTAGGTATCTCTTGTTGAAGCTAAATAGTGCAGTGGATAGAGTTCTGGGCCTAGAGTCAGGAAGACCTGAGGGCAAATACAACCTTAGATACCTATAGCTGTGGAACCCTGGACAAGTCACTTGACCTGTCTGTTTCAGTTTCCTCCATTGTAACATGAGATTGTAGTTGTAAGAATCAAATGAGATAATACTTGTAAGGCACTTAGTACACATAGTAGGTGTTTAACTCAGGCTTCTTCCCCTTCTCTCTTTTGTCTCCTTCCTGACAGAATGAGCCTGAGTATACTCTGAAGACCTGGTTGTCTATCTTGTTACCCCCATGCGGATAATATAGGCCCTTCAGTATTTGATACCTCCCCAGGGTCTGATCACCAACTCACTTTACAAGGATCTGAATTCACAAGGCTTTAAGGAAAACAAAGTGCTCAGGTCATAGTCCCTAGAAAATGACAATACCTGCTTCAATCACTTATCAAAGAAGTAGAAGTATCAAAGTATAGAAGTATCAAAATCATACCCTGCAGCTACAGCCACCTAAACTCTTAAGTAGAGCCAACCATCGGGATATGTTTGGCAAAATAATAAAAATACAATGCAACATAGATAGTATTAATTTGTGGTTTTCTAAGTCAAGACGCAGCCTACAGGGATGCAGGTTTCTAATTGAGTTGAACACCACCGACTTACAGTTGGCTGCTTCTGTGGCACACATACCCCACCCCTTCACTTCCCCCCTCCCCAGTAGTCCTCAGCTGATATATGTCACTGGTGGCTGGCTCTCATCCCAGCCTCCACTGTCCTGTTTTTCAAGGGCTGTGGCTCATACCTCCTGCAATTCTTCTCATCTCCCAGAAGATGGCAGTCATTCCCCTTCCTAGGAGACTAGCTCTTTGGCTTCAGAATCCCATGGTCGTTGATTTGTATCATAGTTCAAAAACTGTTCCAGGTATCATTTCTAAAGACATTTCTCTTTAAATTTTTAAAAATTCAATTGATTTTTTTTCTTATAGCACCTTCATTTCTGAATAAATCACTACCCAGTGAATCATTGTAACAAAAATGTTAAATGGGTAGTTTGAGGGTAGACACGTTTCAAACCCAGTCACTCAATTCTGCCAAGAAGGGAGGGAAGCACATTTTTCTCATCCCAAGCTTGATCGTCATAATTCCATAGTGTTCAGTTGAATTTGGGTTATTCTAGTTTACATTACTATGCTCGTTATTTACATTATTTTCCTGGTTCTGCTCACTTTACTCTGCATCCATTCATATAAATCTTCCCATGCTTCTCTGAATTTCTGAAAGGTTTTTTTTTCATACCAAGATGTCCCACATCTAAACCCCACCCCACCCCCAGTTCTGAGTTCAGGGTTAATTCTTGGAGTCTGATGTCCTCTCTCCAGCACCTAACTGGTCCATATCCAGCCTACACCAGCACCTTCTAGAAGCACAGAAAAACATTCCAATATTTCTCCCTCGTTGCTTCTCAGCCTATTGCAACTCCCTCTGGGGTATCTGGGCAAGGGGGAGCAAGGAGGAGGCTATTCAGATGACCTGAGGTTGCTTCCCCAAACAGCTAGGAGGAACAGAGCCATGAGCCTTTGGGGGTGGCAGAGAGTAAGCTTCCTCATTAGATCAGTTGGAACACTGAGTCAGAAGTGAAAAAATACTTATACAATGTTCATGTTATGTAGGTGTCTTTGACAAGAGTTACATTTGTTAAAATTATTAAGAACCTCTTGAAAGCCTTCAGGAGGTTGTGAAATGGAAAAAAAATTGAGAGAACTGGGCTAGACCTTTAAAGACCTGGCTTGGAGTCTTAATTTTGTCTCTGACCTGCTGTTTGACTGGGCAAGTTACTAAATCTCTCTGTGAAATTTTCTGCTCTTATTACTTTTCAAGGTTTCTATAAGAATAAAATGAACCTAAGTAGATGTGAAGTCACTTTGTGACCTGTGTATTGCAATAGCCTCCTATCGGGTCTCCCTACCTCCATTCTCCCTCCTCTTTAATAAATCCTCCACATAGCTGGCAACACAGTATTTCTTAAAGCATAGGTCTGACCATGTCACTCACCCTCTCAATAAACTTCAGTGGCTCTCTGTTACCTATAATCTCAAACACAAGCCCCTCTGTTAGGTACTTAAAGTTCTTCTCCACCTTTAACACACATTAATCCTCTTCATATACTCTTTGGTCCAGATAAACTGTCTTTCTTGTTCCTTATACACAACATTCAAAATCTGGTCTCTGGGCTTTTGCTCATGCTGTCGCCCATGTCTGGAATGCACTCCCTTCTCAACTCCCCCTCTTGGGATCCCTGGTTTCCTTCAAAATTCAGTTCAAGTGTCAGGTCTTTCTCGATTCTTCCTTTACCCCCTCAAATTTTTGTTATTATCCAGTCATTTTCAGTCATATCCAACTCTTTGAGACCCCTTTTGGGGTTTTCTTGCAGAGATACCAGAGTGGTTTACTATTTCCTTCTCCAGTTCATTTTACAGATGAGGAAATTGAGGTAAACAGTGTTAAGAGACTTGCCCAGAGTTATACAGGTACTAAGTGTCTGCGGCTAAATTTGAACTCAAATCTTTCTGCTTCCAGGCCCAGCGCTTTATTCACTGCACCACCTAGCTGACCTTCCCCTCAAATGACTTTGTTTCTATTTTGCATATACTTTTATCTGTACATGCTGTCTCCTGGATAGAGCAGGGATTGGTTCTTTTGTCCTTGTATCCCCAGTGACTAATATAGTGCCTGGCACATAGTAGGTACTTAATAAATGCTTGTGATTGCTTGACTGACCTTGGGAAAGTTGCTCCTATTCCTTGATGGCAGGTTATCTGTAAAACAAAAGATTTAAGCTAGAATAGTAGGCTAGATCTCCTTAGTTATGACTTTCTCTGTTGTCTGATCTTAAGGCCTTTTTTAGTTTTACTTTGAGCTTGCCTGTCCCCCTATTTTAGCACAGACATCCTGCCCTCTAGAATTCTCACTGCAGAATTCATTAAGTTGTCCCTCGCCTGTTCAGAGATAGGAGGAGGAAATGGAATGAGGGGAGCAGAGGTGTATGTGCTGCGAAAATACAGGGCCAAGAGTCAGAAAGTCTGGCTTTGATTGAAGTCCCATCTCTGCCAATAACTAGCCGGGTGACTCTGTGGGCCTTAGCTTCTGAGTCTCCAAGGTCCTTTCCGGCTGTAAATTCAATGATCCCATAACTTCATGGTCTTAAGGTTCCTCCCCATGCTGACATTTGGGAGCTTTTGCTCTCCACCTTTGGTCCACATTACTGTACCCTGGTTCCTTTCCAAGAGCATGAACTGAGGCAGGGATTGGGGTGAGGGATACAAGATGCCAGCTGGGTAAAGGTTTGAGTTGCAAAAGAGGTGAAGAGTCTTTGCTGAAATGAAGCTGAGACCATGTCTGCTGCTGCAGCAACTCTGAACCTCTATGTTTGCATTTAGCTGTTTATTGAAGCAGGAAATGATTCCTGAAGCGAGACTCCAACTTCTCTTGTTACATATGCATGTGTGAGGCTGGACCTAGCATCATCTTTCTTGGTGGCAGAGCTGGGAGAGGGGTTGGTGCAAATCACTGAAGGATGGCTGGGGGGTGGGGCGGAGAGGATGAGGAAGAAACAAGGAAAGGAAAAAGGAAAAGGAGGAGGGAAGGAGGGAGATGGAGGGAGGGGCAGGCAGCAGGCCAGACCCTCGGATGGAATTCATATCCTGTGGGGTCCTGGAAAGTCTCTTCCTACCTCTCCCATTTTGGACTTCCTCCCCTCCCCCCACCGGATGGTGAAGTGGGGAGAGCAGGAAACGTTTCGAAACAGCAGGGCTGGGTGGGTGGGATTTGAACTTATGTTCCACTGAGAACTTTTCTATTTATGTCAAGGATTTACAGTTTTGGCAGCTACATCAGGTGAGTGGGGGAATGGAGGAGATAACACTCCTAATAGCAATTAGAGTAGCTGGTATTTATATGGCACTTGAAAGTTTACGAAATTCTTGAATATTTTAATGATTTACAAATAAATTATTAACCATTTTGTCCTCCCAATAACCCCGGGAGATAGGTTCTATTATTATCCCTATTTTACAGATGAGGGAAATGAGGCAGACAGCTCTTGCTCAGAGTCACACAGTATTTTTCTGAAGCTGGATCGGCGACCTCAAAGGACGTTTAGTTCTATCCCTTCATTTTACAGAAGAGGACTGGAAACCCAGGGAGATTAAATCCCAATTAGCCCAAGGTCTCAGAGGTGAGATTTGGACCCAGATGCTCTGACTTCAGAAACATTGCTTTTTCCCTTGTATCACTCTGCCACTTAACTTGGAGTCAAGAGACTTGGGTTTAAATTTTGGCTCTAAAACTTATTAGCTATGCGATCATAAGCCGGACATCTCATAGCTCTGGGACTCAGTTTCCTCATCTATGAAATGGGAATAATAACATGACTCATTTGCTGAATCACATTAAGGAAAACCTTAAAGAGCAAATAGAAATGTGAGCTTTGATTCTCATTATTCATTTGTCCCTGGAACCCTCTCTAGGAGGATTTGGAAGCCAAAAAGAAAAAAAAAATACAAAAACACATTTTACTCAACTGATAGTTCACCCTTCCCACTCATCTCCTGGAATGCATAGCTCATGCATCACGTGGAAAGAAATTCAGCCCTGCTTTCAGTTATCTGGGTCTCCTGGCTCCTCCTTCCTTGTCTAGTGGCAAGAGTGGCTGATGGAGTGTTAGGAGACCTTAGTTCAAGACCTCCTCTCCAATTAACTCTCTGTAGAACCCTTCCTTCCCTCTGAGCTTTTTTTAGTTCACTCCTTTATAGAAAGAAGGGGCTGTTGTGATGGAAAAAGGACTAGATTAGGAGTCAAAGCACTTGGGGTTCCAGGTCTGCCTCTGGGACTTACTATCTGTGTGACTTTAGGCAAGAAACCCTCTTTGAATTTTAGGTTTCTTCTCTGGAAAATAAGAGGGTTGAATGAGATCACTGGTATCTAACTCAAATTGAGACTAGGTCACTGGTATGCACAAAAGGATCCCTGTGAACTGAATAGTGACTTGGTTTTAAAATATAATGCATGTAACAAATGTAATATATCATGTATATAATGTATAATACACTAAATATAGTATATATGATGTACATGTGCTATATAATGTATACCATATAATAATATAACATAATCTGTAATATACATGTATGTAATTACATATAATATGTAATATACATGATGGTATATTTATTATATATAATTATGTATAATATGTAATAACTATATAAATGTAATAATATAATGTATACAGTGTATAATATAGTATACAATATCACATTGTATTTTTACTTATTTTGGTTAAATATTTGTACTTTTCATGCTGGGGGAGGAGGGGACAGTGTGTTTGATATTTCTGAACTAGCTGATCATTAAGATCCTCTCTAGCACTAAATTCTAAAATTCTATGGTCTCTAAGGTTTCTTTCAACTCTGACATTCTTTGTTTTCTCCTTTCCAACTTTGGGCCATGTATTTGCTCACTAACAAGAAGTGAAGATTAGGAGTGCTGAGTGGGGGGAGCAGGATAAGAAGTCAGTCAGGGAAGGTGGGAGGCAAAAGATATAGAAGTGTTTGGCAGAAGGAAGTTCTTGGATTCCTAGTGGCTCTTACTTTCCTTATCAGGGCAGGTAGCTATAATGGGGTGTGTGTGTGTGTGTGTGTGTGTGTGTACACACCTATATCTATCCTAGGTGTCACATGTCCTGGGACATCCAGTCCCCCCCTCCCCTCCCCTCCTGGCTCACTTTCCCCAACCTGCCCTCAAGTTGGCAGGTCTAGGTTTCTTTTGTTTTCTTGTGGAGCTCACATGGGAGGGAGGGTCAGCCATGGCCATGGTCACACTTCTGCTATTCAAGTCTCTTAGGATCATAGTGGGTCTTACTACTCACCCCTGTAGCGCCTGAGTCCCCACTAGTATGTTTCCCATTGACACAAAATCAGTTGTTTGAATTAATTCTTTTTTTTTAAAAAAACTTAATGTCTTCTATTTCTTCATAATTATTCCCAGCATTCTTCCCCGTCCCCCTCCCAGAAAGCTAGACCATATAAGAAATACTATTTTTTTAAAGAGGAAAAAATAAGCACAACTGATTGATAGACTGAAAAAGTCCTCAAACGTGTGTGATGTAGATCTATTGACCTCCACCTACACACTGTAGAGTGTTTATTTATCTCTCTTCATTCAGAACCTCATTGACTCTTAAACATGAAATGTTTAAAATGGAGAAAGCAAATGCAAAAATAACCATAACATTCAAAAGAAAGAAATATCGGAAATAATCATAAAATTTACTAGAAAGAAGGCAAAATCATGAATAAAATTAACATAGCAGCCTACCTATAAACCTGGATCATATTCTTCTATGTATACAGTGTCTACGAGGGACATTGGGTGGCACACACAAAAATCTAGCAGGGAGGCACATGAACAGGAATGGGACATTCCTGTGTCTGAAACAACCCATGACTTGAGACAACAGGCCTAGATGCCCTTGTTCTCTTTAGAAAACAGTATGTACGTGTCATCTGCTGGGCAAAAATGCTTCTCTGCCCTCTGCTCTCCTTGTGGACCTCCCAGTTCTCCTGCTGGACGTCATTATTCTGCCGTTACCATGCCACTGAAGCTCTTTTAGCGCACACCCACCCTCTTGGCAAGGTGCTGGGAAAGTGTTGTGTTCTTTTGGCAAAATGCATCAGCATCACTCAAAATAGCTACACAACCTATCTTTCCTCTTCTTCTTCCCCCTCTCAAGCTTATAGAAGGCAATAAAGAACACCACAGGCATCCATGAGAGGTTTCCCCCCTTATCAGGCTTTAGATGGTGCTACAGGGCAATGAGCCCAGATAGCTCTTCAAAAAGCAAAGAATTCTGCTTTCTATTCATCAGATTCTAGCAGCTGTAACCTATCTGGCTTCAGTCAGTTCTCTCAATTGAGTTTACCCTTTTTGCATCCAGTCAGCTCTTGGCAAAGCAGTGCCTCTATTCTGTTATAACACAACACCCAGATTAGCTACAGAGGCTATCTGTAAACTCAGCTCCTAGCAACTTCTGTAAGTAGCTTTTTCCATTGCTTTTTGTGTCTTCTGTCCTGATTCCTTCTTGTATGACAGGTAAATACACAGGAGGGCTGCTAGCACAGGTTCATTCTTGATCTGGTCAGGTAGGAAGACAGCTTCAGGGGGGTTAATAATCTTACTTTATTCTAGTCTATTCTCAAAGGGGTTGCTGATAATGGGAACACCAACTCCTAAAGCATTCCCTAATCATCCTTCTCTCAGGGGCCGGTGTGAAGGGGGAGAAGCTACCCCTACATCTCACTGGGGTCAATGGAGACAGATGCAACATATGCCTCGTCCTAAATCCCCTCAAGGTGGAACCAGTTGAGGCAAACACAGATTTTCCCCAATCCTTTATGGGGGCTGATCAAGGCAAGCACAGCATTCCAGCTTGTGCATTCAACCCTAAGGGTTCCCCACTCACTCACCAACAGCCACTTGCTGTATAGGGCAACAGACAAAGAGGACATCTTGCTATACAGATAGGCTCACAAGTTTACATCATCTCACTGTTCTATCTCACTGTACAGTCACAGTGTATATTTACAATTTAAGCACAAATAAATATTATTTATCATTACGTAATGCAGCTCCAGGGTGGTGGAGATGTTAATAAGTCATGAACCTGGGAAACAGAGATTGTTATGGCCATAGATCCTGGGAAACTAAACTCTAAGGAAGACTAACAAAAATCCACCTTACACACATTAAAATCCATCTTCTGTTCTCAGTTTTCTCTCCTGATTCTATCCTCATCTGGCCATTTATCCCTTCCTACCTACTAGCCTTCCTTCCTACCAACCTACCTCTTCTAATGCCTCAAATAAAGGCCTCATAAGCAGCAAATCATCTCTAACTTATGTAAAACTCAAAAAATATATTTTTCTTTCAGGATAGCCCCAGTACTCATAAAATCACCCCATGTTCCCCATATTCAATTCATAGTTGATGAGCTATGTCCTTCAAAACTAAAACCAGTCATAAGTGAAAGAATTGATAAACCACAATGCATTGCAGCTATCGTTAGCTGAGCCAGAGCTCTGCCTTCAGACAAATTCTCTCAGCACGTTTATCTGAGGAACATTTTATCTCTGTGCTCAGAACAGTTTGTGTCCTCAAGAATTTATATCTGAGGGACTGTTTCTTCTCAGGTTGGTTTTATCAGCATTCTTTACAGACATCACAAATTTTTTTTTCACCTCTTTTGATGTCCACATACAAAAGGGATAGTATCCTCTCTCTCTCTCTCTCTCTTTCTCTCTCTCTCTCTCTCTCTCTCTCTCATATAGCTCTATTTTATGCATCTCTATTTTCCTATCTGGGACAGTTCAGTGGTACAGTGTATAGAGTACCAGTACTGTAAGTTCTGGCTTACAGTCAGAAAGATTCACCTTCTTGAGTTCAAATCTGATTTCAGACACTTACTGGCTGTGTGACCCTGGGCAATACTTAACCCTGTTTGCCTCAGTTTCTTCATCTGGAAAATGAGCTGGAGAAGGAAATAGCAAACCGCTTCAGCATTTTTGCCAAGAAAACCCCAAATGAGGTCATGAAGAGTCAGATACAACTGAAAAATGACAACACCAGCATCTCTCCATCTATATGTAACCTATCTATACACAGCTTATCTATATAGCTTTATATAACCTAGTGCTCTATATATTTATCATCTATACCCATATGTGTATGTATATAAACATATAAATACATGTAAATATAAATAAGTGTGTCCACATGCCCAACTCTTGGTCTGGAATTATGACTTTGGTTGAATCGTCATATCTATAAGCCTGTACTGAACACCTACTGGGAGCTCAGTCTCAGGGCTTCTGTCTCCAAAAAGTTGGATAGGAGTACAACATTCACACCTTCTATATGTCCATGAATCCAACAGTGGGGTTACTCCCTTCCCCAGTGCTGGTCACCACCTTTCCACAACTTTTTGTCATTCATTGTGATTCTTGCCATGCCCTCTCATAAATCTTACATAAAGATCCATGCAACAGGTGGGAAGCCTTTCTCTGGGGCTTATTAATACATTGTGGAAACGCATAGATGAGAAATTGGAAATGAGATAGGAAAGATGTTAACATGTATGATTGTACTTAATTTTGTGCTGGATCAATTATTTCACTGGTAAAAGAAATGTCTAGTGAGAAAATTCTTTCCACTAATTCATATTGACAGCTGGTTTATGTATTCATTTTATAGAGGTGCTTGGGACACTAAGAGATTGAGTGATTTGGGTTGGATTACCAGCTTGGGTCAGGGAAGGAACCTGAGCCCAGGACTTCCTGGTTCTGAAATCAGTTTCTCAATTTAGATCAATGGAACAAGCCCAAAATAGACAGATTATAAGCTCCTGAAGGGAGAGGACTGTTACATTTTTGTCTCTATATACCTAGCATAGCACAAGCATTTAATAAAAGCTTGTTGATGCATAACAAAAACTCACTTATGGATCATTTTAAAATTTACTTACTTCTTTCCTTATCTTACTGTGAGGTAGGCTGGGCTCAGTGTTCCCATTTCACAGATGATGAAACCATGGATCAAAGATAATAAGAGAACACTAGTTCTTAGAACACTTTACTACCTAATGCAATTCCCCCTCACATCTATGTTATCTCATTTGGAATATGAAGTACCTTGTCTGTGGTCACACAACTGATAAGTATCAGAGCCAAGATTTTGAACCCAAGTTTCCTGACTTCTGATCCTATACCCTTTCCATTACCCCATGTCCTTGCTTTGGTCTGTCTTCAGGCAGAAGTTGGATGGTCCTGTGCTAGGGAGAACATTCTTCTTTTCTTGTGAGTTTGGACCGAGATGGTCCCCTTAAGGTCGCTCTTAACTCTGAGATCCTGTGATTCCACCTGGAGGCTATAGGAATTCAGTAGAGGGAGAGATCTCTGTTGTCCATGGCCAAGTGGCCAGGTCATCTCTGCAAGGCTGGTATGAGTCCTCAGAAACATCCTAAACAAGCTATGCCCCTTCTCCCACTTTCCCAACTGCCCTGGGCAACACTGACTAGTCTGGTAACTCCCTTACTATGGTGTGATCGCCTTGAGGGGAAGATCCATGTCTTATTCAACTTTCTATTTACTTCAGATGGGGCTTTATATAAAGGAAATATTTATCCAAGGAAATTGAATTTAGATCACAGGTCAAAGAGCCTACAATTTAAAGCTGGAAGAGTCCTTAGGGACCATGTATTCCAACCTCCTGATTTTGCAAAGGAGAAAATTGAGACCCAGGGAGGGGAAATGGGATATTTGTTGAATTTAATTTAATTTGTCAAACTTCCCTGTTCCTGCCTCTCCCCTCAGGCTAGATGAGCTCAGTTTGTGTTCTCCTCAGGGAGACTCCCCCACAGTCCTGGTTCAAGTTCACTGAACTCAATGAGCTTCCTTGAGATCAACACACACCCCCATCCATCCGCCCACAGCTCCCCAGACTCCACAAAGCCTCTGATTCTGTTTTGGTTTCCAAGAGAGACAGGAGACTAAAAGAAAGAACATGGGCTGCTGGTTGCCTTGCATGAGGAAATCCCAGGGATGAGGTTTTTATGTGGGCATAAATAAAAACAGAATGTGCCTCCTGCAAGCCTCAGAGAGCTTCTGATTAACAGGATAATGTTGTCAATAGCAGTAACAACAGAGTTTTCTATAACATTTCATGGTTTAGAAAATGAAGCCTCTGTCTGGTGAAGGAGCTCGTGAAATTTACCCTTTGTTCCTGTCTCACAAAAAGTCAAATGAGCCTCTGAGAGCTAGTAGCTTGATTCCGGTCACACAGCTAGAAAGTGTTGAATATGGGGACTTGGCCTCTGGTCCATGGCTCTTTCCCTTATGTCAAGCTGTTGAATTTAGAGGGTCGATTTCTCTATGGCCTAGCAGCTGATCTGCAGCAGCTACAACTTCCTGCCTGCCTGCCTGCAGGGTGGGTAGAACTCAGCCCTTCCCAGGGGTCTTTGCTTCTTCTCAGGCCAAGAGCAATGGCAGAACCTGTCCATGCCATACAGCTGCATTCTGTATGTGCCTGTATGTCCCTAATATTCCCAGGAGGCCTTTGATTAATCTTGGCCCTTGCCTGTTTAGAGGGAATGCACCGGGTTTTAGAGAAAGGAGTTAGATGGATTCATCTAGATAAATGAGAAGGGTAGGGTGATTTACCTCCCAGCACCATGAAAAGGGTACTAGATGGTTTTATATGATCCTGAAGAGAAGGGAGATGACTTTATTCACCCATTCACCCACCCTTGACCCTTGTCTCTCTTTCCCAATCCACTTCTCATAAAGTCAAGCGGAGACTGGAAACTTGGAAGGGCTGCTAAAAGACACCTGGGTTTGTAGGATTTAGAGCTAGAAAGGGATCACCTAGCCCAACCCCCTCAGTTACAAGTGAGAAAATCAAACCCTGGAAAGTTGAAGTCATTGCCTGAGGTCACATGGGCAGGAAGTGATAGAGCTAAGGCTTGAATCTCTTGGTTTCAAATACAATCATCTGGTTTCTGGTTCTGGTTTTTCCTTTACTGTGTGACCTTGGGCAAAAATCTCTTTCCTCTTCTGACCTTCAGTTATTAAGGTCCAGCCCTGATACTCTATGGTCTGTGATTCTACAGCTCCTCTCAGGTCTAATATTCCCAAGTTCTAGAAATTTCCTTGAATTGTTACAAAAATAATTTATGTCAAATACTAGGATGTACTTCTTTGGTGGTATATGGGAGGGTCCTGGAAATTAGATCTAGGAGCACCCACTGAAAAGGGATAGAGGTGTAGAGAAAAAAGCCTTCCCTGTCTGGCTTCTCAAGTTCCACTCAATCTTTCATTTTCCCCTTTTCTTCTTTCCTCAATTACTGGCAGAGGTTTCTGTTGCTGTGTATAAGCAGTGGATTCCACGCACCAATTTTGAAGATGCTTCCAACTGGGACAAAAATCGAACTCCAAGTGAGACTGACATTGTCTTGTTTGACAGCAACAAGGTACTCTCTATTTCCTGGAATCTTCCTTGTGATTGTTTAAAGAGAACAAGACAGAGAAGTGAGATGGATTCATCAACTAGATAAATGAAAGGAATGGGATAGTTGACCTCCAAGCACCATGAAAAGGATACTAGATGGTTTTATATGGTCCTGAAGAGAAGTCAGATGACTTTATTCAGCCATCTTTGACCCTTGTTCCTCTCTCCCAATTCACTCCTCTCAGTCATAAAGTCAGGAGGACACTGGAAATTTGGAGGGACTGTTAAAAGAGATGGGGATATCTAATTTGGAGAAGAAAAAAGAGAGGGGTGATTCTTGTCTTCTAGAGCAATCATGGGTATGAGGGATTAGACTAGTTTTACTTAAAGACAGAAGGCAAAACTGATCATGGAAGGAGCACTGGATTTGGAGTCAGATAACCTGAGTTCAAATCCTGTTTTTGTCACTTTTTAGCCATATGACCTCAGACAAATCAGTTTACTTCTCTCATGTCTACTTCCCTTATCTATAAAATGAGTGGATTGGATTCGATGACCTCTAAAGTCCCATCCAGTTCTGGGAAACTGCCTCTGCTTCTTTACCTCCCTCTCATTTGTCAGTCCCTTGCAATCTGCTTCTGACTTCACCACTCTACCAAGTTTCCTTTCTCAAAGGTTATCAAAGGTCATGTAACTGCTAAATCCACAGTCTTCTCTAAATCCTCATTCTATTTGACCTCTCTGAGGCTTTTGATATTGTCCATCAGTTAAACTGGGTTTAATTGACCAGGCATTTTATAAGCACCTACTAGTTAGAGGTTGTCTAAATTTGTGAGCAAAACCTGTGATTCTACCACATGACAGGGAGGTAGACTTTGGCTTAATATGAGATGGAGAAAAAAGCTTAATTAGAATCAGTGCTGTCCAATTAGGAATTTTCTTCTTGAGGATGGAATGGGGTTTCCATCACTGGGGGTCTTCAAACAGAGGCTGGACGGCCACTTGTTGGGAATGTTATAGAGGGGATTCCTGCTTAGGGATAGATTGGACCAGATGACAATTCTGATATCATCTTTCTTTATAACCATGAAGTCTAACTTGTTTTACCCCTTAGACATATTATTCACTTGTTTCAGTCATGTCCAACTCTTCATTACCCCATTTGGGGTTTTCTTGTCCAAATTACTGGAGTGGTTTGCCATTTCCTTCTCTAGCTCATTTTACAGATGAGGAAACTGAGGCAAACAAGGTTAAGTGATTTGCCCGGGGTCACTGGGCTAGGAAATATCTTAGGTCAGATTTGAGTCAGGAGACTCCAGGAGACTCCAGGCTGGGTACTCTATCCATTGAGCCCCTTAGCTCCCCATGATACTAACCTTTTAAACTTTTCATTTCTTCCCTCAGATGGTCTCTGTATATGTTGGGAGCACTCATGTTCTCACAGGCGCAGTAAGTATTGCATTTTTCTAGGGCTGCCCAGTGCACCCTCTCCTGGGCTAATGTGATGCTGGTGGAATGGGCTGGGGGAAGTTGCTCAGCTGAGACTCCAGCTAGGTGCACCCTCAGGACTCAGAGGGAGTTGGAACCTGGTTTCTGAAATGGATTCTGATCTCTCTCTCTCTCCCCCCCCCTCTGTCTTTCTGTCTCTCTCTCTGTCTCTCTCCCTCCCTTCCTTCTTCCCTCCCTCCCTCCCTCCCTCTCTCTCTCTCTCTCTCTCCCTCTCCTCTGAACTTCTATCACACTGAGCATTTCTTCTGAGAAACAATAATGTGTCGAGGAGGACGCACTGCATTTGATGTCATAGGGTCGCGGATTTAAAACTGAAAAGAACCTTCAGGACCTTTGAGCTGAGCCCCTTCATTTATGAATAAAGGAACTGAGGCTCAGAGGAATTAAGTGACTTTCCCAGGTCACGCAGGGGCGAGCAGTAAAGCCAGCTACTCTGACTCTCAATACAATACTTTCCAATATCTCATGCTGCCAGAGACCATTCTGACATTATCTGTGTGACTTTGGGTTTGAACTACATAAGCCTCTGTTTCTTCATCTATGAAATGGGCATAATGATTATACTTAGTAATAATAATGAGAATACTTACATTTCTTTTCTCACAGAGTTGTTGTGTTGAAAAGAAAAAGTTCAAAGGGCTATAGAAATGTGTTGCCAATGTGCCAACCACTGTGCTAAATACTTTACAAATATTATCTCATTTAATCCTCACAACAACCATGGGAGGGAGGTGCTATTATTATCCCCATTTTACAGTTAAGGAAACTGGGGCAGACAGAAGCAGTCGAATGACTTGTCCAGGATGTCACAGCTAGAACATGCCTGATTTGAACTCAGGTCTTTCTGACTCCAGGCCCAGTAATCTTTCTATTGCACCACCTAGTTACTTCCCCACCGTATGTTCTCACTTAGCCACCTTGCTAAGGATGGCCAGGACTTGTCCTGGACTGATTCCCTGCTGGTGGAGGGGCAGGGAGACCGCTCAGCCAGGACTTCAGCTGATGAGATTTGATGAGACAGCCTTGAAGGTCACTTCCAGCTCTAAATCTATGAGCCAGGATCCTTGACAGGATAAGAAATGGGTATGGATTGCTATAAGACAAACATGAACACTAGCTGAGCCTCAAAGCAGAGAACCAGCAGCCATGGAAGCTGAGGGATGAGCGTTCTAGCTCATCACACAGCGTGTGAGACAGATGGAATGATGTGATTAGCAGCTAAGAGATGGATGGGGATGGAATTGTCCAGAAGCTGATAAATCATCCAGTCTGGCTAGAATTTAGAGTGTGAAGGAGAACACTGGAAAACAATTCTCTTACCACTTTCATGGCTCTGTGACTTCGCAGATGTTGGCACTTGTACCAGAGTGTAGCTTGCAGCTCATCCACACCTTTCACCCCAAGCTCTTATCTCTGCTCTCCCACACATCCTTCCCAGGGTGTCTACCCAGCCTTCCACCATCAACATGCTTCAACTGGTTTGCTTGAGCAAAACATCCTCAATAGATTTTTAAATCCTTTTGAACAGACATCCCCAACTGGTTTTTAAATTTATCATTAATGGTATTTATTTGTTGTCCAATCAAATTTCATAATATTCAATAATCAATCAATATTTATTGGCATGTAACACTGATATTTATGTACATTATATTATGTTCATTTTATATTATGCACATTTTATTTATAGTGTTATATGCATTACATTATGCCAGGCCTAGAGGCCTGTGTGGGCTACCCCAGTCTTTCTTACCTCACCTCCCGAGGTCTTCGGCTGGCCAAAACCGGATGCACATATGAGAGAAAGGACATTCCAGAGTCGAACAAGGGTTGAGCTTTATTTCAGGGTCTAGTTACAAGTGCAGGGGGGTCTTCCTTAGGAGGAAGAGGGGGAGATTTCCTAAGGAGGCTAGGATCTTAAGGGCTTGGAAATAGAAGTACAAGCGGGGAGAGAGGGGGAGGGGAGAGAGAAGAGAAGAGAGAAGCGGAGCCTACTGTCCTCTTGGCTCCACACGTGCTAAGAGAGCTTTCAGGCTTCCTCAATCCTACTTAACCTTCAGCCGCACAGTTTGCATCTCAATACCGTGCTGTTAGGTAACTAGGTGTGCTCCAATCCGGGACGACCTCGAGGGCAGGGAGACTCCACCCATCACGTATCTCCCGGGGAGAGGCGGAAATACCCGAGCTAGCCGAGCTAGCTCAGTCTGACCTTCTCGAATCCCCGCTGTCCATGGAGGGCCTCGTAAGACTCTAAGATTTAGAAGTCCCACTTTTACCCGCCTGAGACCATCCACACGGATTTGAGCTTCCAATCCCAACATATCCCCTTCTTTGTTTTGCGCGGAGCGCACCTGGCTCTAGAGCAAACAGTGGCTGGAGGCTGAGTGGATTAGGAAGGCCTTTAGCATATGAGTACCCTACAACAAGACTTCATTCACACAGAAATCTTCAGCTAGCACAACTGACAAAGGGAGGCATCAAATAAAACAAAGATGAAACTAAATGGCTGAGTTACAACAGGGGAAGTGCAATCAACTAATCCCAAAGCATATTTTAAGAGAAGCAGGTGGTGTAGGCGCCTTACACGTCACAACCCCCCTTAATCTTGCAAATGGATCTATACAGGTGGAAAATTGGTCACCTCCTCCCCCCCCAAGTGTCCTAGGTTTGTGATATCAAAGTCCTCCTTCAGCCGGTGGATAGAGATGCCTAGATGGGAAGCTGTCAGCAGCAGTGTCTGCGGTTGTGATGAGTGCTGCCTCCTCTCTGGGCAGCAAGGTTAAAGCTGTCAGCAGCAGGCTCAGGTGGTGTATGATCCTTCTCCGGGGTCTCCGGGCTCTCCGGGGTCTCCGCCTCCTGCGTCTCCGTCGTCTCCGACCTCGGTTTCCACTTATGGATCCTTCTAATGGGAATCCACGCATCACCTTTTTCTGTGGAGACACAAACATACCCTGGACCCCATATTAGTATCTTATACGGACCTTTCCATTTCCCTGAGGCCATATCCTTTACCATGGCCCATGTGTCTTTATATCCAGCCTGGGTATTACTTTCCTTGCGGGGTTGTCTTGGAAAAGTCACAAAATGTCTCATAGCTGGAGTAGTATGTGAATTTCTTGAGATATGCAAAAAATTGTGCGTATACACAGCTGTATCAAGCTCTGATTGTGTTAGGCGACCTTTTCCCCTTCTTTGTTTAGCGAGGATCGCCTTCAAGGTGAGATTGGCCCTTTCCACTATGGCCTGGCCTTGTGGATTGTAGGGGATTCCTGTAACATGTCGAATCCCTAGATCGCGGAGGAAGTGTGTAAGGGTTTGAGAAGTATAGGCAGAGCCGTTATCTGTCTTTATTTCTAAGGGTAAGCCTGAAACAGAAAAACAGTGCCAAAGATGTTGAATTACTTTAGCACTTGATTCACCTGGCTGTAAAGTCACCATAAGGAATCCGGACCATGTGTCAACTGTCACATGTATGCACTGGCCCTTAAGATGGGTGACATCCATTTGCCAAATTTCATTGGGTGCCAAGCCACGAGGATTGACACCCTGGTCTAGAGATGGGTGGAATGGGATACATTGGAGACAGCTCTTAACAATTTTTCTGGCCTGTTCCTGAGTTATCCCATATAATTTGCAGAGGGCTTCTGTGGCTAGGTGGAACCTATCATGAGCCTTTTGGGCCCTTTCTTGTGGTTCCACAGTGTGCCCTACCAGTTATAGTGAATTGTCTGCTATTTGATTTCCTTCAAAAATTGGTCCTGTGCCATTTGTATGTGAGTGCACATGTAAAACATAAAAAGGGTGTGTTCTGTTATTAATGGTGGTCAATAGCCGCTCACACTGTGAAAAAATATTGGACCGATAATCTACAATAGAGTCCTCAATCCGTGAAATTAATAAAGATGCATACTGACTATCAGTGATAATATTAATGGGTATGTCACCATATATTTGGAGAGCTTGGATTATAGCTTCCAATTCGTTCTGTTGAGTACAGGTGTAGGGTGTGTTAACTATATATATCTCTTGGGAGGCCGAATTATAAATAGATGCCTTTGATGTTTCGTGGCATCTGTAAAAATGTTAGGCCCTTCTACTGGGTTTGGTGAGTACCTTTTCACTGGTTCTGGGGCCCACTGTAATAATTCTTTGAATAGGAAAGTCGAATTTGGTTTCATCTGGGCCCAGTGGAGTATAGTGGCCCAAGAAACATGATTCTGAGCTAACTCTTCTACATCCTTAGTGGTGAGTGTAGCATAAAGAATTGGCTGTTTTTGGTATATGTGGGTGGCTCTTCTTACTGCCTCTAGTGCTAACCATCCTAGAAATTCCCACTTGTTTAGTAAACTGCTTCCTGTTTTACTTAAATATACCCACTCTAGGGGCTTCTCTTTTTGGTGTATGACGGCATAGGGAGGTGTGGTGGAGATAATAGATACCTCCAGATCTCCTCCTGGATCCCACCGAAATGTGGTGGACTCTAAAAATTGTTTTTTTATTGCCTCTATGGCCTTGGCTGCTTCAGGAGTCAATGTTCATGGGGAATTTAAAGCAGAGTCTCCTGTCAATAGTGAATATAAAGGTTGCATGAGAGGTAAAGGTATAGGCACCTTTGATCTTATCCATTGGATAGCTCCTACTAGTTTCTGAGCATCATTGAGTGTTTGGATCTTTATATCCCATTTTTGGGGTTCCGGCCAAATGATGGTGCCCTGTATCTGATATCCCAAATATTTGTAATTGGGTCCTCTCTGTATCTTTTCAGGAGCAATAACTAATCCTAGTCCTAAAAGGTTCCTTTCTACTGCTTGGAAACACTTCTCCAGTTCCTTGAGCTGAGGTGCAGCTATAAGGATGTCATCCATATAATGGATGATTTTGCATTGGTATTGCTGTCTGGGGCTTTCTAAGGCTTGATTAACATACCACTGGCAGATGGTGGGGCTGCAACTCATACCTTGGGGCAATACCTTCCACTGATACCTCTTTGCAGGTCCTTCGTTATTGGGGTGAGGTATTGTAAAAGCAAACCGAGGACAATCTACTTTGTTTAAAGGAATGGAAAAAAAACAATCCTGAATGTCAATGATTATAAGTGACCAACCCTCCGGGATGGCATTAGGAGAAGGGAGACCTGGTTGCAGGGCTCCCATAGGCATGAGAGACTGATTTACCTTCCTTAGATCTGTAAGGAACCTGAATTTCACAGATTTTTTCTTTATAACAAACACAGGAGCATTCCAGGGTGACTTTGATGGTTCTATATTTCCTTTTTCTAATTGCTCCTTAACCAATAGTTGTAGTGCCTGGAGTTTTTCTGGAGTCAGGGGCCATTGCTCCACCCAAATCGGGGTGTCTGACTTCCAATTCAAGGGTGGGGACTCCAGAGCAACAGCAATGGCCCTTACTAAAAATTTGATAACCTCATCCCGAGGCGGCTCATAATGTCTCTGCCCCAGATGTTAAAGCTAAGTCCTGGAATCACCAACGGCCATACGGTCCCTTGGTGATCCTCTGCCTCCCACTTTACTGGGTGCATTGTCTCTAAGGTATTTTGGCACCCTCCTATTCCCCACACTGGTCTCTGGCTTTCTTTAAGCTTCCAGTGCCGGGGTACTAAGCGACCGCTAAGGCAGGTCCTATCCGCTCCAGTATGGAGCGTGCTATAAGGAGGCGCAGAGGGAAGTATATGCTCTCCTGCCTCGCCTATCCCATCCGCTAGATGGAGCTCCGAACCTATTTTTTCTTTATGCTCCTTAACTTTCCGCTTACCAAGGTCCTCCCCTCCCCTCTCTCCGCTTCCACTCTCTTTCCAATCCCGCCCTGGCCTCTCCGGCCCTTCCAGCAGGCTTTTAATTACACCGAATATCAGGAAATCTAAATCCTCCAGCTCCCCAGGGTATTGTTGCTCATGAGCAGTCATTTGCTCTCCGACCGCTCCCCATTTTTCTCTTGATATTCCTGCCTGCTTGAGCCAAGGAGAAACTTTCCAAATCCTTTTACAAAATTCTCGGAGGTCATCTAACTCTATTGTGACCCCCGCCTTCCTGCATTCCCTGTGAAGTTTCTCAGCCCAGACCTCCTGTTCCTCTGGCTTTATTACTGGCAATAGATTCCCCATCTCCGCCCTTTTCCCAGGGGTTTGGGAAGCTTCTCTCCACTTTCTCTCCTTCCGAATCTAGGATTCGGGACTCTCTTCTTTCACAGCCCCTTCTGGGTGTACCCCAAAAGCACCCAGGATTATCTGCGCTCCCAGTCCCTGTTCGGGCGCCAACTGCCAGGCCTAGAGGCCTGTGTGGGCTACCCCAGTCTTTCTTACCTCACCTCCGAGGTCTTCGGTTGGCCAAAACCGGATGCACATATGAGAGAAAGGACGTTCCAGAGTCGAACAAGGGTTGAGCTTTATTTCAGGGTCTAGTTACAAGTGCAGGGGGGTCTTCCTTAGGAGGAAGAGGGGGAGATTTCCTAAGGAGGCTAGGATCTTAAGGGCTTGGAAATAGAAGTACAAGCGGGGAGAGAGGGGGAGGGGAGAGAGAAGAGAAGAGAGAAGCGGAGCCTACTGTCCTCTTGGCTCCACACGTGCTAAGAGAGCTTTCAGGCTTCCTCAATCCTACTTAACCTTCAGCCGCACAGTTTGCATCTCAATACCGTGCTGTTAGGTAACTAGGTGTGCTCCAATCCGGGACAATCTCGAGGGCAGGGAGACTCCACCCATCACGTATCTCCCGGGGAGAGGCGGAAATACCCGAGCTAGCCGAGCTAGCTCAGTCTGACCTTCTCGAATCCCCGCTGTCCATGGAGGGCCTCGTAAGACTCTAAGATTTAGAAGTCCCACTTTTACCCGCCCAAGACCATCCACACGGATTTGAGCTTCCAATCCCAACAACATTATATATTATATTTTTGTAAATATCATGTACTTGTATTTATGTACATTATATTTATATTATATTTATGTACATCATATTACGTACTGATATTCTGTACATCATAAAACTTGCACAAAAAATAGAAATTAAAAAAGAAAGAGATAATATTGAATGATATTTGTTCCTAGAGTGAACAGGGAGCAGCTAGAGCTTATTGAGTAGGACAGTGATCTATGTGGCCAGACCTGCACTTTAGGAAAATCCTTTTGACAGCTAGATGGAGGGTGAATTGGAAAGAGGAGAGCTTAGAGGCAGGGAGACCAACTAGGAAGCTATTGTGATGATCCAGGTGAGGGGTGATGAGTTCCTGAACTAGGGTAGAGGCTGTGTGAGGAGAGAAAAGGGAACAGAGGAGAGTGTGGAAATAAAAAGCACAAGATTTGGTGACTGATTATGTAGGGTAAAGGAGAGTAAGAATTGAGAAAAATGTTGAAGTTGTGAAACTGAGTGCCTAGAAGGATCCCTTAGCAATAATAGGAAAGTTTGAAAGAGGGTAAATTTGGAGGAAAAGATAATATTAAGAGTTGAGTCTGGGATCTAATGTAGCTGTCTGTGATCATTCAATCTGTGCAGCTCACTTTAACCTATCCAAAATCAAAAGAGGGGAGGGTGGCTTTTCCTCACTGGTCACTGTCCCAAAATGTCAACCCCACCTTTGGGCGCGGGCCCAGCTATCACAGCTATGAGGTGATCTGGGGAGCACGGAATGGGTTCATTGGCCGGGAGAGTGTTGAATTTTTCCAGTGATAACTATGCAGTTTCTGCTGTGGGTGCCTGGGCAGAGGATAAGTTATAATTACCATGAGAGGGCAATGCTTAGCTCAGAAGGGAAAGACCTCTAAGGGTCCATTCAATTCTGGGAAACTGCCTATTTCCTCCCCTCCCTCTGCTTCTGACATCACTGCTCTACTGATATTGTTCTATCAAAGATCGATCAACCCCTAGCTTCTTTCAAAACATGCTTATGTGCCATCTCTCAGCAGAGACCTTTCCTTAACCTCCCTTCCTTTCCCCTCCTAGTTGTTAAAGCTCTCTCCTTCATGAAATTACTTTGTGTAACCTTATGCTTTCTGTTTACTTACTTGTGTATACGTCATATCCCTTTGGTAGAATGGGTTCCTGCTCTTTGAGGGTAGGAATGACTTCAGTTTTGTCTCTGTATGACCTACTCATAGTAAGTGCTTAAGAAATGGGAAGAAGATAGGAATATTTCTTCATCTATGAAATGGGAAGAATGAATGGAAGAATATTGGAGAATAAGGGGAGGTTTGATCTCATTGGAGACAAACCCTGTCCTAGGCTATCTGGGGAGGGTGGATCTTGCCACCCTCTGATTAGTTGATCACATACTCTACTATTGTGCTAGATCACTTGATAATGTATGGACACCACTGGTTATTCCTTGATTTCAGTGCATGACTACTCAAACTTCTTTTCCCATCATGCATCTTTCTGATGTCAATATTTATGCATGCTTCTCCTACACAATTCTTTATTAGTATCGTGTGGCAGCCTGCTCTCACCCACCATGCAGTCTCCATTGCCCTTGGGTTGGCCTACAATATTCACTATTCAGTCGCTGTAGTAATTCCTGATTCACAGCCATAGAGCATCACCGGAAGAATATTAATGTTAAAAAAAATCAACCTGAAGCTTAGGCCATGAAAAACGCTGTACAATTTCCTCAAAGCAGATCATGCTTCTTTTCTCCTCCTATTCAATCCTGGGCCAAGCCCCTAACTGCATATATTAGTCTGGACAATAACTATCCTTTATCCACTTAGTTTTTCCCATGGAGATAGTTAGACCTAACTTTTCTGAGGGATGATGAATCTTATCTAGGATGCTCTATGCTGGTCTAGGGATTGGTGCAATTGGAGAGATGTCATCTATCAACTGGAACATTTAGAGAATGTATGGTTTCTCATAGGCAGTCCTCTTCAATTTGGACTCTTCATTGAACCTATATGAGAACAAAAAAGCATGTTTGCAAAACAAACATTTCATTGTTTTGTGCCTCACTTTTAATCAGAGGGTCATTGAACAAATTTCCCTTTTAGTCCTTTCAAGGAACTTTGTGCAATTTTGATCTATGTATAGGAGACACTTTGTTGGAAGAGAGACTTTGAGGCATTAAAGTGGTGTTTTTCTCTGGTAAACTGAATGTTCAAACATTAAGGACAACAGAATCATGTATAATCTACATCTTTCAGTCACGTATATGTTACTGTATAGATGTAATCTCCTGGAGATTCATTTCCAAAAGCTGCCCATTCCCTTCTTGTATCCCCATCAAGAATGCCCTGATCATACTGTAGATGCTGCATACGGAAGATGCTGCAGACACATATAAGGTTCACTTACCTTCATGGTGGGTTCTTTTGCAAATGCTCATCATGAGCACTGCATTCCAAAGACAACCAAGTGTTCCATGAAATTGTGTTTCTTCTTCAGTGATCCACTTTCCTTTGCCCAAGGGATTCCCCATGTCTAGAATGCACCTCCTTCTCATGTCCACCTTATAAAAACCCCAGCTTCCTTCAAAGCATAGCTCCTGTACCACCACCTAGCAGTGGCCTTTCCTTATCTTCCCCTTCCCCCAGTTGTTAAAACTCTCTCCTTCGAGAACGTACTTTGTATAACCTTGTCCTTTGTGTTTTACTTACTAGTGCATATGTCATATGCCTCCAGTAGAAGGTAAGCTCCTTGAGGGCAGGAATAATTTAATTTTTGTCTCTGTACAGTGCCTTGTACCTCGTAGGTGCTTAAGAAATGCCTGGTGAATTGAACCCAGTTTAATTGGTGGACAGTGTCCAAAGCCTCAGAGAAGTCAAATAGGATGAGCTCTGAGAAAAGATCATGGAATTAGTGGTTAAAAGGCCTTTGATAACCTCTGGGAGAGAAGTCTTAAAGTGATGATATCAGAAGCAGATGTCAAGGGAATGAGAAATGAGAGGGAGGTAAGGAAACAAAGGCAGTCCAGGACGCAACATTTTCTAGGTGTTTATGACAGGGAAGGGAAATATATGACAATATCTTGAAAGGATAAGAGGGTCAAATAAAAAAACAAAGGTTTTTAAGAATGGGAGAGACCGGACATTCTATAAGCAGCAACACCAATAAGAATGAAGATGAAATAAGGATAAGGAAAAGAGGCAGGTTTCTGGAAGAGACTGGAGGGAATGGTCTCAAGGGCACAAATAAAGGGGTTGGTCCTGCCATGGAAAAGGGCCACCTCTTTCTAAGAGATGGAAGGAAAGAAGAGAATTGCCTCTTTTTGTATCCCCAGAACCGTGCCAGGCACATAGTAGGTGCTTAATAAATACTTATCAACTAACTGACTAAGAATGGAGTGGCTGATGTGTGAAATAGGTAGAAGAGAAAGGCAATGTTTTCTCAGTTAAAGAGGAAATTCCCAAGCTGAGAGGGAACATGAAGGGAATGGTCTAGGGGGCTTGAGGACAGAGGAGGAGGCTTGAAGTTGCCATTTTAAATAATGCGGTAAAGAGTCATTTAGGGGAAAAGAAGCTTGGTCTGTAATAGTGAGGGCCAAATTGAAAGTAGAAAACAAATCTGTAATCTGCTGCACACCATGGGTGGTATGAGTCCTGAAAATTTTCAAATTGTTTTCTTTTACATTATTATGATCATAGCATTAATTATCCTCCTCATTCTGCTCAATTCACTGTGCATAGGTTCATGCAAGTCTTCCCAGGATTCTCAATAATATTCCATTATATTCCCATACCATGATTTACTCAGCTATTCCCTACGCTCCCTTTCTCCTTCCTCCCAGACTAAACCTTAGCCCTCCAGCTGTCCCAGGGGGTTCCAGTCCTCTCACTCTGGGTAGAGAGGAGGAGAAGTTCCCATTTCAGTGTTTAGGGAATGTCATTAAGAAGAGAGGCCTAAAGGGGAATTCTCCCTTAGACTTTCCTGATGAGATGAGGTTCTGAGTTCTTGGAATATCTCATTACTTATGATGGAGCTCCAAAGGATCCCTGCTCTGACTTAGGAGAAAGTCCCATTATCTTGAAGACTCAGGGACATGTTTGACATGGTCCATCCTGGCCCTTGCCCCTCCCTCTTCCCTTGAAATAAATGAAGGGCTCCAGATAGACCAGTGAATCAAACAGGTGTGGACCATGAAAAACTATTAAATCTAGCCCTCAAGCCCACCTGGAGCTCTGAGGATGATAGAAGAGAAGAGATCAATCCTAGATGCTTCCCAGACCTGACCCATATCCTGTGGCATAGGGTGAACAATAAAGTCTCTTAAGTCTTGCGGAGGTCTCAACATCAGGCCACATGGACCTTGGCAGGAGCACATGGAAACCCAGCTATACTGCTCTGCCATGTTGAGATCTCCCCTTGTTTTCATTCTCCCTCCTGTCAACATGTTCAGTTCTGTAGTCACAGTATGAAGTTTGATTTAAGGAACATCAGTCCAGAGGCTAGAGGCTACTACTTCAGCATAGAAAAAAGAAGCTGGTGTTCTTATCAGAGTTAGTGGAAGCAATCATGACCATCCTACTCCATAGCTTAATTCTCTTGCCCAGAATGTGATCATACTAGTTTCCCTTCAAAGGTTCGTCCTTTCTCCTTCTACTCTTTGGGACTGGGGTGTATGACCTGGGGAAAATCAGTTCACTTCTGCTGGTCATTCTCTTTGATAGTCGTTAAGCATTTGCCCATATATTTAAAACATCTGTTGTTAGCCAATTTTCTTAGTGTTAATTATTCTGTACAATTAAGTTTGCACCACATATCTCCAATCTCCTGAGACCATAACTCTCCTCCTACTGATCCTCTAGCCCATTTCAATTCAATTTAATAAACATGTATTAAGTACCTACTCTGTACAAGAGAAAGAAATCTAGCCAGTAAAACCCAAGTTAACTGGGCATCATCTGGTCATCCAAATTTACCTTTCTTTGGAGAGGAGAAGGAAGGGGAGGGGGAGACAGACAGGAGAGGAGGAGCTGAGTTGCTCAACTAGCTGGGTCCAATTTCAGGTAAATTTGGATATATAAGAAATGACAAGCAGGATGATTTCAAAAAAACCTGGAAAGATTTACACGAACTGATACAAAGGGAAGTGAGCAGAACCAGGAGAACATTGTACACTGTAAACAACTATTGTACAATGAAGAACTGTGAATGACAGCTATTCTCTGCAATGCAGTGATCCAAGACAGTCCCAAAGGACTCATATGAAAAATGCTATTTGCCTCCAGAGAAAGAACTGATGTTTTATCTGAATACAGACTGAAACATACCACTTTTTCTCTTTCTTTCTTTCTCTCTCTATCTTTCTCCCTTCATTTTTTCTGAGTCTTCTTGCACAAAATGACTAATATAAAAATGTTTTACATGATTGCACATGTATAACCTATATCAGATTGCTCACCACCTCAGAGGTGGGGGGAGATAGGGAAAGAGGGAGGGATAGAACTTGAAACTCAAAACTTTTAAAAAAATAACAATGTTTATAATTGTTTTTACATGTAATTGGGGAGAAAAAATAAAATATTATTTACAAAAGAATCTATGGGCATAAATAAATAAATACAAGATCATTTGAGAAGGAAGAAAGCATTTGCAAATATTAACAATGGAGACCAGTTGGGAAAGGTCACTAACTAGAGATTCTCCAAGGTAGAGGTGAGGAGAGAGGGTATTCAAGGCAAGGGAGCAACTTGTGTAAAGGCAAAGAAATAGAACATTGTGTAAAGGGAACAACAAGTAGGCCAATTTGGCAGAGAGATTTGAAGGGGATTAACACGCTGAAAAAAATAGATTAGAGCAACATTGAGAAAGTTTTTAAATGTCAGAAAGAGGAGTTTGCATCATATCCAAAGGCAATAGGGAGAAGCTGAAAGTTCTTGAGCTGGAGAGTGACATGGTCAGACCTGCACTTTAAGAATATCAATTTTGAAAAAAAAAATAATAAAAATTTAAAAAAGGGAATATCAATTGGAAGGATGGCTTATAATGGGGAAAGTCTAAAGACAAGAAGACCTACTAAGAAGCCACTGCAATAGTTCAGGTGAGATATAGCAAACTGAGCTAGGGTGGTGCCTGTGTGAGAGAAGAAGACACAGAAATTAGAGGTGATGGAAGCAGAATTGAGAGGACTTGGCCATTGATTCGAAATGGGGGAAGAGGGAGAAGGAAGCCCCAAGAATCATGTAACTGATTAGAAAGAGGATGATCCCCTCAACAGAAATAAGGAAGGGGTATAAAATGAAAAGTCTAGAAAGGCAGGTGTAAGCTAGATTGTGGAGGACTTTAAATGCCATGCTCAAGTCTCTATTTTATTCTAGAGCAGGATTTGTAACGTGTGTGTATATGTGTGTGTGTGTGTGTGTGTGTGTGTGTGTGTGTGTGTGTGTGTGTGTGTGTGAGAGAGAGAGAGAGAGAGAGAGAGAGAGAGAGAGAGAGAGAGAGAGACTCCCTTTTGCAGTCTGGTGAAGTATATGCACCTCTTCTCAGAATAATGATATTAAACACATAAAATAAAACACACAGGGTGACAAAGGAAACTAATTACTATGAAATAGTTATTTTAAATATTTTTTAATGAGTTCATGGATCTCTGGTGAAGAACATCTGTCCTAGAAGCAATAACAAACTGTTGGATATTTTTAAGAGGAGGAGTGACATTCATGGTCAGGTCTGCACCTTAGGAAGATGATTTTGTGATTGTGTGGACGATACAATGGAGTTTAGGGCAGCTAGGTGGTGCAGTGGATAGAGCACCAATGCAGATGTCAGGAGGACCTGAGTTCAAATCTCACCTCACATACTTGACACTCACCAACTGTGTGACCTTGGGCAAGTCACTTAACCCCAATTGCCTGATCCTGGGTCATCTCCACTCATCCTGATGAATATATGGTCACTGGATTCAGATGGCTCTGGAGGAGAAGTGAGGCTGGTGACTTGCACAGCTCTCCCTCACTCAAAATAAAGTCAAGCGGAAGTCATGTCATTATTTCTCTGATGGCATGGTCTTCTTTGGCAACGAAGGATGAACACACACAATGGAGTTTAGAAGGAAAGAGATCACATGGGAAGCTATTATTATAGTTCAGGTCTTGAGAATCTAACTCAGGTGTAGGGAACCTGTAGCCTGGAAGCCACAAATAAGAGGATTTGTTCTGTGAAGTTTGGATTCAAAGGGCCACACTTGAGGATTGATAATCATTTAATATCACTTTTGGACTTTGATAAGGGCCAGAGCCTGAATTGATCAATCAGAAGAAGAGGCTGGACCTAGCAATCTCTTTGTTATCTGAAGAAAACTCAGAGAATCCCTCTTCTTATGTTAACAAGGCCAGATGGGGCTGACTTAGCATACTTTATGAGACCCTTAACCCAAGACACTATCTTGAATATTGGGATTTTTTCTATACAGTAATATTTTGTGGACATATACTATGTTATGGCATGATAATGGTAAAGAAAACACAGATATCCTGGGTCATAATTTCAATTGAAACTTTGTCAACTTTCATCTTATTGTATTTACAACCTATTCAATTAAGAAAATTCCTTTCTCATGGTATAGTTAAACACATATAGAGACCATAAATCTGAGGGACACGGACATCCTTGGATTGTCCTAAAATAGATTTAGGCCTGGTCATTCTTGTATCTAACAGAGGTTTCCTTCTGGCTCCATGATCATGTAACTGCTAGCTTTAAGGGAAGAAACAATGCATTTAGCCTGTATGCCTTTTTTAACCAAATTTTCAGGTCGACAGGATCTAGTGAGCTACATGTGGCCTCCATTTGGATTCAGTCAGAAGACTGCACTTAAGGACCTAGAGGACCACATGTGACCTTCAGGCCACAGGTTCCCCACTCCTGGTCTAAACCAAAAGAGTGGCCATGTTAAGCAAGAGAAAGGGACAGATGTGGACGATGTTGTGGAGATAGAATCAACATGACCTGAAAACTGATTGAGCTTAGAAGGTGAGAAGAAGTGAAATCCCAAGATATCAGGTTAGGAATCTAGGATAGAAATAAAGAAGTTTGGAGGGAGTGTAGGTTAGGGGAGAGAGGGGCAGGAAACAATGAGTTTTGTTTCAGACTTTCTGGGAATGAAATGTTGATGTGACATTGAATTCATCTGGAGATACCTATTGCAGGCAATTGGAGATGTGATTAAATTTAAGAGTTTATGGATAGATATTAAAGTTGGGTGTAGACCATGGCTGGATACACAGGTTTCTCATTTAGATATGGTCACTGAAGGGGTATGGACGGAGAGAAGAGAGGAGGACCAGGGCCAGGGCCCAGCACTTGTTATTCTCTTGGCTTCCCCTTCTCTCTTCAGTCTCTGCCAAGATGGAATACCAGCCTTGGACATCTTCTCTTCTTGAGATCTTCCAATGCAGAGCAGGGGTGGAATTTTCAAATGTCCATCTCACAGGAACATTTCCTTCTACTTTATAAGTAGTGACTTATCTTCACAGCCAGGATGACCTTGGAGGTCCCATTCCTTGACTCCAGACTTCAGCTAGTACAGGTATCTTTGGGTAGGGGGGGGGAATAAATCATTAGCCCACACTGGCCATCACCCAACCTGAATGCCTCCCCCCACCACTAATTTGAGTTCAGTGCTTTCCAGACACACCCATTTTCTTTCTTCAGCTGTAATAGCTTGCTTAGGACCACTCTTCCTACAGAGAGGCATGCCTCACCTCACCTGGATTGTCACATAATTGGAGAGAAAAAATAAAATATTATTCAAAAAAGAATATATGGGCATAAATAAATACAAGATCATTTGAGAAGGAAGAAAACATTTGCAATTGTTTACAATGGAGGCCAGTCAGGGAAGGCCACAAGTAGAAAAAGAGAACTGAATTGTTTTGAAGGAAGCTAGAGATTCTACAAGGTAGAGGTGAGGGCCTAGAATTGGTTAGGGCCTCTGCCATTTGGCTGTGCCTGGCTCCTGAAGAACGACCAGAAGAGACCCTTTCACCATACCCCTGGACTCCTCATGCCACAGGCAGGGCTCCTCCATCAGACACCAGGGAACATTGAGTGGAAAAGAACACAGCAGTGCAGACAAGCAGGTGCAGTATTGCAGGAATACAGCTGCAGGCAGCTGTTAGTTGAGTAGCCAAAATGTTCCTGGGCAGAGTTAAAAGCATCCAGGCAAACCTCGAGCTAGTGATCTCTGAGTGTGGTTTGGCTTGGCCCTGAGATTGGCCACCTGGCATGTTTTTGGCGCAGTTGTTGCATGATTGAAGTAGAAGTGGGTTTATCTGTAACAGAGAGAGTCTGTTTGTGTGAGAGAGAGATGAGAGAGAGAGAGAGAGAGAGAGAGAGAGAGAGAGAGAGAGAGAGAGAGAGAGAGAAGCCAATGGAGACAAGGGGGAAGGGGGAACTGAGAGGAGAGGGAGGGGGAGAGACACAGAGAGAGAAGAGACAGAGGGGCAATGGGGAGAGAGACACACAAAGAGGAAGGGAGGAGGGGAGAGAGAGGGATTAGTTAGTGACTCAGCTAAGGGAAATCTAACTGGCGCTGAATCACTGTGCTTGTGAAAGGAAGAGGGTGCCTGGAAGCAAGAGGGGTGTGGTTGGTGGGGAACCTGCTGAAAGTCCCTGAGTAGGAACCCTGTGCCCAAATCTGTGGAAGCCAGGGGAGATTAGGTTTAAGGTTTGACTCTGTAGTCAGGTGTCTCTAGTGAGCCTGAGAGATTAGGAACAAGCCTTGGGTCCTAATGCCCCTCCTATGCATCCTTTCTATTTGGAAAACAAGGGCTAAACAGCCAGTATTGCAGATTCTTAACTTGGGTTTCTTGGGATTCTTAACCATGGCTCAAGGGGTTTATGGATAGATTTAAAGGGGACCTTGAACTTGGATGGAAAAATGACATCCTGAGTTCAATATAATTGGTTTCCTTGATAATCCTATGAATTTAAGGGATCTATAGGTTTCAGGAGACTGCCAAAGAGGTCGGTCTCTGTCTCTCTCTAAGCATCCTTGAGGTTAGTCAGATCTAGGCTTACTTCATTGACCTGAATGAATATTTTCTTACATCTCCGAAGTTGGAGCAGGGAAAGAAAACCTCGAGGGTTTTCTAGATGGGGGGACTTTAAACCTGTTTGGAAACTGGGCATGAAATTAAGAGCTGTAAGAGTGTCAGCTGGTTCCATAGCAGCCTCCCTCTGGTTGGTTGCTCCCTGCCCTTCCCTGCTAGGTGACTGTAGGTCCCCCCACCAGAAGAAAAGCCAGTACAGGTGGGCCCAGTACAACCACACTATGGAAGCCTCGGTCTCTGGGTAGTATTTTTTATTTGCTCACTTCTAGGGCTCCTCTGCCTTCCTAAGGTCTCCTTTCCAGAGTCCTGATGACAGCCTGTTTGTTCCAGGTTAGCTGATCAGGGATGTGCATCAATCAATCAACAAGTATTTATTAGGCACATCCTATGTGTCAGGCATCATGTTAAGCTCTGGGGATACAAAGAAAACACAAAACAGCCCCTGTCCTCAAAGATCTCATATTCTAATTCTGTCAGCAAATGCACATAGACATCTACAAGATAGAGAGTGTATGGATGGGGCCCTTAGAAGGGAAGTTTACTAGGAGATGGGGGAGGGCAAGAAAAGGCCACCCAAAAGGTGGAATTTGAGTTGAGTTCTGATGGAAGCCAGAGAATTCTAAGAGGTAAAAATAAGTAAAATAAAGATAAAGCAGGCATTCCAGGTGTGGGGGGGCAGTGAACAAGCACTTACTCAGCACTTACTGCATGCCAGTTACTGTACTTCAGGCTGGGAGGTACAAAGACAAAAAATTGTTGCTGTCTTCAAGGAACACCCAGGCTAATGGAGGACAAAACGTGTGTGCGCATGCTCAAGCAAGATCTATAGAGAGTAGATGAGAGAAGATCTCCGAGTGGAAGCCACCAGCAACTGTGGGGTAGGACAGGCTGGGAAAGGTCTGGCACGTAAGCTGAGACTTGAGCTGAGTTTTGAAGGAGGCTGGGGAAATCAAGATGTAGAGGTCAGGCGTCAGAGCATTCCAAGCATTGGGGACAGGTATGTAAAGGCATAGAGATGAGAGCAGGAACATGGTTTGTGAGGAGCTGGATGGTAGACTGTGTAGAGGGGAGTCATGCTTAAAAAGACTAGAAAGATGCCAGCCAGATGAATGTATATTTAAATCTAAGATAACAAGGAACCATTGAGTAGAGGGTATGTATGACAGAGTCAGCGTGGGCTTTAGGAAAATCACTATAGTATCTGTGGAGGATGGGTTTTAGTAGGGGAAGATCTGAGACAAGGAGATCAGCTAGAAGCCTGTGCTGGACTAGTGTCCAGGTAGGAAAATAAACTAAAGTGGTGGCAACATGAATGGAGAGAAAAGGATGTCTATCTATCTATCTATCTACCTATCTACCTATCTACCTGTCTGTCTATCTATCTAGGTTGTCTGTCTATCTGTCTGTCTGTCTATCTATGGAAACAGCTCGCCCAAGGGCTGTTAGTAGTGGATAATGCCAATGTGTGTATGCTTATGTGTGTATGTGGTGAAGATAAAAATAACAAGATATAGCAATTTGTTGACCTTGTAGGGTGAGGAAGACCGAAGAGCCCAGGGTGGCACTGAGGGTGTAAACCCAGGGGACTGAAGGCTAGGCTACGGTGTGTCCAATACTAATGCACCTCTTAGAGGTGTGCTTCTGTAGGTGGGGCTGTAGATTACTCTGTCATAGGTGTGTGACCAGTTAATCACTAAAAAAGATGTGTCACATCCCATCCTCGTTGCTATTGAAAATCTTGGGTCTTGTCTTCAAAAACAACCACACCTTCCCTTCACTCATCCCCCTTTACAACTCTCCCCTCTTTGCCATACCTTGCCTTTGAAGCTCCCAATGTTCCCCTTTTGAACTGAGTGTCAGTCCCAAAATGCAATTATACCAAAACCTGATCCAGGCCCCCAAAGCTGTAGCTGTGCAGATATCATTAGGAAAATCCCACATCCCCCACCCCTAGCACACTCACTAGGGAAAAAAATTACTGCTAAGGATGCAAAATAAAAACAAATAAACTTGGAAGCCGCACAGTGCCTTAGAGGATGGCAACTTTGAGTTTCAGAACTCACTTGATAGCCAGACTCAATAGCTATTAATAGTTGAATGTCATTGTGACAAAAAGTCTCCAGTGGAGTGCTTCAGGTCTCTTTGCTTGGCCCTGTGTTGAGATTCTTATCAATGATTTGGATAAAGGCATAGATGCCATGCATACCAAATTGGCAGATGACATAAAACTAGGAGGGATGCTAATGCACTGAATGATAAGATCCAAAAGGATGCTGGAAGCCTAGAACATTGGGCTTAATCAAATAATACGGAATTCAATAGGAATAAATGTAAAGTCTCATAGTTGTGTTAAAAAAAATTAACTTTATAAGGTGAGAGAGGCATGGCTAGATAGTAGTTGTCCTGATATCCTGAGGATATTAGTGAATTTCAAGCTCAGTGTGATGTGACAGCCAAAAGGTTAGTATGATCTTGGGCCTCAGTAAGAGGGGAACCGTTTCCAGGATTAGGGAGAGGAGAGTACCATCGTACACTACACTCATCATATTTCTTCTGGAGTATTGTGTCCAGTTCTGGGTGCAATAATTGAAAAAAAAATTAATAAGCTAGAGAATGTCCAGAGGAGGGCACCATAGGTGGTAAAAGGCCTGGGGTCCATGTCATACAAGGATAAGTTGAAGGAACAGGGAGTATTCAGCCTGAAAAAGAGATCTGAGGGCAACAATAGCTGTCTTCAAGTATCTGAAAAGCTTTTGTGTGGAGGGAAGATTAGATTTGTTCTGTTTGACCCTTGCGGAATAAAACCAAAAAGAATAAACGGAAATCACAAAGAGGCCAATGTAGGCTGATATCTCGAACATTTTTCTAAGAATTGGGGTATCCAAAAATGGAAAGGCCTGCCTTGGGAGGTGGTGAGTCATTCTCTGTTCTTAATAATCTTCAAAGAAAGATTGGCTGACTACTTGGCAGATATATTAGAGTGGGGATCCCTTTCAGGCTGTTGAGGTCCCTCCAATTCTCAAATTCTGTGACTCTAGATTATCATCCACTTCATGGCGTCAGGGCTCACCTATCATCCATCAGCTCCCAGTTGGTAATATTAGCCAAGCAAAGGTTCTAGGTTCCCAATCATAGGATGCCTTGCTAAATGGACCTTTCAATCATTAAGCCCCATTTCATATAACATGTGTAACAGAACTTCCTCCTTCTAGCTCAAGATGTCTCTCAGTTATTGAAATTCTTTTTTTTAAAAATCTAACAAAGAATACCTTCCTGTTGTAGCACTGAATTAGAATTACCTGTGTTCTACTTAAGATGGGTGTGTTCCATAACCACTAGAAAACCCTACCTTAATCTGCTAATTCCTCAACAATGGGACTCCTCTCCTCCATCAAAGGAATTACTTAATCCAAAGGCACACCCTATCACAGTCTACCAATAGTGAAGATCAACTTTGCCAGGACTTGAGAATGTGTGGTTCTGGCTCTTAAAAACCAGTTCATTTTTGGCCTGGAAAGCCTTTTCTCATTGCTTCTGGAACACGTGTAGAGAAAGAATGGTAGGTTCAGCATTGGCAACAGTTCTGCCACTTCTGGGGCATTGAGGGAGCAATTGAACAAAATCAATTCATCCTCATCTCCTCTGTTTTTCTTATTTAGCTCCCTTAATGACCTTTGATGATGTTAGAGACATATTTCTTCTCCCTCTGATTGAGGGAGTTACTTGTATGGAAGGTACCTGCTGTCTCACCAGCTAGACAAGCATCCCCTAATATTATGAAACGTGCTTACCCATCCGTGGATTCCTGGCATCAAACTATGCAAGATATTTAAGATGTTACAATATGCAAGATGTTTAAGATATTTGTACTGATGGACAAACTTCATCTAACTTTTTATCATAGTCTGGACAACAGACATTCTTCATCCACTTGGTTTTCCTGTATGGATAGTAGGCTAAATATTTTTGTGACTCTATGGGTCTCATTGAGGAAGCTTGGAAATCCACCCTAGCCCACCCCTGCCCCAACTTCAGGCAAATCCAAACAAGAAGGAAATAGACGAATCCAGAGGACCTTGACATCTGTGGTAACGAAGTTCCATTTCAATTCTATCTGTGTTGAACATTCTCTAGGTCGATGACAAATACCCATACTTCCTGTCTTAGGCATAATTTATGGTAAATAATGAGGTCATTCAGTGAAGTTGTCTCTATTGTTATATCTTTCAAGGAATCTTGTATGATTTTTGACAGATGTATCAAAAATACTTTGCCAAAAGAGAGCATTTAAGATGGAATTTAATTCGCAGTGAAGGGATGCTTTTTTATATAGCCAACAAACAATAAGTATAATAGCATCTAGTATTCTCTACTGATATTTCAGCATTTCTACTACAGACACTTGTTTCTTTGCAGCCAGATGGTATAATGAATAGACTCTGGAGTTAGTCCTGGGGTCTTCCAGTCTAAATCCTACCTCAGATACCTATTATCTGTGTGACCCTGGGTAAGTTGCATAACCTTTTCATCTTCTATTTCTTCACCTATAAAATAAATTTAAAAGTATTCACTAAGTGCTTACTATATGCTCAGCACTGGGAATATAAATATAAGAAAGCAAGGCAGTCTTTGACTTCAAGGAACTTACATTCTTTGCTTCTCCCCTCTCTCCCCTTTAATCTTCCATTTAGTGTTAGGGTGTTTTGCTTGTGGCTTCCCTCTTTACTCACTATTTGATGAATTTGTACATTAAATTATTCAATTCTTCTTTATCCATATCAGATAAGAATGAGGTTAATCTAATACCCACTCCTGTATTTGTGTCCTCAGAGATCCCAGTTATGAGAAATATCAACTTTCTCCCTCCTGTCTTTACTATCATATCCCACCTTTTGCCTTCCCTTCTCTTTTCACTTTTCAAATCCTCAGAACATAATCAATTCATCCTCATCTCCTCTGTTTTTCTTATTTAACTCCCTTAATGACCTTTGATGATATTAAGATTTGAAGGGACACATTTCTTCTCCCTCTAATTGAATATTAGCACTATGCCATCATATCGCTTCTTCTAAGTTTTCCAATAAATTTACCTTTCTGTGTTTCTCTGGACTCCTGTGTTTATATTTCAAAATTTCTACACAGCCTTTTTCATTAAAAGTATTTGAAATTCCTCTATTCCATTAAAGATCCATTTTTTCCCCTGTATGATTATACTCAACTTTGCAAGGTAAGTTATAATTATCCTTACATTATAGGTCTATCTCTCTTGTCTTTTGGAATATTGTATTCCAAGATTTCTTCTCATTTCTGATAGAAGCTGTTAAGTCTTGTGTGATCCTGAATGTGATTCTTTGGTATTTAACTGTTTTGTTTTGGATGCTTGCAATATTTTTTTCTTTGTTGTGGGAGCTCTGGATTTTAGCTATGACATCCCTGAAACTTTTCCTTTTGGGATTCATTTCAGGAGGTGATTGGTAATTTCATTCTCTTTAACCTTCTGGTTATAATAGATCTAGACAGTTTTCATGTATGATTTCTTAAACTATAGTGTCTTTAATTTTCTAAAATCATGGTTTTCAGGGACTCCAGTACTTTCTAAATTCTCTTTCTTTGACCTGTTTTCCAGGCCACTTATTTTTGAGATCGGTTGTCTTATATTCTTTTCAATTTTTTCAGCAATTTTGATATTGTTCTAATATTTCTTGCTATCTCATTGAATCACTAGTATTTATTTGTTTTATGCTAGTTTTCAAGGAATCCATTTCTTGGGTAAATTTTACTACTTTCTCTTTTAAACAATTTATTCTCCTTCCATTTCTTCAGAACTTTTCTTTCTCTTGCTCTCTTTTTATTTTTTGGGGGGGAGGGAATCTCTTGCTTCACATCTTCTAGGCATTTATGTAGTCTTTGTAGGAAATCTTTTTTTTCCCTTTGAGGCTCTGCTTGTAGTTGTTACATAGTTATTCAACCTCTTCTTTTGGGGAATCTCTATTTCTACATTTCTTTCCTTCTCTCTATCTCTCTTTCTTTCTCTCCCTTTCTCTCTCTCTTTGTCTCTTTCCCTTTCTCTCTCTCTCTTTCTCCCTTTCTTTCTTCTGTAAACTTAGTTCACTCTGAAACCCATAGATTGGACCACAATAGATCCCTACCCAAGCTCTACTTAATGGCTGTTTTGGGGGCCCTCCTGGCTTAGAGGGCATCATCAATGGTAACTGTTTCTCTTTGGAAAGGCAACTCTAAGGGTCTTTCCCTCCCAGCTTGATTTTTTTCTAATTAAAGGGACCATCCCTTGACTATTTCTTAAAGAGGCCTATTTACTGAATGGGCATTACCTCACTCTAAGTGAGTACCTGAAAAGACTTTAGCCTAAAAGGGCCAGGGTCTCCCATGGCGTCCTGGGCCATCTCCAGTCATCCTGATGAATATCTGGTCACTGGAACCAGATGGCTCAGGAGGAGAAAGTGAGGCTGGTGACCTGCATTGCCCTCCCTCACTCAAATGAAAGTCAACTGCAAGTCATGTCATGGTACTCCTCGAAAATGAAGGACAAACACAATATCTACATTAAATTTTTGTACTTGTGTTTTCTTTGATTTACTTCTCCCTCTAGCTTTTGTTTGTGAATTGGGGCTTTGTGCCAGGGTCCAGCCCTGCCCTCTAATGTACTTTAAGGTGAAATGGTTAGTCCTGATTGGTTTCTCTTTGTCACCTGGGTTTCAATCACCTGCCCCCCTCTTTGGAGTTCAGAACACTGAATTTTTAGGACCCTTGATTGTATCTCAGAGCAGAGGATTAGGGACTTCAGATAATTGCCTGAGCTTCAGTTGTCCCAGTCTCCAGAACAACAATATCCTGCTTTCACTGTCTTACTATACTGGGCATGTTAGTCACTAAGTGCTACTTGTTGCCCTTCCATACGGTTCTAAGATCCCACCCCAGGGCTTTCTCAAGGGAGCCCTTTACTCTTGTTCCCTCTGGACACAGAGCCTTGAAGGCCATGCATGCCCCACCTCTGGTTGTGCTGGGCATGTGTTGTCACTGGATTTTCTGGTAGGAGTGGAGAGCCTACCCTTTAGCAGGACATATGGGCTTCTGGATGACTTTTTGTGCAATTCTGGGTTCAAAGAAGTCACTTCGCTCTAAATTCTCATTGGATTTCTTGATCATTATTTGATCCAGTGCAAACTTCAGGGTTTTCTTAGAGCATGTGAGAGTTTTGTGGTCTGCTTCCTGTTCAGGCAGTCATCTTGGTCAATGATCTTATATTCTAATAGGGGAAGATAATACATAAAGGGGAGCCAGAGTTAGAAAGGATGGGGGGGGGGGGTGTGTGGAAGTATACATGGTGGCATCTCTTGGAAATGACCTGGTTCTGGGAAATATGAAGAGAAAGCTTACTTGTCAGAGCCCTAGGAGCAGAGTCTGACTTCCAGCGAAAAATAGTAGCACCTGCCTTACAGGGTTGTTATAAGGATCAAATGAAAGGATTTATGTAAAGCACTTGTAAACTTCATAAGTGTTTTATCATTATCATCACCAACATCACAAGGAAATGGTTTTGTTTGTTTTTTTGTAACACACCCTGTTCATCCCTATCTCTCTCCTTCTGTTTTTCCTGGTAGAGGGAATAAGGATGTCATTATAGATTTTTACAACTGTTTCTATAAACCAGAGATTGAACCCAAAAATCACCTTACCCATAAAGCTCACCAAAGATACTGCTTTTTCTCAAGGGGATTTGGCCTAGAGGCCTCTTAAGATCTGTTCCATATTTAAGAGTCTAGTTAGGGTTTGTCACAAATTCAGCTCTGCTCTACTCTCCTCATTGGACAAAAGCCACCCTTTCTTCAAAGCTACCCTGACAAGCCTTTTCACCCTTTTGACTGAGGGAGGAGTTAGAGTAAAATTCTGAGTGAGAAATGTGAATAAGGATGGGCCAACAAGTGTGGACACTAGGAAATTATTTTGTGTAAGGTCTGTAGGGATAGGGAGAATGGGATTTAGGGTAAGGCAGAGGTGTTTGTCTCCTGCCTATATAGCTTGTCAGACTGTGTGGCCCTGAGTCCTTGCACCAATCCTCCATGGAACAACAGGAATATTTTGAGAACCGTATTAATGTGATCCTGAAAGAGTCAATATTTGATTGGCATAGATCTGAGCCCCCACTGGTCTTTTCACAGGAGAAGAGGGCATTGGAGAGAAACCTATGTGATCCAGAGACTGGATATGATTGTAATTAGGAAGAGTTTATAAAATTCTTTTCAGTGGGGTCACATCACAGGAGTATTTCATATGGCATTCAAGTTAATAACTGCATATTGATTAATAACTCAGTTGAATTGGGTTGAATTGAAACAAGTTAAAAATTAGTATGGCACATTAGAAATAATACTCTGTTTGGATTCTGGAGACCTGGGTTTGAACTATAGCATTGCCACTCATAGCCTGCAAGGTGCTCAGGGGATAGAACACTGGACCTGGAGTCAGGAAGACCTGAGTCTTCAAAGGGCCTCCATCACTTATTAGTTGTGTAACCTTGGGCATGCCACTTAATCTCTGTTTGCCTTGATCCACTGGAAAAGGAAATGGCAAAGCACTCTAGTATCTTTGCCAAGAAAACTCTATGGACAGAACTGGTGTGCTATGGTCCATGGGGTCACAAAGAATGAGACGCAACTGAACAACAAAACAACACTGCCACTCACTGAACTCCCAGCCCCTGCTTGAGACCCAGTTTCTTTATTTGAAAAATGAGGGGGTTGAACTACAGATGATTTCAATGCCACTGACCTTATATCCCCTCATTCTTTATCCCTGTAGAATTCGGGGTCTACCTGAAATATATGCACGAATGGATCAATCAATCAATCGACAAACATTTATTAAGCCCCTACTATGTGCCAAGTACTGTACTAAGTTCCAAGGATACCAAAAAAATGCAAAAGACTGTCCTTACCCTCAAGGAGCTTATACTCTAATGTCACACCATTGAAGAATGCTTTGTAACTCTAAACCAACAAATCTTCTTCATACTCATTTTCTGTCTAGTCCAAATCCTATATTGTACAGCCACCCAACAAGAGGGTCCCATTCCTACCATCATTCTCGGTAGAATACAAATGTGCTTGAATATTCTTACAAAGAGAGATTAAGGTAGAGTGAGGAAAGAAGGAGCCTTTACCTCTCCCCCCTTTCATGAGATGTGACTATAGCTTCAGATTCTTCAGGCTCCAACAGCCTGAATGTCTCGTCCTCAGAACCTCGGGAAGCAGAATTTGCTATTTCTATAGACAATCACTGTTCTGTTCAAAGTAATATTTCTGACAGAAACTCTTTAGGTTGACTGAAAAACAAGCCAGGCTTCATCCTTCTTAAGCAGTTTCAATGTAGCAATTTCTTTTTGAGTGTTTTTTTAAAGTTCTTTTGTAGCAAGTTGATGGTTCCTCTCAGGATCTAGCTATTTCTTTTTATTCGCAATGGGAACATTTTGATTTCTTGTAAATGTATATTTTCCCTCTTTCTTACTTTCCTGTTTCTTCCTCAGCAGAGCTATCCCACACGAGCTATTCTGTATGGTTTGCATTCTCTCTAATATCCTCTGAACAACAAAGTTTTTCAGCAAAACTCTCTCCTGCTGCTTGAATTCTTGATAACAAATCTGGGCCTCCTATCGTTACCTGTTTCATGATACTGGTTCCTTGGACACCAGGTTCCTCTGAATCAAGTGATAACGCTCCTTTCCAGTGTAATCGGCATCTTTATGACCAACTAGTTACACATTTGTAACAGAAAACAGTCCTCCTTGCCTGATTATTTCTTGGTGTTCTGTTATCAAGTTGTTTCTAAATAAATGATAGAGAGGTCATTTTTACCACTGCCTTACAGGATGACATTTATCCTCAGGTGCATCTTTGATTTTGTTGCCAACCCAGTCTTGCATTCCTTTTTTCAGTGATTTTAATGATACTTTAATGAAATTCATTGATATTCATTTTTCAGTGATTCATTCCTCACTCATATATCCATCCAGGTCACGGTCATAACCAAAGATCAATACAAAAAAAAAAGTCAATAAATATTTATTAAATACCTACTATGTGCAAGGCACTGGGTTAAGCACTGGGGATACAAAAAGAGGCAAGGAGCATACAATCAAAAATGCTATCTCTGCTACTTTTCTTGTACTGTGCTGAAAGGGATTTTATTGTGATCTCTGTTCACTTGGTCTCTCATATTCACCAGTAGGTTGGTTCTGTCTCTTTTGTACTTGAAACAGATCCTCTGGGATCTTTGGACCTTGACTCTGTATCCACAGTGTGACTTCCTTGCCTTCTCCATGGCTCAGACACATGAAGATGCCCTTGAGCTAGGTGAGGTTGAGTCTTCCCAGGGCAAGTGTCCCAGGGCAGTTTTATAATCTCATTCCATCCTACATACTGTGGCTATTGACTTTTCAGAATATGACAGAGGCTGGCACAGATCAATACCAACTGGATGCTTCTCTTTTCTCTGCATTGTGTCATGCTTTCATTCCAGGATAACTCCATCTCCTTCATCTCACCAGCCAATTTCCCGAATCCTTATTGGTCTCTGTGGCAATTTCTTTTATAGAGCATCCACATGAAGTACAAATCAAGTGGATGCTTCCCCTTTCTCCCATAATACCAGATCTTCTCTCTAGTCTTTGAAAACAGTTTTGCCATATGAGTCTTAACTGGATATCCTTCCAAAACCCCATGCAAGTTCAAAAGCTAACTGACCCCCCAACCCCAGCATCCCATTCTGCTAACCATCATTTCTAACTCAAGCTCTGTGGCGATTTTTACCTTGTTGCCCCAGACAAGGACATGATAATTTTCCCACATGCGTGCGCACGCACACACACGGACACACACACACACACACGGGTGCATTCATGCTAGAGAACTTCCTAAATTGGTCTCAGTATGACCCTCTGTAACGATCTATCTAATTTTAGCCTCACTCACAGGCATTGCATGCCTAATACAAATCTGTAAAGCTAGCCCTTTTTGACCTCAGCCTGGGAGAAGCTATCTCTTTCTGCCCTAGAGGACCAGTTCTAAGGAATATGTCTCTTCCTGACTTCAGAACTCCCTTCAGACTCCTTCTGCCCCCACCCCAGTAAAGCCTCTTATCTCACAACCACCATCCTCAGGAGGTGTATAGATCAGTTTTCTAGTGTATATGTTATTTTTTCATGATAACATAGATGAAGTAATTCACAGAGTATTATCTGAGGAGTCTTCCCAGCCCTGACCTTGCTATGGATTTCTTTCCAGTCTCTCAGTTCTTTGACCTTTCTTTGAAATGTCCCTCTCTTGCAGGTGGTATGATACTACGTCATGCTGGTAGGCTGGGTTGCTAGGAGGTTGTTACTCTTTCAAACTCTATCCTCAGGGGTGACTTTGCCTCTATCTAGTCACTCCCTCAAATTCTCTCCTTTGAGGGAAGTGGATCTATTCACACCAAACCCATGAAACAATGGGCAAGAGTGGGGCAATAGTCCTGCCTACCATTGCTGGATTGCTGGTCACAGCTTCTTAACTGATGACTTCTTCACTGTCCAGAGCATGTGCTCTTAACATTTTTCTGTCACGGGCCCCTTGGTAGTCTGACAAACCTTACAGACTCCTCGGAATAATTTCCTAAAAATTCCTAGTTGAAGGAAATGCTAAATTTCAGTTAGATATTAATGAAAATAAAGATATAATTTTTCACTTTTATTTTATCCCTGAAATCTATCCACAAACGCCTTGTATATCTGTGGAACCCAAAGTTAAAAACTTCAGATCTGGAAAGAGTGTGTGTCATTCTCTGTATCTTCCCTCCCTGCCTTGCTTTCCCCTCTTCTGGAAAACCGTGAATATGAAGCAATAATTCTCTTTGCTCCCAAGCTGCAGTCAGCAAAAATAGCACTTGACCAGAATACTGGGTTTAAATCTTTTTCTCTCTCTTCCTTCTGGATACTGCACTATTTTCTCTTTCTGCTGCACTTGTACAAAGATACACGGAGGCAGGTAAAGCAATGTTTAATGGTGTGTATCATAAAAGTTGACATCAAAGATAGGTGAATTGGAAAGATTAATAAATTCTTAAGAGATGGAGGTAAGGTCCAAAGAGATGGACACACAGCCACATACGTCCACTCAAGAAGTTAAAATAGTTCCATCAATTCAGTCTTGCTCTGTCTCTCTCCAGAATTATCTGCCATCCCAGAATTCACTTCTCCCAGCTCTTGGCCTCTCTTGATCTTTGGTGCAGACGCTCAGCATAACTGCCTGGCTTGGAAGCTTCCTAAATCAGGGCTTTCTCACTCTCCTACTTCCATGCACCTGACTTTCCTGGTCCAAGCACGGTCACTTATCATGAGAAGGGCTACCTTTTTGGTCAAAGCATTCTTGGCAGTGCCAAAAGAATGCTACCCTTATAATGTCTTTCACCTTTTTGAGTCTACTCCTAAAATTAGGAAACCCCTTGCCCTGTGAGTTTTTAGTTCAAAGAAGTCATAATACAATATAAGCATGTAAACCTCCAGTTTTTTGAAGTAGTAGAAATACAAAAATGATCTATTTAATGCTAAACTAGTCATGAAATATACACTATGTAGAGTAATAAAAATGAAATATTAGTTTATGAACTTCATATGTACAGGCAGATGAATGTCATTAATCTCATGTTTGTCAGTAGCACTGTCAGGGACTTAGCATTTGTTATTATAATGAATTTATAATGAACGAGAAAATGCTTATGGGAAAGAAAAAATTCAATAACACCAAATGAGACACCATATGTAACAGGATCCTAGGTCTGATACCTCCATAGCCTACATGGGGTGGCTTATTCCTCTCTTTCCTTAGCTCATTTTCCTTGTTCATTCTCTCATCCTGAGTTCTAAGGTAATTGAGAAGGATGTTTTGAATTTATTTAAATCTCAACTTTTCCTAGTAATTAATCGTCTCTAAGCACACTTCGTTAAATGGTATTTATACTACTGATATAATATTCACATTTATTAGTTTTACACATAATTTAATAACTCTCTTGTCCCATAAACATTTGCTTCTCTCTGCCTCTCTCTCTAGATACACACACACACACACACACACACACTCCCTTAATCTCATCTGCTAGCCTTAAATACACAACGAAGTTACTGGTTATACTATTTATTAACAGGGTGAACAAAAACAATTGCTTTTAAAGGCATAAATAGTTATTTACAATACCATGAGAAGGATCGTAGCTAAAGTTACCTTTAGTCATCACTATAACCAATAACTTCTCATTTCTGGAAACATAATTCCACCATTTGTTTCTCTCAGGATATCCATTTAAGTCTCTTTTCAATAATTCTTTTCATGTTACTTCACAAGAGAAATTAAAATAGCTCTCAGGAAAGATGTTCTCTTTATTTTCTTTCTTTCAGATGTTGTTGAGTCTCTTTCCAATTACGAAAGTTTAACTCTCCATAATGACACTTAATGTCAATCTCTCAAGATTCTATAGCATTTTTAAAAAATACAATATCAGAATCTATAATCTCTATGGGGGAAGCTACTGAAGCTGGCTCTGCATATGATTTTAAAGTCTGTCTGTGTATGGGCTGCTGAAGCTTTTGGACTGGGGCTGCAGGCCTGACAAACTAGTATTCATGCAACGGAGGGTCACTGCCCAGTGATGTGAGCCCCAGAAATGAGCCATATAGTGAAGGAGAGTTTCTTATATTCCAATCTAGTTTAACAGTTAGTCTCCCCAGAATCCTAGAATATTTGAGTTAAAAAGGAACCTTATAGTCATCAGAATCAAGAACTTGGATGAATGGTAAGAATAGCTAATGTTTAAGTAATGCTTTAAATTTTGCTAAATTCTTTTACATGCAAAGAAATAATAAGTATGCTTATCAAATTTGCAGATAGGCAGTTACAAGTGAGCTATTATTGGGCACCTACTGCATGCCAAGCACTATGCCAGGTACTGGTGACATAAACACAAAAAATGGGAGACAACTAGTGTACTCAGGGAGCTTATATTCTACACAAAGTTGGGAGGAATAGCTAGATTCTTAGTTGGTGGGGTTAGGAATATCTTGATAGACTAGAGTGAAGGATTGAATCTGATAAGATGAAATTTAATAGGAAGAAATGAAAAGTTCTACACTTGGGTTAAAGAAATCAACTGCACAAAGCCAAGATGTGGGAGGCAAGACCTTAAGGTCTGTGTGAAAAAGATCAGGGATTTTTTGGGAGGTGGGGAACAGGGACCACAAGCTCTGTTGGGGCAGCATAGCATTGTGGACAGAGGACTGGCGATCAAGGAGACCTATCTTTGAAATGTGCTAGCTATAGGACTGTGAAACTTCTCAGTTCCCTGAGATTAAGTTAAAGATGAGTTGTCAGTCTGTATCAGCAGAGACAGTTTTCACACAAATTCCTGTACAGGTGTAGACCCCTCCAAGAAACAAACAAATGAAACCAAAACTCCAGTGTTATTTGGAAACCAAAAAAACAATAACATGATTTTAAGTTATTAAAATGATAGTTATAGAGAGCTAGAGTGGAGGGGAACTTCTTGGTCATCTAGTTCAATCCCTTCATTTCTGATGATGAAACTGAGACCCAGAGAGGATAAGTGACTTGTCCAGGGTCACACAAGTAGCAAGTAATATTACCAAGGTTTGAACACACATGCTGTCAATCCTGTGGGTCTCTCCCCTGGTGAGGCCATATCTGGAGCATATAGTTCTATTCTGGGGGCCATGTTTTAGAAACAACAAATTGGACTGAATACAGAGGAGGGTGACTAGGGTAAGTAACCAAGTCTAGAAGACCATGATGATTAGTGGAAGTAAGTAGGTATGTAACAAAGATACAGGAGGGAAGGATGCTGGTAACTGTGTTCAAAAGTTAAGAGCTGTCACAAGGAAGAGATCTTAGAATTGATGGGTTTAACCCCAGGGAACATACAGCTTGGCACAATGGGTGGGAATGGAAGGGAAGCTGATTTCGCCTCATTTGGGTTGTCTCAGCGGGTATTGAATTTCCCATTAGTGAAGGATTTTAAGGACAGCATGGCTGGCCATGGATCTATGTTGAGAACCTTTCCCAGGCACAATGATCTCACATAGGGCCTGAGCTTTGGATTCTTTTCTGATTTTTCTTGTGGAAAACACTAGAAGGTCACAAGCTTGTTCGCCTATCTAATCCAGCCAGGTTTTTTCATCATGGTTCAATGACTTATACTACTAGAAGATGACACCAAGATGCATAGTACAGCTCAACTGCTCACCATATATGCTCATATGCAGTCTCCCCAACAGACTGCTGGAACTTGATCTCAGGTCCTGCTTTTGGTCTCAAGTGACTCCGTCCCTCTTTTATAAACTCAGTCCTATCCATTCCACTCTCTGCTTCTTGAAATATCCTCCACACAATTCCTACCATTATGCCTCTTGGGAATACAAGTGGCCAAGCTAGGCTGATGCTTCTGGAATGTTATTGGCTGCAGCAAACCCCAGCAGTATGCCCCACTGCCCCCCAAGAACAACTGTATACACTTTTACTAACATTTTCAGTCTTTAACATCTAGGAATATTGTGGAGGGGAATACCATTTAAGTTGTGTTAGGCTAGATTAGTTCTGCAGTCTTTTCTAGGTTGGGTTAGATTAGTTCTGGAGTCTTTTCCAACTCTGAGATTCTGTCACTGTGAATATCAGAGCAGGTAAAGAACTTAGATAGCATCTGGGTTATTTCTTCATTTTACGCATAATATTAATGCTACTGCCTTCTCTCTGTTGATTTATCCTGTGTGCGTGTGTGTGTATATGTATATATATATATTGTATTTACTTGGGGGAAGTTTTATTTGAGAAAGGAGAATAAAACAAACAGGACCAGAAAAAATGGGGCAGCTAGGTGGCACAGGGGAAAGAGTGTTTGACCTGGAGTCAGGAAGATTCATCTTCCTGAGTTCAAACCCAGTCTCAGCCACAGTTACCAGTTGGGTGACCCTGGGCAAGTCACTTAATCCTGTCTGCTTCAGTTCTTCATCTGTAAAATGAACTGGAGAAGGAAATGACAAACCACTTCAGTATCTCTGCCAGGGAAACCCCAAATGGGGCCATGAAGAGTTCGCCATCACAGAAAAACAACAAAATACTTAGGATTACAATGGAAACCAATCATTTAAAAACAGGGTAGTAGAGACCTTAGAAAACATCTGAATTTCTTCATTTTACAGATGATATTAATGCTAATGTCTTCCCTGTTGATTTATTCTGTATATGCCTTATTTGTATTTACTTCTTTGTATAGTATCACTCCCATCATTCTGAAAGCATCTTAAAAGCAAAGACTTTTTTCTTTTCTTTCTCTCCCCAGAACTTAACACAGTTACCCAGCTAATAGGCACTTAAATACTATTGACCTGACCTCATGCTAAAAGAATCACTTAACTCACAAACCAGTAAATGACAGAAATAAGCTTTAACACAAGTTTTCTGATTTCTATTCCCACGTTCTTTCTACTAAGGAGTGCACTTTAGGGTCACTATCCCGGAGACAGGCTGACACATTTCCTCTTCAGGTTACTAGGGTTACCCTTGAGGTGTTGGGGTATCTCTATTCTGTTGTCATTGGCTCAAGCCCCAATTTCAGGTTTGTTTTTCCTCTGTTAGTCACCAGTGACTAGCACCTCAGTTCTATTTAACCAATTAGTATCAATTAATTTTTACAAAGGGATATTTTATTCCAAAATTTAACCAGAATAGACATACAAACTTTTCTCCCCTACACCTCAGTGACACACTCTCCCCTATATCGCCTCAGTCTATGGGGAAGACTGGGTTCAAACTTAATGCTTTCTACATAGCATTGATTCTTCCAAATTCACATTATTGTAGCATTATTGCCAGGTAAGTCCTAAATCTCACCTGAGTCCTGAAGGTCAGTCACTCTACAGGACAATGATGCTGGGTCAGCTACAAAATTCTTCATGACTACAAAATTCAGGCCCCATACTCTTGGACTTCCAGACTCTAGGCAGTTTGTTTCCCTGACTTTTGAAACTAAAAAAAAAGTCATAGCCTCTAGATTAATTTCCTTCCCTTAAAATGTAAGAACAACCTCTAAGGCAAAGTTGGTCTCAGAGGGAGAAGACTCCAGGCCTGTCACCTAAAGCATTGTCTCTTACCAGATACAGTCCAATAGGAAGAAGTCAGCTAAAGAGATGAGGTTAAAACCAAGATTAAAAAGGCACCTCAGTTCTGCCTCCTCAGCCACAGCCAATCACAAGACTCCTGTTCAACACATAGTTAGCAGCCTGGAATCAGTTAAGAATGCACCAAAATCTCTAAGACAGTTCATTAGACCGTCCATTACGATTCTCCTAGAAATAGAGTCCCTAGCCTCTTCTGAATCAGGAATTTCATTGATGGCACTCTGAGCCTGCTCATAGGGCCTGGGATTATTGATAAGGGCCACATTATATGTGGTCATTCCCCCATTAAGCTGGCCCAGTCTTCCCTTTTTTCATTCCTTTTCTGCTGAGATTGATGCTGAGAGGTGATGTCAGGAACTGTGTTCAAATCCTGTCTCTGACACTTACTATGTTTGAAAGGTATATAGATACAGTTGTGATTAATAAAATGCAAATCCATTAAAAATATTACTATATTCATAGTAACTTTTGGTGATAATTTTCTCAATCAATAGGTAAATAGCAATGATACACTAATGAGAGAGGTAGTATGATACAATGGAAAATGTATGGAACATAAGTCATAGGAGTAGCTCCCAGTGAGTTTGAATACTGACTCTCACCCTTACTACTTGTATGACTTTGGGCAAACCATTTAACATATCTGGACCTTAATTTCTTCATCTGTAAAAATAAGGGGTTGGACAAAGTGATTTCTAAGGTCTCTATGATCTAAGTTCTTATGATCCTGTGATCCTATGTAGAAATAATCGATGAATAACCATCTATTAAATACCTATTATATGCCAGACACTGTAGCAGGCACCAGAGGAAGGAAGGAAGGAAGGAAGGAAGGAAGGAAGGAAGGAAGGGAGGGAGGAAGGAAGGAAGGAAGGAAGGAAGGAAGGAAGGAAGGAAGGAAGGAAGGAAGGAAGGAAGGAAGGAAGAGAAAGAATCCCTACCTTTAAAAACCTTTCATTCTATCATGGGAGACAGAGCACATGTGTTTAAAGACTCTATACAAAATAAAAACAAGATAAAGAGAGGCAGCAGAGAGAGTGGATAACTACTCTTAAAGCCAGGAAGACTTGGATTCAAGTCCTGCCTGTACCAAATATGGTCTATATAACCCTGAGCAACTTAACTTCTCAGTGCTTTGGAGAATTCTCTAAGACCAAGTTGCAGAGAAGGTAACTGTATAGTGTGTTCTAAAAGCATAGCTTATGCTATTAAAGCTAATTTCTACCTGTTTGGGTAGAAAAAGTTTCTTCACCTAGAATTTCTGTTTATCAGTGAAATCACAGATCCACCCTCTATCCCTACATGTTTTTTAGTCATTTCAGTCATGTCTGACTCTTTGTGACCCCTTTTGGGAATTTTCATGGCAAAGATACTGGAGTAGTTTGCCTTTTCCTTCTCTAGTTCATTTTATAGATCAGGGTTAAGTGACTTACCTGGGGTCACACAGTTAGTAAGTGTCTGAGGCTGTATTTGAACTTGGGTCTTTGTGATTCCAGACCCAACACTGTATTCAGTGCAAGACAGTTAAATACAAGATAATGGGAGGGGGGAAGAGGAGGAGCAACTAGCAGCTGAGAGCATCAGGAATAGTTTAGTGGAGAAGGCAGGGTAGGAGAAGGGGTTGACCTGCTTGTCTTGAAGGAAGTGAAAGATTCTATGAAAAGATAAAGGAGGAGTGCAGACCAGGAGAGTGTATCACCAAGGCAATATTCACAGCACTGGTGGTGACCTTGAATATGCTGGCATAGTTCTCAATCACAAAGCATAGTAGACTCTCCATATAGAAGGCGGAAGAAAAACATTTATTCAGACACCAGAAAGTCAAATCCAAAAACCAGAAAGCAAACTCCATCATAGTAGCCAAGAAGTCAATATACATTAGCACTTCAGGGGACAAAACCATTCCCAAGCCTCCCCTTCTCTCCCCTACCTGCTGCCTTCCCACAAATGAACAATCATGAGACTAGCTGTCAGCTCTCATTCTCTCTCTCTCTCTCTCTCTCTCTCTCTCTCTCTCTCTCTCTCTCTCTCTCTCTCTCTCTCTCTCCCCCCTGTCTTTCTCTCTCTCCCCCTACCTTAACTGCTCTCATTTCCACTCAATTCTGTTCCACCCTTCCTGTTCCACCCATTCAGCAAGTTCTTCCTACCACATGTGACTTAGGCTTCCATGTGATTTAAGCAGGTCTTGTGGGCCTATTAATGAATGGAAAAGATCTTCCCATTTAAATTACCATTACATTTGGCCCCAAGATCTTTGATATTCATTACATAGGTTGGCAGGGCAATTGGTATCAACAGAACTTTAGCAGGGATAACAGAGAATAAGCATGTAAAACAGTATCGTAAGCAACTGGTGTCAACAGAATTTTACAACAATATAACAGGGATCACACAAAATAAGCACATAAAACAATATCTTAGGTACTTGAGCACAAGTACCCCATCGTTCCCCCCTTGAATGAATGGGGCCCAAAATCTTGGGATAAGGGGCAAAGGTCTCTTCTTCCATAACTACCTCCTACTGAGAGTGGATGTAGAGCTGTCCCTCCACAAGAGGTTCTCTTCAAGGAGTCAGTTCTTTACCTGGCATTGGGAGTTTGGTCGACACCACGTCCAGGGTGGCACATCACCGTTGTGGACAAGGGTTGACATCTGGCTTAAGCAATCGGGCATCTGCAAGTGGAGGTTATTAAGCTGGCAGAAAACAAATCTAGCAAACAAGTTTAACAGACAAAAAGGCAAAAAGAAACAAGGAGACAACAACCAGAAGCAAGGTAGATATAGGGTCAGATTTGTTTCTGGAGTCAATGAACCCACTTTCATAGCCTCATTCACAGCAGAATATATGAATTAAGGGTACAATTTGGTAATCATCTTCTCCTGAAGAAACAATAGTTACAGTATTATCTTTCCTGTGTGTTATAATTTCTTCAACTTTTGGAACATCCTCTGACTTCCATTTTACCCATATGTTAGCTCCTAATTTTATTCTATCAGTAGAACCCAATTCTTCAGTTCCTCTGCTAGTTATTTTGGAAGGAGGGTCAGTTTCCACAAAGGATATTGTTTCACAAGGAATAATAATCATTTGAATTATTCTATCATTTTTACAAAAGTGTATGAGTTCTTCACTTAAATTTTGGAAAGTCACAATAATTTCTCCTTGTTGACTAGAATCTATCACTCCAGTCAATACATGTATTCCTTGAACTGCTAATCCAGATTTAGGTAATATCTGTAGAAAATGATTTTTGGGGATTCTCATACATATTCCAGTAGATATTTTTCTTATTCTTTTCTATCCACCGTAAAGTCCTCTAAAGAATGTAAATCATATTCTGCTGAACCAGGTATCCCTGGATATGGTGCTGGGACATCTGGTCTCACAGTCCAATATGCAATATTTGGGATTTTATGTGTTTGTGTTTTTCTAATTTGCAAATTTGGGGTCATCATTATGGCTGGAGGTATACTTCGTCCTAATGGTTTATTATTCAAATTATGCAAAGCAGTGAACAAATTATCTTTCCAATGTTGATAAGAATTATTAGAACTTAACTTTCTTTACTGTTCTTTCAATAATTCATTTCATTCTTTCAATTAACCCAGATCCTTGTGAATAATGCGGAATGTGATATATCCATTCTATATTGTTTAATACACAATATTTCTTCATTTCATTACCTTGGAAATGTGACCCATTGTCACTTTGGATTTGCATTGGGCTTCCATAACATAGATTTATTATATCTGGAGTTTTACAGGTTTTTTTCTGGATCATATTCTTGGTGGACAAGCCACTAGTATGCCTGGATATGTGTCAACACAAGTACATATAAATTTGCATCCTTTAGCATGGGGTAAGGGTCCAATATAATCTATTTGGCAAATTTGGCCTGATAATTTTCTCCTTTCTATCTCCATTTACTACCCGAGAAATAGTTTGTTCCTTTTCCAACGGATATATATAACATTCCTCTGCTACTTGTTTTAACTATGCATGAGAGATACTAATACCTTAGTCTTATGCCCACTGCTATATGGCCTGGACCCCTAAATGGCCAGTCATTTGATGGACCCATTTTGCTAGTACTGGATCATCACTTGGTGTCAGAGTAGGGACAATATGTTGAGTAGCAATTCTTGCTAGTTGATCAAGGTGCACATTGTACTCACATTCTAGCGTGGTGAGGGTCACATGAGCATCTACATGAAAAACTGATAAATTAATAACCAAACACACATCCCATACATCTTCCCATAATTTTTTGCCCCAGACTTGTTTGCCATGAATTTTCCAATTTTGATTTTTCCACCTGGGCATCCATATAGCTGACTCATCTATCACCCTTGAATCAGTGAATATATGACACTGTCTTCTTTGTTCTGTTTTGATAACTTGATGTACTTCCATAAATTCAGCGTATAAATGTAAAATATCTATCCCAGTGTTTGCCAAAGTCTGCCTAGTATGTGGGTTATAGGCTATTGCTTCCCAATGTCTTTTGTGGCCCAAATATTTTGCTATTCCATAAGTAAACCATGCATGTCTCTTTTCTTCTTCAGTTAATCCATCATATCCCTCATTCTATTTTACTAAAGACTGTACCAACTGCTGTTTTGCTTCAGGGAGCGTATCATTTTCCTCATATATATGTTTGCTATAGATTCATGTAAAGCAGAAACTCTACTTTTACCTACTTTAGATCTATTTTGAAAAAAACCATTTACATTTAATTATTCTCTTGAGCATATCCAATTCTGTGAGAACCTGGGGTACTCATTACCCAGGTCATAATCAGAATTCCAGGCCTTAATATTACCTCATGGCCCAAAGTCAGTTGTTCAGTCTCTATCAAAGCCCAATACGCAACTAATATTGAATTCCAGATGAAGGGAGTTTCCTAGACCAAAATCCTAAGGGTACATTTTGGCTTTGTTGTTTTTGCCATAAACTCCAGTTTGCACGTTCATCCTTTACAGTCACTTGTAATTCCACCAAGCCAGTTTGCATAGGTCATAAATCTAGGGCCAATTGTGTAGCAATCTTTGCTTCTTCAAAAGCTTTACTATGCTCAAATGCCCAATCAAATTCATATTTTTCCTAATAATTTTATATAAAGGTTTCAAAATTTGTCCTACATGTGATATGTGATGTTGCCAATATCCAAATAATCCTATAAACTTTTGGGGTCTCTTTCTTATTGGTGAGGATAGGAAAATCTTGAATCTTTTGTCAGGCTTGCAGGAGAATCTCTCACAGCCACTTATTCCATTGTATACCCCAAACTTTTATAGTTTGATCTGGCCCTTGAATCTTTGCAGGGTTAATTTCCCACCCTTTCCTTTTTATATGCTCAATTAAAAACATCAAACTCTTTTCCACTTCTTTTACATTTTTTCCCTGTATCATAATATCATCTATGTAGTGGGTAAGTTGTACACCAGGTAGCTCTAATTCATCTAAATGTTCAGCCACAATCCTATGACAAATAGTGGGGCTATGCAGATATCCTTGTGGCAGGTGTGCAAAAATATATTATCAGCCCTGGCAAGTGAAAACAAATTGGTCCCATTATTTAGAATCTATTGGAATTATAAAGAAAGCATTGACTAAATCAATAACTGCTTACCAAGTCCTATCATATTTCTGGATCCTTTCTATTAAGGTAACAGTATCTAGAACAGCAAGGGAGAAGTCGCCTCTCTCAATTGTCTATAATTCACTGTCATTTTCCATGTTCCATCTGACTTTTGTACTGACCAGACAGAATTATTCCATCGAATGGTTGTAGGAACTAACACTCCTGCCTCAACATATTCCTTTATAGTATTAGTAATTTCATCTTTCCTACCTGGAACATGATACTGCTTTAAAGTAATTACTTTAGAAGGTTCAGGTAAAGTGATTGGGTCCATTTTTATTTTATCCACAAAAACTATATTAATTCCTATCTTTCTTACTGCAAATTGATATCTCCCCTCAGGTAAATTTAGAGTCTTACTTATCAATATATCTATTATAATGATGTAGGGGCAGCTAGGTGGTGCAGTGGATAGAGCACCAGTGCAGGAGTCAGGAAGACCCGAGTTCAAATCTTACATCAGACACTCACTAGCTGTGTGACCTTGGGCAAATCACTTAACCCCAATTGCCTCATCCTGGGTCATCTCCAGTCATCCTGATGAATATCTGGTCACTGGATTCAGATGGCTCTGGAGGAGAAGTGAGGCTGATGACCTGCACAGCCCTCCCTCACTCAAAACAAAATCAAGTGCAAGTCATGTCATTATTTTTCTGAAGGCATGGTCTTCTTCAGCAATGAAGACTGATCATACCCACACACGCACACACACACACGCACACACACAAACACAATGATGTATTCAGGAATGGGTACAATTGCCACAGTATATTCTTTCTTAGGTAATTGTCTAATTTTCATCATTAATTTGACTTAGCTGGCTGATATTTCAGCTCCTCCCAGCCCTGTGATGGTGATAGGAGTTCCATGTTTAAACTTATCAGCATTTCTGTATATAAGACCTCTGCCCCAGTGTCTATTAATGCCCTAGTTACAATATTTGATCCATTTTTTCCAATATATGGTCAAACTGATATGGGTTCCGTAATCCTGTCTGTGTATTTCTTTAATCTGAGCTGGGACTCAGCCAATTTCCTATTCTCCCTGAAGGTGTGACGAACTTGGATACAATGTTTCAGGAGGATCTGTAGGGGCAGGTCTTACTTCTCTATTTTGTCTAGTATCAAGCCCCTTTTCTCAGTATATTCTGTATAGTTCATTAGTTGGAATACTATCTATGCTTCCAAAACCTACCCCCGCTCTCAATAGAGCAGTAATAACTTCTTTCCTTGTCAGTCTATCCTGACTTTGAATCCTCTGGCTATTTACTTTTCTCTCTTGAGGAAATTTATCTTTCTCCTAGTCCCCAAGTTACCTAACTGTGAAATCTTGTCCAGCAACTCTGAAAGAGGGTTCCCTATTTCCCCAGTTGTTAGAGTTAAAATTAGGTGCTTGTAAGTAGGAGGAGCTGTCTTCACTATTATATTCCTATGGGAAACAGCAAAGGGGGTATCATAGTATGCATCTGTATTTCCAGTTATTATGGAAGTCTTCATTACCTCTTCCTTTAACTTTCTTATACAATCCCTAAGTGAATACCAGGGTCTGTCTCCACTAGGCCACTTAGGATACTGCTTATTGCATCCTTCTGCAGCCCAAGCTGACAAATCAGTCATATTATTACATTCTTGCATATTATAATCTCTAAAGGCTTGCTGTACAAAAGGATTCTGACTGATACCTAGAAATTTCAAACAATCCACACCATCTATCGATACTCCTCCAGCTCCTTCATCACTGATTCTCATCATCCAAGATATTAATGATTCTCCCATTCTTCTGTGAACTGACTCAAAATATCTGTGACCTCCTGAGTAAAATCCTCAATTATCTCCCTTAACACTGTTTTCTCTGCTTGATCCTCTTGCTTTTGCCTTAATATAGGGCAAGCTTAGGCCTTATAAGTCTCCCTCTGCGACATTGTTTCATTTTCTTACTCTGACTTAGTTGCATTTTCCAACCATGTACTCTCCTGGTAGTCATTATCATGGCAACTAGGCTGGGTCAGTACAAAGATCATATGCGCACTTCTTTTGCCAGCCTTTTGCTTCTTCTTAGCTAAATAAACAACCTTTCATTCTACAGGAGAGTCCCCAGCCTGCTCTTTTGAAAGAGTACTTAAACACTGAGAATTCCCCTGCAAACTAGGTAACTCTTTTTCCATCTGCATTTTTTCCTTCAACAGCTTGTCTCTGCTTTCACACATAATACAGTAACCTATTAATAAAATCCAACCTCTCTTACATACCCCTGTCAGCTCTTTCTTTGGTCTTATTGGTATTCCTTGCAAACACCTTTCCAAGTGTCTAGGTTCCCCCTCCTGTAACCTCACTTCCAAGTTTTCATAGGGTTCAGTGCTTTTAGCCCATTCTCTTGTTAGGAAGGAATACTATAAATCTTCCCATCCTGGGATATCCATTTCTTTCTCTAAATTCTTTATGCCTCCAAACAGAGATTTTATATCCTGTGATCCTGTTCATGATGCCAAATGTATTGCCAAGGCAATATTCATAGCACTGATGGTGACTATTAGTATGCCAATATAATTCTCAATCACAAAGTATAACCAATTCTCCATATAGAAGGCAGAAGAAAAATATTTATTCAGACACAAGAAAGTCAAATCCCAGAACCAGAAAACTAAATCTATCATAGCAACCAAGAAGTCAATACAGGTCATCAATACAGGGGTCCCCGCCCCCCCCCCCCCCGCCCCCGGTCCTTCCTTCAAACAAATGTTCAGGAGCCTAGCTGTGTGCTTGCCTGTGTCCCCTCTCTGCTCATTCACTTCCTCTCAGTTCTGCTCCACTCTTCCTGTTCCACCCATTCAGCAAGTTCTTCCCATCACATGTGACTTAGGCTTCTGTGTGATTTAAGGAGATCATATGGACCTATTAATGAATGAGGAAGATCTTCCCATTTAAATTGCCATAACAGAGGGTCATCAGTGCAAAGGCAGGGAAAGAAGTTGATGATGGCACGTGTGAGGAGCAGAGAGATCAATTTGGCTGCGCTGGAGAGTTAGAAATGGGGAGTGTGCTCTATAATGAATCTGGAAAGATAGGTTGTGGAAGGGCTTTAAAAACTAAACAGAGGCTAGATTTTTATCCCAGAACCAATACTACTAGAGTTTGTTATAGGAGTGACATGGCAAGAACTTCACTTAAGGAAAATCCCTTCATCAGCTAAGTGGAGGATAGAAGGGAATGGGGAGAGATGAAGCCATGATGAAGTGTGGGGTGAGGGAGGGTGAGGAGATGAAGATAATATGAAAGTTATAAAACTGGGGGAATGGAAGAATGGTGATACTTTTGATAATAAATAAAGACATTTGGTGAAGTAGGTTTTGGGGGAAAGGCACTGAGTTCAGTTTTGGACATGTTCAGTCCGAGTTGTCTCTGGGACAGGCAGCTAGTGGTTTGGGACTTAAACTCAGGAGAGACTGTGATTAGATGTATAGTCCTGTGGGTGATTTGCATAGAGAAAATAATTAAATCCTGGGAGCTGGTGTGTGTGTGTGTGTGTGTGTGTGTGTACGTACGTGCGTGTGTGTGTATGTGTGAGAGAGAGACAGATAGACAGACAGAGACAGAGTAACAAAGAGAGACAGAGACAGAAAGAATCAGAGGCAGAGACACAGAGACAGAGAAAGAAATAGAAACAGAGACACAGAGAAAGAAATAGAGACAGAGACACAGAGAAAGAGAGACAGAGACAGTGAGAGACAAAGAGAAAGACAGAGAATGGGGAGAGACAGAGAAAGAAATAGAGACAGACAGAGGGAGACATATATAGAGAGAAATAGCTTTCTAGTACAGAGAATTGAAGAGACTGCTGTTAGCTGTTAAAAGCCCTCAAAGGAACTAATGGCATGGCAGCTGCCCCCAGTCTCACTGTACCTTCCTCTTCCAACCAAGGGACCAGTGAACCTTAATGATGAATGATCATTGATAGAAACTCAACAAAATACATAGAGAAGATGGAAGTAGGGGCAGGTAACAGGTGACATTGGAAACATGACATAGTTTTATACAAATAGTATTAAGATCACTAAAGCTCAGAATCAGTTGATAGAACATACAAATGCCTTTTTTTTAAAGCTGCATCAAGGAAAAGAGCAGTAACAAAGAAAGATGAAGTTGTTGGTGAGAAAAGATGGAACACTGATAACAGGAGGCTGAAGACAGAGCTGCTTAATTCTCACTTTGTGTTTGCCAATAGGGGTGGTAAAAGATGAAAAGAAATGACTAATAGGGAGTTGATGCCCAAGATAATTAAGAAAGAAATAAGAAAGAGTGTAGGTTTCCTTAATGAGTGTGTCACCAGACTGAATCCTAGCAGACTTTCTTAGGGAACCCAGAAGTTAAGTGACTTACCCAGGATCACATAGCTAGAGATGGGACTTGAACCCAGGTCTTTCCTGGCTCCATCTGTCTATCCACTACTTCCTACTGAAATTTCATAGGAAAAAAATGCAAGATCTTATGCTTGTGTTAAAAAAATCAACTTCCCAAGTAAAAGATGGAGGAGGTGTTGATAGGACATTTGAAAAAGGTCTGGAAGTTTTAGATGGAGCAAGGGATTTGGAATCAGGAAGACTTAAGCACAAATCCTACTCAGACATTGACTAGTTGTGACCCTGGGCAAATCACTAAACCTGTTGGTGACTTAATTTCCTCATCTTTAAAATGGGGATAATAATAGCACCTTCATCATTGGGTTGTTGTAAGGATCAATTAAGTTAACATATGTAAAGCACTTTGTAAACCTTAAAATGCCAAATAATGCTAGCTATTATTATTGAGCAGCTAGATGGTGCAGTGGATAGAGTCCTAGGCCTGAAGTCAGGAGGATCTGAGTTCAAATCTAGCCTCAGATATTTACTAGTTGTGTGACCCTAGGTAAGTTGCTTAACCCCATTTATCTGTTTCTTCATCTGTAAAACAAGCTGGAGAAGGAAATGACAAACTGCTCCAGTACCTTTGCCAAGAAAACCCCCAATGGGAGCACAAAGGGATCATACATGGCTGAAAAAAACTACTGAACAGCAACAAGCTCAATGCTTTAATAGCATAATATGGCAGCCAAAAAAGCAGTCTTAGATTATATTATAAGAAGCATACCAATCAATTGGTAAGTATTTCTTAACTACCTTCTATACCTCAGGCACTGTTTTAGACACCAAGGAAGACAAAACAAAGAGTCCCTGCCTTCTTTACATGGTATTGGGGAAAGCAACATGTACATGTATAATTATATACAAAATACATATAGTGCAAAGTAACTTCAAGGGGAGGCACTGGCAGCTGGGGATTAAGAAAGACCCATTGTAGGAGGTGGATGGTGAACTGGATTTTGAGGGATACATTCTAAGAAACAGAGGCAGATCTAGGAGTAGCATCTAGGAGCAGGGAGCAGAGTATCACTGATTTCGGTCAGACATGTTAAGTATTCTATTATTTTTGAGCACCATGGTTCAGAAGGGATATTGATAAGGCAGAGAGCTTCCAAGGAGGGCAATAGTATTATGAAGGTGAGTAAAGAAGACTGTCTTCAAGTATTTGAAATGTTCTTTTACGGAAGAGGGAACAACTTTTTTTGTTGAAAAAAAGGGCAGAATTAAGAGCAATGGGTACAAATGGGAAATTTGATGTGAGGAAAAATTGTTCAGCAATTAGAGCTGTTCAAAAGCGGAATGAGCTCAGGGGCATGTAAATGCTTAACAACCAGCTCTTCAGCATGAAAGGAAAAGAAAAATGCAACACACTTTTAAAGCATCGACATTTTCACATTACTTTCTCCAAAACAATAAATCAAGTACTGATTTGTGCATTTGCAGATTTGTGATGCTAATGCTCATGCTGAAAATTTGGTGGCTCTCAAGGGTGGGTAAGAATCAGCTCCAGCATGTCACTCAGGGAGAGCATGTCATCCCTAGAGGGGAATATACATTATGAAATTTCTTTTTTTAATTTTAATTTTTCTCAATTACATGTAAACAAAAAAATTTAACATTATGCTGAGTTTCAAATTCTCTCCTCTTCCCTTCCTTGAGAAGGCAAATAATTTGATATCAATTACATATGTGTAGTCATGCAAAATATTTCCTTATTAGCCACATCACAAAAGAAAACACAGACCAAAAAACCCCCAAGAATAATAAAGTTTAGAAAGTATGTTTTAGTCTTCATTCTGACACCATTCATTTCTTCTGTAGAAGTAGATGGTGGGTTTTCATCATAAGTGCTTAGGAATTATCTTGGATCATTGTGTTGCTGAGAATAATTAAGTCATTCACAGTTGATCATCCTTACAATATTGTTGTGTACAATGTTCTTCTCGTGCTGTTCCCAGTTCATTTAAGTATTCGGAGGTTTTTCTGAAAGCATCCTGTTCATTGTTTCTTATAGCACAATAGTATTCCATCACAATCAAATACCACAATTTGTACAGCCATTCCTCAACTGATGGGCATCCCTTCGATTTCCAATTCTTTGCCACCACACACAAAAAAAAGAGCTGCTGAAATGATTTTGTACATATAGGTCCTTTTCATTTTTCTTCAATCTCTTTGGGATACAGACCTAGTAGTGGTTTTGCTTGGTCAAAAGGTATGCACAGTTTTATAGATCTTTGGACACAGTTCCACATTGCTCTCCAGAATGGTTAGATCAGTTTACAACTCTAATTTTTCTACTTCCCCTCCAACATTTGTAATTTTCCTTTTCTGTCATGTTAGCCAATCTAATAGGTATGCGGTGGTATCTCAGAGTAAGCAACTTCTTTTACAAAAATTAATAGCACCTTTTACTTTTTGCATCTTTATCATTTCCAGCAATAAGCAATGTCAAACTCCTACCAAGATCAAATCCTCCCTAGTAAATAAGACAAAATAGTTAAACAAAGCTCAGTAACCACTTCTGGTATATTCAGCTTTCTACTCCTGCAGGCATCTGCTTCTCTATCAAGAGGAGGCATTTTTCATGATCTATTCTCTTAAATACCAAGAGATAGGTGCTCAACCCCATCTTTAACCTCGTTGTCACTAGGATCATGAGATCATTCAGTAAGACCCAGTCATTTTACAGATGAGAAAACAGGCTTAGAGAGATGAGGTGACCTGCTCAAAGCCACATAGGTTAATAAATACTTGAGCTGGGCTTTAAACTCAGGGTTTTTATTTGTTTTTGTTTTTCATTCCAAACTTAGTGTCCCATTAGACTATACTGTCCTTATGAGATAGCGACTGTTTTGGTTTTGCCTTTGCATGCTAGCATCTAGGACAGTGCCTTGCCACATAGTCATTTTTAATAAATTAGTTGAAATGGCTTGAGTTTTCTATTACTTGACTCTCCCTTCTCAATCACAGGATGTCAAATCAGCTACTTCACTCCATTTATTACATAGATAAGGAAAATTGGGGCCCAAAGGAAGAGACATTAACTGTCCAAGTCATATGGCAAAGGATTGGAAGAGTAGGGACTAGGTGTCCTGATTTCCAAGACCAGTATTCTTGCCAATACACCAGGCAAAATGTCTTTTCTTGACTTTGGAGGATTAGCTTACTTGAGTCCAGGAGGAATGTTTCAGCTTCTTAGTTATTTTTTTACATTTTTTAGCATTCTTTTGTCTTTCAATTTTTCTCCTTCCTCCCAGCCCCTCCATCACTCATTAAAAAAGCAAACATTATAATACCCATTATACATGGGAAGTCATGCAAAACATTTCTGTATTAGCCTTGGTACCCAAAAAAAAGGAGGATAAAAAAATAAAGTGAAAAACAGTTTGCTCAATCTGCATTCAGAGTTCATCAGGTCTCTCTTCTGGGAATGGAGAGCATTTCTCATCATGCATCCTTCAGAATTGTCTTATATCATTATATTGATCAGAGTATCTAAGTCTTTCACAGATGATCATTGTTACAATGTTTCTGTTACTGTGTACAATGTTCTCCTGGTTCTGTCCACTTCACTCAGCATCAGTTCATATAAGTCTCAGGAGGAATGTTCGTTGAGAAGATTATTCCTGACTGGAGACCAGGGATAGAGGAAAGGGCTTCTTGGGAACCTTTGTGGTACAGTGGAAAGAACTCTGGAGTCAGTGGCTTGGTTTCTAATCACACCCCTACTTATTAAATCCTTGTTTAGACAAGTCATTTAATTTCTCTGGGTCTCAGTTTCCTCATTTTAACATTGAGGGCAATTGGATTCGGCAGCCTCTCAACAATCTTCACATTCTACATCTAATGATTGCTGTTCTGAGGCTTCTGGATGAGTTTCTTCCACGAGAAATTACTTCTTTAAAAGGCCAGAATGAATATTATTCCACTCTCAGGGATCCTCTATAATTAATCGGCTTTTTCTTACAGCTGAACAAACCCTGGGAGGGCCTTGCATTAGCAAAGCTCATAGTGTTCACTGGGTCTACGGGCCTTGTATAGCTGTTTTTGTTTATCGTTCCATGATAAAACTGGACACATATTCCCAAGGTCCTGTTTTATTTCCAAGGGCACAGAAGATCTTTGAATGGCCTCTTAGGGATACAGTGAAGAATTAATCATAAATTATTTCTCTCTCTCTTGGATGATTAAAAAATGTGCTACTCTCCCCACTCCTCTTTCCTTCCACCCAGACCCTTCTTCCAAATGATCCTCTGAGGAACTGATTCAGAATAAAGCAATCAGTCAATAAGCATTTATTCTATGATTTCTATGTGACAGTCACTGTTCTAAGTACAAGGCATACAAAGAAAGAAAACAACAGGGCCTGCCCTCAAGACATTTGTAGTCTAATGGGAGAAAATCTGTAAATAACTAGGTCCGTATAAGATCTATATAGATGGAAGGCAACCTGAGATGGGAAAATGCTAGCAGCTAGGGAAGACCAGAAAACACCTCCAGTAGAAGACATTGAGCTGAGTCTTGAAGGAAACCAGGGAAATGAGGAAGAGGTAAGGAGGGAGAGCGTGAAGAGACAGAGGAGATGGGGGGTCCTGCATAGAAAACAGCAAAGAAGGTCAGCGGTATTATCATTCACTTGTGTCCAATTCTTTGTGACCCTGTGGACCATAGCATGCCAATACTGTCCATGGGGTTTTCTTGGCAATGGTTCTGGTATGGTTTGTCATTTCCTTCTCCAGTGGATTAAGGGAAACGGAGGTTAAGTGACTTACCCAAGGTCACACAGCTAGCAACGTCTCAGGCCAGATTTGAACTTTAATCTTCCTGACTCCAGGTCCAGGGCTCTATGCACTAAGTCACCTAGCTGCCTAAGGTCAGTGTAACTGGATCATGAAGTTCATGAAAGGAAATAAGTGTAAGAAGGCTAGAATGGTAGGAAGGGGTAAGATAATAAAGGGCTTTAAATGCCAAACATAGTGCTTCATGTTTTATTCTGGAGGTAATAGGGAGCCATTGGAGTTTATTGAGTGGTGAAGTAGCATGGTCAGGTCCACATTTTAGAAAAATGACTTCAATAGCTATGTGGAGGATGAATTAGAGAGGGAAGAGTTTGGAGGCAGATAGACCAGTTAGGAGGCAATTGCAATAGTCCAGATGAGAGGGTCCTGAATCGGGGTGGAGGCTGTGTGAGAGGAGAAAAGGGGACATATGAGAGGTGTTGTAAAGGTAGAAACAGTAAAATCTAGCAACTGATTGGCTATGTGGAGTGAGTGAGAGTGAGGAATCAGATGGCTCAGAGAGATTGGGAACTGAGGTAACTGGAAAGACAGTGGTGCTCTTCATGGTACTAGTGAGGTTCAAAGGAGGAGGGGACAGCTTACAGCTGGCCCTGCAACTAACTTGTTCTAGGACCTTGGACAAATCACTTCTGCTATTTGACTCTCAGTTTCCTTATCTGTATAATGGGAATGATAATCTCTTTCCCTGTTTCTCTTCTTGAGGCTCCTAAGAGCTTTTTAAACAGTAGGTGCATAATAAATGTTGGAAGGAATTACTCCATTAACAAGCACTTATTAAATGACTATCATGTGCCTATCAGGCACTGTGCTAGACATATGGAAAACTTACAAAAAGTCAACAGTCCCTGTCCTCAAGGATTTTATAACTTATTGAAGGAATTCTTAACTTTTTTGGTGACATAATAATAGCAAGCGTTTATATAGCCCTTTATGATGGTAAAGTACTTTAACAGATATTACCTCACTTAATCCTCACAGCCACCGTCCAAGCTAGGTGATTTTTTTATCTCTATTTTACAGCTGAGAAAATTGGACCCTACAGAGCTTAAGTGATTTGGCCAAGCTCACACAGCTAGTAAGTGTCTGAAGCCAGACTTGATCTCAGATCTTCCCAATTCTGGGCACCAGTATTCTCTCCATCATGCCTCATGGACCCCTTTGACAGTCTAATGAAACCTATAGACCCCTTCTCAGAGAAATGTTTGAAACAAAATGCATAGGCTTAAGGAGGGGACAAATTTTATTAAACTGGTGATCTAAAGTAATTTTTCAAAATAAGTCAATCGATTCCAGATTAAGAACCATGAATTCTATGAGAATAGGGAAGTATCACCAGCACTTGCTGACTCCCAATTCAGCACCCTGTCTCCTCTGTTTTACTGCTTTACTAATCCTAGTTTTTATTAATAATGGCAATAATCATCATTGGTATTATTGTTCCCATGGTGGTTATTGGATTCCTAGGACATCTTAGAAGAGTCTTATGAGCCTCTGGGACCCTTCGTGGAGCAGCAAAGTCGCTAAAGATCCAGACAAATTCCTGCTTCTCCTGTTTATCTCATCTTTGGTGACTCATTACTATCCACAGGCCACCCTGTGCCCTCAGCAGGACTCAAAATAACGCCTGATCGGGAGCATTGGTTGGTATTTTAGAGGAGGAAGTCAGATCTTGACCCACAGGAGTGAAGCCCTAATGGTGGAATTTCTGGAACTTGGACAAACTTGTGGAGAAGGCATTAGGACCATTTTAGGCCTCATGTCCTCCTTAGAAGGGTACTTGCTTACGCTGTTGACACTGGCCCAAGAATGGGAGGGCAGGAGGGCAGATGAGAGAACTAAATAGAGTAGAAGAATCTAAGAATTTGAGCACTGGAAGGCACTCAACTGACCAACTAGTCCAACCCATATCCAAAAGTGATACCCACTAGAATCTAGCCAGCAACCTCTGCTTGAAAAAGTCCAAGGAGAGGGAAGCTGCAAACTCTCCAGGAAGCTTATGCTTCTTTGGGGTAGGGCTCCGAGCAGGGCTCTGGGGATGGATGCTGGGCCCAGCCTCTCTGTGGGTAGGTGGGAGGCAGAAAGGATTGCAGTGCCTGGGAAGGGAGGTGACTGTGCTCCCTCCACAGGTTCCCTCTTCCAACGGGAGACAGTTACTATGGTAACCTCAGAAAAGGCAGCAGGAAACTCCTGGAGGAAAAGGAGGTTGAGGATGGGGGATGGGAAGAAAATCGAGGGTCATGATGGAGGGGGCAGGGGTCTGTACGGGAAGGAAGGCATCTGAAAGCCTTCTTCACCTACCTGAGGCATGTCTGAGTGGGTGGCAAATGGGAAAGGGCTCCATAAGGTAGGACAGGCAGAAACAGAGAGGGAGAGACAGAGACAAAGAGAGACAGAAAGAGAGACGGACACAAAGAGAGAGAGGAAAGGGGAAAGGGGGGGGGAGGGGCAGACAGGTAGAGCCAGAGACAGGAAGCAACATCCCAACAGACACAGACATACAGACAAAGAGAGTAAGTGAAATAGAAACAAGAGGAACGGGCAGGAACACATTAATAGGCGGACAGATGAGAGAGAGAACCCATCAAAGACACAGACAAACAACAGGCACAAAGGGCAAGAGACTGAGAGAGTGGGCAGACGGAAAACAATATTGGGGGAGGGGAGAAGAGGAACTGGGGAGGAAAAGAGATAAGACAGAGAAAGAGGGAGCAAAGGAGTTCAGAGAGTTGTATAGGGACGTTAGGCTGGGGAGAAATGAATGAGTATAGATAGCCAGACAAACAGGCGGGTATACTGTACATGTACATAGACTGCCTCCACAGGGTCACAGAGTCCCAAGCCCCGACTGGGGAGGGGAGGGCTGGAGTCTTCCCCTCCCCTCTGGTGCAGTTCCTTCCTGCAGGAGAGAATGCGCCTTTAGGACCCTGGCTGACTTGCCTTAGGTTGGACTCCTTCCCACAATCCTGGCCACTGCGGGTACAGGGTGAGATGTTGAAGCTGCAGAGAAATCCAGTGCTGGGGATGGGGGGAGGTGCATAGCGGTGCCGGGATGTCCACCTCCCCCCATATTACCACGTGATTGCAGGGCTCCCATAGCCCATGGCCCAGGTCAGGTAGGGAGGGTTTCTCTGGAGACATCCAAATGAGTGAGAAGCCCACAGCTGCAGGGAGTGTGGGAGGGGGATCACTCCCTTAGGAAGAGAGGCTGGTCCAGCATCTGCAGGGACCCTGCAATCAGGAGCCTCCCGAACTATTTAATGGTGCCCTGGGACAGACAGCTGATCATTCAGTCTGTCTGTTCCACCTCTCTGTCTACCTGCCTAATGTTTAATCTATCAGTCAATCAACTTGCATTTATTAAATGCCTACTATGTACCTGTCACTGTGATAGGTGCTAGTGATGCAAAGACAATGAAGGAAATAGTCCCTTCCCTCTAGAGGCTTGACTTTATGTAGGGTGAGAAAAAGCTTATACAGATAAACACACGCAAATATACAGAGCTGGAGGGAGCAGGAAAAGCTTTCTTGAGGATCTGATCCTTGAACTAAACTTTGAAGGAAACTAGAGATTCTAAGAGATAGAAGTGAGGATGCAAACAGAGCAAATGTGGCAGGCAGGAAATGGAGCGTCACATGTGGAGAACAGCAAGAGAGCCGGTTTGACTGGGTTGGAGAGTGCATGAAAGGGACTTAGGAATAGCACAAAGAAAGATGGAGCCAGGTTGGGAAGGGCCTTCAATGCCAAACAGGAATTTGATCCTAGAGGTAACAGAGACCCAGTGGATTTTATTGAACCAGGGGAGTGACTTCGTCAGTCATGTGCTTTAGGAACATCATTTACCAATCTGATATTAATAACAATTTCTATTTAAGATCTGGACCCTTTATGTTTTAAAATGGCAGCTGGGTGGCACAGTGCTGGAGTCAGGAAGACTCATGTTCCCAAGTTCAAATCTGGCCTCAGACACTTACCAGCTCTTGTGATCGTGGGCAAGTCATTTCACCCAGTTTGTCTCATTTTCCTCTTCTATAAGATGAGCTGAAGAAGGAAATGGCAAACCACTGCAGTATCTTTCTCAAGAAAACCCCAAATAGGATCACAAAGAATCAGACTGAAATGACTAAACAACAATAACAAATGGTTTTAAATGCATGCTGTACTGGGCACCTCCAAAATTGCAACAAAACTGGAAGCCAACAACTTGAATGAACTTTTGAAAGATTTATGGGAGGATATGAACAAGAGGGGAACAGCCGACAAGACATGGGTAGGTTGGGGTCTTTATTGTTGGAGAGAATTCCTATATGGATGAAATCATAGATATGGCGAAGTATTTCAGGTTTACAAAGCTTTTTCCTCACAGTAACTCCCTAAGTAAGGAAGTGGAAGGTTAATTTCCATTGTATGGATTGGAAAACAGAATCTCAGGCAAGGAAATGTTTGAGCCAAGACTGAAACTCTGAGTTTTTGACTCTGAAAGCTTCCAGTGCTTGAGATCAGGACGGTCTGATTTAATCTTTGCAAGGAGCTGAGTAAATTTCCATTAGGTAATCATGCTTGTTTGTGACTCAGAAGATCTGAGTCTGCTTCCCCAAGAGCCTCTGATGCTAGTTATGTGGCCCTAGGCAAGTCACTTTGCTTCCCTTGGCCTTGTTTTCCTCATCTGTAAAATAGGGGTAATCATACTTGCACAACCTAGCTCACAGGTTACTTATGAAGATGCTTTTCATCCCTTAAGCTCTATAGAAGTGTGTTCTATCATTATTATTCCCCGTAGGACCTTGCATATCTATCTACATATATGTGCATGTGTGTATATATATATATACATGTACACATACATAATAATTTATTTTTAATTTTCAACACTCACTTCCATGAGATTTTGAGTTCCTAAATTTTCTCCCTGTTCCTGTTCCTCCTAGGCTATACATGTACATTCATATTAAACATATTTTTCACATTAGTCATGATGTAAAAAAGAATTGAAACTAATGAGAACCACGAGAAAGAAAAAAAACAAGAGAAAAGGAGAGTAAATAGTCTGCTTCCCTTTGCATTCAGACTTCAGAGTTCTTTCTCTGGATGTGGACAGCATTTTCCATCATGAGTCTTTTGAAGTTGTCTTAGGTCCTTGCATTGATGAGAAGAGCAAAGTCTATCAAAGTCAGTCATAGCACAACATGGTTATAACTGTGTACAATGTTCTCCTGGTTCTGCTCATTTCACTCAGTATCAGCTCATGTAAGTCTTTCCAGGCTTTTCTGAAGTCTGCCTGCTCATCATTTCTTATAGCACAATAGGATTCCATTACCTTCGTATGCCACAACTTGTTCAGCCATTCCCCAGTTCATGGACATCCCCTCAATTTCCAATTCTTTGCCATCACAAAAAGAGCTGCTATTATTTCTGTACATGTGGGTCCTTTTCCCATTTTTATAATTTCTTTGGGCTACAGACTTAGAAGAGGTATTGCTGGGTCAAAGGGTATGCACATTTTTGTAGCCCTTTGGGCATAGTTCCAAATTGCTCTCCAGAATGGTTGGATTAATTCACAACTCCACCAATAATGCATTAGTGTTCCAACTCTCCCATATCTTCTCCAGCATTTATCATTTTCCTGTTTTATCATGTTAACCAATTTGATAGGACCTTGCATATATTAAAGCTTAATAATTGCTCGCTTGTTAAATTGGAGGACGTTGGCTTGAGAGTCAGAGGATATAGGTTCAAATCCTGGCTCTGCCCCTTAGATCTGTACTGTCTTGGACAAATTACTTCACTTTCTTGTGCCTCAGTTTCCTCATCTGTAAAATTATGAGTTTGGACTCAGTGGCTTCTGAGGTTCCTTCCAGTTCTGGATGTATGGTCCATCTTTAACCTAACTCCTCCCAATTCCTCTTTGGCCAGCACTAAAAACAGTACCTGGCACATAGTAGGCATTTAAGAAATGTTTGTTGATTTGTTGCCTTAGTCACAAGCATCTTAGGGTTCTGCTCTGCCATATTCCTGCATGTGTGTGTGTATTTATCAGAGCCCCAGCCCCAAACTGGCCCATAGGCAGGAAACCTGACCTTGTGTCTTGGCTCTGTCACTGTCTCTCTGCAACTTTAGATAAGTCCCTTCCCCTCTCCACATCGCAGATTCTTCGTCCATAAAACGAAGGGTTTGGACAAGATGATCTCTAAGTGATTGCTTCCAGTTCTAAATCCTATAATCTGGTGATCTTCTGGGTAAAGGAATTTAGCGACCATTCTGGATTTGCTCCTGCATGGAAGGTGATTTAGCTGACTGCTGCCATCTGCTGACCAGAGCCCTTCTTGCACCTTTTAGAATGCAAAGGAAGAAAGCTTGGCTTCCAGCTGCAGACAGAACCCTTAGACGTCATCCCAGGCATCCCCTTGCCTTCAGAAGTGTCTCACCTCTGCTCTCAACACCAGTCCCTCCAGCTTCCTGTTTTGATTCCCTTTACCCCTCAATATTCAGGAAGTTCTTCCTTAGGTCTCCCTGCAACTATGGATGAATGTCAGGAATGGTGGGAGGGTGATAGAGCCTTCACCCTGCACTTGGCCAAGGGAACATTCTGGTTCATGTCAAGGAAAATCCTTCAGTGACCATCCCACATTCCCCCAAACCCTGGCTTATTCATGTTTCATAGAAATATAACCAGTTGCATGAGTCAGCCTCATGTCTGCAGAAAAAATATTATGATTCCTTTCGTACTTCCTTATGTTTTAAAGGAGGACCCCACAATGATAATGACAGGTTCCATTTCCATGGAACTTTGACGTTTAAGGAGCATTTTTCTGACAAGTGATGAAACAGCCCAGTTGAGGCAGGTCGTCCAAAGATTATTATTTTTTATTATTTATATTATTATTATGATTTCATAAATGAGGAAACTTGCACTCAGAAGATTGAAATGAATTGCTCAAGATCACAAAGCTAGTAAGTACTGTCTGTGAAACAAATTCCAGGGCTCCTGACTCTAGCTCTCTTTCAGCTGATACCACAAAGCTCTTATAATATAATACATAATATATAGTATAAAATAGTACTCATATAATAATATCTAACTTATTTAGCACAATATTCCAGGCACTTTTTTAATTAAGTGCTTTACAATTATTATATCATTTGATCCTTACAACAACCCTGGGAGATAGGTGCTGTTATTATCTCCAATTTACAGATGGGGAAACTGAGGCAAATAGGTTAAGTGACTTGCCCAAGGTCACACAGTAAGCATCAGAGGTTGGATTTGAGCTCAGATCTTCCAGATTCTAAGCCTAGCACTCTATCCACTATACCACCAGCTGCTATACCAAGGAAAACTCACACAACCTCTCAGTACCCCAAGGAACTTCCACCTATTGCCCCTCATTCTGACCTCTGGAGCCAGGCAAAATAAATCTAATCTCTCCTCTCAAAAAAAGAAAATGAGTTAGAATGGTGTAGCCTGTCCCTGATGGAGCCATGTTGACTTTCAGAGATTGTGATTTACTTTTTTAAAATACTAAAATACTAACCATAGTTTTCCAAGAATCGAAAGCTCATAACTTCCTAACTCTTCCCTTTCTTTGAAAATCTCTCTCTAGTTCTATGGGCTGAGTTTTTTTTCTGGAGTTTTTCTAAGGTCATTAACAGTAGCCCAGCAATCCCATCAGCCTGATCTTTAAGTGTCCTGTGACTACAGTTTGTTAGGTCTGATGACTTGAACTCACTCAGAGAAGCACTTCGGTGCACTGTTACTATCTCACTTATCTTGGATTCTGAGACCTTGTTAATCATTTTTGTCCTATCTTTCCCAATCTGAAGACCATTTTCCTTGTAAAGAAACGTACCTCGATGAACCTGTGATCTCACCATCACTGATGTCTGCTTTGTCGCTCTTCCCTCCCAACCAGAACACCTGAGGAGCAGCCTGGAAGGACCTAAACCACTGAACTACCCCTGGGTCTTTATGTCCTCATTTTATGTCCATCACCAAGCTCATACCCTCTCCCACTTCTGAGAATTGTGATAAACTCGTGAGTGTGATTACCTCTGGAAAGAATGTTAATGGATTTCTCTGCTGTCCCCCTCACCATCTTTGTGACTTCCTAGACAATAATTCCCTTCCCCCTGATTACCACAGGAAGTGAACCGAAAGTAGTCATGTTCCAAAATGCAAAGTGAAGCCTTCCAGTACTCTTGTCCAGAAGTTGACTCATGAAATATCCACATGGCAGATTGCATCAGACAAAACTTGCTGCATGTATTTTTAAGGGCTGGACCAGTCTCCCATTCCATAAGCCAATCAGCATGCAAAATTGACACCAAATAAATAAAAGGTGATTGAAGGAGAGGAATAGAAGCTGGAGGAGAGGGGAGATTTCAGGAAAGAACTCATATAGAAAATGGCATTTGAGTCAAGCTTTGAATGAATTTTAAGAGAGGGAGGTAAAGATGGGACATATCTCAGGAATAGGGAACAGCCATGCCAATATGGGAAATAGAATAGTGTGTGAAGGAAAAGCAAGAAGGCAAGATTGGTTGAATCAGAGAGTGTACGAAGGGAAATAACATATAAATAAAACTGGTTGGAAAGGTAGAACAAAGAAGAGACCTTAGAGAACATCTGGTCCAATCTTCCTTCCCTTCTCCCATTTGCTTTTTCTTTTTTACAGAGAAGTCAAACTGAGGCCCAGGAAGGAGAAATTATTTGCCCAATAACATACAATGATTCAGGAACAAAGCCAGGAATACAACTCAAGTCTTTCAATTCCTATTCCCCCTACATTACTTGTCTCCCTTATGCATTCAAAAAAATATTGTTTTATATTGTTTTCCCAATAACAACTTCCTTGCCCTATAACAAAGTATTATAATTAGGCAAAACAAAATGACACATTGATCATGTCTGACAATGTCTACCTCATTTCAAACCTGTAACCTATCACTTGTCTGAGAGGAAGGAAATCAATTTTTTCCATTGGACCTCTGCAACTGAGTTGGTCAGTTCATTGGATTGATCTCTGATTTTTTTTGTATTGTTTTTCACATTTTTGAAGTCCTCATGTATGTTGTTCTTTTGGTTCTACTTACTTTATTCTGCATCCGTTCATATAAATCTTCCCATGTTTCTCTGGATTCCCCCATCTGTTTTCTCAGGGAACAAGAGTATTTTATTAAATTTCCATACTATAATTTATTTGGCCATTCTACAGTTGATGAGCGCCCACTTGGTTTCTAGATTTTTGCTGTCACAGAGGGTGCTGCATTGAATATTTTGGTCTATGTGGGATCTTTTTATCTTTCACCTCTTTAGAGAGTATGTACCTCCCTAGTGGAATTGCAGGGTCAAAGGATATGAAGAGTTCTGAGATTTTTCTTAAATAATTTCAAATTCTTTTCTAGAAAGGTTGGACCAAGTGACAGCTCCATCAACAGTATATCAGTGTACTGACCTTCCCATAGCCCCTCCAGCATTCATTGTTCCAATCCTTTATCATCTTTTTCAATTTGCCAAGTGTGAGGTGAAACCTCAGAGATATTTCAATTTCCATTTCTCTTATCAAATGGGATAATATGACAAAAAGTTTAAAAAGCCAAAAAAAGGAAAAATATGTAAAGCATGTTGTAAGTCTTACAGTGGTGTATAAATTCTGTCTATATTATTATTACAGATTTGGAGTATTTGAAATATGGTTGTTGGTCATTTGCGTTTCTTTTCCCTTCTTGTTTCTTCCAGCACCTCCCTCTAGATGGAGAGTTTATCTTGGCTCCTGGTGCTGGCTTCGCTGCATATGATGGCGCCTCTGATCCCAGTTCAGATTCAGGTGGTACATAACATGGCTTGCTCAGAATGGGCAACAGCCCTTCAGGGTGAGCTCTTTCTTCCTAGAGAATGCAGGGGTACCCCCAGGGCAAGGCTATATTTCCTCCATCAGACTCCTTGCTCCTTGAAGGTGGGATATTGTCCCTACGTTTTGTTTCTTCCTCCTATAATACCTAGAATAGGGATCATGAAATTGTTTTGAGTGTCTCAGTCTCTGCCCCTTTACTCAGCCTGTCCCCCATGCCTGGAATGCTCTACTTCCTCAATTCCACTTTTGAGAATCTCTAGTATCCTTCAAAGTTCACATCAAGCACTACCTTGTATGTGAAGATTTTCCTTTTATTTTTGTTTTAATGTTTTTGTAACTTTTATTGAAATCATTTTTACATTATTTTTACATCATAAAACTCCCTCCTCCCTCTCCCAGAGTCATCCCTTATAATAAAAAAGAGATAGGGGGAGGAAAAGTTAAGTAAAACTAACCAACACATTAACCCAGTCCAATATCATGTGCAGTTTTCTTTACCCATAGTCCCCCATGTCTGCAAAAGTAGGGGAGGTGCATTCTCATAACTCTTCTTTAGGGGAAACTTTGTCATAATTTAGTTTTTATTTTTGTTGTTACTTTTTAAAAAAACTTACATTGTGTGATCACTGTGTTTTCCTGATATACTTTGCGTCAGTTCATATAAGTCTTCAGGTGCTTCTCTGTATTTGTAGTCTTACAGCACAGTAATATGTCATATTCATATGCTATATGAAGTCTCAATGGGTGATTATCTGCCTTGTTACCAGTTCTTTGTTAGAAAAAGTGCTACTACAGAGATTCTGGGAGTATTTCTGTGTATATGAGGCCTTTCTTTTTGTCTTTAGTCACTTTTTTTTTTTTTTTTTTAGCATAAATACAAATGGAATTCCACAGTGTTTGGAACAATTCATAGCTCCATCAACAGTATCAGTATGCCTATATTCGTGCCCCCAACTGCTACTACCTTCTTCTCCTACCTTCCTCAAATTAGCTAGTATTCATTTTATATACTTATAGATTTGTTGAATATTGCCTTTGCCGATATGATGTAACCTCCTTGAGGGCAGGAATGGCTTCTTTTTTGTTTTTGAACCACCAGAGTCCAGTATAGCACTTTGCATGCAGTATGTACTTAGTAACTGCTTGTTGGTTGACTGATTGATAGTGGTCCTTAGGACTATTGACAGACTTGTTTAGTACTTTGAGTGGCAAGATAACACCCATGTCTCAATCTCAGGGCCTCTGGCTTGGCCCTCATTGGCAATACTGCCTTTGATTTCTTTCTTAGATCACAACATCCACTTCCTAAATGCTGATCGGTATAGCTGGTATGATCCCAGCTTGTGGCATACAGACCTACAAAAGAATGACCACCTATTCTCTGTGGATACTGAACGTATCCCCTGTCGCCAGGATGATGTCATCTTCCCACCAGAAACCTCCTTCCGTGTAGACCTGGGGGCTGGTGGCCGGACCATCAGCCTCCATAGTATATCCATCCTGGGCCAGGTGAGTAGGGTTGAGACCTTGTGTAGCATATTGTACAAACCAGGAATCTGAATCTGTTTCCCTTCCCTAGGTGGGGAGAATTTTAGCTATCCTCCCCCATCTGAAGATCATGGAGAATGCATCCTTTACTAGGATAATATAAAAAAGTAGTGTGGAGCAGTGGAAAGAATCCTAAATTGGTAGTCAGGGGATAAAGACTTCCTGATACCCTGATACCTTTGACTAGCATGACCTCTTATTAGCATCCCTTGTTAATGGGAAGTATAATTTTTTTCCAAACTGGAAAGAGAGATTATAAGATAATGGGAGGAGGATATTGCATTGAGAGAAGAGGAGAGGAAGGGAAGTCTGGGAACTTTTGAGCTCCTGAAAGGGGAAAGGGGGCCTAGAAATACAGACATGCACCCTCATCAGTGACCAGTTAATCGCAAGTGAAGCTTATTGCCACACTGAACTGAATATAATCAAGAGCCTTGTTTGGTTCACTGGCCCACTTAAGGATCTCCTTGGATAGGAATTTTGCTACTATTGGGACCTGGTGAATTTATCCTCTTTCCACTTTCTCTTTCTCCCCTAACTCAAACTGCCTGGCAAACTATTATCTCAGTAATTGCCTACTCCTTTAAATAGTGTTCATTTTGATCAAGTGTTTATTCTAAAAGAGAAGATCATGCAATAGGGATAGAAAAAAGGGAGCCAATCCATGGACCAATAACGCTAAAATTAATTAAAAGCCTATACCAAGTCAGAGTCTGACTGTCTGTCTCTGTCTTTCTCTCTGTGTCCATCTGTCTCTCTTTCTGTCTCCATCTCTCTATGTTTCTCTCTGTCTCTCTATGTATGTCTGTCTCTCTCTCCAGCTCTCTTCCCCACCTCTCTCACCCTGCTTCCCCCTCTCTTTCTCTGTTTCTATCCTTCTCTCTGTCTTCTTCTCTCTGTTTCTGTGTCTTTAGTTGTCTATCTCTCCTTTTTTCCTCCACCAGAAGGGGTTTCGCTAGCTACATGGCTTTAAACAAGTACCTCCATTCACTCCTCTGGGCTTCTATTTCTCTAGTTGTCAAAGGGATTATTAATATTATTATTATTTACAGTAATTCTGGGTTTGGGGGGGGTGGGTCTTTGCCCTACAGAAGTTCAATACGGATCAGGAGCTGGCTGCCTATCTGGCCAGCAGCACTGGGAAGTTACAGTTCCATGGAGCTGGTTCTCTGAGGCTGGCCCCTTACCCCTGTGAGGACCCTTCGGGCTGTGAATGTGGGAATGATGAGGTGAGCCCTGGAGCCCCCTACACCTCCCATCTCAGTGTGAAGCTGAAAAAGGAACTTAGAAATTATTTAGTTCAGAAAGAACAAGAACATGATACACAAAACTGAATGCTGTATAATTATAATAGTCCTGCTTGGCCCTGGAAAAACACTGAGAAAATGCACCTTTCCCTTCATTGTAGATGTGAGAGACTAAGGGTAGGGAATAGATGGTGTATACTGTCAGAAAAGTTCAATGTATTGTTTGGTTTTGATGAACCAAAATGGAGTAGGTGAAGGGATAAATCTGGAAAGGTAGGTTGAAGGCTAATTAAGAAAGATCTGCAATGCAGTGGGGAGTCCCTGATTGATCCTTGAGCCAAGAAGTAGCATAGTCAGATCTATGTCTTGGGAAGATGACTCAGAGGATACATACATGACGGTATGGCTTGGGGAGACCTGGTGTGGGGGCATTATAGCTATCCAAATGGGAAGTGAGAAGAAATGGGCCTGGAAGAGAATGACAGTTAAAAAAGGAAGGAAAGAACAAAGGAAAGAAGGAAGAAAGGAAGGAAGAAAGGAAGGAAGGAAGGAAGGAAGGAAGGAAGGAAGGAAGGAAGGAAGGAAGGAAGGAAAGAAGGAATAACATCTAAGAATGCCTTCTCACATTGCTCAAATCCTCTCCAACCCCCATGTGACTTGAAATTCTTCTTGTCCTCCAAGGTTTAGCCCAGGCTCCATTTCCTTTGTGAAACTCTCCCTAATTCCCCCAGCTGGACAGATCCCTCCCTCCTCTGAATGCTCACACACTTTGTCCCACTCTCATGACTTTGATCACACTCTGAATTATTATTTCATGGTTTTACTCATCCCACTCTTGTCCCCCCTCCTCCTGGACTAGGTTGTGAACTGCCTGGAGGCTCAAGGTCAAGGACCTTATGTACCCTCCGTGTACCCTCACCCACTCACCCACATCCACAAGCAAAGGCATGAGGGATTCTGGGTGTTTGCTGACTGTACTTGATGGATGCCGTTCCAGGTGGAGGCTTGGATCTGTGCCTCTCTGCTCCAGACCTCTGGTGGTCGCTGCCCCAAATCTGCCTGCCAAAATGCCCTGAAGCCTGTGGGCCAGTGCTGTGAGATCTGTGGTAAGCAGGAGCCCCTGAGATGGGGTAGGTAAGGATAGCTCTTCTAGAGCCAGAGGAAGGATATTTGCTTTCAAAGACAGAATTAACCTAAGAGAATTTATTCCACACTCACTGTTCTGTAGGCACTGTGCTAAGCAGTAGGGATATTCTTGTTTTTCAATCCTTTAGTCACGTCCAACTTTTTGTGTCCCCATGAACGTTAGCCCACCAGGCCACTATCTCTCAAAGTTTGTCCCAGGTCATGTTTGTGGTTTCTATGACACTCTGTAGCCATCTTTCTCCTTTTGCCTTCAACCTTTCCCAACATCAGGGTTTTTTCCAGTGAGTCTGGTCTTCTCATTATGTGACCAAAGTATTCAAGCTTCAGCTTTAGTATTTGACCTTTCAGTGAATAGCCTGAATTAATTTATGTAAGTATTAACTAATTTGACCTCCTAGCTGTCCAAGGGATTCTCAAAAGTCTTCTCCAGCACCACAATTAAAAAACATCAATTCTGCCTCACTCAGCTTTCCTTAAAGTCCAACTCTCACAGTCATACGTTGCTAGTGGAAAACCCATGGTTTTGACTGTGCAGACCTTTGTCAGCAAGGTGATGTCTCTGCTTTTTAGTATACTCTCTAGATATAGCGTTCCTATACAGAACAATAAGGGATTTGTTTTGTGAAGTTTGGATTCAGTCAAAGGGCCACACTTGAGGAACTAGAGGGTCACCTGTGGTCTCAAGGCCGCCGCTTCCGCACCCCTGATAGTCCAATTCCCTCATCATGCAAATGAAGACTTTGAGACTCTGTGAGGGGAAGTCCATAATCTCGTAGCTAATCGAGGACCAGAGCAGGCGCAAGACCCCAGGACTCCTGACATTCAGCCGAGGACCCTTTGATCCCTTCAAGAGCAGCCTTAGCTCTTACACATGCCCTGCAATTTCTAGAAACCTGTCATGGGGAGAGCTGGGGGGCAGGCACACAGTCATGGGTTGGTTAGTGGGTAAATCCCTGTGGGCTCCCCAGAGGAGGAGGAGTCCACAATTTTCCTCTTTCCCTGTTCCTCAGGAGCCATGCTCTTCCTCAAGTACACCCAAGCCTTTGATCTCAACCAGTACAAGCAGAGGCTGCTACATACCTTCCTGGAACTGGTAGTGTGAATTTGGGGGTGAAGTGGGGCTGAGGGAGGGAGGGAAGCCTGCCAGGCCCCAGGCCTCTTTCCCTAGGCTCTTCCATACTGTCCCAGGAGTCTTTCAGATTCCTCTGAACTGAGATGTTTAGGGAAAGTTGAGATCCAGCCTCTGAGTACATTTCAGAAGAAAGGTCAGGATCTCCCATCCCTCCTCTCCTCTCCCCTCAGTCATCTGCCTTAGTTCATCATTCCTGAAATTCATTCCGGGAGGACTGGCCTCCCTTCCAGCTTGGGGGAAACTTCCTCCCTCCCTCCCAGCACTCCATACCTTCTCTGTCCACCACCTCTTCTCCCTTTCTCCTTTTATGTCTCCTTCTCTCCTACACTTTTCTCCTCTCTTTGTCCTCTCCAGGCAGCTAGGTGGTGCAGTGAATAGAGCCCTGGGCCTAGATTTAGGAGGACCTGAGTTCAAATCCCCCTTCAGACACTTACTGTGACCTTAGTCAAGTTACTTAAACTCTGTCTCATTCAGTTTTTTCAGTTGTAAAATGGAGAAATAAAAACACATCTTCCAGGGTTGTGTATAGCACACAGCACAGTGCCTAGCATATCTATTGTTCAATCATCCAGTCATGTCCTCCTCTTCATGGCTCCATGGATCATAGCATGCCAATGCTGGGTTTTTTTGGCCAAGATGTTGGAGTGGTTTGCCATTTCCTTCTCCAGTGGATTAAGGCAAACAGAAGTGAAGTGACTTGCCCAAGGTCACACAACTAGTGTGAGTGTCTGAGGCTGGATTTGAACCTACGACTTCCTGACTCTAGGCCCAGTACTTCAGCCATTGAGTCATTTCGCTGCCTCCAACCTAGCATACAGTAGGTGCTTAATAAATGCCTGTCTCCTTCCTCTTTCCTCATTCCTGCTTCCCTTCAACGAGACTATGAGGAAAGAGTGGTCAGAGATTACTGTTCACATGTTGCTGACTCCTTCCAGCCTCTGCTCCCTGGGGAGCCTTTGGAGAGAGAGGATCAAGTTTTCTGGGTTCCAGCCTGAGGGCTGAGGCTCAGGCTGGGATTCTTTACCATGTCCTCCTCTAACCCTCACTGAGAGTGTCCATGCAGAAAGTCCAATGGCCTACTTCAACAAAAGAGGACATCCTATCCACCTCAGGCCACATCATTAGGCTGCCCCCTTCACTACCAAACTTACTGCCTCTGTTCCCCCAAGCTGAACCTACCCTCCTTCAGGACCTCCTCTTCTCCCCATACTTTCAGTCTGACTCTATGCTCCCCATTTTGCCCCTTCCCTTAGGGACCAGTATAGCCACACCCCACCCAGGCCCTCAAGTTCCCCACAGCCTAGTCACCCTCTTGGAGGATGAACTGTCCACCCTACTCCGCCCCAGACCTTAGGCTCACCCCATGCCATCCTCAGCCCCAGGCTTCAGGGGTGCGCATGGCCATCTCAAAAGTACGCAGGGAGTCCGCTCTGCGAGGGTCAGGGCATACAGTGCGTGGAAAACGACAGGCTGAGACCGTGACACAGATCCAGCTGGTGCTGACCGATGATGGAGCCGGGCCTGAGGCAGGAAGGGCAGCTGCAGATGTGGCCCGGATCATCCTCACTGAGGTGGTTGAGCAAGGTATGGTCCCCACTGTGCTCCCTCACTGCGCCCTGCCCCAATCAGGCTCCTCAAAGAGACTCGGCCCTGTCCTGCTGGGTCCAGAGGAAGACCAAGCAGGGGCATCAGGCAGTCTCTCTTAGCACTGACTTTCCCAACTCATACCTCCATTTCAGCAGCCCCACTAATCCTTCCTCCACCAGGAAGCCTTCTTTGTGATCCTTCACAATGGGGCGAGGGGTTCTTTACAGTTTCCAAAGCACTTTCCTAATCACTGGGCTGTCATAGCATGCCTCAGAGAAAGATAAGATAGGTGCTTTAATCTCCATTTCATGGAGGAGGAAACTGAGACTCAGAGCAGAAAAGTGACATAAAGTATCATATAAAATGACAAGTAATACCTGCTTGTCTGGAGTTACCTAGATTCAGGTCAGCTTCCTTGGGCACCAGCTCCTAGAATTAGAGCCAGTCTCCTGGGAGACTGCCTTCAGGCACAGAGCTTTCACTTTTTACCTTGTTATAAACCTTCTTTGACCATTATGACCTCAGTCAGGAACCTTGACTTTCCTGGCCTCAACCTCTGAGCCTTCTGGGCTTCCTGGGTTCAAAGATATACCCTGTCCCCCTTCCCCCAGTTACAGGGAGCTAAGTGGTGCAATGGATAGAGTGTTGGATCTAAAATTGGAAAGACCTTAGTTCTAATTCTGCCTTAGACTCTGGGTGATCTTAGGCAAGTCACTTGAATGTTCTGGGCCTCAGTTTCATCATCTGTAAAATGAGGGATAATACCATCACCATTCTCACAGGGTTGTTATGCGGGTCAAATGAGATCAGTTTGTCATTTAAAGCACTTTGCAAACCTTACAACCTGATATAAAAGCTAGCTATTAATGACCATTTCCCTCCTGTGCTATGATCCATTCCTCTTTGTCTTGATGGACCATAGATCTGGAGGTGGATGGGATGTAGAGGTCATCCAGCTCAGCCCCCTCATTTATCACTGTAACACCCCTGGAAGTAGGTTCTATTATTATTTTCATTTTATAAACGAGGAACCTAAGGTGAGTCTGAGGAGGTTGATGAGATTTCCCAGGGAGAGAGTGCATAGAGAAGAAGAGAACCCAGAAGGGAGCCTGGGGGTGGGGGTGGGGGTGTCACCCACTCTTAGAGGGGTAAGGTGGGAATGACGATCCCAGGAAAGAGACTGGAGGGGGCTAGCTGAATGAGAGAACTAGGACACCCCAAAAGATAAAGGAGGAGAGCATCCAGGGAGAGGAAATGGTCGTTAGTGGCCAGTGCTCAGAGGACAAGAAGGCTGAAGACTGAGAAAAGGCCATTAAGAGATTTGGTGGTAGCCTTAGAGATCTGTTTTAGAAGTCAAGAATTTGAGAAATGAATGGATAATGACAAAGCAATGGGAGTTACAGTGACTGGAAGATGGGACTGAAAATGGACCTTGGGACTGTTAGCATCTTTTTTCCAAAACCTTGGAAGATCAAAGGGAGTAGCCCAGATTGGAGGCAAAACAGACTAAGGGACTGTGTACTGAAGAAACCTCAGAGGTAGTTATGGCAAGAGACCCTTCTATCAATGTCATGGGCTATGTTTCCAATTAGTGATATAGTGACAGGCCAGTGGGAGATGGCTTTGGTGGGTGGCATATATATACATACACATGTGTGAGCGTGTGTATGTGTGTGTGTGTGTGTGTGTGTGTGTGTGTTTTAGGGGCTAATAAATATGTATCAACTAATTGATTGATTGGCCCTCTCTCCTCTTTCCCCGCCCATCTACAATTCAACTATTCAGTGACAGGGATGAGCAGCTTGATTTTTTTTTTCTTTTTTTCTAATTAAAGGGGCCATCCCTTGACTCACTTCTTAAAGAGGCTTATTCACTAAATGGGTGTTGCCTCACTCTAAGTGAGTACCTAAAAAGGCCTTAGCCTAAAAGGGCCAGGGTTTCCCATTGTATCCTTGGCAATCTCCAGTCATCCTGATGAATATCTGGCCACTAGACCCAGGTGGCTCAGGAGAAGAAAGTGAGGCTGGTGACCTTGCACATCCCTCCCTCACTCAGATCAAAGTCAACTGCAAGTCATGTCATCATCTTGATATCATGGTCCTCTTTGAGAACGAAGGACAAACATTACAGATAGGTGGGAACACTGGTCTCTACACATGGAGAGAGCTTTGAGCAGCTTTCTAAGTATACAGAATGACCTCTTCAGCTCTAGATTCATGAGGCACCACAGTCTTCAAACAGCTGCTCATTCTAGAACACAGAATGTTCTAGCTAAAAGAATCTTAAGAGTAAGAGGATGTAGAATGTTAGAGTTAGAAGCAGTCATGAAAGGGAGGAAAATAGGGGGAGGTGTCTACCAGAGAAGAATGTCCCTCTATCAGCCTTGCAACAGGACAGTTCCCTAGAAACCAAGGCACAAACCTCTGCTGTTTCCTCTCCAAACAGAAGAAAATCCCTACCAGACATAGGAGCCATAATGCTCAGAGGTCATCCTGGCTCTTTGGCGATCTCTCTTGCTGTTAGTCAGGAAAGATTTCCTGGATGAAGAGGCTGGTTGTATTTGTCCTTCATTCTCGAAGAGGACCATGACATCAAGATGATGACATGACTTCTAGTTGACTTTCATTTGAGTGAGGAAGGGCTGTACAAGGTCACCAGCCTCACTTCTCCTGAGACACCTGGGTCCAGTGGCCTGGTATTCATCAGGATGACTGGAGATGGCCTAGGATGCAATGGGAGACCCTGACCATTTTAGATGAAGGTCTTATCAGATTCTCACTTTGAGTGAGATACGCCCGTTCAATGAATAGGACTCTTTAAGTAGTTACTCAAGGGATGGTTCCTTTTAATAAAAGAAAAAAATAACCAAAAAAAATCATTTGATATGTCCTATTTCTTCTCTCCTTTTCAGGGGCAGCATTTGGAGTCCTGCAGGGTGATGTGGAGTACTCAGGCATCAGTGGCTCCACAGCTGGGTTGAGTGGAACCATACTGACCTCAGGGCTGGTGACTGGCATCGCTATTGCCTTGGTCCTAGGGATGATGGTTCTGCTTGGGGGTCTTCTGCTCCTTCTCTGGACTAGACGGTTCAGGTAAGGGGCTGTCTCCTCACCCATATTAGTCTGTCTTAAGGCTTTTCTATGTTGTGGAAGGATATAGGAAGAAGTAAGAACCAGGATCCTGCCCTCGAAGAACTCATAGTCTAAAAGGGTTGGAGGATAAACAGACCCTGGGTTCTGTCTTAAGGAAGTTCACAGTCTAAAAAGAGACAGACCTACCTTACAGAAACATTTAAGTATCATATGAAACATGATGAAATTTTATGTACCAATATCAGGGCTGTAGGGACTCTAAGAAGTTGGAGGTCCCTGAGGACTGAGCTACAGGGAGAAACTTGAAAGTCATGTAAGTTTGGAATGGGCAGAAAGAAAGGGGCAGGGCATTTGAGACCAGAAAAACAATGGAACATGGAGTGGGTCTGGTGTGTCCTGGAGATGAAGAGACCAGTTTGGTTGAAACAGAAGAAGTATGTGTGAGAGTGAGCCTCCAAAGATGAGGCAGGAAAGGTAAATTCATCCAACTGTGGAGGGTTCTCAGTGTCTGACTAGAAAAATTGTATTTCACCCTATAAGCCAGTAGGCTCTGTCCATTTTGAGTACCAGCACTCCTCTTTATTAATGTCAAGAAACATCATGGATGCTATCACATAGAAAAATAGTCAGTACCTGCTCTCAGGGAACTTATATTCAACTGGCAAAGGGGGAATCTTGTATGTAGTAGGCAATGGGGTACAACTGTTGGATTGAACACAAACAGATAAGTAGATTCACAATAATTTGAGGATGGATGGTGTACTAAATAATAATATAAGGACAGTATCTTAGGCTGAAGTCTTTGGTCTCATCTAGATGGGAAACCCTTATCTGTTTTCTTAACTATCAATTCTGAGATAATTCCCTCAAATAAATCTGACTTTCCCCCTTACCAAAGGGATAACCACTCTTTTAGGGGGACATAGGATAGAAAATTCAGGGGGAAACTCTTTTCTTTCTGAAGAAAGAATTAGGGGGGGAGAGAGATTGGACAACAGGAAGACAGAAAGTCCCCCATAGCAAGTGGTCTTTCATTTGAGCCTTGAAGAAAGCTAGAGATATGAGGAGAGAGTTCATTTGAGGCATGGGATATAACCTGTGCAAATGCACAAAGGAGATAGAAATTTGGGGACCATCAAGGAGGCAGGTTCGGCTGAGGCTTTGAATGTCTGAAATGATTATCATGTAACACCAAGGGCCCAGTTGAGACTAGATGACATCGATTTGTAATTGACCTTGTCAGCATGACAGTGGTAATACAAAAGAGGTAGAAGATGATGGGGGTTTGGAACAGTGGGAGCCACAGGAGGATGAAAGGGCAAGGGATTTCAGAAGAGAGGACAGTTTACCCTAGAACTGGTTAGGAAAGTGAGCCCAATCAATGAGAAGAATTTATTAAATGCATATATCATTCACTTAGTTCAGGAGAAAAATTTAGCACCCTGAACTTCAGAGAAAATTCAAAGAAACAAAGATCAGACAACAGACAGGGCTTCCAATTGTCTGACAAATTAACAGATAGATCCAACTGTCTAACCATACATACGTAGTCACCAGAGAGAGAAGCACCAACATCTGGATTTTCAAAGCTGGAGGGCTCCTTCATGGCTGCCCAGAGTCTCATCTGGACAAACAAATACTTTCAAAGAGTAAGCCCCAAATTAAAACCCGCACCTCAGAATATTTATACACTTTTCAGAGCCAGAGGGCATTACAACCCTTGAGAACCAGTGCCTCATTAACAAAACATGTGGGTTTTCCTACAAATCTCCCATAATCAAACTGCCCTTAATGGGCAGGCCCATTAATGGGTAGGGAAGATCTTTAATTTCATTAGCATTACAGCTATGAGGACTGGGAAATGGACTGGGGAGCAAGGAAGAAGATTCTGTTAAGTCAGAGGGAGAGATGATAGAGAGTTGTACTATTGGCATAGGACCGCAGAGCCGTCTTAGGTAGAAGACCTCAGAGGTCTTCTGGTATAGGGCTTCTCAAACTTTTTCCACCTGTGACCCCTTTTTCCGTTGGTTGGCATTGCCTGAGGACACATGCAGTGCAAAGTGCATGTGCTTTGTGTTCAGAACCAATGCTGCAGTGGCATAGGCAAGCGCTGCCAGAACTACCTCAGATTCATTATGCATTTGATTTTTAATCAAGTTTTGGTCATTACATGTTCAGAAACCTTTTACTGCTGCCAGAATTTTTGTGATCCCCCATGGGGTCGTGACCCACAGCTTAAGATACACTGATTTTCTAGGGCAATTCTCCTTCCCCCCCACTTTTTTTAACAGATGAAGAAAATGAGACCCAAATAGATTGTTACTTGCCCAACGTCAAGGTGGATTCAAATTCTAAAATCAGTGTTCTTCCATTGCGCCACACTGCTACCCTATTGATTAAGAAAATAAACGACAAAGTTACTACGAATTTGATTATACTTTTAAATGGTATTTTTCTAATCATGTTAGCATCTCCATATATTTGAAAAAATAGTCATGTAATCTATGTTTGAGACATTCTTTCAGTTTTCAGGAGGTATACTTGCTTATTTATAGAGTGGAAGAAAATTCTATATTCAGTGTTTTAGATGCAACCTACCGGAAGCAATTTTGTTAACTTAGATTAGACTAATTCTAAACATTTCTGCTTAGAGAGATGTCCAAATACTGGCCGAGTTATTCCCCATTTTTCTTCCCCTCATTGCCAGTGCCTTTGAAAAAAACTCTCACATAAGCCCTGTTGGAATTACAATTTCTAGTCTCAAACAATAGACATAACTCCAGTTAGGACTTAGCAAAGGGTCAAAGCTGAGTAAAAGTCTCAGAACAGTAGTCATTTTCAATGTCTTCATGCTGGGCATGGTGGCTCATGCCTGGGGAGGTTGAGGCTGGAGTAAGGTTGGAGGTAGGTATTTGATCTGGCTCAGGTCACACCACAGAGCAAATAAAAAGCTTGGGGACAGCTTTTGGGCTGATCAGCTTGAGTTTGGACCCATCAGTAACCTTTGCATGTCCCACCTAGGCAAGATTGGAATGGCTAGTCTTTAAAAAAAATTTAGAATGTCTGCACTCCCCAGAGAATCATTCTCCTCAAATTGTTGATCTCCTCTTTGAACCCTCTTTTTAAATGGTGGAAGGTGACTGTTAGTCAAAGAACTCAAGAGATACTTCCATTAACTGAAGCCACAAAGACTTCTTTCTTCTCTTACTCTGATCATTACTCCAATTGGGTCAAAGCATAAAAAAAAAAAAAAGAAGAGACTCTTCAGAGGATCAATCAAGGGTCTCTTGCCCTTGTACAATCACCTTCACCCTTAATTCTTTCAGGGAGAAAGGAGTTTCCCCCTGAATTTTCTACCCAAATTTCTCAAAGAAAGTGATTAAATTTTTAGAAAGTGTGTGTGTAGGAACCAGATTTAGTTGAGGGGATTATCTTGGAACTGATAGTTAAGAAAGACTGGTAAGGATGTCTTATCTAGGTAAGACCAAGGGCTTCAGATTAAATCACTGTTCTTCTATTAATCTAGAACATGTAACCTAAAGAGGGAAGGATGGGCAGGGCTCAGTATGCTCCTGCAATGTATTCTTAGACCCCGTGCATTGCTCCATGACCTCCCAGGAGTCCTTGGTCCACCGACTTACCTACTTACTACCTACTACTTACCTACCACAGGCTTACAAAATCATTGTTCTAGGTAACAGGGAGCCACTGAAGGTTTTTGAGCAGTAGAGTAACATAACCAGTCATACATTAGGAAGGTGGCTGGCAGCATGTTCAGCATGGAGGAAGGTTGGATTGGGGGAAGCCATTTTTCCGTAATGGCTCCAGTGGGTTTGGGATGATCAGAAGGCACATCAAAAGTTAAATGACTTGACCAAGGTCACCCAGTAGTGATGGTGATGAGGGGAGCCATGGGAGTGAACTTGCTGAAAGACACCACTCTAGGTCTTAAAATAAGCTGCAAATAGCAATAATGTCCAAGTCCAAGTACTTGTACTTGGAAACAGTGAGGATAAGGCAGAGAGACTCAAGGGAAATGAAACATTTCCTTTCCCACCCAATTCACATGAATAAAAGGCGTGTTTTACAGTTTACAAGCACTTTCCCATCTAGGTACAGTGATTTCTCAGTTTGAGGTAGCTAGGTGGGGCAGTGGATAGAATGCTGGACCTGGAGTCAAGGAGACCTGAGTTCAAATCCTGCCTCAGACACTAGCTATGTGATCCTGGGCAGTCACTTAACTGCTCTTATCCTCAGTTTCCACATCTATGGAATGGAGACAATAATAGCCCCTTTCATAGGGTGAGGATGAAATGAGATAACATATGTAATTTATTTTGCAAAGTTTGAAGCACTAAGCAAATGTGTTCTCTTCCCACTGTATCCATCTTTGCATCCCCAAAGAATGAAAGGTGGAAAGGGCAGAGGATTTTGAGATGATAGGACCTGGGTTTGGATCATGGCTCTTTCCCTTATAATCAGAGGAATGTTGGAGTTGATCCTTCCCTTTCAGGACCTCAATTTCCTCATCTGTAAAATGAGAGGTATTCAGCTAGGTGAGACTTTTCACCTCTCCCAGCTACTGATTCTCTAATTATCTGTATCTTACAAAAGGGGAAACTGAGGTTCAGAGAAGGGAAAGGCCTGCCCACAATCACAGAGCTGGCGTCAACATCTCTGGTGTCCCTGCTGCTTATTGCTGGAGGAGATTGAGGTGGGAAGGGAGGTTGTGTGGGCCCCTCTTTTTCAAGGTTCACCTGACATTCCCCTTCTTGACCTAGGCCCCTGCTGATCCCCACTCTGTGGCAGAGATCGGAACCTTCATCAGATCAAGGGAACCAAAGCTTTGACAACCCCATTTTTGGTGATCCAGCTCCTCCCTCTGTCCTGGATCCTGACCCTGATGTGAAAGTGGTGAGCAGATGTTTCCACAGTGAATTACAGGGTCACATAATTTCAAGGAACAAGAGATCAGATGCTGAAGGATGCACAGCTTGGGGGAGACCCAGAGATTATTGGTGGTCAGATTTGGGAGGAAGTCACAGGTCATCACATAGCTGGGAGAGTCAAACTTGAGAGTCATTGGGAGTTAGCCCTGGAAATAATTGGTGGTCCCTCCCAGGTCTGCCTCCCTTCTCCTTGGCCCTGGGCCCCATATCAGTGTTTGAGGGAGAGATGGGATTTTGGAGAGACGTGTTCTGGTCTTTGGCAGGAAACCATTCTCCTTTAGGCCATTCTCATTTCCCTTCACCCAAAACTTTCAGGGTAAAGGTTGGAGGTGGGAGGAGATGGTTCTGCCCCAATTTCATGGAAGATCTCTCTGGCCACAAGGCTGGGGTCATGGAGGTCATGGTGTCTGGCCCAGAATTCTGGTTTCTGAACAGCTAGGAAGGAAGTGAGGTTGTCCTCAGGGCCCTGGGGGAGGGGGTGGGTTGGAGAGGAAAGACAGAGATATCAGAGCCATGATGGTACTGAATTCCTCTGTGGTCCACGGCACCCAGGGATTTTTCCACCCCTCTCCAGCCCCTGTTTTCTCTGTCTGGGAGGGCGGGTGTTCCTTTCTCTGACTCTGTATGTCTGTCTCTCCATTTATTTCTCTGTGTCTCTGGGATTGCCTCTTTTTTGCTTCTCCATGTCTCTCTCCATGACTGTTATCTTTCTACATGACTGTGTCTTACTCTTTCTGTACCTCCCTCTGGCTTTCTCTCCATGTCCCAGCCCTCCCCTCCTCCTCCCCCCCTTCCTCTCTCTCTGCCTCTCCCTGTCTTGGTGTCTTTTCATCTCTGCCTCTCTTGGTCTCTCTTCCCCTTAGGTTTTGGAAGATGCCTTCTCTCCGATGACCTCCACCAGGACTAGTGGCAGCCACTTCACTAACCCCTTATTTGAAACAGACATCTAAGGCCCTCGGCCCTGGGCTCAGTGAGGCCCCGGGAGCCTGGCCTGTGTGAGGAGGAGGGAACTACCTGAACGATGGCAGCTCTTTTCTGTCTCTTGCCTTGTCTCCACCGTGAAACCTGGCTCAGGGATCTCCCCACCCCCAGCCTGACCACCGAGTTTCTCCGAATGGATAGATGGATGAGCAGGCTGCCTCCCATGATGATGAGCAGCTTCTGAACCACCTCTCATTCCTCTTTCCCCAGCATGGGGCACCATTCATGCACTTTCCTACCAGGGCGTACCACAAAGCATGCTTGCAATTAAAGTCAGACCTTCCAGCTTTCAGATCAAGCCATCCAGCCTTCTGCGGATCCAGCGTTCCTTGAATTGCTAGGCAATGCCCCTGATTACCCCTCACCTCCATGTAGTAGACAGCTATTCATTTCTTCCCCACAGGAATTACTTCTTTCTTTCTTTCAACCCTACAGTCCCTCGACCGAATACTGAGAGACTTGAATTCAAGTTCTGACACTGTGTAACTTTATGCAAATCTCTTCCTTTCTCTGCACCTCAGTTTCCCCTCTCTGCAAAATGATCTTTGTTTCCCTTTAGTTGTGATGATGGCTCGGAGTTCCCAGGGAAGAAATTAGAACAAGGGAGTGTGACGCACCCTTCAAACAGGGGAAAGGGAAGGAATAGGGAAAGGGAAGTCTGCCTGTGGGTTCCCTGCAGACAGATGGTGGGGCAGTCCTAGCCTTGCCATAACCTGGGGAAGGGCTAGAGAAAGAACCAGAGCTGGCCTTCTTTAATAAAAGATGTCTGACTGGCAACATGCTTCGATCTTTTCTGAACACTGAGGGAGAGTAGCTGGAGGGCTAAGTCACTTCTCCCTGGTTCTTTTCTACCAAACTGGTGGTCACAGAAATAACAGCAGAACTTTAGAGAAGTCATGATATCCCCAGAGAGTAGGCTGCTTCCAGCAGTTCAAATTGTGTACTGGAGAATGCATTGGATTCAGAGTGAGAAAGACCTGTGTTGTAATCCTATTTCAAATACTTATTAGCTGTGACCTTGGAAAAGTCACTTACCTCTTTGTCTCAGTTTCCTCATCTATAATGAGGCAGAGGGTGTTTTTCCGAACTTCTGAAGTTTATTCCAACTCTAAATGGAAAAGATCATTTGTTGTTCAGTCATATCCAGTTCTTTATGACCCCATTTAAGGTATTCTTGGTAAAGATATTGAATTTCCATTTGCCATTTCCTTCTCCAGCTCATTTTACAGATGAAAAAACTGAAGCAGACAGGGTCAAGTGACTTGCTCAGGGTCATGCAGTTAGTGTCTTGGGTCAAATTTAAAATCAGTAAGGAGTCCTCCTGACTCCAGGCCCTGCACTCTATCCACTGTGCCCCCGACCTACCCCATCATAAGATTATAGATTTAGAGTTGGAATAAACTTCAGAAGTGATGGGAAGTCTGTATACTTTTTAACATTTCCTTGAATTTCCCTTGGTCAAGGAGAAAAATAAGTCATTTATTAAGCAATTACTATGTGCTGGGCTCTTTTCAGGTGCTGAGGTTAAGAAAGATAAGAACTTACTTTGCCCTCAATGAGCTAATATTCTGATAACATACAATGCGCAAATCACTACGTATATACAGTGTAAATGGAAAGTCATGAGAAGAGAAAGCATTAGCAGTTTGAAGAAGCCAGGAGGAGGTCCTGAAGAAGGTGGGGGGGACAAAATTGAGTCACAAGTGGGAGGCTAATGAAGTATGTCCATTCTGGACACCTCTCCAAAATGGAGGCCCCAGAAGGAGCTCACCAAAAAGAGAAGCGGCCTATAGCAGAGTGAGTGGATTTTACTAGGAGTATAATGTAATGGGATTTGGCACTTACTCAGACCACCTAAAATGAAGGCACTCATATGGGAGATGCCAAAGACCTTCTTCTGGGAGACCAAAGAACTGGCTCATGTGGTCACACTGTATTGGCTCACCATGTGGTTAGAAGAAGCCCCTTTGCATTCATTATCTACGTAGATGGAACTGGTTGTGCCTTCAACTCTATGACTGGGGCAGTTTCCCTCTTCTTGACTGGTCCAGGGGCAAAGGATTCATCCTCCCACGTCAAGTGGCACCATGGGGGCCACTTCTCCCTCCCCTCAGGTGATGTGGCCTGAGAAATGAGTTTTGATATGTGTCCTTTTCAGTTCTAGGTTCAGGGAGTGGACTCCCTGCCCCAGAGAGTCATGGGGACATCGGAGGTCAGATAATGAAAGTAGCCTAGCAGGGAAGCCCTGGCAAATCAGGGTCCTGGACACAAGGCCAGTGGAGGGGTTGGATTTGAATGTGGCACAACTAATATTGTTCCAATTTAGCCACTGAGACTGTCTTTACAAAAGGATATTTACTTCAAAGGGATAATAGCAAGTTATTTTTAAGCTATTAAAACTTAAAATTACACCAAAACTTTTTACTACAACTCCATTTCGCCATAATTAGCCAGACCCAGACCCACTACAGCATGGCCATAGTAGTTTTGCATCTTTTCTCCCCTTTCTCTTTTGTGGTTGTTCAGTCATTTTTCAGTTATGTCCAACTTTACAGGAAACCATTTGGTTTTTCTCAGCAACGATACTGGATTTACCATTTCTTTTGCCAGTTCATTTTACAGATGAGTAAAGGCAAGTAGGCAAGTAGGATTAAGTGACTTGCCTAGGGTCACACAGCCAGTGTCTGAGGCTATATTTGAACTCATGAAGATGATCTTTCTGATTCCAGGTCTGGCTCTCATGCACTGTGCCCCTTTAACATTGCCTTATGACAACCTTCCACGACTGCTGTTATTACCTTGACTAAAACACCTTTCTGGGGTTACTTCCCTTATATATTGTTTTGTTAATATGCAAACTGCAGGAGTGGTCTTGATTTTTCTTATTTGTATTTCCAACACATCACATCCTAAGTGCCTAAAAGTACATTTTCATTCATTAATTCATTCACTCTGGCTCAGCTTTGGAAATTCAATTAAGGCTTAGGTTAAAAGGCTTTAGGGCCCCTTAGTCTGAGCCTAGGTATGAGGGACATGTTATTTTCATGTTAATGCAGACTTATGTGGCCAAAATAGTCATTCCCTGTTGCCCAGTGTGGTAGCAATAGATTTCTTCACTGCGCTATGCTCATACCTAGACAAGACACAGATCTTGCAAGAAACCTTTCCAGAGTTCATCCTTTTGGCTCAGTCATTTACATATAATGATGAAACATCAGAAGGGTAGTTTTCTTCTACCTGCACATCAGATGGCCTTTCTCTTGTGTGTTTTTCAAAGAAATTTATTCATTCTAATGCGGGACACAACATAGGTAGGGGAATAGTGGCTAGGGAAGTGTTTTGGTCTGGCAACCCACAGGAATGAGTGGAGTCACTTGAATGGATATGCTTCCAGAAACACTGGTAGCATTGATTAAATTACTATTCTGAGTCAAAAATGAAAAGCCTGGGGTAGCTAAATGGTGCAGTAAACAGAGCATCAGCTCTGGAGTCAGGAGGACCCAAATTCAAATTTGGCCTCAGAAACTGGACACTTCCTAGTTGTGTGACCTGAGGCAAGTCACTTAACCCCAAGTGCCTCACCTCTCCCCTCCAAAAACAAAAAAATGAAAAGCAGGGGCCAAGGAACCTGGTAGGGTGAAGTGTGGCTGGGAATCTGGGCCTGGCTGGAGTGGACTCCCTGCAATCAGGACAGTCCAGACCTAGGGTGGTGCTCCAAAGCTGAGTAGCTTGGTTGCTCTAGGGGATGGTTTCGGACATTCCACTTAAAAGGGTATAGTTACAGCACCCTTTTTCTGAATGTTCTCTGTAGCCTAGTGAAGACTACAAATCCCTTCTTAGAATAATGTTTTTAAAGACATAAAATACATAGTACAAGAAAGGAAATCAATTGTATTCAAATAGTTCTCAACTCCATGGACCCCAGGGACTCAGCACAGTCTTCCCCCCATCTACCACCAGCTGCTCTGCTTTTAGTTCTTGGGAATCACCCCAGCACTCACAGCCTGCCTCACGCTGATGCTTCATGTTTGTTCACCTTCTACCAAGTGGTCTAGAGGTGGGCATCTTTGTTGGTAGAAGATAACAAAACCATGGATCCCTGGAGTACATCTGAAGTGTCCGTAAACCTTAAAGTGTGTTAGAAACCAAAGGCAGGACTTCTCTTTTTTAGGAGACACTGGTAAGAGGGATGAATTTCCTGCTATTGTCAAAAACCAAAAGCCTCTAACAATTTATCTACGATTCTAAAGCTGCTTAACTTTCCACCACAGTCAAATCTCCCAGCTCCTGAACAGGAGACTACCAGGTTCATCTTCTACCAAATATTTTCTTCTAAAATAAGCAGCCAGGCACTTCTTTACAAAGTAATGAAGAATGAATCTTCCCAGTTCTCTGAGATGGGATTTTTTTTTTTTGCTATCTTCAGTATGGAATAGTGACCTTGAAGTAATATAACCTAAAGTTTGGTTCCTCGCTTTCTTTGGAAAAACAAAAATCTCAAAATATCAGTTTCTTTATCATCAAAATGGGGATAACAGTATTTGCACTATTTACCTCAAAGAATTCTTATAAGAAAAATACTTCTAAAACCTTAATTTTTTACAGAAATATGAACTACTGTTCCAGATGCAGACCAGAATTTCTTGCAGGGTTCATTAGGTAACTCACATATGACACACCTTGCAAACAGTACGGGCATAGTAAGACTCTATTTAGAGTTCATGCAGTAGATTTCTATGTCAAGACAGACCACTATGAACTTTAAAACCTCCCTCTTCTGCTTTATTGACAAGTAAATTGTTCAAAAATGTTCTCACAGTTCAATAATTACAAAGACTCAGACTTACATTAAAAAAGTAAAAACCAGATTCCCCCCCACCCCCCAAAGCAGTAGTGTCCAGCTCCAAAGGAGCCCCTTTATGGAGAATCTGAGGAGAGAGCCAGTACTGTCTGTCAGACACTTAAATGTTACAGGACTAAATGTGGACTAACACTCAGTTTCAACTAAAAACAAGTGCACATCATTAACAGTGTTTTGGGGGGGAAACCATTGGTGTCGCATTATTAGCCAACCAAATCTTCAATAAGTGACATCCAACTGTCATATTGGGGCAAAAGGCACACTAATGGGTCAATGAAAAACTGGACATGCCAGCCATGGGATTAATTACAAGCGTTTAATGAGATGAGGTCACAAATATGGTCACTAAATGGAGAATATAAGTGTGAGATTAAATAGCCACACAAAACACCACCACTGCACATGGGCCATAGGAAGTCTTTAGGAGGGTGCTGTGCGTTTTTCTACATGATCAATACTTATTTAGTAATCATGGGGTCTCCATGCAGGTGAAGGATGATGAATGAGAAGAGCTGCTCTCTTATCTGACCCTTGTAAGGAACCAAGAACACAGATGGTTCATCTATGGGTATTCGCGTCCACACATTCACAAACACATATGCATATGTGTATTAGAGAGTGCTACTGCTCCAAAAAAAGGAAATGAGAAATAAAGGATACAATTTTTCACAACAGTATTTCTGATGTTTTAAAAGTCCTGATCAGTGCCATAACTGAGGATGCAATAAAAAGCAGTTAGTGGGGTAAAAAAGGGGAAGGGGGAGATATTACTGGTAACAGTCCTATATACATGACTAAAAAGTTGGTAGAAAGATGTTTCTGCAGCTGAATACATAATGGCTAAATGAGTCGGAAGGCCACAAATTAACCTCAGCTTTCTTTTGACTTCATGATTCTAGTGATGCTGGGAACAATGTACAGTTTCCTATTATTTCCCTAAAGTTTTAGGAAAGAGTTACAGGAAAAAGGGAAAAGTATATTTATCTGAGGATGTAACAGGTCCTTTGTGTGTATTTCCTATGCAAAGGTTCATACTCTGTCTAAAAGGATATCCGGCTAATGAGACGTTACATCATTCTATAGAAAAATAATGTTGTCAATACTGTTTAGCATCCACACTACCAGTATTTTCCTCTCTATTTCTTTCTTGGCAGAAGAGATTATTTATTGGTTTTCTTTAATGCTTACATGTAACAGATTTATATCACAGCTGTGCAGAAATGAATACATCTTAACTATCGCAACTGCCCAACGTTGCAAAAAAAAAAAGTGATTATTATTGTAATAATAATTTGTTTTCATTTCCATTTTCTTATCTACAATCTGGATATTTATTTTCTTGTGCAACACTAGAGACTCTCAGTCTTGGCATTCATGTGACACGCTTGCTCCGTTTGTTTCTGAATATGTGGTGCAGTGCTGGGAATGTAAAGCTGAAGACTGGAGGCTGGAGTGTTAGGCATCACAGGTTGATTGGTCTAGTCCATCGAGTGTAAGCTGATTTCTGTGTGGAGAATTGGGGCTGGGGGGACCACTTGGATTGGAGCTATTCGATGGAGTAGAGTGTTTGGTGGAATCAGAATCCGGCTGTTAAAAGAAGAAATGATAATGAATACTCCCAAAGACAATCTTCCATATTTTTATATATACAATGCCTTTTGCCAAAGAATTTCCAACTTTAGATCTCCAATTCTAGGCTAAATGGTGAACTTTGAACTTTACTTATCTAGCAAAGAGGAATAGGAACCCAGACCTATTATGTGAACAACAGGACCCCAAAAACTGAAAAGGCAGAAAGTTTAAGCTCTGGCCCTGCTGCTCCAGCAGTGGGGAGCTGTGATCTCGAGGCCACCTGTGTCCTTCTAGGTCCTCGGGTGTGGCCTTCTGCCTGAGTCCAAGTTTTACAGAACAAAACCTTTTATTTAAGGGGATTTGTCCTGTGAAGTTTGGATTCAGTCAAAGGGCCACACTTGAGGATCTAGAAGGCCACAGGTCCCTCCACCCCGGCTTCCATGGAAGGTAACTGTGGGAACATTATACCCTAAGGGACTGCAGGATTATGAGTTGAGGAAAAAGTCCTGCAGATCATATAATCCAAATCCTTCATGTTATAGGTATGGAAACTGTTCTGGGGAGCTGGGGCGAAGTCTAGTTTTATCCTTTCAAAACCAATGCTTTTTTTTTTTGAGCTTACTTATTAGCTTTGGGGAGCTCACACCAAGTTGGAGGAATGTTTAGAATTACTGGAGTGAATAAGATGCCTGAGGGCAACCTTATGCACAAAAGTGCAGGGTGCTGGATATGAAGTCAGATCCAGATCCCTGAGCTGCTGCTAACTACCTCTGTGACCTGGAGATGACTCAATCTTTCTGGGTCTTTGTTTCCTCCTCTGAAAAATGAAGGATTGAATTAGATGGTACTTAAGGTCCATCCAGCTCAGAATCCATGGTTTCATGATCTCTAACCAGCCCTAAGATCATATAATTAGTCACTGAAAACAAATGGCTAAGTTCACACAGTTCAATGACTAACAGGGTGGAAGAGGGGGGAGTCTGCTTGCAGGTACCAAAATGAAAAAAATAATCACTATTTTGTTATTATTTTGCATCAAAATTTTTCCCCCGTGAAGGCAGGTAGGATTCATGGCCATAGATTCCATCCATCTCTCCTTTCCTCCCTCAATAATCAGAAACCTGGAAAATACTGAGAAATTTACTCCATAAGTACCTGTGACAAGCAACCCAGGCAGAATGAATGATGTGCTCACTATTCCTCATCAGTTTAGTAAACTCAGTGCTTCAAGGCTCACACCCCTTTCTCTTCAAAAGAGACACAGAATCTGAGCAGCAACGGCCCCAACTAATCTGAATACAAAAGCCACTGCTTGGAGACTTGACTTAAAACTCCCAGTGCCCTAAGCAGCTCTCTAAGGCTGAAAGTTACAGAACAGTTATCAGCCTACACTGGTAGAAGGGATTTCTTCCCTGGAAATTCCCCAGACCAACGAAAGCACAGGTCTAGAATGTTACAGAGTATTAATGCCCTGTAAAAAGTGGGAAGGTTTATATGAAGTAGAAACAAAAGAACAGACATACTTACTATAACCATGTACAAGACAAACATTAAACAGAAACACAATCTGTATTACAACACATTTAACAACTTTGTTTCTATCTTGTTAAAAATTAATATACACAGCTTCTATTTCTTTTAATCAGTAACCAGTAAGAGTATGGTTACGCATACATTCATTTCTTGTACAGTTTTGTCACATTTGCTTTTATTTCTGCTTTTCTCTGTTATTGTTCATATTTGAATGAGCGTAGCTGAAAATTAACACTGATCAAAATATTAACCTCCCTGCTATTACTTTGGGAAGGGGGTGGGTGTGGGTGAATAAATTTTTTGCTTATGACCCAAGTGCCTTTCTTTTTAAGGAGCAGCATTTACGTAGTACTTTTGGAAAAGTTTTGGTTTGACAAGGCAATTTTTACCTCTTTGTCAAAATCCTGGTCAGGATCAGACATACTTCTTAGAGGTATGGTCACTCCCAGTTCACCTCCACCTATAGGAAAACAAAGGTTTACAACTGAAGCAAAAATTTAAACATCATATTAAGTCCTTTGTATTTCCCTTGCCCCTTTTCTCCCACAGTGCTCACAGACATGACAGGTAGTGCACAAGTGATCTTTATTTACACAAGTCACATTTATTAAGTGCTTTATAAGTCCACAAACATGCCATCCAATCTCTAAGCTCTGGGCATTTTCTCTGGCTGGTGCTCATGCCTGGAATCATCTCTGCCTCCTGGCTTCCTTCTACAGGAAGCCTTTCCCAGACCCCTCGATTTGAGCACCTTCCCTCTGTGAGTGTTTCCTATCTGTCCTGTCTATAGTATATATTGACTTGCTTGTCGTTTTCCCCATCACACTTCAAGATCACTGAGGGCAGGGACTGTCTCTTGTCTCTCTGTATGATGCCCAGCACATAGTAAACACTTAATAAATGTTTACTAATTGACTGACTCCTGTGCAATGCACTGTTGGAGATACAAAGGTATCTGGTTTCTGACCTCAGGGAATTAAGTCTAGTAGAAAATTCCTAAGATTATTTGGATTGCAATTTGTACCTGAAGAGGGCCATGAAACGTAGGTCTTACTTCTTGATTGTGGTTGCCGGGAGAGGTTGGCGGGGGAAGGGCCAGCCTTTTCTTCTTGTGAGGAAGGCAGTACGCTCTATATTCAAAAATGCAACATTAAAACATATGTACAACCAGACGCCCACACCACAGTCATTATGGCCTGTTTTAACGAAATAAGCATTGTGGGTCAGGGACAATAGATGACGTAAAGATCAATCTGGGAAAACGTTTAAGGTTGACTTTGCTAGGCAAACACATAATTTCTAAGCCCCACAAAACACTGGAAGATGATGTTTGCAGCAGAAGAGGCTAAAGTAAATTTTAGAACACTGCGTAAGTATGCAGTCAGCACCACCAGTGAGTGGTCAGCCACCTCGAAGAGTTGTCACAAGGAAAGCACCACACAGACGGAAGCCAGTCATTTGTACCCACCCAGTCTATGTGTCTCCTGTTCACGTCCTCCCATTAATCTTCCACAAGGGGTTCATCCAGAATGATGGAGCCCCTCCTATGCCTCCTAATAGCATATGGACAGTAATGGAACACACAGGTTAGCTCTTGATCTCACTAGGTCGATAACTGATGGACACAGCATATAACTAGCATCTTAATTACAGAAGAAGAGTGTGCTTTTTATTAAAAGTAAAAGGATACGCCATTATCCTCTCCTGTTATTCAGGACTCAACACTTGGCACATATTTTATTTTACAAGTAAAAGTCAAGAGCTGAGAATCTAAGAGTACAGATGTCCTGAACAAACTGGCTAGCAACAGCACAAGGCTGTCTATACTAGCTTCCACTTCTTCATCTACAAACTGGCGCTCAATCACTTTCATTCTGGCTTCTAAGCCCATCAACTGACAGAAGCTACTCTCTTAATTGCTAACTATAACACCTTTCTCAGTCCTCGTCCTTCTTTATGTCCATTATAGGTTTTGGTATTTCCCCTCTAAAGAAAGTAAACTCCTTAAGGCCAAATGATTTCATTTTTTTAATCTTTATGTTCCTGTCACCAAGTTAAAATTTTTCACTGACCTGGATCCCCCCCACCCCCCTCCCTACCCTTCTAGATAATCTCTTTCCCTTTGGCTTCTGTGATGCTGCTTTCTCCTTGTTTTCTCTCTATCATTCTCACCACTTTTTCAGCTTCTTTTTCTGAATCCTTAAATTATCTCATATCTACCTATCTATTTATATGCTGTATGCTGCAGGAAAGTAAGTTCCTTGAAGGCTAGGATACTCTAACAAGTTCTATCTCTCTAGTGTCTACAGAGCGGAGTGGTATATTGGCAGAGTCAGCCTCCGAATTGAGAAGGCCAAGAATCAAATGCAGCCTCTGCCCCATCCTGGCTTTGTGAGCTGGGCAAATCACTCAGCCTCTCAGTCCTCAAACAATTCTCTTAAGAATTTAGGGTCTAAAGCAGCTGTTCCTCTGTATTGGTGGAAGGAGCTTCCTGACCAATAGTTCCCCTACACCAATGAAATCACAGGTTTGGATGCCCCCACCCCCTCATCCTCCAAAACCCCCATACCAGTGCCTGGCCAAGCACCACACACACAGAAGGAATTTAGTAAATACTTGGGTTGAATAGTTTTCTTCCTCATTATTACTGAGACACACATTTTAAGGCTTTACATTTTTCACAGTGCTTTCCTCAGAACAATGCTGCAAGTGGGCAGTTTGAGTACTTTTCTCTCAGCTCTAAAGCAAAGGGGCTGGGCCTGGGAGGCAATGGGACCTATCAGGGCCTCATGGCTATTGAGGAGGAGAAACAGAACTTGCAGCCAAGTTAATGGGTCCCAGCCCATGACCTGCCTCCTCTCATATAGCTCCAAGCCTGAAAAAGAGCCCAGGGTGCATCACTTGATTCTTAAGTGTTAATGTGTTAATAATTGTTCCTACTCTGGCAAGGGAAATAGAAGAGAGGCTGGAAAAAGGAAGCAGAGGGATGCCTGAAGCTGAAAAACAGTGATAATTCTGGATAAAGATTTTGGCAGAGTAAGTTTATGTGATAGGTGTGCTTAAAGTTTGTTGGAGGTGGTACTGGAACAGACTGCTGCAAAGAGGAGTGGGAAGGAAATGAATTCTGTTACTTTCATCAAGTACGAAAAGCAGGGAGAAAGACAAGTATGGGTAAAATGCTTCTAAGGCAGCTAGCAGTGTGGACTGGGTTATCTTGGCAGATGCAGCTTTTCATTTTTCAGCCAGGTCCCCTTTTCCTTGAAGGGAAGGCTTTCTCAGAAGCCTTATGCATAGCTTCCTCTGGCAAATGTTGGTCAGAAAAGCAGACACTGCCAAGTGCAGAGATATTATATTTTGTGGATGTCAACTCCATTCCCATGCCTCACCCCTGTTTACTGGGTAAATTTATTTAATTTACCAGAGGGAGATCCATGAGCACTTGCATTCCATCTCCTGGTCCCATATGAGCAACGTGGTTAAAATTGGTTGGGTTTGATATCATCTTTGATCTCAGTTCTGGGTCTCTAAGCATCTCTCTGGGGAAATGAAAACATTGGGAAATTCATTCATATGCAAAAATACTCTTGGCTGTTGCTATTAACCTAACCAAGCTCTAAGTGATTAAACTCTTACCGCCTCTGCTGTAATCTCTCTTCCTCAGGAACCTTAAAGACAAATCGCTTCTTACTTCTGGTCCGAAGCATTTGTTTTTTGCTGTTATCAGAAGTTTCTGGAACACTGAGTACAGCTCCTACATGAATAACAAATAATGCACAGTAATTGTGGCTGTAGCTCATGTATTTGAAATATCACTTATTCTCAGAAACATCAGCACAGCAGGGGTACAGAGCACAACTGTGAAGCACATGGATTTGTTGAATCTAGGTAAACGAAAAGACTGTTTGCTTATGGTGTGTAGTAATATAGAAATCTATTGAACAGAAAAATATTCTAAGCTTGTTCCTTCCTTGCCTACCTGAAAACTTGTTCTTGAAGTATATTAACCGTGGAGGTTCCCAGTTAAGGAGATTAAGTGTTCCTTCCATGTTAAGTGGTCTGACCTGATTTGGAACAAAAAAGTAATTTTGATTATAATGTATAATTTGTAGAGTTCATGTTACAACAAATGACAAGGAATGGATTCCCTTACCTTCCTCAGGCCAATAGTCTGAACCCATTCCATAGTATGAACATCAAAAACATCAACTCCATATTCACTGTATACTGTGATGTAAGAAGAACTACAACCTAGTATAAGCAGAACAAAAACAAGTGAAAAATTTAGATATTGTTAAAACCTGACTAACTTTATAAAAGTGAATGGTAAAGGGTTATGTGTGTGAACTGTGAGGCTTTCAAAAGCTACAGGGATGGCACTTCTACATCCAATCTGAAAAGCATTACTGCTGTTTTTTTCAATTTTAAATGACTAAAATTCAAAACTGGCTCCATTTGAAGTAGCAGGCTATCAAAATTGTTATTGTAGATGTTTCCTTTTAAGTTCAAAAAAAGCATGTTACAAATGCTTAAATGCTCAGTTTCTTTGTAACTAAAGAAAAGTTGAACACATTTGAGGAAACATGATAATTTTATTTCCTTCAGAAATATTAATACAAAAGGCTCTTGGTATTTTAAACTCACAATATGGAATCTGGGTGGGTTCTGAAAGCATAAACTTATTAACAATATAGAAAATTAACTGGCAACAGTAAGATGACTTGGGAGGAGCAGTAGTACATAATATGGGAGAGAATCACCTACTTCAGAAGCAATATTTGAATTAATAAACATTCTCTCCTTTATTCTGTAAACAGGTCTCTGAAGGCAACCTTACTAGTTTAATGTGAATACGTTTGAAAGCAGCAAAAGTGACTTTCATTAAACACAGTTCTTGTATTTCAGAGAGATCTTTCCTCTAGGACAAAAGTGTAGAGGAAAAGCAGTAGACAAGGAATCACAAGTCCAGGACTGTAGTGTTGACTTTGCCACAAAATAGTTTTGTGACCTTCAGCAAGTTCTTTCCCCTTTCTTGAGTTTCAGTTTCCCCTTCTATAAAATAAAGGGGAGGATGACAGACTAGATCTCTAAAGACTCACAGTTTCTGACATTCTGTGATTCTAAGACACCAAATGCTTAATATTTCACTGTGTAACACTGCAGAAGAGCTACACAGAAGTAAATTATTATTTAATAATGCAAAGTATTAAACCTAGACCTAGTCTGCATCTGAAAAAATGAAAAAGGTCACACACACATACACACACACACACACACACACACACTCTCTCTCTCTCTCTCTCTCTCTCTCTCTCTCTCTATTAGGATCAAGCCTTTTCTAAAAAAAAAGAAGCAAGCAGTGGAAAAAGCATTAACCTAGGAGACAGAAATGAGAGTCCTGTTTCTGCCATGAGCTACCTGAAATTGGGGCAGTTCTTTTATCTCTTTGGGCCTCAAGGTTCCTTCACTGTAAAACAGCTAGAATTTTTATAGCACTTTTATGTTTAAAAAGTGCTTGACAAATATTATTTTATAATTTCTAAATCCTCTTCCGGCTCATTACTTTATGGTAATTTTGAAAGCCAATTTAAAATGTCTTTCTAATCATCTATACCTAAGGTGAAGTACAGTTTGTTGGTAGATACACTGAGCACTGGCAGTAGCATTACTCTGAAAATGTTTAGTGCTGGGAAATGCTGCAAATACTTGTGAATGTTGTGCAGTTTTAACTTTCAGTCTCAGTATTTCTTCTTCACCTTGAATTAAAAATTCACTTCTGTTATATTGCAACAGGATAGGTACCACTACCTTCTGCAGAATCTGTAGCAACTGTAGGAACAAAATCCTTTCCAATGAATATTTTAAAAAAATCAAAATGTAATGTGGTTAAGTGAAAGATGGCTTAGGTTAGTTGCAAAAGTTCAAAAGTAATATCTGTTTACGCCTTTCAAAGAGGGGGATATAGATCAAAACTCCTGAAGCTGTCCATTCCACTTTTGCAGAGTTCCATAACTGTTAGGGTATTTTTCCTTATGTCAAACCTAACATTGCTTCTTTTCAGATTGGCATTGGTTCCAGAGTGCAGAAATGGGAAAAAACAGAACGTCTCATTTTTTTCCTATATAACTACCCTTCCCTTTCAAATGCTTGAAAACAACTATTACTCCAGTCTCTAGCCCTACCACACTACCCTTCAATGAAAAAAAACAAATACAACATTTCTCTCCTCCAGGCTAAAACAGTCTGAGTTCTTTCAACAGATCTTCATATGCCATGGACTGAAGGACATTCACCATCCTTGCTACCTTTATCTGAATGCTCTCCTGATGATCAACATCCTTTGTAAATCGTGATGTCAAGGGATATACACAATATTCTAGCTATGGACTATTAGAGAAAATGATTGACTTCTTATTCCTGGAAGCTCTGACTTTAAATGTGGTCCAAGATTCCATTAGCTTTCTGGGAGACTGTCATATTGCACTGTTGGCTCTTATTTAGTACACTAAAACCCTCATTTTTTCCCAGACCCACTTGTTTAACCTTGCCTCTCTAATCTGGACCTGTAGAATTTATTTCTTGTTCCCAAGTTCAAGACTTACACATATTCCCTATTAAATTTCATCTTATCAGATTCATCCCAATCTTCTAGATCTCTTCAGATCCCAACTTTCTCACCTAGTAAGTTGGCTGTGGCCCTCCTAGCTTTGTGCCAATACTTTTACTGAAGTTATAACAAAGAATGTAGTACCAAGCATGGATCCCTCCACTGAAAATCTTTCAAGCTAACATCAAACCATTTCAACCAGTTCTAAAAATTCAACTAGTAGTACTTTCAGGTAGCCCATATCTCTCCACCTTTTCCACTAGAATACTATATGGCATTTTAAAATACAGCATTCCCCAATCACCTATTTTAGTGTACCTGTCAAAAAGAGAAATTATTTTAGACCTAGCATGCAGGACCTGTTCTTAAGCACCACTTTCATTTCCAGATGTTCACTAACCATATCTTAAATAATTAAGTCTAGATTTACCAAGAATCAAAGACAAAATCTTTGCCTTTTACAGACTCCATTCTCTTCCCTTTTTTGAAAACTGGGAAATTTGTCCTTCCTTCAAACATGTAGTAACTTTCCTGTTCTTTACAATCTTTCAAATATTATTAGCTAAGCAAAAGGATGGAATAGTGAACCAAGATGGCAGAGTAGAGCAATCACTATAGCTAAGCTCTCCCAACCTTCTCCTCCAAACAACTTTAAATTAATGCCTCGAATCAAATTCTGCAAGCCCAGCCTAAGATAGGAGATCAGAAGGACAGAGGGGTGGGGTGGGGACTGATCTGGAGCACATGTGGTGACCATACCAGCTGTAGGCCTTGGAAATGGTAACAGCAGCAGCTTCAGGAGCTCTTGACCCTAAGACAGTAGGGGGTGATTGGACAACTGGTAAGAAAGAAATTGCAAGGAAGCCCTGTACTAGCACTAATCACTTCTGGCAACTCCACTGCCCACACCCACTTCTAGGTCACAGTTCCAGAACAAGAGGAGTGGTTTCAGTCACAAAGGGTCAGGGGCCTTTCCCAGGTAAGTTCAGATCAGGAAAGCATCACCAGATCACCACCTTGGAAACACTGAAAAAACTTCCAAACTCCCAGAACTAGTTCTGAAAACAGCAGTGCAAAAAAGCCTGAAGATCAGGACATTGGCCTGTACCCCCACACTCACCCTGGGAATAGATCCCAATTTTAACAAAAGTCAAGAAATAGGCTGAAAAAAAATAAGCAAACAAACAAACAAAAAAAAACCTGACCATAAAAAGCCACGAGGTGAGAGGGAATATCAAGATCTAGAAGATGACAATGATGTCAAAACAGCTACAAGCAAAGTCTCAAAGACAAATGTGAGTCGGGACAAAAGTCCAACAAGAATCCCTAGAAGAGCTAAAGAAAAGATTTTAAAAATCAAATAAGAGTGGTAGAGGAAAAGTTGGGAAACAAAATTAGAGCAACAAAATTATGAAAAGCGAGAAACAGTTTGATTAAAAGAGGCACCAGAAAATAACACCTTAAAAAAAATACAATTAGCCAAATGGTAAAAATGGTACAAAATCTCACCAAAGAAAAGTCAAATGGAATGGTAATCAATCACTCCACGGGACATCAAGAGTCAAAGTCAAAAGAATAGAAGAAAGTATAAAATATCTTACTGGAAAAATAGATTGAGAGATAAGTTAAGAATTATGGTACTACCTGAAAGCCATGATCAAAGAAAGAACCTAGATATCATTGTAAAAGAAAACTGTCCCAAAATCCTAGAATGAGAGGGTTTACTGATCACCTCCTGAAAGAGATCCCAAAATGAAAACTCCAGGAATATCAGCCAAATTCCAGAGCTCCCAGGTTAGAGAGAAAATACCTCAAGTAGCTAGAAAGAAACCATTCAAATACCCATGGACCCACAGTCTGGATCACAGAAGATTTAGCAGTGTCCACATTAAAGGAGCAGAGGGCTTGCAATATGATATTCTGGAAGGTGAAGGAGCTAGGATTACAACCAAGAATGATTTACCCAGCAAAACTAAGTATAATCTTTCAGGGTGAAAAATGGACATTTCATGAAACAGAGGATATTCAAGCATTCCTGAAGAAAAGATTAGAGATGAAGAGAAAATCTGACTTTCAAATACAAAACTCAAGAAAAGCATAAAAAAGTAAACATGAAAGAGAATCATGAAGGACTCAATAAGATTAAACTGTTTACATTCCTATACTGGGAAGGCAATACATCTAACTCCTAAGAATTCCATCATTATTAGAGCAGTTCGAAGTATTCTACATAGAAAGGACATGTGAGTGAATTATGTTGCGATGATCTAAAAAAAAAAAAAAAAAAAAAGGATGGGTAAAAAAGAAAAATGTGCTAGGAAATGGGAGAAGGAAGAGAAAGAATGTAGGAAGTTGTCTCACATAAAAGAGACACTCAAGGAAGTGAGTCATAATGGAGGGGAAAATGGTTGGGAGGTGGGCAATACCTGAACATAATTTCCTCTGATTTGGTTCAAAGAGGGAAGAAAAAAAATAAATGTACATAAGTATATGTATATATGTACTTCTCTCTGTCTCTCAAATTGGTTCAGAAATGTATCTTACCTGCCAGGGAAGTAGGAAGATAATGAGACAAGCAGGGCCCGGGAGAAAGAGAAGGAACATTAAGGATGCAGTGACCAGAAGCAAAACAGAATTTTGAAGAGGGACAGTGTAAAATGAGAGAAGAATAAACAGAAGAAAATAGGAGGGAGAGACATGTACAGTGAGTATTTGTGACTATGAATGGGATAGCAGAATCCAACAATACACTGTTTACAAGAAACACAACTGAAACTGAAAGACACACACAGAGTTAAAATAAGGGGCTAGAACAGAATCTATTATGCTTGAGCAGAAGTAAAAAAAAAAAAAAAAGACTAGTGTAGCAATTATGATTTCAGAAAAGCAGAAGTAAAAATAGACCTAATGAAAAGAGATAACCAGGAAAACTATACCTTACTAAAAGTACCATAGACAATGAGGTAATACCATTATTAAACAAATATCCACCAAATGGCGCAGCATCCAAATTTTTTAAAGAAAAATTAGTTACAGGAGGAAATAGACTAGTAGGGGACCTCAACTTTCCCCCTCTCATAGACAGATAAATCTAACCATAAAATAAATAAGAAATACATTAAGGAGATGAATAGAATTTTAGAAAAGTTAGATATGATAGACATTTAGAGAAAACTGAATGACAATAAAAACTAGTTTAATTTTTTTCTCAGTTGTATGTAGCACTTTCACAAAAATTGACTATGTATTTTAGGGCATGAAAATCTCACAACTAAATGCAGAAAGTGAGAAATATTAAATGCACCCTCTTCAGATCATGATGCAATAATATAAAAAATTGCATGCCATGAAAGCATAAATTAAAAATTGACTGAAAACTATGAGTGGGTCAAAAACCAAATCAGAGAAACAAATCAATAATTTTATCAGAGATGAGACAACAATAACACAACATACCAAAACTTGGGTGACGCAGTCAAAGCAGAACTTACGGGACAATTTATCTCTCTAAATGCATTCATCAATAAAAGAAAGAACAGATCAATGAATTGGGCATGTAGCTAAAAAAAAGAACACTGGAAAATGAACAAATTAAAATCCCCAATTAAATACTAAAATGAAAATTCTGGAAAATCAAAGGAGATTAATAAAATCTAAAGTAAAAAAAAAACCACTGAACTAAATTTTTAAAAAAACCAATGAAATAAAACAAGGAACTGGTTTTATGGAGAAAAAAATAATGAAATAGATAAATCCCTGGTTAGTTTGATTAAAAAAAGAAAAAAGTAAATTACCGGTATCAAAAATGAAAAGGCAAACACATTATCAAAAAAGATGAAATTAAAGCGATTATTAGACAAACCCAATTATCTACCAATAAATCTGACAGTCTAAGTGAAACGGACAAATATCTACAAAAATATAAACTGCCCACATTAAAAGAAAATAGAATATTTAAATAATCCTATCTTAGAAAAAGAATTGAACAAGCCATCAATGAGATCCCTAAGAAAAAATCCCCAGGACCAGATGGATTTACAGGTGAATTCTATCAATGTTTTGAACCAATTACTCCCACTATTACATAAACTATTTGAAAAAAACAAATGCTCTAAATCACTACTGATTAGAGAGATGCATATTAAAACTCTGAGATACCACTCCACACCTGTCAGGTTGGCTTACATGACAAAAACGGTAAATGATAAATGTTGGAGATGTGAACAAATAGGGACACTCTGAACTGCTGAAAGACTTCTCAGCTGGTCCAACCACCTTGGAGAACAATTTAGAACTATGTCAAAAAGGGGTATAAAACTGTGCACACACTTTGACTAAGCAATACTACTACTAGGTCTATATCCCAAAGAGATCAAAGAAAAAGGAAAAGGACGCTCACGTGTGCATGCACACATGCACACACACACACACACACACGTAACAGCTCTTTCTGTGGTGCCAAAAACTGGAAATCGAGGAGATTCTCATCAGTCTATCAATAAAAGAATGGCTGAACAAGTTATGGTGTGTGATTGTGATGGAGTAAATAAATGCTAAAGACATGATGAGCAGGATGCTTTCAGAAAAAGTCTGGGGAGATTTAACATGAATTGATGCAAAGTTTAGTGAGCAGAACCAGAACACTGTACAAAGTTACAGCAATACTGTACAATGATCAACTGTGAATGACTTAACTATTCTCAGCAACACAATGTTTGGAAGGACCCATGATGAAAAACACTATCCACCTCCATAGAAAAAACTGCTGGCATCTGAACATAGATTGAAACATACTTTTAAACTTTATTTTAATTGCTTTTTTTTTAAAATAGGTTTTGCAAGACTTCATATTTATAACTGATATACTGCTCACCTTCTCAATGGGTGGGGAAGGGATGGGAGAGTGGGAGAGAATTTGGAACTCAAAATTTTAAAAAGTAATATTAACAATAAATAAAAAGAATTAAGTGGAAAAAAATAAAAGATTAGATAGAAACTCCTGAAAATAAGAAAAACCTATGGGCCAGCACATTGGTCCCTCCATAGGCAAACTATTTTCCTAGCCAAGTCTGGCTTTCTATTCCATAGAAGTGACTTGTGCTGGAGGTTCCTATTTCTAATGACAGAAGTCCGTATTAATGCTTTTCTGAGGTCTAGAGGCAGAGTTTTCCCAAATTTATATGGCCTATCACTCCCTTCTCTTCTCCCCACAAAATTACTCAGCTTCCCCTAGGGTTAGATTAAACCTTATTTTTATTCAATGCCCCACAACTGCACCTGAGGCTACTAGGTATTGCCCACTTTGGGAACCTATGGTTTAAGAGTAGTAATAATAGCTGCATTTGGTGTCTTTCTGTTCATTAGATGTTTTAAACATTTATTTGGTCCCCCTAAAAATCCTGTGACATACACTTTACAAGTATGATTGTTTTTACTTTACAGATAATCAGCAGATGAAAGGATAAAGTGACTTGCCCAGAGTCACTTAGGTCATAAATGAAATCAAGGCTACAAACCCCTTTCACTACTATTAGACTGTGCTGTCCCTGCAGATATTTTAAGGGCATCACTTTAGCACTGTTTTCAAGGGATATATTTTCCTTTAGTCCTCCAGTGTTTATTAAAATGTATCTAGGATCTTTATGTTGCACAATGTAGTAGAAAGCTAGAAAGGTTCACAAAAAGCTAGAAAAAGATTGGTGGGTTTAGAACATTTGGGTCATTTCGGACCCTTCCTAGGCCCCTGATACTTAGAAAACCCAGCATTGAACTCACGGACCATGCCTCAAACACTGAACTTTGCTACGTGTACCATTTAAGCTCTTCAGAATCCAATGACTCATTCACTTTGTATCCTTCCCCTCCACACACAACATTCTAACCAAACTGTCCTCACGGCTGTTTCCTCATCCTTGCATGTGACTGCCCATGTCCATTGTCCCTTCTAAGCCTGAAATACACGTTACCCCTCCTTACTTATATCTCTAAGAATACTTAGCCTCCTTCTAGGCTAAATTCAAGTATCATTTCCTATGTGAAGCCTCAGGTATTAGTTCCTTCTTTTTTCTAAAGTTATTTTACATACACTTATTTGTATTGATGTTATAAAAAGAAGTATGAAACAGTGGACAGAAAGCTGACCTGAGAGTTAAGAAGACCTAGGTTCTACCCCTGTTGCTGACACATACTAGCTGTGTGACTCTGGGCAAGTCACTTAACCTCTGGAATACCCCAGAAGGCTCTCTAAAACTAATTAGAGAGCTGGTCAAAGAAAAAATATACATGCTGCAACCCCCAAGTAGACTATGAATTCTATTAGGGCAAGGACTGTTTTGTTTTTGTCTTTGTAGTTCCTGACCTAAGTGTGAATCCAGGTCTTCTTAACTCTGAGATCAACTTTCTATCTATTGTGCCATAGTGCTTTGCATAATACTCATACAGATAAATAATTACAAAATAACTTTAGGAAAAAAATGGCACTAACACATGAAGGCATCGGGGAGTCTTTACATAGGAAATGATATCTGAGTTTAGCCTTGAAGAAACTAAACATTCTTAGGGGTGGAATTGGAGGGTGGGGATACTATATATTCTAGCACAGTGTCTTCCATATAGCAGGTGTTTAAAAAATGTGTGCTGAATTGAAGTGAATGAAAATTCACATTGAAATGAAAACTGAAATTTACAAAGTCAATGGAGAAGGACAGTGAAGAGAGAATAGGTAAGAGAATTATTGATACCGTTAAGGTAAATATTTTCTTTGTCTTACAAAAGACCAAGTTCCATGCTTATGTTTATGCATAATTTTGTGGCTTCAAACTTTTCTAACACAAGAATACGTATAAATCACAATGATTTTTTATTGGACCTGTGCCTTCATTGGTACAGAGGACTTCTAACGAAGAAATTCCCTGTACTAATGCAAACTGGCACTTGATCTGATAATTATCTTACAACTGTCTAGGGCACCGAGAGGTTAAATAGTTTGCTTGGGATAACACGTGTCAGGACACTTGCATTCAGGTCTCCCTGACTCCAAGATTGCCTCTCTATCTGCTACATTATGTCTTAATGACTGTAAAATAAAATATCTAATTTCTGTATTTAATTACCTCTGTCATGGAGAGCGCTAACCTTGATAATATTAGATATGTGATAACATTAGATAAAAAAGATATCTAGGAAACCTTACTACTGGGGTCATGGGTCAGCAATGCTTCTATCAGCAGGAAGGAACAGGCTCTGGCCTGCATCTGGATTATCTTTATAATCCAAAGGAAATAACAAATATATAGTTGTTTATAAGGTAATGAAGAACATTCCACCAGATTGCACTTTGATGGCAACATGCAAAAATTAATGAAAACTAGTTACTACTTTTGTTGGAAGGGTCCCATCCTTTGGTACTGCACAGTTGGTATTTTATCAATATCAATATTTTATCAGTATTTTGTCAATAAAACTAGCAATGAAACATCAGAGATTCCAACGTTAAGCAATTAAAATAAACTAAAAATGTCCTTTAATTTTTATAGCTATGTCCTCTATCAGCTGGTGTCAATCTGCTCGGTCAGAGGAAGTCCTCATTAGGAGATACCAGTATCATTTAAATCACCAAACCCATTTTTAATAAAGTTGTCTTGCAGCTAATTTAATTGAATGTCTATGGGCAGAGCTTCTATTTTCTATGTATTTAGATGACCCAATTTTAAATTTAAACTAAATTTAAATTTTAAGTTTAACATCAGGATGTTCTGACATCCTTCATTATCTATAATTATCTGTCTTCACTTCTGGCTTAAACTCACACTCTGGAGCTGTCCACCTCCTCATGAGTCATTCTGCCTGTCTGCACTCTCCCAACCTCTGCTTTCGTGCCCCCTTCAAGTGGAATCTAAGCTTCTTCAGGGTAGGGACTGCTTTCTTTGTTTCTGTCTTTCTAGCACTTAGTACAGCACTTGGCACAAAGCATCTAATAAATGTCCCAATTATTAAACTATTTGAAATTTTGTATAAACAGAGAAGGATGGACAAGGAAATTTCCCCAAGGTAATTCACTTATTATCATTTCTACCATTAGTTTTCACTGGTTCCAAGTTTGTAACAATTCCCCAAATGCTGTACTCTTCACCAACCCTGTTACTTCTGTATATTAGCCATCTGATATGGTTGATTTTCTAACCATTTTTTCTAAACTGAAATCCAATTTTTTTGAACACAAACATCAAAAAAAAAACAGCCTTAAAGTGAAACTTTGGCTTTCTAAATACTAGAAGAAAACTATAACTTTTCAAAGGGTATAAAGAGCTTTTCTTTGACCATCAAAAGTACTCTGCCTACTTTTTACTATTCTATTTCACAAAATTTGGGTGCAGGAGGGGGCCTCAGTGGCTATTTGGTTCAACTCACGCCTGAAAGTTAACCTTCTCTAACATACTGACAAGGAATCATTCAGCCTCAGCTTGCAGATCACCTCCGATGAATGCAGTTCATTCCACTTTTGGCCATCAAGCTTAAACTGGCCTGTTTGCAACGTTCACCAATTGCTCCTAGTTATGCCTTTGGGGTCAAACAGAAGTTTCATCCATCTTGTGCAGCCCTTCAAACATTTGAAGATAGCTATCGTGTCCTTCCCGTATCTTTTCTTCAGGCTAAACATCCCTAGAACGTGGATTCAAGGTTTTTAACTATCCTGGTTGCTTTCATCTAGACACTCTCCAGCTAATCGAGTCTTTCTCAAACTAAACGTAAGACTCCAGGAAGACTCATCTCAATCATTAGCAATTCTTTTTTCAAGATACTAAACACCAGGTAATTCATGTGATATGAAGCAATGAAAAGAATATGGTGCATGAAGGCAGAAGCCCTGTGTTTGAATCCTCATATCCTAGGCAAAGGGACATCAATGATTTGAGCTCATCTCATCTGAAAAATCAGATGTTCAGATGACTTCTAACGGTCCCTTTCCAACTATAAGTCCTATGAGCCTTTTAAGCCAGTTCTTCTGTCTAATGCCACAAATGAAAATTACCAGGTTCTCCGCCTCAAATGCCACTTTCTGCCAGGAGGCACTTCCAAGTGCCCTCTAGATAACCTCACATCCATTGTTTGTATCCTGTATACACCTATTTATGTTGTCTTGCCCAAAAGAGCAGGGAACATTTTTGTTCTTTTCTCCTCTTGTTAAGAAATCTCCATTCCTTAGCACGGTGCCTGGCACAGAATAAGCACTTAATAAATGCTTCTTCGTTAACTGAGCTGGCAGAAGAGATACAATGATGGAAGGGAACCATGCTTGGAGCAGAATATGAGGAGCACTTTGTAAATAACACATATAATGAGCTATTCTTATGAATACCAACATTAAATTGTTCTCTAAACGTCTTTCTGAAAAAGCTGTTTCTATAGACAAGAAGGCTGAGCAGAAAGACTTGTTCTAGGTGGGGCAGAAATTCCGGGATCAACTTGTAGTAGTCTACTTTAAGCAATAAACAGCAGGGCAGGTTAGGACCACCTGTGCTGCTTACTGTCTCTGAAACTAGTCTACAACACTTAGAAGCTAACTGACTTGCCTAGGGTTCCCAAAACAGCACATATTAAAGACCGGCCTTGAAGCTAGGCCTTCCTGGTTCCAAGCTTGGCTCTTCATTCATGTGACCATGCTGCTGTGCTCTGAGTTCCAGATTTCACTGCTGTACCTCATCTACAGTCTCATTCTGGAACATCTATCAGCCCCTCCTGCCTGCTCACCTGGGAACAGCCCTTTTGTTTTATCAGTCTCTTTCTCCCACCAGTGACTTCTTTTGGGGGGAGGTGTGCATGTATGCAAGAAGGGTCTCCATTTTGTAGAGGGGAAAAGGCTGATCAACTTTCATTCTCCTTTTGAGTTTCTGGAATTCAATACCAGACAAACCCCAGCACCCAGTATCTCCCCATCTACCATTCCCCGCTCCCCACCTCTTTCCAGTTTTCTTTTGCTTTTGTGTTGACTTCTTACATTAGGTTGTAAGCTCCTTGAGGCAAGGGTCTTTGTTTTCACTTCTATTTGTAAAGCTTAAAACAGTGCCTAGAATATTGTAAATGCTTGAAAAATGCCTCTACACCACACTTTTATCATCTGATTCTTCTAGTATGGGAAAATGGAATTAGGTCTACTGTAAATTCTTAGCTACCTTAACTGTGAAAATTAGAAGATAAATCAAAGCAAAAGAGAACACATGCTGATTTTTGATGGGAAAAGCAGCAACAGGGATATGGCAACAGAAAAACATATACATACTACAGGCAACAGGAGTTGCAGGCCACATTAGCTCCTGCATGCGTGACCTCCGACCTTGTGAATCCACGTATAATCCCATATGGCTGAAGCAAAGCAGGTATTCCTCATTACTGAGTTCCACAGCACAAAGGGCATCAAAAGACTGCTGTGAGAGGAACGTAAGCGAGGGATCATTAGGATTTACCAGGTTTAGAGACTGTCCATCTCCCTGGATGTTCAACAGAGAAAACCCAGAAGGGTAGCCAACACAGAGCCTGTCCTTGAACACTGTCATCCATTGTACATTTCCTGGAGCCACAATCTCATTGAATTTTTTGTGGAAAGGTTTAGTTCTATGAATTTCATAACAAAGAATCAGTCGTTTCACAGCCACAAACAAACAAGTTGAAGAGCTCTTCTTTAGTGTGGCAACTACTATAAGCTGGCAGCCTTTAGTTTCCGGAAGTTTGATGTCAAAATTGCCTTCCGAACCATCAAGACAGGACCATGGATACAGATGAACATGATGGTTCCTGCCACAGAGGAGGATGATAATTTTCTCTTTGGGAGCAAGTTCAATCTGGTACACCTTCTTACAATCAGCAGCTCGAACAATCACTATAAAGAGGGTGCAAGAGAGAAATTTCAGTAAATAAAGGATTATGAAAATTTAAATAATTTTCTGTTAAGAAAGGTAATTTTCTGTCAACTTTGTAGGTGATGTAATGGGATAAATTCTAGCCTTTCTGAGTGGAGAGTATGAGGAAGAATAAAGAACAATGGATTTGGAGTCAGGGACCATGGGCTCAAATCTTGACTCTGCTACTTCCTACTTCTGTAACTCTGGGCAAATCACTTCCCCTTTCTAGGCCTCTTTATTCATTGTAAGATGAAGGGTAGGAGTAAAGGATGCATTACTGAGCTTCAAAACATTATATAAACTTCAGTCTATTCACAATTTAATCTCCTAAAATGTACAATCCACAAAATAACATACAAGATTGAAAATGCAACCTTACATTTACTAGTTCAACATTTGTTAAAAGAATGGGTGGAACTCATATAAGATTGTATGCCATCTTAGGGAGGGAGGGGAAAGGGAGGGGGAGAAAATTTAAGACTTATGGAAGTGACTGTTGAAAACTGAAAACAAATAAATTAATTAAATTTAAAAAAAAGAATGGGTGTATGCTTTCTAAGTATCAATGTTATTCAACAGTTTTATTTAAATTTTGCTTATTTTAAAACTGCCTTCAAAAGTGCAGTAATTGCATATGTTGCCCTTTTATTTCAGCTCTGTTCACTCTACATCACTTCATAAGGGACTTTCCATATTTTACCATCTATTCCTGAATCACTAAGTACACGGTTTCCATTTTTTTTTTTGTTATGAATAGTGCTGCTAAAAACATTTATCTACAGAGAAGTCTTTTCTTATTGTCAATAACCTCCTTGATGTATAAATTTAATAACAGGATCACAGAGTCAAAGACTATGAAGAATTTTGCAACTTTTCTTGCATAATTCCAAACCTTTTCTTTTTTGAAAATACAATTAAAAAAAAAAATCAGGTTTGCATTTTTTCCCTTCCACCTTTCCCCTACCCCTATTAAGGAAGCAAGAAGCGCTGCACCTGTTACAAAGATGTACAGTCAAGCAAAGTAAATTCCTGCATTCATCATCTCTCCCCACCCTTTCACCTAACCCCCCTGAAATATGGCTCACCATTCTAAATCCATGTCCTTTCTATCAGGAGGTAGGCAACATATTTCATTATGAGTCCTCTGGAATTATAATGGGTTAACTATTTTGATCACAATTCCTAAATCTTTTCAATTCTTAGTTTTTATAATATTGTCACTGTATAATTTTTTCTCTCAGTCCACTTCACTTTTCATCAGTTTATACAAGTCTTCCTTGGTTTATCTGAAACCCACCTCCTTCATAATTTCTTAAAGAATAATGGCATTTCATCACATTCCTATACCATAACTTGTTCAGCTATTAAATAAATGATGGGTATGCCCTAAGCTTCTGATTCCTTGCCACCACAAAAACAGCTTTTATAAATATTTTCATACATATGAGTCCTTTTCATTTTCCTTTGAGGTATAGGACTAGTATTAGTATCACTGGGTAAAAGGGTATGCAAAGTTTAACGGCTATTTGGACATATTTCCAAACTACTTTCCAAAATAACTGGATCACTTCAGTTTCACCAACAATGCACTAATATATGTTTTCCCACTGCTCCTTCAACATTGGTCATTTTCTCTGGGAACATCACCAGTTTGATAGATATAAGGTGGTACTAAAGATTGGTTTTAATTTGAATTTCTCTAATTATTAGTGATTTGGATCATTTTTTCATATGGCAATAAGACAGTCTGGTATCTTCATTGCAAAGTGACTGATCATATCTTTTGACCATTTTTCAATTGGAAAATGGTTATTTTTATAAATCTGAATCAGTTCCCTATATATCTCAGAAATAAGACTTTTATCAGAGAAACTTAAAGCAAAGATTTTTTCCCCCTTTAGCTGATTTTTCTTCTAAATTTAGCTGAAGTGGTTTTGCCAATTTTTTTTCAAGAGAGTTGTATCAATTCACAATTCTATTATCAGTATATTATATATATATAAGCATATAAAAATAGGCATATAACAGTATGCATATTTTTCTGCATCCCTATCAACATGGAACTTTTCCATCATGTTCTGTTTTGAATAATCTGATGGTATGAGGTAATAACTCAGTTGTTTTAATTTATATTTACCATATGTAATCAAATTATTGTTGATAATGTCTATCTTTTTTTTTTTTAGAACAATTTGTTCATATCCTTTGGCTATATATCTATTAGATAAAGGCTCTTAGCCTTAATAGAACTGTGTCAATTTCCTATATATAGGTTTTGGACTATTAGGTGCAAAACTTTTTTCCCTTCTCTCATTCTAGATGCGTTTATATTATTTATGGAAAGTCTTAGTGGTCATGTAAATAACAATCTACTTTGATTTGATGACATCCTCTATATTGTGGCTGGTTATACATTCATTCTCTTATCCAGTTTTAAGAAATATAAACCTTTCATTTTCCTCTAATTTTGAATGGCATAACTTTAAAAAGTATTTAACTCAGTCATATGGAATTTACTGTGGTATTTGGTAAAAGGTACTAGCACTAATCTAAAGCTATTTTCTGTTGAGCTGCTATTTAGTTTGCCCAGTAGTTCCTATCAACAGAGACTTCTTTCCCTAGTACTTTGTGTTAGTGGGTTTATGGAAGACTACGTGGATGCATAGGTTTCTTGCTAGGTGCTTATATTTTTATTTAGTACCAGATAGTTTTGACGAGTAAATCCGAGGTTTGATAATAGCAAACTCATCCTTCTATTTCCCTAGATACTCTTGAACTTTTGTTTTACCATATCTAATTCTAATAAGTATCCCCTTGGTAATCTAATTGACATAGCATTGAATCCTTTGCTTTACTTAGGTTGAACTGTCATACTAGTCATAGCTTAACCACTTCACTTGTGTAAGGCTTTGTTTATTTTTACAAAAACTTAATTTAGAGTTGCGTTTATATAAGTCCTGTGTATCTTGTCTTTGTAGGTTAACTCCCAGGTAATTAATATAACATTTTTTGTCACTCTGATGAAATAATTTATCTTTACTTTTTTTTCATGGATTCTCTATAGTTTCTACATAAACCATAGGAAAGTTACAGATAAAGAATTGTCTCCTTTTAATATTTATACCTTTAACTTTTTTTTGGTATTATTGCTAAAGCTAGGATATCTAGTACTATATTTAAAAATTATAATGGTGAAAATGGACATTGTTGTTTCATTCCTGTTCTCATCAGGAAAGCTACTTCACACAAAAAAAATTCTGGGTTTCAGACAAATGCTTTTGATTATTAAAGAACAGTTCTTTTTCACTCCTTAACAGTATTTTTAAAAATCTGTATGCCGCTTTCCATACCCATAGTTCTCCACCTTTCTAAGGAGGAATCTTGTCATGTCTTCTTGAGTCCAAGCTTGATCAGCATAATTTCAAAACATCCACTAAGAACAACATATTTATTTCATATTTCCTTGGTTTTCCCTTATTAGGGTGAAAGAATAGATTGCGATTAGGAGATATTCTAATTGGCTCTGAATGAATTTAAGTTGAAAAGAATGAATAAATGAACTCCAATCAGGTGAGCCTAGTGGGGGCAGTTTCTGGAATAGAATTCATGCAGTTTCCAACCACTTGCCCAAAGGATGCAAATCTACTGTCGAGTGGGCTTGTCAATGTCATTTTCAAATAACTCCATAATTTAAAAAAATTCATCAGTAGAGTGTGTGTTCTAAATAAGAACATGAGCCACCAGTAGGACAGATCAAAACACAGAGTTTTGTAACCATTCTAGAGTTTGGTCACCACCAAAGGTCACTCTAAGCAAGAGAATATCCTCATTGGCTTAACCACCAATAGGCTGACAAAACAATCTGAGGCTAGCCAATAATCAGTTTGACAGGCTGTTGGGAATGAAAGATGGAAGCCCACACTTATCAGTTCTGAAAAAAAATTCTATATTCCTTCTAGGGGTGTGACTATAGATAATCCTGTCATTCTTAGAGATAACATCTTTTAGTTTAATTGTGCGCCACACCCACTACACCCAAAGTGCACAACAGAAAAAGAAAATTTACTTTGAGAAAGTTTCCAGATTATGATATTGAATAGGACAGTACCATAAAAAGCAATTGCATAATTCTGATGAGGTGAGGTTTTTGCCTTGGTTGGCTGAGAACCAGGCCTCCACACCACTTCCCACTCCTTTCTACCATCCTTCTTCATAGGCTGTCTCTCCGCATTAGAATGTAAGCTCTCTGTCTAGCTTGCATTTATTTGTACCACACTGGAAGCACAATGCTTGGCACTTTGCAGTGCTTAAAAGCTCTTCTATCTACGAAGGTCGTTTCTAAATCACCTGTGTCTGTGTGTGTATGTATGTATGTATGCATGTACATATACACATACACATATATATAGTTTCCATGTTGGCACATTTTGGGGGGCACATTTCAAGTTGGGGTTAAAAAGAATTCTTGGCTAGTGAGATAACAAGACTACTCACATGGAGTTAGGAGAAACTTCACCTTTTTCCTCTTCTGATTTTATTTGTAATTTACTTTTAGGCAATCAGCTGAACGATGGTGTATTTTACACTGAAGTAGCTAGACTGGAAATACATTGCTATGGTACCCAAACCCAAATCACAGTAACTTACCATCACGAGTTAACTCTATTACATACAATCCTTCTTCTAAACCAATGGCTATCCTATCTCGATCTGTATCAAAAAAAAAAGAAAAAGGGTAAGAAGGATAAGAGAAGAATAGTTAATACTATTTATTACAAAAAGTCCTATATTCTAACATTTATGGTCAAATTCCTTATAGAATATATAATCTTAAGAGACAGAGGGGACCTTAAAATCATCTAGTCTTCAAATCATATAAGTAAATCACTTAATATATTACAGACCAACAGTCATTTAGAACTTGATCAAACATGTTCATTGACAAGAAACCCACTATGTAATGATTCAATCTGTTTCATATTTAGGACAGTATAGAGAACTTTTCATAAATGTTTTCTTATACTGAGCTGCAATGTGTCTCCTTGTAACTTTCATCCATTTCTCCCAGTTCTGCTCTTTGAAATCAAGCAGAATGAACCTAATCCCTCTTTAAATAATAGCTCTACACATTTGAAGACAACTAAGTTGACTCATTCCACAAAAATGCTTCTTTTCTAGTCTACATATCCCTAGTTCAGTCAACCTTTTCTCATATGACAGTTGCTCAATTATATCCTCAGCATGGTTTGTCATTTCCTAAGCATGTCCCTATCAAAATAAAATACCCATAAATGAAATCAAAGTGCCAGATGTGGTCTTAACGGGGCAGAGGATAGTGGACTTTTTTCTTGCAGACAAATAATATTTTAGATATTTTAGCATCCTTACTATTTTCTCATGCCATGCTTACAGTCCATGAAAACATCCAAGTTTTTCTCATATAGCCTGCTAGATAGCTATAATGCAATTTATCTTTATTAAGTCTGAACTTGTTAAAAGTGGTCCATTATGTTAAAACTGCTTAAATCTTTTTGGAATAGTCTGCCATAAATTGTGTTAGGTATCCTCTCTTATATTACTATTATGAACTTGATGCCACCTCAGTTTGATAATCAAGGCTCTCATAAAAATTTTGAAGAGAACTGTAACACTGGAAACCTCTTTCCAGGTTAACATCAATTCAATAATCAATACCATTTAGTTAAGTATAATACCCACTCATGTTTTTCTACTTTGATCCACAATGATATTTTTGGAGACAAATGCCTAGCTGAAACTTCCAGATACTATGTCTACAATTCTAGTCCTATTTAAGCTTGGGATAATCATTTCACTAGGTCATTCCCCCTGTAGCCATCAACTGAGAGGAAAAATATTCATGGAAAAGGGGCCTACCTTCCTTACCACCACCAGCAACAACTGCTAGCCAACTACCACCAATAGGGAGATAAGCTCAAGAGCTATGGAAATGGCAGAACCTCTCAGACCACAGGTTCTGTTTTCAGTCTACCTCTGAAAGTCATCATCTGGGGAAATAACTCCTGCGTAGGAAAGGTCACCATCCCCACTAACTTGGTAATCAATGTGCCAAGTAAGCCAGGCAAGTCAAACCACTAGCACCACCATCACCACATTGATTACTATCTCCCCCAAAGGAGAGAGAGATTATTCTCCCCTCTCCTCTCTATATCACAGTCCAGCGGAGACAACCCAGGGCCCTGAACCTATAAACCTTGGAAACAGCAATGTTTCCAGAACATTGCTGGTAGCTATCATCCTAGAAAGCAACCCTTGTGGAGATGCAGTCTGACAAATACCTCTGTAGGTGCTACATTCTCAGCTAATGAAGACACAGAAAAGAAAGTTTCTTGCCACTGAAGTCCTTGGCACCGTCAAACGATTCTCTATCAGAAATTGACATGATTTTATCAGTAGAAGTGACATTAAAGAAGAACTGCCATCTGTTTTGCTCCTGTACCCTAAGGAACATGGGACCTTTCTATTAACTTATAGCTGAAAGTTCCATAGGTGTTGTTTCCCCTATTAGAATATGAGTTCCTAGAGAGCAGGAATTATATTTGTATCCAAATAGCACTTAGCACAGTAAAATCACTTAATATATGTTTTTTTCATCCATTTATTCATTCATTCACCTCTCTGGAATTTTTTCCTGGTGTGTAAAATGTAAGAGTTGAACTAGATTATAATAATGACATTTACATAGCACTTTATATATACTTTCCTGTTTAAGCTTCACAACAATCCTGTAAAGTAGTTATGAGGCAGAATGGTGCAAGTGGAAAAGCACTGGATTTCTAAGAAGAGGATTTGGGTAAAAATTCTAGGTCTGTAAGTTACTGTGTGGCCCTGAGAAAATACTACTCTCTCTGGGCTTCAGTTTCTTCATTTGTAAAATGTAAAGATGAGACAAGATGTCACTTAAGATCTCTTCAGATCCTGATCTATGCAGGGAGATACAGATACACACTACTAATTCCATTTTACAAAAAAGGAAAATGACGTCTAAGGAGGTTACATGACCTGCTCATGGTACCACAGCCAGTAAGTGTTAGAGGCAGTATTTGAATGCAGGGATTCAGTACTGTATACATGATGTCAGGCTATTCCTTCCAGCTCTAAATTCCATAATACACACATCAATTCATTGGTACTCAGATATTTATCAGTGTAGAAAAGATATGAGAATGGCATTTAAATCAGTTTAATAAGCATATCAGAAGGTTTAAACAAGGAAGCTCTAACCTTACACGATTTCAATTTGCAAGCACGCAGCTTTCGTATCTGGAGAAGAAATATTTTAAGCATATGAGCACTGATTAGAACATCAGGTTTTCTAATGACAGGGAGAACGCACTTCTTTAAACTGCAGCTTCCAAGGTACATACCTACTATTGCAGCTGTTAACATGGTTTTAATAAGAGGCAATGTGCTGTCATAGGCTTCCTGTGGAATGTGTACAACTTGATTTTTAAGTCTGTTTTTATGCAGAATAGACTGTAGTCCTTCTAGGATCCCAACCCATTTCCTCTTCTCATTTTCATTCTCTGTTAGAATTAGCAGTGAACTGGTCTTAGCAGGTGAGCCTAAGAGAGAAGCTGTCACCTTAATAATATAAAATAAACAAAACACAAACATAAGACAAACAAAAATAGACCAAGTACACGCAGCTATACCCCAATAATACAAAGCAATTTAACTATTCAGAGAAAGAAATACAGTACATATGTGCAGAAGCAGAAAATTTAGTTCTTTGCAAAGGTGCTTTCTGAAGAATGCCGTAGTCTAATCTTGGGGTTCAATTTTTTTTTGATTCAGTCTTCTCTCCTCTAACTGCCAAGCAACTTTAGGTCACATGCTGAATTTTTAAAGCTCCTTTTTCCACAAACTTTCCTACTCAGTTCTTTCATTAAATACTAAATGGGAAACACAACAACAAAGAGGGTTTTATATAGTCCTGTTAGTTTATTAAATGTAAACTTCTAGTTAGTTTAGCTCTCACCAAAACCACAGTTTCTCAAAGTATATTTTGGAAATGTTTACTTGGCCTGCAGTAGTAATTAAAGCAGTGTCTGAGGGGAATAATTTCTCAAATAGAACCATTTCATTTTAATACAAATTACATTAGAGATGCTATGAGATTTTCCCTAAGTTTTCATTAATGAAGCCTGAAAAACTATTTGCTATAACTTTTTAATCATATATGATTGCAATTCTCTCTCTATTATATACACTGGAGATCTCTGAAGAGAAAAATATTATTTTGTCCAATATTGCTGAAAAGTTTGTTAGTTTCCCATTCAACACAGTATTTCACTGTAATGTTTCTCAGTGTTAACATTAAAAAATAAAAAGGCATGCCATTAAAGAAAAAGGTAAATGTGGAATGTTCGACTTCACCATTTAATATTTCTGCTCCAACTTAAAGATTATTGTAAACACTAAAAAAAGGAAACTGAAGCCACATATTGTCACATGACATGCCCCCTTATAAATAACAGCATAGTATTTCCTTCAGAGTTAAATACACTGCTAAACCAGGTTTTTAAAAAGTGGTATAGCAAAGAGGGAGACAGAAGAAAAGTTTTAGGTGCACTAAGAAAAGGAACAGGACCAATAAAGAAAGAAAAACAAGAGGGATGTTTCAGATGAAAGGAGATGGAGGGAAGAAGTCATACAAAGAGTGGCACTCCTGTGTGAAGAGAGAATGATGATAAAGGTAGATGGCAGGGATGCTGGAAAATGAGATGGACATATTCAAGGAAGGTGGAGTGAGACAGCAACATATCAAATATTAGATTACTTTTATCCCTGTATCATATCACTATCAGCAATAAAAGGTTTAAATAGTCAAAACACAAAGGAAGCAAGCTATCAAATTTCTAAATCTGAAATTTCAGATATATACGTATGTGTATATATACATATATATGTTGAAACATCTTTGGATATAGTTCTGGGAAACCTTAAAAATTTATATTTAACTCTGAATGATGGTCATTATAAACACTTTACCATCTTTAAAACTATGAAAGCACAAGCTTTAAAAAGCTTTCTTAAATACAGAAGAAATAAGAAAAGTCATACCCTAAATATACATGGAATATCTCGGCGGGTGGCATGTATAACATCTGATGCTAAGACACAGCTCACAGAAAACTCTTCATCTCTGGTAAGAAACAAAATAACAGGACAATAAAACTCGGTAGGAAAACGGAAGGAAACAGTATGCTAATACACTTTTATTTTCCTTGACATTTCCAGCTGTAAATGATTTGTTCATTTTATGAATGTTTTCTACAAAAACAAGACGCAGCTTTTATTTTCTTTCTTCATTTTTTTTTTTTTGATCTGGGTCTATGACTTCATTGTATTACAGAGTTTCTGGTAAGAAAACTCCCTTATAGCAATGAAACCGGCAAGTACAATCCAATTTATAGTATCAGGGCAAGGATGCTCAAATTTTTTGGCTGTGGGACCCCTTTAACTCTTAAAAATTTCTGAGGACCCCCCTCCAAGTTTTTGTTTATGTGAGTTATATCTATTGATATTTACTATATTTGAAATTAAACATCTTAGTTAATATTATGAAAATAGTTTTGATCTTGCAGATGCTCTCAAAGTGTCTCAGGATCCCTGGACCATGCTTTGAAAACTGCGCTATTAGAGAGTTGCCTGGGCACTGAGAGGTTAAGGAGCATGATCACACAGCCTATTAGAGGGAGGACTTCATTGAACTTAGGTTGTCCTAATTTCAAGGCAAATTCTTCATACATTAAAACTCTGTAATGTATAATGCAATGTTCCTCTCTGTCTGGGATGATGCAAAACAGGTAAAAGGAGTGAACAAGATGAAAAAAAAATACCAATTTCCATCTTAAGGAGAAATGAAATGGTTCTGTATTAACTCCATATGAAAGGTCAGAGAGGAACTTGAAATTGTGTGTGTGGGGGGGGGGATGATGAGATGGGGATAATCACTTTTAGCTACAGAAGGAGACTGAAGAAGACCTTGTGGAAGAAGTGACACCTGAACCAGGTCATCAAGTCGGGGGGAGGTTTCAAAAGTGGGTGGGTGATGTCTTTGTACTATTTTTTAACTGTAATACTTAAAACATCATTCAGACTACACTTGGCTGAAATCAGGCCACCATTTCAAAGAAAGGACCAATTTCCATTAATTATGAAATAAACTGAAACTAAAAGAGTTAAATACTAGGCCTACTGCTTTGAAAACAACAAACTGATTTTAGGAAAGGGGAACATGTCTGAATTTTTATACAGCAAAATGTCTTCACACATAAAGTATGATCAAAACGCTACTACTGGTGAACAGGGACAAACATTTTACAACTGGCTCATACAATGCTCAACATACACAAGTGCAAATTTACATTAAATGCTTACAAAGGCATATATTAAAATTTCCTAATAAACTTATATAGGAGAAAACATTACCATAATGTGTGGGAGGCATTTTATCCATTTCATGGAAAGATCCAGAAGAACTGAATCAAAGATGGCTAAAGAAGCTTAGATTCTGAGCAGGTTTGAATAAAGTAAAAGCAAATAATGAATCTGATAATAACAGACTAGATTAATTACTTTCCCTGATCTTATCCTGCTCTCTTTTTCATCCATCCATTTTTTTGGTCATGCTATCTGCCATATCTGCAACACTTCCATCTTTGCCCACCAATATTCTCCAGCCTCCAAGGTTGAGCTCAGATACTTTCACCTCCATGAAGCCTTTTTTGATGAACCCAGCTAAAGACAGGGAGACAGGGTTCCCTTCCTGAACCTCATAGACCCCACTCTTTAATATTTCCCATATATTTACTCATATTTTAACTTTCAGCATATTATTGATACACATGGCTCATAATGCAATGACACTATAAAGCTCCTCAAGGCCAGGAGCTGGATTCCTCTCTGAATGCCAAGTACACATTTGCTTAAAAAGTAGATACTAAGTTTTCTCTGTGTGCTTAATTCCAGGAAAACTGAAAATACTAGGTCAGAACAAGACAATGGATATTATCAGGTCAGATTCTATATTTCCTGGGAATAACATTTAAGTACACAACTGGTTTTTCCAACTTTTCTACTCTGCAAGAAAGGTAACTAGACTCAAATGCACCATATGCAGACACAAATACTTTTTGGGCATTGTTTATTTTGAGACAGTTAAGTACCTTACATTAAATGTCTATTTGTCTAATTTTTCAAAGCAGAGAAATTAATATTTTATGTGTTAGCTAAATTTAACTGCCTTCTAGAATACAATGATCAAGGTATAACTGAGGTCACAGTAACAATGACATAAAACAACACACTCTCATGAATAAAAATGAAAACAAAATTAATAAACCAAGTCAGTATTTGTCACAAACCAACCTGAGATCTAAGACCTGACTTGCAACAACACCAGGCTGGGTGGATTTTCCTTCAGGCAAATCATATAAAAACAGTTTACAGTCACAGACAATTGCATATGCTCTCTGCCATCCTTTCTTCACCCCTGTAGGCTTTGGAATCTGCAAAGAAATAAATTCTACTATTTTTTAGAAAGCTATTTTAAAATTGAAATTAGTTTAATATTGATCAGAAAATATAATACACTTGATTTCTCACTTCTAAACCAAGAGAGTTAGTGAATCATGCATTGTGAATGACTTGGGAAAAATTATGGCATTCTATCCCTTATCCCAAGCTTTCTAGTTATAAACACCCAGGTTACTTCTTTCTGGGATTTTTTTCCCCAGAACTTTGTGAAAAGAAGTGCTGCCCTAGACGTGTTCAGTTCAGGTTTGAAAAAATGTATTCTGATGACCTGACCTCACCAACATATCAGAGTTGCTATTTATTAAAGAAATTCAGAACCAACTTGGCTATAAACAACTGTAACCATTTTCCATTAAAGCTCTAATCTAATGTCTCATTTTGGCACTGAGGTAACCTGGATTCTAAAAGGTACTGTAGTGGAACAAAAACTCTGGTGACCTCTACTAAGCTGCAAAGACTACAATTATGGACCTGGTAACAGACCATATGATGGGCACCTGAGAATGACAGTCTGGTAATTAATCAAATGATGAGAAGGCTGGGTACCATGTAAACTTTTATTCTTTTTTTTTGGTCATAGAAAGTCAAGACTGTCTATGAAGATTTGGAAGCACTGGAATTTTCAGTACTGGTAGTAGTACTCACATTGTGAAGCCAAAATATTCTCAACTACATTTTGGCAGATGAGATAGATTAATAATAGTTCACATTTGTATAATCCTTTGTACCTACAAAGTGCTACATGTACAATACATTATTTTATTCAATCTTCACAACGACCTTGAGAGAGATAATGTATTATTATCTTTCTTTTAAATATAAGGATCCTAAGTCCCCAAAAGGCTTAGTGATATAATCAAGATCACAAAGCTGTTAGGTAGAAGAATTTAGATTAGAATCCAAATGCATGACATTACTGCAGCCCAGGGCTTTTCCTATCTCTCTGCTGCCCCAGTCTTACCTTGACATAACCTTTGTAAGCAGTTCCAATCCCTCTCTGTACATCTACTCCAAGAGGCCTTTTTGATTGCTCAGGAGGAATTGGACAAACCTGAGGCGCACTGTCTTTGCATGAAACATGGCATGAGAAGGAACACACTGGAAAAAATAAAAGTCATTATAAATTATGCTGTAAAAAGAAATCACTATGTATAATTATAGGGAAGACAATTTAAAGACAAAGAGCTAGCACTAAGAAAGGGAAGCAAAGTTTAATAGTCACTAAAAGAGGTTGTACATGAAAGTTCAGAAGTTTATTTGTTAAAATTTCTGCAATCACACTTCTCAATTAAGAAATATATGCTTACAGTGATAAGACTGAACTGTTATGTGCTTATAAGTTACCAATATATACATTTAAAGTAGAGGTCATTTTTATACTCCTCTCAACTCTCTGTCAAGGACGGACAGAGATGCAGGTGCATATAAAAGGTGGCACCAAGAAGAAAGTAGATAACAAATGTTACAATGGTGCTATGTTGGGCAGTTTCGTACAACAAGGGTTGGTGTGGTTGACCTTAAAATTCTTGAAGCAATTACTTATCACTGAGTTGACTAATGCTTCAAGTATAGATTTCAATAATTAAATCTCAAAAACAATTTATATTTGAATTACTTACCCTCACAAGCATAGCCTTGTCGAATTAATCCAACCATAAGGGAAGTGCAGTGGCTACACTGCGTAGGACTTGAAAAGGATTTGACACTGAACTGGTGAGCTTTAGGCTGAAAGAGAAATTAAAAAAAGTGAAAAAAAAAAAAAAGAGACTGATCAATTTCCTAATAAAACTAAAACTCAAGACATGACTAGCACAAACTAGGCACAGACCAAGATAAGGTCAAAACAGGCACATGATTCAGACATAAAGGGTGATATCATAAGCAAATTAGGGGAACATAGAAAAAAACTGCCTGTCAGATCTGTAGATAAGAGTTTATGACCAAACAAGAGAAAGAGAGGATCATGGGAAGTAAAATAGAGAATTCTGATAATATTTGATTAAGGAGGTTTAATACAAACAAAACAAGTACAGTCAAAATTCAGGAAACCAGAAAAAAAAATTTTACAGCAAGTTTCTCTGAGAAGGGCTCATTTTTCTCTTTTACATACATACATGTACTTACTGAGAGGAGTAAAAAGAGGTTAGTTAGAACTTCAAAAAAAAATAACAGTTTTGAGACCTTTTCAAAGCCTCATCATTGAGGAATGGCTCTTATTTTTATAACTGTTTACATTCAACATAGAAAGATACTTGTAACTCATGAGACTTTTCTTAGTATTAGGGTAGTTGGAAAGAATATATATAAACAGAGAGGACAGGGTGAGTTGAATATGAAGGAATATCTCAAAACTAAAATTAAGGAGTGAGAAAGGAATGAATTGGGAGAAGGAGAAAGGGAGAGACAAGAAAAAGCTTTTATAGTGGAGGCGAAGAGGAGGGAGGTGAGAGGAAATGAGTGAATCTTACTCTCATCAGATTTGGCCTGAGGAGGGAATAGCATACACACTCAATTGGGTGTGGAAATCTATCTTACAATACAGGAAAGTGAGGAGGGGGGATAGAAGGAAGGCTGGAATGGAGGAGGGGGTAATCAGAAGCAAATACTTTTGAGGAGGGACAGGATCAAAGGAGAGAACAGAATAAATGGGAGTCAGGATAGGTTGAAGGGAAATATAGTTCGTCTTTCACAACATGACTATTATGGAAGTGTTTTGCATGACTATACAGCTATAACCTATATCAAATTGCTTGCCTTCTCAATGAGGGTGGGTGGGAAGGGAGGAAGGGAGAGAATCTGGAACTCAACGTTTAAAAATGAATGTTAAAAATTGTTTTTACACGTTACTGGGAAATAAGATACACAGGCAATGGGGTATAGAATTCTATCTTATTCTACAGGAAAATAGAAAGGGAAGGAAATAAGAGAAGGAGGGAGAGACACATGGGAGGGCAATTTGGGGGAAGGGATAATCAGAATGCATGCAGTCTTGGAATGGGGAGAGGAGAGAGATGGAGAGAAAATTTAGAACTCAAAATCTTGTGGAAGTGAATGTTGACAACTAAAAATGCAAAATTAAGTGAGCATAACCAAGGGAAAATTGTACACAGTAATATTATAATGATGATCAACTGTGAAAGACTGTGCTACACAGATCCACAACAATTCCAAAGGATCCATGATGAAAAATGCTATCCAACTCAAGAGAGACAACTGATGAACTCTGAGCACAGAATGAAGCTTATTTTTTTTTTCCATTTTTAATGGGTATCATATTTCTTTCTTTGCCATCTCAAAGGGTGGAAAGGGATTGGAGGGAGGAAGAGGATTTGAAACTCAAAAAAATTTTTAAGTGAATAAAATAAATAAAGGAAAGTTTGATAGAATAAAAATAAAAGTCAAGAGTTGAAATAAGTTAAAATATAAGAGTTGAAATATAACCTTAATTCCAGTTCCAAAACCCTAACTAGTCTGACACAGAAACGAGTTTCTTCTCTCCCTTTCTTAATTAATTCAATTAACGATCAGGTATTTTTAAAAATTACCTAAATTAATAATAACAGGTACACATATCATTTTGAAGTTTGCAAAGCACTTTCACAGCTGTTATCTGATTTGTTGTCATGAAAGGACTACATTTATTATCCCCATTTTACAGGCCAGAAAGGGAACTGAGGCTCCCAGAAGTTCAGTGATGTACCTGTGCTGCCAGAGGTACTCTCTGAGGCCTCTCCTGACTCCCTGTCTAGCATTCTTTTGGCTGTACTTAGAACATCTGGCATAAAGAATTTTATTACAGAACGAGACCTGATGAAGGCTTTTGGCAATAACGGGAAGAGCACTGACCCTGACGCCCACACTAGTCACTGAGGATTTCTTTAATCAGACCACACTCAGATACACTAGGGGTGGCAGCCCCTCTATCTCTGCTGCCAACATTTCCTTCCTGGATTCTGGGTTCCTTAATTTTCCCAAGCTTCCCTGGTTTAGGTGAGGATAAAGGTTTTCACTGACATTTGATCTGGGGTGGAGGGGGTGGGGGGGAGCAAGGGAAAGTAGTTTAGGATTCTGGTCCCTCCTGTCAGCCTTCCTACACAGGATGTTTCTTTACAAGAATCCACATTCCTTCGAATTACCTGCTGTGTTTTGTTTATTGTTTTGGAGGGGGAGTGTGTTCTAATACCAGCCACAGAACTTATGAGAGGACTGGGATCTTACAGATAATCTTGACCAATGGTGTCAAATTCAAATAGAAATGTATCCCTGTGGGGTACATATTGATAACTTAGGAAACCTCAAATTAACATTATCTCTGGTGGGTTTTGTTAAATATTTACCAATTATATTTCAATCTAGCTTCATGACACCAAGTTTGACACCTGTGATCTAATAATAACAGTCACTATTTACTTAGTGCTTACTTGCACTGTGCTATAAGCCTCTACAAATATTACCTTATCTGATCTTCACAACAAACCTGGAAGGTATGTGTTATTATTATTCCCATTTTACAATTGAGGAAACTAAGGCAAAATAGAGGTTAAGTGACTTGCCCAAGATCACAGAATTAATGTCTCAGGTTGCATTTTAACTCAGGTCTTCCTGACTGCAGGCCCATGGCTCTTATCCACTGTGCCACCTTCCTTACTTTACAAATGGGGAAACTGGGGAAGTTCTTCCTGCTTCTTTAAATTTTCCTAGGGCATTTTTTAAAATTTCTCCTTTGTTTCTTAGATGTGTACATGCTATACACTCCCCAGTAGAAAAACCATCCTATCCAATCATTTTCTAAAATTAAGGTCTTAAATAAGATTTCCTACCTTTGGTACAGCTAGAGAAAGAGACTGGATGGTGGGGGAAGAAACAGCAGGTCCCCTCTGCTGAGGACGGGTTGTTTCCTATAATATAAGAGTTAAAATTGTTTTTTCAATATTTCCTTTAATTTCCTACACTGAATAGTGTTTATTTTTTTTTTATAATTACACTTCTGATTTATTATTTTAACAAAAATACTCAAAGCCAAGTCCACAAACAATTAAAGTAAAAATAAAGCATATTAACATACTTCTTAAACAGCCCAAAAAGAGGTTCTACAAACTGTCTATAAAGCAAAGAACCAAAGCTACAAAGAAAAACACTTAATATTATAATGTGTTTCCTTACATGATGGACAGCATCTACAAATAAATATTAATAGATTATTAATAATCATATTAATAATTAGTATTATGTCCTAATAGAGGATAAAAAGGACTCAGATTTTGAATCTCTTAGCAGAATAAGGTCAGCAGACTTACTTCTTGCTGTTCTGTGTTTATGGAAACTGAAGTGGATGGTGAAACTTCTGGTTTGGGAACTTGGGTTTCTTGATCACCAGTTGAGCTAGTCTGTGAAAAATAAAAAAGGAATAGGAATGATAATTAGGAATTTCTGAACTCCTAAATTCCTAAATCATATACTGTTAAGTAACATGGGTACTGATGAGGCTTTGAAAAGGTCTCAAAACTGTTACTTTTTTTAAAGTTCTAACTAACCTCTTTTTACTCCTCTCAGCATGTACATGTATGTATGTAAAAGTTTGGCTTTTTTAAATCAACTACAAACCCCTCAGCTATTGTAAATTAACTAGATTTCACAGTCTCTGAAATAATGTGATGATGTGTTTACAAATAATAATAAAAAAAAAATCACTGTACTTAGTGGTATATTTCTGTACCTCTTACTACAGAAGAGGCAGAGGCTGGTGGCTCACTTGAGTTGGGGAGTTCTGGGCTGCAGTCAGGTTAAAGTTGATCTGATATCACTAAGTTAAACACTGATATGGTGAGCTCCTGGGGGAGAGGTGTAATGATTTAAGTCAGAAATAGAACAGGTTTTAAGCCTGTGTGATACTCAGCAGTGGGTCAGGCCTGTGAATTGCTACTAGGCATAAAAAGGTAAATTCTGTCTTTAAAAAACAAAACAAAGTAAAATATAATATGAAGATAAGTATTTTAAATATGCAAAGCTCTTTTTAATCTCTTGTTCCTATAACCTGTCTTCTGCAGAAGACACCCCTCCCTCCACAAGCTGTGAATTCCTTCCCTCTGAGATTACCTTCCATTTACACTATACCCTATACCATTATAACCCCTATATGAGAAACAACCAGTGAAAAGACAAGAGTTGGAAGATGGAGTGTCATATATATGAGAAATCACAAGGCAGTGGATCATATTACACAAGGGTGAGTAAAATGTAAGACTAGGTAGGGACTTATGTGTGCTTAGTTTTATAATTAAAAAATGCAAAGTATCTGACCTTTATAATCTGACCTGCTTTATCATCCTCATATATATTTAAAGAGTTTCTTAAACTGGATAAGAAACTAAATGGCTCCTCTACATATTCATAATCATCTGACTGCACCCATAGGGAGTTTGCCTTGCTCCCTGGTCTTTTTATTCTGGCTTGTTAACTTCAGTAGGTTCCTCATAGAGCCAGAATTTCTGCCCTGAAAAATGAGTAAGGCTGTTTTATCTTAATAGAAAGCCTAGTCAGAGGTTTATGAATATGTTTACATTGTAGAAGAGTCATTTAGTTTCTTATCCAATTTAAGGCACTCTCTAAATGAATTCAGCAAGATTAGTTGTAATTGTGTGAAGATTCCAACCATTTAAAACTTATTTTAATAAGTATTACTAAAGTTAAGATGCCATTACTAAAACATTAATATTTATTCAGATTAGTGTCTATTACTAGCACAAGAATAGTATACTAGTTTCAAAACTATGGTACGAAAACCCAGAGTGGGATATCTACACCAATACATGGCTGGACTCTGTGAAATACAAGAGGAATGTAGTGAATGTTGAATCTAGCATTATTAAATGTTACTGACTCGTTACAATTAATCAGGTTAATGGTATAAGGAACCAAATTCAGATAGGAAGGTAGACCATACAAGCAACACTCAAACACAATTATATATCTATATCTATCTACAAATCTTTAACACTATTTAAAAATGTTGAAAAATTTAGAAAATAACTTCTAGATTGTTTGCTAATTGCAAAAGCTAAAAATGGTAATTTTGTCCTATGAAAACATGACAAGTGAATTAGAGAACTTTATCTTGCCTGCATATCCAAAGTAAACTAATTTTATTTCAAAGTTTTTCATGAAATCCTAACAAAAGTATTGTCTTTAGTTAAATTTGGTTAAGTTTGGTTAAGTTTATTAATTTAGTTGAGTTTTGTTAAATTTAAATAAATTATATAAATTAATATATTTGAAGAAAATTCACTAGTTTAATGGTGCCATCTTAACTAAGATGGAAAGCACAAACTATTGGCAAAAACATACTTCTTCCCAAAAGGTTAACAGAGATGTTGATGAAGAAGAAACAGAAACTTCGGCTGTAATGGACAGGAAGGCTAAAAATGATCATTTTTCTACTCAATTAAAAAACATTCATTAAAAAACATTCATTAAAGGTATTAGTAATAAACTGAACAATTCTCAGTTTTTGTGGCAAGTATTTACCTAGCTGGCCAGCAAATTTAAAAACTTGCTTAAACTCTGGGGGCTGTTTCAAATATAAAGGCTTTGTTTAAAAAAAAAAAATGAATTTTTCTTCTGCTGAACTACATATGTACAAAAAGCAGGAAAAGAAGGAAGGAAATATTAGAAGGGAGATCCTGGGCTGGGAGGTGAAAGTCTGATGTTTGGTTACATACAATTTGTGATTTTGCTTTATATAGAGGACACTGATCATACAAAGAACTTGGTTTGTACCTACTATATACTTCTGTATTACTTTGCTATTCTATATGTCATCTCCTTCTGTCAGATTATAGACACCACACTGGCAGGGACAAAAATGTTATCTAATCTTGGTATCATCTACTGCTTCAGAGTCTAGGATAGCACTCTGGACAGAATAGGTACTTAGTAAATGTTTATTCAACCGATGCAAGAGCATTTCATTCTCATGCCTAACCTGTCTCTCAGATTCCCAAGTGTTACCAGTTGTTGATCCAGATGCTAATCCTTCCTCAAATTACTGTTTTCATATTTATCAGTTTTTTGGTTGTATCTTCTTAGTAGATATAAGTTCCTGGAGGTCAAATATTTCTTTTGTTTTCTCTTTGTATCTCCAGTGTCTAGTACAGTACTTTGAATACTGGGATCACTTAAAATAAATGGTTTTTGAACTGGATTAGGCTAGAAGATCAACAAGTACAAAACACTCATTTAAAAACTTCCTAATCAGTCAGTCAACAAGCATTTATTAAGCACTTACTATTCGTCAGGCACTGTGCAAGGCCCTGGAGATACAAAGAAAGGCAAAAACATAGTCCTTGCCTTTAGAGAGCTCATATTCTAATGGGGGACACAACATGCAAACAACTACACATAAATGACATAGAAGTACACACAAAAGTCTCCAACTTGGCCTTTTTGCTAGCTGTCCTACAAAACCTACAAAACCTCTTCCTCCTCACCTGTTTCCTGGCTTCCCTGACTTCCTTCAATACTCAGTTCAAACTCATCTTCTGCAGGAGACACCCCTTCCCCATAATCACTTTGACAGCTAAGTGGAGGACAGACTACAGCAAGGCAGGGAAACCTACTGTAACAGAACAGGCAAGAATTGAGGAGAGCTTGAATGAGGGTCCTGGGTATGTGAGAAGAGAAAACACAATGGGAATGTTGCGAAGATAAGAATTACAAGACTTGGCAATAAACTGGATATGCAGATATGTGCCTGTGGATGAGGAGTCAAGATTAACACTTAGGTTTTAAGCCTGGGTGACTAGAGGGATGCCCTAGTAGTAGGGACTTTTGGAAGAGAGGACGGTTTGAGGGGGAAATTACAAGTACTGTTATTGTTAAGGGTAAGATATCAATGGTATATTCTGTTCAAAATAACAAAAAAGCAGTTGGTGATGAGACTGCAGGTCAGGAGAGAGGATATGTAGATCTGAGAATCATCTAGGAGATGATAATTGATCCTATGGGAGCTGGTAAAATCACAAAGTGAGAGGATATAAAAGGAGAAAAGAAATGGAACCAGAACATAAAACTTGGGACTTTACCTATGGTAGAGATTTAAGATCTAGCAAAGAAAACTGAAGAGCAGACAGATATGTGGGGAAAAAATCAGGAGAAAGGGCTATTATGATAACCTGAGAGATTTTTACTTTTTAATGTATTCTCCATTAATTCTGGAGGAAAGCTGCTTTTCTTTCTTATCTACCATTAATATACCTAAACAAACTGTTGACAATTTGAAAAGCTTAATTGCTGGCAATTCTCTTCTCTGTTCCTCTATCAAAGGAGTGTTTGTGATTAGTGAAATGAATGGAAAAACATATACAATTCACTAAGTAGTAAGGTTTACAACAGAACTAGTAGTCTTGGTTACTTATTATTATTATATACTTATAATATAATACTTATAAATTATTATGAAATAATTTATTATTTCATAATAAACTGTAGACTTTTTTCAGGGAATATGGATGGGGAAGAACTACTATCATTTGGAAAATTTCAAATGAAAGGGATTTGAAAAATAGTTACCCAGATGTGTAACCAGAATGATACTGAACATTAAAAAACTAGTTAAAGACTGTCTCTCACCCCCCACCTCATAATGAAATTTATTTCCACCCCTAAAACTTCTGGGATTGTTCATGCCTACTTATTTGTTTGTTTTTGTGAGGCAATCGGGGCTAAGTGACTTGCCCACAGTCACACAGCTAGTAAGTGTCAAGTGTCTGAGGTCGGATTTGAGCTCAGATCCTCCTCACTCCAAAGCCAGTGCTCTATCTACTTTGCCACCTAGCTACCCCATGGCTACTTATTCTTAAGAGTTCACTTTGATTGTTTTGGATAAAGATGGACTGAAAAAATGTGCCACCCCACATACCCATTTGGGATTTACAACATATAAAGTGAGGAAGCATGATTCATGTCAGCATTTAACAGATGCTTCCTCTGAGGTTATGCAGTCCAGTAACCTTGGAAAGTTTGTTCTGAATCGCTCATATTATAAATAAATTTACTGAAAAACTTGTCCGAAGGAAGGGGAGGCTTCTCAATTACACACTCATAATGATAAAGCAATTTTACAATATCAATAAGGAAAGTCTAGTTAGAACTTATTTTCTTACTTTCTCTCCCTATTTCAATCTTAATTATATTACCACCTACAATGTTTTGATCTTAATTTCATCAATGAAACCTGACTGTGTGGTCATATAGAAAGAGCTGTTTTCTGCATCTCGGGAAGTTAGCACAGTGTAATGTATAAATAGTTAGCTATATATGTATTATATAAAAAACATTTGTTGAATAAATTAAAATGGCAACATAGCTCAAGTAAGGCAAAATGTTGCTAGCCTGGAAGCATAAAGTCAAATTCATAGACAGCCAGTCAGTCTCTGAGACAAGCAAGCATTCTTTGAATCTGTGAATCTGTTATTGTTTACTTTGGGAGAGTTCATCTCTGGAAAGATTTCAACCATTTCTGAAATAAAGTTTATAAATATACCATCACAGGTTAATTCCAAGCTCAGAACACACTTGTGATGTTTCATCAGATGTTGGTTTATTATATTTTTTTTCCAAGGATAGCTTTTGGATATTTGATCACATGATTTCAACTTATTAAAAATGAACAAGTCACATATCTCTGCAATCACATCATTTAGCTTATATACTTACCCTAAATGTCAGATCATGTGCAAGAGGTGAAGTGTTGAAATACTCAAAAATTGATTCTTGAAAATCTGGAAGTTTGAGGCCTGAAAGAAAAAGGCAATTAATAAATTTAAAGTTAAGATAAAACATTATTTGAAAATAATTTATTAGAAACTTTTATCATTTACCTGTGTCTGCTTTAAATTTCTCTTCCATCTTTTTCCTCAAATTCTCCATTTCTTCTAATAATTCTCTATTTTTTGCTTCAGATTCCTTTAGTTTACTAAAATATTAAATGTAATTAATTTAGTATTATGGGAAAAAGACATTTTATATTTTATGTTGAGATTTAATTGATGGGTCTGCAGATTTAGAACCATAGTATAATGTGAATTAATATCTATTTCATAAAGAAACTCAAATATGCTTTAAAATTATAAACATTTACACAGAACTTTTACTAGATTCATTATAATTCCCAAGTTGTTAATTACTACGAAATTTTCTATCACAGAATTCTATGTAATCATTTTAGCATTATTAGTCTCATTTTTTAGCTGGGGAAAAAGACAATGTAAACCCAAGTTAAAGAGACATGCCAGCAATGTTATGACTTGGTAATTCCAAGTTAATTCTCAGCTTTTTCTACCAATGAATGCTATATCATCTTAAATTAAACATTAAGACTTCAGTCATTAAGACTCTTAATAGGAACAAGTGGTAGACTTTGTCAAAGAAGAAAACTTCATTCCTTTCCCAAGATCTGACATTCACACAAGAGTTTCAATTCCTTCAGGGTTTTGTAGTAAAAGTTTGTGGAAGGCACAGAAATATTCTTTCCTCCCCAGGTAAAGATGACAAACATCAGCATGCACATAAGCAACAAGTACCCAAAAGGCAGCTGCCGTTGGAACTCATGACAGAAGGAGAAATCAGTATCTTTTGTTAAGGGAATTGTTTTGGGGACAGAAGGTAAAGAAAAATAGTTTTCTGAAAAAATTCTCTTATTAGTAGCTGATAAGAACATTTTAGACTGAAGTGATGAGGCAGTAAGTCACCAATGCTCACTACCTGCAGAGTGCTGCTGTATTAAGTCTTATGAGGATTCAAAATGAGTAATGAAGAGGGTCTTAGTCAAGTCATGGTCACAGCATCTCAGGGCTAGAAGGGACTTCAAAGATCATCTAGTCCAATTCATACATGAACAAGAATTCCCTCTCTACCTACCTAACCACTGGTCACCCAGTCTTTGCATGATGACATTCGAAAGTAAGCACTGGTTAAGCAACTATTATGTGACAGGCACTGGACTACCTGCTGGGAATTCAAAGTGAGGAAAAAAAGTGAGCAGCTGCTCATAGATGAATTAGGCAGTCCATTTCTGCCTGGCAGGTTGGTCATAAAGGCCTTTAAAAAAAAAATTTACAAGCTAGAACAATGATGCTTTCTATCACCATAACGAAAACTAATACAAATGTATAGAAAAAAACTTTATAATTAATTTTCCAAACAGATCAATAACTTTAAATCTATATTTTAAGTTAAGCAAAAGGAAAATAATAAACAGATGAAATAAAAGGTATAAAGAAGCTAGATATAAAAGAAATGGGAATGGTGTGGATTTCTAGGGTGATCTGTGAATAACTTCATGGAAAAAAATTATAGCTGCCTTTAACTCAGATTTTATATATATATGTATGTATGTATGTGTGTGTGTGTGTGTATAAAATGTGTATAATTTTGCTGCACAAGCAAATATGGGTAACAAATTTTTCCTTACTTTAAAATGTCAAGACTACAAAAGGTTTTTAAATTGAAATAAAACGCAGAAAAACGGGGCAATCAATATTAACTTTTAATACCTTTCGAAGGCTAGATTTGTTTCTTTGACTTTCCTTAGCTCTTCCTGAATGAGCTGTTTGGCACGTATCTCTGCATCAAGAGCAGACTGTAACTCCAGCCGTGCAGACATATCTAATTTTTGACTACGACGCACTTTCCAAAGTGGATCCTGTGGAAATGAGTTAATTAATATTAGATAATAACTGAAAAAGCAGCCTTTTATTTGATGAACATATTAACACTAATGTGGCTTAGATTTTCAATTTATACATTTAATTTCATATGTATTTCAGAATTCAAAGGTAGGAAAGGAAATTTTACTTATTTTAAATCTTAACTAAATAAAAATGTTTAGAGAAAATACTTAAGCCTTCATGGAAATATAAGGTTTATTATATCATAATATTATATATTATAAATAATAAAGGTAACGACAATATTATAATATTATAAATTAATAATAAAGGTAACAATAACTAGCATTTATATAGAACTTGAAGGTTTGCAAAGCATTTAACAAATATTATCTTATTTTACCCTCATAACAAAAAGGGAGATAGTGCTACTGTTATGCAATGCTAAAAAAGTATATCCATATTACTTTGCAAAATGGTAGGGTCACTTCACAGCTCCACCAATAGCACATTAAAGTGTCTGTTTTCCCATGGTCCCTCCAGCATTTGTCATTTTCCTTTGTCAATTTAGCTAATCTAATGTGAAGTGATCAAGTAATTTTAACTCGCATTTCTCTTAATTATTGGTGACTAATGTTGCATATGACTACAAATTTCTTCCTTTGAAAACTGCCTTGAACAGGCAATTTTTAAAAAGGATCACAAATTATCAATAGCCATGTAAAAAAGGAATTAAGAACTGAAAATTAAAGCAACTCTGAGGAAAAGGCTATTTTGAAGAGGAAATAATGATTTCAGTTTGGTTTTAAAAGTACATAAAGTTCAGAGGTAAAGTTCAACTTTGTTAGAATGAGTGAAATTGCAGCCAATGTTGGAATTAACAATAGCTTAACTAGCATTTAAATAGCACTTAACAAATATAATCAATTTTGATATAATACTTGTTTTGAAAATGCCAATTTGATACATTAAGGAACATTTTGTGCACAGCTCAAATTTTGAGTTGTCTTGGTCAAGATAAGGTGCCATATTTATGGTCTATATTATGGGGCAGGAGTTGTAGTCAGAGGAGGGCTGTTCTGCACTACCCTGATCCCCGGCTCCTAGCCAGGGCCCAACCCCTAGTTGAGGCACAACCCCACTTCTGCCATGGCCTATGGTGTTCCTCCCTCTTAGTGCCTGTCCAATTCGCTCCAGACTCTGCTAATTCCAGGCTCCTGGAAACCCAGACACAGACCCAGAAACAGACCAAGACTGCAGTATTTATGTATGTATTAATCATTTAACATGTATAAAACAGAGATAACATTTTTTATTTGGTCCCTATCTTTTCTGGATGTGCCACTGACGAAGTTTTTGAGCACTGTACTGCCAATCTCATTTTCCCCATAAACCCTGTGGTTTTTATTTTGGAAATTTGCTTTCCGGGAACTCATATGATGAGTTTTAACAGAAATGACTACTCATTTTAACCTTACAAGTACTCAAAGAGGGAGGTGATGTTATGATCCCCATTTTAAAGATGAGGAAAATGAGACAGGAAGAGGTTCAGTGATTTGTCCAGGGTCATGGAGCTCGCAACTGCCTGAGGCTAGATTTCTAGGACCAGAACTCTTTCCATGTACCACCGAGCTATCTCAATTGCAAAGGAAGACAATCAAAAATAATGAACTAATAGCTTACCAGTGTCCTTGATCCTAAACTAGAGCTTCTTAATGATTCAAGTTCTTCTGTCATCTTGGAAGCTAAGGCCTGAAGATATCCACGGGCATCCTTTTCATCACTTACCCTGGTAGGACAGTATAACACAGATTTAGTTATTTTATAACAGTATACATATCACTAATACTGACATTCAAACAATTGTTAAAAAGGAAGAATATTTCCTCCCTCTAATGTTTGAGACAAAGTCACCTCAACTTTTACAGTTACAGTAACAGCCAAAACATATTAACAGCAGGTGAGTATAACAACAAATGTTCATTAACTAATACAGTGGAAATTTCTGAGAAGCTTATAAGGATTCACAGTCCTCCAGTAATCATTCCTATATGCAAAATATCAGATATATGTCAACTCTATTTTTCATATAGGAACTCAAAATAAAGCTAGGACTAGAATACTAAAAATAATTTTATTCAAGACTATAACTTAAACAGGGCAGCTAGGTGGCATAGTAGATAAAGCACTGCGCCTGGAATCAGGAAGTCTCCCCTTCCTGAGTTCAAATATGGCCTCACATACTTATTAGCTATGTGACCTATAGCAAGTCCCTTTGCTCTGTTTGCCTCAGTTTCCTCATCTGTAAAATGAGCTGGAGAAGGAAATGGCAAACTATTCCAGTATATTTTACCAAGAAAATCCAAATGAGGGTCACAAAGTCAGACACGTCTGAAATGACTGAACCAATAACTTAAATAGCTAAAGAGAAAATGTGCTATGGCCTTTCACAACAACAACCAAAAATCAAACCCTTGGTGTTATGAAAGATGGAATTAAATAAACTTAGATGTAAAAGCTAAAGTAAATCAATGAAAAATGGTAGAAAAGGTTCTGAATGTGGAGTCAAAGGGTGTTCAAATATTAGCTTTCTTACTTCCTGCTTGTTTTGACTATGGACAAGTTACCATCTCTCTCAGTCTCCTCATTTATAAAAAAAGTAAATAATTTATAAGATCCCTTCCAATTCCTATACTTCTTATAATAGCATAACTTTTCTGACAACTCTCCTATGCTCTGTGGAAATTCTGCTCTAGCCCCCCAAAAAAGTCCTATAATCCTGAACATTATGTCTGTTCATTCCCTTGCCCTTACTCTCATACAAATGAAGGGCGAAATGTTATACAATTTGCTCCATGTCTCTGTTTCCATATTCATTCTTAAGGGAACTGAGGGGATTAGTAGGCAAGTAGTTAACTGAGTAAACCACTCTTGACTCCTCCTTGTGACTCAATTCTGGAGCTAGCTCAGTTCCCTTTCTATTCAACTATGGGTCTAGTCCAACTTCTGTCTGGTGAGAAAACTTTATTCAATTATGACAACTGGGAGAAAACCTTATTGCATTGGTTGAATCTAGCTCTGCATGGCTGGGAAACTGGACCACCCCTGCTATTCAGAGACTTTTAACCAAGCACCTAGGTTAGTTATGCTGACCGGAAACTCGGTCACAAATCCAAAGACATCAGTTCCAAATCCAAAACATCCAAAAACATGGAGTTTTCACACAATCGTACATCTCAAGCAATCTATGGGTCTTATCTGAAAACTGGCCCTATACTAACCAATCATTTATTGTTTCCATGTTCCCCAGACTGTTTACAGACACTTAGGAGGCCATCTTTTTTTCCCCTGAATTCAGGAAATTGCACCTGTTCACTCTCCCCTCCCAACTTAGAAAGTCTCTAATCTTTCTTCTGATTAGAAATCAGGTTATCTAATGTTGTATTGTTTTCTTTTAACTAACCAGCCTTAATTGATTGTTTTCAATATAGAAAAATCTGTCTCCTCCTGCATTCAGGGTCCAGGTCTAAGTTGGAGGTCTGGTCCCACTTTGTTAATCAACTGGCATGCATTGCTTAATAAATTAATACGCTGAAAACATTGAACCCTTAGTCATTTCATCTTTCACCTACCACATTCTTTAACACTATTTCTAAGTAACCTTTTTTTTCCTTTGAAGTACATGCAAACTATTCATACCACTCTTTCCTTATCTATGCTGACATATATCCCAACTTTCTTTACAGATTTAGTATCTTGATACACAGTCTTCTTCTCTACCCCAACTTGCCTCAAAGCCTTCAACCATTCCTTCTCTATGCCAATTGCACACTGTCATGTTGACACATAAGCTCCCAGTTTTTTAGCACTTCTAAAGTTCTGAAATTTGAAATTCCATATCTCATATTTCATATTCCGTATCTCCCACTCCATTATTTACATTAACCTATTGTTTGTTCTCAATATCACTTCTGGTCCCTTAACCTAGTTCTTTTCTCCCATTTGTCTCCATACCCAGTGCCTTGAATTTATGACTTTCTTTTTTAATGATTCGCTGGTCACAAATACAAAATCTGTTACTCCCTTTACTGTCTTCCCCTCTTCCTATTCCCAGACTACTAATGACCAATGAAGAATCATAAAATTGAGGTGATTTCACCAACTATAATTTTATGTTGCCTAACTTCAGTGGAACCAATGTTGATGTCTCAGTCTTAATCTACTCTTACTGATTCCCTATTTCATTAGCCAGTGATTGTGCAGAATCTTTTCTTCACTGCTCTAGAGACCAACCACAGTTCTACCTCCAATATTTACAACAGCTTTCTACTTCACTAAGAAGATATCCTATGGGAGTTCTCTCAACTCCCATTTTCCAAACTTCAACTCCCTCCCTCCCTCCCTCTCTCTCTCTCTCTGTCTCTCTTTGTTTTCTCTCTCTCTCCCTCTGTTTCTCTCTCTGGTGTTTTCTTCTCATCTGCCTATAGACATGGTCCTTGCAGCCTTTGCTGATGGCAACTCCTTCAAAAGTGTTCTTCCTTGGCTTCAGAAAAGCCACATTTTTCTGGCTCTCCTCTTACTGCTTCTCTTTTTCTGTCCTCTTCAATGATTCCTTAGCACAGATGTTCTTCCAAGTTCTATTTTGAGGCCCCTTTCTTTTCTTTCTCTATCCCTTATCCAATGAAAAATCTCATTCACGTAACTTTTGTGTAATCATTGACCCTTCTGTCTCCTTCATATCGCATATCTAATTCATTGCTAAGAATTGTTGTTTTTACACTCCTAATTTTTTTCCCATCCATTCCTGCCTCACTAACCTAACTACTTACACAAGGTCCTCATTACCACCTATTGAGATTATCACAGATTCCAAAAGGATCTCTCCACATGATTCTCTCCCCTCCATTTTACAGCATTTTTCATACAACTGTTTCACTAATCACATATATCTAGTCATGTCAAAATACTCCTCAAAACCATACCACCTAACGGATAAAACTCATTCCTTTGAATTACATTCAAGAACTTAAACAAACAACCTGGTACCATTTTACTTGCCTATCTTTTCCCATATGGTTTCCTACATCTAGAACTCAAATCTGCTTACAGAATTCCAATCCAATCTAATTCAACAAACATTTAGTAAGCAACTATTATATGCTTAAGTATTGTAGTAGCCACTTGGGATACAATGAAAAACAAAAACAAAATGAAAAATTTCTACCCTAAGCCAGACTCAGATACCACTTCTGTAAAAATACCTTCCCTCATATTCCCAGTCAATAATGACTTTTTCATCCCTGGACTTATCATAGCACTTAGTCTGTACCTCCCTTTATGTACCTATTATGTGTTAGTCTATAATAAATACTTTCCATGTACAAGATGAAAGGCAACATGGGACAGTGGATAAAGCATAGGTCTTGAATCCAGGAAGATCTGAGTTCAAGTCCTATCTTTATCACGTCCTGAGTTCCCAATAAACAAAGAAATCACAGCTTTAGTCCTTATCCCTATATGTACTGAGTACTGAAGACTTGAAGACAAATGAAATTGTCTTTGTCCTTAGGGAATTTACATTCTATGAGGAAGACAACATGTACACATAGAATAATATGCAAAATAAATAAAAGTTAATTTTGATGAAAAAGCAATTGAAGGAATCAAAAAGCTTCATGTAGAACTAAGCTGAAGGGAATTAGGAAATCTAAAAGTGGAAAGTGAAGAGGGGTTATATTCCAAGTACAGGGGATAGTAAATCAAAGGCATAGAGTTAAATAGTATAGTGTATGGGCAACAAGCAAACCCAATTTGTAATGCAAAACAAACCTGGGGAAAAAAATGTGTTGGAACAAGGAGGCCAGGGACAATGTCTTCTCCAAGCTTTCTATTTCATCGACAATTTAGCACAATGCTTTGCACAAAGCCTACTTTAGCAGATCTTTCCTGAATTGAACCCTTTAGAGAAGGCTGTACAAGTACTATTGTCCCTATTTTTCAGAGGAGGAAACTAAGGCACCAAGAGATAAAATGACTTGCCCACTGCCTTTATTCTTCTTTCAGCTCTGCTCTAGACTTTCTAGATTTCAAATCCATGCCTGAACTGCTGACTTATTCTGGAATTCCCCCCAGTATCTGGGATCTCTTCACTTTGAAACATCCAACCACCCTGTGGCCTTCTCAACCTGGAATATCCCTCTGTCAGTTTGTTTTGTTTCTTCCAACAATGGATTCCTCCTGGGACTTCCAAGGCAGAGGTCCAGGTCAGCCGGCCTTCATATCCCTCCAGGCTTTGTTCTTTATTATCTAGATTTCAAAACTTTCAATCCTTCCCCCTTCTCTCCACCTCTGCTGTTTTTCCCCGTCAGAATATAAGCTCCATGAGGGCAGACTATCTTTCTGCTTCTATTTGTATCCCCAGAGCTTACCACCTAGCACATAATAAAAGAGTACTCGTTTCCTTCCTTCCCTCCACTGTCCCATGGCTAGTAAGGGTTAGAGGTGAGACTGAATCCCAAAACTAGTGACTCCAATTCCAGTGCTCATATTCATCAAGATAATTTTTATTATTTTTTTAATGTTTGCACGTTGTTTAGATCTCTAGGGGATCTTGAGTTCGCACATACCACTGAATAATTTCTGCAATCTGAGCTTCCCAGTGGGCAACAGAATCCTTCTTAGCTGCCAGATCTTGAAGTTCATCTTCTAGTTGCCTGTTTTGAGCTGTTAGTTTATCCACAAATGCACAAAGCTGAAATGAAATTATTTTTACTATAGAATCAATCAATTGACGTGATCTGAACATTGGCTCAGTACTAACAAGATGGCTTTTTCTGCAACTATTGAACTAAAATTTAAAATAATTCTTTCCTTAATTTTCACTATTAAAATTTCTCAAATAATGACAATGTTTATTTTCTAATTCAAGGTTGAATGTTTTAATTGGCTGAATTCTTTTTAAGTTACGCCAGAACAGTTCCTCATAGATTGAAAATGTCCCCTTTAAAAGGTTCACTTGATTCTAAAAATTAGTACCATTAAAACAATAACAAACTTCAAATATATTAGAAGACTAAAACATTCATGAAAAGTAATCATTATAAATCTTTAATTACCCTTTCAGTTTCGGTTGTTAATTTCTTGTTCTCTTCAAACAGCATTGCTCTTTCTCGCTCATATTTATCCTTTACTGTCCCTACTGCCTCCTCCATCTCATTATGCCTAAGAAGGCAAAGAAAGGAAAATATGAAAAAGCTTAGAATTTCAATGTCAATGAATGTATCCACCTTTTTTTAGTAAACCACAGCATTTTCCACAACAAATAAGTCAATGTTATTCAGGGTCAACACAGTGCATTGTAGGCACGTTTCTTAAATCAACACAAAAACTTACCTTTCCCGTTTTGACTTTTCCAATTTATCTTTTAACATTAAGATCTCTTTCTGAAGTGCTAACTGATGGCTTTCTGAATCATGCACTTCCTTTTTCACATTTTTCACTTCTAGGACATGGGAGGCCTCTCGCCTGACCAATTCCTCTTCATAAAACAAAACTTTCTTTTCAAGTTCAGATTTTATTTTGGAAATTTCTTGCTGATGTTCTAAAGTAACACCTGATCCACGAACTCCTTGCTTTACCTGGAGACAATGGTTTAAACATCAGAAAATAAAAAAGCAGCTGCATGATATAGCAGAAAGAGGGCTAGAATTAGGTGACATGTGGTTTCAAGTTTCACTTCTGATACTTACTAGTTATGTAACATACAAGTGATCACAAGTAAGTCTCAAACTCTCAGAGACTCATTTTCTTTTGTGAGACTTTCTTTGCAAAATGGTGATAAGGCAGTGACTATTGTTCCCCTCACCATCTGCTAGTAGTTCCAGTTTGTTATTCCCCAAATTCATTTAAAGTTTTGTCTTTTCCAAACCAAAATATTCCTCCTGGGCTACCATTCTCCTATGTGTGTTTTCTTCCCCATACAATATAATGTCCTTGGGGACAGGGACTATCTTGCTTTTCATGGTTGTATCCCCAAAGCTTAGCACAAGGCCAAGCTCAAATGAAGTACTTCAATGCTTTTCTATTTATTCAAATGAAATAATGTATACCTTAAAGCATGATATAAATGTCAGTTACAGTGATGATATAAATTTAAATGTCAGTCCTCAAGCACAATTTTATAAAGGTGTTTCTCTCCAGGAGAAAATTTTTTCTTATTTTAACGGACTCTGAAGCACTCTTAGTCCTGTGCTGTGTTATATGACCACTGGGATTCTATAGCATGGGCTCTAAATTGTTTTTCTAAGTATCTTTGCACTGAATTGCTCATTCGTTCTCATGTGGTCCTCCATCAGCATACAGCTAGGAGTAAATTCATACTTCAGGTAAGGTATTATATTAGATGACCTATGAGATCATTTTAAACTCTAAGATTCTACAAGTTTAAGGGTAAAGTCTGTGGCTATGTAATTGTTTTCCCTGAATGTAAAACTAAAACAGCTCTTACAGATATCAAATCTTCCCCTCTGACCTCAGTCTCACACTCTCACCAACTTAAACTACCTAGTGCACACAATCTAATAGCCAATCACTTCTTCCTAGCCCTCCACCATAGTAGTGATGATCAGGCTAGCCTCTCCTTCCTTTCCAAGGCCTGCATATTTAGGATAACATTGCATTAGCATTAAACTTAATAAACAGTTTAATATAAACTAAATTTAAAATGTTCTGATAGCACATTAAAGCAACAATTAGAAAATATAATTTTATATAAAAATATGAATTAAAAGGATTATAAACAGATAGTTTATATCCTGTGTAACAAGAGGAAATTAAGTGAAGGCAAGGACCGTATCTTCTATTTCTTCGTATCTTCCAAAGCACCTATCTACCACACCTGCTTTGTGGATCCCTGCATATGCACTTCTGTGTCTTGACTTTTATGCAGCCTACAAGGGCAGATATGGTTACTGACTTTATATTGTTCTTATTTCTATTTAAAAACAGCCACCATACCTTAAGGGCCTCCAGTTCACTCTCCACTTGCTTAGAGAAGCTCTCACTGTGCTCACGAAGCTTGCGTTCCTTTGACGCTTCTGCGATTGCATCTTCAAGTCGAGATTCCAGCTAACGAAAAAAAAAGAAACGACATTTACGATAAAGAAATGTGTATTACACCAACTCATTCTCTCTTCCAAGGGAAACCAGAGACACTAAAAGCCTGAAGATCATTCGACTTCCTACTTTAGACTATAGACAAAGACTATGGATACTCTGTGACCTACAAAAAACGGCTTATCTGAAGTAAAACAAAGATTCCAATTTAAGTCGATTTATATCTGAAGAATAAGTTTCTATGGAAAAATGACAAATAAGGAAAACAACAATCTGCTCTATAGAACACTGATTCTTAACTGAATGTTAAAGGTACAAGACAGCAGATAATTCTCCAACGTTCATTAGATTACAATAAAAATGTATGAATGTGAAGTAAATGAGCTTTTGAGAAAAATATCGAGACATAAAATCATTTAAAAGAAAATCTAAGTGAATTTCACAAAAAGATCACAATGTTTGGTTGGGAATGACACTAAACAAAAATTAAAATGATTTGCAAATATGCTACAATTCAGCATGACAAAGATAAAATAATTCACTTTGAACCATAAGACTTATCTCAAAAGAAATAGATAAGCACCAACTATTATCTTCATATTTACAGCAATGTAGAATATCAATAGTAACCAAATGGCAGGAACATAATTTACTATTTCTTGTTTTCTCCATCTTCCTTTTATACAACTTTGACATACTTTACTGGCAAGTTAAGTATTTTTGCTACATACTGAAGTATGTTCCACTTCCTTAAATTTTTTTAAAAGGCGTTATGATATAGTGTAAAAAACACTGGACTGGAAACCAAGAAATATGAAGTCTAGCCTTGGCTCTACCATGAATTTACTATGAGATTTTGGGCGAGTTATATTCCCTTCTCTGGACCTCAATTTCTTCAGCTGAGCAGTATTGTGGTACATGGAAAGGGCATTATGAACTTAGAATACAAAGAGTTGGGTTTGAATCCTGTCTCCGCAACAAACTAGCTATGGGACCACAGAGCTGGTCAGCTCAACTTTCTACTTCCTCATCAAAAGGGCTGGGCTAGAAATAATCTCTAAAGTTCTTTCTAAAATGAACTTTTTGAGATTCTGTGAAAACTATGAAATTGAAATAAACTCTAAAGTCCCTTTCCAACTCTAATCTCCCTGATTTTGTAACTGAATGTTAAAAAAAATTAGTATAAGAACCACTGTAATAAGAGCTTCAAAACAGAAAATTATGATGAAAGCTATGTGTTCTCTCTCTCTCTCTTTATATATGTGTGTGTGTGTGTGTGTGTGTGTGTGTGTGTGTGTGTACACACACACACACACACATTTTACTTTGGCAAACCAACATGTTAGGCTTCAAATAAAATTTAAGACACTATTTAAAAAACTATGTATGCATTCCATTTTTTAAAAACGTTTTGAGAATACACTGATTTACCAAGGCTGATTAGAGACAATATATTCTATTTAAACATATGCCATGCTACCTCCTTTCTGGCTTTCTCAGATTTACGGATTTCTTGTCTCATTGAGTCAATTTTCTGCATGATTACTTCCACCTCCTCTTCTTTGTCACGAAAATGTCGAGATATCTTCTGCTTTTGTGACCGGAGGTCTGCCATCCGCTCGTTGAGCTCGGAAAACTCCTGCATGGCCAACTTTCTCTGTTGATGAGCATCTTTGAGTTCTTTGGTTTGAGATTTTAATCTTTCTGAAGCTTCAAACAGTTGCTAAAAGAAAAGAATATACAACATTTACAAAATCTCTCTAAATTGCAGAAAAGTGCCAACTTGTCCCAACTCCTCTTCACTCATACCACCAGCCTAATTCAAATCTTCATCACCTCTCTATTAGAATCCTGCAATAGCTTCCATACTGATCTCTGTGCTTCCAGTATCTCCTTTTTCCAATCTGTCCTCCACTAAACTGTTCAAGTGATATTTCTAAAGCACATATCTGAACCAGTCATTCCCCTGCTCGAAGCTCCAGTGCTTCCTAATGCCTCTAGGAACAAATACAAACTAGTATGTTTAACACTTAAAGCCCTTCCTTACCTTGATCCAGTCGTTCTTTTCAGAATTATTACAAATTACTTCCCTTCATGCTCTCTACAATCCAGGCAACTGGGCTACTTGCTGTTCTGAACATAGGACATTTCATCTCTTGTCTCTGTGGTTTTGTACAGGGAGACTTTACTGATGTGCCTGGAATACACATCCTCCTCATCTCTACCTCTTAGAATTACTAGCCTTCCTTTAAAGATCAACTCAAGTGACACCTATAATACGAGGCCTTTCTTGAGCTTCACATCTAGTAATGCCTATTCCCCCAATGTAAATCCCTTGTATTTATATGCATATGGTTACACGTGCACATGTTGTATCCCACAGTGGAATAAAAATATCTTAAGTGCAAAAGCTGTTTCTTCATTGTTCTTATACTTCTAAGTACCTGGCACATAGTAGTCACTTAATAAATCCTTGACTGACTGATAAGGAAGAAAGTCACAAGACAGTCATAGGGAAAGTCATAAGGAAATAGGAAGGATCAAGGGTCAATGAAATGTCATGTGCATTAGACCTTTAACTGAATAAAGATGCAAAACTTATATCATCAAATAAGAACATTACTTCAAAATTAAATTTGATTAGAATTTTATGGGTAAAAAAATAAGTATCTTTTATGTTTCAAAGGGAAAAAAAAGATGGAATTCTTTTCTTTTTCATAAGGAGCTTCAACCACTAAAATTTCTATAAAAGTCTGCCAAAACATTCAACATTTATCATACTATGGAATAATTTAAAATTAATGGTGCAATTAAACAATCACCCATAACAGCAGTGTCAAGCTCAAATAGAAATAGATCTCTGCAACTCACATATTAACTTAGAAAACCACAAATTAACATTATTTATACTGTATTGCATTTTTGTTAATTTTGTTAAACATTTCTCAATAATATTTTAATCTGGCTTCCTCTGCGGGAAATTTGGTTGGGGCCTAAGGACCATGAGTTTGACACATTTGACCTATAAGGTACATGATCTATCATAATTACAATGACAAAACAACTGAATAATGTAGTTAAAGTAAAATCAAATTTAACAGATAACTTCTCATATAAGTTTATTTCTACAATGAAGACAAATTCACAAGAATAAGTAAGATAGAGTCAGGTTTCATGTAACAAATGTGGGCAAAACCAAGTCATAGCTCTGCATAAACCTTAAAGTTCCAATATAGCCATGGGATAAAGTTTAAATGCTAAAGGATATTTTCATCTTCCCTACTAGAACTTACAAATGAAGCCTACCCACAGTAGCAACATACTACTTTAAAATAACTACTGAGCTATAAGACAGCATGATATAGATAGACAGACAGACAGATGCAAAGAGAAAGCATGGTATAGGGAAGATACATCCACCTCTGACACTTGCTATGTGACCCTGAGAAAGTCACTTAATCTCTATGTGCCTTTGAACAACTCTAGAATTTAACTCCAAAGTCATATATAAGTTGTCTTGAATTGGTGGAAAATAATACTAATTCTGGAATTGCCCATGTTGATGAAAGCACAGATCCTTTGAGAATCACTTTTCAAATGGGTTTAGAATGGGTTTGTGCCTCCTCCCCTAAGAGGTAGAAGCCTGGCTACCTTCTGCATATCCTCCTTTTCTTGTCGCAGCACTCGGAGCTGCTTTTCTAGAGCCTTCAGTCTGTGTGTGGAATCTTCATGTTCCTGGCGAAGTGTCACTGCATCCTCAAGTCGTCGCTCCAGCCTATTGGAATCTACACAAAAGTTAAAATCAATTTTGTGTTCCTTTAGATAGACTGAACAATGTGTATGTACCCATTCATAAATACACATGAGTATCTACACAGTACATGTAAATCTATATTCAAATGTTATTTATAATAAATTTTATAATCTTATTAGTCCCCTATCCCCAATCATCTTTATTAGATTTACGAGGTTGAAACCTTGCTCTTAGCCTAAATTTTTCAGACTAGAAAGGCTGCTGGCATGTCAGTCGTGTTCTAAATAAACAGAAAGGTGCAGGGCCATCCCCAGTCCTCCTGATCTATATCTGGTCACTGGACCCAGATGGCTCTGCAGGAGAAAGTGAGGCTCGTGACTGTACAGCCCTCCCTCACTTAAATCGTCTCCCTGATGCAATGGCCCTCTCAAACAACAACAAAATAGAAAGGTATATAAATGCAAATAAGTAACCTTAACTAAAAGCATCAATTAAAAACAAAGACTTCTTATATCAGAATAACCATGTGGAAATTCACATGTCCATTCTTTTGTGTCTAAACTGGCCTAATAAAATATTGAAAATATATGCAAAGTATTCTTTGCCCTGTCTGAATAGTGCATATTATCAGAATATCTACTGAGTTCCTACTACCTGTCCTGGGCTCAGAATAGGGTGGGGGAGGTAGCAGAAAACACACTTTGATAAAGGCTGAGAGAAAAAAAACAACAGTTTGCAGAAAAATGATTTAGACTAACATCTTATTATCATGTTAAATTTCAAATGGATAAGCAATCAAATATACAAAGTTACAACATAAAAATTTAGAAGATACTGGAAGTCTGTATCTTTTACAACTGCAATCAGGGAAAAAATTCACATTTGGACAAAGAACAGAAGAGATTATAAAAGACAAACAATTTTGATTTTAAAGCTTATAGACAATCAATGCAGCTAAAAGAAAGAAGATATGATTAACTGAAAAAAAAAAAACTCTATCATATAACTGAGAAAAGTCTGCCATCCAAAATCTATAAATAATTGACAAAATTTTATAAGCCAGACAACTCATTGCCTAATAGATATATGGTCAGAAAGGTAGGAACATTTTCCAAAATAAGTAAAAAACAATTCGCAATCATATTTTAAAAAACATTATAAATCAATAACAATCAAGGAAATGTAAATTAAAACTCATTCCTATCAAAATGATAAAGCTTGTGAAAGATAGAAAAAGTCAATGTTGAAAAGGCTATAGGAAGACAAACCACATAATTCACAATGTGAATTGGTCCAAATGTTCTAGAAAACAAATTAGAATTATGTGAGAAAAGTTACTGAACTGCTCATAATTTCAGAGTCATGAATTTTACTCCTTGGTTTACACTCCGAGAAAATAATTATAAACCACCAAAAATTTAAGTGTCTGACATGTGCCAGGCACTGCTCTATACATCCAGGATACAAAGATAAAAATGAAACCAGTACCAGATGTTAAGGAACACAATTTAGTGGAGGAAGACAACACGTAGGTATATGCAAAATACATACAAGATAATTGGGTGAGGGGTAGGAGGGGAAGGAAGAAGACACTAGCAGGTAGGGGGATTTAGGAAAGATGTGGGGGATACTAACTGACTATTATCTGGATCTGGATAAGGTGACATAATAGGATGAAGTAAACCTCAAAAGAAGAGGGGTCTATGAAGTGATAGGGAAGCTACTCCCTAGCGGAATTGAAAGTGAATAGCAATAAACATGCCTACCCCTCTTACTCGTCCAGTCTGTCTAGCAATATGAGAAAAGATGTTACTTCCAGTAGTAGACAAAGTGACCAGGAATTCAGTTATCATAAGAGGGAAAGCAAATTTCCTGTTACTGCAAAGAGATGGATGGAGGGTCAAAGAAAGAAGTCCAAAAGGAAAGACAGTTTGTTAAAAATAGAATATGGCTTTTATAGATCACAAAGGAAGGGAAGGGTAGAGCTGAACAGAGATCTGGGGGGTGGGAGGGGAAACAAGGCTGACAAAAATGCATATGAGGAAATAGGGCTGATCAACAATGGAAAAGAGTTTAGGATCTAGGCTGACTATTACTTAGAATCAAAACAATGGTTATTAGTGGATCCATCAATATCCAGGATACTAGATCAGGAGCTCTTAACGTGAAATCTATGAACTTGTATGTTGCTGTTCTTAAAATTTTGATAACTGTATTTCAATAATTGGTTTCTTTTTTGATCCTATATATTTTACTAAGTCCTAAGCTAGCCAGAGTAAGGGAAGATTATAGTGAGGCTTGAATCACTCACTCGGGGCAACTTGGCCCCAGATGGAGTGACAACATTGAGTAGATTAACTTCCTTTGGAATAGGAGGAAGGAAAATGAGGGATGTAAGGATGAGAAGGGTCTCTTGAGGAAACCTCCAGATCAAAAGACAGATGATTTCCTGACTCCCATTTCAATGTGCCATTTGACAGATAAAGTCAAATTTCAGAGACATTAAAAAGAGTTCCTAATTTAGTCCAGGGTTATTTAAGTTAGGTATAGACAAATTTTTTTTCTTTCTGAACTCTTTTACACACTACTAATGATCAATCTTTTTTTTTTCTCTAGTCACTACAAAGTAGGCAGGCTGATTCCAAATGGCCTTTCTTCAAACTTTTAACTAGGTAGTTTTTGGCTTCTATTTTCTTTGTAGTTTTAATGCTGCTAGGTGAGACTTGAGTTGGGCCAAACACATTTTGCCCTAGATAAAAAAGATGCAATGGTGTAATGGAAAGAACACTGGATCTGGAATCAGAAGACCATGATTTGAATACTGTTCCTGATTGTGCTAGACAACCTCTCTGGTCTCTTCCAGATCTAAATCTATAGTGCTATGATCCCTATGTAAGTACATTTTCAACTTGCACAAAGACAACTACAATTTACATAATGAACACTGCTAATCAGGCATTGGTAGTTGTGAAAGATTATGTAAAAACCCAAAAGGCAAATAAGAAGTATCAAACACCGTCAGTTGGTCAACTAGCATTTATTAAGTACCTACATCTAAACCAGACACTGTGCTAAGTGCTGGGGATAGAAAGAAAGGCAAAAAACCAACAGTTCTTCCTCTCAGTCTAATTAGGAAGACAATATGCCAACAATTAAGTACAAACAAAATAGAGACATTAAAAACTAGTGATAGCCTTCAAGAGAGTGCATTAAGATTAAGGAGAATGGGGAACAACTACCTGCAAAAGGTAGGACTTGAGCTGACTTGAAGGAAACCAGGGAACAGAGGAGGTGAATATAAGGAAGAATATACCATGCATGACAGACAGCCAGGAAAAAGCTTGGGAGTAGGTAGTGAAGTGCTTTATTTGAAGAACATTAAGAAGGCTAATGTCACTGGATCCTACAGTATGTGGAGGGAATAAGATGTAAGACCACAAAGATAGGAAAGAAGGCAAAGTTATGAAAACAATTTGATCCTGAAGATAATAGGAAGTCACTGGAACTTACTGAATTGGAGGGAAGGAGGAGGAAATGTGCATGTGATATGGTCACCTCTGCACTGTAGGAAGATTAATTTGATAGCTGAGTGGAATGGGGAAAGATCTGAAGAAGGGAGACTAACCAGTAGACTATTACAGTAGTCATGAGGTAATGAGAGTCTGAACTGGAGGCTAATACATAAGCAAAACATAGGATCAAGGGCAGTTGGGTGGTACAGTGGACAGAATGCTAGACTGGAGTCAGGAAAATTCATTTTCCTGAGTTGAGATCTGGCCTCAGTCATTTCCTCAGCAGTAACAGGGAACTTGGGAAGACAGGAAAGTTTAGGGGTGAGTAGCTAACAAGATCAGTTTTAGCCACACTTGAGTTTAAGATATCTATAGGACATTCAATTCAAGATGTCTAATAGACAAGACTTGCTAATGAGAAAGACAAGATTAGAGGTCAGAAGTTATGGCTGGACAAGGAGATCTAAAAGTCATCTGTATAGAGATGACAACTGAAACCATGGAAACTAATGAGATTACCAAATGAATTAGTACAGAGTGAGAAGAGAGAGAGCCCAGCATAGCGGATGAAGACGCAGCAAAGGAGACAGATAAAGAAAGGTCAAAAGGATAGGAGAGAACAAGGACAGAGCAGTCAAGACAGAGTCAAGACAGAGAGGCTAAGAAAGATAAGGATTGAGAAAAGTTTCTAAGTCTTTCTAATTTTCTCTGAAATCATATTCATCATTTCTTTTGGTACAGTAAAGCCCCACTACATTCATGTACTACAATTTGTTTAGTCATTCCCAAATGGATGGGCATCAATTTTATTTTCAACTTTTTGATACAAAGAGTGCTGCTATAAATATTGTGGTTATCTATGGGACTTTTCCTTATAACTTTGGTCTCCTTTGGGTATATGGCAGTGATGTCAGTCACTATGTTAGCATCGATTCAAAATTTCTTTCCAGAACGAATGAGACAATTTACAGCTCCAGTAACAATCATAAATATACCTAACTTTCCAGAATTCCTTCAACTTTGTGTATTTCAATTTTTATCATCTTTGCCAGTTTAATAAGTGAGATGTGAAATCTCAGAGTTGTTTTGATTTGCATTTCACATATTATTAATGACTTATAGCAATTTTTTATATGGTTGCTGAGAGTTTGTGATTCTTCTTCTGAGAAATGTCTTTATATTCTTTGATCTGTTGCTGGGAAACAGTTCCTGGCCATTTGGGGGTGGGGGGGGGAGAGGGAGAGGGAGAGGGAGAGGGAGAGGGAGAGGGAGAGGGAGAGGGAGAGGGAGAGGGAGAGAGAGAGAGGGAGAGAGAGAGAGAGAGAGAGAGAGAGAGAGAGAGAGAGAGAGAGAGTGTGTGTGTGTGTGTGTACACTAGGGTAGTTTTTGGGAAGTCAATTTTTCTTTCCCAAGCCTACAATTAACTGTATTTTATTACAACCAAAGAGTATTTCGATCTAACAACAAATACCACCCAAATTCAAATAATTGAGAATATTTTTCATTTGATTTTTTAAATCGAGAATTCAGTCAATTTGGAGAGATTAACACTTGACTCTCCAATATAGAAACTGAAGTGCTACACATTAAAATCAAAACACATACCTGCTATTTTATTCTTTAGCCGTTCAATTTCCTCATTCAATTTTTTGATTTCTTTATCTCTGTTTGAGTTTCCTGTAGAGCGAGCTGAACTATGAAAGGACTGTACAGTTTGTGTGGATTCTTTAGAGAATGAGAATAAGAAAAATGTTAGAATGAACTTAAGTTTTGGCTCATTTGGAAATAAATCACAAAAGCTACTTTGCCACAGGATGCTGACTACAAATCATTTCCACAACTGACCTTGTAACTTTCTGCTCAATTCCAGCTTTTCTTGCTCTAGTCTTCGTATTCTTCTTTCATATGCTTCAATTTGCAGGCTGTTCTCTAGATCCCGCTGCACATCCTCATCTTTGGTGATAGCATTAGATTGCATTACACTTTTTAGGCAGCCTCGATCAGAAAAACAGCTGCAAACCAAAGAGAAAAGTTTTTAAAAATCTAACAAATACAAAGTGCATTTTTTTTTTTGCATTTTAAGAATTGGAAAACAAAATTACTTTCAAAAACATTTTTACAAGTCTTTACTGTTGGCTATGGAGCCAAAAACATGATTGTTGTTGTAGTTGTTTTAAATTGTTGATTATTAGAAACCTAACAGTAGAATGAAAGGCAAGCAACTGGCAAAATTTCTTAGAATGGGACTTCAATAACCTGGGCACATATGAATTTCATTTGTACTAGTTTAGAATTGCAAAGGTAAAAACTTTTTTCCCCTCAAGTTTAATTTGAATAAAAAAAATTTCATGGCATTCACCATCAGGGTTAGTAGCTTGAAATGCTAAATTTGATGTTATTTACTCAATAACAGCATGGTCAACAAATATTTTTTTAAGTATCTACTGTGAGACTAGGTTTATAAACAAACACAGTTCATGTAAGTTATGGTACCTGCCCTCAAGGATCTAGTAAGTCTATCAGTTAAAGTGATAAAATAGACACAAATAACTATAATGCTCTAACCTATTTGAGTAAATTCAATTGAACAAACCTCTCTTAAACACCTATCATTTGCTCTTGCATTGTGCTAGGCACTGGGAATGCAAAGACAAGAATAACAGTGCTGGCCTTTATGGAGCTGACATTCGTTCTCCTGAAGGGAAAAGAGAATGGTATTTGCAATATATATACAGAAGAAGATAATAATTTGGGCAGAGAGGGATCATTAACTTTAGCAGGAGAGATGGGCCAGAGATTAGAGAAGGCATCATCAAAAAATATCCCTAAATTCAATCTTAAAAGAAGATAAGGATTCTGAGACCTAGAGATAAGTAAGGAGTAAAATACAGGCATGAGGAATGATCTACGGGAATATACGCTGGGAAATATCTTAGGTGCAAGGCTATTTCCATTTTATCTTAGAAGTAATGGGAAGTTACTCAAGGTTTTTCACTAGGGAAGTAGTCAGAGCTATCCCTGCAAAGATTTGTTTTGGCAGCTGTGTGAAGAATGGATTAGAGAGAGAATAGGAATTTTAGGAGACTTTTGGTAGTCCAGGAAAAGGTGATGAGGCAATGAACTACAGTGGTAGTCCCTGTGAATGGATGCTGTAGAGACAGATGAATGGAACACCTGACAAGGATTTAGTTTTTATGAACTTGAGTGACAGGAATGAAAGCGTTAACTTGAATAGAAACATTTAAATTTGGAAAAAGGGTGGACTCCAGTTTCATGTTATATATGCTGACTCTGGGATTTCTAAAGAAGATCCAGAAGAATATACACAGCAAGCAGATGATGATACAGAACGAGTTCAGAAGAGAGACTGGGGTTACACACACACACACGCGCACACACATGCGTGCACACCGTAGTCATCTGCATAGAGATGATACTTCAACCTATGAGAAAAGATAAAATTACCAATAAGATGGAGAAAGAAGAGGGAGAAGAAATAAGATTGGGACACACTGATGCTAACATGACAGGAAATAATCAACATGAAAGAATGCAAGGGAAGAAAAGGATAATCAAGAGTGTTAAAATTTCATAAAATTCAAGGATTATTAAGGCTGAGAAAAAAAATCACTTGATTTAATAGTTAAGAGATCAGGTAACCTTGGAGACAGCAATTTCAGTCCAATTCTGGAAAGCACATTACAGAGTTACAAAATAAAGTGGTAGGGGAAGTAAAGGCAACAGCATTTAAGTTGTAGTTTAGAAAAGAAAAGGAGGGGATTCTAGGCACAGGAATCAACCTAAGTGAAGGCACAAAGATCTGAGAAACCAATGCATGTTCAAGAGGCAGAAAGTTGTCCAATCTGGCTAGTGTACAGTATATATGGAAAAGAAATACCTGATACACTGCTAGAAAGGTTAAAAGAGCACCAGAATGTGGAAGGCCTTAAAAATGGAGGAATTGTTCAAAATGGTCGAACAATTGACATGGCCAGATCAATGTGACAGAAAGACCATTTTGAAAGCAGAATGAAGGTCAGGTTGACAGGAAAGAGTATAAAGAAAAGACACTGTACTGAGAATCCAAGTTCTGCCTCTGATACTAATTTTCTACAGAAATGTAGCAAAAGCACCATCTCTGTGGGTTTTGAGGTAATGTGTCTGAATTAGATGATCTTCTAAGGGTCTCTTCTTGTTCTAAGATTCTATGGTAAACAGTTAATATGACTACTGATTATGTAACTTTTTAAACTACATAGTTCAGAGAGACATTATGAATTTCCTTGTTTTATTAACCATCATGGTTCAGGAAGGGTACATATCTAAGTCAGACTTATGAGCTATTTACACAATAGCTTAAAAAGGCTTGGCAAGACAAGTACTATGTTTAGTCAGTAATATATGGAGATTGAAGCTCAAATGGAGCTCTCCAAGGTACAAGAATCTAAGAATGTCTACAAAGACTAGTATACTCCGGAGTTCTAGTCAATTTTCTCCAGGGAGCAAAGTGCTCTAACTTGGACATAAGATCTCCCTCAAGATTGCTGCCCCATACCACAGCAGGTTTTCTACATTCCTCAATGGAAGATCTTTTCCTGGCAACAGTTGTTCCATAAACTGAAGGCATCAAGAACTGACTGTCAGTCAGTGTCTTACATGGCCTTATGCACTGTGGAAAACTATTTTTCTTCCTAACACTCAACTTCTCTTTCAAGACACCTTTTTATTTTAAAATGTGAGAAGGAAGATCTAGGGCAGTAGAGTCTTGTGAAGATTCTCCTTCTTAATAGTACCCAACAGAAATGCAATCTATAGTTCAATTCTTATAGATGGTTTTGAATCAAATAAAACTTTCGAAGATCTTGTTCTGATCATTTTATTTTTTATTCTGGCACATGAAATTTAACAACTGAAAGGTTTTTAACAATATTACTAGGAAATAGGAATTTGAGGGACTAATTCTTACTGTAGAGACTTTGAAGGACTGTCTCTTAAGATCTAAAATCTAGTGTTCCGCTTCCATCATTGATAGAATCACTGACTCTTATTACATTAACAAATAGCATTAATACTAACACCTTACAATTCATAACCATTCAATAAAATAACCATTTATTTAATTCCAAATTACTAATCTGTTAGTAATTTAAGTAATAAATCAAGACATACCTTTCGGTTGTAAATGTAAAACCAATGAATGGCAAATGTAAACCAGAGAAGCCAGTATGAGAGCCAGGAGGTACTATTTCCTGCAAAAAAAAAAAAAAACAAACCACACAACCACATATTAAAAAAATAATGTTCAAACAAAACAAGAAAAAAACAAACACAATGTATGAGGGGGAGAAGAGTTGTGTATCTGAAGAAATGCATAACTTTTTTCAATAATTTTGAGATGTTCAGATGAGGAATAAAAAGACTTTCTAGGACATAACAACAGGGCAATTCAATCATTGGATATCTCTACTTGGCTCACAGGACTTCAAGTGGAAAGGATCTTAAGAGTTTATCTCATCTAATTCCTTCATTTTATAGATAAGGAAGCTATGACAGCTAAGTAGCAAGGTAGAGTAGTTACTCTAGTAACTTAGAGCTAGGAAGAACTGAGTTCAAATCCAAATTCAGACACTTATTAGCTATGTGATTCTGGACAAGTAATTTGATCTCTAGCTGCCTCACTTTCCTCATCTGTAAAGTGGGGATAAAAATAAGTCCTATTCCCAAGGCTGTTGTGAAGAGCAAGTGGGATACATGTAAGTCACTTTATAAGCTTTAAAATGCTATATAAGTGTTAGCTATTAATGTTATTCTTAAGGCCGAGAGGGGGAAGTCACGTGGCCACAATCACAAGGGAATAAAGATCACACTCTCTGATTAATAATAGGTCATATGAAATAATACCACAATTTGATAAGTGTAAAAAATAAATTTATGATGATTTACATGACTGCTTATTTTTGTAAAAATATATGTTGTAAGACATCTGCAATTAATTCTAAACACATGCTGTGTTTTGCATAAGCAGCTCTGAAAACTTCAGTGTGTGTGTGTGTGTGTGTGTGTGTGTGTGTGTGTGTGTGTGTGGTGTACCATTCCTAGTTAAATACGTGTCACTTAGAGAGTGAGCCAGTAAGGAAATGTCAACTAGTCAAGAGGCATTTACTTATTATGTAAGTGCTTAATATAGTGTTCTAAGTGCTAAAATGTGTGAGTGTTAAAGATAAGGTGGAAGATAAAAGCCTAAGTTCTCATCAAACATTAAACTGAATAATTAAGTTGAATTCATAATCATAAATATAAGCTAGCTTAAGAGATAAAGGAATATTTTAACCTAAAATTAGGTAAATTACAAATCTGGAGTGGTTAAAAAACATGGGATTTGGTCCACTTGAATTCTATTATTTATTTTAGGGGTAATATAGTAGATTCTTTAAACTTTAGTAAAGAGAGGGATAACAGAGAAATCAAATCTCACAATGTAAAATACTTCTTTATAGTCTCAGAAAAACAGTACCAGTATTAGTCATATTTTTGCTCTTTTCTATGATGTGGACATTTCCATTACTATTGAACTCAGTACTTAAAATTAACTAAAATACACAACTAAAATTGGAAGAGAACAAATTTATATAAATTAAGGAAATGGGGCTGAGCATTCTCACTAGATGGGGCAGACTTTTAGACAAATAACCAATCTTTTTACTGAACCACAAAAAAAGGACTCTGTCACATTTTTCTAAAGAGTATCTGTCACTCCTTGAAGGTAGTAGAAAGAGGTACTGGATTTGGAGTCGGAGGAACTGGATTCAAATCTTGGTGTCATTTGCTTTCTATGTGACTTTAGGTGACTTGAGTAACCTACAGCTCAGCTTCCTCATCTGTAAAACAGAGGTTGGACCAGACGATTTCTAAAGCTCATTCTAGTTATAAATCTAAGATCCTATGATCTTAAAATAATAATAAAAAAAATAGAATGCCATAAGACCAAAAAATAAACAGCACATTAAGTACTTAAGGGAGTAGAATTGCTTTTTAGAAGAATTACTTTTGGGAAATCATGTTCATTTAACTAAACTTTACTCCTAAAATGTCATTTGTTTTGGGCTGGGAATAGGGGTATATGAGAGCAGAATGATTTGCTCTATTATGGAAAAAACATCATCATATAAGCTGTAAAATCCAATGAACCAAATTAAACTTACCATATAAAACAGCCCATCGGACCACAGTAAAAAAAAATCATAGAACCAAAACCCAAATACATGTCTCTGAAAATCAATGATAACAATCAATCTATAGGGGATTATTTTATGTTTCTTGGCTTTTTCTTATAAATGCGAAACATATTCCATACACTGCAAATACAGTAAATGTGAAAGGCTAGGAAGTTGCATTAGACTGTCCTGTTTGTTGACTAAGAGAAAGAGCATTAGATCAGAAACCAGAACTAGGTGCTATAATGACTGACTTTTATAGTGCTTGACAATTTATAAAGCATTTTCTGTGGGTGAAATGTAGGCATCTTTCTATCTCTCCCAAATACATTTTTACCAGCCCTTGTTTGCCAATAACATACACGGCCATTCCTATATTACAATTTGTGGTCCAAAAAAATCAAAACTCATTCCCAGTTCCCAACTTCTTAACCAACTGTTCATTTCCCAAAACTGCCTTCCTTTTTTGAACTCCTCACAACCAGTAAACACAGAAAGAGAAGTTTAAGTCTTCTTCCTCTCTAATCTTCTAGAACATTTTTCTCTTTTGCATTTTCTGATGATCACTCTTTTCTCAGTCTCTTTTGTTGGATCATCACCTCATTACCATGAATGTTTCCTGGGGAAGTGAGTTAGGCTCTTTCTCCCTTTTTCCTCTGCGATTTCATGTGTATTCATGGATTCAAATATTATCTCTACAGAAACATATGTGTTTGTGTATACATATGTGAATATGTAAAGCATATGTGTATATGTGAATATACATACATATATGTACAATATATATCTGTACTATGTATGTATGAATAGATATGTACAGCCCTAATGTCTCTCCTATACTCCAGTTCTGCACCATCACTTTCCCGCAGGCATCTCCTCCTGGATTTTCCCCCTGAATCTCAAACTCAGCATCTTCAAAACAGGATCAATTAGTTTTCCCACCAAAACTCACATTAACCCACAAATCATTATTTCTATGGAGTATACTAGCTCCTTCCCAAATTCATAATCTCTGAATCACCCTTGACTTTTCTCTTTATTTCCTACATCCCATCAGCTGTCAACCTTGTCCATTCTACCCCTCCATCTCTCACATCAGTGCCCTTCTTTACTATTATATGGCCTACACTCTTGTTTAAGACCCAAACATGCTTCACCTGTAGTAGCCTCTGAGTGGATCTGTTTCCAATCTCTTCTTTCTTTGACCTATTTTCTATAAGGTTCCAAAATATTTTGGTAAGGTATAGGTCTTCTTATTCCTCTGCTCAAAAACCCTGAACTCCCATTTTCTCTAGGATAAAGAAACTTCTCAGCAAAGCATTTAAGGTCTTCCATGTTAACCAAGATACTTTCCTATCCTTATACCACAAGACTAACCTTCACAAACTCTACATGCCAGCCAAAGGAGGGTATTTGCTCTTCTCCAAACTTAACATTCCATTTCCTGTCTCCATGAATTTTCATTGCTACCCTTGTATCTGGAATGCATGTTCTTCTCATGTCTACTACTAGAATTCTTGTTTTCCATCAAGATTAGACTCAGGAGCTAAGACTTTAGTTTAACACCATTCCTGATTCCTCTGTATTGAAGCTTTCTTCCTCCCCAATTTCCTTTTTACCATACTTATTTGTACACGTTATATCCCTCACCAACACTCAATTAAAACATGAGCTCCCTGAAGGCAAGGACTTTGATGCCATCTCGGTATCCTCAAAACGTAGTATAGTACCTTGCTCATGGTAGTCTCTTTATAAATATTTGTGAAATTGAATTGACACTATTTTTACAGGGCTGTGTCACATTTATGTAGTCACTCTTATCTATCCTTGATGATATCTTCTGCAACTTTAAAAAAATTTAGGTTTGTCCATAATGTAACTTCTGATAAAATTTAAACAGGACCTTCAAATCTATTAAGTGCTTTCCTCAAAACAAGCCTGGAAAGCAAAGCAGTCATCCACAATCTAATGATAAAGAAATGGGACAAATAGGGTTAAGTAATTTGTGTAAAGTAACATAGCTCTCAAGTGGTGGAGCAGGAACATGTATATACACATAAAATTACTTTGAAAAGGAAAATGCATACAAATAGAAAATCTTACATTTGTATAGATAATAAAACATAGAAGAATTTCAGACTAGTTACAATGCAAAATACAACTGAGAGTCTTAGACCAAGACATCAGAGAAAGTACAAAGGCCAAATTGCCAAAACTTCAAAAGTCACAACATTTATCTTTGGAAATCAATTGCTAAAAAAATAAACGGGGAATAAAATGGCATATATTTCTCATGTGAAGGTTATACTAATAATCAATAAAGCAGTGCTTTTACGCTTACCGGATTTCTTAACACATCATCATCTACATCAAAATTTGATGTGTCTGAAGGACTGCTAACATCTGGAATATAAGGCGCTTCAAGATTTCGTATATCTTCCCAATTTATTCCTTCAAAAAATGCATGCCTTTTGAAATCTTCTATTCCATTCTGTCCTAGTCGGCGCTCTCTACTACAGATGAGTCTTTGAATGAGGTCTTTTGCCTCTTCAGATACATCTGTGACATGAGAAGGAAACTGAAATCGCTCCTACAAAAAAGATTAAGTTCAACATTTATTCAGATATACGCAGACACATATACTGAAAGGAATGCCAAATTTATGAAAAACTAAGTAGTAGACAACAATAATCAAAATGGAAGCTGTAGTTCAAAAGAGTCCAAAAGTCATTTTGGAATGGTAACTAAATATCAGCCCAGACTAATAAAATTTTAAAACCAGAAAGACAAAGAAGGGAATTTTCAGACTTACTTAAGTTTGGCTATCTAATTGGAAAAATGTAATCTGTTGTATTCGAGGTCAGGTAGAAAAGTATCACTTAAAATTAATATATATCCTTTCTGTTTTACATCTACTGAGACACCTTCTTATGTGTCTGAATTTTCTCTGAAATGCCATATCATGGGAAGTTAAGTCATTTTAGGATGAGGATAGCGATAGGTTATAACAAACAGTTCTTTTGTTTTTTATTTGTAGGAGATGGAAAAATATTGTTGTCACAAGATGATGTTCGTATTTGAAAGGTATGGGCTTTCTGAAAATAAAGGAGAAATCAAAACGCAAGATGGGAGGAAAAGAAGAGGTAAAAGAAAGGCTGAAAAGGGGGAAAAGAAAGGACAAGAACTTTACTATTTAACTTGCCTTTTCCATTTGTGAGAACCTATTTCTAGATTTAAATCTTAGAGTCTGAATCTAACACAAAGGCTAAGTATAGTATGGAAGTCAATTTTTGTATAGCTGCTTCTTAAGTATAATCTGGCATGTGTTATCTCAATAGAGTCTAGGAGACCCAAAAGGGACACTCAGAGACCACAAAATTACCTGGAGTTAGAAGGAGTTAAGTAACAAGAAAAAGTATACAGGAAACAGTTCCTGATTGTACTGAGCTAAAATACTCCAAAAATGAAAATATTAATCTAATGATATAATATAATGATATGTCAAATATTAGATAATTTACTTTTTATTAGCAAAAAAAAAAAAATAATAAAGAGTAGACATTATCTGTTTGGACGTTTACTGCACCTTAGAAGACACAGAAAACTTTCTATAGATTAACTTGGGATTACTTAAATTTAGCACTCTACATCCTGAAACTTTTAAGAAACCACATTCTTTGTAGCATTTCCATTTTCTTGTGCCCATTGTGCCTTTTGTACAAAGAAGGTAAAGATCAATTACTCAACTTATTAAAGTTTTAAAAAAGAAAAGAAATTCTAAAGGACAAAGAAATCCTCTGACCCTGGCTCCTCTTTCCCTCTTCCTAAAGCAGTCCCAGCTCTAGAACAGGAGCTGGATGTATTTTTCAATAAGGGGTAAGGAAGCTATTTTTGAAAATTTTGCCCTTTTTGAGGGGGTGAGGGGAAGAAAAAGGGGGATGCAAAGTAAAAGGGAGAAATAAAAGGACCCAGAGTTAACCTTACCTAGACTTTATGAGTACTCAATTTAATACCTTAAAAATCGTTGCTCTATTCAAACATATCATGTAACAATTAACAAAGGTGGAGAATAGCTGATTTAAATGATAGTCATAGCCAAACACTTCTCAGAAAAAGGTGACTTGACTAAAAGTGCAAGTTGGTAACTAAAACACTGATCTGTAACTTAAACTTTTAACAATTTGCAATAATTTTCCATCATATATTTTTTGCCATTGAGAATAGCTACTTATACTTCTCCTACTTGCTACAAAAATGAAAAGAATATGAAAAAAGACTCAGGTTTTGCTCTCTAGGCCCAAAACTTTAAAAATGCAACATTCCAAAAGTGATTTCAGAGAGCATTTCAGAGCAAAATACACATCATGGAACCAGCATTTTAATCATTTGTGGATTTTCAATTCTAAATCCGAGGCATTATTAAAAGTAGTTTGACAAGTTTTTTGTCATACTACAAGATAATCTCTAGGTTCATTAAACTTCATTGTGGGAATGCTTTGAATTTTTTTTGCTATTGAAATTATTAGGTATATAGTACTATTTAAAGGTCAACTATCTTTAAAATTTACATAATTTACAAGTCCAGTTTTTCATGAATTATACTAAAATTATGAAAACTGTTTTCCCAATTATATTTATTTCAAAATATTTTAGATCAAGTGTTTCTAATAGCATCAATATGGAATATAGTAAAATTTTTAACATCAATTCAATCACTCAAAAGATAAAAGCATAAACTTTTCACTTTACTGTTCAAATCAATAGTTCAATTGAGAGGTTAGCTGATATTTGTGATAAGCAATCTGATTAGAAATGAAATTTTCAAACATTAACCATTGCCAATATATACCATTTTAAAAAAAAATCAAACACAATCATAAAATTTACTTCTCTTACAACTGAAAATATCATATATCCAAATTTCTCAAAAACAATGTCTATTAGTGTCATATACAGCAAATAAGTTTACTTCAAGAAAAACTTGAGTAAACAACTTTAAAATGTGATAATTATATACAACTGCTCCTAAAAAAAATGTGTAAAGTGAATAGTTGTATTTATTTATTTATTCATATCTCTCCATTGTCTTTCCTTATAATTTTGAGATCCTTCTCGCTGTAAAAATAACTACTGATATTACACTTAAAAAACCAAATACAGTGACTTCAAAGGTACACTGTCAAAGCTTCTAAATGTATTTTGCAGTTCCACCTAACTCCACCCTAAAATAAGACGGATAATTGATCCTCATTATATTTGCATACTCATTAAATACTATACTAAAATTTTAAAAAATTAAATATTAAAGTATAAAATAATTCCACTTCAATATGTAATCTGATTTTATGGAACTTGGATGTTTAAAGAGTCGCAGTAGCTATGACACTTTTAAGTATTTTAAATTCTAAATTGTACTGAGAAATCTCTATTTTACATGAAGGTCAGATAACGCAAATCTTAATGAGTTGAAGCTCTAACAATAAATGGTTTACTGTCCTTTAAGTGCAGAAACTGGGTAATTTTATTAATTTTCCTCAATATGTTTGCTGACAAGCTGGTAACAAAGGGGTTCTTAAGTGTGTGTTCATCCTTCATTGGCAAAGAAGACCGTGCCATCAGAGAAATAATGACATGACTTGCACTTGACTTTGTTTTGAGCGAGGGAGGGCTGTGCAGGTCACCAGCCTCACTTCCGCTCTAGAGTCATCTGAATCAAGTGACCAGATATATTCATCAGGATGACTGGAAATGACCCAGGATGAGGTAATTGGGGTTAAGTGACTTGCCCAAGGTCACACAGCTAGTGAGTGTCAAGTGTGTGAGGTGAGATTTGAACTCAGGTCCTCTTGACTCCTGCACTGGTGCTCTATCCACTGCACCACCAAAATGACACTTTGCTTACTACCTGTTGCACAAGAAAGTCTCAAAACCATTCATTTCAAGACAGCGTACCCAGGGTACTATTTGAAACTGGACATCTTTCTCAACTGAGAGCATCATTCCAGTCAAGCTGAAGAAAACCTAATAACTCAAGAAAATACATTAAAAAGCTATACAAATTGTGGTGATAGAGATATAGACAGAAAAATTAAGTCATATTTCCCTAGCCTATTTAAAAATACAATCTTATGAATAAATATTTTGAAACAACTTTTTACCTACATCAAATATCTTCAATTAGATGTTAATAAGTTAATCATTACCTAGGCCAAGGGTAATCCTCACCTCCACCAAATTTATGTCGTTATCCCAGTGTGTAAATGAGGATGACTACACCTTTCATAGACAGATGTCTTTCCGAGCCCTGGCTCTTTCACCTTATGAAAACTGACCATGCCTCTCCTGGTGGCATCTACATTAATGAATGTCAATCTGTTGACCAAGGTTGGCTGCTGACCACTTCAACTCCTGAATACTCTCTTTTCTGGATTTTCCTGACACAGCTGTCATGGTTCCATATCTACCTGACTAGCTCTTTTCAGTGTCCTTTGCTGGCTCATCATCTATATTATACTCCTAAATGTGAATGTTCCCCAAGACTCAGTCCTGGACTCCTTTCTCTTCTTTCCTGACATCAGCAAACACAACTCTTCATGACTCCAGGGAACACACAGCAGGGCATCTCTGAGGATGTTTTTGCATCATTCCTCAGTCTAAATGCTTTAGCAGAACGTAAAATGAGCAATGAAAGACACCAAATGAAATTGGTCATTGCCATGTTTTAATTTTGTATGTATTTAAATGTACATGTATAGAGTGATACTGACCAATAAAACAGAGCAAATGGAACACCAGGAATTTGAAACAATTAGCATGTTATTCTTAAATTCCCTAACTTTGGTCCAAAGAGGATTTGGCCTAATAACTGGCATATAAAGTACTCTACAGATCAAGTCAGGATAAGAAAGCTCTTCATTCCAATTAACATATACTTGGCAAATCAGATCACTAAAATTTTCAAAAGGACTACTGATACAGGTGAAATAACATTATTTTACACATACAAAGGAACAAATACTATACTACTTATTTAGAAATACCATTTCTTACTTCATGATTCATGATCTTTCCATAGGTTTCCACTAATGATTCTGCATAAAAAGGTGTTTCACCATATAGCATTTCATACATGCAGACACCTAGAGACCACCAATCACATTCTGGACCATATTTTCCCATTCCATCCTCCATTGCTTGCAGAATCTCAGGTGAAATGTAGTCAGGTGTACCCACTGCCACAGAAGATTGGACCTTAGGGAAAGAAAACAAAAGATTTTAAACCTTAGAAATCCACTAATTGCTCAGTATTTCTGGTCATTTAAGCTTCTCTGAGGAGGTTCACTTTTCTTACCTCTAAAACTGGAATGATAAAATGTACACTATATTCCTTACAGTTATTTTGAGGAATAATACCTTATAAGCCATAAAGCATTAAAGAAACGTAAGCTATTATTAATTCTTCCAATAAAATTTTGCTACTTTTTTTTTTTTACAAAGAATAATAACTATAAAAGAAAAAAGGAACAGTCATGGAAGAAAGTTAAGCTAATGATCATATTCTGAAAGTCTAGTATGAATAAGCAAAGTTCAATTCAAGAGATTATTTTTAAATAGCCAAATTATGTTTATCCACCTCAATATTTTAAAAACTTTAAAATATAATATTAAATATAGATTCCAATTATAGCTATCTTCAAACATTTGAAAGTTTATTTGTTTTGCTTGATTCCAAAGTGCAAAACTAGGAACAATGGTTAGAAGTTTTATTTCCTATTAGTAAGTTCTCCCTTTTCCCTCCTCCCCAAAGAAGCTCTTAATAATCAACACAGTCCAAAAGTATAATGTGGTTTTCTCAGGACATTATGAGTTCCCACAACTTAAGGCTTGCAGTGGAGATAATAACGACTTAGGTCAACAGTAGAAGGAGGCCCTAGAGGGGTAAGTGCTGCATGAGATGACTTGTGAATACCCTTTACACTCTGTAATCTATGATTCTCAGAGGTGCCTTAAGTGGAGGAAGAAATATGTCTACATCACTACAAAAGAGGACATGGCCATACTGATCTTCCACACTACCCCAGTTGCTATGTTACAAATTTTAATTTAAGGCAAATCTTAGATTTTGCTTGCTGAAGTAACAGAGTATCTCAACATAAGAGGATTCATCCAAAGCAATCAGTCCCCAAGACATGTACTTCAAGTACATTATAAAAAAGGCTGTGAATACATTGAAAAATCTCTAGTTGCATTAGAGTACTCTTTTTCACTGACATACGGCAACATTTCTACCCTTTAGTAGAAAACCTTCATTGCCATGGCCAAATAATTTCATCACTTGGCTGACCTGAAATGTATAGCAAGACATGTAACGTTAACACGCAGTTCTACAAACTTTATCTCTAAGTTTTACTATCTTGAAAAGATTTATTACAAAGCAAATTGGTAAAAGAAAATTCTTTAGTTCATTACTTCTCAAAAATATGACTGATGACCAATGGTTCCTTAATTATAATAAGTTTTAATTAGATGGTCATGAGAAAAAAAATTATGCCATGCAGAGTTCAGTTTAATTATATGTCTCTAATGTTAATAAGATGTATTTTATGATATTCAATTATCATTATGTTGCACAGTAAGAAGGTTTAAACTGTAAGTAATTTTTGTAGATTACAATTAGCATCACCTCTATAAAACCAAATAAAGTATTTCTGAGATCTGCTTGAAGTGTGGGGACAGTAGATGGAGCAAGAAACTGCTCTGAGGATTTCTGAAAAGCCTGAAATCTATATCTCAGAGTAAGATTCAGGGAGCTAAGACTCCTAACATTTTTTTTTTGGCAGGTAACACCTGTGGCCTAAGTGTTTGGAGGCTACACACTGTTATATCCAGTCTTAGGAATTGGAGGGAAGAAAAGAAAGGAAGCTACCATTGTTCTACTTGTCTTTCCCTTACCAGTTTCCTATCTCAAAACTTAAACCAAGACTGCCCGGATTTGATCTTACACAGATAATGAAGGATGATGGTACTGCCTCATCTTAATGCCAGATGCCCCCGGGGACCAATGCCTGTCTTATTTGAAAAAGCATGAGACTGGGAAGCTTGAGTTTGACTCCAGTTCTATCAGTAACTAGAGGTGTGAATTTGGCCAAGTTATTTAATCTCTATGAGTCTCAGTTGTATGAAGTGTCAGAATGGGGATAGCAAATTAGACAATGAGCTTTTATTAAGTACTTACTACATGTCAGGATAACACATATATCAATATTATTTTAAAAATTAAATAAAAATGTATGAAATATTTTGAAATTATAAAATAAACATGATATTACAGAGGCAGCAGTAGGGTTCAAATCCTAGCTTTGCTAATCAGTAATTGTGTGAATGTGAACAAGTAATTCTCTCTCTCTCTTGTTTTGCACTAGACGATCCACCTGGTGCTTAATACTAGGACCTATGATGTATAATTTGGAACCATGTCTACCTGTCAGCTCCCAGGACTTTTGTAAAGCATTAGCTGCAAGCAAACCTGAGAATCAGGAAGTCCAGCTCCTTTAGGTCTCCTTGGTTTGGGGCCCATTATGGGATAAGAGAGATTAATCACTCATACCTCTGTAACTAAAAAATATTACACAAAATGTGTTTTAAAAAAATCAGACAGTATGGTACAATAGGAAAAAAGTGCCCGACATAGAGCCAGGAAGGTCTTAAATTCAAAGCTTACCCTTGAAAGTTGTTAGTAATGTGCCTGGGGTAAGCTTTACCTTCTTCATTTGTCAATAGGGATAGTGGTAACTGCAGTACTTATTTTACAGAATTGTTATGTGGATCCAATGAGCGTGTAAATGTGCTTGGAAAATACTGAAAGGTTGCATGAATGTCATCATTTTAAACTAGTCTGAATTAAACTGAATCAGACTGATTTCCTACCTGAGATACAATGGGGGAATAGGAACCTTGACTGGGAGAGCAAAGAAATCAAAAGTAATTTTGGAACTTAAGTCAGTTAGCCAATAAACATTTGTTCAGTTCGTAGTGCATCAGGTACCATGTTCTGTGCTAGGCCCTGAGAGAGGCCAGGCCTGGGGAGGGCTCTGGACAACCACCGGAGGCCAAGGTGGGACTCAGACCCGAGTGTGCTGTAGCAGAGAGGATGCTGGACTCAGAGTTAGGAAGACCACCTCCAGTACTTTCTAGGGATGTGATTGTGGGCAAGTCACTTCACCTCCTTGGGCCCCAGTTTCTTAATATATAAAAAGAAATGGGTGGACTAGCTGCTAAGTGATTTGTCCATGCCAATGTCTCAGGACATTGAATCCAGACCTTCCTGACTCTGAGGCCAGCTCTCTACCCACTATGCTACACTGCCTCTAATCATAACAAGAACAATTACTTCAACAATCAGATATAGTAAAATTGTGTGTGCAGTATGTCAAAGTATCTTCTAGCTTTATCTAAACTAAGCTTTCCTACTTTTTTCATGATACACGAATTTTATCAGGCAAGAATGAGCTGGTTAAAGGATTAAGTTCTGTTTAACAATAATGACCTAAATTTTTAGCTGTGACTCAAGATGACATCAAATAAAGAGAAAATATCCTAGAGAAATTACTAACATCATCAACTGATAATTCAGTTAAGCATTAAAAAATTTCCACATGAAAATATGATTTTGGGGCAAAAACAGAATACTATTTACTAATAACAGATTTTGAACCTACCTCTTCCTGACCGCAGGCCTGGTACTCTATCCGCTGCACTACCTAGTAACGAATGTTGCCTGTCATCTCTAGGTTAAAATGACTTGCCTTGGCCCTCAGTCAATACGTATCAGAGGCATGGCTTGAACCCAGGCCATCCTGGCTCTGAGATCAGCTCTCTATTCGTTACACCACATCTTCTTTTAAATTATTACTACTTTTTCTATATTTCAAAGATCTGTAATCTCTGTCACTGTGTGTATACTACTCCTACTAACACAAACTGCAACCTTTCTATCTTAGTGTATAGTCTTCATGAGTCACTTTAACTAAAGAGATTATTATCCATAAACCAATATGGTCATGAGACTATAAACTTTATAGTTAAATTGGTCCACAAGTGACAGAATATAGTTGGTTTTTTTAAATTAAGCTACTTATTAAGAAACTCTAAATAAGTAATTACAACTAAATAAGTTACTGAAAAATAAAAATATTTAATATAGTTTTGTAGTATCAAGATATTTTTTATTTAAGGACGTTGTATGAATATTATGAGATATCTAATCTAACAGTGTTCCCAGTAAGCATTACCTTTTCAATTACTGGAGTTTTAAGAAAATATTCTGGTCAGGTGCTAGTACTAAGTAAAATGTTCATTTCTGATCACACTGATAATATATTTCCTCAAAAAATAGTTATTTACACTGCAAAATTTAAAACCAAGAAAAAACCCAAAGTGGGAAAACCCCCAAACTACATACAGTTCCATCATCATTCATCTTCAAACATGATCCAAAGTCTGCCAAGCGAATGTGACCATTCATATCCAAAAGAACATTGTCAGGTTTAATATCTCTGTCAGTTAAAAAAAAAAAAAGGTGAATGAATTCAATCCAATATAAACAACATTAGGTCAAAGTCCTATTTTAGCGTAAGATTTGTTGAGAGAATGCTAATGTTATTTAGTGAATAGTTATAATATGATAGTTATTATGATTCAAAGAAAAGTGTTTCAGGACAATATAAAGTTAATTTGGTGTTTTGCTTTAACCAGTCACATTAAGAGAGAACACAAAAGAATTATGCAATATTCCACATTTTACCTATTAAGGTAAAACTTCCAACCTTACAAAATAATAATAGCTAGCATATCTATATTACAAAAAAATAGCATTATCTATTTTACAAAAATTAATTCATTTTGTCCTCACAACAATTCCGGGAGATTGATGCTACTATTTTCCTTATTTTCTAGATGATGAAATTTAGGTAGGCAGAGGTTAAAGTGACTTGCCAGAGTCACTCAGTGAGTAAATATCTGAGGACAAGGTCTTCCAGACAACAGGCCTGCTACTCTATCCGCTATTCCACCTGGCATTGAACACTAGATTCCAGTGACTTGTCCAGCTAGGCTCACACAGAGGCAGGATGTATCAGAGGCAGGATTTGAAACCAAGTCATCCAGGTTCTGAGATCAGCTATTTACTACACCACACTGACCCTCTTATTCTTTCAAGCAAGAAGAAAATCTGAATTTATTAATATTTATTTGAGCAAAGTAACTCCACACACAAATAGGATTTTCCCTAACAATACTCGTGTTTACACTATTCTGCAAAACATATTCCAATGGTTTTTCCTTTAAAAAAAGGAGGGGGATGTCAGAACAATTGTACAAAGTAAATTTTATTTCCTAAATGATTTTTTCCCAAAGGTTTTCCTCACCTTTAAAAAAAAATTAGCATAACATATCAACTCACATTTTAAAGATGTACAGCTTCTATCCATAAGGCACAAGACAACATAACTAGATTATAAAAAGAACATGTGCTGAGTGTGATGGTATCTCCTGTTATAAAACACTACCAAGGGATATTAACATGAAATCACACTAACTAGGTCCACTATGTATTTATTATCTGATCTCCCTGGGCCTTCACTGCCAACATTCTATGACTCCCCTAATCACTTCATTATATTACTCTCTATAGTAACTGTTCCAAACCTCACCTTTCCTCTAGTCTCCCATGTACTCTCCCACCCCATTTTCTAAAGGTGTGGACTTCAGGACGTTTGCATAGTTTCCCGTACTCATCTGACATCACTCAAGACATCTTCCCTTACTGTTTCCATTTCAGTTTCAGATGAAGAGGTGGTCCTCCTTTCCAGGGCAAACTCTACTACATTAATCCCTGACCCCATCCTCTCATATTTTTTCCCAGTAAACTGTACCCAGTATCATCTCCACATTCTTGTATCTTCAATCTCTTCCTAGATGGAAGTTTCTCTTCTACCTACAAATATGTCCATGTCTTTTCTATCCTTAAAAAAACCCTCATGTAATCTTACCCTCCCCATTAGCTCTCATCCTGTATCTCTCCAGCCCTTTTCAGCTAAACTCCTTCAGAGTTTACATCCTATACTTAGTTCCCCTACTTCCTTTTCTCTTACTCTCTTTTAAAACCTGTCAAATCTGGGTTGCAAATTCATCATTCAGCTGATACTGCTCTCCAAAGTTATTAATGATTTAATTGTAAAATCTAATTACTTTTCCCCAACTCTCATCTCCCATTTCAGAGCCTTCTCATTTGCTCTCTTCAATAGCTGCAATGCTCTTCTCACCTCTGGTTTCCTTCAAGACTCAGTTCCAATCCCACCTTCTGCAGGAGGCTTCTCCTAGTCAGCACCCCTCCCCCCGAGCTGCTAACCTTCCATCTATTCTATATACCCCTTGTATTTAACTAGTTCCTTACATGTTGTCTTCCCCCTTATTAGAATGTGAGCTCCTTAAGGGCATGACCTGTTTTTGCCCTTTTTTGTCTCCCCAGCACTTAGCACAGTGCTTGGCACAAAATAAGTGTTTAAGAAATGCCTATTGTTTTTTTAGACTGCCATCTTGTATATTGCACTTCTGCACTGGTCACTCCTAACCCTCCCTCACCACCTCTCAACTTCTTCAAGGTTCAGCTCAGTGTTCCTGATTTCCATAGTCCATGGTACAATCTCACGCCTCAAATTATCTTGTATTTACTTTACTGGGGGATACAGTGTATCCCCCAGTGTTCCTTGAGGTCAGAGGCTTTTTCTTTGTTGTCTTCATTTTATCTACTACACCAAATACAGTGTACACAGTAAACACTTAATAAATGCTTGTTGACTTAAATTATTGAGTAGACTCTGCTTTGTGTATCTTTACCAAAGTAGCTTCTTTTACCCTCAGGGAAATGGAGAAATGGTTTAGGATGATTACACAAAGACCATCTTACTGGGATCCTCAGTGTCCTGTTTCGTTATTCCTGTTGTTCCATGTGTAGATAAAGCCATGCTGAAATAAAATGAGCCAATCTGGGCTACAGCCCTTAATAATATGTTGCTGATACTCAATCATATGGTTCATTTCCTTCTGCTCTTAGCAATATGATTTCTGAAGTAAGATAGATATTGACACTAAAATCTCAACCTGTTGGTCTTTATAAACTTAACATTTTTATGTTAAGATGTACAAGGTATTAGGCTGAGGAATCTGATGTTTTCAGAGATAATTAGGAAAATACACACTCTCCTCACATATCTCTTCCTCCCCTCCTGGCTCAGAATGCTGGCTCCTCACTGAGACAGTGACAATAAAGAACACTGCTTCTCCCTTTTCCATTTTGAATGGGACAGAGTGATTTATAGATGAGGAACAGGAATGGATGGGTTGTGGTCTACAACACAGATTTCCTAACATTTTCTTTCTCACCAAACCCCAAATTTTTCAAAGATCTCTATTATTATCAAGGGCACTACCATCCCTCCAAGTCAGTCTGGCTTACAACTTTGGTGTTATCTTCAACTATTTACTCATATATCCTGTGCCTCACATATCCAATGAGTCACCAAATTCCTTCATTTTTACCTCTACATCTCTCCTACATATTTCCTTCTGTCTATGCACATAATCAGCCCCTGGTTCAGGCCATCATAATTTTTTACTCTTCATCACTTCCTATTTGAATTACTGCAAGAGACTGAAATGGTCTTCCTTGTCTCAGTTCTCTCTCCTCTCTGATCCATATTCCACAAAGCCGCTAAAATGATTTTCCTAAACCTTAGGACTCATCCAGTCACTTCTCTAATCAATAAACAAACTCCAGTTGTCCCCTACTGACACTGGAATCAAATATTAATTTATCTTTACCACTTCATTTTAAAATTTATATTTGTAATGTACATAATTATTAGTACAGAAGTAATGCATATAATTTATAAGTAAGTTTATTTATATACACACAGACATAAAGACATATTGGGGGTACATGCTTAAAAATCTTTTACTGACAGAAGCATATGATCAAAAAAGTATGGAGATCACTGCTTTCAGACAAGCCTATCTGATAATTAAGGTCAAATTGTTCTACAGAGTGAGAAAATAAAATGGATGATTTCTGGAGGTACTTTCTTATCTTAATTTTTTTTTTGTGTCATGGATCCTTGTGGTACTCTGGTAAAACCTATCTCTTCTTGGAATAATGTGCTGCTTTTATAAAAAAAAATACAGTTGAAATACTAGATGAGTTAGAGATTAATGAAAATAAAGATAACATATTTTTTCCTATCCAAATTCACAAACCCTGTGAAATCTATCCACAGATCTCCTTAGACTCCAGATTAAGAATCATTGTTCTAGATTGATACTTGGTATTCTAAGTATTCAAAGGAGGTGTTCTGACACATTGCTTACACAGTCAATGAATTTGTAATTAATCTGACAAAGGTGCAGAAGTAAAAGCACTGGATTTGGAGTTTAAGCCTTGGCTCAAATCCTGGCTCTATCACTTAGCACCCTGGCAGTAGTCATTAACCTCTTGGAGGTTCAGTTTCCTTATCTGGAGAGCTAAATAGCCTATCTTGAAGACTTATATGAGAGAAGCATTCTACACATTCTAAAGTCCTCCAGAAATATTAGCTATTATTACCTGTAAAATTGGAAGATTGGCTTAGATCTCTAAGCTCCCTTCTAATTATAAAAAAGGCTGATCCTATGATCCTACCTGTGTACGTAATGTAGCTGATGAATGGAGTGTATGGCCAGCACCATTTCACCAATGTAAAATCTTGCCATATCTTCAGGAAGTTTGTCTTCAAACTTACTGAGGAGTGTCAGTAAATCACCACCAACATAGTAGTCCATTACCAAGTACTACAAATAAAGGAGGAAAAGAGGAAGGTGAATATTTGGTCATTACTGGTAACAACAAATATGACAAAAGCTAAATTCTTACTGTTGATCAGAAGAGAAAAGACTGCTTGAGGAAAGAGCATATTGTAAGAAGCATGAAATTAGTCATCTATGAGTTATAATTGTTTTTTCCCCTTTAGATAATCTAATGCCATAAAACATTTTATTCTAATTTCCTTCTTAATTATTTATAATCACCAGAAAACTGGCAAACAAGGTGATAAAGAGAATCAAGCTTTTTAAAGTACCAAAAGAAACCAGAATCATACCTTTGGTAATGCTACACTAGTGAGAAACCTTGCAAGCAAAACATGAAAAAAGATCATAAGTTCCAAGACTTAAACACAGTTCTGGCTTTATGTAAATGGACCATTCCACAGACTGCTAGGTAAAGTGATTTTTATGGAATGCTAATTTGCCCTCAGATGTGGGAAAGGGAAGAGAAAATGGGGCCAGCACATGATTCAAGGACATGTGGGGGTCAATCCAGGGACAAAGAAGTAAGAAAAGGAAGAGAAATAGGTGGGGCAGGAGACAGCCACATGGGGCTGGGGGGGAGGGGTGGGAGGAAGGGTTGAGGGGGCCTGGTCAGAAGGAAAGGAAAAACACATGGGGGGCAGGGAATGCTAGGGTACTTGGTGGCAAGTGGGCACAAAGACACAGACAAGAGAGGAAAAGAAACATGGGGGAGTGGTGGAAGAGGGAGGAGACAGACAGTATCCTAGTGCAAATGGATAGGAGACAGGCACACAGGCACTGGGTGCAGCAGGACAAAGGTCTCCTCTCTTGGTGCCCAGAGGTCTCAAGTGAAATCCCCAATCTGGCAGAGGTGGCAGTCTCTCTGCACACACATTCATTCTTTTGCTTTTATTTGGAGGGTTATTTTTCAGAGTTTTTATTTGGGGAAGGGTGGGAGCTGTGGAGCACCAAGCTGAGGGGGCAGGAGCAGAGAGAGAGCATGGTACTATAAAGCTTTGTTGTGGTGGTTCACTAAGTTTATTGTCTTAATCTGAAAATCTTCATAGAAAATCACAGATTTTGATGTTTTAGCTATCAGCTGCACATTCCTAGGCTCTAAGGAAACTCGCCTTCTGAGCAACTCAGTCTTTCTTCTGAGCAATAGACATTTTGGGGCAGTTTCATTTTTTTTAATCTTTCCTCTTGGATTTCTTTTCATACTCTGGGTTCTCCTGTATACCAGCATGGGATTTCTTATACATCTCAAACATCCCAGGAGTCATACAGTTCTTTATGTACTATGAGAATTTTTTTCTAATTATTTTCATCTTCTTCCATGAGGTAACACATATAATCTGCAACATTTTGACCCAGATGTACTTATGATGTACTTCTGCATGGAACTGTCTGCTTTCTGAATCATACTCAGGGAAGTGTCTGGTATTGTGAGGAAGACAGACCACTACCCACAGGTCTCTTAAGGGCCCAAAAGCTTTTGTTTCTAGGAACAGTTCTGAAAAGACTTACATCCAGGTAGCATGTAAAAACACCAGGCTGACCATCAATGCTTTTCACATTATACTCATCACCTGACCTTCATACATCTTGTCCATGCCAAATTTGTCAAGAAATCTGAGAGACTATATACAATAAGCTGCAGCATAACTTGCCAGGCCACATTCACACCATGTTCTGGCAACTCAGAAGCATAAGCTGCACAGTCATATCCTCTTCTACATGAGCATAAACAATCTGCTAGATGTTGGTGACTCAGACTATCATCCCATATTTCGGCATGTTACACTTGTTTCGATCCTTGACTGCCCAACGTTTCTGTGCAGGATGATCTGCAGAATTTCACTCGATGCCTCTTGTGGCAGGCCTTATTTTTTGGAATGTGGATTCCTTTTAGAATTATTTGTTTAAAGTCTCTAAATCTGCATAGTATGTATGTGAATACAAGGACAAGCCGTAACACCAGAAATGGTTAAATCTAAAAGAGTGAAGACTCACTGAAAAAGTTTATCACCTTAACAAGGCTATGTTAGACCACTAGTTGGTCTTACTATAAAGTATGTTTTGGTAATTTTAAAAAATCTCATGAGACTGAAATGAAATTTGTTTTTCTAAAGAGGTTTTGCTTTCTCTCCCAATTTCTTTCACTGAGTGTTAGTAGTAAGAGTGTATGAGGAAAAAAGCAAGCCTTTTAAAACACTAGTACATTCAATTCATACAAGATAAACAGATCTTACACTCTATGGAAGGTGTTCATTCTTAAGGAAATTTGATTTGTTAACATATTAGAATATTTTTTTTAGCATGGTCTATTAACAGGTTCACCATTTAATTAAATAAACATTATTGTCTACTATGTGCATGTGTGCTAAAATTATCCTCTGTAGCACTTCATGGTATAAGGGTTTAGAAAGTTATATCAGTAGAACATAAGCTCCAGCAGGTCTTATCAAGTCAGAAATACCTAACGTAAAGATTTCACTGCCAGTCTATGAAAGCTTAAGAATCAGACTGAAATGTTAACTGTTAAATTTAACAAAATAAATAAAAATACAATAAAACATAATATGTGGTGTTCTAAGTCAATAGGTGGACTGCAGGATTCCTACGTACGTTTAGTAGCTATTTTGAGCTTGACACCACTAACCTAGAACACTCCTTTATCTTTATGCTGCATATTTTCACATGTGCTTGCCTTCCTCAATAGAACATAACTCATTAGGGGCTGAGACTGTTTCATTCTTTGTATTCCCCAATACCACAGTGCATGGTATATAGTAGGCACTCAATTAATACTTACTGAAGGACTGACTGATTGATTAATTGAAGGTATGGACATGCATTGCTAAAAATTTCCTTACCTGCAAGTTCCCTTAAAGTCTAGGATCCAGACCAATGAAATCACAGGCCCAATTATATTCCCATCATTAAAAAAAAAAGTTTATCTCGAAAGTTAAAATTTATTTTCCAAAAATATGATATTTCAATGGACCTTGTCTGGGAACCATCCTCTCTACAAAACAGCTTAACTGCTGCATGTTGTTCATGCTAGTACTCTTCTCTAAAAGCCTATATAATGTTCCTCCTCACACTGAGGAGGAACTCTTCTTCTGGCTTTCCTCCTTTACCAAATGACCTAATAAATTTCTTTATAAAACTATTAATAATAATAAAATACTGAAGAACAGAAGTTTCTAGGTAGTCTGTAAGTTTATGGACTCTTTCTTAAATCCTCACCAATACATTTCCACATGTTTATCATCATCCTTTCCTGAACCTTCCCAAGCTACTGAGTATCAAGATGTACATGCTGATTTAGTTCAGAAGATCTTATCTTTTTTATCTTTATAGTCTACTTTTTTATCTTCATAAGTCACCTATAAGGTGGTCTATTTACTTACTTTTATCATGAGTGAAGAAATGACCATGGGTTTCATAAAATTATGTTTCCTATTACCTCTGGGTACATGATGAAAAAAATTACACCAACACCTTTGTCTCTCCAAAGAGAATCTGTGAGCTCCTTTCATTTCACTGAAATTTTCTCTTCACCTGATTTCATTCATGTATTCTAATAGTTATTACATAAAGATCACATATTGAGTACAAATGCTAAAATTAATATTTGGAGATAGTCTAAACTTGTCTTTAACCCAAACTTTAGCAACTTCCACCCCCTTACCTCTTTTAATGTGGAAAAGAGTAAAATCTATATTTTTAATCTGTTTCATTTGCCATAATCAAATAATTCATTCCTAACCAAACTATACTTCCAATGATGATATTCCCCATATTTTCTTAGGCAAAAGACAGTCCTTTCCCTAGATTGCACCTGAAAATCTTTCCAATTTATTAGACCCTGCCAAACTTGCTGTTTGGAAATAAGACCTTCAATATAACTGTGAAATATTTTAAAATATATTATTTACCCTACTGCCTGTTCTCTAATGCTAACCTTTACATAAAAGTTCCTTCCCTGCATTGTTGGTGGAGTTGTGAACTGATCCAAATGTTCTGGAAAGCAATACCCAAAGGACTATAAAAATGTGCAAAATCTTTTGACCCAGCAATACCACTTCTAGGTCTATATCCTAAAGAGATCATACAAATGGGAAAAGGACCCCATATAGCAGCTCTTTTTTTGTGGTGGCAAAAAACTGGAAACTGAGAGGATGTCCATCAATTGAGGAACGGCTGAAGAAGTTGTGGCATATGAAAGTAATGGAATACTACTGTGCTATAAAAAAATGATGAGCAGACAGATTTCAGAAAAAGTCAAAAAGACTTGAATGAACTGAGGCTGAATGAAGGTGAGCAGAATCAGGACAATATTGTACACAGTAACAGCTACAATGTGCAACGGCTAACTTTGACAGACTTATCTTTTCTCAGCAATGCAAGGATCTAAGACAACTCCAAAGAATTCATGATGGAAAATGCTGTCCACATCCAGAAAAAAAAACTATTGAGTCTGAATGCAAATTGAGCTCTTTTTTTTTCTTTTTTGGTTTGTTTCTTCTTTCTCATGGTTTCTCCCATTAGTTCTAACGCCTCTTTACAACACGACTAATATGGAAATAGGTTCAATATTATTGTATATGTACAGCCTATTATCAAATTTCACACCATCTTGGGGTAGGGGGAGGGGAGAGATGGATAGAAAATCTGGAACTCAAAATCTTATGAAAGTGAAGGTTGAAAACTAAAAATAAATAAATTTTAAAAAGAGTTCCTTCCCTTCCTTTATTTCCATTTGTTTACAACACCAAACTCCCCCATTCTATAAAGTAAATTGAAAAACTACTGAAAAGCCACAGTAGTGGGTGTTTTAATAATGTAAAAAGAAACATTTGAAGGTTGGACCAAACCTAATACTTTAAACCTTGGAGGAAACCAGCCACTTATTCAATTCCGCCTTCGTCCTACTTTCAAAGTTAATATGCTATTTCGCACATTTAATTTTAAAAACAGTAATACTAATATAAATTATTACGACATCTTACTTAGTCAGCAGGGGGAGGGGGAGGGAGGAGAACGAGGGTTATAAGCTGTTAAAAAAGCAGGGAAAACCTTGAGGATTAATCTAGTTCAACTTACTCAAATATGCAGAACAGTAAACTGAAAAAAAGATTGGGGAAATGATTTGCTTAGGATTAAACAATCAGCCACATGTCTAGGCCTAAAATATACATCTCTTGATTCCCAATACATTGCTTTTCCCACTACATCATAATTCCTTCATATTATTTCTACTTACTATTTACTAGGCACCTAGGAAATAATATAAATGGTAATAAATTTAGATATAACCAACACTTGCTATATAAGCTAGTATTGCCACCACAGATAAAATGCACTACTGTGTGTTTTCATGAATATGTGTGCTTTCACATAACAATATTATCTCTGTGATCCTCTTAACAACCCTGTGAAATAGGTGCTATTAATAACACAATTTTAAACATGGCAAAATACAGCAGGAAAGACAAGAGGAAAAATCTTTCATACTATTCCCTCTACTGACCAACATGATTTTAGCAGCAGCCCCCTGCCTCTAACAAGAAAACAGAAGTTCTGGTACCTAAGAAATGAGAGAGGAAGTGTTTTAGATTGGTTTCAGTCATTAAAATAAAGTGGAGAATATAATATACCAATTCATCACACTTAAAGCACTGTATACAGCAGAGTTCTCAGTTTTTCTCATTATCAATGACATGAAAAAATGTGACTGAGGAACTTCTGAATCTGATGGCTGAACTCTAGGAAACAAACTACAATGGTGTCAAATAGTTCAATGCCAAAAACTGATATGATTTCTTCAGAGAAAATGACAACAAAGAAGCAAAAACCTCTGCTTTGCTGCTGCACCCTAAAGATGAAACTTCTCCATCAGACTTGCAGCTGAAAACTTCTACATATGTTGTCTTCCCCATTAGGATGAGCTACTTGAGAGCACATATTGTATCCCTAGCACTTAGTTAAACAGTATTTTGCATGCAGTAATCACTTAATAAACGCTTAAAGTCTCTCACTCCTCCAGTCTACCCCACACACTGCAGTCCAAGTGTTCCATAAGAGCAGATCTGATCATGTCACCTTCTTACTCAGTCACTCCCCTATGCTCCATCAGGTAGCTAGATGGAGCAGAAGATAAAAGTGGTAGGTCTGGAGTCAAGGAAGACCTTAATTTAAATTCTGCTTCAGACTATAGCATGTCTCTGTTCGCCTCAGTCTCTCAGCTGTAAAATTAGGTTTATAACAGCTACTACTTCACAATATTACTGTGAGGATCAAATGAGATCCTACTATGCACTCAGCATATTAGTGGCACATTGTGAGCACTATATAACTCCCTTCCTTTCTTCCCCCTCTCCTCATCAATCCCACTGACTTTCTATTGCCTGGAGGGTCAAACATAAATTCTTCAGTTTAGATTTTAAAACCCTTAACAATTGATCTCAACTGCAATGGACATTACACTCCAGCCCTCACTCTGTGATCTAGCCTGATGGATCACATGGAACTGTCCTTCTCTGTATTCCTCACATAAAACAGTTCAATTCCCATTTCCGTGCCTTTATACACTAGCTGTAATACATGCCTGTAATATATTCCTTCTGTCTAATCTCTATCTGCAAGAGTTCCAAAAAAACACCTGGAATAATTAACAACTTTAGCAAAGTTGCAGGATATAAAAGAAACTCACATAAATCTTCAGCATTTCTATACGTTACTAACAAAGCCAGGCAGCAAGAGATAGAAAGAGAAATACCATTTAAAGTAACTGTAGACAATATAATACATTTGAGTATAACTGCTAAGACAAACCCAGTAACTATATGAACACAATTACAAAATATTTTTCATATAAATAAGTCAAATCTAAACAACTGTAAAAATATCAATTGCTCAAGGGTAGGCCAAGCTAACATAATAAAAATGACAACCTTACCTAAATTAATTTACTTATTTAGTACTATACTAGTTGACTGCAACTACAAAAAATTATTTTACGGAGCTAGAAAAAATAGTAACAAAATTCACCCAAAAGAATAAAAGGTCCAGAATATCAAGGGAACTAATGAAAAGAAATGCAAAGGAAGGTGGCCTAGCCATAGCAGATCAAAAAATTGCATTATAAAGCAGCCATCATCAAAACTACTTGGTAGTGACTGGTCAGTGGAATAGGTTAGTTACACAAGACACAGTAGTCAATGACTATAGTAATCTACTCTTTGATAAACCCAAAGACTCCAGCTTCTGGGATAAAAAAACAAAAACTGCCAGGAAAATTGGCAAAAACTAGGTATAGACTAATATTTTACACCATAAACCATAATAAGGTCAAAATGGGTACACAATTTAGATATAAAGGGTGAAACTACAAGGAAATTGGGAGAGCAAGGAATAGTAAACCTGTCAGATCTATGGAGAAGGGAAGAAATTTATAACTATAAAAGATATAGAGAATCTATATTATGAATTATGAAATCTATATTGTGAAAATGCAAAATGGATAATTTTGATTACATTAAATTAAAAAGGTTTTTCACAAACAAAGCCAAGGCAACCAAGATTAGAATGGAAGCAGAAAGCTAAGAAACAAATAAAGGCCTCATTTCTAAAATATATAGAGAAATGAGTCAAATCTATAAGAATACAAGTCATTCCCCAACTGATAAATGGTCAAAGGATATGAACAGGCAATTATCAGATGAAGAAATCAAAGTTATCTATAGTCATATGAAAAAATGTTCTAAATCAGTACTGATTAGAGAAACGCTAATTAAAACAACTCTGAGGTACAATATCTATCAGACTGGCTAACATGATAAATTTTGGAGAAGACTGGGAAAATTGGAACACTAGTGCATTGTTGGTGGAGTTTTGATCTGATTCAACCATTCTGGAGGACAATTTGGAACTATGCCCAAAGGGCTATGAAAATGTGCATATCTTTTGATCCAGCAACACCACTACTAGGTCTGTATCCCAAAGATATCATAAAAAATGGAAAAAGACCCACATGTACAAAGATATTTATAGCAGCTTTTTTTTGTGGTGGCAAAGAATTAGAAACTGAGAGGATGCCCATCAGTTGGGGAATAGATAAACAATTTGTATATGAATGTAATGGAATACTGTTGTTCCATAAGAAAAGGTGAACAGGCGGACATCAGAAAACCCTGGAAAGACAGGAACTGATGCTGAGTGAAGTGAGCAGAACCAGATCACTGTACACAGTAACAGCCTAACTGTGCAATGTCTGACTTTGTCAGACTTAACTCATCTGAGCAATGCAATGATCTAGGACAAATCCAAAAGAATCATGATGGGAAATGCTGTCCATACCTAGAGAAAGAATTACAGAATCTGAATGCAGATCGAAGCAGACTATTTCTCTCTCTCTCTCTCTCTCTCTCTTTTTTGTTTTTCTCATGGTATTTCCTTTTGTTCTGATTCTTTTTCACAACACGACTAAAGTGGAAATATGTTTCATATGATCATACATGTATAGCCTATATCAAGCTAAATGCTGTCTTGGGGAGCAGGGTGTGGAGGGAGGAAGGAAAAACTTAGAATTCAAAATCTTATAAAAGCAAATGTTGAAAACTAAAAAACTTTTATAAGAAGAAAAAAAGATTCAGCTCAAGAGCCATCTTTTACATGAAAGCCTTTCCAGATCTTCCCAACTACTAGTACTCTCCCTCCCAAATTGCCCTGTTTTTTAAATAAAATTTTGATGTTCTAGCTTTACTTTGCTAAATTCCCCTCGAATCCTCTCCCTTTCCCCTCCCAGAGAGTCATCCTTTATAAAAGAACTTTTTGAAAAGAAGAAAAAAAAAGAAAAATGTTCAGCAAAACCAATCAGTATGTTGAAAATAATTGACATTATACAATGTCCCTTCCATACCCTCTTTGCCCTCCACCTCTGCAAGAGCTGCAGTTTTTGGGGTCAAGCTTGCTCTTTATAATTTTTCAACATTCATATTCAGGGTAAATGGAAAGAACAAACTATCTTACGTGTACCTACTTTGTATATATGAACTTCTACAATACACATTTTTATATATACTAGTTGTCTTGATCATCAGAATGAATTAGAGCAGAAACTGTTCTATTTTTTTGTACTGATGTCCCCAGCACCTAGCACAGTGCCTGGCACATATTAAGACACAACAAATGTTTGTTAGAAGAAGTAACAAGAAGTGATATTTTAGACTTGATTCTAAGTAACAAGGAAAAAAACTTGCTGAAGGAGAAATAACTGGAACTTTGGATTGAAACTGGGGAGAATCTTACTTAGCTCCAATAATAAAAATTCTAAAAATGAAATAATTCATAATAAAAAAGGAAAGATAGGCATAGTCTGACAGGCACCTTAGATTTTTAAAAATAAACTTTACTGACAAGTTGTTTTGATATCACCTCACCTGGATTAATTACCCATTTTCCTCCTCATCCCTATTCCAGAGAGTATTTGATTTTTTAAAGGAAAAAAAAGGTGGCGGGGGGGTGGGGGACAACAAGACCAAAATTCTGTCAAACCAATTAAGACATGAAAAAAAATCTGATGATATATTTGTATTATTCCACACCCATAAAGTCCAGGCAAAAGAGCAAGAGGAGGTGTTTCTCTTGTCTTTTCTTTGGGGCTGAGTTTGTACTTTATAATTTAAAAAATGAAATTAATTATTTTATGATTGTTCTTTCTATTTATATTGTTGTAGTTGTTTTAAATACACAGAGTGCTCCAAAAGTCTTGAGTTCAGTTTTAAGCTTCAGTAACTTAAAGTTGATAGTTTAACAGCTATTAAAGCTTAAAACTGCACTAAGACTTCTGGGACACCTGTATTATTTTCCTGGTTCTACTTATTTCATTTTGCATCAGTTCATTTAAGTCTTTTTATGCTTCTCTGCATTCATAATGCTCATTATTTCTTATAGTACAATAATATTCCGTAACCAAGTAATACAATTTGTTTAGTCATTCCAATTGATGAGTATCTACTTTGTTTCTAGTTCTTTGCTACCACCAAGAGGCACTTTAAATTTTAAAAGAATGGTTTTCAAAGCCTTTGAGAAAGGATAGAGAGAACCCTAAGACCTAAAATTCTAGAGAGAAAGACAGCCCAAGAAAGCATAATCTAAAAACAATCTGGGTAAGGATGAAAAAAGGTTTTAAAAATACACGTAGTACAAAAGATGAAAGTAAAGTTAAGAAATACAAAAGTGGAACATCCTGTAAAAATAGTATAAGAAGCACAAAAGCAGCTGGAACTGACCAGGAAAATAATAAAACAACAAAAAGGCTGGATGGTAGTTGTGATTTTTTTGTAAAAAGAAAAAGGATTTATTGCATGCTGTTCAATTTGGACTGGGCAAAGATAACGGACAAAGAAAAAGACTGATTGAATGAAACTGGGGAAGAAGACTTGTGGAGGCTATTACCAAGACGTACCCCTAGGAAACTCATTTCTTCTCTTTGAGCTAAGACATAGCAGGAAAATCTCTAGATTTGGAGTTTTCATCAGACATGGATTCAAGGTTACTACTTAAGTGATCTTGGGCAAGTCACTTCATCTGTATAGTCCTGAATTTTCTCATTTACAAAATGAGATGGTGGAGCTAGATGACCTTTTAAAGTCATCTAATTCAGCTCTAAATCTATGATTTTATTTTACAATATCTATCTCTTTAATTATCTAAAGGGTTATCAAATGGAAATGGGATTGATTAGACTTATTCTGCTTGGTCCCTGAGGGCAGACTAAGAAGCCAGGCAGGGAAGCTACACATTGACAGATTTCACCTCTCTTGCTGAATACTTCTCTGAATGGTCTACAAATAATGGATACCCCCAGGTGCAGGTAAGTGGTATATTGGATAGAGCACTGGCCCTGGACTCAAGAGGACTCAAGTGTCAGCCTCAGATACTTGACATTTACGAGCTGTGTGACCCTTGCTAAGTCACTTAACCCCAACTGCCTCACAAAAAAGTAAATTAATAAATAAATAGAAAAAAAATGGATACCCCTGAAACTGGTGTGAGGCAAGATTAGATGTGTGAGAGGTTAGAGCTTTTTGAACTTAAACTTTCTGATGTCAGGATCCCTTTATACCACTAAAAATTTCTGAGAACCCCCAAAATCTCATTTACGTGAGTTAGAATTATATCTCTCAATATTTACCATATTAGAAATTAAAAACTAAGAAATCTAAAAACTACTAATTCATTTGAAAATAGCAATAACTATCATGTGCTAATATAACATATTTTTATGAAAAAGAATATTTTGCAAAAGAAAATTTTTAATGAGAAAAATCATATATTTTTGCAAACCTAATGTCTGTGAGCTTAACAGAAGTCATATTTGCTTCTGCATTCAAGCCAGTACAATGTTGTTTTGGTTGAAGTATATGACTAAAATCTGATTTCACATAGATATGTAGTTGGAAAAAGAAGGAAATATTATTATGAACATTATTTTGACCTCAAGGATCCCTCTGAAAGTGCATCAGGGACCCTCAGTGATCTGTGGACCACACTCTGAAAACCACCACTGGCAAGAGTGAAAAGCAGTACTGGATTTATACCCCTAATGCTCACTAGCTATACGACAAGAGGCAAGCTGCTAATCACCAGTTTTCTTATCTGTAAAATGGGAACAACAGTATCTATCAGTTTTAACTGCCTAACATGATGGTTGTAAGGATCACTTGGGCAGGACTAATGGGTTTCTTGGCTTGTGATATAACAGGCAAAAAGATATCAACTTAGCCTAAATAGGATACTGGAAACTTCTCGCTTGATAGGTTCAATTCACAGAAGACTTCAGTTGTGCACACACCAGAGAAAGAGCATGAGAGAAGGGAGGAGATAGCAGACAGGAAGAGCAGTATACCTAGTGTATATGTACCTTATTAGGAGAAGAAAGCCTGAAAAACAACAAAGTATCAGCTATTATTACTATTATTGGGCTTGGTCTTTTAAACATGTTTCTAAAGGATCAGAAGAGCACACTGTTAAATCTTCAAGTTTGTAGCAAACTTGGGGAAAAAACTAGAACAGAAACCAAAGTTATGAGGATAAACAATTAAAATTATACTTACAAAATGATGTTCAGATGTGACCCAAGAAAGGAAGGCAAGAATCTTTTTTAGATTATTTCCTTAATAAATAATCTCAATGTGCTATATACACATTATCAGCAGAATACTGAATATGAAAACTAGGAAGCTTCCCCTATGATCCCATTCCACTGACCATGTTTTACCTTTACCATTCCCTCCCTTTAGGTTCTTGACTCAATATAGTTAGCCCTTTTAACAATGGCTGCCCACTGCTCATAGGATAACATATAATTTTGTTCTGCTGAATCTAAGGCCCTTCATAGTCTGGCTCTAACCAACATTTTCAAATTATTTCACTTTATTCTTCTCTTCATGTCACAGGATCACAGACTGAAAGCTAGAAATGACTGTTGTGCTCATCTACTCCTGACCCTACATTTTATAGTTGAGGACTCCAAGGCTCAGAAGGTAAAATGTCTTGCTTCCAAGATCAGATACTTTAGGAAGTACTAAGTAGCAGAGTCACAATATGAACCCAGGTTCTAATTCCAAATCCATTACTCCCCACTGAATCATGCTGCCTCAGTGTATTCTATGTTTCAGCCAAATAAAGTTACTGTTCCCTGATCTGATCCCTGATCTGATCTTGTCCACGCCTGCCTCTATTAGTTTAGGCTGTCATCCACACCTGGGCCATATTCCCTCCATTTCTCCATCACTAACATCTTTAATACCCACCTCTTCTTAATTCTTAATCTCTTATCTTCCTTCTCAAATTTTTATAGCAATTTAGAACCTTGACTTTCCATTATAATATTCTACCTTTATATCATATTTATTTTTGTATGGGTATTTTATCTCTACTGAAATGAAAGCTTTCTTAAATGGCAGTATCATTTCTCATCTCTCTGTATTGCCAAAATTTTAGCTGAGCTGAATTTGCAAAAGTCATTATCCAAAACTAAAATTCAGTCTGTTTCAGTTCCTTAGTGCAGCAAAATATTAAGTAAAAATAAAAAGCTAGTAAAATGTAGAAATAAAAATTATATAATACTAAAGGTGGAAGGGAGGTTAAAAGCCAACAGAATACAACCCCAGTACAAAGAGCTTCTATAACAACTGTGGACAATAGGACTTATTGATTAAATCTAAACGATTAAGTTCTGAAATCTAAAAATGCTAGGTATCACAAAATGATAAATTCTCTCAAAGCAGACACCAGTTCACATGTATAATTCATTTGTAGAGACAGAAAATATTTTAAAATACCGAAGTCAATATTTTGTTGTTCGGTCAGTTCAGTCATGTCTGACTCTTCGAGACCGTCATTTTCTTCTCCAGCTCATTTCACAAATGAGGACGTGAGGCAAACAGGGAGAAGTGACTCGCCCAAGGTCATACAACTAGTAAGCATCTAAGGCAGGATTTGAACTCATGAAAATGAGTCTTGGTGATTCCAAGCCAGTGCTCTATCCACTATGCAACCTAGCTGTCCTGAAGTCAATACGTAATGTCTAAATACAGTTAAATAAAATTCCTGGAAATTCCAAGATAATAAAATACTGTCATCTTGGTAAATTAAAATAATGCAATCATACTTTGTGATGTTTACGTTTACACTGTCTCCCAATTACCTCATTAAAGCTAGATTATTTTCTTAGTAGTTATAGAAAGGAGTCAAGAAAACTAAAAGAAATACTATCTAAAGCTATTTATTGGTTTTCCAAACTTACCAGGTAGTTTTCATCTTGAAAGGCATAATGTAACGTTGTGATCCACTGACAATCACCATTCACCAATACATCTCTCTCTTCTCTAAAACAGGCAGTCTGCAAATAAGGGAAAGAAAACTGAGTTGACATGGAGTCTAAAAAAAAAAAAAAACCAGCCTATATTTCTATTAGGATGCAGTCTATCTTAAATGCAATAAAACCATTCAAAAAACAAGTTTTGAGAGATAAGATCAAGAGCTCTTTTATGTACGATGTTATATTATGTGATTTTTTTTCAAATGTCATTCATAAGCCTCATCTTGATTTCTCAAACACCATCATTCTTTCAGTCATAGGTTTGAGATCTCTTGAAGAAACCTTTCATTTCTTTTTCTCCCTGACTACCATAAACTTCCTGTCTGTCTTCAATGTCAATGATAACAATTCTTTGGGATCAGTTATCTGATCACTTCAGAAATTATGCAAATCACAGGCTTGTCAAAGTCTGGATGACGTGGAGCTGAGAAGAAAAGCTTACATACTAGAATACAGAGTGAAAATGATAAATTTCATAGGCTAGACAATGGGAAAAATATAGTTAAGATAAAATTTAATGGTACAAAATAAAAAGTTCTACACAAGTTTTTACTCCATTTCACAAGTATAAGATGTGGAAGGTATGGCCAGACTACAGTCCATGTGAAAAAAATTGGGGGATTTTAGTGAGCTTTGAGTAAACAGTGAGACATTAAAAAACTAGTGCTATCTAAGAAAAAGAGAAACTTTAGCTGCCATACCTTTAGCAAGTTACTGATGCAGAAAATTGGGAATGTGATGAAGGAAAGGATATTGACAACTATTAATAATTTTGCATAGAAATTTAAGCCATGAAAAACAACTACCACAATAAGGAAGCCAAAAGAACCTAAAAACTGCCCTAGTCAGCAAACACAATGTATTTGTCAAACAGAGATACAAGATAGCCAAGGGCAATAGCAATTCAGAATATAAACTTATTTGTAAAAGTTTATGGAGAAGGAAAATAGCAAAGGGATAAACCAATTTAAAGAAAATTTGACAAGAGGCCAACCTAAACAAAGTAATCTGAAGGATTATTTATTTAAGGATTATTATTTATTTAAGGATAAAACTGAGAGAATAACGAACAGATGAAAGATGGAAAAGATCAATAAACATTTTTAAAAATACTTCTTGCCATCAAAGAAAAGTAGTTACCACATTTACACTCTAATATTACTATCACAAGTATCTGTATAAAGAAGGTAAAAATTACACTACAAGAAACAATAACGTGAAAAAATAAGACTAGACAAAGCACAGACAATTGAGAGTGTTGAGAGACTCATTCTAGAGGCATGAAAAAAAATTCTCAAAAAAAATTATTACTAATCTTCAAAGCAACCAAGAAAATAAACCAATAAGGCATTTATTAAGCCTTCACTATGTGCAAAACACTGGGGAAACAAAAGGAAAAATAAGGCAATCTCTGCTCTCAAGGAGTTTGAAATCAAACAGTGAAAGACATTTAAATAATTTAAAATTTTAAATACATTTAAGTTTCAGTTGCAAATCATATGGCAAGATCCCCTGGTCCATAGGGTACAGGGACAAAAGCAGAGAGCAATGCATTTATTTTTAGGCCACTTCTATTCACAAAACTGTATGTTTCTGATTTTGAACCATCTGACAATGCCAAGGACTTTAGTAAAAAACAAACAAACAAACAAACAAAAAAACAACCTTTCTTTCCTGGGTCTTCATTAACTGGAGGTGCTGAAGAAGTAATTTCAAGAGCAAGGCACTAGCTACTGGGGAGCCCAGGAAAGGTTTTCTTCTCAAGGTGAAATATGATATGAATTTTGAAGCAAGTAAGAGAACTTAAGAGGGACAGTTGGAGGGACAGAGAATTCCAGGCATGAGGCTCAGAAGGTCCAGAGGAAAAAAGCCAGGGGATGGTAGGTACATCATGTTCAAGGAATAGCAAGCATTCTAGTGGAAAGTAAGGGAAAGACAAGATGTCATCACAACTGGAATTTATTAGAGATCTACCACATGCAAAGCGCTAAGGATACAAAGTTGGATTTGATACAGATGCTACTTTCAAGAAAGAACAGAGTATAATAGAAAGAATGCTGGTCTTGAAGAGAGGAAAGATCAGGATTCAAATTCTAGTTCTAACATTTTACCTCACTGAGTCGTTTGTAAAATGGGGGTTATACCTGTACTACTTATTCCAGCAGTTGTGGTAGGGAAAACGCCTTCAAAATCTTAAAGTCTCCATCTATAAATATGTATTACTCTCATTATAATCTAATGGGGGGAGAAGGATGTACATAACTATAGCAGAATGGAGGATAAGGTAAGTACAAAGAACTGAGATATCTGAGGAAAAAGAAACCATTTTTAAGGTGCAGGGGTCAGAGAAGGCTTCTTGGAAAATGTGCCCTGAACCTTGAAACCACAGACTTCAAGATAACCAGGTTGAAACAGTAGAGATGGGTGAACAGTACTTCGATTAAAAGGAATCAATAAATCAGGAATAGTAACAGTTGTGGAGAGGAAGACAATTGAGATGAAGTCCGACCCATGTTTAGGTTGAAGCTATGCCAGGAAAATGATACTGAGCTCTCTTTTAGGCATGGGAGGGGGCAAGAGACCTTCTGAGTACTGAGGAAGCACGGGCAGAATGGAGGAATGTGGAAAAGGCTTAGCTCAGACCCTGTGAGAAGTATGGTATGGAATAAGCACAACACAAACAAAAGGGTTTGCTGAGCAGTAGTGAGGCTTCCTATGTAGTTTTATTTAGAATTTGAATTATTTCCTTCAAAATTGACTCTAGGATTGATATGATATAAATCCAACTGCAAAATAATGATGTTGCAATACACAGAGGAAAAAAGAAAATTTTCCTCATGTATGCAGCTTTCAAATTCAAGTCCTGGCTTCCATGTTAATTAATTCATTTTGCTTATGAACTAGAAATGTAACAAAAATATGAAGCCTCCATGAAATTTTAACTTGTCTTTACAGTAATCTCAAATATGGCCAATATAATTCAAAGTAAAATTTAAGTCAGATTGAATACACTATAAAGCTGAGAATGAAAGATTCCCAAAAGGGCAGAGTTCCTCTTTTCCTGAAAGAATCAAAAGGCAACATGTGTGGTTAAATCGCAAAACGCTTCACTTAGATATTCTCTAATGCTACATTTAAAATACTTTCTGTTGGACATGTAATTCTTACTTCTGCTCTTTTCAGCATTTCCCACTTATTTAGAATCTTCATTGCATAAATGCGTTCAGTGTTCTTCATTTTAACCACAGCAACCTGGAAAATAAATGTTGGTTAACAAAAATTAATTTAAGAAGGAATTAAAAGTATGAATGTTTTATTATAAGGAAAATAAAACTTTGATTTTCTTTCTGAACTCTTGGGGAAGAAAGTATCCTAGAGAGATGAAGGTTTTATTTTTATCAATTTAGAATAGAAAATACTTTTTAAAAACAGATAAAATACTTTCCTGACTTCTCAGAGTACATTGAGCTTACCATGATTTTATCAATCATTACACTGTATTACAATAAAATACACAGTGATGCTCTCAGAGCCTATGGATATACATGGAACTGTTTACCTTTATACTAAAAGACCCCAGAACGCTGTGCTTTGGGAGATGTCATACCTGTTTTAAAGTGTTTATCTTCTTCAACATTAGGTCAGCCTTTTGTAATCCCTTAACTTTTTGAACTGCTTTTTTAAAAATCTGATATGGGTACAGAAATAAAATAACTAAGACCACTGTAGCTATGTGCAAAGTAAGGATGAAAAGGTTTTGAACACATAATCTAGGAATTAGAAGTATACGAATTTTATAAGATCTGGGTTTTTTCTTTTTTGCTAAATCTTTGGAGGTGGAGGTTTCTTTTTCCTTTTCTTTCTTGATTCTTGGCCCTCTTCTAGAAAAATAAGGTATTATTACACCAAAACTACAGTTTACTATCCAAACACTATAACTTATGATCTATAGGAATTATAGTCAATCATTTTTTCAAGGAAAAAAATATATTGAATACGTCATGTTTGATCATCACACACTATTTCCACATACAACATTCACAATGATCTTGACAGAACATATGGGGGAAAAAATTTCCTATCCACATAAAATAATTTGCAGCATATAAAGGAGGCACATGTTGTCTAATGGGTGGAGAACTGAAATCCGCAGTTATACTCTGCTTAATACTCTGTTTAATGAACCACATCTCTACATTGTATAATAACTTACAAAACAGACAATTTTTAGAAAAAGATTTTTGGGTGTTTATATCATGTTTATTTATATCAAGCATTTCCTCTGTCAAAGAACTTAATTCAGAACCCAGTCACACATGTTTCAAAGTGAAAGAATGTTTATCAGGCCACAAATTAAACATTTCAGTAAAATAAGGATGTTGCAAATCATGGTAGAATTTATTATTTATAAATCCTTAATAAATGAAAACTATACTTAAAATTTAATTACAACCAATATGATCCTGAGGATTCCCCTTAACCCCCAATTTCAGAAAATGGAAAGAAATACGATCTTCAAAAATAACTGTTGTTATTGTTCAGCTGTTTCAGTAATGTCCAGCACTTTGTGATCCCATTCTTGGCAAAGACACTGGAATGTCTGCCATTTCCTTCTCCAGTTCATCTTACAGATGAGGAAACTGAGGCAAACATGATTAAGTGACTTGCCCAGGGTCACACAGCTAGTAAGTGTCTGAAGCCACATTTGAACTCAGGAAGAACAAATCTTCCTGACTCCAAGTCCAGCTCTCTATTCACTCTATCACCTTCAAAAATATAATGTTATGAAATCAAATGTTTTAAAGGAGCTCCAAAAAGATCAAGAAGAAATGTTTCTCAGATCGTTAATTTTATAATTTCCTCTCAAAATGTAACTTTTTAAGCCTTACTGATTCCAAACTTCTCTTTTTAAAAAGCTACTCATGGAGAAACTGCAAAGCTTTTTTTGACTATCTCTGAAATGATTTGCCTTAAAAAAAAACCAACTTATTACATATACCCTGCTTTATCCCCAACACACTTTTACAAATTAATTCTTTAACTTTTGTAGTATAACTACTCAACACAAATATATACTCACCAGCATGCTAGCACAAATAAGCTGGGGCAACTCTCTACTGGTACAATTATGGTTGTCTTCTCTGTAAAGTGATCCTAAAGCATTTCAAGTTCTCTGTCTTTCAAAATTAAACTTCCAGAATTGAAGGATTAAAAATGAATACACTTCTAGGAATTACTGAGCCACAATATCAAGATATTTTAACAAACTTAGACTAAATAAAAAAAGTATTTCTTAAAATTCCATACCAAATTGGGAAAGTGGCCCATTTATCTCATTTTGTTTCTGGCAATAAACAGGGTTAAAACTGTGGCCCCAAGAGAAGTTCAGCAAAAAGCTTCCCCTCTTTACAACTTCCTTTATTATATAGCCTGGAAGTCCATGACTTGGAGAAGAAATGAGCACCTAGGAAAGAGTCTGACAGGAGCTCTCAATGACTCTGTCTTCAAAGCCCTAAACATTTTGACTTTCCCTATAATGACACTGTGACTGTTATCTACAAATTTAACTCAACTATTCTTAAAGCTGTTTGGTGTTTTTTGCTGTACAACCTTTTGGGTTACTGAGTTCCACATGTTTAGATCCTGTTACATAAATGAGTACGAAACATGCATAAACGTATATGTTCTATACACGTGAAGGTATCTATCTACGTACCAACGTATGACACGATTCAGAATAATCTACACACAAACCTAAGACACAGTCAAATGTCATATTTTAGATCCTGGCTTTGGTGATGGGCCATTATCTATAAGTTACATACTATTTAGTTGTGGGAAACGAAGTTGAACTTAGGGAGGAAGAGCAACAGATGTTGGTACCAAAGAAGAGACCAGGGTTGTCTTGGAAAGGCAAGGGTCTATGGTAATAAGGTTTAGGAAAAGAAACAGTCAGATTTGTCAGAAAAATGAGCTTATGTAGTTAAGAAAAAAATTTCCCTCTTTTAAAAAAAATCTTTTTTTCCCCCTCTTCCTTCTCAGAGGCTTTCCCCCCCATTCCCTTATTATTTCTCTTCTCAATACTCCCTGTTCATACTTTAAAATAAGTTGACTCAAGTTTGTGTCTGAAAAAAAAATCCACTAAATTCAGTTTCTTTTTTATCTATATGTAGGTCTGCTTTTATCCCCCCATAAGTCAGTAACCCTTGAGGGATAAAAGCTTTCTGTTTTAGCCCATATCAATTCAGTTCTGATCTGAGATAGGCCCACATGGCAGACTAGATTTAATAACCAAGATCAGTAAATCTGGGCTCACCATACAACAAGCCTAAAATCATGTTCAGTCCATTACAGTCCTAAAAGGCATCCTCTCAGGAAACTATAATAAAAGCCATGAACTGACATACAATTGGATACATTCTTGACCAGACTCTAAAATTTACGCTTATAGTACAATTTAGACTCATGGTGGTAGTACTGGAAGAAGGGTAAGAAGACGAAAGGAATTGTCCAGAATAAAAAGGATAGTTCACACTCACATAGTGTGCTGTGGTTTTTAAAAGATACTTAAATATTCTGTGACAATGAGCCTAGAGTTTGAGCAAGGTCTAGTTTTGAAAAGACTGAAAAGATGTTAAAAATATTCTATGGCATTAAGGTACTAGGTACATCTATTAGAATATATTCAATTAATTCTTTTTTGTAAGAGAATAAAAGGAAATACTCATATTTCCTTATACTATTTTCTTCTTATACTAACAATGAACTGATATATTAACAATTGGGGTACTTTTAGCTGGTAAGTCAAGCTGGAGAGAGCACAATGAAATATGAACTTCCAGTGCCAAATCAAATTTGGACAGCTGCCTCACATTTAGCACAGAAAACCAGTTCTCCTTTGAGAGGCAGCACAGTAAAGAGAAAAGATATTAAACCTGGAAGATCTAAGTTTAAGTCCTAAGCTCTCTGAGTGTCAACTTCTTTAACTGTAAAATGGGAATAATAATAATACACATACCACCTGTATCACAGAGCCATCATAAAGATGCAATAAAATAATGTATATAAAAGCATTATTATGCAAGCTGTTATTTAAAACAACAGTAAATTCTCTGACAAAGATTTGATACGCAAGACATAGGGAATGAACACAAATATATATGACAGCAGTTCAAAGAAGTCCAAACATCATTCCCCAAAAGATAAGTGGACAAAGGATAGGAACAAACAGTTCTCAAAAGAATTGTAAACTATTAACAACTATATGAATGACTACTCCAGATCACTAGTAAGAGAAATATAAGCTAAGGCAGCTCTAAGTTTCACCTCATACCCTAAGCTAACTGGAAAAAAAAATGATAAAAGACAGAAATAGTGCATGTTGGAGGGGTTGTGGGAAAAATCAGGCACACTACTAATAAACTGTTGGTGAAGCAGTAAATTAAGCCAACCATTTTGGAAAGCAATTTGAAATTATGCTGAGAAATTAACTAAACTCTGATACCCTTTGACCCCAAAATCCCACCTTTAAGAAGGTAAATCCTGGAGGTCAGTGATTAAAAAGTCCTGTATAAACCAAAATAGCAGTACTAGTTGAAGACGCAAAGAAGTGGAAAGAAAATAGATGCTGATTGACTGGGAAATGACTAAACAAACTGGTCTGTGAATGTAATGGAGAATGAAAAATACAGAGCATGAGAAATACACAAACTGATACAAAGTAAAATAAGTGGAACAAGGAAACAATAATAACAACAAAACAAATCTAAATAGAAAAAACAAAACAAATAAAACTAAAGGCTATAAAATTATTATCAAGTTTAACCCCAAAGGAGAGATATGAAAATGTACCTCCTTCCATCCTTGGAGTGTCTATGGATGTAAAAGACCACATATAATGTTAGATTTGGTTACTGTGTTAGTGAGTTTTGCTGAATTGATGGGGTTTGTTTGTTTGTTTACCGGCCTTTTCTTTTTTTTTTTTTTGGCCTATTTTGTTCTTTGTTAGAAGGGTTGACCCTCTAAGAGGAATAAATTGGGAAACAGACATCAAAAGATATCAAAATCTTTTTTTAAAGGAGGATATGCAGACATGAAAGGATAACTTCAATACCATGCCACTTTTTAAAATGTGTTTTGCTTCTTGTTGCTATGTCACCTGCATTTTCAAAATTATCTCTCTGCAGGTTCTCTCATATAACAAAGACTGAAAAACATGGAGGAAAAGCAGATCAGCAAAACCCACACATACAACTACGTCTGAGGGAATATGGAATATTCTGTATCCATAGTCCCCAATCTCTACAATGAAGAAAGGTATATTTTGTCAACTGTTTTCTCCATTTACATTGTTATAAATTGTGTATATGTGTATATGTATATATGCATATGTATGTATTTTTGCTCACATCACTCTTCATCAATTCATAAGACTTCCCATGTTTTTTCTGACTTCTTCATATTCATCATTTCTTAAAGTCCATCAGTGTTACAGCTGTGTTCTACTCCTTGTTTAGCCATTATCTAATTGATGGGCATATACATTCCCCCAATCATCAATGTCAAATGCTATGAATATCCTGGTCTACTGACAATCTTTCTGTCTTTAACTCCCTTTCAGTTCATGCTAAGCAGAAAGATCTATGAGTCAAGGTTATTGACATTTTAGTCACTTTTGGGGGGGGGGGATGGAAATTCCAAAATGCTTTCCAGATCTGTTGGACAAATTTATAGCTCCACCAGCAGTATATTAATTAGCACACTTCCTATAGCTCCTCCAGCACTAGCTCCATCTTTTGGTTATCTTTACCAACTTGCTGGGTGTGAAGGAATGTTTAAAACCTCTTTGGTAAAACTGAAAATATTAAGAAATAGAAAAATAAGAAATAGAAATAAGAAAAAATTCTTGGAAAAAACCCTGGGAGGGGGGCGGAGCCAAGATGGCGGAGTAGAAAGACGCACATACACATAGCTCTGAACCCACAACCCATAGAATGGCTACAGGGAAGTAACTCACGGCGAATTCCGCACCCAGAGGCCACGGAACATTGGAGCGAGGGAGATTTCTGTTCCAGAGAGACCTGCAAACCTCTCGCGGGGGGGTCCTTCGCGCTGCGGACTGGGCGCCGGGACTGGGAGCTGAGTGCAGCCCTGCCGCGGCCGCGGCACCGAGAGGAAAAGATCCGAGCAGGCTTCACAGACAGGATCTCCAGGGGCCACGCGGGTCCCTCCACCCACAGAGGGATCTGCAAACCTCTCGCAAAAGGTCCTTCGCACTGCAGACACAAAGCCCAGCCCAGACCTGCTGCGGCCACGGCTGTGGCACCGAGAGAAACAGATCCGAGCAGGCTTCAGGGACGGGATCTCCAGCGGCCGCACAAGTCCCTCCACCCACAGGTGACAGGGGTGGGTGAGAGAGTCTCTTTGGCAGGTCGAGAGGGGAGTGGGGTGCCCCCATAATTCAGGCCCCCCCCCCCCGGAGGTAGAAGCTGAGAGGCGGCTGCAGACAGGGGCTCCCCAAGCGGGCGGGAGCCTGAATCCATTGCGGAAGGTCTGTGCATAAACCCCCTGAGGGAACTGAGCCTGAGAGGTGGCCCTGCCCCGACCTCAGCACCAGAACATAATCTCATACTGAATAGCAGCCCTGCCCCCGCCAAAAGCCCTGAGGCTGGAAGCAGCATTTGAATCTCAGACCACAAACACGGGCTGGGAAGATCAGGTGAGGTGGGTGTGAGGAAAATATTCAGAGGTCAAGTCACTGGCTGGGAAAATGCCCAGAAAAGGGAAAAGAAATAAGACTATAGAAGGTTACTTTCTTGGCGAACAGGCATTTCCTCCCTTCCTTTCTGATGAGGAAGAACAATGCTTACCATCAGGCAAAGACACAGAAATCAAGGCTTCTGTGTCCCAGCCCACCCAATGGGCTCAGGCCATGGAAGAGCTCAAAAAGAATTTTGAAAATCAAGTTAGAGAGGTGGAGGAAAAGCTGGGAAGAGAAATGAGAGACATGAAGTCAAAGCATGAACAGCAGATCAGCTCCCTGCTAAGGGAGACCCAAAAAAATGTTGAAGAAATTAACACCTTGGAAAACTAGCCTAACTCAATTGGCAAAAGAGGTTCAAAAAGCCAATGAGGAGAAGAATGCTTTCAAAAGCAGAATTAGCCAAATGGAAAAGGAGATTCAAAAGCTCACTGAAGAAAATAGTTCTTTCAAAATTAGAATGGCACAAATGGAGGCTAATGACTTTATGCAAAACCAAGAAATCACAGAACAAAGAGAGAAGAATGGAAAAATGGAAGATAATGTGAAATATCTCATTGGAAAAACAACAGACCTGGAAAATAGATCCAGGAGAGACAATTTAAAAATTATGGGACTACCTGAAAGCCATGATCAAAAGAAGAGCCTAGACATCATCTTTCATGAAATTATCAAGGAAAACTGCCCTGAGATTCTAGAACCAGAGGGCAAAATAAATATTCAAGGAATCCACAGAACACCGCCTGAAAGAGATCCAAAAAGAGAAACTCCTAGGAACATTGTGGCCAAATTCCAGAGTTCCCAGGTCAAGGAGAAAATACTGCAGGCAGCTAGAAAGAAACAATTCAAGTATTGTGGAAATACAATCAGGATAACACAAGATCTAGCAGCCTCTACATTAAGGGATCGAAGGGCATGGAACAGTATATTCCAGAAGTCAAAGGAACTAGGACTAAAACCAAGAATCACCTACCCAGCAAAACTGACTATAATACTTCAGGGGAAAAATTGGTCTTTCAATGAAATAGAGGATTTTCAAGTATTCTTGATGAAAAGACCAGAGCTGAAAAGAAAATTTGACTTTCAAACACAAGAATGAAGAGAACCATGAAAAGGTGAACAGCAAAGTGAAGTCATAAGGGACTTACTAAAGCTGAACTGTTTACATTCCTACATGGAAAGACAATATTTGTAACTCTTGAAACATTTCAGTATCTGGGTACTGGGTGGGATTACACATGCACACACGCTCACATACATAGAGACAGAGTGCACAGAGTGAATTGAATAGGATGGGATCATATCTTTAAAACAAAATGAAATCAAGCAGTGAGAGAGAAATATATTGGGAAGAGAAAGGGAGAAATTGAATGGGGCAAATTATCTCTCATAAAAGAGGCAATCAAAAGACTCATTAGTGGAGGGATAAAGAGGGGAGGTGAGAGAAAAACATGAAGTCTACTCTCATCACATTCCACTAAAGAAAAGAATAAAGTGCACACTCATTTTGGTAGGAAAACCTATCTCACAATACAGGAAAGTGGGGGATAAGGGGACAAGCAGGGTGGGGGGGATGATAGAAGGGAGGGCATGAGGAGGAGAGTGCAATTCGAGGTCGACACTCATGGGGAGGGATAGGATCAAAAGAGAATAGAAGTAATGGGGGACAGGATAGGATGGAGGGAAATATAGTTAGTCCTATACAACACAACTATTATGGAAGTCATTTGCAAAACTACACAGATATGGCCTATATTGAATTGCTTGCCTTCCAAAGGGAAGGGGTGGGGAGGGAGGGAGGAAGAGAAGTTGGAACTCAAAGTGTTAGGATCAACTGTCGAGTAATGTTCTTGCCACTAGGAAATAAGAAAAACAGGTAAAGGGGTATAGAAAGCTATCTGCCCCTACAGGACAAAAGAGAAGATGGAGACAAGGGCAGAGAGGGATGATAGAAGAGAGAGCAGATTGGTCATAGGGGCAATTAGAATGCTTGGTGTTTGGGGGGGGAGGGGATAAAAGGGGAGAAAATTTGTAACCCAAAATTTTGTGAAAATGAATGTTAAAAGTTAAATAAATAAATTTAATAATTAAAAAAAAAGAAAAAAAGAAAAAACCCTGGGAAAGGTGGGGGACAAGAGAGGACAAAAGGAAAAAAAGGTCTTTCATTAGGTGAATTAAGGGTGGTAACCAGAAATTCAACAAAAAATATCTCTAGTGTAGACATGGAGAAAGGAAACCAGCATTTGAGCTTACTATGGTGCTAGATACTTGGCTAATCAAACACAAACATAGTCTCCAGAATTTAAAGACTTTACATTCTAACACGCAAAAACAACATAAAGAATCCAATGGGGCAGATGGGGGTGGAGTGTTGGAGGGTATATGGGAATCGGGTGAATAGTTTTGAAGTCCTGTGACAAGGCCAGTAGAGGAAGGAGGGAAGACCGGTCTGGGTTACTCCACAAAATGGAAGCTCCAGGAGGAACTCACCAATGAGAATGCCTTATAAAAGGATATACTAAGGTGAGCAGGCCACAAGATGCTATTCCAGTACAAGGGAATAGTATGAAGGCAAGTTTCAAAATGAGCCAGCAGTAGAGGAAGCAAAGTTTTGAAATTCAATTAAGATAAGATCATTTTTCCACCCCTAAAGTTAACAGGATATTAACCTAAGGGCAATCTCCACTCTGTCTCCAGAAGGGAGATTAGACCCATAGGAACCCACAGGAAGATGCAACCCATAGGAAGTACTTTCTTTCACTCACCAAGCTACTCTCAACACTTCTAATTTAATTTAAATTGTCAATACAGATCTCTGGGAAGAAACACATTGATTCCTCAAGGAAAATAGTCTACCCAGAACTGTATTATTACACAACGTAATTTTTTCCCCTTGAGATTATGGTAAAATGTTACTTAAAACTGTAAGAAGCAGCACCATGTTGCAGGGCATGGGGAAATATGTCAGTTTGGACATCTCTTTCTCCAAGCCAGAAATAGCTTGGTTATAGATTAATGGTGAATAAAACTTTCTAGAAGACTTATGTCTAAACACAGTACAGCATTGGTATTAATATTTTTTCTTCAATAAGAGAAAACTCGGAATTGCCCTGATTTGCATGTTATCATTGTTAGTGATTTAATGCAATCTTTCACATGAATTTTTTGCAATTTTTTCCAGAATCATTTGTTCATAACATTTCACCATGTATCCTCAAGGAAGTGGCTTTTAGGCTTACAAATTTTAATTCCCTATAGACACAGGATATCAGAACCATATCAGAAATACTTAACGAAATATTTTCTCCAATTAATAGTCACTCATCTTATCCTAGCTGCACTGTGTTTGTGTAAAAGCTTTCCAATTTCATGATCAATTTTATGTTTTCTTCTATGTCTTTAATTAAGAATTTTCTTCTAAGCTTTAGTTGTGAAAGGTGTCTGATTTCACTCTTCTATTTTTTTTAATAGTGTGACCTTTAGCTTTAAAAAATCCCTATACACCTTTAGCTTATTGTAGCATATGATGTAAGATACTTATTTTATGGTTACTGCTCTTGAATTTTCCTAAGTTCTTGTCCAATAAGTAGTTTCATTAGATCATTGTGAATGCATCTGAGTTTTGCTTATCTAGTGTTTTCCCCCAATCCATTTTCCATTTTTAAAACTAGTATAAAATGGCTTTCACAATTACTGCTTTATAATATGAAGTTTAGAACTTTTTTACATTACTTTCCTTGAGATTCTAGACTTTTTATTCAACTGATATGAGTAAATCTGTAAATTCAGGTACCATTATATTGATTATATTTGCTAGGTCCACCCATGAGAAATGATTACTTGTACAATTATTTATCATTCTTTATTTTCTTTAAAGAGTACTTTATAATATTTTTATAATAAAGTCTTGAGATTCTTAGCAACTGACTCCCAAATATTTACGCATTTTAAATTGGATTTCCCTACTTTGCTCCTGGATTTTTAAAATCTCTGTATGGAAATGCTGACTACTTCTGCAGATTTACTTTGTGTCCTGCTACAGAATTTACTTATTTCTTCATTAGTTTCTTTGATAATTCTTCAGAATTTGATAAACAGAACATCACATTATGTGCAAAGAAGGATAATTTCACCTCTTCTATGCCAAATGTTTAGGCCATTAATTCACCTTGCTGTTTTTCCTAACATTTCTATAACTATGTCAAGTATTGTTTTATTCCTAAACTTAATGGGAAAGATTCTAGTTTTCTCCTTAGCAAATAATTCTAGCTTTTAGAAATACACTGTTATCAGCAAATTGGCCCTTCTATATATTTATCTCAAGATTTTTGCATAAGATTTCGGTTTTTGCCATACATGTGGTTTTCAGGGGGTTTTTCTGCATCTACTCATGTAATCTCATGGGTTAGAGGTGGTTTGGCATTTAATATAATATATTACCTTACATGTTTTCCTAATGTTCAACCATCCTTAGTATTAATCCAATCTGTTCACAGTGAATCATTGTTTTGGACAGATTATTGTAGTCTTTTTTTGCTAGAATTTTATTTAAAACTACTGCACTCATCACTAGTTATAATGAACTAGAATTCAGTTTCTTTGTTTTATCCCTCCCTAGTTTGTATAACAAGATAATATTTGTCCTATAAATGAATTCTAGTAGAATGTTTTCCTTCTCAATTTGGGAATAACTAATGTGGCAGAGATAATATTCCTGAAACATTTGATAGAATTCATCTGTAAAGCCATCAAGATGAGAAGTTTTATCTCTGTTAGTTCCTTTGTGGCATGTTTAATTTCTTTTTTTAAGGTGGGGTTAAGATCTGTATTCGTGAACTATTAATTTGGGTATTTTATATTCTTTGTAGGTATTCCTTCATTTGGGCAGGTAGGTGGCACAGTAGATAGAGCACTGGGGTTGGAATCAGGAAGTCTCACATTCATGGGTCCATATCCTGCCACAGACACCTAGTAATTAACTGTGTGACCCCAGCAGGAATTTAACCCTGTTTACTTCAGTTCCTTATCTGTAAAATGAACTGGAGAAGGAAACGGCAAACACTTTAGTATCTTTGCCAAAAAACCCAGAAAATGGGGTAAGGAAGTGTCAGACACAACTGAAAAAAAAAAAACATCTTTTACTTCTTTTAAATTTTCAGTGGCTAGTAGATTTTAGTAATTATAAAAAAAATTCTTCTGTTGGGACTTCATCTCTTTA